>NW_027328741.1:80502510-81752510 GCF_048564905.1 Vicugna pacos | reverse complement strand
ATTATGGAATATTTCATTCTTAGTGTAAAGAAATGTGACAGTTATTGTATATTAATCATGAATCATGCTACTTTGCTAAATGTCTTTATTAGTTTTAGTTGTTTTGGTGTGGAGAATCTTTAGGGTTCTCTATATAGATTATCATGTCATCTAAAATAATAACAGACTTACGACATTGAATCCAACATGAATAACTTTTTTTCTTGTCCGAATTCTGTTGCTAGGTCTTCACGTACTGTGTTTAATACAAATGGTGAGAGTGGGCATCCTTATCTTATTCCTTAATTTGGCTTCCAGTATTTCACTTTTGTATATTATGTTGTCTGTGGGTCTGTAATTAATGACTTTAGTTATGTTGACATATATTTCCTGAATCCTAATTTGCTAAGAGGATTCTGTTGTTTTTAATGTTGTTCTTGTCGTTGTTGGTGTGAGGTGATACCTCACTGTAGTTTTGATTTTCATTTCTCTGATAATCAGTGATATTGAGCATTTTTTGATGTGCCTTTTGATTATTTGTATGTCTTCCTTGGAGAATTGCTTGTTTAGGTTTTCTGCACATTTTGATTGTTTTTTTTATTTTTTCTTATTCAGTTGGATGAGCTGCATATATACTCTAAAGATCAAGCCTTTGTTGGTTTCATATGCAAATTTTATTTCCCATTCAGTAGGTTGTGTTTTTGTTTTACTTCTGGTTTCATTACTGTGCAGAAGCTTGTAAGTTTCATTAGGTCTCATTTGATTATTCTTGCTTTTATTTTTTCTATGAGAAAATTTTCGAGACTTATATCAGATAGTGTTTTGCCTACATTTCCCTCTAGGAAGTTTATTGTATTTACTCTTATGTTTAAGTCTTTGATCCATTCTGAGATTTTTGTGTATGGTGTTCTAGCTTCATTGAGAGTGTTCTAGCTTCATTGATTTACATACTGCTGTCCAGTTTTCCCAACATCATTTGCTGAAGAGTCTGTCTCCTTTCCATTGTATTTTCTTGCCTCCTTTGTCAAAGATTAATTGACCAAAATTTTGTGGGTTTATTTCTGGACTCTCTGTTCTATTCCATTAGCCTATATGTCTGTTTTCCTACCAATACAGTGCTGTCATGTTGACTGTAGCTCTATAGTATTATCTGAATCATTAGCGTAAAGAAATATCACTGATTTTTGAACCTTAATCTTGTAACCTGCTACCTTGCTGAATTATTCCATCAGTTGTAGTAATTTTTGTCTGGATCTTGCAGGGTTTTCGATATATAATAACATATTATCTGCATATAGTTATAATTTTACCACTTCTTTTCCAATTTGCATCCCTTTTACTTCTCTCTCTAGTTTGATTGCTGTGGCTAGGTCTTCCAAGTTTATATTGAGTTGGAGTGGTGTTACTGTGCATCCTTGTCCCAGATTTTAGTGGGAAGGATTTAACTTTCTCATCATTGAGTACTATACTAGCTGTAGGTTTGTTATCTATAGCTTTCATGATGCTGAGTTATGTTGCCTCTATGCCCACTTTGGTGAGAGTTTTTATCATAAGTGTGTGTTGAATCCTATCAAATGATTTTCCTGCATCTATTGAGATGATCATGTGGATTTGCTACTTTCTTTTGTTGATGTGCTGTGTTCATTGATTAATTTGCATATGTTGAACCACCCCTGTGTCCCTGGCATGATCCCAACTTGGTCATGATGTATAATCTTTTTTCTGTGTTGTTGGATTCTGCTTGCTACTATTTTGGTGAGGATTTTGGTGTCTGTGTTCATCAGTGATATTGACCTATAATTCTCTTGTTTGGTAGTGTCTTTGCCTTGTTGTGGTATCAGGGTGATTGTGGCTTCACAGAATGACTTTGGGTGTACTCCTTCTTTTTCATTATTCTGGAAGAGTTTGGGAAAAACTGGTATGAGTTCTTCTTTCTATATTTGGTAGAATTCCTCGGTGAAGCCATCCGGTCCTGGACTGTTATTTTTAGGGAGGCTTTATATTGCTATTTTGATTTAATTTCTAGTTCTCTGCATTTTCAAGGGATCAGTTATGTCTTGAATCAGTCTTGGTGGACAGTATGTTTCCAGAAAACTTTCCATCTCCTCTAGGTTATCCAGTTTGTTTCCATAAACTTTTCATAATATTCTCGTATGATATACTGTATTTGTATTTTATTTGTTGTAATTTCTCCATTCTATCTTATTTTGATAATTTGTGCTCCCTCTCTTTTCTTCTATTTGAGTTTGGACAGAGGATTGTTGCTTTTACTTACTTTTTCAAAAAATCAGCTTTTGGAATGGTTGATTTTTTTCCAATTATTTTTTGAATCTCTATTTTGTTTATTTCCTCCCTAATATTTATGATTTCCTTCCTTCTGCTGCCCTTTGGGGTTTCTTGTTCTTCTTTTTCTAGTTCATTCTGCTGGTGGGTTAAATTGTTAATTTGTGATTGTTCTTCTTTTTTGAGGAAGGCCTGTATGGCTATAAACTCCCCTCTCAGCACTGCTTCTGCTGTGTCTCATAAATTTTGTGTGGTATTGCTTTCCTTTTCTTTTGTCTCAAGGTTCTTTTTCATTTCAGCTTTGATTTCTTCTTTGACTCATTCGTTTTTTAGTAACATATTGTTAACTCCCCATGTTTTCCGTTTGTTCTCATTTGTTTCTCTGTTGTTGATTTCTAGCTTCATGGCATTGTGTTCAGAAAAGATGCTTGAGGTAATTTCTATCTTCTTAAAATTGCTGAGGATTCTTTTGTGCCCAAGTACATCATGAATCCTGGAATATGTCCCATGTGTACTTGAAAAGAATGTATATACTAATTTGTGGGGGGGGCAATACTCTGAAAATATCCACAAAGTGTAATATTTCTATTGTATTTTTTAACTTCTCTGTTGCCTTATTCATTTTCTGTCTCAGTGATAGGTCCAGTGATGTTAATTCAGTGTTGTAAATTCCAACTATGATTAGATTCCCATCACAATCCCCCTTTACATCTGTTAGTAATTATTTTATGTACTTAGGTGTTCTTCTATTTGGTGCATATGTATTAACGGGTGTGCTCTCCTCATCTTGTATCACTCCTTCAATCATTATAAAATGTCCTTCTTTATCTTTCTTTATGGCCTATGTTTTAAAGACTCTTTTGTCAGAAATCAGTACTGCAACACCTGCTTTTTTGGCTTTTCCATCTGTATGGAATACCCTTTTCCATCCTTTCACTCTCAATCTATATGTATACTTCTCCCTGAAGTGGGTCTCTTGTATGCAGCATATTGAAGGTTCTTGCTTTATTATGCAGCCTGCCACTCAATGACATTTGACTGGAGCATTTAGTCCATTAAATTTACAATAATCGATGGTATGTTTTTATTTATTGCCATTTTGACCTTATCTTTGCAGTTGATTTGATATTTCCTCTTTGTTCGTTTCATCTTCCTTTTATGGTTTGGTCATTTTCCTTTGAATTATCATGAATTTTATTTAGTTTCACTGACTCCCTGATATGTTTTTGTCTTTTTGTTACCCTTTTATAGAAGTCTTTTATACCATTATTATAACTGCTTTTATTAAACTGATAGTAACAAGATCTCAAACCCATTCTACTGAGAAAGAAAAATTTTAAAAGAAAGACAAAAAAATTCTCTATTTTCCTGCCTCTCTCTCCCACTCTCAATTATTTATATGTCTTTTTTAAAAATTTTATGTTTAATTTAGTTATGATTAATGAGTTATCACCTTTCCAGCTGTGTGTTTAACATTCCTGCAGTATCCTACTTCTTTTGATTTTAGAGTATACCTTTCAATATTTCTTTTAGCATGGGTCTAGTATTGCTAAAATCTTGTAGCTTTTTCTTGTCTGTGAAATCTTTATATCTCCTTCTACCAGAAAGGATACCATTGCTAGTTAAAGTATCCTACGATATAGCATTTTTTTCATTCAGGTCTATGAATATATCTTGCCAGTACCTTCTGGCCTGTAGTATTTCTGTAGTGAAATCAGCTGGGAGCCTTATGGGGATTCCCTTGTAACTCACTCTTTGCTATTCTCTTACTGCCTTTAGGATCATTCCTTTATCCTATTCTATGGCCAACTTAATTATATGTCTTGGTGTGGGTGTATTTGGGTTCTTCATTTTTGGGACACTCTGAGCTTCCTATACTTGGATATCTGATTCCTTATTTAAATTTGGGAAGTTCTCGGTCATTATTTCTATGAACACCTTAGCAACCCCCTTTAATCTTTCCCCCATTCTGGAACTTGTATCATGCCAAGATTGGCATGCTTTCTATTATCCCATATATTCCTTATGCTTTTTTCATTTGTTTCTCATTGTTTCTCTTGTAGCTCTTCTAATTGGGTGCTGTCAATTGTCCTGTCCTCTAAGTCACTAATTCTTTCCTCTGCGTTATCTAGTCAATATTGCAACACCTTTAGATCAATCCTCATCTCAGTCAACGAGTTTACATATTCTACTCATTTCTTCTTTATAGCTTCCATTTCATTTTTGACATATTTTGTATCTCTAAATACTTTATTTCCTTCAGTCATTTGATCACTCCTCTTCTGAACTCCTGATCTAGTAGGATATCGATGTCTATTTCACTGATCATTCTTTCAGGGAATTTCTTTTGTTCTTTTAATTGGGAATGGTTTCTCTGCTTGTTCATCTTGCTCCTACCTCTCTGGCACTGTGGTGTATGGAGTATCAGTTATCTAATGTGGTCTTAAAGGAGTTTGTCTACCTAATGTCTATGTGGTAATACAACTTAGAAAAAAAAAGAGAAAGAGAGACAGAGAATTTTAAAGAAGGGATAAACAAAAGTTTGAAAACATTGTATAATTCATAATAGAAGATCAAGTTGAAGCAGAGTTTTGAAAAACAATAATAATAAAATTATTTTTTAAAAATTTCAAAGGGATTAAAATGGGTGTGTATATAATTGCCTTAGAAGTAAAAATTAAGAGATTAATAAAAAATGGAACAGTTAAAAACAGATTAAAACTTTGGGGTGGTCCGTGTCCTCCTGGTGACTGTGTATATTTAATGTGAAATCTTTCTGTATTCATCCTGTTTTGGAATCTCATCTTCATTTTATCAGAGGCCCTCCATTGGAGCCCTCACTCTGCTGCTACCAGTGTCTGTCGGCAAGCTGATCGCTCTTACCCCCAACATTGCATCTGGAGCAGCTCTCTTTGACTTGGGCTTGTTTGTCACTCTCCTGCCGGATGCTGCAGTCAGCTGTTCCAGACTGACCAGGCAGAAGTGGGCATCACACCATCTCCTGGCACCATGTTCAGGGGCTGCGGTCCAGCCCAAAAAGTGAGGGGCCACACTCCCCCTCAGGGTGCTGGTCACTTCACTGCTCTGTGTCACTGTACTGTCTGCCTCAGGTTTGCACACCAGAAGTTGGCTCCAGGAAGACAGAGGAACAGCCCTGTCCCTGGTCTGGCCCAAATCCCAGCTCCTTGTTTGTCTTGGTGAATCAAGTTTTCTGAGAAACCAGGACAGAAGTGTCCTATCTGCCTCAGGCTGTAAAGAAGTCTCCGTCTGGCCCTTAATGTTGCTATGTCCTCAGAGGTGCATGCAGATTTTTCCCCCACTGCTGCCTGGGTGCAAAGTACCAGAGGGTATGGTGGCTGTGTCTGATCCCCAGTTATCTTCACCTAGAAACTTTTGTGGGTTTTCAGACATGGTTATGCACCCTTCCCCACACAGGGCACATCTGCCCTATTGTTTTATGGAGGGCCCAGATTTTTCTGCCCTGTGCACCCACAGCCATGGCACACAGCCCCCTCCATTTCCCCTGGCTGCCACAGTGCAGCCATTCCCATCTACCACCCAGCTTGTGCAGCATGGCCCTGCCCGCAGCTTCTGGGCTGCATTTTGATCTGGGTGTCTCTGCTTGTTTAACTTAGTTCTGTCAGCCTACTTATACTCTGTACAGACCCAAGCCTTGGAGGCTCACCCTCCATCCTTCCGAATTCTCAGTTGGAGAGGGGAGACCCAGTGAATGAGCACCAGCCCTTCTTTGCAGCTCCCTCTCTGGGGGACCTGACCCCCTCTGTTTTGCCTTTTCTTCTTTCTTTCTTCCTTTTCTCCTACCAGCTTTTCCACATGTTTACATAGTGAAGAGGACAATGTTCTGGCAGAGTTCTGCATGTTCTCTGCTTAGCTGAGTAGGTCTGTGTGTGTGAGTCTTGGTGCATTTGTGGGAAATGGTGAGTAACGAGCATCCTTCTAATCCACCATCTTGGCCTCTGCCCCCAAAAAGTTTCACTTTATGGTGGAAGATAAACACAGCCTGGAAATAGATGGAAGAGATATTTCATGGAAATTACAAGAAAGTGCATATTGCAATGATAAACTCATACAAAATACGTTTCAAAATAAGGGCCACAATGAAAGATAAATATGAGATTATATAATGAAAAAGAGATCAATATTAAAATAGGGTATTACACTCATTAAATTATATATGGACCTAACACCACAGATCCAAATTATATAAAGACATATTAGTAGACATGAAGGAATTAACTGATTATAAAACAATAATAGTAGATGAATTTAACACCTCTTTATTCTGAAGGCCAGTTCAACCAGAAAGAATATCTGTAAGGAAACAGAGGTCTTAATAGTATATTAGATCATTTGAACCTAACTGGTTTATTGGTCACAGCATCAGAAAATCAGAACACATAAACTTTTCAAGTGTGCACAGGATGTTATCTAAGGAATTAACCACAAATTATGTCATGAAAAGTGCCTCAGGAACTTTAAGCAAATATAGATTACAGCAAGTATTTTTTCATACTCATAATTATGAAAAAATGCATCAACTCTAGAAAGAAGAACAGGAAAAGCACAAACATGAGATTAAACCACACCCTTTAAAAAAATAAAACATCAATTATGAAATCAAAGGGGTAATAAAATCATACCTAGAGACAAATTACAATGAAAGCACAGCTTCATAAAATGTACGGGATGCAGCAAAGACAAATCTATCAAGTAAGTTTAGAACAATTAAGGCCTTTTACAAGGAACAAGAAAAACCTGACACAAAGGACCAAGCATAACACCCAAAATTACATGATATAAAAACAAGCAAAACCCAAAGGCATTAGAATAAGAATTCTTTAATGAGTACTTTGAAAATAAATGAAATAAAAATCAAAAAATAAATTAAATGTCCTAAAATCAAGAGTTTTTTTCTTAAAAATATAAACAATCTGGTAAGCATTTAGCCAGGCTTATCAAGAAATACACAGAATGGACCCAAACAAAATAAGAAATGAAAGAGTAGAAATAACATCTGATATTACAGAAATACAAAAAAAGATTATGAAAGCACTGTGAGAAGTTACGTGACAAAAAACTGGACGACCTTAAAGAAATGGATACATTTCTAGAAACGTGTAGCCTACAAACATTTTATAAAGACAAAAAAGAAAACTTGAAAAGCAGAATCAGTATAAGTTAAATAAAATCTTTAATTTTAATAACACCCCTTGAACAAAATGCCTGGGTGCCTTCACTGAAACCTCTTTCCCACCAACTCTTTCAAAAAATGCAGGAAGAAGGAAAATTCCCAGATTTATTCTATAAGGCCACCATTACCCTGATAACAAAACCAAAGACACTACCAAAAAAAAAATGAAAATCCAGTATCCTTGATGAATATACATTCAAAAATCCTCAAAAGAACATCAACAAATTAATCCAGCAATACATAGAAAGGATTATACACGATGATCAGTTGGATTCCTTCCAGAATCACAAGGATGGTTCAACATACACAGGTCAATCAGCATGACACATATCTAACAAAAGAGGGACAAAATTCACAGGACCATGTCAATACACACAGAAAAAGCATTTGACAAAATTCAACATACATTCATGGATGTGAGTATAATGGGAACATCTCCCAGCATAATAAAGGCCATTTAAAACAATTTATAATTCTCAGGGGGAAAAGCTGAAAGCCTTCTGGGTAAATTAGGGTAAAATATAAGGGCTCCTACTCTCACCATTTCTGTTCCACAGTAAAACAATAAAGGAAGAGGAAAAGAAAAGGAAGTAAAAGAAATGCAAAATGGAAAGAAAGAGGCAAAACTGTCGCCAGTACTGATGACATAACAATCTGCATAGAGAGTCCTAATGGATCCACACTGCCTATTATGAATAATAAATAATTTCAGCAAAGGAGCAGGGTACAAGATTAATGTAAAGAAGTCTCTTGCATTTCTACACATTAATCATGAGATACCCTAAAATGGACGTTGAAAGCAATACTATTTAAAATCCCATCCCCTCGAATATCTTGGAATAAATGTAACCACATATGGGAAAGGTCTACACACTGAAAATTATAAAACATTGACAAAGAAATTAAAAATTATTCAAAGAAATGGAAATATGTCTTGTGCTCTTGGATTGAAAGAGTTTGTATTGTTAACATAGTCGTACTACACAAAGAAACCTGCAGATTTAAGCAAATTCCTGTTAGATAGCTATAGTGTTTTCCATGGAAGTAGATAAAAATAACTGTTTTACATGAAACCATTAAAAATTGTCAAAATGATCTTGAGAAAAACAACAAATCTCTAGATATTACCCTCCCAGATACCTTACTATACTACAAACCTACAGGAATAAAAACAGCATGGAATTGGCACAGAGATATAATCAAAAAAACAGTCTAGAAATAATTCCACACACCTATGAGTAATGAATCTATGATAAAAGAGGCAAGAGTACACAATGGATAAAATGTCACGTCAATGGATGGTGTTGGGAAAGCTGGACATCTACATGTAAAACAGTGAAATTGGAGCATTCCCTGACATCATATACAAAAATATACTCCAAGTGTATTAAGGACCTAAATATAAGACCTGATACTATAAAACTGCTAGAAGGGAATATAGGTGATACCCTATTGGATATATATCATAGGAATATTTTCTTATATCAGTCTCCATAGGTAAAAGAAATAAAAGCAAACATAAGCAAGTGGGACCTAAACAAACTTGAAAACTTCTGCACAGCTAAGGACACAATCAATGAAATGAAAACGCTGCCTGTGTAATTGGAGAACATATCGGTAAACAATGCAAATGACCAGGGTTTAATAGATGTAGGTAAATAGATGCAACATATATTTAGGTTACACAACTCAATGTGAAAGGCAAAAACCCAATCAAAAACAAGGGCAGAGTAACTGAGCTAATATTTTTCCAATGAAAACATAAAGATGAGCAACAAGCAAGTGATAAAATTGCTCAACATTACTAATTATTAGGTAATTACAAAACAAAACTACAAAGAGGTATTACTTCACACTTCTCAAATGGCTATTATCTAAAAGTCTACAAATAGAAAGTGTTGGAGACCATGTGGAGGTAAGAATTCTCTTGAATTCTCTTGGTAGGAATGTAAATTTGAACAACTTCTATGGAAAACAATAGTCAGATTTCTTTAAACCTAAAAGACAAATACCATATGAAACATTAATAACTCTCCTCAGAAAAATCTGGGGAAAACACCCTAAATTGAGAAGAATCAATGTTCAAAACAGCACTGTTTATTATATGCAAGACAGGGAAGCAATCCAAGAGTCCACAGTAGACTATGGAATTAAGAAGATATGATATTTCTATAAATATGCAATGGTATAAAATGCAGCCATGAAATAGTATAACACATTGCTATTTCAACGTCATGAAAGGACCTAGTAAATAATGTGCTTAGTGAAGTAACTTATACAAAGACAAAACTATATAATATAATTTATGTTTGGAATCTAAAGAATAACAGATATCTATGTAAATCTATCTATAGCTATCTATTGATAGATGGCAGATAAATAGATAGATAGAAGGATAATAAATGATAGAGAGATAGATAGATATATAGATAGATGATAGATAGAAAGATAGATAGATAGATAGATACATAGACAGATAGACAGATTGATTGATTGATTGAATGATTGATAGAGATATGGTAGAAAGAAAGAGAGATTAGATAGACAAGACTGAAGCAGACTGAAATATATGGGAAAACATTTAGCTTTACCAAAGTGGAAGGGAAGTGCAATTTTATGGTACGATATTGAGGGATATAATATAAAATACATAAAGGAGAGAAGCAACAAGATAATCTGTATAGATCAGGGAATTATACACAATAACTTAGAATAATTTAATGTTAAAAATATTGTCATAATTTATAATGCAATATTATCCACAAAGAGGTTGGTATCCCTTAACTGTACATCTGAAACTGCACAATATACTACATCAACTGTACTTCAATTAAAAATAAAACATCTCATGTATAATTTAGCCCTTTTTCCGCTGATAGCAGCTTCCTTTAATATTGATTTATTTTTACTCTTTAACTTTTAATATTACTGTCTCAAATTAGTTCATTTATTCTTGTGAAGGTGTTACCAGATTGATGTATATATATTTATTGCCCCTGATTTCCTATTTTTCTTTCTTGAATACATATAGTAGAGAAGCTTTTAAAAACATACCCAAAGAAACAGTAGCAAATATCTCAGGTTGTCTACTTAGCATTTTGTTCAATGTTTTGCATATTTTTGCTCTCTTATTTTTCTTAGTAGAGCTCTTTTCTGCACCCCGTATAAGGTGTCTCAGTTTTGTTTTTTCATCTCATTCAGGTTTTTTTTGTCTGGTAAAGACTTTATTTTCACTTTATACCTAAGTGATAACTGTGCAAGGTAGGGTATTCTTGGGTGAGAGGTTTATTATTTCAGGAGTTTGAAAATGTCATTTTATTTACCCTTGGCCAATGTTTTCTGCTGAGAAATCTGCTGAAAGCCTAATGAGGTTCCTTTGTAGATTATTATAATATTTTTTGGCTGCGTTTAAAATTTTCCTCTGTCATTGAGTTGTCAATTTGCATCTGACGTATCTTCAAGGTCTCTTTGCCTTAAAGTTATTGGTGTTTTGTTGGCTCACGGACTTGTATATCAGTTCCTTACACAGGTTTGGGAAGTTATCAACTATTACTTCTTTAAATAAACCATCAGCTACATTCTAACTTTCTTCTCCCTCCAGGATTTCACACTAAAGTGCATTTCCTGAAGAAGTCTGATGGCTATTGTAGAATTTCCTCACTTTTTAATATCTTGTATCTCTGCCCTCTTCTATCATTTCTAGTTTTGTATTGGTCAGCTTGGTAAATTCTCTTCCACATAGGCAGTCTGCTTCCAGTGCTTTCTGTTGCATTCTTCGTCTCATTTTTTGAGTTCATCTCGTCCTCCAATTATGTTTGGTTATTTTATAGTTTCAGTCTCTTTGGTAATGTATTGCTTATCAGCATTTAATTTATTCCTAAGCTCACTAAACTGCTATCTGAGTTTTGTTTTATGTATTGAGATTCTGTATGACACCTATTTGGAGTCTCTATTAATTATATGGCAATATACCATGACTTTAAGTTTGCTGCAGGGTTGACATTGTGTGTGTGTGCGTGTGTGTGCTCGTGTGTGACTGTGTCTGTTTTGGTGCCTGTGTCTGTGTATCTGTATGTTACCATGCCGTATAAATTTACTGTGATTGGTCATGGTCTTGGTAATTTACTGCTCTGATGACACTAAATAACAGATTGGGAGTTGAAGACCTTGCTTTTGTTTTCTGGTAGTTTGCAATATTGCACAATTTTTGGTTTTACTTACCTGAGCTACCTCTGATAATATTTCAAAATGGCACTTTCCAGTCGCTACTGTCTGGATAAAAGATGTGCTTTCATTGTCACTTCTTAGAATTCTCTGGTAGTTAATGCCGCTCTTGTCACTGGTATGGTGAACACTTCCTTTTATCTGATATGCCTTAAGACTCAGTGTACACATTGAGGAAACATGCAAAGACAGGTGGGTAATTGGAATCAGGCAAGTGCCTTTCCCATGACCAGTTTTGCAAGGTAACTTGTCTCCACCAATATGAATTGGGAGTTAGGACAATGTCATGAATGTCTGAGTGTCTGAAGGATGGAATTTCTGTCTCCATTGTGGCTCCCTCCTAGTTACCTGTGACCATGAGTACTGGTGCAGTTTGAGGCTGAAGCTGTGTGAACCACTGAGACCCTGTTTCTACTGGGTTCTCTGAACCTGTAGGCTCAGATACCCTAGTCAGTGGTCCTTGGTTGCAGGCACCAAATCTTCTCTTCCCTCAGTAGAGCCTCCTTTATGTGTTTTAGCCCACCAAACGTCAGCTGTACGTATGCGTTCTGGAGTATTGTTTTGTGTTGTAGTTATTTTTGTTGAGATGTGAACGTTTTACTGACTGTAGATTTAAGGGGAGAGACAGAAATAATTTAAACTTATGTCACTTTTTTCAAAGTATATACTTTTTCATTTAAATGCTTAAATTATAATAAGGACATTATAAGAAGAATAAAGAAATTGAACAAATCACCCCCCTTAATGTCATAGTACTACAAAATATTTTATTTTCCTGGGTTCTTTTCTTCAATATTTTTCCCACATACATGCACATTTTACTAAAATATATGCCTATAATTTCTTTAAAATCATTTAAATTATTAAAATATTTCTGTGCTGTAAATATAGCACTGTTGCTCCTCTAATTTATAACTAGTAGCTTGCATATTTCTGTCTTCCCCATCCTTCTTGTCTGTCCCCAAAGGAAACCACTACTTGGAACAGTACACATATATATGTGATTATGTTACTGTTTCTTTATGATTATTACACTTATATCTTTAATTTTCTCATGTAAGTTATAACTTAAAGTGTTTTTGTCTGTATGATTTATTTTCATATATACAACACTCTCTGGGTCCAGTCACATTGTTCCAATTTGAAGAATTTTATTTTTTGATATGGCAATGACTATTTATTATGTTATCTATATCTCACATCTACTTCAGCCAATCATCTCTTGATGGGCAGTTGATTTGTGCATCTATCCTTGGCTATTATAAATGATGATGTAAAGAACATTGGGGTAAAATATCCTTTAAAGTTAATGTTTTCATGTTTTTACAGATTTATACCAAAAACTGGAATTGCTGCAACATATAATGCTTCTATTTCTAGTTATTTGTGCACTGTTTATACTTTTATACAAGTGGATGCATAAATTTTTATTTCCACCAACAGTGTACCTGGGTTCCATTTTATCCTTTGATGGTTGTCATTTGAAGACTTTTCTAATAGCCATTTTGGTTGCTGTGAGATTATATTTCATTCTGGTTTTGATTTATGATTCCCTTATGAATAGCAAAATTATGTTTCTTTTTATGTGCATGAAAATCATCCACATGTCTGTTTTTGAAAAGTTTACATGAAGACCCTTAAACTGTTTTTAAGATGGGGAATGTGTTTTAAAATATTGGGTCTAATATGCTACATATATATTATGGCTATTAACACCATCTTGGTCTCATTGTCTGAAGTTTTTCCTTCTATTCTATGTGTTGTCATATTTCTTGTAGAAGGTTTCCTTTGCTCTGAAAACGGTTTTGCACTTCACACTTATACAAGAATTAGAATCCCTGTATCACGTAGAAAATCTAATTTTTCCTTAGTAAACTTAAAACTATTATTAATTTTCCTTTTTTAATTAGGAGACATATCAAAAATAAATATTGCTATGATTTATCTCAAAGTCAGTTCTCCTCATGTTCTTGGTCAGAAATTGTAGAGTTTCAGGTTTTACATTAAGGAAATTAATCCATTTATTTTTGTATTCTATGGAAGGAAGTGCTCATACATCTTCTTTTTACATGTACTGTCCTGTTTTCCCAGAACTACTTGTTGAAGGGATTGCCAATTTTCCATTGTATACTCTTGCCTCCTTCATTGTGGACTAATTGACCATATGTGTGTGGGTTTATTTCTGGACTTTTTATATTGTTCCATTGATCTATGTGTGTCTTTTAGTGATAAATTTTGATGTTTTGAATACTGTAGCTTTGTAATATGTTCCAAAGTCAGGGAGGGTAATACCCACAGCTTTGTTCATTTTTCAAAAATAATTTTAGAAAATTTGTGTCTTCTGATTTTGAATATTATTATTTTTCTCCTTGTTTTGTGAAGAAACATATGGATTCTGGGAGAATAGAAATTTTCTAAAGGAAAAAACAAAAGAAAAATACTAAAATTTAGATTATAAATCATACAATATTAAACAACCAATGGATTGCTGTATAAATCAAAGGAAATATATATAAAGAAAATGGCAACAAAAACAAAGTCCATGGGGTATAGCAAAAGCAGTATTAATAGGGATGAATATAGCAAAATAATCCCACTTATTCAAATAAGAAACATCTCTCTCTTATAACATAATCGTACAAACAGATGATGTAGCAAAATATGAAACAAACTTGTTAGTAGAAGGAAAGACAGCTGAAAGATCATAAGATACATGAATAAAAAGATTAAAAATAGAAACATTCAATCATACTAAATAATGGCTATTGAAAGATAGATAAAATTGATAAAATTTAACCAGACTCATGAGTAAAACCAGAATACAGATAAATAAGCACATAAATAAATGGAAGTTACAGTTTATATCAAAGAAATACAAAACATTATAAGAAGATACAACAAATTATATGTCAATAAAATGGAAACCCAAGAAGAAATGGACAATTTCTTAAAAAGACATAATCTCCAGGATGGAATGAGAAAGAGAAAATATGAACAGATTATCACTAATGAATTTGAATAAGTAATTAAACAAAATCTTCCAAGAAACAAAATTCCAGGCCTAGACAGCTTCACAGGTGAATTCTGACAAACAATTAGAGAAGAGCTATCACCTATACTTCTCAGAGAATTCCAAAAATTTGCAGAGGAAGGAAGGCTTCCTACCCCAACTTTCTGTATCACACTACTATTAAAACTGGAACAAATACCTCAAAAAATTACAGGTTAAATACTACTGATAAGCATAGGTGTAAAAATCATCACTAAAATGTTAGCAATGAAAAAAATACAGTAAAAGGATTATACAGTATGATTAGTCCATTTTATTCAAGGGATGCAAAAGCGATTCATTACCCACAAATTAATTAATATGATACACCACACTAACAAATTGAAGAAAAAAAATAATATGCTCACTTCAAAAGAGTCATAAAATGTTTTGAAATATTCAATATCTATTTATGAGTAAGTTTCTCCTCAAATTGGGCATGAGGAAACATACCTCAACACAGATAAGATCATATATGACAAGAACTCAGTTAACATGACACTCACTGATTAAAAGCTGAAATCATCTCCTTTATGGACAGGAAAAAGACAAGAATGCACACTCTTTCAACTTTTATTCTGAATAGTATTGGAAATTCTAGCCATAGTTATCCAAAATAAATGTAAATAAAATATGGCTAATTTAGAATAGGAATAAAAGTATCTGATTGCAGATGACATACTTTAAACAGAAATCCTTAAGATGGCACCTCAAAACTACTAGGGCTTATAAATGCATTTGATAAAATTTCATATTGTAAAATTAACATACATAAATCTTGCATTTCTGCACACTAACAACAAGCTAACAGATAGAGAAAGTGAGGGAACTCTCTCACTTAGAGTTGCATTACAAAAAAATAAACCTGGAAATATATCCAATCAAGGAGGTAAAAGAACTGTACACAGAAAACTATGAAATATTTATAAAAGAAATTGAAGATAATGCAAACAGATGAAAGTATATATTGTGTTCATTGATGAGGTAATAATATTGTTTAAATGACAGTATTAGCAAAGAAAATACACTAATTAAATTCAGTGCCTATCAAAATACCAAGGGTATTTTCATAATTTACAATAAATAATTCTAAAATTTACATGTAAACACAAAATTGTTGAATCACTAAAACAAATAACAAAAGAAAAAAACAAACCATAAATACAAATTTATTTTATAAACAACAAAGAGGAAGTATCACTTTCCCTGATTTAAAACTATAATACAAAGCTCGGGTAATAAAAAGAATTTGGTAGTGGCACAGAACAAAGGGAATAATGGCACACAAAGAATGCCTAAAAATGAAATCAGACAGTTATGGTCATTTAGAACATTACAAAAAATGAATATACAGTGGGGAAAAGGTAACCAACAGGCATATGAAACCGGTCAACATCACTAATCATCAGAAGAATGCAAGTCCAAAACACAATGAGAGTTTATGTCAGCCCTGTCAGAAAGAATATAATCAAAAAGATAACAAATATAAGCGTTGGTGAGTATGTAAGAAAAACAAACCTGATGCACTGCTGGAGTGAATGTAAATTTGTGCTGCCACTGTGGAAAACAGTATGCAGTTTTCTCGAAAAATTAAAAATGAAATATAATCCAACATTTCCATATCTGGATACATATTCCAAGAAAATAAAAACACTAACCAGAAAAGATAAATTCAAACATATATTCCCTGCAGCATTATATACAATAGACAGGATATAGAAGCAAATTAATTGCTCATCAATAGATGATGGATAAAGATAATGTGTGTTTATAATATATATATCTACACAGCTATATTTTTATCTTTGATTTTATTGATTAATCTATATTTACATGTATATATAAATATATATGTATATATATATGCACACACACAGATAAAATTCCAATGGGTTATTACTCAGCTATAAAAAGAATAATTTGTTCATTTGCAACAAATTTGTAGACCAAGAGGGTAATATGTTAAGTGAAATAATTCAGAAATAGAATGACATATGATATATGATTTTACTCATATTTGTAATTTAAAACAAATAAAAATAACACAGCAGAAAAGGAGATATAGATATACAAAGAAACAGGTTGTTCACAAGAATGGGGGAAATGGGGTGAGGAAAAAGAAATATTTCATGAAAATTAAGAGAGAAAATTTTCCAGTTGCAAATTAAATGAGTCAGGGTCAAGAAATGTGCTGTATGGGGAATAGTAAATAACTACGAAATATCTTTAAATAGCAACATACCATATCTAGATATATTCTGGTTATCAGTTTGAAGTGTACTAAAAATTGCAAAGAGTTTGATGTTTAAGAGATACTAACACAGTTTATAAATTAATGTTCACTTCATAAAGAAACATACTTTTAGAAAGAAATTAGATTTGTAGTTAACAGGGGCAGGGGTTGGGAAAGGAGAATTTGATTAATGCACTCAAATGCTATAAACCTCCAGCCATAAAATAAACGTGTTCAAGGGATGCCCCATAGTAATATGAAAATTACAATAAATACTGCTTTATGTTATATATGAATGTTGTTAAGGAAGTAGACAATAAGGTTTTATATCACAACCAAAAGGCAAATCGTATTTCTTTAATATTGAATCTAAATGAGATAATGAATTCTCCCTAATGTTGCTATGATATTTGTTTCAAGATAGTTGTTAATCAAGCCAATATCCTGGGCACCTAAACTTACACAATGTTCTATGCCATTTATATCTCAATAGATGCAGAAGGAAAAATGGAAAGACAATATTCATTTTTCCCATGATATTTCCCATGATTGTTTCTGCAGCAAGTAAAGTTGAGTCATGATATACTTATCCTAGGTAAAGATACTAATAAATATGTGATTCTAATAAATAATACATAAAGATACTAATATAATTAGTTTTACCATGCCTTAAACATTGTTCATGTTAACAGCCCACTGCTTCTGTAAGCATCAAAATTTCACTCTGTGTATTCATCTGAGATTAGGAAATGGATGCTCTTCTGCTGAGTGATAAAGTTCACTGTCTCTGACCGATGGTCTCATCTCCATGACAGCATCAGTAAGAAAGGAACATGCTAGGTTGCTAAAAATCTCAGCATGGTAAAATCTCAGAACCCCTACAATTCTTAACTGTTTTGCAATGGGAAGTCAATACTGACAAAGACTTGATTTTGGATAACAATGTGGTGTTTTCTCATGGTTGCATTGGAGAATGTGAGGATAATCATTGAGATCCACAACAAATATTCTCGCTCAAGAGCTGGGCAAAGAACTGTAAATGTTCTGCATTATTAGGACTGAGGACTGCTTTCAAAATGATGACAATGCAAACTCTACTCCATGTAGTCCAAGGAAAGAAAGATTATTGCAATTTCTAGGTGAACAGGAATAAGTCAGTGGTTCAGTCTCTATAAATTAGTCAACGGGTGTTCAAAGCCAAAATAAGTTGTGACAACAATGAGAATTAAAAGAAAATTAACTTAGACGTAAGCTTAAATTAAAAAGGAGACACAATCCTGTGCTGGGCTCTGTGGACTGAAGAATGTACTTGCCTCAGTCCAATTCAAGGGTTCAGAGGCTTGGCCCTAATATCAGCTCGGGATTCAATGAACAGTTAACAATTAGTATACTGGAGGAAATATAATCTACCTCTCCCTGATCGGTAGAAAATCTGGTGGCTCAATGAAACTCTTAATACACAGATATTCTGCCAAATGCAGAGGAATATTTCACTGATGACTCAGCTAAGACAAACTTAACAATCCATCTTCACACACACACAGTGGTAGACAGATTTGTAGTATTTACTGGGAAGAATTCAGTGGGCAGTGCACAGAGAATAGTTTTCAAAGCACCAGCCAACTTTTGTACTTTTGCCAATGGTCTAGATTTTCCCAGGGAGAAAACTACAGATGGACAAACAAATAATATTCTTCTTTAGGATTTTGAATTTTGAAAGTAAACTGTAGCTTTTGGCTTATAAGTATAGAACCTTGTTAAGATGATCATGGTAAGACCCACTGTCTGATAAGAGAGCTGGAAACTAGCTGCTGAACCAGCCCATCTGAACCCCAGACTGCTAATGTAAGCAAAAACATAGCCACCATCAGATTTGAGTTGACAAACTTAAAAGCGTGATGTTTCTGTTGTAGGAAAAACCACTGCTGTCAATACACAGATCTCCTACTGCAAGTGGTCTCTTTCTTCTCTTGATAAAGGTCATATTGGTGGGATGTTCCAAGAGCTTACCCTGGACCATTTGCCCATTCTCCAGATAATCAAATACTTTCTTCACAACTGGTGACACATTTTCAGGACTCAATTTTACCATTCCAGTCTTATCAGCTGACACTGGCTGCATGATTATGACCAGAAGCCTTAGACACCCTGACCTTGCCTACAATTTTTCCAGCCTTTCAGGGCATTTCACATTCTGAAAATGCTTCACCTTTTATTTTAAATAAATGGGAAATACTCAAAGTCTTCCAGGAATATATTATATTTTCTAATATCTGCAGAAATTTGGTAATCTTGCAGCTGGACTAATTTTAATTCCACCACCCTCACCTCCTACTATTCCACACATATTAGATTGCAATTTCGTTACTGAATATGACCACCACAACCAAGGGTCTAGTACCTCTTAGATACTTCCTGTGTTAAGGTTAGAAGGGGCACAAATTATGTGGGGTGTATAAATCTACATTAAAAGTTTGAAATGGCACTGTCTCTTCTGGACAAAGCTCTGATTCTAAGAAGTAAATTAATTAGAAGGCAGTATAGTTATTGGTATGGGGAAGAGAATCAGCTATTTTGGGTTGGTGTGTGATGAAGAGATAGGAAAAAATCCAGCAAATGAGAATGGAATACTTTATGCCTCTCGAGGCATGAATTAAGAAGAAAATAATACTTTGTCTACTTTACCTACCTCCACTTACTGTTTTGAGTGACTAGTCCTTGGGCTATGAAAAGAGCTAGTTTGTGGCGAAGAGTAAACACCATAACGAAATAGTTTGAAAGGCATGAGAGATTTGTTGTTTCAGGAAAGTAGATTTTCCTTAAAGTCAACATGTATCTTTCATTCACTAAATATTAAATTGCATCCTGTGGCATGTGCTGTGCTTACAGTGCTGGTATCCAAGTTAGACAATGAAAGGGGGATAGACAGAAAACATCTGGAGGAGGTGGTTTCATGCTGAGACTGGGAAAGTCTAAGAAGGTAAAAGGAGGATACCTAAAGTCCATGGATGAGCTGGAACAAAAGTGGTAAGGTTGGAGCTTACATTGTTGACAAGCATTTGCCTGGATATATCTCCAGATACTGTGAAACATAAAGATATTCCAAGGAAGTCAGATACCAGATTTATTAAGGAATGACTAAACTAAGTTGAGCTTCTGGGCTTAGAGATGGATAGGCATTAAGTGCCAACCTGAGGACATAAGCTTGTCTTTAGCTGGAACGTAAAAGCAACATAAATTATTGACTTGTTATTATACTGTAGACTCTTTAGTTCAGGAAATGAAACCACCAATTGGAATGTTTTGAGAACAGCACAAAGAAGACCATAGATAAAATTGCTTCTTAAATTCTACCACATGATTAATATGCCATCTGAGACTACATTATGTGAACTTTATGGTTCCAGGAGTGATACAATAGAGACCATGATCCCTGGGCTTGTCCTACATTTACCTTCTGTTCCAACCTATCCTAACTTAACACTATTAATACTTTCAAGGATGAACCAGAAACCACTTAGTACATTTGTCTCTCTCCATGTGTTAGTTTTTTTCCAAATTCTTCCATTTTCTCTTCTTCCTTACAAGAAATTATTTAAATTTACTTACATATTGTTCCATCAAATGATCAAATCAATCAAATATTTTTTTCTTAAATGGTTACTTAGTCTCACATTTAAATTTTAACTCCATTTAAAAAAAATAAGGAAAATACAGGTACAAATCTATGTTTATTGTTCAAATAAGAAATTTGCAGATATTTGTGGACATTTGACAACATCAATTTTAATCTTTGTTATCTTGCATAATCTGGTAGTCCTCTGGTAGATCAGTTTTAATTAGGATGACGTTGATAAACTGAAGATGGTTGATGAGTTGGCTTTGAAAGAGAGGTAGTTGATGTATCAGCTATCCCTGGCACTGGAAACCGTGGGTTGCTCCCTGGTTGAAGTTTAGAAAAACGACCTTCACTGGCAGATTTGTTGTGATATCTATTTGGAAAAGTAGAAGGCTCCAACATCAGTCCATAACAATTGCTCTGTATGGGAGACAAGATGCTGTATTGAGAATTAGAAGTTGTAGTTGTAATGAAGTTCACAACAGTGTCATTTGCTTCATTGAAGCTGCTTTGAGAGTGCCCGTGGACAGTGGTAAGCTGACTTAAAATAGCACGTTGATCCACTGCAATTTGCACTCGTGGTCTAACATATTGATGATGGAGGAGAAAAATCACCTCTGATCGGGGTATTTGTATCACCAATAATGTGGCTAGTAGGGGGCTGACTTATTAGATTCATATTTAAATTTGCAGGAGATAAAAATGCACTTTCTCCACTAGTGTCAGCCACAAAACCAGAATTAAGATTATCCACATTACCACCTGATTTAAAGTGCTTCTTGTTGAAATCTTCATCCAATGAAGATACCAGAGAGGCATTTTTAATCCCAACTCTTCTTTTTATTCTCACTAAAAGCTGGGGACAGACTCGTTTAAAATTTGGATAATGATAGAAATGCAGCTACAACCAAAGGAGAAAAATTTTAGTAATATTTTAAACCAAAATACAAGACTAAAATAAGCCTAACTAATAAAACCTCAGATTTCACGTTTACTGTGCATAGAAAATATCATCAAAATATAAACAATGCTGATGATATTTTGAAGTTCCTTATTTGGAAAATACAAATTTAAATTTTATAGTCATCAAATTTAAGAAGTTAAAATTTGCAGCAACGGTGAATTCCAATTTTTAAAGCAACTTTAATACCTTTATTTAGATTTCTGGTGTGATTCATAGTTGCAAGCAAATTTTCTCATAATCTTGACTACTTAAGGCACTGTCCTCATTTTTTTGAAAAAATAAAGGATTTTAGTCTTATTAGTTCTATACAATTTTCAAAATCTAGCTTTACATTTATATTACCATAGATTGATGTACAAAATAAACTTTTATATATGTTACCAAGTCGTAACTAATATTTCTGAATATCTTACTTAAAACAGAGACTAATTTTTCTTCTTCCAGAAAGTCAGCTAGACAAGCAGATCTTTGAAAATTCTGCCACTCTTTACTAAACCCATAAAGCTTAAGCTCTCTAACTAAACTTTTCATACTTCCAGTTTCAAATATAGTGAAAGGGGACTTTCTTTCCAAAACTTCCTTCTTAAAGACATCTTCATCAATCACTACAGAGGTTCCATTATCATCCCAACAGATGGATTTAAATTGGTCACTCCCAGTCATTTTCCAGAGTATTCTGGGAAATGTCAGAGAACGAAAATTATTATCTTCATCTGGTTCAGAGACACAATGTGTGTAACATGGTCTTTTTATCATGGATTCTTCAGAGAAAGTCTGGAAAATATTTTCCTCAATCATAGACCTCAAGTCCAAGTCCCCAGGGAATGTTTCATCACACAATAGAGATCTACCGGGGTTTCCTGAACCAGGTTGTTCATCTTTACGAGACACATCTTGAATTTCTGAAGAAACATGTGCCATCTCAAATAAATTTTTCCACAGCTACTTTTCTAATCAGCATGATTTTGAGCACTGCAGCTACAAATGCAGCTTTGGCAGTCTTGCACAGATAAACTGCTAGGCCATCACAATGGTTCTCAACCTGAGTAGCTGTCACATCACAAAGCGACTGATCTCCTACCAACCCAAGAGTAACATTCAGCCACTGTTTACTTCTCATTCATCCAGTTAAAATGAAACATATAGGATGCTTATGTTTATAGTGTTATCTGCAAATCTTATTCCCACAAAATCTTTTTAAATAATTTAATTTTGGGGCCTATGAAATAAAACCAATCTCCATCCTTTTGTACACAAATTTATACCAGATTGGTGAACAGAGTATAAATAATGCACAAAATATCTATAGTAATTTTAAAGTTTTGGAATTTAAAGTGAAATTTGTGTAAAAACTGAAAAGAAATGGTATAATGATTTCATCATCATTTGCATTCTTTCACTCAGAGGTTTCTCAGTGCATAGAACTAATAAATTTTCTTGTCATCTATATAATACATACCCTTGGGGCTTCTGTTATGTGTTCCAAAATGATGTTGATTAATACTCTTATGCACAATATCCTGGGTTCAATAAAAAGTGCCTCCATTAAGGGGGAAACAAACAATCAAAAAACAAAGAAATAACAGTGTATGTGGGTTGGGGTGGAAAAGACCAGGTAATGCATTTTAGGAAGCAACATATTTCTCAGTCCTGAAACATTTGTCATTGTAAGTATAATACGGCATTTTAAGGCAAGTGTCTTGTGCACTAATTGTAATAATAGCTATGTTCTGTATCAGTAAACTGTAGTAAATCCAGTTCTACCAATACTTATATACTTATTTAGAAATAAATTCCGTTAAACATAAGCCAAATTCAAAATGGGAGATAAAATTTTTAAATAAATAAATGTACCCTCAAGCTACAATGTAAAATTTTCCTTCAGTATCTGTAAATTCCATTCTAAATAAATAATAGCAACCTGAATTTATTGCACGTTATAAGTATTAGAAATTATAGTTAAGTTGGGTTTAGTCCTCATTCATAAATATTACTTAACATATGTAAATGAATATATGTGATACCGTCCATTAGAAAACAAAGAATTCAAAAATAACAATCTGAAAATATGTAGGAAAATTATTCACAGATTGGATATTACCTTTTTTTATAAAAATATTCTTAACAAATTTGCTCTAGATTGAATGTAACTAAACATAATAAAAGCCATATATGGGAAACCCATGACTAACATCAAGTTCAATATTAACATACAGTAATGTTTTCATCTGGTCCAGTAATAAGAAGAAGTAGCTCATTTTCAGAAGTCCTAAATTACAGTACTAGATGTCCTAGCCAGAACAAGTAGTCAAGAAAAATTATAAAAGGCATCCAACTTGTAAAAATGCAGTAAAATATTTACAGATGACATAATTATGCATAGATAGAAAACTCCATATACTCCTCCAGTGACTGTTAGAAATAATGAACAAACTTAGTAAACTTGCAGAATACAAAATCAATATACAAATATCCGTTGCATTTATGTATACTAAAAACACATTATCAGAAAGAGAAATTAGGGAAACAATTGTGTGTAAATTAATACCAAAAAGATTAAAATACGAATAAATTTGATAAGTGAAATAAAAGATCTAAGCATAGATGTATAAATTACAGGTGCAAGAAATAAAAGCTAACAAAATAAATACAAAGATATTCTGTGCTCATGGATTGTATACATTGTGAGGAAATATTCTAATCTATCTTTTACATGTTCAATCTCCCAGCACTAATTATTGAGGAGAATGTCTTTTCTTCATTTTATACTCTTGCTTCCTTTATCATGGGTTAAAAGATCATAGGTGTGAGGGATTATATTTGGTTGCTCTATTCTCTTCAATTCATTGGTGTCTGTTTTTGAGCCAGTATCATTTTGTTTTAAATACTAAAGCTTTGTAGGACTATTTAACGCCAGAGAACTTTACACCATTATATTTAATACACTTTTTGAAGATTATTTTGGCAACTCATGATCTTTGTGGTTACATATAAATTTTGAAATTATTTGTTCTATTAAATGGAAAAATATCATGGGTATTTTGACATGAATCACACTAAATGTAGATTGCTTTGGGTAGTAGGGTTGTTGCAACCACATTGTTTCACATTATTAACACAAGAGATTTTTTTCATTTCTTTGGACCAGTTTTAATTTCATTCATGAATATTTTCTGTTTTTTAATGTATAGGTTTTCTCCTTATTTGTTAACTTATTTGTAGGTTTTCTTTACATATATATAATTAAATACATTGTATTTGTAAATACATTTCCTGCACAAATACAACAGGCAGAAGGCAGTGGCAAGTCATATTCAAAGTCCTGAATGAAAATAGCTGTAATCTAAGATACTTTATCAAGCAAGGCTACCTTTTAGTGTAGAAGGCGAGATAAATAGCTTCCACACAAGCAAATACTAAAAGAATTAAGCAAGAGAAAAAGAAATAATGAAAGATCTACTCTAAATAAAAAACAAGCAGGAAGCTATAGAAAAGAGAAAGGTATAATTAGAAAGGAAATAGCTACAATGACTTACAACAGAATAAATATGATGTTGTAAAACAGGACGTCAAAATTTTATGCGTCACCGACTGAAACATGAAAATACAGAGTGTTTTCTTCTTGTTTCTCTTCTCTGCAGGATGGGTTTGAGTTATATTCTTATCAGTTAAAATAAACAGAAATATCATAGGTCAATATAAATATAAAACAACGTAATAATAAGTCAAAAGCTTACAATGAATTCACAAAGCAAAAAAGAAACCAAGATTATAAAAGAATACTTATCAAGCCACAAAAAGAAAAAGAAATGAACAAAAAGGAAATACCAATCAACTGGAAAATGAAGTTAAAAATGGAAATAAACACTAGTCTATTAATAATTATCACAAATGTTAATGGATTTAGTACTTCAATCAAAAGATATATATTGTCAGATGGGATAATATAACAAGACCCTACATTATGACGAATACAAGAGAACCACTTTTGCGAGAGGAACACACATCAAATGTATGTCAGAAGATGGAAAAATATATTCCATTCAAATGTACATATGAAGAATGCAGGACTAGTAGTACTGACTTCACACAATAGAGACTTTACAAGAAAGGCCATAGAGAAAGATAAACAAGGACATGATATAATGATTAAAGGAACAATGCAAAATGGGGGTATTATACTCATTAATATATATGCACTCAATATAGTAGCCCCTAAATATATAAAGCAAATACAAATAGATAAAAAGACAGAAATCCCTGGGAACACAATCAGAGTTGGAGAATATAACTCCCCATTACATCACTGGACTGGTCTTTCACACAGAAAATTAATAAGGGAACAAAGATACTAAAAGACATTATAAAATAATTGGAGATGGTTGATATTTTTAAAACAGTAATTCTCCCCAAAACAGAATATGCACTCTTTTCCTGTGCACATGGAACATCTTCTAGGAAAGATTATGAACTCAGGCACTGAAAAAAGCCTCAACAAATTTAAGAAGATAAAAAATATTTCAAGCATCTTTTCTGAGTATAATACCATGAAACAGAAAAACAGGGAGAAAAAATGACAGCATCCAGAATAAAAAACATGGTACTAAAACAAGGGGGAGAGTTGATGAAGTAAAAGAAGAAATTACAAAATATCTTGAGAAATATGACAAAACACAGCACAAATTCTATGGAAAACTTAAAGCAGGCTTAAGAGGGAAGTTCATAGTGAAAAGGCCTTCGTCAAAGAAGAAGAACAATTTCAAATAAATAATCTAACGTTCTATGTAAACTAATCAAGAAAAGAAGAGCAAACAAAACCAAAAGTCAACAGAATGATGTAAAAAATAAAGACCATGGAAGGAAGATTTGGAATAGAGATTAAAAAATAGAAAAAAATTAATCTAATTATTTTTTAAAATAGTAAACAAAATTGACAAATCTCTGTACAGGCTCACCAACAAGAAAAGAGAGAGAACACAAATAATATAAGAAATGAAAATGGAGAAAATACAAAGAGTACAACAAATTTGCAAAATATCATAAGGGATTACCATGAGCAACTGTATGTAAACAAACTGGGCAACCAGGAAGAAATGGAGAAGTTTTTGGAAACATTCAGCCCACCAATATTGCATCAAGAAGAAATTAACCATTTGAACAGACAGATCACCAGAAATCGAATAGAAATATCAATAAAATAAAATTCTCTGCAAACAAAATCCAGACCCAATTACCTTCACTGGGGAATTTGATCAAACATACAAAGAAAAATCCATACCAGTCCTCCTCAAACTCTTCCAAAAGATTTATATGGAGAGAGTACTCCCAAACTGACACCATAGGCCAATATCAAACTGATACCAAAAGCAGAAAAAGACACTACCCCAAAAAGAAAACTATAGGCCAATATCATTGATAAATATAGATGTAAATGTCCTTAAGAAATTATTAATAAACAGAATCCAACAGCATGTAAAAAAAGATCATGCACCATTTACACTTTAGGTTCATCCCAGGAACACAAGGATGGTTTACCATTTGCAAATCAAACAATTGTGATACACCATATCAACAAAAGAGAAGACAAAAATGATATGATCATCTCAGTAGATGCAGAAAAAGCATTTGATAAATTTAACACCTATTTGCGATAAAAGTTCTTATCACAGTGGGCATAGAAGGACCATATCTCAACATAATGAAAGCTATTTATGACAAATATTTAGCCAGCAAATACTCAATGGTGAAAAACTGGAACCCTTTCCACAAAAACCTGAGACAATACAAGGATGCACATTCTCACAATTTCAATATAGTCTTGGAATTCCTAGCCACAACGATCAAGCAAGAAAAATAAATAAAATGATTCAGACTGTAAAAGAAAAGTTAAAACTGTCATGATATGCAGATATGACACTATATATAGAAAACTGTAAAAGCTTCACAAAAAATACTTAGGGTAAAAAAGGAATTGTGCAAGGTAGCCAGTGTAATGTACAAAAACCAATTAGATTTCATTACACTACCATTGAATCAACAGGAAAAAAAAAGTATAGAAACAACCCCTTTTATAACTGCACCCAAAACTATAAAATGCTTAAAAATAACTCTGACCAAGTAGGTGAATGACTTATACATGGAGAACAGGAAATCATTGTTTCAGGAAATCAAAAAGGATTTTAAGAATTGAAAAGATAACCAATGGTCTTGTAATGGAAGAAATAATATTGTTAAAATGGCCATACAGCCCAAGGCAATCCACAGACTTAATCTCAGTTTTTATCAAATTATTCAAAACATTTCTTTTTAGGACTGAAACAAATGATCATAAGAATTATATAGATAAAATAAAGATCTATAATTTTCCAAACAATATTGAAGACAAAGAAAGAGGCTGGAGGAATAACCCTCCTGGTCTCCATACACTATTGCAGACCTACAATAATGAAAACGACATGATATTGGTACAGAAACAGACATATGGCCAATGCAACAGAATTGAGAGACTAGGAATAAATCTACAGGCCTATGTTCAATTAATCTTTGACAGAGTAGCCAAGAATATGACTGAGAAAAGACCATCTCTTCACCAACTGGTGTTGGGAAAACAGGATAGCAGCAAGCAGGGCAATGGAGTTAGAACACTCCTTCGCTCCATACACAAGAATAAACTCAAAATGGCTTGAATACTTAAATGTAAGGCAAGACAGAGTAAATCTCCAAGAAGAAAACATAGGCAAAACACTCTGAGATAAATCTCAGCAATGATCTCCTAGTACAGTCTACCCAGGTAATGGATGTAAGAGCAAAATTATTAAAATTGGACCTAATTAAACTTATAAGCTTTTGCACAGCAAAGGGAAACATAAACAAAGCAAAATGACTAACTACAGGATTAAGGAAAATATTTAGAAATGATGCAACTGACAAAGGCTAAATTTCCAAAATATAGAGTTCATACAACCTAATAATAATACAAAGCAAAAGAAACCCAATCTGAAAATGCACAGAAGCCCTAAACAATACATTATCCATTAGAGACATACAAATGCCACATAGAAATATGAAAAAAAATTTGCTAACTCTCATTATCAGAGAAGGGCAATTCAAAACTATAATGAATTATCACCTCACATTAGTCACAATGGCCGTCAATAAAAAGTCCAAAAACAATAAATGCTGGGGAAGCTATGATGAAATGGAACCCTCTTACACTGTTGGTAGGAATGTAGTTTGTTGCAGTCATTGAGAAACCAGGATGGGTATTCCTCAAAAGAATAAAAATATATTTAACTTATCCAGCAATCCAACTCCTGGGTATATATAAAAGAGGACCCTAATTCAAAATGTCACCTGCACACAAATGTTCTTAGCAGTGCTATATACAAAAGCCATGACATGGAAGCACCCTAAATGTCCATCAACAGATGACAGTATACAGAATTTATGCCTTATTTACAAAATGGAATAATATTCTGCCATAAAAATTGATAAAACAATGACATTTGCAGCAAAATATATCTCCCAAAATGTGTCATTCTAATTGAAGTAAGCCAGAAAGAGAAAGAAAAATTATACATGGCATGACACATGTAGAAACCTAAAAAAAAAATTTGGATGAGAACACTATGATTTCATCTACAACTATGAAACACACTTGCAGATCTACATAATAATCTTATGGTAACTGCCGAAATGGTCAAGGATAGGATATATTTGGGAGCTGTAGATTTATAAATGTTATCCACTATATATAAAAATAAATATTTTCAAAATGTCTATTGTATGACACAGGGCAGTATGTTAAATATCGTGAAGTTAAATTTAATAGGCATGCAAACATATGCATGAAGTGGGTCACTGTGTTATGCACCACAAATTGACACGTTGTAAATGGAAGTAGTTCAATGATAAATAAATGAATATATAAGTAAATAAGAAAATAAATAAATAAATAAATAGACAAATTAAATAAATAAATAAATAAATAAATAAATAACATTAAATAATGAATGTAATACAAAGATTCACGCTACTTAATTTTACACATCAAGAACCTAGGAGAAAACAGAAAGAATGAAGAAGAAAATTGAATGAATGAGAGTAAGGCAAATAACAAGAGAAACAATTGAAAAGATAACAAAAAATATACCTAAGTGTGATTCTTTTAAACATAAACTGGACAAAAGTTTAGGTTGGCTAAGAAAATAAAGACAAATAAAATTTGAAATAGAAGAGAAGATATTAACACTGATGTTGTAGAGATGCATAGCATCATAAGAAATGACCACTAGATAACAATTTGAATGACCTAGAACAAAAGACAAATTCCCAGAAATATGTCTTCCAATACTGAATCAAGAAGTAATTAGAAAGTTAAATATAGCAAAACTGTGTATGAGCAAATCAGTAATCCAAACCTCTGAAACCAGAAAATATTTACAAAAAGTCTTTACCGGTATATTCTGTCATATATTTGAAGACAATTTTTCACCAATTCTTCCCCAAATCTTCCAAGAATTTGATGGGGTGAAAGTTTCCAAACTAGATTTATGATACCAGCTATATTTGCATAAAATGCTAGAAAGGACATTATATGCAATATATATAATATAACCCTCATGAACATATAAGCCAAAATTCTCAAGAAAACACAAGCAAAATGGATTCAATAAAACATTTAATGTATCATACACATACATGGGTAAAGGGATTTATCCCTGGGTTTAAGGAAACTTCAAAATATTCAAATCAATAAAGATGACATGCCACACTAATAGAATGAGAAATAAAACTCACATAATCATCTCAATAGGTGCAGAAATAGTATTGTATATAATGCAACATCCTTTTAAGTTACTCCCAACAAATTAAATTAAACCTGTCAGAGGCACGATATAATATACACACAAACACTGTGTGGAGATAAGCGAAGCAGTTCTCTGTTTATTGATTCTTAGGAAAAGGGTTTATATACATCATGCACAATGCCTCACATATCATCTAAGTTATAACAATGTTAATAATCGTAAGCTATTTATGCCCCATGCTCCTGCAGTAAGCATAGGATGTTAAATGATCAAGGACTGTTTTAAAGTTCATCACAGAACTTCATTAAGTAGGCCATCTCTTATCCAGCCGGCTCTGCCTGTCTTACGTTGTCCTCCTATGAGTATCTTATCCAGCATAGGCTATCCAGCCAACCATACAGGATACATTGAATAGGCCATTTCTTTTCCAGCCTGGATATGTAACACTCCTCACAGCTTGTTTATTAGTTCAGCCCATGGGCTTATTCTCTAGAGCCTTCAGACAGGGGCCTACGAACCAAACATCCCTTGACAGAAAACTGGATGAAGAAAATTTGATGTTTATATTTTATGGAATCAATACTTTGCATTCCTATCAACAGTTTCCATGGTGTTCCCTTTTCTCCACAATCTCACCAATATCTATTTCTTTTCTTTTTGTTGAGAGCCTTCTGACAAGTGTGAGGTGTTGTCTCATTTTTGGTTTATGACTTTCGTAATAATTTATAATTCTGAACATATTTTCATGTGTCATTTAGCAAACTGTATGTTTTCTACAGAAAATTGATTCAGATCTATCTATTCAGTACCTATGGACTTTTTTTAATTGAATTGTATGGTCTTTATTTTGTTGTGGTGTATGAGTTTGCCATATATTTTGGATATTAACACTTGATAGGAAAATATCACTTGCATATATTTTCTCCCATTGTCTTGGTTGACTGTTCATTTTATTGATCATTTCTTCTGCAGTGTAAATCTGTTTAGACTGATACAATCATCTTTTGTTAATTTTGCTTCTGCTTCCCCTGCCAGAGGAGACATATGATAAATCAAATTAAGTCAAGTGTACTTCTTTTGTTTTACCCTAGGATTCGTTGTTTTCAGGTTTTATGTTTTATATGCCCAGGAGTGGGATTACTGTGTCATAAGATAGGTCTATTTTTATTATTAAAAGGAACTTCCGTACTGTTTCCAAAGTGGTTGCACTAATTTTCATTCCCACCAACAGCGTTGGAGAGTCCCTTATTCTCTACAACCTCCACAGTCTTTATTATTTGTAGACATTTTGATGACAACCCTTCTCACTAGTGTGAGGTAAAACATTATTTTATTTTTGTCTTGCCTTTGTATAATGATTAGCAATATGAGCATGTTTTTATGTTCCTGTTGGTCATCTGTGTGTCTTCTTTGGAGAATTGTCTTCTGCTCATTTTCTGGCTGGGTTGTTTGTAGATTTTTGAAATGGAGTTTTATAAACGATGTGTGTATTTTAGAAATTAGCCTCTTGTTGATTGCATTTTTTCCAAATGTTTTCTCCCATTTGGAATTTCATGTTTTCATTCTGTTTATTTTGCTGTGTATAAGCTTTTAATTTTAATTCAGACTAATTTGATTATTTTGCTTTTATTGTTTTCAGCTTGGGAGAGTGAGATAAGAAAATCTCAGTACAATTTATCTATTGTTTTCCTTATGTTAGTTTCCAGGAGATTTATTGTGTCATGTGTTAGATTCAGATAATTAAATCATTTTGAGTTTATTTTTGTACTGTATGAGGGAGTGTTCAAATTTCATTGATTTACATGTAGCTGTCTAATTGTCTCAACATCACTTGCTGAAGACTGTCTTTTAGGCATTGTATATTTTTATTTCCTTTGTCATCGTTTAGTTGACCATGGGTGTGATGTTTTATTTCTACCTCTGTGTTCCGTTCCAGTGATATAGATGTTTGTTTTCCAGTATTGTGCTGTTTTGATTACTGTATTTTTGTAATATTGTCTGAGATCTGGGAGGGTTATGGGTTATGCTTCCAACTTTGTTCTTTTCCCCCATTGTTCCTTTTGCAGTTCTGGTTCTCTTGCAGTTCCTTACATATCTTAGGACTGTTTTTATTTCTATGGAAAATATCATGTATTTCGATCTGAATCACTTTATATCTGTATACATTTCTGTAGTATGTATATTATAGCAATATTATTTCCTCTAAGCTAGGACCTTGAGATTTCTTTCCATTTCTTGCATCATCTTCAATTTTCTTTATCAGTGTCCTATTGATTTTTTATCTTGATTTTTAATAGGTTTTTCATTTTTCATCTGATTTCATATGGTTTTTTAAATTATGGAATATTTCATTGTTAAAGAAATGTGACAGTTTTTTATATTAATCATGAATCATGCAACATTGGTAAATGTCTTTATTAGTTTTAGTTGTTCTGGTGTGGAGAATCTTTAGAGTTCTCTATATAGATTATTATGTCATCTAAAATAATGACTGTTGTACTACATTCAATCCAATTTGAATACATTTTTTTCTATTCCAATTGTTGTTGCTAGGGCATCCCATACTGTGTTTAATAGAAATCTTGAGAGTGGGCATCCTTGTCTTATTTCTTATTTTGGCTTTCAGTTTTTCACTTTTACATATTATATTTTCTGTTGGTCTGTAATTAATGACTTTAGTTATGTTGAGATTTATTTCCTGAATCCTACTTTTGTAAGAGGTTTCTGTTGTTGTTGTTGCTGTTGTTGTTGTTGTTGTTGTTGTTGCTGTTGTTGTTGTTGCTGTTGTTGTTGTTTTAATGAATAAATGTTGAATTTTTTGAAATGCTTTTTATGGATTTATTGGGGTGACCACATCATTTTCACTTTTTCTTTTGTTAATTTGGTGTATCAAACTGATTTGTGTATGTTGAACCTCTCTTGTGACCCTGCAATAAATCCAAGTTGATCATAGTGCATGATTCATTTTAGCTATTGTTGCATGCAGTTTGCTAATGATATTTGGTAGAACTTTTGCAACTAAATCAATCAAATATATTGGCTTGAAATTCTCTTTGCCTGTACTTTGTTGGCTCTGCTATCACATTGATGAAGTCTTCATTGAATTAATTTGGGAGTTTCCCACATCTTCACTATGTTTGAATAGTTTGAACAGTATAAGTCCTGTTTTGTATTTTTGTACAGTACTCCACGACAGCTGTTTATATCTGCACTAATGTTTAACGATTTTTTTAAATGAAGATTCTAACTTTCTTCTAGTAATTAGTTTGTTCAAATTATTTGTTTCTCCTTATCTCTGTCTCTTTCTAGACATTTGCCTATTTCTTCTAAGTTGTCCAGGTTATTGGCATGTATGTGTTGACAAAATGATCCTTTTTTTGTATATCTGAGGTAACAATTATTATTTCTCTTTTTATTTCTTATTTTATTTCTTTGGAGCATCTCTCTTTTCTTCTTGGTGCACCTGGTTAGAGGTTTTTTGATTTTGCTTACCTTAAAAAGAAAACATAAAACAAAATCTGGTGTTTTACTACTCTTTTGCATAGTGTTTTTGCTCTCTAATTTATATTTACACCTGTAATATTTAGGATCATGTTTTCTTCTATTTTAACTTTTTTATTGGTTTATATTCATTTTACAAAGTTGACTCAAATTCCAGCGAAGAGCACAATCTTTCAGTTACAATGAACATAACACATTTGTTTTCACATTTTTTCCTCAGTGAGCTGCCGTAAGATGTTTTATATATTTCCCTGTGCTATATAGTACAATCCTGTTTATCAATTCTACAATTTTGAATTCCCAGTCTATCTCTCCCCGCCCCGTGCCCCCTTGGCAACCAAAACATTGTATTCTATATTTATGAGTCTATTTCTGTTTTGAATTTCTGTTTTTTTGTTTTTTGTTTTGTTTTGTTTTTAGTTTCCACTGATGAGCCATCTCATATGGTATTTCTCTTTCTATATATGGGTTACTTCACTTAGACTGATTTTCTCCAGGAGCATCCATGTTACTGATAATGGTATTATGCTGTCAGTTTATAAGCCTGAATAGCATTCCATTGTATAAATATATCACCTCGTCTTTATTCAATAAACTGTTGATGGACATTTTGGACTTTTCCACATCTTGGCTATTGTAAATAGTGCTGGCTATGAATTTTGGGGTGCAGGTGCCATCCTGAAGAAGGGTTCCTTCTGGATTTATGCCCAGGAGCGGGATTCCTGTGTCATATGATAAGTCTATTCCTTGGCTTTTGAAGAATCTCCATCCTGTTTTCCACAGTGGCTTCACCATACTGCATTGCCACCAGCAGTGAAGGACTGTTCCCTTTTATCCACAGCTCCTCCAGCATTTGTCATTTGTGGATTTTTGAATGATGGCCATTCTGAGTAGTGTGAGGTGATACCTCACTGTAGTTTTGATTTGCATTTCTCTGATAATCAGAGATATTGAGCATTTTCTGATGTGTCTTTTGGTCATTTGTATGTCTTCCTTGGAGAATCGCTTGTTTAGGTTTTCTGCCCATCTTTGTATTATGTTGTTTATTTTTTCTTATTCAGTTGGATGAACTGCTTATATACTTTGGAGATCAAGCCTTTATAGGTTTCATATGCAAATTATTTTCCCATTCCGTAGGTGGTCTTTTTGTTTCACTTCCGATTTCTAACTGTGCCGAAACTTGTAAGTTTCATTACGTCTCACATGTTTATTCTTGTTTTTATTTCACCTGCAAGAAAATTTTGGAGACGTAAGTTAGATAACGTTTTGCCTATATTTTCCTCTAGGAGGTTTCTTGTATCTTGTCTTATGTTTAAGTCTTTGATCCATTCTGAGTTTATTTTTGTGTATGGTGTTCTAGCTTCATTGGGAGTGTTCTAGCTTCATTGATATTCCTGCTGCTGTCCAGTTTTCCCAACACCATTTCCTGAAGGGACTGTCTCAATTCCATTGTATTTTCTTGCCTCCTTTGTCAAAGATTAATTGACTAAAAGTTTGTGGGTTCATTTCTAGGCTCTCTATAATGTTCCACTGGCCTATATGTCTGTTTTCCTACCAATACAGTGCTGTCATTTTTACTGTAGCTCTTTAGCATTATCTGAATCATTAGCGTAAAGAAATGCCACTGATTTTTGAACCTTAATTTTGTAAACTGCTACCTTGCTGAATTCTCCATTCAGCTGTAGTAGTTTTTGGTTGGATCTTGCAGGGTTTTCTCTATATAGTAACATATTATTTGCATATAGTGAGAATTTTACCTCTTCCTTTCCAATTTGCATCCCTTTTACTTCTCTCTCTTGTTTGACTGCTGTGGCTAGGAATTCCATGATTATATTGAGTTGGATTGGTGATAGTGTGCATCCTTGTCTTGTCTCAGATTTTGGTGGGAAGGTTTAATTTTCTCACCATTCAGTACTATGCTGGCTGTAGGTTTATCTTTAGCTTTCATGATGCTGAGATATGTTGGTGAGATTTTTTATCAAACTTGAGTGTTGAATTTTATCAAATAATTTTCCTGCATCTATTGAGAAGATCATGTGGTTTTGTTCCTTTCTCTTGTTGATGTGCTGTATTACACTGATTGATTTGCATATGTTGAACCACCCCTGTGTCCCTGGCATAATCCCCAATTGGTCATGATGTATAACCTTTCATCTGTGTTGTTGGATTCTATTTGCTACAATTTTTGTGAGGAGTTTTGCATCTGTGTTCATCAGTGATATTGATCTAGAATCCTCTTTTTTGGTAGTGTCTTTGCCTGGTTGTGGTATCAGGGTGATTGTGGCTTCATAGAATGACTTTGGGAGTATTCCTTACTTTTCAATCTTTTGGAAGAGTTTGAGAAGGACTGGTATGAGTTCTTCTTTGTATGTTTGGTAGAATTCTGCAGTGAATCCGTCCTGTCCTGGAGTGTTATTTGTAGGGAGCTTTCATATTGCTATTTTGATTTCATTTCTAGTGCTCTCCTTGTTCAAGGGGTCAGTTTCTTCTTGATTCAGTGTTGGTGGACAGTATGTTTCCAGAAACTTTTCCATCTCGTCTAGGTTATCCATATACTTTTAATAATACTTTCGTATGATATTCTGTATTTTTTATTTGTTGTTATTTCTCTATTCTCCTTCCTTATTTTGCTAATTTGTGGTCTCTCTCTTTCCTTCTTTTCAAGTTTGGACAGAGATTGGTTGAATTTACTTACTTTTTCAAAAAACCAGCTTTTGGATTTGTCGATATTTTTCTATGGTGTTTTTAATCTCTATTTTATTTATTTCCTCCCCAATATTTATGATTTCCTTCTTTCTGCTGCCTTTTGTTGTTTTTTGTTCTTCTTTTTCCAGTGCATTCTGCTTGTGGTTTAAATTTTTTTTGAAATTGTTCTTCTTTATGTGGAAGGCCTGTATCGCTGTAAACATCCCTCTGAGCACTGCTTTTGATGTGACCCATAAATTTTGTGTGGTATTGCTTTCATTTTCTTCTGTCTCAAAGTATTTTTCATTTCAGCTATGATTTCTTCATTGACCCATTGGTTTTTTATTAACATATTTTTTAATCTCCGTGTTTTCCTTTTGTTCCCCTTTGTTTCTCTGTTGTTGATTTCTAGCTTCATGGGTTTGTGGTCTGTAAAGATCCTTGAGATACTTTCTATCTTCTTAAAATTGCTGAGGTTTCTTTTGTGCCCAAGTATATCATGAATCCTGGAAAATGCCCCATGTGCAATTGAAAAGGCTGTATATTCTATTTTTTGTGGTTGCAATGCTCTGAAAATATCCACCAAGTGTAATATTTCTACTGTATTATTTACCTTCTCTGATGCCTTATTCATTTTCTGTCTCAGTGATCTTTCCAGTGATGTTAATGCAGTGTTGAATTCTCCAACTGTGATTAGATTCCCATCACTATCCCCCTTTATATCTGTAAGTAATAATTTTATGTACTTAGGTGCTCATTTTTTTCATGCATATGTATTAACGAGTGGGCTATTCTCATTTTTTAATCACTCCTTCAATCATTATAAAAAGTCCTTTTTTATCTTTCTTTATGGCCTTTGTTTTAAAGAATATTTTGTCTGAAATCAGTACTGTAACACCTGCTTTTTTGGATTTCCTATTTGAATGTAATTCCCTGTTCCATCCTTTCACTCTCAATGTATATGTGTCCTTCTATCTGAAGTGGTTCTCTTGTATGCAGCATATTGAAGGTTCGTGCTTCATCATACAGCATGCCACTCTTTGACTTTCTACTGGAGCATTTATTCCATTAACATTTACAGTAATCAATGATAGGTTTCTGTTTATTGCCATTTTTACCTTATCTGTGCTGTTGATTTGTTATTTCTTCTTTGTTCATATCACCTTCCTTTTGTGGTTTGGTCATTTTCCTTTGTATTTTCATGAATTTTATTTTGTTTTAATGACTCCCTGATATGTTTTAGTCTTGTTGTCACCCTTCATTATAAGTCTTTTAGACCATTATTATAACTGCTTTTATTAAGCTGATAGTAACATGATCTCAATCCCATTTAACCAAAAACAAAATAATTTTTAAAGACTAAAACAAAAAAATGTTCTATTTTCCTGCCTCCCTCTCCGACGCTCAATGATTTGTATATCTTATTTTAAAATTTTGTGCATATTTTATTTGTAATTCATGAGTTATCACGTTTCCAGCTGTGAATTTCACATTTCTGAAGCATCCTGCTTCTTTTCTATTTAGAGTAGACTTTTCAATATTTCTTCTAGCATGGGTCTAGTGTTGCTAAACTCTTGAAGCATTTTCTTGTCTGTGAAATTCTTTATGTCTCCTTCTACCAAAAAGGATAGACTTGCTTATTAAAGTATCTTAGGGTATATCTTTTTTCACTCAGGCCTTTGAATATATCTTTCCACTCCCTTCAGGCCTGTAGTACTTGTGTAGTGAAATTAGCTGGGAGAGTTATGGGGATTCCCTTGTATCTCACTCTTTGCTATTTTCCTGCTGCCTTTAGGATCATTTCTTTATCCTTGGCTCTGGCCATCTTAATTATATGTCTTGGTGTGGGTATATTTGTGTTCTTCCTGTTTTGGACACTCTGAGCTTACTGTACCTGAGTATCTGATTCCTTCTTTATGTTTGGGAAGTTCTCAGTCATGAATTCTTCAAACGGCTTTGCAATCACCTTTGATCTTTCCTCCCCTTCTTGGACTTCTATCATACCAAGATTGGCATGCTTTATAATATCCCATAGATCTCATGCATTTTTCATTTGTTTCTCATTGTTTCTCTTGTAGCTATTCTGATTGTGTGCTTTCTATTGTCCTGTCTTCTAAGTCACTAATTCTTTCCTCTGCATTGTCTAGTCAGCTTTGTGATGCTTTTATATCATTCCTCATCTCAGTCAATGGGTTTACTAATTCTACTCGGCTCTTCTTTATACCTTTCATTTCATTTTAAACATATTTTATATCTCTAAACACTATCTTTAATTTCCTTCAATAATAAGATCACTATTTTTTTGAAATTTTGATCTTGTAGGATATTGATGTCTATTTCACTGATCATTAATTCAGGGGATATCTCTTGTTCTTTTAATTGTGAATGGTTTCTCAGCTTCTTCATCTTGCACCTACCTCTCTGGCACTGTGATTTATGGAGTATCAGTTATCTACTGCGGTCCTAAAAGAGTTTATCTACCTAATACCTATGTAGTAATACAAGTTAGAAAATGGAAAAAAGAGAGAGAGAGATGAAGAATTTTAAAGAAGGGAGAACAAAAGCTTTGAAGACATTGTATAATGAATAATAGAAAAGCAAGTTGAAGCAGAAATCTGATAAATAATAATAATAAAAATATTTTTAAAAATTTCAAAGGGATTTAAATGGGGGTATATATAATTGCATAAGAAGTAAAAATTAGGAGGGTAATGGAAAATGGAATAGGTAAAACAGATTAAAACATGGGGGTGGTCAGTGTCCTCCTGGAGACTGTGAAATTTTTCTGTATTCATCCTGTTTTGGAATCTCAGCCTGCTGTTTCCTGAGACCCTCCATTGGAGCCCTCATCTGTGGTGCTCCCAGGGCATGTCGGCAAGCAGATAGCTCCTAAACCCAACACTGGGTCAGGTTCAGCTCTCTTTACTATGGGCTGGCTTATCACTGCCCTGCCTGATGCTGCAGTCAGATGTTGCAGACTGACAAGGCAGGATTGGGCATCACAACCTTTCCCAACACCATGGTCAGGGGCTGCATTCCAGCCCAAAATGTAGGGGGCCACATGCACCCTCAGGGTGCCGGTCACTCTGCTGCACTGTGACACTGTACTTTCTGCCTCGGGTTTGCACAACAGAAGTGGGCTCAGGGTAGACTGAGTATCTGCCCTGTCCCTGTTCTGGGCCAAAATCCAGCTCCTTGTTTGTCTTGGTGGACAAGATCTCTGAGAAACCAGGACAGTAGTATCCTATCTGCTTCAGGCTGTAGGCAAGTCTCCATCTGGCTCTTGAGGCATCTAGGTTCTTAGGTGTAGATGCAGGTTTTGCCCCCACTGTCACCTGGGTGCAAAACACCAGAGGTTATGGTGGCTGTGTCTTAGCCCCAACTCTCTTCACCTAGAACTTTTTGCAGATTTCCAGAGATGGGGATAGTACCCTTCCCCCCAACAGGGCACATCTGCCCTGTCGTTTTATGGAAGGCCCAGGTTGTTCTGCCCTTTGCACCCACAGCAATGGCACAAAGCCTTTTCCATTCCACTGGGATGCCTCAGTGCAGCCATCCCCATCTTCCTCCCAGCTCGGGCAGCAAGGCCCTGCCCCCTGCATCTGGGGTGCATTTTTGGCTGTGTTTCAGAGTGATCCTCTGTGCCTGTTAACTTAGAATTGTCAGTCAAATTATACTTTGTAAAGGTCAAACCTTGGAGGCTCCCCTTCCGTCCTGCCAAACTCTAAGTTGTAGAGGGGAGATACAGTGAATGAGCACCAGTCCTTCTTTGCTGCTCCCTCCCCGTGGGATCTGTCCCACTATGTTTTGCCTTTTCTTCTTTCTTTCTTCATTTCTCCTACCAGATTTTTCGCACCTTTATCTATTGAAGAGGACAATGTTCTGGCAGAGTTTTGCAGGTCCTCTGGTTAGCTGAGTGGGTCTGTGGATGTGAGTCTTGGTGCATTTGTGTGAAAGGGTGAGCTACGAGCATCCTTCTGCTCTAACATCTTTGCCTCCCCCCCAAAAAAGTCTCACTTTATGGTGGAAGATAAACATAGTCTGGAAATAAATGGAAATAATATTCCCTGGAAATGACAAGAAAGTGCAGATTGCAATGCTCAACTCATAGGAAATACATTTTAAAATAAGGGCCAAAATGAAAGAAACATGAGATTATATAAAGAAAAAGAGATCAATAAAAAAATAGGGTATTACACTCATTAAATTATATATGGACCCAACACCATAGATCCTATGTATAAAAAGAAATTTTAGTAGACAACAAAGAATTAATTCATTATAAAACAATAATAGTAGATGAGTTTAAGACCTTATTATAATGATGGCCAGATCATCCAGAAAGAATATCTGTAAGAAAACAGAGGTCTTAATAGCATATTAGATCATTTGAACCTAACTGAAATGTTAGACACTGCATCAGAAAAGCAGAACACAAAAACTTTTCAAGTGTGCACAGGATGTTGTCTAAGGAATTAACCACACATTATGTCATGAAATGAGCCTCAGGAACTTTAAGCAAATATAGATTACAGCAAGTATTTTTACATACACAAAAGTATGAAACTATGAATCAACTGTAGAAAGAAGAATAGGAAAAGCACAAACATGAGGTCAAACAACATCCTTTAAAAAAATAAAATAAAACATGTTCAATGATGAAATCAAAGAGGTAATAAAATCATACCTGGAGACAAATTACAATGACAACACAGCTTCATAAAATGTATGGGTTGCAGCAAAGACAAATCTAAGAGGGAAGTTGAGAAGAAGCCAGGGCTTCTACAAGGAACAAGAAAAACCTCACAGAAAGGACAAAGCATACCACCAAAAATAACAAAAAATAAAAGAAACAAAACCCAAAGGCAGTAGAAAGAGAAATCTTTAATGATTAAGTTGAAAATAAATAAAGTAAAAGTTGAAAAATAAATTACAATTCATATCATCAACATCTTTAATTTTTCTTAAAAATTTAACAAACATGTAAGCATTTAGCCAGGCTTATCAAGAAATACAGAGACTGGACCAAAACAAAATAAGAAATGAAAGAGTAGAAATAACATCTGATATTTCAGAAATACAAAAAAAAAAAAGGTTATGAAAGCACTATGAGCTTTTACATGACAACAAACTGGACTACCTAAAAGAAATGCACAATTTTCTAGAAATGTACAGCCTGCCAACAGTGAAGTAAGGGAAAACTGAGAACTTGAAAAGAGCAATCAGTATAAGTTAAATAAAATCTGTAATTTTAAAAACACCCCTTGAAGAAAATGCCTGGATGCATTCCCTAAAACCACTTTCCCCCCAACTATTTTAAAAAATGAAGATAGAAGGAAAATTCCCAAAGTTATTCTATGAGGCCACCATTACACTGATAACAAAACCAGTCAAAGACAATACCAAAAAAAAATGAAAATGAAAATCCAATATCCTAGATGAATATATATTCAAAAATCCTCAAAAAACATCAACAAATTAATCCAGCAATACATAGAAAAGATTATACATTATGATCAGTTGGATTCCTTCCAGAGACACAAGGATGGTTCAACATACACAATTCAATCAGTATGACAATTATCTAATAAAGGAAGGACAATATTCACAAGACCATGTCAATACACAAAGAAAAAGCATTTGAAAATTCAACATACATTAACCTTCAGAACTCTCATGAAAGTGAGTAAAATGGGAACATCTCTCAACATACTAAAGGCCATTTATAACAATTTATAATACTCAGGGGAAAGGCTGAAAGCCTTCTGGGTAAATTCGGGAACAAGACAAGGGCTCCTACTGTCACCGCTTGTGTTCCACACTAATACAAGAAAGGAAGAGGAAAAGAAAAAAAGTAAAAGAAATGCAAAATGGAAAAAGAGGCCAAATTTTCACCAGTACTGATGGCATAAAAATCTACATAGAGTGTCCTAAGTGCTCCACACTGACTATTATGAACAATAAATAATTTCATTAAGGGAGCAGGGTACAAGATTAACATAAAAAAGTCTCTTGCATTTCTACACATTAATGAAGAGATACCATAAAGTGGACATTGAAAGCAATAATGTTTAAAACCCCATTCCCCAGAATATTTTGGATTAAATGTAGCAACATATGTGAAATATCTACACACTGAAAATTACACAACATTGACAAAGAAATTAAAAATGTTTCAAAGAAATGGAAAGATGTCTTGTGCTCTTGGATTGAAATGTTTCAAAGAAATGGAAAGATGTCTTGTGCTCTTGGATTGAAAGATGTCTTGTTAACATGGCCGTACTACACAAAGAAACCTACAGATCAAGTGCAATTCTTGTTACGATGCTGTGGTATTTTCTACAGAACCAGAAAATAAATAACTCTAAGTTTTACATGAAACCATTAAAATTTGCCAAAATGATCTTGAGAAAAACAACATATCTGGAGGTATAACCCTCCCGGACACCTTACTATACTACAAACCTACAGTAATAAAAACAGTATGGCATTGGGAAAGAGATATAATCAATTAGAAACAGATAGAGAGCCTAGATATAATTCCACACACCTATGAGAAATGAATCTATGATAAAAGAGGCAAGAGTACACAATGGAGAAAAGACAGTCTCGTCAATGGATGGTGTTGGGATAGCTGGACATCTACATGTAAAACAGTGAAATGAGAGCATTCCCTGACATCATATACAAAAATAAACTCCAAGTATATTAAGGACCTAAATATAAGACCTGATAATATAAAACGTCTAGAAGGGAATGTAGGTGAAACCCTATTGGATATATATCATAGGAATATTTTCTTATATCAATCTCCTAAGGCAAAAGAAATAAAAGCAAAAATAAGCAAGTGGGACCTAAACAAACTTGAAAATTTCTGCACAGCTAAGGACAATATCAATGAAGTGAAAACACTGCCTGTGTAATAGGAGAACATATTTGCAAACAATGCAAGTGACCAGGGGTTAATAGATGTATGTTAATAGATGTAAGATGTATTTAGATTACACAACACAAGGTGAAAAACAAAAACCCAATCAATAACAAGAGCAGAGTACCTGAGTTAATATTTTTCCAAAGAAAACTTACAGATGAGTAACAGGCAAGTGATAAAATTGCTCAACATAACTAATTATTAGGTAATTGCAAATCAAAACTGAAATGAGTTATCACTTCACATAGGTCAAACGGCTATTATCAAAAAGTCTACAAATAGTAAGTGTTGGAGATGATGTTGAGGTAACAAATCTCTTGTATACTCTTGGCAGGAATGTAAATTGCTACAACTTCTATGGAAAACAGTATTCAGATTTCTTTAAAACCTAAAAAGTTAACTACCATATGACCCAGTAATGCCTCTCATAGAAAAAATCTGGGGAAACACCCTAAATTGAGAGGAACCAATGTTCCCAATAGCAGTGTTTATAATATACAAGACGGGGAAGCAATCCAAGAGTCCGCAGTAGACTATGGACTTAAGAAGATATGATGTTTCTATAAATATGCAATAGAATATTACTCAGTGATGAAAAAGTATAACACTATGTTATTTCAGCATCATGAATGGACCTAGTAAATATTGTGCTTAGTGAAGTAACTTAAAAAAAGACAAAAGAATATAACATAATTTATATGTGGAATCTAAAGAATAACAATTATCAGTTTACATCAATCTATAGCTATCTTTTGATAGATGACAGATAAATAGATAGATGGACAGATACATACATACATGGTAGATAGATAGATAGATAGATAGATAGATAGATAGATAGATAGATAGATACATGGATAAATAGACAGAGACATGATGGAGAGGTAAAGAGGTTTGATAGACAAGACTTAAGCAGACTCAAAGATATGGGAAAATATTTATGTTTACCAAAGCGGAAGGAAAAGAGAATTTAATGGTAGGACATTGACAGATACAAACTAGTATAAATAAAGGAGAGAAGCAACAAGAATAATCTGCATAGGTCAGGGAATTATACACAATGGCTTAAAATAATTGTATGTTACAATCATTTTAATAATTCATAATGCAATAAAATCTACAAACTGGTAAAAATAACTATGCTTTACTTCTGAAACTACACAATATACTACATCTACTGTACTTCAGTTAAAAATAAAACATCTCATGTGTAATTTAGTCCTTTATCAGCTGATAGAAGCTTCCTTAAATATTATTTTATTTTTAATCTTTACCTTTTATCATTACTGTTTCAATTTATTTCTTTTACTGCTATGAACATGTAACCAGTTTGAAGTATCTATATTTATTGCAACTGATTTCCTATTTTTCTCTCTTTAATCCATATATTATAGTAGCATTTAAAAACATACCCAAAGAAACAGTTGCAAATTTCTCGTGGTCTCTCCTTAGCATTTTGGTCAATGTTTTGCATATTTTTGCCGTTTTATATTTCTTGGAAGGCTTCTTTTTTACACCTATTATAAGTTATCTCGGTTGTTTATTTTACCTCATTCAGGTATTGTTTGTCTGTTAAAGTCTTTATTTTCACTGTATCTCTAAGTGATAATTGTGTAAGTATTAATGGGTGAGACATTTTGTATTTTAGTATTTGAAAATGTAATTTTATTTACCCTTGGCCTATGTTTTCTTCTCAGAAATCTGCTGATAGCCTAATGGGGGTTCATTTGTAGATTATCATAACTTTTTTGGATGCTTTTAAAATTTTACTCTGTCATTGACTTGCCAATTTGCATATGACGTATCTTGAAGGAGGTCCCTTTTTCTTATAGTTATTGGTGTTGGCTCACGGACATGTATATCAGCTTCTTACACAGGTTCGGAAAGTTATCAACTATTACTTCTTCAAATAAACCATTAGCTGCCTTCTAAATTTCTTCTCCCTCCAGGATTCCACTCTAATGTGTACTTCCTGAAGAAGTCTGAAGGCTATTGTAGAATTCCCTCACTTTTTAATATCTTGAATCTCTGCCCTCTCCTATCATTTCTAGTTTTGTATTGGTGAGTTTGCTAATCTCTCTCCCACAAAGACAGTCTACTTCCAATGCTTTCTGTTGCTTTCTTCATCTCATTTATTAAATTCTCCTGGTCCTCCAATACTGTTTGGTTATTTTATAGATTCAGTCTCTTTGATAATGTATTCCTTATCATCATTTCATTTATTCCTGAGCTCACTAAACTGCTTTCTTAGTTTTGTTTTTTGTATTGAGATTCTGTATGACACCTATTTGGATTCTCTATTAGTAATGTGGCAATATACCATGACTTTAAGTTTGTTTGCTGCAGGGTTGACATTGTGTGTGTGTGTGTGTGCAGTTGCATGTGCGTGTTAGACTGTGTCTGTGTCGGTGACTTTGTGTGTCTATCTGTGTGTGTGCATGCCCTATAATGTTACTGTGATTTGTCATGGTCTTGATAAGTTATTTCTCTGATGACAGATTTTGAGTTGGAGTCCTTGTTTTTGTTTTCTGGTTGTTTGCAATATTGCACAGATTTTGTTTTACTTACCTGAGCTACCTGTGATAATATTTCAAACTGGCACTTTCCAGTCACTATTTTCTGGATAAAGATATGTTTTCATTGTCACTTCTTAGACTTCTCTGGTAGTTAATGCCAGTCTTGTCACTGGGACTGTGAACCCTTCCTTTTATTTGATATCCCTTGAAACTCAGTGTACTCAGTGAGGAAACATGTAAAGACAGGTGGGTGTTTGGAATCAGGCAAGTGCCTTTGCCATGTCCAGTATTGCAAGGTAACATGTCTCCACCACTGTGAATGGGGAGTAGGGACAGTGTCATGAATGTCTGAGCGTCTGAAGGATGGAAATTCTGTCTCCATTGTGGGTCCCTCCTAATTACATGTGACCATGAGCACTGGTGAAGTTGGAGGTCGAATCTGTGCGAACCACTGTGACTCTGTTTCTACTGGGTTCTCTGAACTTGTGGACTAAGATATCTTAGTCAGTGGGCCTTGGTTGCAGACACCAAATCTGCTCTTCCCTTAGTTCAGCTTCATTTGTGTATTTTAGTCCATCAAACTTTACCTGTTCACATGCCTTCTGGATTATTGCTTTGTGTTGTAGTTATTTTTCTTCAGATGTGAATGCTTTACTGACTGTAGATGTAAGGGGAGAGACAAAAATAATTTAAACTTATGTCACTTTTAAAAGTATATACTTTTTCAAATGAAAGCTTAAATTCTACTAAGGACATTATAAGAACAGTAAAGAAAGTGAACAAATCACATCCCTTAATATCATAGTACTACAAAATATTTTGTTTTTCCTGGGGTTTTTCTTCAATGTTTTTTACACCCACATACACATTTTACTATAATATATCCATATAACATCTTTAAAATCAATTAAATTATTAAAATATTTCTCTGTGCTGTAAATATAGCCCTTTTGGTTTTCTAACTTATTACCAGTAGCTTGCACATTTCTGTCTTCCCCATCGTTCTTCCCTGTCCCCACAGGAAACCACTACTTGGTACACTACACATATATACATGATTCTGTTTCTGTTTTTTAATGATTATTTCTCTTATATCTTTATTTTCCTCATTTAAGTGACAACATAGTGTGTTTTTCTCTGTATGACTTATTTTACTATGTGCAATAATCTCTGGGTCCACTCACATATTTCCAAATTGCAGAGTTTTATTTTTTAATATGACAATGACTTAGTATTTATTATGTTATCTATATCTCACATCTACTTGAGCCAATCATCTGTTGATAGGCAGTTGAGTTGTGCTTCTATCCTTGGCTACTATAAATGATGATGTTAAGAACACTGTGGGTAATTTATTCTTTAAAGTTAATGTTTTCATTTTTATCAGATTTATAACAAAAACTGGAATTGTGGCTACATATAATGTTTCTATTTCTAGTTTCCTTAGCACTGCCCACACTTTTATAATAGTGGATGCATCAATTTATATTTCCACCAACAGTGCACCTGGGTTCCCTCTTATTGATATTCTTATTAATATTTGTCATTTGTAGAGTTTTTATTAAAAGCCGTTTTGGTTGTTGTGAGATTATGTTTCATTCTGGTTTTGATTTTTAATTTCCTAATGAATAGCAATAATATGTTTCTTTTTATGTGCAAGAAAATCATCCACATGTCTGTTATTGAAAAGTTTCCATGAAGATCCTTCAACTGTTTTTAAGTTGGGGTCTTTGTTTTTTAAATATTTTGTCTAATATGCTATATATATATTATGAATATTAACATCTTGTTGGTCTCATTGTCTGAAATTTTTCCTTCTATTCTGTCTGATATCATGTCTTGTTGAAGGTTTCCTTTGCTCTGGAAACGGTTTTGCACATCACACATATACAAGAATTAGAATCCCTGTGTCGCATAATACATCTATTTTTTCCTCAGTAAACTAAAAACTGTAATTGTTAGTTTTCCTTTATGCTTGAAATTTGAAGACAAATCAAAAATAAACATTGCTATGATTTATCTCAGAGTCACTTCTGCTCCTGTTCTTGGTCAGAAATTGTATAAATTTGTGTTTACATTTGGGAAATTAATCCATTTTTACCTCATTTTTTATACTTTGGAAGGAAGTGCTCTTACATCTTCATTTTACATGTACTGTCTACTTTTCTCAGAACTACTTGTTGAAGAGACTGCTTTTTTTCCATTGTATACTCTTGCCTCCTTCATTGTAGACTAATTGACCTTAGGTGTGCGGGTTTATTTTTGGACTCTTTATTATGTTCTACTGATCTATGTGTTTCTTTAAGAACCATATTTTGATGTATTGATTGCTGTAGCTTTGTAGTATGTTATAAAGTCAGGGAGGGTAATACCCACAGTTTTGTTCATTTTTTGAAATACTTTTAGAAAATTTGCATCTTTCAGATTTATGTATAAATTTTAGTATTATTCTCCTTGTTTTTTGAAGAAACTTATGGATTCTGTGAGAATGAAAATTTGCTAAAAGAAAATACCTGAGAAAAATACTAAAGTGTGGAGGATAAATCATGCAATATTAACAACAAATGGATTGCTGAATAATTGAAAGAAAAAATATATATAAAACATGACAACCAAAACAAAATCCATGGGGTATAGCACAAGCAGTATTAATAGGGATGCTTATAGCAAAATAATCCGACTTATACAAATAGGAAATATCTCTCTCTTATAAAATATAGTTACCAGCAAATGTTGTAGAAAATAATAAACAAACTTTTTGCTAGAAGGAAAGACAGCTGAAAGGACAGAACATAATTAAATAAAATAAAGATTAAAATAGAAACATATAATCAAACTAAATAATGCCTTTTGAAAGATAAATAAAGTTGATAAACTTTAACCAGACACAAGAGCAAAAAAGATAGTTACAGATTAATAAGCTCAGAGATGAATGAGAAGTTATATCTTATTTCAAAGAAATACAAAGCATCATAAGATGATACAACAAATTATATGCCAATAAAATGGAAAGCCTAGAAGAAATGGACAATTTCTTAGAAAGAACTAATCTCCAGAATGGAATGAGAAAGAAAATATGAACAGATTATCACTAATGAAATTGAATATGTAATTAAACCAAATCTTCCAAGAAACAAAATTACAGGCCTACACAGATTCTCAGGTGATTTCTGCCAAACATTTTGAGAAGAGGTTTCACCTATACTTCACAGAGTATTCCAAAAATTTCGAGAGGAAGGAAGGCTTTCTACCCCACATTTCTGTATCACACCACTAGTAAAACTGGAACAAATACCTCAAAAAATTAGAGATTAAATACTACTGATAAGCATAGATGCAAAATCATCACTAAATTGTTAGCAAATCAAACAATACTTTCAGAGGATTATACATTATGAATAAGTCCATTTTTTTCTAGGGATGCAAAATTGATTAAATACCCACAAATTAATCAGTATGATACACCACACTAACAACCTGAAGAATAAAAATTATATGGTCACATCAATAGAGTCATAAAATGTTTTGACAAATTTGGTATCTTTTTAAGAATATATTTCTCCTCAAAGTGGGTATAAAGAAACATACCTCAACATAGTTAAGGTCATATATAACAAGAACTCAGCTAACATGACACTCACTGATTAAAAGCTGAAAGCATCCCCAATAAGAGAAGGAAGAAGACAAGAATGCTCATTCTTACCACTTTTATTCAGTATAGTACTGGAAATTCTAGCCATAGCTATGCAAAATAAAAGTAAATAAAATATAACTAATTAAGAAAAGGAGTAAAAGTATCTGTTTGCAGATGAAATACTTTAAACAGAAATCCTAAAAATGGTGCCACAAAATTTCTAGGAGTTATCAACGCATTTGGTAAAATTTCCGAATGTAAAATTAACATACAGAAAACTTGCATTTCTACACACTAACAACAAGCTAATAGATAGAGAAAGTGAGAGAAATATCACTTTTACAGCTGGATTACAAAAAACAAAAAAAAATCAAGAAATGTTTCCAACCAAGGAGTTAAAAGACCTGTTCTCAGATAACTGTATAATATTTACAAAAGAAATTGAAGATAATGCAAACAGATGAAAGGATATACTGTGTTGGTAGATGAGGAAATAAATTCTTTAAATGACAGTACTAGCCAAGAAAATAAACAAATTAAATTCAGTGCCTATCAAAATACCAAGGGCATTTTCAGAATTTACAATAAATAAATCTAAAATTTACATGTAAACACAAAATAGTTGAAATCAATTAAAAAAGAAAGAAAAGAAAACAAACAAACTAAAAACACAAACGCTTTGACAAAGAACTAAGAGGGTGTATCACTGTCCCTCATTTTAAACTACAATTAAAAGCTACAGAATTAAAAGAATATGGTAGTGGCACAGAACAAACAGAATAATGGAACACAAAGAATGCTTCAAAATGAAATCAGACACTTATGGTCATTTATCCCATTACAAAAATTGAATATACAGTGGGGGAAAGGCAACCAACAGGCATATGAAACCGATCAACATCACTAACCATCAGAAAAATGCAAGTCCAGAACACAATGAGATTTTATGTCACTCCTGTCAGAATGACTATTATCAAAAAGATAACAAACATAAGTGTTCATGAGGATGTAAGAAAAACAACCATGATGCACTGCTGGAGTGAATGTAAATATGTGCTGCCACTGTGGAAAACAACATGGAGATATATCTGAAAATTAATAATGAAATATATTCCAACATTTCCATATCTGGATAATTATTTCAAGAAAATGATAACACTAATTAGAAAAGATAAATTCAAACCTATATTTACTGCAACATTATTCACAATATACAGGATATAGAAGCATATTTATTGCTCATCAATAGATGATTGATAAAGAAGATGTGTGTTTATAGTATATATATCTACCCAACTTAAATGCAGATTTATCAATATTTATATATACATACACACAATATATATTTATATGCACTATATATATATGCACACACACACATAAAAATACAATGAGTTATTACTTAGCTCTAAAAAGAATAATTTCTTGTCATTTGCAACAAATTCGTAGATCAAGAGGGTAATATGCTAAGTGAAATAAGTCAGAAACAGAATGACAAATGCTGAATGATTTTACTCATATGTGGAATTTAAAACAAATGAACATAACAACACAGAAAAGGAGTTATAGTTATAGAAAGCAACAGGTTGTTCACAAGAAGGAGGGAAATGGGGTAAGGAAAAGAAAAAGTTGAGGGAAATTAAGAGAGAAAATTTTCCAATTGCAAATTAAATGAGTCAGGGACAAGAAATATACTGTATGGGTATTAGTAAATAACAATAAAACTTCTTTACATAGCAACAAGTCATAACTAGGTATATTCTGGTGATCAGCTTGAAATGTATTAAAAACTGCAAACAGTATGTTGTGTAAGAGAAACCAACACAGTGTTTAGATTAAAGTACACTTCAAAAACAAGGAAACATTTTTATAGAAAAAAATTAGACTTGCAGTCAACAGAGGCAGAGGTTGGGAAAGGAGAATTTGATTAATGCACTCAAAATCTACAAACCGCCAGCCATAAAATAAACGTGTTGTAAGGATGTCCCATAGTAAAATGAAAATTACAACTAATAGTGCTTTATGTGCTAAATGAATGTTGTTAAGAGAGTAGACCATAATGTTTCTCATCACAACCAAAAGACAAGTTGTATTTCTTTCAAATTGTATCTAAAAGAGATAATGAATTCTCCCTAAAGTTGCTATGATATTTATTTCATACTTGTAAATCAAATCACTATCCTGTGCACCTAAACTTACACAATGTTTTATGCCAACTATATCTCAAAAAAAAGTGGAAGAAAAAATGGAAAACCAATGGTCATTTTTTCCCATGTCATTTCTCATGATTGTTTTTGCAGCAAGAAATCTTGAGTCATGATAAACTTATCCTAGGTAAAAATACTAATAAATAAGTGATTCTAATAAATTATACATAAAGATACTAATAAAATTAGTGTTTTGTCATGCCTTAAACTTTCTTCATGTTAAAAACCCACTGCTTCTGTAGGCAACAAAATATCACTCTGTATATTCATCTAAGATTAGAGAATGGAAACAAATGGTAACCCTGGCTGCTTTTGCTGTGAGTGATAAAGTTCACTGTCTCTGACTGAAAGTCTCATCTCCACGACAGCATCTGTAATAAAGGAACCTGCTGGGTTGCTAAAAATCTCAGCATGGTAAAATCTCAGAACTCCTACAATTCTTAACTGTTTTGCAATGGGAATGCAATACTGACTAAGACTTGATTTTGAATAACAATGTGGTGTTTTCTCATGGTTGCAAAAGGGGATGTGAGGATAATCCCTGTGATCCACAACAAACATTTTCGCTCAAGTGCTGGGCAAAGAACTGTAAAGGTTCTGCATTATTAGGACTGAGGACTGCTTTCAAAATGATGACTATGCTCACTCTATTCCAGGTAGTCCAAGGAAAGAAAGGTTATTGCAATTTCTAGTTGAACGGGAATAAGTCAGTGGCTCTGTTGCTATAAATAAGACAACGGCTGTTCAAAGCCATAATAAATTGTGGCAACAATGAGAATAAGACGAAAAAAATTAGACATAAGCTTAAATTAAAAAGGAGACACAGTCCTGTGCTGGGCTCTGGGGACAGGAAAATGTATATACCTCAGTCCAATTCAAGGGTTCATTATAATGGCCCTAATATCAGCTTGGGATTCAATGAACAGGTAACAATTAGTATACTGGGAGAAATAAAAACTACCTATCCCTGATTGGAAGGAAATCTGGTGGCTCAATGAAACTCTTAACTCACAGAGATTCTGCTAGATGCAGAGGAATAATTCACTGATGACTCAAATAAGACAAACAGTTGCTGCTTAACAATCCATTTTCACACACACACACACACAATGGTAGACATATTTCTTGTACTTAGTGGGAAGAATTCAGTGGGCAGGTCTCAGATAATAGTTTTCAAACACCAGACTACTTTTCTACTTTTGCCAATAGTCTAGCTTTTGCAAGGTAGAATACTACAGATGGACAAATAAACAATATTCTTATTTAGGATTTCTAATTTTGAAAGTAAACTGTAGCTTTTCACTTTTCATTATACAACCTTGTTAATATGATCGTGGTAAGAACCACTGTCTGATAAGAGAGCTGGAAACTAGCTGCTGAACCAGCCCATCTGAACCCCAGACTGCTAATGTAAGCAAAAACATAGCCACCATCAGAGTTGAGCTCACAAACTTGAAAGCTTGAAATTTCTGTTGTAGGAAAAACCACTGCTGTCCAGACAAAGTTCTCCTGCTGCAAGTGGGCTATTTTCTTCTCTTGGTAAATTTCATATTGGTGGGATGTTGCTACAGCTTACCCTGGCCCATTTGCCTTTTCTCCAGATTATCAAAGGCTTTCTTCACAACTGGTGACGCATTTTCAGGACTGAATCTTGCCATTTCAGTCTTATCAGCTGACACTGACTGCATGATTATGAGCAGAAGCCTTAGGCTCCCTGAACTTGCCTACAATTTTTCCAGCATTTCAGGGCATTTCACATTCTGAAAATGCTTCACCTTTAATTTTAAAATAATGGGAAAAAGTCAGAGTCTCCATGAATATTTTATATCTCTAATATCTGCAGAAATTTGGTGTTCTTGCAGTTAGATAAATCTTTAATTCCACTACCCTCACTTCCTCCTACTCCACACATTTTAGATTGCAATTGGGTTACTGAATATGACCACTCCAACCAACGGGCTAGTACCTCTAAGATGCTTCCTGTGTGAAAGTTAGAAGGGGCACAATTTATGTGGGGTGTATAAACATACATTAAATATTTGCAATGGCACTGTCTCTTCTGTGTAAATTTCTGATTCTAAGAAGTAAATTAATTAGAAGTCAGTATAGTTATTGGTAAGGGGAAGAGAATCAGCTATTTTGGGGTGGGTGGGTGATGAAGAGACAGGAAAAATTCCAGCAAATGGGAATGGAATGCTTTAGGCCTCTGGAGGCATTAATTAAGAAGAAAATAATACTTTTTCTCCTGTACCTACCTCCACTTACTCTCTTGAGTTACTAGTCCTTGGACTATGAAAAGAACTAGTTTGTGGTGAAGAGTAAAGACCATAACGAAATATTTTGAAAACCATGAGAGTTTTGTTGTTTCAGGAAAGTAGATTTTGCTTAAAGTCAACATGTACTTTTCGTTCACTAAATAGTAAAATTCATCCTTTGGCATGTGCTGTGCTTACTTTGCTGGTATACAAGTTAGACAAGGAAAGTGGGATAGACAGAAAACATCTGGAGGAGGTGGTTTCTGTGCTGAGACTGGAAAAGTGTAAGTAGGTAAAAGGAGGACACACAACTTCCAAGGATGAGCTGGAGCAAAAGTAGTGAGGTTGGAGCTAAAATAGTTGACAAGCATTTGCCTGGATGTATCTCCAGATACAGTGAAACATTAAGATATGCCAAGGTAGTCAGATGCCAATTTATAAAGAACTGACTAAACTAAGTTGAGTTTGTGGGCTTAGAGTTGGAAAGGCATTAAGTGCCACCCTGAGGATGTAAGCTGGCCTTTGGCTGGAACAGAAAAGCAATATAAATTATTGACTAGAAAATATAGTGTAGAATCTTGAGGGCAGGGAATGAAAGCACCCATTCGAATGCTTTGAGAAAAGCGCAAAGAAGACCATTGATAAAATTACTTCTTAAATTCTACCACGTGCTGAATGTGCCATCTGAGACTACATCATGTGACCTTTATGATTCCAGGGATGACATAATAGAGACCATGATCCCTGGGCCGGTACCTGCATTTATCTCCTGTTCCAACCTATCCTAACTTAACACTTTTAATACTTTCCAGTATGAACCAGAAACCATTTAGTACTTTTCCCACTCTCCATGTTTTAGTCTTATTCCAAATTCTTCCATTTTCTCTTCTTCCTTACAAGAAATTGTTTAAATTTACTCCCATATTGTTTCATCAAATGATCATATCAAATATCTCTTTTTTTTTAAATGGTAACTTACTCCCCATTTAACTCTTAATTCTATTAAAAAATAAAAGGAAAATACAGCTACACATCTATGTTTATCATTCAAACAAGAAATTGGCAGATATTTGTCGACATTTTCAACATCATTTTAATCTTTGTTATCCTGTATAATATGGTAATCCTGTGGTAGATCAGTTGTAATTAGGATGACGTTCATAAACTGAAGATGGCTGATGAGTTGGCCTTGAAAGAGAGGTAGCTGATGTATCAGCTATCACTGGCACTAGAATCCGTGGGTTGCTCCCAGGTTGAAGTTTATAAAAACGACCTTCATTGGCAGATATGTTGTGATATGTATTTGGAAAAGTATAAGGCTCCACCATCAGTCCAAAATAATTGCTCTGTATGGGAGACAATATGCTGTACAGAGAAGTAGAATACTTAGTTGTAATGAAGTTCACAACACGGCCATTTGCTTCAGTTTAGCTGCATTGATAGTGTCAGTGGACAGTGGTCAACTCATTTAAAATAGCACGTTGATCCACTGCAATTTGTTCTGTTGGTCTAACTGACCTTGATGATGGAGGAGAAAAATCACCTCTGATAAGGGTAGTTGTATCACCAATTATCTGGGTGGTAGAGGGCCTTCTTATTAGAGGCATGTTAAAATTTGCAGTAGGTTAAAAAGCACTTTCTCCACTAGCGTTAGCCACAAAGCCAGAATTATGATTATCCACATTACCCCCTGCTTTAAAGTGCTTCTTTTTGAAATCTTCAGCCAATGAAGATACCAGAGAATCATTTTTAATCCCAACTCTTCTATTTACTCTAAGTAAAATCTGGGGACAGCCTCATTTAAAATTTGGATTATGATAGAACTGCAGCTACAACCAAAGGTGAAAATTTTTAGTAATATTTTAAATCAAAATACAAGCCAAAAATTAGCCTAACCTGTAAATCCTCAGATTTCACGTTTACAATGCAAAGATAATATCATCAAAATATGAACATTGCTGACGATATTTTTAAGTTTCTTGTTTGGAAACTACACATTTAAATAGTATAGTCATCAAATTTAAGAAGGTAGTATTTGCTGTAATGGTTTATGCCACGTTTTAAAAGCAGCATTAATACCTTTATTTTGATTTCTGTTAAGATTCAGAGTTTCAAGCAAAGTTTCTCATAATTTTGACTTCTTAAGGTACTGTCCTCATTTTTTAGAAAAAATAAAGTATTTTAGCCTTAGTAGTTTAATACAATTTTCAAAATCTATCTTAACATTTATATTACCATAGGATGATGTACAGAATAAAATTTTATATATAAGTTACCAAGTGGTATCTAAAATTTCTGTATACCTTTCTTAAAACAGAGACTTGTTTTTCTTCTACCAGAAAGTCAACTAGACAAGCAGATCTTTGAAAATTCTGCTGCACTTTACCAAACCCATAAAGGTTAAGCTGTCTAACTAAACTTTTCATACTTCCAATTTGAAATATTCTGAAAGGGGGCTTTCTTTCCAAAACTTCCTTCTTAAAGACATCTTCATCAATCACTATGGAAGGTCCATTATCACCCCACCAGATGGATTTAAGTTCGTCACTCGCACCTTTTTTCCAGAGTTTTCTTGGAAATGTCAGAGAACGAAAATCATTATCTTCATCTGGTTCAGAGACACAATGTGTGTAACATGGTCTTTTAATCAAGGATCTTTCAGACAAATACTGAACAGCATTTTCTTCAATCATAGTCTTCAAGTCCAAGTCCACAAGGAATGTTTGATTACACAATAGAGATCTACCAGGGTTTCCTGAACCAATTGGTCCATCTTTACGAGACACAACTTGAATTTCTGAAGAAAAATATGCCATCTAAAGTAACTTTATCTACAGCTACCTTTTTATTCTGCATGATTTTGAGCACTGCATCTTCAAATGCTGCTTTGGTAGGCCTGCACAGATAAACTGCTAGGCCATCAAAATGGTTCTCAACCTGAGTAGCTGTGACATCACAAAACGACTGGTCTCCTAGCAACTCAAGTGTAATGTTCAGTCAGTGTTTACTTCTCATTTATCCAGTTAAAATGAAACATGTAGGATGTTTATTTTTATAGTGTGATCTGCAAATATTATCCACACAAAATCTTTTTAATAATTTAATTTTGGGGTCTATGAAATAAAACCAATATCCATCCTTTTGTACATAAATTTACACCAGATTGGGGAACAGAGTATAAATAATGCAGAAAATATATAAAATAATTTTAAATTTTGGAATTTACAGTGAAAACTGTTTAAAACCTCTACATAAAATTTATAACACTTTCATGATCAGTTGTAATTAAGGTGAAAAATAATTTGATTTGAAAATGGAAGTATGTATTTATCTGTGTACTTTACAATAAATAACTCTATATTCAAAATATTAGCAGAATAAATGTCTGTTTATTTGGTATGTTTATAAATAAATGGTAAATATTTATGAAATAAAATTAGGTTAAAATAAGCAATCAAATTTAAGAAATCCCAAAGGGGGGAATTTTTGTTTTAAATTTCATTTCATTGCTATAAGTAAAACAAATGTAATTTAATATTCTACTTTAAAATTACAAAAGAGAACATATTATTGTATATTTACAAATGTTTATGTTTGCCATTCTTTCACTCAGAGGTTTTTCAGTCGCTAGAAGAAATAAATTTTTTGTCATGTTTATTATCCATACTCTTGTGGGTTCTGTTATGTGTTCCAAAATGATGTTGATAAATACATTTATGCACAAGATCCTTGGTTCAATAAGCAGTGCCTCCATTAAGGGGCAAAGAAATAAACAATCAAAAACAAAGAAACAACAGTATATGTGGTTTGGGGTGAAAAAGACCAGGCAATTCATTTTAGGTAGCAGTACCTTTCTCAGTCCTGAAACAGTTGGCATTGTTAGTATAATACGGCATTTTAAGGCAAGTGTTTTGTTCACTAATTGTAAATAATAGCTATGTTCTGTATCAGTAAACTGAAGTAAATGCTGTTCTACAAAACTTTATATTTTTATTTAGTAATAAATTCCGTTAAACTGAAGCCAAATTCAAAATGAGTGATAAAATTTTTAAATAAATAAATGTACACTCAAGCTACAAAGAAAATTTTTCCTTCAGTATCTATAAATTCCATTCTAAATAAATATTAGCAACCTGAATTCATGGCATATTACAAGTATTATAAACTATAGTTAAGTTGTGTTTAGTCCTGATACATAAATATTATTTAACATACACAAATCAATATATGTGATATCATCCCTTAAAAAACAAAGAACTCAAAAATAACAATCTCAAAAAATGTAGGAAAATTATTGACAGATCTGATCATAACTATTTTATAAAAATATTCTTTACAAATTTGCTCTACAAAGAATGTAACTAAACATAATAAAAGCCATATATGAAAAAACCATGACTAACATCAATTTCAATATTAGCATACAGGAATGTTTTACTCTGGTCCAGTAATAAGAAAAACTAGCTCACTTACACAAGTCCTAAATTACATTACTAGAAGTCCTAGCCAGAACAATCAGTCAAGAAAAATATAAAAGTCATCCTACTTGTAAAAAAGCAGTGAATTTTTACAGATGACATAATTATGCATAGATAGAAAAATCCATAGACACCTCCAGTGACTGTTAGAAATAACCAACAAACTCAGTAAACTTGCAGAATACAAAATCAATATACAAATATTTATTGCATTTTTGTATAGTAACAACACATTATCAGAAAGAGAAATTAGGAAAACAATTGTGTGTTAATTTATATCAAATAGAATAATATAGGAATACATTTGGTATGTGAAATAAAAGATCTTAACATAGATCTATAAATTTCAGGTGCAAGAAATAAAAGAAAACAAAATAAATAGAACGATATTCTTTGCTCATGGATTGTATACAATGTGAGGAAATTTTCTAATCAATCTTTTACATGTTCAATCTCTCCAGCACTAATTATTGAGGAGAATGTCTTCATTTTGTACTCTTGCTTACTTTACCATGGGTTAATTGATCATAGGTGTGAGGAATTATATCTGGTTGCTCTATTCTCTTCTTTTGATTGGTGTCTGTTTTTGAGCCAGTAACATGTTGTTTTAATTACTAAAGCTTTGTAGGGGTGTTTAACATCAGAGAACTTTACACCATTAAATTTAATACTCTTATTCAAAATTATTTTGTCAACTTATGGTCTTTGTGATTATATATAAATTTTGAAATTATTTGATCTATTTAATGGAAAATTCTCATGGGTATTTTGACATGAATCACACTAAATGTAGATTCCTTTGGGTAGTATGGTTGTTTCAACCACATTGTTTCACATCGTTAACATAAAAGATCTTTTCATTTCTTTGGATAAATTTTAATTTCTTCATCAATGTTTTCTGTTTTTTTATGTATAGGTTTTCACCTTATATATTAACTTCATTTCTAGGTGCTCTTTACATAAATATATATAATTATATATATATAATTTGTAAACTAGTTTCCTACACAAATACAGCAGGCAGAAGGCAGTGACAAGACATATTCAAAGTCATCAATAAAATAAAACTGGGTTCTAAGATACTTTATGAAGCAAGGCTATCTTTGAGAATTGAAGGAGAGATAAATAACTTGCACACAAGCAAATACTAAAAGAATTTAGCAAGAGAAAAAGAAATAATGAAAGATCTACTCTAAATAAAATAGAAGCAGGACACTATAAAGAAGAGAAAGGCATAATTAGAAAGGCAATAGATTCAATGACTTACAACAGAATAAATATTATGTTGTAAAACAGGACATTAAAATTTTTAAGGGTCACAGAGTGAAACAGGACAATACAGGGAGTTTTCTTCTTGTTTCTGTTCTCTGTAGGATGGATTTGAGTTTGTGTTCTTTTCAGCTAAAATAAACAGATATAGTACGGGTCAATATAAATACAAAACAATGTAACCATAAATCAAATACTAACAATGAAGTCACAAAGAAAAAAGAAACCAAAATAGTAAAAGAAAACTTATCAAGCCACAAGGAGGAAAAAAATTAACAAAAAGGAAATACCAAATCACCTGGGAAATGAAGTTCATAATGGAAATAAACACCAGTCTATCAATAATTATCACAAATGTTAATGGACTTAGTGCTTCAATAAAAAGATATATATTGTCAGATGGGATAATATAACAAGACCCTACATTATGAAGCATACAAGAGACCCACATTAGTAAGAGGAACACACATCAATTGAAAATCAGAAGATGGAAAATTATATTCCATGCAAATGCACTTGACAGGAAAGCAGGACTAGCAGTACTGACTTCACACAAAATAGAATTTACAAGAAAGGCCATAGAGAAAGATAAACAAGGACATGACATAATGATTAAAGAAGCAATACAACGTGAGGATATTATACTCATTATGATATATACACTCAATATAGGAGCACCTAAAAGAAAAGCAAATACTAATAGATAAAAAGAGAGAAATCCCTGGGAACACAATCACAGTAGGAGACTACAGCTTCCCATTACCACCACTGGACTGGTCTTTCACACAGAAAATTAATAAGGGAACAAAGATACTAAAAGTCATTATAAAATAATTAGAGATGGTTGACATTTTCAAAACAGTACTTCTCCCCAAAAGAGAATATACATTCTTTTCCTGTGCACATGGAACATTTTCTAGGAAAGATTATGAATTCAGGCACTGAAGAAGCCTCAACAAATTTAAGAAGATAATAATAATTTCAAGCAGCTTTTCTGAGTATAATAGCATGAAACTAGAAATCAATCACGGAAAACCAGGGAGGAAAATAACAGCATCCAGATTAAAAACATGGTACTAAAACAAGGGGAGTAGGTGATGAAATAAAAGAATAAATTAAAAAATATCTTGAGAAATATGACAAAACACTACACAAAGTCTATGGAATACAGTAACAGCACTCTTAAGAGGGAAGTTCAGAGTGACAAGACCCTCCTAAAAGTAGAAGAACATTTTGTAATAAATAATCTAATTTTCTATGTAAACTAATCAAGAAAAGAAGAGCAAACAAAACCAAAAGTCAGCAGAAAGAAGGAAAAAATAAAGATGAAGGGAGGAAGAATAAAATAAAGTTAAAAAATAGAAAAAAATCAATCAAACTCTTTTTTGAAATAGTAAACAAAATAGACAAATCTCTGGACAGGCTCACCAGCAAGAAAAGAGAGAGAACAAAAATAATATAAGAAATGAAAATGGAGAAACTACAAAGTGTACAACAAATTTACAATACATCATAAGGGAATACCATGAGCAACTGTATGGAAACAAACTGGATAACCAGGAAGAAATGGAGAAGTTTTTGGAAACATTCATCCCAGCCATATTGCATCAAGAAGAGATTAACCATTTGAATAGACAGATCACCAAAACTGGAATAGAATTATCAATTAAATAAAAAATCTCTGCAAACGAAATTCAGACCCAAATAGCTTCACTGAGGAAATTGACCAAACATAGAAGGAAAAATCCATACAATTCCAACTCAAATTCTTCCAAAAGATTGATATGGAGGAGTACTCCCAAACTCACACCATAAGGTCAAAATCAAACTGATAACAAAACCAAAGACACTACCCCAAGAAGAATACTATAGGCCAATATCATTGATAAACATAGATGTAAATGTCCTTAAGAAATTATTAACAAACAGAATCCAACAGCATTTAAAAAAAAGATCATTCACCATGAACAAGTTGGGTTCATCCCAGGAACACAAGGATGGTTTAACATATGCAAATCAATTAATAAATTATGAAACACCATATCAAAAAAAGAGAAGACAAAAACGATATGATCATCTCAGTAGATGCAGAAAAAGCATTTGATATAATTTAACACCTATTTGCAATAAAAGTTCTTATCACAGTGGACATAGAGGGACCATATTTCAACATAATGAAAACTATTTACCACAAACATATAGCCAGCAAAATACTCAATGGTGAAAAACTGGAAAACGTCCCACAAAAACCTGAGACAAGACAAGGATGCCCATTCTCACACTTTCAATTCAATATAGTCTTGGAATTCTTACCCACAACGATCAGGCAAGAAAAAGAAATAAAATTTCAGACTGGAAAAGAAGAGGTAAAATTGTCACGATATTCAGACATGACACTATATATAGAAAATTGTAAAAGCTTCACAAAATATAACTTAGGCAATAAAAGGAAATGGGAAAGGTAGACAGAGTAATGTACAAAAACCATTTAGATTTCTTTACACTACCATTGAATCAACAGGAAAACAAAGTATAGAAACATCCCCTTTTATAACTTCACCCAAAACTATAAAATGTTTAATCAAAACTCTGACCAAGGAAGCAAATGACTTATACATAGAAAACAAGAAAACATTGATTAAGGTAATCAAGAAAGATTTGAAGAATTGAAAAGATACCCAATGGTCTAATAATTGAAGAAATACTATTGTTTAAATGGCCATACTGCCCAAGGCAATCCACAGACTTAATCGGAGTTCCTATCAAATTATGCAAAACATTTCTTTTTAGGAATGAAACAAATGATCATATGACTTATATATAATCAAAAAAAATCCATAATTTCCAAAACAATATTGAAGACAAAGAAATAGGCTGGAGGAATAACCCGCCTGGACTCCATACACTTTTACAGAGCTACAATAATCAAAACGACATGATATTGGTATAGAAACAGGTATATGGACAAATGCAACAGAATAGAGAGCCTAGGAGTAAATCTACAGGCCTATGTTCAATTAATATTTGACAGAGTAGCCAAGAATATGACAGAGAAAATTCCATCTCTTCACCAACTGGTGTTGGGAAAACTGGATAGCAGCATCAGAGCAATGGAGTTGGAACACTCCTTCACTCCATACACAAGTATAAACTCAAAATGACTTGAAGACTTAAACGTAAGCCAAGACACAGTAAATCTCCTAGAAGAAAACATACGCAAAACACTCTGAGATGAATCTCAGCAATTATCTTATAGAACAGCCTACCCAGGTAATGGATGTAAGAGCAAATTTAATAAATGGGACCTAATTAAACTTATAAGCTTTTGCACAGTAAAGTGAACCATAAACAAGTCAAAATGACAACCTACAGGATTAAAGAAAATATTTAGAAGTGATGCAACTGAAAAAGGCTAAATTTCTAAAATATAAAGAGTTCATACAACCTAATAATAATAAAAAAAAACAAGAAACCCAATATGAAAATGTTCAAAAGGCCTAAGCAAGCAAATCTCCATTAGAGACATACAAATACCACATAGAAATATGAAAAAAAATTGCTCACTATCTTTATCAGAGAAGGGAAATTCAAAACTTTAATGAAGTATCAACTCACAATAGTCACAATGGCCATCATTCAAAACTCCACAAACAATAAATGCTGGGGAAGCTGTAGAGAAAGTGACCACTCCTACACTGTTGGTAGGAATAGAGTTTGTTGCAGTCTTTGTGGAAAACAGGACAGTGATTCCTCAAAAGAATAAAACTAGACTTAACATATGATCCAGCAATCCCACATCTGGGTATATATCAAAGAGAACCCTAATTCAAAAAGACACCTGCACCCCAATATTCTTAGCAGTGCTATAGACAAGAGCCACGACATGGAAGCACACTAATTGTCCATCAAGAGATGACAATATGCAGAATTTATGCCATATTTACACAATGGAATTATATTCTGCCATAAAAAATGATAAAACAATGACAAATGCAGCAAAATGGATGTCCCAAATAGTGTCATTCTAATTGAAGTAAGCCAGAAAGAGAAAGAAAAATAATACATGAAATCACATATGTAGAACATTAAAAAAATTTTGGATGAGAACACTATGATTCCATTTACAAAAGTGAAACAAACTTGCAGACCTACTTAATAATCTCATGGTTACTGAAGAAAGGGGCTAAGAGACGATGTATTTGGGAGCTGTAGAGTTATATATGTTATCAACTATATATAACAATAGATTTTTTCAAAATGCCTTTTGTATGACACAGGGCTGTATGTAAATATCATGAAGTTTATTTTAATAGGCACAAAAACATATGCATGAATTTGGACATTGTGCTATAAACCATAGATTGACACATTGTAAATGGTAGTACTTCATTGATAAATAAATGAATAAATAAGTAAATAAGTAAATGATTATGTAAGTAAATGAATAAATAATAACTATATAAATAATATTTAATAATAAAAGAAATACAAATATTCACACTACTTATCTTTACACATCAAGAATCTAGGAGAAAACAGAAAGAATAATGAGAAAATTGAATGAATCAGAGTAAGGGAAATAACAAGAGAAATAATTGAAAAGATATAAAATATACATAAGTCTGTTTCTTTTAAACATAAATTGGACAAACATTTAGGTTGGCTAAGAAAATAAAGATTGAATTAAATTAGAAATAAAAGAGAAGATATTGTAGATGTGTAGAGATACAGAGCATCATAAGAAATTACCACTAGCCAACAATTTGAATGACCTAGAACAAAAGACAAATTCCCAGAATCATATGTCTTCCAATACTGAATCAAGAAAAAATTAGAAATTTAAATAGAGCAAAAGTGTGTATGAGTAAATCAGAAATCCAAACCTCCCAAACAAGAAAATATATAGTAGATGACTTTACTGGTGAATTCTGTCATAAATTTGAAGACAATTTTTCACCAAGTCTTCCCCAAATCTTCCAAGAATTTGAAGGGGGTGAAAGTTTCCAAACTTATTTTATTGTGCCAGCTTTATTTGCAATACAATGCTAGAAAAGACATTATATGCAAAATATAGAATATTACCCCTGATGAACATATGTGCCAAAATTCTCAACAAAACACAAGCAAAATGAATTCAACAACACATTTAATGTATCATACACATACATGAGTAAAGGGATTTATCCCTGGGTTTAAGGAGACTTCAAAATATTCAAATCAATAAAGGTGACATGCCACACTAATAGAATGAAAAGCAAAACTCACATAATCATCTCAATAGGTGCAGAAAGAGCATTGTATATAATGCAACATCCTTTTAAGACACTCCCAACAAATTAAATTAACCCTGTCAGTGGCATGATAACATATATACAAAAATACTGTGTGGAGAGAAGTGAAGCAGTTCTCTGTTCATTGATTATTAGAAGAAGGGTTTATATAGGACATGCACAATACCTCATATATCATCTAAGTTATAACAATGTTAATAATCTTAGCTATTTATGTCCTGATGCTCCTGCAGAAAGCACAGGATGTTAAATGATCAAGGATTGTTTTCAAGTTCATCACGGAACTTCATTAAGCAGGCCATCTCTTATCCAGCCGGCGGCTGTGCCTGCCGTAGTTTGTCCTCCTCTGAGGAACTTACCCATCATTGGGTATCCAGCCATCTATACTGGATACATTGAGTAGGCCATTTCTTATCCAGCCTGAATATGTGACATTCCTCACAGCTTGTTTATCAGTTCAGCCCATGGGCTTAATCTCTACAGCCTTCAGACAGGGGCCTACAAACCCAACAACCCTTGAAAAAAACTAGATGAAGAAAATTTGATGTTTATATGCAATGGAATTAATACTTTGTATTCTTTGCATACACAGTGTCCTCGGTTATTCTTTTTCTGCACAATCTCTCCAACATCTATTTCTTTACTTTTTGATGAGAGCCTTCTGAGAAGTGTGAGGTCTTGTCTCATTTTTGGTTTATGACTTTCCTAAAAATTTATAACTCTGAACATATTTTCATGTGTCATTTTGCCAACTGTATGTTTTCTTCAGAAAATTGATTCAGATCTATCTATTCAGTTCCTATGGACATTTTTTTTAAATTGGATTGTTTGGTCTTTTTTGTTGTTGTGGTGTATGTGTTTGCCATATATTTTGGATATTAACAGTTGATTGGAAAATATCACTTGAAAATATATTCTCCCATTGTTTTGGTTGAATTTTCGTTTTATTGATCATTTCTTCTTCAGTGTAAATTTGTTTAGAATGATCTAATCATATTTTGTTACTTTTGCTTCTGCTTCCCTTGCCAGAGGAGACATATAAAGAATCAAATTAAGTCAAGTGTACTTCTTATGTTTTACCCTAGGATTCTTTGTTTTCAGGTTTTATGTTTTATATGCCCAGGACTGGGATTTCTGGGTCATATGATAGGTCTAATTTTATTATTTAAAGGAGCTTCCATACTGTTACCAAAGTTGTTGCACCAATTTTCATACCCACCAAGAGCGTTGGAGAGTCCCTTTTTCTCTACAACCTCCACAGTCTTTATTATTTGAGACATTTTGATGACAGCCCTTCTCACTAGTGTGAGGTAAAACATTATTTTATTTTTGTCTTGCCTTTGTATAATGATTAGCAATGTGAACATTTTTTTTTATGTTCCTGTTTGTCACCTGTGTGTCTTCTTTAGAGAATTGTCTTCTGCTCATTTTCCGTCTGAGTTGTTTGTAGATTTTTGAAATGTAGTTGAATGAACGATGTGTGTATTTTAGAAATTAGCCTCTTGTTGATTGTGTAGTTTCCCAATGTGTTCTTAGATTTGAGTTCATCTTTTCATTCTGTTTATTTTGCTGTGTAGAAGCTTTTAAGTTTAATTAGGACCTATTATTTATTTTGCTTTTATTGTTTTCAGCTTGGAAGAATGACGTAAGAAAATTTTACTACAATTTCTCTCTTGTTTTGCATATGTTAGTTTCCAGGAGTTTTATTGTGTCATGTATTAGATTCAGATAATTAAAACATCTTGAGTTTATTTGTGTACAGTGTGAGGGAGTGTTCTAATTTCATTGATTTACATGTAGCTGTCTAGTTTTATCAATATCACTTGCTGAAGATGGTCTTTTAGGCATTGTATATTTTTGTTTCCTTTGTCATAGTTTAGTTGACCATAGATGTGATGATTCATTTCTGCCTATGTGTTCTGTTCCAGTGATATAGTTGCTTGTATGTTTTCCAGTATTGTGCTGTTTTGATTACTGTATATTTGCAATATATTCTGTGATCTGGGAGGGTTTAGGGTTATACCTCCAAATTTTTCTTTTTCCTCATTGTTACTTTTGCAGTTCTTGTTCTTTTTCAGTGCCATACAAATCTTAGGAGTATTTTTAGTTATGAGGAAAATATCATGTAGTTCGAGCTGAATCACTTTATATCTGTAGACATCTTTTGTAGTATGCATATTTTAACAATATTAATTAATCTCAACTAGACCTTGAGATTTCATTCCATTTCTTTGCATCATCTTCAAATTTATTTATCAGTATCCTATTGATTTTTTTATCTTGGTTTTTCTTAGGTTTTTCATTTTTGGACCTGATTTCATATGAATTTTTTAAAATTATGGAATATTTCACTGTTAGGGTAAAGAAATGTGACAGTTTTTATATATTAATCATGAATCATGCTACTTGGCGAAATGTCTTTATTAGCTTTAGTAGTTTTGTTCTGGAAAATCTTTAGGGTTCTCTATATAGACGATCAGGTCATCTAATTTAATATAATAACAGTTTTACTTCATTCTATCCAACTTGAATAACTTTATTTCTTGTCCAAATTCTGTTGCTAGGACTTCCCATACTGTGTTTAATAGAAATGGTGAGAGTGGGCATCATTGCCTTGTCCCAGTTTTTAGTGGGAAGATTTTGACTTTCTCACCGTTGAGTACTATGCTGTCTGTAGATTTGTTATCTATAGCTTTCATGATGCAGAAATATGTTGCCTCTATGCCCACTTTGGTTAAAATTTTTATCATACTTGTGTGTTGAATTATAGCAAATGTTTTATCTGCATCTATTGAGATGATCATGCGGTTTTGTTCCTTTCTCTTTTTGATGTGCTGTATTACATTGATTGATTTGCATATGGTGAACCACACCTGTGTCCCTGGCATGATCCCCACTTGGTCAACATGTATAATCTTTTTTCTGTGTTTTTGGATTCTATTTGCTACTATTTTGGTGAGGATTTTGGCGTCTGTGTTCATCAGTGATATTGGCTTTTAATTCTCTTGTTTGGTAGTGTCTTTGCCTGGTTGTGGTATCAGGGTGAATGTGGCTTCATAGAATGACTTTGGGAGTATTCCTTCCTTTTCAATCTTCTGGTAGAGTTTGAGTAAAACTGATATGGGTCCTTCTTTGTATGTTTGGTAGAATTCCTTAGTGAAGCCATCCTGTCCTGGGCTGTTATTCATAGAGAGGTTTTATATTGCTATTTTGATTTCGTTTCTAGTGCTCTGCTTGTTCAAGGGGTTAATTTCTTCTAGATTCAATCTTGGTGGACAGTATGTTTCCAGAAACTTGTCCATCTCGTCTAGGTCATACAGTTTGATTCCATATAGTCTTCAGAATATTCTCATATGATATTCTGTATTTCTATTTTATTTGTTGTAATTTCTCCATTCTCCTATCTTATTTTGCAAATTTGTGCTCTCTCTCTTTTCTTCATTTTGAGTTTTGCCAGAGGTTTGTCGATTTTACTTACTTTTTTAAAAAAACCACCTTTTGGATTGGTTTAATTTTTTCCTATGCTCTTTTTAATCTCTATTTTATTTCCACCCCAGTATTTATGATTTCCTTCTTTTTGCTGTCTTTGGTGATTTTTTGTTCTTATTTTTCTAGTTCATTCAGCTGGTGAGTTAAATTATTTTTTTGTGATTGTCCTTCTTTTTTGAGGAAGGCCTGTATCGCTATAAACTCCCCTATCAGCACTGCTTTTGCTGTGTCCCATAAATTTTGTGCCGTTTTGCTTTCATTTTCTTTTGTCTCAAGGTACTTTTTCATTTCAGCTTTGATTTCTTTATTTTCCCATTGGTTTTTTTAATAATATATTTTTTAATCTCCATGTTTTCCTTTTGTTATCATTTGTTTCTCTGTTGTTGATTTATAGCTTCATGGCATTGTGTTCAGTAAACATGCTTGAGGTAATTTCTGTCTTCTTAAAATTGCTGAGGTTTTTTTGTGCCCAAGTATATCATGAATCCTGGAAAATGTCCCATGTGCACTTGAAAAGAATGTATATACTATTTTGTGGGGGGTGCAATGCTCTGAAAATATCCACCAAGTGTAATATTTTTATTGTATTATTTAACTTCTCTGTTGCCTAATTTATTTTTTATCTCAGTGATCTGTCCTGTGATGTTAATTCAGTGTTGAAATCTCCAAATATGTTTAGATTCCCATTAGTATCCTCATTTATATCTGTTAGTAATTATTTTATGTATTTAGGAGCTCCTCTATTTGGTGCATATATATTAACGTGTGTGCTATCCTCATCTTGTATAACTCCTTCAATCAGAATAAAATGTCCTTCTTTATCTTTCTTTATGGCCTTAGTTTTAAAGACTACTTTATCTGAAATGACTACTGTAACACCTGCTTTTTTGGCTTTTCCATTTGAATGGAATACTCTTTTCCATCCTTTCACTCTCAATCTCTATGTGTCCTTCTCTCTCAATTGGGTCTCTTGTATGTAGCATTTTGAAAGTTCTTGCTTTATTATCCAGCATATCACTCTATGACATTCGACTGGAGCATTTAGTCCATTAACATTTAAAATAATCGATTATAGGTTTGTGTTTATTGCTATTTTGACATTATTTTTGCAGTTGATTTGGTATTTCCTCTTTGTTCCTTTTATCTTCCTTTTATGGTTTGGTCATTTTCCTTTGTATTATCATGTATTTTATTTAGTTTTATTGACACCCTGATAAGTTTTTGTCTTGTTGTTACCCTTTTTTATAAGTCTTTTAGACCATTATTATAAGTGATTTTATTAAACTTATAGTAACATGATCTCAAACCCATCCTACAGAGAACAAAATATTTTAAAAAGAAAGAACAAAAAAAAAAATTCTCTCTTTTCCTGCCTCCCTCTCCCATTCTCAATGATTTGTATCACTTGTTTTAAAATTTTGTGTGTATTTTATTTGTAATTCATGAGTTAGCACTTTTCCTGCTGTGAGTTTCACATATTTGATGTATCCTGCTGCTTTTCTATTTAGAGTAGACTTTTAAATATTTCTTCTAGCATGGGTCTAGTGTTGCTAAACTCTTGTAGCATTTTCTTGTCTGTGAATTTCTTTATGTATCCTTCTACCATGAAGGATAAACATGCTGATTAAAGTATCCTAGGATATAACTTTTTTTCATTCAGGACATTGAATATATCTTTCCACTCCCTTCAGGCCTTTAGTATTGATGTAGTGAAATCAGCTGGGAGCCTTATGGGGATTCCCTTATAACTCACTCTTTGCTATTCTCTTGCTGCCTTTAGGATCATTTCTTTATCCTTGACTCTGGACATCTTAATTTTATGTCTTGGTGTTGGTATTTGCGTTCTTCCTGTTTGGGACACTCTGAGTTTAGTGTACTTGGATATCTGATTCCTTGTATCTGTTTGGGAAGTTCTTAGTCATTATTTCTTCAAACACCTTTGCAATCCCCTTTGATCATTCCTCCCCTTCTGGGATTTCTATCATGCCATGATTGGCATGCTTTTTATTATCCCTTAGGTCTCATGCTTTATTCAATTGTTTCTCTTGTAGACAATCTGATTGGATGCTTTCTATTGTCCTGTCTTCTAAGTCAATAATTCATTCCTCTGCAATGTCTAGTCAGCTTTGCGACCACTTTAGATCATTTCTCATCTCAGTAAATGGGTTTACCTATTCTACTCAGCTTTTCTTTATATCTTCCATTTCATTTTTTACATATTTTATATCTCTAAACTCTATCTTTTATTTCCTTCAATAATTTGATCACTCTTGTTTGAAATCTTGATCTAGTAGGCTATCGATATCTATTTCACTGATCGTTCTTTCAGGGGATTTCTCTTGTTTTTTAATTGAGAATGTTTGCTTCTTCATCTTGCTCCTACCTCTCTGGCACTGTGGTTTATGGAGTATCAATTATCTACTGTGCTCTTAAAGGTGTTTATCTACACAATGCCTATGTAGAAATACAACTAAGAAAAGAGAAAAAAGAGAGAGAGAGAAATAAAGTATTTTAAAGAAGGGAGAAATAAAAGTTTGAAGACATTGTATAATGAATAATAGAAAAGCAAGTTGGCGCAGAGTTTTGAAAAATAATAATATTAAAAATATTTTTAAAAATTTCAAAGGGATTAATATGGGGGTATATATAATTGACTTAGTAGTAAAAATTAAGAGGGTAATAGAAAATGGAACAGGTAAAAACAGATTAAGACAAGGGGATGGTCAGTGTCCTCCTGGAGACTGTGTACATTTAATGTGAACTCTTTCTGTATTCATCCTGTTTTTGAAGCTGAGCTTGCTTTTTCCAGAGGCCCTCCATTGGAGCCCTCATCTGTGCTGCTCCCAGAGCCTATCAGCAAGTAGATTGCTCCTACACTGAAAACTGGTTCTGGAGCAGCTCTCTTTACTGTGAGCTGGCTTCTCACTGCCCTGTCTGAGGCTGCAGTCAAATGTTTCTGACTGAGCAGGCAGGAGTGGGTGTCATGCCCTCTCCCAGCACCATGGTCAGAGGCTGCATTCAACCCCAAAATTTGGTGGGCCACCAGCCACCTCAGGGTGCCAGTCTCTCCACTGCTCTGTGCCACTGAATGCTCCGCCTCAGGCTTGCACACCGGAATTGGGCTCAGGGTAGACTTAGGAACAGACCTGTCCCTGTTTGGGCCAAAACTCAGCTCCATGTTTGTCTAGGCAGAGCAAGTATTCTGAGGAAAAACGACAGAAGTATCCTATCTGCCTTGGACTGTAGACAAGCCCCATTTGGCTTTTGAGGCTGCTAAGTCCTTAGGAGAGGATACAGGTTTTGCCCCCACTGCCACCTGGGTGCAAAGCACCAGAGGGTATGGTGGCTGTGGCTGAGCCCCAGCTCTCTTCTCCAAGAAAATTTGTGGAATTTCAGAGATGGGGAATGCACCTTTCCCCTGCCAGGGAACATCTGCCCTGTTGTTTTATGGAGGGCCCAGGTTTTTCTGCCCTGTCCACCCACAGCAATGGCACACAGCCCCATCCATTCCCCTGGTCTGCCTCAGTGCACCCATCCCCATCTTCCAACCAGGTCTTGCAGCATGGCCCTGCCCTCAGCTGCCTGGATGCATCACAGGCTGGCTGTCACAGGGATCCTCTGCCTGTTTAACTTAGTACTGTCAGTCAACTTATAGACTTCAGAGATCCAATCCTTGGAGGCTCCCCGTCCGTTCTGCCAACATTTCAGTGGGAGTGGGGAGACCTAGTGAAAGAGCGCCAGTCCTTTTTAGCTGATCCCTCCCTGTGAGACCTGTCACAATCTGCTTTACCTTTTCTTCTTTCTTTCCTCCTTTTCTCCTGCCAGATTTTTTGCATCTTTATCTTTTGAAGAGGACAATGCTCTATCAGAGTTCTGCAGGTTCTCTGGTTAGCTGAGTGGGTCTGTGGATGAGTCTTGGTGCATTTGTGGAAAAGGGTGCGATGCCAGCATCCTTCTCCTCCACCATCTTGGCCTCCACCCAAAAAAATCTTACTCTATTGTGGAAGACATACACAGCCAGGAAATAGATGGAAATTATATTTCATGGAAATGACAAGAATGTGCAGATTGCAAAGCTCAAATCATACAAAATACATTTTAAAATAAGGTTTACAATGAAAGATAAATATGAGATTACATAAAGAAAAAGAGATCAAAATAAAAATAGAGTATTACACTCGTTAAATTATATATGTACCCAACAATGTAGAACATAAGTATAAAAAGAAATATTAGTAGACATGAAGTAATTAATTCATTATAAAACAATAATAGATGAGTTTAACACCTCACTTTTCTGATGGCCATATCATCCAGAAAGAATATCTGTAAGGAAACAGAGGTCTTAATGTCAAATTAGATCATTTGAATCTAAATGAGTTATTGGACACTGCATCAGAAAAGGAGAACACATAAGATTCTCATGGGTGCACAGGATGATTTCTAAAGAATTAGCCACATATTATGTCATAAAAAGAGCCTCAGGAACATTAAGCTAATATAGTTTACAGCAAGTAATTTTCCATACACAAAATTATGAAACTATGCATCAAATCTGGAGAGAAGAACAGGAAAACCACAAACATGAGATTAAACTACATCCTTTAAAAAAATAAAATAAAACAAGGTCAATGATGAAATCAAAGAGGTAATGAAAACATACGTAGAATCAAATTACAATGAAAAGAGCTTCATTAAATTTATGGGATGCAGCAAAGGCAAATCTAAGGGGGAAGTTTAGAGCAATTCAGGCCTTCTACAAGGAAAAAGGAAACATCACACAAAGGACCAAGCTTGCCACCCAAAATAAAGTGAAATAAGAGCAAACAAAACCTAAAGGCAGTAGAATGAGAAATCTTTAATGATTAGGTTGAAAATAAATACAATAAAATTGAAAAATAATTTAAAAATCATAAAAAAACCAGCTTTTATTTTCTTAAAAATTTTAACAAATTGATAAAATTTAGCCAAGCTTATCAAGAAATACAGGGAGAGGGCCCCCCAAAAATAATAAATGAAACAGTAGAAATAACATCTGATATTACAGAAATACAAACAAAGATTATGAAAGCACTCTGAGCAGTTACATGACAACCAACTGGACGATCTTAAAGAAATGGATAAATTTCTCAGCCTGCCAACACTGAATAAAGAGAAAACTGAAAACTTGAAAAGAACAATCTGTGCAAGTTAAATAAAATGTATAATTTTAAAAATACCCCTTGAACAAAATGCCTGGATGCCTTCACTAAAACCACTTTCCTCCCAAGTATTTCAAAAAATGAAGGAGGAAAGAAAATTCCCAAAGTTATTCTATTAGGCCACCAATACCATGATAACATAACCAAAGATACTAACAAAAAAAAAAAAGAAAATGTAAAGCCAATATTCTTGATGAATATACATTCAAAAATCCTCGAACAACATCAACAAACTAATCCAGCAGTAGATAGGAAGGATAATACACGATGATCAGTTTGATTCCATCCAGATTCACAAGGATAGTTCAACATACACGAGTCAATCAGCATGACACTTATATAAAAAAGGAAGGACAAAATTCACAGGACCATGTGAATACACACAGAAAAATCATTAGACAAAATTCAACATACATCATGATCCGAAATCTCATTAAAGGGAGTGCATTGGGAACATCTCTCAACATACTAAAGGCCACTTATAACAATTTATAATGCTCAGAGGAAAGGCTGAAAGCCTTCTGAGTAAATTCGGGAACAACACAAGGATTTCTATTCTCAGCACTTCTGTTCCATAGTAAAAGAAGAAAGAAAAAGGAAAGAAAAAGAAGTAAAAGAAATGCAAAATGGAAAGAAAGAGGCAAAATTGTCACCAGTACTGATGACATAACAATCTACATAGAGTCCTAAGGGCTCCACACAGACTATTATGAACAATAAAAATTTCCTCAAGGGAGCAGGGTACAAGATTAATGTAAAGAAGTCTCTTGCATTCCTACATATTAATCATGAGATACCTTAAAATGGATGTTGAAAGCAATACTATTTAAAATCACATCACCCCGAATATCTTGGAATAAATGAAAACACATATATGAAAGATCTACACACTGAAAATTAAAAAACATTGACAAAGAAATTAAAAATTATTCAAAGAAATGGAAAGATGTCCTGTGCTCTTTGAAAGAGTTAATATTGTTAACATGGCCGAACAAAGAAACCTACAGATTTAGTGCAATTCCTGTTACGAAGCTGTAGTATTTCCCACAGTACCAGAAAATAAATAACTCTAAGTTTTACATGAAACCATTAAAATTTGCCAAAATGATCTTGAGAAAAAAACAACAAATCTGGAGGTATAATCCTCCCGGATACCTTACTACACTACAACCCTACAGTTATAAAAACAGCATAGGATTGACACAGAAATGTAATCAATAAAAACAGATAGAGAGCCTAGAAATAATTCCACACACCTATGAGTAATGAATCTATGATAAAGGAGGCAAGAGTACACAATGGAGAAAAGACAGTCTCGTCAATGGATGGTGTTGGGAAAGCTGGATATCTACATGTAAAAGTGTGAAATTAGAGCATTCCCTGACATCATATACAAAAATAAACTCCAAGTTTATTAAGGACCTAAATGTAAAACCTGATACTAAAAAACTGCTAGAAGCGGATATAGGAGATACACTATTGTATATATATCATAGGAATATTTTCTTATATCAGTCTCCTAAGGCAAAAGAAATAAAAGCAAAAATAAGCAAATGGGACCTAAACAAACTTGAAAACTGCACAGCTAAGGACACTATGAATGAAATGAAAACACTGCCTGTGTAATTGGAGAATATATTTGCAAACAATGCAAGTGACCAGGGGTTAATAGATGTAGGTTAATAGATGTAACATGGATTTAGGTTACCCAACTCAATGTTAAAAACAAAAACCCAATCAAAAAATAGAACAGAGTTCCTGAGTTAATATTTTTCCAAAATAACAAAAAGATGAGTAACAGGCAAGTGATAAAAATGCTCAAAATTACTAATTATTAGGTGATTGCAAATCAAAACCACAATGAGATATCATTTCACACTGCTCAAATGGATATTATCAAAAAGTCTACAAATAGAAAGTGTTGAAGACGATGTGGAGGAAACAAATCTGTTGTATCCTTTGGTAGGAATGTAAAATGTACAACTTCTATGGAAAACAGAATTCAGATATTTTAAAAGTAAAAAGAGAACTACCATATGACCCAGTAATATCTCTCCTAGGAAAAATCTGGGGAAAAACACTAAATTGAGAAAAACCAATGATCACAACCACACTGTTTATAATATGCAAGACAGGGAAGCAATCCAAGAGTCCACATTAGACTATGGATTTAAGAAGGTATGATGTTACAATAAATATGCAATGGAATATTACTCAGCCATGAAAAAGTACAACACATTTCTCTTTCAGCATCATGAATGGACCTAGTAAATATTGTGCTTAGTGAAGTAACTTAAACAAAGACAATAGTGTATAATATAATTTATTTGTGGAATCTAAAGAATAATAAGTATCTGAGTACATCTATCTATAGCTATTTATTGATAGATTACAGATAAATAGATAGAAGTATAGATACATAGATACATGATAGATATATAGATAGATAGAGAGATAGAGAGATAGATAGATAGATAGATAGATAGATAGATAGATAGATAGATAGATAGATAGATAGAGATATGGTAGAGAGATGGAGAGATTAGATAGACAAGACTGAAGCAGACTGAATCATATGGGAAAATATTTATGTTTACCAAAGGGGAAGGGAAAGACAATTTAATGGTAGGATATTGAAAGATAAAAATTAGTATATATAAAGGAGAGAAGCAACAAGGATAATCTGTATAGATCAGGGAATTATGCACAATAACATATAATAATTGTATGTTACAATTATTATAATAATTTATAATGCAATATAACCTACAAAGTGGTTGGAATCACTATGCTATACATCTGAAACTACACAAAAGAGTACATCTACTCTATTTCAATTAAAAATAAAATATCTCATGTATAATTTAGTCCTTTTTCTGCTGATAGCATCTTCCTTTAATATTGTATTATTTTTACAAGTTATCTTTCATGAATACTGACTCAAATTATTTCTATTACTGTTGAGAATATCTTACCAGATTGATGTATCTATATTTATTGCAACTAATTTCCTATTTTACACTATTTTATCCATATAGAATAGCAGCCTTTAAAAACATACCCAAAGAATCAGTTGCAACTTTCTCGTGGTCTCTGCTTAGTATTTTGTTCAATGTTTTGCGTAGTTCTGCCATTTTATTTTTCTTAGAATAGCAGTTTTCCTCATATCTTTTAAGGTGTCTTGGTTTTTTTTTTATCTCATTCAGGATTTGTTTTTCTGGTAAAGGCTTTATTTTAATTTTATACTGAAGTGATAACTGTGCGAGGTAGAATATTCTTAGGTGAGGAATTTCTAAATACAGTAGTTTGAAAATGTCATTTTATTTAACCTTGGCACATATTTTCCACTCAGAAATCTGCTGAGAGCCTAATTGGGGTTCTTTGTACATTATCAAAACTTTCTTTGGCTGCCTTTAAAATTTTACTCTGTCATTGACTAGCCAACTTGCATATGACGTATCTTGAAACAGGTCTCTTTGTCTTAAAGTTATTGGTGTTTTGTTGGCTCACAGAGTTGTATATCAGTTCCTCAAATAGGTTCGGGAAATTATCAACTATTTCTTCTTTAAATAAACCATCAGCTGCCGTCTAACTTTCATCTCCCTCCAGGATTTCACTCTTATGTTCACTTCCTGAGGAAGTCTGAAGGCTACTGTAAAATTTCCTCACTTTTTAATATCTTGAATCTCTGCCATCTCCTATCATTTCTAGCTTTGTATTGGTGAGTTTGCTAATCTCTCTTCCACAAAGACAGTCTTCTTCCAATGCTTTCTGTTGCATTCTTCATCTTATTTTCAAAGTTCATCTGGTCCTCATAATGTTGGGTTATTTTATAGTTTCAGTCTCTTAGGTAATGTATTCCTTATCAACATTTATTTTAATACTGAGCTCATTAAACTGCTTTCTGAGTTTTGTTTTTTGTATTGAGTTTCTGAATCACAACTGTCTGGATTCTCTATTAGTTATATGGCAATATTCCATGACTTATGTTTCTTTGCTGCAGGGTTGACATTGTGTGTGTGTGTGTGTGCGAGTGTGGGTTTGTGAGTGTGTTCTTGTGTGTCTGCATCTGTGTTGATGTCTGTGTGTGAGTATCTCTGTGTGTGCGTGCCCTACACTGTTACTGTGATTGTTCATGATCATGGTGAATTATTGCTCTGATGACACTAAATAACAGATTGGGAGTTGGAGCCCTTGCTTTTGTTTTCTGGTATTTTGCAATATTGCACAATTTTTGGTTTAACTTACCTGAGCTACCTCTGATAATAATTCAAAATGGCACTATCCAGTTGCTACTGTCTGGATGAAAGATTGCTTACATTGTCACTTTTTAGACATCGCTGGTAGTTAATGCCACTGTTGTCACTGGGCCAGTTAACCTTTCCTTTTATCTGATATCCCTTGAGACTCAGTGTACACATTGAGGAAAGGTGTAAAGACAGGTGGGCATTTGGAATCACACAAGTGCCTTTGCCATGTCCTATGTTGCAAGGTACCTGTTCTCCACCACTGTGAATGGGGAGTAGGGACTGTGTCATGAATATCTGAGTGTCTGAAGGATGGAATTTCTGTCTCCACTGTGCCACCCTCCTAGTTACCTGTGACCATGAGTAATGGTGCAGTTGGTGGCTGAAGCTGTGTGAACCAATGAGACCCTGTTTCTGCTGTGTACTCTGAAGCTCTGGGCTCAGATACCCTTGTCAGTTGGCCTTGGATGCAGGCACCACCTCTGCTCTTCCCTCATTTCAGCCTCCTTTATGTGTTTTAGCCCACCAAACTTCAGCTGTACACATGCGCTCTTGAGTATTGTTTTGTGTTGTAGTTATTTTTGTTGAGATGTGATCCTTTCACTGACTGTAGATTTAAGGGGAGAGACAGAAATAGTTTAAATTTATGTCACTTTTTTAAAAGCATATGCTTTTTCATTTAAAAGGTTAAATTCTACTAAGGACATTATTAGGACAGTAAAGATAGTGAACAAATCACCTCCCTTAATATCAGAGTACCACAAACTATTTTGTATTTCCTGGGTTCTTTTCTTCAATGTTTTTCCCACCTACATGCAAATTTTACTATAATATATGCCTATAATTTCTTTAAAATCATTTAAATTATTAAAATATTTTTCTGTGCTGCAAATATGACAGTGTTGCTTCTCTAAATTATATCTAGTTCCTTGCACATTTCTGTCTTCTCCATCCTTCTTACCTGTCATCACAGGAAACAACTACTTGGTACACTACACATATATATGTGATTCTGTTTCTCTTTTTTATGATTATTTATCTTATATCTTTAGTTTCCTCATATAAGTGATAACGTAGAGTATTTCTCTCTGTATGACTTTATTTTTTTATGTACAACACTCTCTGGGTCCAGTCACATTGCTCCGAATGGTAGAATTTTATTTTTTGATATGACAATGACTAAGTATTTTTATGTTATCTATATCTCACATCAACTTCAGCCAATCATCTGTTGATGGGGGGGTTGAGTTGTGCATCTCTCCTTGACTGTTATATATGATGGTGTTAAGAACATTGGGGGTAATATTTTCTGTAAAGATAATGTTTTCATTTTTTAAGATTTATATCAAAAACTGGATTTGCTGCAACATATAGTGCTTCTATATCTAGTTTTCTGGGCACTGTCCACTCTTTTATCATAGTGAATGCATCAATTTATATTTCCACCAACAGTGTATCTGGGTTCACTTTTATCGACATTCTTATTAACGTTTGACATTTGAAGACTTTTTTAATCGCCATTTTGGTTGCTGTGAGATTATTTTTCATTCTGGTTTTGATTTACAATTTCCTAATTAATAGCAACATTATGTTTCTTTTTATGTGCATGAAAATCATCCACCTGTCTGTATTTGAAAAGTTTCCTTGAAGATCCTTCAAATGTTTTTAAGTTGGAGTCTTTGTTTTTTAAATATTGAGTCTAGTATGCTATAAATATATTATGGATATTAACAAAATGTTGCTTTCATTGTCTGAAATTCTTCCTTCTATTCTGTGTGTTTCCATATATCTTGCTGAAGGTTTCCTTTGCTCTGCAAAATGTTTTGCACTTCACATTTATACAAGAAGTAGAATCCCTGTATCACATATTACATCTATTTTCTCCTCAGTAAAATTAAAAACTGTTATTGTAAATTTTCCTTTTCTTTTTACTTAGGAGATAGATCAAAAAAATATTGCTATGATTTATCTCAAAGGCAGATCTGCTCCTGTTCTTGGTCAGAAAGTGTTAATTATCAGGTATTACTTTTAGAAAATTATTCCATTTTTATCTTATTTTGTATACTATGGAAGGAAGTGCTCTTATATCTTCCTTTTACATGAACTGTCTAGTTTTCCCAGAACTACTTGTTGAAGAGATTGCCTTTTTTCCATTTTATACTCTTGCCCCCTTCATTGTAGACTTATTGACCATATGTGTGTGGGTTTATTTTAGGACTCTTTATTTTGTTCCATTGTTCTATGTGTCTCTTTTAGTGCCATATTTAGGTGTTTTCATTACTATAGCTTTGTTGTATGTTCCAAAGTCAGGGAGGATATTACCCACAGCTTTGTTCATTTTTCAAAGATAATTTTAGAAAATTTGGGTCTTTCATATTTTTTATAAATTTTATTATTTTTTCCTTGTTTTGTGAAGAGACTTACAGATTCTGTAGAATAGAAATTTACTAAAGGAAAAAACCTGGGAAAATTGTAAAGTGTGGAGGATAAATCTTACAATATTAAACAAACAATGGATTGCTGTATAAATCAAAGGAAATATATATAATGAAATATTACAAAGAAACAAAGTCCATGGGGTAAAGCAGACGCAGTATTAATAGGGAAGCTTATAGCAAAATAATCCCACTTATACAAATAATAATTATCTCTCAATTATAACATAATCTTACAAACAAAATATGTAGCAAAACAATTAAAAAAACTTGTTAGTAGAAGGAATGACAGCTGAAAGTTCAGAATATAAATAAATAAAATAAAGATTAAAAATAGAAACATCAAATCAAACTATTATCTTTTGAAAGAATAATGAAATTCATAAAATTTAACCCGACTCATGAGCAAAATAGTACAGATTTATAAACTCCAAAATAAATGAGAAGTTACAGCTTATATCAAAGTTGCACAAAGCATCATAAGAAGATACAACAAATTATATGCCAATTAAAATGGAAACCGTAGAAGAAATGGACAATTTCTTAGAAAGACTTAATCTCCAGGATGGAATGATAATTAGAAAATATGAACAGATTATCACTAATGAAATTGAATAAGTAATTAAACAAAATCTCCCAAGAAACAAAATTCCAGGCCTAGGCAGCTTCACAGGTGAATTCTGCCAAACACTTAGAGAAGAGTTATCACCTATACTTCTCAGAGAATTCCATAAATTTGCAGAGGAAGGAAGGCTTCCTACCCCACATTTCTGTATCAGACTACTACAAAAACAGGAACAAATACCTCATAAAATTACATGTTAAATAATACTAAAAAGCATAGTTGCAAAAATCATCATTAAAATGTTAGCAAACAATATATTAAAAGGATTATACATTATGATTAAGTCCATTTTATTCCAGGGATGCAAAAGTGATTCATTACCCACAAATTAATTAATATGATACACCACACTAACAAACTGAAAAACAAAAATTATATGGTCACCTCAAAAGAGTCATAAAACGTTTTGACAAATTCAGTATCTATTTATATTTCTCCTCAAAGTGGGCATAAGTAAACATATCTCAACACATTTAAGGCCATAAATGACACGAAATCAGCAAACATGACACTCACTGATTCAAACCAGCAAACATCACCTTTAAGAGCAGGAAAAAGGCAAGAATGCTTACTCTTACCACTTTTATTCAATACACTATTGGAAATTCTTGCCATAGCTATCCAAAATAAATGTAAATATAATATAGCTAATTAAGAAAAGGGGTAAAAGTATCTGTTTTCAGATGACATATTTCAAATTGAAATCCTAAAGAAGATGGCATAAATCTACTAGGGCTTATCAATGCATTTTGTAAAATTTCAGAATATAAAATTAACATAAAGAAATCTTGCATTTCTACACACTGACAACAAGCTAACAGAGAAAGTGAGGGAACTGTCTCATTTACAGTTGCATTACAAAAAAACCCAAAAATCAAGTAATGTGTGCAGCCAAGGTGGTAAAATATCTGTGCTCAGAAACCTATAAAATATTTATAACAGAAAATGAAGATAATGCAAACAAATGAAAGGAAATTCTCTGTTCATAGATTAGGAAAGAAATATTGTTTAAATGACAGTACTAGACAAGAAAATACACAAATTAAATTCAGTTCCTATTAAAATACCAACGGCATTTTTAGACACTTACAATAAATAATTCTTAAATTTACATGTAAACACAAAAGAGATTAAACCACTAAAATAAAATGAAAACAAAGAAAACAAACTAAAAACAAAAATAACTTTGACATAGAACTAACAGGATGTAACACAGTCCCTGATTTTCAACTAAAATACAAAGCTACAGTATTAAAAAGAATAAGGTAGTGGCACAGAATGAACAGAATAATGGAACACAGCAAAATCCATAAAAATGAATCGCACAGTTATGGTCATTTAGCCCATTACAAAAATGAATATACAGTGGGGGAAAGGTAACCAACAGGCACATGAAATCGGTCAACATCACAAATCATCAGTAAAATGCAAGTCCAAAACACAATGCGATTTTATGTCAGTCCTGTCAGAATGACTATTATCAAAAAGATAACAAATATAAGTGTTGGTGAGGATGTAAGAAATAGAACTCTCATACACTGTTTAAGTGAATGTGAATTTGTGCTGCCACTGTGGAAAACAGTATGCAATTTTATCTAAAAATTAAGAATGAAATATTATCCAACATTTCCATATCTGGATATTTATTGCAAGAAAACAAAAACACTAATCAGAAAAGATAAATTCAGCCCTATATTCACTGTGGCATTATTTACAATAGTCAGGATATAGAAGCAAATTAATTGCTCATCAACAGATGATGGATAAAAAGATGTGTTTTTATAGTAAATATATCTACCCACCTATTAACTGCAGATTTGTCTATATTTATACATATATATACAGACACCCTAAATATATATATATTTATATATGCACACAAACAAAAATAAAAGTTCAATGGGTTATTATTCAGCTCTGAAAAGATTAATTTCTTGTCATTTGCAACAAATTGGTAGACCAAGAGGGTAATATGCTAAATGAAATAAGTCAGAAGGTGAATGACAAATGCTGAATGGTTTTACTCATATTTGGAATTTAAAACAAACGAACATAACAAAACAGAAAAGGAGTTATAGATATAGAAAGAAACAGGTTGTTCACAAGAAGAAGGGGAATGTGATGAAGAAAAAGAAATATATGAGGCAAATAAAGAGAGAAAATTTTCCATTGGCAGATTAAATGAGTCAGGGACAAGAAATGTACTCTATGGGGAAGAGTCAATAACCATGAAATATCTTTAAAAAGCAACATATCAAAACTAGTTTTATATTTGTGATCAGTTTGAAATGTATTAAAGATAGAAAACAGTATGTTGTGTAAGAGAAACTAACACAGTGTTATAGATTAAACTACACTTCAAAAACAAACAAACATACTATAGAAAAAAATTAGATTTGTAGTTAACAGAGGCAGGGGTTAGGAAAGGAGAATTTGATTAATGCACTCAAAAGCTACAAACCTGCAGCCGAAATATAAACGTGTTCTAGGGATGCCCCGTAGTAACATGAAAATTGCAATTAATACTGCTTTAGGTTCTATATGAATGTTGTTAAGAGAGAAGACCATAAGTTTTCTCATCACAACCAAAAGACAAATTGTATTTCTTTAAAGTTGTATCTAAATGAGATAATGAAATCTCCCTAAAGTTGCTATGATATTTATTTTATGATACTTGTAAATCAAATCACTATCCTGTGCACCTAAATTTACACAATGTTTTTTGCCAATTATATCTCAATAAGAGCTGAAGGAAAAATGTAAAGTCAATGCTCATTTTTTTCCCATGTTATTTCTCATGATTGTTTTTGCAGCAATAAACTTGAGTCATGATAAACTTATCCTAGGTAAAGATACTAATAAATAAGTGATTTTAATATATTTACATAAAGATACTAATAAAATTACTGTTTTACCATGCCTTAAACTTTCTTCATATTAACAGACCACTGCTTCTGTAGGCATCAAATTTTCTCTCTGTGTATTCATCTGAGATTAGGGAATGGATACAAATTTAAAACTGTCCTTGCTGTAAGTGATAAAGTTCACTGTCTCTGAACGATGTTCTCATTTAACCCCACAGCATCTGTAAGAAATGAACATACTAGGTAGCTAAAAATCTCAGCATGGTAAAATCTCAGAACTCCTACAATACTTAAATCTTTTGCAATGGGAGTGCAATACTGACAAAGACTTGATTTTGGATAACAATGTGGTGTTTTCTCATGGTTGCATTAGGGGATGTGAGGATAATCGCTGAGATCCACAACAAACATAATTGCTCAATTCCTAGGCAAATAAGTGTAAAATTTCTGCATTATTAGGACTGAGGACTGCTTTCAAAATGATGACTATGCTCACTCTATTCCAGGTAGTCCAAGGAATAAAAGGTTATTGCAATTTCTAGGTGAATGGGAATAAGTCATAGCTTCAGTCACTATAAATTAGTCAACGGGTGTTCAAAGCCAGAATAAGTTGTGTCAACAATGAGAATAAAAAAAAAAAAACTTAGACATAAGCTTAAGTTAAAAAGAGAGACAGTCTTTGCTGGGCTCTGGGGAATGTAGAATGCATTTGCCTCAGTCGAATTCAAGGGTTCAGTGGCTTGGCCCTAGCATCAGCTCGGGATTCAATGAACAGGTAACAATTAGTATACTGGGAGAATTATAATCTACCTCTCCCTGATCGGAAGAAAATCTGGTGGCTCAATGAAACTCTAAATTCACAGAGATTGTGCCAGATGTAGAGGAATAATTCACTGATGACTCAACTAAGACAAATTTAGTTACTGTTAACAATCCATATTCACACACACACACAGTGGTAGGCAGATTCGTAGTACTTAGTGGGAAGAATTCAGTGGGCAAAGCTCAGAGTATAGTTTTCAAACACCAGCCAAATTTTGTAATTTTGCCAATAGTCTAGCTTTTACCAGGTAGGAACCTACAGATGGGCAAAGAAATAATATTTTTCCCCAGAATTTCAATTTTGAAAGTAAACTTTAGCTTTTGAATTATCAGTATAGAACCTTCTTAAAATGATCACGGTAAGACCCACTGAATGATAAGAGAGCTGGAAAATAGCTGCTGAACCAGCCCATCTGAACCCCAGACTGCTAATATAAACAACAACATAGACACCATCTGATTTGAGCTGACAATATTAACAGCTTGATGTTTCTGTTGTAGGAAAAACCACTGCTGTCCAGACACAGATCTCCTGCTGCAAGTGTGCTCTTTTCTTCTCTTGGTAAAGGTCATATTGATGGGATGTTGCTAGAGCTTTCCCTGGCCCATTTGTCATTCTCCAGATTATCAAAGACTTTCTTCCAAACTGGTGACACATTTTCAGAACTCAATATTGCCATTCCACTCTTATCAGCTGACACTGGCTGCATGATTGTAAGCAGAAGTCTTAAGCTCCCTGACCTTGCCTACAATTTTTGCAGCATTCCAGGTCACTTTGCATTCTGAAAATTATTCACCTTTTATTTAAAATGAATGGGAAATAGTCAAAGTCTTCCATGAATATTTTATATTTCTTTATATCTGCAGAAACTTGGTATTCTTGCAGCTGGACACATTTTTAATTCTATCACCCTCACCTCTTTCTAGTCCACACATTTTAGATTGCAATTTGGTTACTGGATATGACCGCCCCAACCAAGGAGCTATTATCTCTTAGATACTTACTGTGCGAAGTTTAGAAGTGGCACAAGTTATGTGGGGTGAAAAAACCGACATTAAGTGTTTGAAATAACACTGTATCTTCTGGACAAAGCTCTGATTCTAAGAAGTAAATTAATTAGAAGGCAGTATTGTTATTGGTATGGGTAAGAGAATCAGCTATTTTGGGGTGGTTGGGTGATGAAGAGACAGGAAAAATTCCAGCAAATGAGAGTGGAATGCTTTAGACCTCTGGAGGCATGAATAAAGAAGAAAATAATATTTTGTCTCCTCTACCTACCTCCAATTACTGTCTTGACTGAATAGTCCTTGGGCTATGAAAAGAGCTAGTTTGTGGTGAAGAGTAAAGAACATAATGAAATAGTTTGAAAACCATGAGAGTTTTGTTGATTGAGAAAAGTAGATTTTGCTTAAAGTCAACATGTATTTTTCATTCACTAAATACTAAAATGCATCCGGTGGCATGTGCTATGCTTACTGTGCTGGTATCCAAGTTAGAGAAGGAAACACGGAAAGACAAAACATCTGGAGGAGTTGGTTTCTGCACTGACACTGGGAAAGTCTAAGTAGGTAAAAGGAGGACACACAAAGTGAAAGGACGAGCTGGAGCAAAGTGGTGAGATTGGAGTGAACATAGATGACAAGCATTTGCCTGGATGTATCTCCAGATACAGTAAAACATAAAGACATGCCAAGGTAGTTAGAAGTGAGATTTATAGAGAAATGACAAATCTAAGTTGAGTTTGTGGGCTTAGAGTTGGAAAAGCATTAAATGCTACCCTGAGGACATAAGCTTGACTTTGTCTGGAAAATAAAAGCAACATAAATTATTAACTAGAAAATATAGTGTAGAATCTTGAGGGCAGGAAGTAAAAGCACCAACTGGAATGCTTTGAGAGCAGCACAAAAAGGCCATAAATAAAATTACTTCTTACACTGAACCACATGCTGAATGAGTCATCTGGGACTACATCATGTGACCTTTATGATTCCAGGGATGACATAATAGAGACCATGATCCCTGGGCCGGTTCCTGCATTTATCTCCTGTTTCAACCTATCCTAACTTAACACTTTTGATTCTTTCCAGTATGAACCAGAAACCACTTAGTAATTTTCCCTCTCTCCATGTTTTTGTCTTTTTCCAAATTCTTCCATTTACTCTTCTTCCTTACAAGAAATTATTTAAATTTACTCCTATATTTTTTCATCAAATGATCATATCAATCAAATATCATTTTTTTCTTTTAATGGAAACTTTCTCTACCATTTACCTCTTAACCCTTTTTAAAAAATAATAAGGAAATTACAGGTACACATCTATGTTTATTGTTCAAATATGAAAATTGCAGATATTTGTTGACATTTTCCAACATCAATTTTAATCTTTGCTTCCCTGCATAATCTGGTAGTCCTTTGGTAGATCAGTTGTAATTAGGATGACATTCATAAACTGAAGATGGCTGATGAGTTGGCCTTGAAAGAATGGTTGCTGATGTATCAGCTATCACTGGCACTGGAATCCGTGGGTTGCTCCCTGGTTGAAGTTTAGAAAAATGACCTTCACTGGCAGATTTGTTGTGATATCTATTTGGAAAAGTAGAAGGCCCCGCCATCAGTCCAAAATAATTGCTCTGTCTCAGAGAAAAGATGCTGCACTGAGAAGTAGATGTTGTAGTTGTAATGAATTTCACAACACGGCCATTTGCTTCAGTGTAGCTGCTTTAAAAGTGCCCATGGACAGAGGTCAACTGATTTAAAATAGCATGTTGATCCACTGCAATTTTTTCTGGTGGTCTAAATGACATTGATGATGGAGGAGAAAAATCATCTCTGATCGGGGTATTTGTATCACCAATTATGTGGCTAGAAGAGGGCTTTCTTATTCGAAGAATGTTTAAATTTGCAGAAGGTAAAAATTTACTATCTCCACTAGTGTCAGCCACAAAATCAGAATTATGAATATCCTCATTACCGCCTCCTTTAAATTGCTTCTTCTGAAATCTTCAGCCAATGAAGATATCAGAGAGGCATTTTTAATCCCAACTCTCCTTTTTATTCTCAATAAAAGCTGGGGACAGCCTCATTTAAAATTTTGATTATGATAGAACTGCAGCTACAACCAAAGGAGTAAGATTTTATTAATATTTTAAACCAAAATACAACACTAAAATAAGCCTAACCTATAAAACCTGAGACTTCATGTTTACAATGCAAAGATAATATCATCAAAATATGAAAATTGCTAATGATATTTTGAAGTTCCTTTTTTGGAAAATACACATTTAAATACTATAGTCATAAAATTTAAGAAGTTAGCATTTGCAGTAACGGTGAATGCCACTTTTCAAAAGCAGATTTAATATCTTTATTTAGATTTCTGGTAAGAATCATAGTTGCAAGCAAATTTTTTCATAATCTTGAATACATAAGGCACTGTCCTCATTTTTTAGAAAAAAAATGAATTTTAGCTTTAATAATTTTATACAATTTTCAAAATTTAGCTTTACATTTATATTACCATAGATTGATGTACAAAGTAAAATTTTATATATAAGTTACCATGTGGTAACTAAAATTTCTGTATAGCTTTCTTAAAACAGAGACTTCTTTTTCTTCTGCCAGAAAGTCAACTAGACAAGCAAATCTCTGAAATACCTGCCTCACTTTATTAAACCCATAAAGGTTAAGCAGTCTAACTAAGCTTTTCATAACTCCTGTTTCAAATATACTGAGAGGGGCCTTTCTTTCCAAAACTTCCTTCTTAAAGGCATCTTCATCAATCACTATGGAAGATCCATTATCATCCCACCAGATGGATTTAAATTGGTCACTTCCAGCCATTTTCCAGAGTTTTCTTGGAAATGTCAGGGAACAAAATTCATTATCTTTATGTCATTCAGAAACACAATGTGTGTAACATGGTCTTTTTATCAAGGATTCTTCAGACAAAGTCTGAAAAGCATTTTCTTCAATCATAGACCTCAAGTCCAAGTCCCCAGAGATTGTTTGATCACACAATAGAGATCTACTGGAGATTCCTGAACCAGTTGGTCCATCTTAACTAGACACATCTTGAATTTCTGAAGAAACATGTGTCATCTCAAATAACTTTTTCTACAGGTACTTTTCTAATCTGCATGATTTTGAGCACTGCTGCTTCAAATGCTGCTTTGGTAGGCCTGCACAGATAAACTGCTAGGCCATCGAATTGGTTCTCAACCTAAGTAGCTATAACATAACAAAACGTCAGGTCTCCTAGGAACTCCAGTGAAACATTCAGACAGTGTTTATCCTCATTCATAAAATTAAAATGAAACATAAAGGATGCTTATATTTATGGTGTGATCTGCAAATATTATCCCCACAAAATCTTTTTAAATAATATTATTTTGGGGTCTTAAAAATAAAACAAATCTCCATTCTTTTGTACACGAATTTATTCCATATTAGTGAATAGGGTATAACTAATGCACAAAATAAGTAAAATAATTTTAAAGTTTTGGAATTAAAAGTGTAATTTGTGTAAAGGCAGTACAGAAAATGTATAATTATTTCATCATCATTTCTAATTAAAGTGAAAAATAATTTGATTTGGAAATGGATGTAGGTATTTATCTGTGTACTTTTCAATAAGTAGCTCTATATTCAAAACATGAGAAGAATAAATATCAGTTTATTTGGTAAGTTTATAAAAAAATGGTAAATGTACATGAAATAAAATTAGATTAAAATAATCAATCAAATTTAAGAAATCCCAAAGGGGGCAATTTTTGTTTTAAAGTTTAATTAACTGCTATAAGTGAAACAAATATAATTTAATATTCTACCTTAAAATTACAAAAGAGACAATCTTATTGTATATTTACAAATGTTTATATTTGCCATTCTTTCACTCAGAGGTTTTTCATTCACTAAAAGAAAATAAATATTCTGGTCATCTTTATAATCCATACTCTTGGGCTTCTGTTTTGTGTTCCAAAATGATGTTGATAAATACATTTATGCACAAGATCCTGGGTTCAAAAAGCAGTGCCTCCATTAAGGGGCAAGCAAACAAATAATCAAAAGACAAAGAAATAACATTATATGTGGTTTGGGGTGGAAAAGACCTGGTAATGCATTTTAGGAAGCAATAAGTTTCTCAGTCCTGAAACTGTTGGCATTGTTAATATAGTATGGCATTATAAGTCATGTGTTTTGTGCTCTAATGGTAAATAATAGTTATGCTCTGTATTAGTAAAATGTAGTAAATTCAGTTCTACCAAAAGTTATATTACTTATTTAAAAATAAATTCCATTAAACATAAGCCAAATTCAAAATGAGTGATAAAATTTTTAAATAAATAAATGTACACTCAAGGTGCAATGCAAATTTTACCTTCAGTATCTGTAAATTCCATTCTAAATAAATACTAGCAACCTGAATTCATGGCATATTATAAGTATTATAAACTATAGTTAAGTTGGATTTAGTCCTGGTTCATAAATATTATTTCACATTTGCAAATGAATATATGTGATACTATCCCTTAAAAATAATTCAAAAATAACAATCTTAAAAAATGTAGGAAATTTATTGCCAAATGTGATCTTAACTTTTTTATAAAGATATTCTTACCAAATTCGCTCTAGATAGAAAGTAAGTAAACATTATAAAATCCATATAAGAAAAACCCATGAGTAACATCAAGTTCAATGTTAACATACAGGAAGGTTTTCCTCTGGTCCAGTAATAAGAAAAAGTAGCTCATTTTCACAAGCCCTAAATTACATTATCAGAAGTCCTAGCCAGAACAACTAGTCAAAGAAAAGTAAAAAGGCATCCAACTTGTAAAAAAGTAGTAAAGATTTTATAGATGACATACTTATGCAGAGTTAAAAACTCCATAGACCCCTCCAGTGACTGTTAGAAATAATGAACAAACTTAGTAAACTTGCAGAATACAAAATCAATACACAAATATCCGTTGCATTTTTATATAGTAACAACATATTATCAGAAATAGAAATTAGGAAAATAATTGTGTGTAAATTTATACCAAAAACAATAAAATAGAAACACATATGTTAAATGAAAAAAAAAGATATAAACATAGATCTATAAATTACAGGTGCAAGAAAAATAAGTAAACAAAATAAATAGAAAGATATTTTGTGCTCATAGATTGCATATAATGTGAGGAAATATTCTACTCTATCTTTTACATGTTAAATCTCCCCAGCACTAATTATTGAGGAGAATGTGCTTTCTTCATATTTTACTCTTGATTCCTTTTTCATGGGTTTACTGATCATAGGTTTGACGGATTATATCTGGTTGCACTATTCTCTTCTATTGATTGGTGTCTGTTTTTGAGCCAGTATCATGTTGTTTTAATTACTAAAGCTTTGTAACATCAGAGAACTTTACACCATTAGATTTAATACTCTTTTTCAAGATTATTTTGGCAACTCATGATCTTTGTGCTTGCATATAAATTTTGAAATTATTTTTTCTATTTAACAAAAAAGTCTCATGGGTATTCTGACATGAATCACACTAAATGTAAAATCCTTTGTGTAGAATGGTTGTTTCAACCATTGTTTCACATCATTAACATAAGAAATCTTTTCATTTCTTTGGATCAGTCTTAATTTCCTTCATCAAAGTTTTCTGTTTTTAACTTATAGGTTTTCTCCTTATTTGTTAACTTCATTTCTAGTTATTCTTTACATATATATATTATTATATATATTATATTTGTAAACACGTGTCCTACACAAATACAACAGTCAGAAGGCAGTGGCAAGTCATATTCAATTCGTGAATGAAAAAAAGCTGTAATCTAAGATAATTTATCAAGCAAGGCTATCTTTTAGAATAGAAGGAGAGGTAAATAACTTCCACAGAAGCAAATACTAAAAGAATTAAGCAAGAGAAAAAGAAATAATGAAAAATCAACTCTATGTAAAAAAGAAGCAGGATGCTATAGAAAAGAGAAAGGCATAATTAGAAAGGGAATAGTTACAATGACTTACAGCAGAATAAATATGATGTTGTAAAACAGGACATCAAAAATTTTAAGGGTCACAGAGTGAAACAGGACAAAAAGAGTGTTTTCTTCTTGTTTCTGTTCTCTGTAGGATGGGTTTGAGTTTGTATTCTTATCAGTTAAAATAAACAGACATAGTACGGGTCAATATAAATACAAAACAGGGTAACCATAAGTCAAAAGCGTACAATGAACTCACAAAGCCAAAAAGAAACCAAAATAAAAAAAGAAAACTAATCAAGTGACAAAAAGAAAAAGAAATGAACAAAAAGGAAATACCAAATCAAATGGATAATGAAGTTCAAAATGGAAATAAACACCAGTCTACCAATAATTATCACAAATGTTAATGGACTTAGTGCTTCAATCAAAAGATATATATTGTCTGATTGGATAATATAACAAGACCCTACATTATGAAGCATACAAGAGACCCACTTTAGTAAGAGGAACACACATCAATTGAAATTCAGAAGAAGGAAAAATATATTCCATGCAAATGGACATGACAAGAAAGCAGGACTAGAAGTAATGACTTCACCCAAAATAGAGTTACAAGAAAGGCCATAGAGTAAGATAAACAAGGACATGATAAAATGATGAAAGGAGAAATACAAAATGAGGGTATTATACTCATTAAGATATATACACTCAAAATTGGAGCACCGAAATATATAAAGCAAATACTAATAAATAAAAAGAGAGAAATCGCTGGGAACACAATCACAGTAGGAGACTGTAACACCCTGTTACCATCACTGGACAGGTCTTTCACACAGAAAATTAATAAGGGAACAAAGATACTAAAAGACATGATAAAATAATTGGAGATGGTTGATACTTCCAAAACAGTACTTCTCCCAAAAACAGGATATACATTCTTTTCCATGTCACTTGGAATATTTCCTAGGAATGATTATGTACTCAGGCACAGAAGAAGCCTCAACTAATTTAAGAAGATAAAATTTATTTCAAGGTTCTATTCTGAGTATTATACCATGAAACTAGAAATCAATCACAGAAAGAAAGGGTGAAAAATTGACAGCATGTAGATTAAACAAAATGGTACTAAATCAAGGAGGGGAGGTAATGAAGTAAAAGAAGAAATTAAAAAATATCTTGAGAAATATGACAAAACACTACACAAATTCCATGGAATAAAATTAAAGCAGGCTTAAGAGGGAAGTTCATATTGACAAGGCACCCCTAAATTTAGAAGAGCAATTTCAAATAAATAATCCAATGTTCTATGTAAACTAATCATGAAAAGAAGAGCAAACAAAACCAAAAATCAGCAGAAAGTGGGAAATAATAAAGATCAAGGGAGAAAGAATTGAAATAAATTTTAAAAAATAGAGAAAATCAATCAAAATATTTTTGAAACAAAATTGACAAAAGTCAGGATAGGCTATCCAACAAGAAAAGAGAGAGAACACAAATAATATAAGAAATGAAAATGGAGAAGCTTCAAAGAGTACAACAAATTTGCAAAATATCATAAGGGAATACCATGAGCAACTGCAAGGAAACACACTGGAGTACCTAGAGAAATGGAGAAGTTTCTGGAAACATTCAGCCCACCATTATTGCATCAAGAAGAAATTGATCATTTAAACAGACAGATCACCAGAAATGGAATAGAATTATCAATAAAATAAAAAATCTCTGCAAAAAAAATTTCAGAAACAAATAGCTTCACTGGCTAATTTGACCAAACATACTAAGAAAAATCCATACCAGTCCTCCTCAAAATCTTCCAAAATATTGATATGGAGAGAGTACACGCAAACTCACACCATAAGGCCAACATCAACCTTATAACAAAACCAGACAAAGACACTACCTCAAAAGAAAACTATATGCCAATATCATTGATAAACATAGATGTAAAAGTCTTTAAAAAATTATTAACAAACAGAATCCAACAACATGTAAATAAAGATCATAAACCATGATCAAGTTAGGTTCACCCCATGAACACAAGGATGGTTTAACATTTGCAAATCAATCAATCAACTGTGATACACCATATTAACAAAAGAGAGGACAAAAATCCACATGATCATCTCAGTAGATGCAGAAAAAGCATTTGATAACATTTAACAGCTATTTGCAATAAAAATTCTTATCACAGTGGGTACAGAGTGACCATATCTCAACATAATGATTGCTATTTATGACAAATATATAGCCAGTAAAATACTCAATTGTGAAAAACTGAAAACCTTTTCAGAAAAACCTGAGACAAGACAAGGTTTCCCATTCTCACAATTTCAATTCAACATAGTCTTGGAAGTCCTAGCCACAACGATCAGGCAAGAAAATTTGATTTCCTATCAAATTATGCAAAACATTTCTTTATAGGACTTAAACAAATGATCCTACGATTTACAAAGAGTCATAAACTATCCATAGTTTCCAAAGTAATATTAAAGAAAAAGAAACAGGCTAGAATAATAACCCATCAGGTCTACATACACTATTGCAGAGCTACAATAATCAAAATTACATGATATTGGTATAGAAAAAGGCATATGGACCAATGGAACAGAATAGAGGGCCTAGGAATAAATCTACAGGCCTATGTTCAATTAATGTTTGACAGAGTAACCAAGAATATGGCAGAGAAAAGACCATCTCTTCACCAAACAGTGTTGGGAAAACTGGATAGCAGCATCAGAGCAATGGAGTTAGAACACTCCTTCACTCCATACACAAGGATAAACTCAAAATGGCTTGAAGACTTAAATGTAAGGCAAGACACAGTAAATCTCCTAGAAGAAAACATAGGCAAAACACTCTGAGATAAATCTCAGCAATGATCTCCTAGAATAGACTACCCAGGGAAGGAATGTAAGAGCAAAATTAATAAATGGGACCTAATTAAACTTATAAGCTTTTGCACAGCAAAGGAAACCATAAACAAAGCAAAATGAAAATCTACAGGTTTCAAGAAAATATTTAGAACTGATGCAACTGACAAAGTCTTAATTTCCAAAATATAAAGGCTTCATACAACCTAATAATAATAAAAAAAACAAGAAACCCCATCTGAAAATGGGCAAAATCCCTAAAGAAGCAATTCCCCGATAGAGAAATACAAATGCCACATAGATATATGAAAAAAAAAATTGCTCACTACCATTATCAGAGAAGGGCAATTCAAACTATAATGAAGTGTCACTCACAGTAGTCACAATGGCCATCATTCAAAATTTCACAAACAATAATTTCTAGGAAAGCTTTGGAGAAAGGGAAACCTCCTACACTGTTGGTAGTAATGTAGTTTGGTGCAGTGATTGTGGAAACCAGGATGGGGATTACTCTAAAGAATAAAAATAGAGTTAACATAAGATCCAGCAATCCCACTTCTGGGTATATATCAAAAGGAACCCTATTTCAAAAAGGCACCTGCACCACAAAGTTCTTGGCAGTGCTATATACAAAACCCACGACATGGAAGCAACCTAATTGTCCAACAACTGATGACAGTATTCAGAAGTCATGCCGTATTTACACAATGGAATAATATTCTGCAATAAAAAATGACAAAACAATGACATTTTCAGCAAAATGGATGTCCCCAAAAAGTGTCATTCTAATTGAAGTAATCCAGAAAGAGAAAGAAAAATAATACATGACATGACATATGTGGACCCTTAAAAAAAAATTTGGATGAGGAAACTATGATTTCATCTACAAAACTGAGACACACTCACAGATTTACTAAACAATTTTATGGTTACTGCGGAAAGAGTCTGGTAGAGGATATATTTGGGAACTGTTCATTTATAAATGTCATCCATTATATATAAAAATAGATGTTTTCAAAATTTCTTTTGTATGACACAAGGCAGTAAGTTAAATACTGTGAAGTAATATTTAATAGGCACACAAATATATGCATCTTTGGGGATACTGTGCTCTACACCACAGATTGACACATTCTAAACGGCAGTACTTCAATGATAAATAAATGAATAAATATGTAAATAAATAAAAATAAATAAATAAATAAATAAATAAATAAATAAATATATTTAATGATAAAAGAAATACAAAGATTCACACTACTTAACTTTACCCATCAAGAACCCAGGAGAAAACAGAAGGAATAAAGAAGAAATTGAATCAATGAGAGTAAGGGAAATATAGAAACAATTGAAAAGGGGAAGAAAAATATGCCTAAGGTTGTTTCTTTTAAACATAAAGTGGACAAAATTTTAGGTTGGCTAACAAAACAAAGACTCAAATAATATTAGATATAAAAGAGAAGATATTTCCAGTGATGTTGCAGAGATGCATAGCAACATAAGAAATTATCACTAGCTTATGATTTGAATGACCTAGAGCAAAAGACAAATTGCCAGAAACATATGTCTTCCAAAACTGAATCAACAGGAAATTAGAAAGTTAAATAGAGCAAAAGTTTGTATGAGAAAATCAGTACTCCAAATTTCCCAAATCAGAAAAAAATTTACAAGATGAACTTTTCTGGTGAATTCTGTCATACATTTGAAGACAATTTTTCACCAATTCTTACTCAAATCTTCCAAGAATTTGAAGGGTGTGAAAGATTCCAAACTTGTTTTTTGATTCCAGCTTTATTTGCATAACAAGGCTAGAAAGGACATTATATGCAAAATATAGAATATTAACCCTGATGAACATATGTGCCAAAATTCTCAACAAAACACAAGCAAAATGAATTCAACAACACATTTAATGTATCATACACATACATGAATAAAGGTATTTATCCCTGGGTTTAAGAATACTTCAAAATATTGAAATCAATAAAGGTGACATGCCGCACTAATAGAATGAGAAATAAAACTGAAATAATCATCTCAATAGGTGTAGAAACAGCATTGTATATAATGCAACATCCTTTTATGATACTCCCAACAAATTAGATTAACCCTGTCAGTGGCATGATATCATATACACACAAATACTCTGTGGAGAGAAGTAAGCAGTTTTGTTTATTGATTCTTAGAAAAAGGATTTATATAGGTCATGCACAATGCCTCACATATCATCTAAGTTATAACAATGTTAATATTCTTATGCTATTTATTTCCCCATGCTCCTGCAGAAAGCACAGGAGGCTAAATGATCAAGTATTGTTTTAAAGATCATCCCGGAACTTCATTAAGTAGGCCATCTCTTTATCAGCTGGCTGTGCCTGTCTTAGGTTGCCCTTCTCTTAGGATCTTACCCAGCATAGGCTATCCAGACATTCATATTGGATACATTTTGTAGGCCATTTCTTATCCAGCCTGGATATGTGACATTCCTCACAGATTTTTTATCAGTTCAGCACATGGGCTTATTCTCTAGAGCCTTCAGACAGGGCCTTCAAACACAACATCCCTTGACAGAAAAACAGATGTAGAAAATTTTATGTATATATGCAATTGAATCAATACTTTGCATTCCTATCAACAGTGTCCACGGTGTTCCTTTTTCTCCACAATCTCACCAACATCAATTTTTTTGATACGAGCCTTCTGACAAGTGTGAGGTCTTGTCTCATTTTTGGTTTATGACTTTCCTAATAATTTATAACTCTGAACATATTTTCATGTGTCATTTAGCCAACTGTATGTTTTCTAAAGAAAATTGATTCAGATCTCTCTATTCAGTTCCTACGGACAACTTTTTTAATTAGATTTTTTGGTCTTTTTTGTTGTTGTTGTGGGGTAAGATTTTGGCATATATTTCGATATTAAAACTTGATTGGAAAATATCACTTACAAAGATATTCTTCCAATGTGTTGGTTGACTTTTCATTTTATTGATCATTTCTTCTTTAGTGTAAATCTGTTTAGAGTGATCCAATCATATTTTGTTAGTTTTCCTTCTGCTTCCCTTGCAAGAGGAGACATATGTAGAATCAAGTTAAGTCCAATGTCAGTGTGTACTTCTTATATTTTACACTAGGATGTTTTTTTTTCCAGTTTTATGTTTTATATGACAAGGAGTGGGATTGCAGTATCATAAGATAGGTCTATTTTTATTTTTAAAGGAACTTCCATACTGTTTCCAAGGTGGTTGCACCTATTTTCATTCCCATCAACAGCATTGGAGAGTCCCTTTTTCCCCACAACCTCCCCAGTCTTTATTATTTGTAGACATTTGGATGACAGCCCTTCTCAGTAGTTTGAGGTAAAACATTATTTTAATTTTGTCTTGCATTTGTATAATGATTAGCTATGTGAGCATGTTTTTATGTTCCTGTTTGTCATCTGTGTGTCTTCTTTAGAGAACTGTCTTCCACTGATTTTCTGACTGAGTTGTTTGTAGATTTTTGAAATGGAGCTGTAGGAACGATTTGTGTATTTTATAATTTAGCCTCTTGTTGATTGCATTGTTTCCTAATGGTTTCTCTCATTTGAAAGTTCATCTTTTCATATTGTTTATTTTCCTGTGTAGAAGCTTTTAAATTTAATTAGGACCTATTTATTTTGCTTTTAATGTCTTTAATTTGGGAGTGTGACATAAGAAAATTTCACTATAATTTTTATCTTGTTTTGTCTATGTTAGTTTCCAGGACTTCTATTGTGTTATGTATTAGATTGATCTATTTAAAACATTTTGAGTTTATTTTTATACAGTGTGAGGGAGTGTTCTAATTTCATTGATTTACATGTAGCTGTTTAGCTTTCTCATCATTACTTGCTGAATACTGCCTTTTATGCATTGTATATTTTTGTTTCCTTTGTCATAGTTTAGTTGACCATAAGTGTGATGTTTTATTTCTGCCTCTGTGTTCTGTTCCAGTGATATAGATGTTTGTTTGTTTTCCAGTATTGTGCTGTTTTGATTAATGTATTTTTGTAATATATTCTGAGATCTGGGAGGGTTGTGAGTTATGCCTTCAACTTTGTTCTTTTCCCTTATTGTTCCTTTTTCAGTTCTGGTTCTTTAACAGTTCCATACAAATCTTAGGACTGTTTTTAGTTCTTTGGAAAATATCATTTATTTCGATCTGAATCACTTTATATATGTAGACATCTTTTGTTGTATGTATATTTTAACAATATTAATTCCTCTAAACAAAGACATTGAGATTTCTTTTCATTTATTTGCATCATTTTCAAATTTCTATATCAGTTTCCTATAGATTTTATTATCTTGGTTTATTCATAGGTTTTTCATTTTTGATCTGATTTCATATGGATTTTTTAAAATTATGGAATATTTCATTGTTAGTGTAAAGTAATATGACAGTTTTTGTATATTAATCATGAATCATGCTACTCTGCTATATGTCTTTATTAGTTTTAGTTGTTTTAGTGTGCAGAATCTTTAGTGTTCTCTGTATAGATTATCAGGTCATCTAAAATAATAACAGTTTTACTTCATTCAATCCAACTTGAATAACTTTTTTTCGTGTCCGAATGCTGTTACTAGGACTCCCATACTGTGTTTAATAGAAATGGTGAGAGTGGGCATCCTTTTCTTATTCCTTAATTTGGCTTTCAATTTTGCGCTTTTGCATTTTATGTTTTCTGTGGTTCTGTAATTAATGACTTTATTTATGTTGAGGTATATTTCCTGAATCCTACTTTGGTAAGAGGTTTCTGTTGTTGTTGTTGCTGCTCTTGTTGTTGTTGTTATTGTTGTTGTTGTTGCTGTTGTTGCTGTTTTAAAGAATAAATGTTGAATTTTGTGAATTGCTTTTTAAGGATTTATTGGGATGACCACGGCGTTTTTCCTTTTTCTTTTGTTAACGTGCTGTATCAAACTGATTGATTTCATGTATGTTCAACCTCTCTTATGACACTGCAATGAATTAAAGTTGATCATGGTGTATGATTCATATTTGTTATTGCTAGATTAAGTTTGGTAATAATATTTTGTAAAATTTTTGCATCTAAATCAATCAAATATATTGGCTTGAATTTCTCTTTGCCCGTACTTTTTTTGTTGGCTTTGCTATCAGGTTGATGAAATCTTCATAGAATCAACTTGGGAGTTTCCCGCATCTTCACTATTTTTGAATAGTTGGAAGAGTATTAGTTCTGCTTTGTATTTTTGTGCAGTTCTCCACGGGAGTTGTTTATATCTCCACTTCAATTTAAAGATTTTTTTAAATGCATATTCTATCTTTCTTCTAGTTATCAGTTTGTTCAAATTATTTCTTTCTCCTTATCTCTGTCTCTTTCTAGACATTTGTCTATTTCTTCTAATTTGTCCAGTTAATTGGCATGTAAGAGTTGACAAAATGATCCGTTTTTTGTATATCTGAGGGAGCAATTGTAATTTCTCCACTTTTATTTGTGACTTTATTTCTTTGGAGCATCTCTCTTTTCTTCATGATGCACCTGGCTACAGGTTTTTTGATTATGCTTACCATAAAAGGGAAAAAAAAAGAACATTATCTTTGGTTTTACTACTATTTTGCAGAGTTGTTTTTTCTCTCTAATTTATATTTACACATGTAATATTTAGGATCATGTTTTTTTCTTTTTTAACTTTTTTTAATTGGTTTTTAATCATTTTACAAAGTTGTCTCAATTCCAGTGTAGAGCACAATTTTTTAGTTACCATGAACATATATATATATTTGTTGTCAGATTTTTCCCCTGTGAGCTGCAGCAAGATCTTTTATATATTTCACTGTGCCATACAGTACAATCCTGTTTATCTATTCTTCAATTTTGACCTCCCAGCCTATCTCTTACCACCCCCTACCCCCTTGGCTACGAAAAATTTGTATTCTCTGCCTGTGAGTCTATTTCTGTTTTGTTTTATGCATTTTTTGTTTGGTTTCTTTTGTTTTTAGATTCCACACATGAGCCATCTCATATGGTATTTTTCTTTCTCTTACTGGCTTACTTCACTTCGACTGATTTTCTTCAGGACCATCAATGTTGCTGAAAATGGCATTATGTTGTCGGTTTATAAGACTGACTACTATTCCATTGAATAAATATACCACCTCTTCTTTATGCAGTCAACTGTCGATGGACATTTAGGCTGTTTCCATGTCTTGATCATTGTAAATAGTGCTAGCTATGAAAATTGGTGTGTATGTGTCATCCTGAATTAGGGTTCCTTGTGGATTTATGCCCAGGAGTGTGATTCCTGGGTCATATGTTAAGTCTATTGCTAGGTTTTTGAGGAATCTCCATCCTGCTTTCCACAGTGGCTGCACCAAACTGCATTGCCACCAGCAGTGAAGGACGGTTCCCTTTTCTCCACAGCCTTCCCAGCGTTTGTCAGTTGTGGATTTTTGAATGATGGGCATTCTGACTGGTGTGAGGTGATACCTCACTGCAGATTTGATTTGCATTTCTCTAATAATCAGTGATATTGAGCATTTTCTGATGTGCCTTTTGATAATACGGATGTCTTCCTTGGAGAATTGCTTGTTTAGGTCTTCTACCCAATTTTGGATTGGGTTGTTTATTTTTTCTTATTCAGTGGATGAGCTGCTTATATACTCTTGAGATCAAGCCTTTCTCTGCTTCATTTGCAAATTTTTTCCCATTCCGTAGGTTGCCTTTTTGTTTTACTTCCGGTTTCTTTACTGTGCAGAAGCTTGTAAGTTTCATTAGTTCTCATTTGTTTATTCTTGCTTTTATTTATTCTACGGGAAAATTTTCGAGACATACGTCAGATAACGTTTTGCCTATATTTTCCTCTAGGCGGTTTATTGTAGCTTGTCTTGTGTTTAAGTCTTTGGTCCATTCTGAGTTTATTTTTGTGTATGGTGTTCTAGCTTTATTGGGAGTGTTCTAGCTTCATTGATTTACATGTTGCTGTCCAGTTTCCCAACACCAGTTGCTGAAGGGACTGTCTCTATTCCATTGAAATTTCTTTCCTCCTTTGTCAAAGATTTATTTCCCAAAAGTTTGTGGGTTTATTTCTGGACACCCTATTCTGTTCCATTGGCATATATGTATGTTTTTCTCCCAATACAGCGCTGTCATGTTGACTGTAGCTCTATAGTATTATCTGAATCATTAGCGTAAATAAATGCCACTGATATTTGGACCTTAATCTTGTAACCTACTACCTGGCTGAATTCTTTGATCAGCTGTAGTAAATTTTGTCTGGATCTTGTAGGGTTTTCTATATATAGTAACATATTATCTGCATATAGTAAGACATTATCTCTTCCTTTCCAATTTGCATCCCTTTTTCTTATCTTCTTCTTTGATTGCTGTGTCTTGAAATTCCAAGGCTATCTTGAGTAGGAGTCATGATAGTGTGCTTCCTTTTATTGTCCCAGATTTTAGTAGGAGGATTTTCACTTTCTCATTGTTGAGTACTCTGCTTGCTGTAGGTTTGTTATCTATAGCTTTCATGATGCTGAGATATGTTCCCTCTATGCCCACTTTGGTGAGAGTTTTTATCATACGTGGGTTTTGAGTTTTATCAAATGATTTTCCTGCATCTGTTAAGATGATCATGTGGTTTTGGTCCTTTCTCTTGTTGATATGCTGTATTACATTGATAGATTTGCATATGTTGAAACATCCCTGTGTTGCTGGCATGATCCCTAATTAGTCATGATGTATAATCATTTTTCTGTGTTGTTGAATTCTATTTGCTTCTCTTTGGGTGAGGAATTTGTCGTCTGTGTTCATCAGTGATATTGGCCTATAATCCTCTCTTTTGGTAGTGTCTTTGCCTGGTTGTTGTATCAGGGTGATTTTGGCATCATAGAATGAGTTTGGGAGTATTCCTCACTTTTTAATCTTCTGTAAGAATTTGAGGACTGGTATGAGATCTTCTTTTTATGTTTTGTAGAATTTACCAGAGAAGCCGTCCAGTCCTGGACTGTTATTTGTAGGGAGGTTTTATATTGCTATTTTGATTTCCTGTCCAGTGCTCTGCTTGTTCAAGGGGTCAGTTTCTTCTTGATTCAGTCTTGGTGGACAGTATGTTTTCAGAAACTTCTACATCTCTTCTAGGTTATACAGTTTGGTTCCATATACTCTTCATAATATTCTTGTATGATATTTTTATTTTTATTTTATTTGTTGTAATTTCTACATTCTCCTTTCTTATTTTGCTTATATGTGCTCACTCTCTTTTCTTCTTTTTGAGTTTTGCCAGAGTTTTTTCGATTTTACAAACTTTTTTGAAAAACCAGCCTTTAGATTTGTTGAATTTTTTTCTATGGTCTTTTAAATTCTATTTTATTTATTTCCTCCCCAATATTTATGATTTCCTTCCTTACACTGCCTTTTGGGGTTTTTTGTTCTTCTTTTTCAATTCATTCTGCTGGTGGGTTAAATTGTTTATTGGTGATTGTTCTTCTTTATTGAGGTAGGCCTGTATCACTATAAACTCCCCTCTGAGCACTTCTTTTGCTGTGTCCCATAAATTTTGTTTGGTTTTGCCCTCATTTTCTTTTGTCTCAAGGTACTTTTTTATTGCAGCTTTGATTTCTTCATTGACCCATTGTTTTTTTATAAACATATTGTTTAATCTCCATGTTTTCCTTTTATTCTCCTTTGTTTCTCTGTTGTTGATTTCTAGCTTAATGGCATTGTGGTCAGTAAAGATGCTTGAGGTAATTTCTATCTTCTTAAAATTGCTGAGGTTTCTTTTGTGCCCAAGTATATCATGAATCCTGGAAAATGTTCTACATGCACTTGAAAAGAATTTATATCCTATTTTCAGTGGGTGCAATGCTTTCAATATATCCACCAAGTGTAAAATTTCTATTGTATTATTTAACTTCTCTGTTGCCTAATTTATTTTCTGTCTCGATGATCTGTCCAGTGATGTTAATGCAGTGTTGAAATCTCCAAATATGAATCCCCCTTTATATCTGTTAGCAATTATTTTATATACTTATATGCTCCTGTATTTGTTGCATATGTGTTAACGAGTGTGCTGTCCTCATATTTTATTACTCCTTCAATCATTATAAAATGTCCTTCTTTATCTTTCTTTATGGCCTTTGTTTTAAAGAATATTTTGTCTGAAATCAATACTGCAACACCGGCTTTTTTGGTTTTTCCATTTGTATGGAATACCCTTTTCCATCCATTCACTATCAATTTATATGTTTCCTTCTTCCTGAAGTGCATCTCTTGTATGCAGCATATTGAAGGTTCTTGCTTTATTATCCAGCCTGCCACTCTATGACATTTGAGTGGAGAATTTAGTCCATTAACACTTACAATAATTGATGATAGTTCAGTGTTTATTGCAATTTTGACCTTCTCTTTGCAGTTGATTTGTTATTTCCTCTTTGTTCCTTTCATCTTTCTTTTATGGTTTGGTCATTTTCCTTTGTATTATCTTGAATTTTATTTAGTTTTTGTGACTCCCTGATAAATTTTTATCTTCTGTTACCGTTTTTTATAAGTCCCTAGACCATTAATATAACTGCTTTTATTAAATGGATAGTAACATGATCTCAAACCCATTCTACTGAGAACAAAATATTTTAAAAGCAAAGACCAAAAAACAAAATTCTCTATTTTCCTGCCTCCCTCTCCACTGTCAATGATTTGTATATATTTTTTTAAAATTTTAAGTTTATTTTATTTATACTTCATGAGCTTTCACCTTTCCAGCTGTGAGTTTCACATTTCTGTAGCATCATGCTTCTTTTCTTTTTAGAGGGGAGCTTTCAATATTTCTTTTAACATGGGTCTAGTGTTTCTAAACTCTTGTAGATGTTTCTTGTCTGTGAAATTCTTTTTGTCTCCTTCTACCATAAATGATAGCCTTGCTGATCAATATATACTACGGGATATCATTTCTTTCATTCAGGACTTTGAATATATCTTGCCACTCCCTTCTGGCTTGTAGTATTTGCGTAGTGAAATCAGCTGGGAGCCTTACGGGGATTCCCTTATAACTCACTCTTTGCTATTCTCATGCTGCCTTTAGGATAATTCCTTTATCCTTGACTCTGGCCATCTTAATTATATGTCTTCATGTGGGTGTATTTGGGTTCTTCCTGTTTGGGACACTTTGAGCTTCCTGTAGTTGGATATCTGATTCCTTCTTTAAGTTTGGGAAGTTCTCAGTCATGATTTCTACAAAAACCTTTGCAATCCACTTTGATCTTTCTTCCCATTCTGGGACTTCTATCATGCCAAGATTGGCATTCTTTCTATTATCCCATAGATCCCTTTTTTTTTTTCATTTGTTTCTCATTGTTTCTCTTGTAGCTCTTCTGATTGGATGTTTCTATTTTCCTGTCTTCTAAGTCACTAATTCATACTTCTGCATTATCTAGTCAGCTTTGCTACACCTTTAGATCATTCCTGATCTCATTCAATGTGTTTACCTATACTTCTTGGCTCTTCTTTATAGCTTCCATTTCATTTTTGACATATTTTATATCTCTAAACACTATCTCTTTTATTTCCTTCAGTAATTTGATCACTCCTTTTTTGAAATCTTGATCTAGTATGATATCGATGTCTATTTCACTGATCATTCTTTCAGGGGATTCCTCTCATTCTTTTAATTGGGAATGGTTTCTCTGCTTCTTCATCTTGCTCCTACATCTCTGGCACTGAGGTTTATAGTGTTTCAGTTATCTACTGTCGTCCTAATTGAGTTTATCAACCTAATGCCTATGTAGTAATGCAACTTGGAAAAGAGAAAAAAGAAAGAGAGAGATAAAGAATTTTACAGAAGTGATAAATAAAGGTTTCAAGACATTTTATAATGAAAACTAGAAAAGCAATTTGAAGCAGCATTTTAACAGTTAATAATAATAAAAATATTTTAAAAAATTTAAAAGGCATTAAAATGGGGGTATGTATAATTGCCTAAGAAGTAAAAATTAAGTGTGTAATAGAAAATGGAACAGGTAAAAACTGATTAAAACAAAGGAGTGGTCAGTGTCCTCCTGTAAACTCTGTATTTTAATGTGAAGTGTTTCTGTATTCATCTGATTTTGGAAGCTCATCTTCCTGTTTCCAGAGGCCCTCCATTGGAGCCCTCATCTGTGCTGCTCCCAGGGCATGTCAGCAAGCTGATCGCTCCTACATCCAACACTGGTTCAGGTGCAGCTCTATTTACTCTGGGCTGGCTTGTCACTGCCCTGCCTGGTGCTGCAGTTAGATGTTGCAGACTGACCAGGCAGGATTGGGCATCATGCCCTCTCCCACCAACATGGTCAGGGGCTGTATTCCAGCCCAAAATGTGGGGGGAATCCACCCCATCAGTGTGCCAATCACTCTATGCTCTGTGCCACTCTGCTCTGCCTTGGGTTGGCACACCGGAAGTGGGCTCAGGGAAGACTGAGGAACAGCCCTGTCCCTGGTCTGGGCCAAAATCCAGCTCCTTGTTTGTCTTGGTGGACAAATTCTCTGAGGAACCAGGGCAGTAGGATCCTATCTGCATCACGCTGTAGACAAGTCTCCATCTGGCCCTTGAATCTGCTAAGTCCTTAGGTGTAGATGCAGATTTTGCCCCCACTGCCACTTGGGTGTAAAGCACCTGATGGTGTGGTGGCTGTGTCTGAGCCCCAGCTCTCTTCACCTAGAAACTTTTGTGGATTTTCAGAGATGTGAAATTCAACATTCCCCCCACAGGGCACATCTGCCCTGTTGTTTTATGGAGGGCCTGTGTTGTTCTGCCCTGTTCACTCACAGCCATGGCACAAAGCCCACTCCATTCCCCCAGGCTGCCACAGTGAAGCCATCTGCATCTACCACCCAGCTAGGGAAGCATGGCCCTGCACCCTGCATCTGGGCTGCATCTTCACCTGGGTGTCAAAGGGATATTCTGTGCCTGTTTAACAAAGATCTGCAAGTCAACATATAATTTGTACAGGTCCAAGCCTTGGAGGCTCCCCCTCCGTCCTACTGACCTCTTAGTTGGAGAGGGGAGACACACTGAATGAGCACCCATCCTTCTTTGCTGCTCCCACCCCATGGGACCTGTCCCACTCTGTTTTGCCTTTTCTTCATTCTTTCTTCCTTTTCTCCTACCAGATACTTCACATCTTTATCTATTGAAGAGGACAATGCTCTGTCAGTGTTCTGAAGGTTTTCTGATTAGCTGAGTGGGTCTGTGGATGTGAGCCTTTGTGCAGTTGTGGGAATGGTGAGCTACGAGCATCCTTCTACTCCAACATCATTTCCTCCACCCCAAAGTTTCTCTTTATGGTGAAAGATAAACATAGTCTGGAAATAAATGGAAATGATATTCCCTGGAAATGACAAGAAAGTGCAGATTGCAATGCTCAACTCATAGGAAATACATTTTAAAATAAGGGCCAAAATGAAAGAACATGAGATTATATAAAGAAAAAGAGATCAATAAAAAAATAGGGTATTACACTCATTAAATTATATATGGACCCAACACCATAGATCCTAAGTATAAAAAGAAATTTTAGTAGACATGAAGGAATTAATTCATAATAAAACAATAATAGTAGATGAGTTTAACACCTCACTATACTGATGGCTAGATCATCCAGAAAGAATATCTGTAAGGAAACAGAGATCTTAATAGCATATTAGATCATTTGAACCTAACTGAGCTTTTGGACACTGCATCAGAAAATTAGAACACATAAGCATTTCCAGTGTGAACAGGATATTATCTGAGGAATTCACCACATATTATGTCATGAAATGAGACTCAGGAAACTTAAGCGAATATAGATTACAGCAAGTAGTTTCCGATACACAAAATTATGAAACTATGCATCAACTCTAGAAAGAAGGATAGGTAAAGCACAAATATGAAGTCAAACCACATACTTTAAAAAATAAAATAAAACAAGGTCAATGATGAAATCAAAGATATAATAAAATCATACCTGGAGACAAATTACAATGAAATCACAGCTTCATAAAACGTATGGGATGCAGCAAAGACAAAGCTGTGTGGGAAGTTGAGAACAAATCAATCCTTCCACAAGGAACAAGAAAAACCTCATAAAAAGGACGCAGCATACCACCCAAAATAACAAGAAATAAGAACAAACAAAACCCAAAGGCAGTAGAATGAGAAATTTTTAATGATTAGGTTGAAAATAAATAAAATACAAGTTGAAAAATAAATTACATATGTAAAATCAACAGCTTTAATTTTTCTTAAAAATATTAACAAATTGATAAGCATTTAGACAGGCTTATGAAAAAATACAGAGAGTGGACCCATACAAAATAATAAATGAAACAGTAGAAATAACATCTGATATTACAGAAATACAAAAAGATTATGAAAGCACTATGAGCTGTTACATGAAAAACAATTGGACAACCTAAAAAAATGGACAAATTTCTAGAAACGTACATTCTGCCAACACTGAATAAAGAGAATATGGAGAACTTGAAATGAGCAATCAGTATAAGTTAGATAAATTCTATAATTTTAAAGCTCCCCTTGAACAAAATGCCTGGATGCATTCCCTAAAACCTCTTTCCCTCAACTATTTAAAAAATGAAGGAAGAGGGAATATTCCCAACGTTATTCTATGAGGCCACCATTACCCATAACAAAACCAGTCAAAGACAATACCAAAAAATAAAAAGAAAATGAAAATCCAATATCCTTGCTGAATATACTTTGAAATATCCTCGAAAAACATCGACAAATTAATTCAGCAATACATACAAAGTATTATAGATGATGATCTGTTGGATTCCTTCCAGAGTCACTAGGAAGGTTCAACATACAAAAGTCAATCTCTATGACACATGTCTAATAAAGGAAGGACAAAATTCACAAGACCATGTCAATACACAGAGAAAAAACATTTGAGAAAATTCAACATACATTCAACATCAGAACTCTCTTGAAAGTTCTGATGGGAACGTCTCTCAACATACTAAAAGCCTTTTATAACAAATTATAATACTCTCTCAACATACAAAAGGCCATTTATAACAATTTATAATACTCAGCAGATAGGCTGAAAGCCTTCTTATTAAATTCGGGAAAAAATCATGGATTCCTACTCTCACCACTTCTGTTCAATAGTAATACAAGAAAGGAAAAGGAAAAAAAAAGATGTAAAAGAAACACAAAATGGAAAGCAAGTCCCAAAACTATCACCAGTACTGCTGGCATAAATATCTATACAGAGACTCCTAAGGGCTCCACATTGACTATTATGAACTATAAATAATTTCCTCAAGGGAGCAGGGTACAAGATTTATGTAAAGAAGTCTCTAGCATTTCAACACATTAATCATGACATACCATAAAATGGACATTGAAAGCAATAATATTTAAAACACCATTCCCTGAAAATCTTGGAATAAATGTAACCTCATATGTGGAAGATCTACACAATGAAAATTATAAAACATTGACAAAGAAATTAAAAATGATTTAAAGAAATGGAAAGATGTCTTGGGCTCTTGGATTGAAAGAGTTAGCATTGTTAACATGGCCATACTACACAGAGAAACCTACAGATTTAATGCAATTCATGTTACAAAGCTGTAGTATTTTCTACAGAACCAGAAAATAAATAAATCTAAGTTTTACATGAAACCATTTAAATTTGCCAATCTGATCTTGAGAAAAAACAACAAATCTGGAGGTATAACACTCCCAGATACCTTACGATACTAGATACCTACAGTAATAAAAACAGCATGGCATTGGCACAGAGATATAATAAAGAAAACCAGATAGACAGCCTAGAAATTATTCCACACACCTATGAGCAATGAATCTATGATAAAAGAGGCAAGAGTACACAATGGAGAAAAGACAGTCTCGTCAATGGATGGTGTTGGGAAAGCTGGACATCTACATGTAAAACAGTGAAATGAGAGCATTCCCTTACATTATATACAAAAATAAACTCCAAGTTTATTAAGGGTCTAAATGAAAGACCTGATACTATAAAACTGCAAGAGGGGAATATAGGTGATATAATATTGAGTATATATCATAGTAATATTTTCTTATATCAGTCTCCTAAGGCAAAAGAAATAAAAGCAAACATAAGCAAGTGGGACCTAAACAAACTTGAAAATTTCTGCACAGCAAAGGACACTATCAATGAAAAGAAAACACTGCCTGTGTAATTGGAGAACATATTTGCAAACAATGCAAGTGACCAGGGGTTAGTAAATGTATGTTAATAGATGTAAAATGGATTTAGGTTAAGCAACTCAATGTGAAAAACAAAACCCAATCAAAAACAAGAGCAGAGTACCTGAGTTAATATTTTTCCAAAGAAAACATACAGATGAGTAAGAGGGAAATGATAAAATTGCTCAACATTGCTAATTAGGTAATTGCAAATCAAAACCACAATGAGGTATCACTTCACACTGCTCAAAAGGCTATTATCAAAAAGTCTTTAAATAGAAAGTGTTGGAGACGATGTGGAGGTAAGAAATCTCTTGTATACTCTTGGTAGGAATGTAAATTGGTGCAATTTCTATGGAAAACAGTATTCAGATTTGTTTAAAAATAAAAAGTTAACTACCACTTGAACCAGTAATAACTCTCCAAGGAAAAATCTGGGGAAAATGCCCTAAATTGAGAAGGACCTAAGTTCACAACAGCACTGTTTATAATATGTAACACAGGGAAGCAATCCAAGAATCCACAGAAGACTATGGACTTAAAAAGAAATGATGTTTCTATAAATATGCAATTGAATATTACTCAGCCATGAAAAAGTATAACACATTGCAAATTCAGCATCATGAATGGGCTTAGTAAATATTATGCTTAGTGAAGTGATTTACACAAAGACAAAATTATATAATATAATTTATATGTGGAATATAAAGACTAACAAATATCTGTGTACATCTATCTATAGCTATCTACTGATAGATGACAGATAAGTAGATAGATAGAAGGATAGATACATATATTCATGATAGATAGATAGATGGATAGATAGATAGTTAGAGAGATAGATAGGTAGATAGAGACATAATGGAGGGGTAAAGAGATTAGATAGACAAGACTTTAGCCGACTCAAAGATATGGGAAAATATTTATGTTTACCAAAAAGGAAGGGAAAGAAAATTTTTTGGTAGGACATTGAGAGATAAAATGTAGTATACATAAAGGAGAGAAGCAACAAGGATAAACTTTATAGATCAGGAAATTATACACAATAGCTTAAAATAATTGTATGTTGCAATTAGTGTAATAATTCATAGTGAAATATAATCTACAAAGTGGTTAGTATAACTATGCTGTACATCTGAAACTACACAATATAGTACATCTACTCTACTTCAATTAAAATGAAAACATCTCATGTATAATTTAGTGCTTTTTCTGCTGATAGCATCTTCCTTTAATATTATTTTATTTTTACTCTTTACCTTTTATGATTACTGTTTCAAATTATTTCTTTTTCTCTTGTGAACATCTTAATAGATTGATGTTTCTATATTTATTTCCCCTGATTTCACATTTTTCACTCTTTAATCAATATAGTATAGTAGCATTTAAATACATTCCCAAAGAAACAGTTACAAATTTCTCGTGGTTTCTCCCTAGCATTTTGGTCAATGGTTAGCATATGTTTGCCATTTTATATTTCTTAGAAGATGTCTTTTCTACACCTCGTATAAGGTGACACGGTTTGATTTTTTCATCTCATTCAGGTTATGTTTGTCTGGTAAATTCTTTATTTTCACTTTATATCTAAGTGATAACTGTGTAAGTATTATTGGGTGAGTGATTTCTTTTTTGAGTAGTTTGAAAATGTCAGTTTATTTACCCGTGGCCTGTGTTTTCTGCACAGATATCTGCCGATAGCCTAATGGGGGTTCTTCTGTAAATTATTATAATTTTTGTTGCTGCCTTTAAAATTTTACTCTGTCATTGAATTCACATTTTTCATATGGCGTATCTCGAAAGAGGTCCCTTCGTCTTTAATTTATTGGTGTCTTGTTGGCTCACGGACTTTTATATCAGTTCCTTACACAGGTTCTGGAAGTTATCATCTATTACATTTTAAATACACCATCAGCTGCCTTCTAAATTTCTTCTCCCTCCAGGATTCCACTCTAATGTGAACTTCCTGAGGAAGTCTGATGGCTATTATTTAATTTCCTCACTTGTTAATATCTTGTATCTCTGCCCTCTCCTGTCATTTCTAGTTTTGTATTTGTGAGTTTGCTAATCAATTCCACAAAGACAGTCTACTTCTAATGCATTCTGTTGCATTCTTCATCTCATTTATTAAGTTCTCCTGGTCCACCAACAATATTTGGTTATTTTATAGTTTCAGTCTCTTTGGTAATATATTGCTTATCAGCATTTAATTTATTCCTAAACTCACTAAACTGCTATCTGAGTTTTGTTTTATGTATTGAGATTCTGTATGACACCTATTTGGATTCTCTATTAGTTATATGGCAATATACCATGACTTTAAGTTTGTTTGCTGCAGGGTTGACATTGTGTGTGTGTGTGTGTGTGCAGGTGCGTGTGCGTGTGTGTCTGTGTCAGTGGCGGTGTCTGTGTCTGTGTATCTGTGTGTGTGCGTGCCCTATAATGTTACTGTGATTGGTCATGATCTTGATAAATTATTGCTCTGATAACACTAAATAAAAGATTGGGAGTTGGAGTCCTTGCTTCTGTTTTCTGGTAGTTTGCACTATTGCAAAATTTTTGGTTTTACTTACCTGAGCTACCTCTGATAGTATTTCAAAATGGCACTTTCCAGTCACTACTGTCTGGATAAAAGATGTGCTTTCATTGTCACTTCTTAGACTTCTCTGGTAGTTAATGCCACTGTTGTCATTGGGATGGCAAACCCTTCCTTTTAAATGATATCCCTTGATAATCAGTGTACACATTGAAGACAGGTCTTTTACACATGTGTAAAGACAGGTCGGTATTTGGAATCAGGCAAGTGACTTTGCATTCTCCAGTGTTGCAAGGTAACTTGTGTCCACCACCGTGAATCGGGAGTAGTTACAGAGTCATGAATGTCTGAGTGTCTGAAAGATGGAAATTCTGTCTCCATTGTGACTCCTTCCTAGTTACATTTGACCATGAGTACTGGTGCAGTTGGTGGCCGAAGCTGTGTGAACCACTGAGACCCTGTTTCTACTGGGTTCTCTGAACTAGTGGACTCAGATATCCTAGTCAGGGGGCCTTGGTAGCAGACACTAAATCTGCTCTTCCCTCAATTCAGCCTCTTTTGTGTGTTTTAGTCCACCAAACTTCACCCATTCACATGCGTTCTGGAGTATTGTTTTGTGTTGTAGTTATTTTTGTTGAGATGTGAAAGTTTTACTGACTGTAGATGTAAGGGGAGAGACAAAAATAGTTTAAACTTCTGTCAATTTAAAAAGTATATACTTTTTCAAATAAAAGCTTAAATTCTACTAAGGGCATTATAGGAACACTAAAGAAAGTGAACAAATCACCTCCCTTAATATCAGAGTACTACAAAATATTTGATTTTTCTGGATTCTTTTCTTCAATGTTTTTCCCACCTACATGGACATTTTACTATCATATATGCTTATAATCTCTTTAAAATCATTTAAATTATTAATATATTTCTCTGTGCTGTAAATATAGCCCTTTTGGTTCTCTAATTTATTACTAGTAGCTTGCACATTTCTGTCTTCTTCATCCTTCTTCCCTGTCCCCACAGGAAAACACTACTTGGTACACTACACATATATATGTGATTCTGTTTCTGTTTTTTTATGATTATTTCTATTATATCTTTATTTTCCTCATTTAAGTGACAACATAGATTGTTTTTCTCTGTATGAATTATTTTCCTATTTTCAACACTTTCTGGGTCCAGTCAAATTTTTCCAAATGGCAGAATTTTATTTTTCGATATGACAATGACTAAGAATTTATTATGTTATCTATATCTCACATCAACTTCAGCCAATCATCTATTGATGGGCAGTTGAGTTGTGCTTCTCTCCTTGGCTACTATAAATGATGATGATGAACATTGTGTGTAATATATCCTTTAAGTCAATGTTTTCTATTTTTTTCAGATTTATACCCAGAACTGGAATTGCTGCAATATATAATGCTTCTATTTCTAGTTTTCTGAGCACTGTCCACACTTTTAGAACAGTGGATGCATCAATTTATATTTCCACCAGCAGTGTATATTTGTCCCCCCTTATCCACATTCTTATTAATGTTTGTCATTTGTAGACATTTTGTTAATAGCCATTTTGGTTGCTGTGAGATTATATTTCTTTCTGGTTTTGATTTATGATTTCCTAATGAATAGCAACATTATGTTACTTTTTATGTGCATGAATATCATCCACATGTCGGTTTTTGAAAAATTTCCATGAAGATCCTTCAACTGTTTTAAGTTGGGGTCTTTGCTTTTTAAATATTGAATCTAATATGCTATATATATATTATGGATATTAACATCTTGTTGGTCACATTGTCTGAAATTTTTCCTTCTATTCTGTCTGTTATCATATGTCTTGTTGAAGGTTTCCTTTGCTCTGCAGAAGGTTTTGCACTTCACACGTATACAAGAAGTAGAATCCCTGTATCATATAGTACATCTCTTTTTTCCTTAGTAAATTAAAACTGTAAATGTTAGTTTTCCTTTTTTGTTTAATTGGGAGACAGATCAAAAATAAACATTGTTATGATTTATCTCAAATTCAGTTCTGTTCCTGTTCTTGGTCAGAAATTGTATAGTTTCAGGCTTTACATTAAGGGAATTAATCCATTTTTATCTCATTTTTTATACTATGGATGGAAGTGCTCTTACATCTTACTTTTACATGTACTGTCCAGTTTCTCAGAACTACTTCTTGAAGAGACTGCCTTTTCTCCATTGTATACTCTTGCCTCCTTCATTGTAGACTAATTGACCATATGTGTGTGGGTTTATTTAACAACTATTTATTTTGTTCCAATGCTCTGTGTGTTTCTCTAAGTGCCATATATTGATGTATTGATTACTGTAGCTTGTAGTGTGTTATAAAATCAGAGAGGTTAATACACAAAGCTTTTTTCATTTTTCAGAATAGTTTTAGAAAATTTGGGTCTTTCAGGTGTTTTTATAAGTTTTATTATTTTTCTCTTTATTTTGTGAAGAAAGTTATGGATTTTATGAGAATAGAAATTTACTAAAAGAAAAAACCTGAGAAAAATACTATAGTGTGGAGGATAAATCATACAATATTTACAACAAATGGTTTGCTGTATAAATCAAAGGAAAAATATATAAAGAAAAATGACAACAAATACCAAATCCATGGGGTACATCAAAAGCAGTATTAATAGGGATGCTTATAGCAAAATAATCCCACTTATACAAATAAGAAACATCTCTCTCTTATAACATATTCTTACAACCAAACGTTGTAAAAAAATAATAAACAAACTTGTTAGTAGAAGGAAAGACAGCTGAAAGGACAGAACATAATGATATAAAATAAAGATTAAAATAGAAACATTTAATCAAACTAAATAATTGCATTTGATTGATAAATAAAGTTGATAAAATTTAACGAGACAAATGAGCAATGAAGAGAGTACAGATTAATAAGCTCAGGAATAAATATTAAGTTACAGCTTATATCAAAGAAATACAAAGCATTAAATACAACAAATTATATGCCAATAAAATGGAATCCCTAGAAGAAATGGACAATTTCTTAGAAAGACTTAATCTCCAGAATGGAATGAGAAAGAAAACATGAACAGATTATCACTAATGAAATTGAATAAGTAATTAAACAAAATCTCCCAAGAAACAAAATTCCAGGCCTAGTCAGCTTCACAGGTGATTTCCGCCAAACATTTAGAGAAGAGCTATCACCTATACTTCTCAGAGTATTCCAAATTTTCGAGAGGAAGGGAGGCTTCCTACCCCACATTTCTGTATCACACTACTACTAAAACTGGAAAAAATACCTCAAAAAATTATAGGTTAAATATTACTGATAAGCATAGATGCAAAAATCATCACTAAATTGTTAGCAAATCAAACAACATATGAAGAAGATTATACAATATGATTGTCTATTTTATTCCAGGGATGCAAAACAGATTCAATACCCACAAACTAATCAGTAAGATACACCACACTAACAAATTGAAGAATAATAATTATATGGTCGATCAATAGAGTCATAAAATATTTTGACAAATTCAGTATCTATTTATGAATGTATTTCTCCTCAAAGTGGGCATGAGGAAATATACCTCAACAGAGTTAACGTCATATATGACATGAACTCAGCTAACATGTCACTCACTGATTAAAAGCTGAAAGCATCTCCAATAAGAGCAGGAAGAAGAAAAGAATGATCACTCTTACCTCTTTGATTCAGTATAGTATTGGAAATTCTTGCCATAGCTCTCCAAAATAAAAGTAAATAAAATATACCTATTTCAGAAATGAGTAAAAGAATCTGTTTGCAGATGACATACTTTAAAAGAAATCCTAATAATGGTGCCACAAATCTACTAGGGCTTATCAATGCATTAGGTAAAATTTCAGAATGTAAAATTAACATACAGAAATCTTGTATTTCTGCACACTAACAAGAACCTAACAGATAGAGAAAGTGAGGGAACTGTCTCATTTACAGTTGCATTACAAAACAAAAAAAATCAAGATATTTATCAAACCAAAGAGGTAAAAGACCTGTACTCAGAAAACTATAAAATATTTATAAAAGAAATTGAAAATAATGCAAACAGATAAAGGATATATTGTGTTCATAAATGAGGAAAAAATATTCTTTAAATGACAGTATTGGCCAAGAAATTACACAAATTAAATTCAGTGCCTATCAAAAAGCAAGGGCATTTTCAAACACTTACAATAAATAATTTTAAAATATAAATGTAGACACAAAAGAGTTGACATCACTAAAAATAAGAAATAAAAGAAAATAAACAAACTGAAAACACAACTTTGAAAAAGAACAAAGAGGATGTTTCACTGTCCCTGATTTTAAAATATAATACAAATCTACAGTAATAAAAAGAACATGGTAGTGGCACAGAACAAACAGAATAATGGAACACAAAGAATACCTGAAAATGAAATCAGTTATGGTCATTTAGCCCATTACAAAAAATGAATATACAGTGGGGGAAAGGTAACCAAGAGGCACGTGAAAACGATCAACATCACTAACCATCAGAAAAATGCAAGTCCAAAACACAATGAGATTTTATGTCAGTCCTGTCAGAATGACTATAATCAAAAAGATAATAAACATAAGTGTTAGTAAGGATGTAAGAAAAACAACCCTGATGCACTGCTGGAGTGTATGTAATTATGTGCTGCCACTGTGGACAAAAACAAGGAGCTTTATCTAAAAATTAAAAATGAAATATAATCCAACATTTCCATATCTGGATACTTATTCCAAAAAAATAAAAACACTAACTAGAAAAGGTAATTTCAACCCTATATTCACTGCAGCATAATTCACAATAGACAGGATATAGAAGCAAATTAATTTCTCATTAATAAATAATGGATAATGAAGATGTGTGTTTATAGTATATATATCTACCCATCTTAACTAGAGATTTATCTATATTTATAAATATAAATACACACCCAGTATATATATATATGATCTGTATATATATATATATATATATATATATATATATATATATATATATATACACACACACACACACACAAAAAAAAAGATACAATGGGTTATTACTCAGCTCTAAAAAGAATAATTTCTTGTAATGTGCAGGGAATGGGTAGACCAAGAAGGTAAAATGCTAAGTGAAATAAGTTAGAAAGTGAATGACAAATGCAGAATTGCTTTATTCATATTTTGAATTTAAAATAAATGAACAAAACAAAACAGAAAAGGAGATATAGATATACAAAGAAACAGGTTGTTCACAAGAAGGATGGTAATGGGGTGAAGAAAAGAAAAGGTTGAGAAAAATTAAGAGAGAAAATTTTCTAGTTGCAAATTAAATGGGTCAGGTACAATAAATGTACTGTATGGGGAATAGTCAATAACTATGAAATATCTTTAAATAGCAACATATCATACCTAGATATATTCTGGTGATCAATTTGAAACGTATTAAAAAGAGCAGTTAGTTGTGTAAGAGAAACTAACACAGTTAATAGATTAAAGAGCACTTCAAAAACAAAAAATCATAGTTACAGGAAAAAATATATTTATAGTTAACAGAGGCAGGGTTTGGGAAAAGAGAATTTGATTAATGCACCCAAAAGTTACAAACCTCCAGCCGTAAAATAAACTTGTTCTAGGGATTCCCCGTAGTAACATGAAAATTACAATTAATACTGCTTTATGTTCTCTATGAATGTCGTTACGATAGTAGACTCTAAAGTTTCTCATCACAAGCAAAAGACAAATAGTAATTCTTTAATATTTTATCTAAATGAGATAATGAATTCTCCCAAAAGTTGCTATAAGATTTATTTTATGACACTTGTAATTCAAATCACTGTCCTGTGCACCTAAACTTACACAATGGTTTATGCCAATTATATTTCAATAAAAGCGGAAGGAAAAATGTAAAGTCAATGGTCATTTTTCCCATGTCATTTCCCATGACTGTTTTTGCAGCAAGTAAACTTGAGTCATGACATACTTATTCTAGGTAAAGTTACAAATAAATAAGTAATTCTAATAAATTATACATAAAGATATTAATAAAATTAGTGTTTAACCATGCCCTATGCTTTCTTCATGTTAAAAGCCCACTGCTTCTGTAGGCATCAAAATTTCTCTCTGTGTATTCATCTGAGATTAGGGAATGGATACAAATTTAAAACTGGCTTCTCTTGCTGTGATTTATAAAGTTCAATGTCTCTGACTGATGGTCTCATCTCCCCGACAGCATCTGTATTTAAAGAACATGTTAGGTTGCTAAAAATGTCAGCATGATAAAATCTCAGAACTCCTACAATTACTAACTGTTTTGCAATGGGAATGCAATACTGACAAAGACTTGATTTTGGATAACAATGTGGTGTTTTCTCACAGTTGCAATAGGAGATGTGAGGAAAATCCATGGTATCCACAACAGTCTTGCTCAAGTGTTGGGCAAAGAAGTGTAAAGGTTCTGCATCATTAGGACTGAGGACTGCTTTCAAAATGATGACTACGCTCACTCTATTGCAGGTAATCTTAGGAAAGAAAGGTTATCACAATATCTAGGTGAACGGGAATAAGTCAGTGATTCAGGCTCTATAAATTAGTCAACGGGTGTTCAAAGCCAAAATAAGTTGTGTCAACAATGAGAATTAAAAGAAAAAAAATTGGATATAAGCTTAAATTAAAAGTAGACACAGAACTGTGCTGGGCTCTGGGGGCTGGAGAATGTATATGCCTAATTCCAATTCAAGGGTTCAGTGGCTTGACCCTCGCATCTACTCGGGATTCAATGAAAAGGTAACAATTAGTGTACTGGGAGATATATAATCTACCTCTCCCTGATCGGAAGAAAATCTGGTGGATCAATGAAATTCTTAATTCACAGAGATTCTGCAAGATGCAGAGGAGTAATTCATTGATGACTCAACTTAGACAAACTTAGTTACAGCTTAACAATCCTTCTTCACACACACTCACAGTGGTACACATATATGTAGTATTTAGTGGGAAGAATTCAGTGGGCAGTGCTCAGAGTATGGTTTTCAAAGCACCAGACAACATTTGTACTTCTGCCAATAGTCTAGATTTTCCCAGGTAGAAAACTACACATGGAGAAACAAACAGTATTCTTCTTTAGGATATCTAATTTTGAAAGTAAACTGTAGCTTTTGACTTATCAGTATACAACCTTGTTAAGATGATCACGGTAATACCCACTGTCTGATAAGAGAGCTGGAAACTAGCTGCTGAACCAGCCCATCTGAACCCCAGACTACTAATATAAGCAACAAAATAGCCACCATCAGAGTTGAGCTGACAAATTAAAAGCTTGATGTTTCTGTTGTAGGAACAACCACTGCTGTTCAGACACAGTTCTCCATCTGCAAGTGGGCTCTTTTCTTCCCTTGGTAAAGGTCATATTGGTGGAACGTTGCTAGAGTTTACCCTGGCCAATTTGCCCATTCTCCAGATTATCAAAGGCTTTCTTCAAAACTGGTGACATATTCTCAGGACACAATTTTGCCATTCCAATCTTATCAGGTGACACTGGCTGCATGATTGTGAGCAGAAGCCTTAGGATCCCTGATCATGCGTACAATTTTTCCAGCATTTGAGGGCATTTCACATTCTGAAAATGGTTCACCTTTATTTTAAATTAATGGGAAATAATCAAAGACTTCCATGACTATTTTATATTTCTTAATACTGCAGAAATTTGGTATTCTTGCAGTTGGACAAATTTTTAATTCTACCACACTCTTTCTATTCCACACATTTTAGAATGCAATTTGGTTACTGAATAGAACCTCCCCAACCAAGGGGCAAGTACCTCATAGTTACTTCCTGTGTGAAGGTTACAATGGGCACAAGATTTGTGGGGTGTATAAACCTACATGAAATGTTTGCAATGGCACTGTCTCTTCTGGACAAATCTCTGGTTCTAAGAAGTAAATTAAATAGAAGTCAGTATAGTTATTTGTATTGGGAAGAGAATCAGCGATTTTGGGGTGGGAGGGTGATGAAGAGACAGCAAAAAATTAAGCAAATGAGAATGGAATGCTTTAGGCCTCTGGAGGCATGAATTAAGAAGAAAATAATACTATGTCTCCTGCACCTACCTCCACTTACTGTCTTGTGTGACTAGTCCTTGGGCTATGAAAAGAGCTAGTTTGTGTTGAAGAGTAAAGACCATAACGAAATAGTTTCAAAACCAAGAGAGTTTTGTTGTTTCAGGAAAGTAGATTATGCTTAAAGTCAACATGTATTTTTCATTCACTGAATACTAAAATGCATCCTGTGGCATATGCTGTGCTTACTGTTCTGGTATCCAAGTTAGAAAAGAAAAGGGGATTAGACAGAAAACATCTGGAGGAGGTGATTTCTGTGCTGAGACTGGGAAACTCTAAGTAGGTAAAAGGAGGATACACAAAGTCCAAGAATGAGCTGGAGCAAAAGTGGTGAGGTTGCAGCTAACATAGTTGACAAGCATTTGTCTGGATGTGTCTCCAGATACAGTGAAACATAAAGATATGCCAAGGTAGTCAGATGCCAGATTTATAAGAAATGACTAAACTAAGTTGAGTTTGTGGGCTTAGAGTTGGAAAGGCATTAAGTGCCAACCTGAGGATGTAAGTTTGTCTTTGGTTGGAACATAAAACAACATAAAGTATTGACTAGAAAATATAGTGTAGAATCTTGAGGACAGGAAATTAAAGCAATTGGAATGATTTGAGAACAGCACAAAGAAGACCACAGATATAATTACTTCTTAAATTCTACCAAATGCTGAATGTGCCATCTGAGACTACATCATGTGACCTATCTGATTCCAGTGATGGCATATTAGAGACCATGATATCCCTGGGCCGGTTCCTGCATTTAACTCCTGTTCCAACCTATCCTAACTTAACATATTTAATACTTTCCAGGATGAACCAGAAACCACTTAGTACTTTTCTCCTCTCCATGTTTTATTCTTTTTAAAATTTCTTCCATTTTCTTTTCTTCCTTACAAGAAATTATTTAAATTTACTCCCATTTTGTTCCATCAAATGATCATATCAATCAAATGTCCCTATTTTCTTTAAATGGTAACTTAGTCTCCCATTTAACCCTTAACTCTATTTAAAAAAAATAAGGAAAATACACGTACACATCTATGTTTATTGTTCAAATGAGAAAATTGCAGATATTTGTGGACATTTCACAACATCAATTTTAATCTTTGTCATCCTGCATAATCTGGTAGTCCTCTGGTAGATCAGTTGTGATTAGGATGACGTTCATAAACTGAAGATGGCTGATGAGTTTGCCGTGAAAGAGAGGAAGCTGATGTATCATCTATCACTGGCACTGGAAATCGTGGGTTGCTCCCTGGTTGAAGTTTAGGAAAACGACCTTCATTGGCATATATGTTGTGATATACATTTGGAAATATAGAAGGCTCCAACATCAGTCCAAAATAATTGCTCTTTATGGAAGGCAAGATGCTGTACTGAGAAGTAGAAATTGTTGTTGTAATGAAGTTCACAACACAGCTATTTGCTTCAGTGTAGCTGTTTTGAGAGTGCCCATAGACAGTGGTCAAATGATTTAAAATAGTACTTTGGTCAACTGCAATTTGTTCTGGTGGTCTAACTGACATTGATGATGGAGGAGGAATATCATATATGATCGGGGTATTTGTATCACCAAATATGTGGCTAGCAGAGTGCTTTCTTATTAGAGGGATGTTTAAATTTGCAGAAGGTAAAAATGCACTTTCTCCAGTAGTGTCAGACACAAAACCAGAATTATGATTATCCACAACCCACTGCTTTAAAGTGTTTCTTGTTGAAATCTTCAGCCAATGAAAATACCAGACAGGCATTTTTAATCCCAAGTCTTCTTTTTATTCTCACTAAAAGCTGGGGACAGCCTCATTTAAAATTTGGATTATGATAGAACTGCAGCTACAATCAAAGGAAACACAATTTAGTAATACTTTAAATCAAAATAAAAGACTACAATAAGCCTAACCTATAAAACCTCAAATATTACGTTTGCTATGCAAAGATAATATCATCAAATTATGAACATTACTAACGATATTTTGATGTTCCGTATTTGGAAAATACATATTTAAATAGTATAGTCATCAAATATAAGAAGTTAGCATTTGCAGTAACGGTGAAAGCCACTTTTCGAAAGCAGCTTTAATACCTTTATTTAGATTTCTGTTAAGATTCATTGTTGTAAGCAAAGTTTCTCATAATCTTGAATACTTAAGGCACTGTCCTCATTTTTTAGAGAAAAGAATGGATTTTAGCCTTAGTACTTTTATACAATTTTCAAAATCTAAATTTACATTTATATTACCATAGATTGATGAACAAAACAAAATTTTATATATTAGTTACCAAGTGGTAACTAAAATTTTTGAATACCTTTCTTAAAACAGAGACTTCTTTTTCTTCTGCCATCAAGTCTGCTAGACAAGCTGATCTTTGAAAATTCTGCCTCAATTTACTAAACCCATAACATTTAAGCTGTGTAATTTACTTTTCATTCTTCCAGGTTCAAATATTCTGAAAGGGGCCTTTCTTTCCAAAAAGGTCCTTCTTAAAGACACCTTCATCAATCACTATGGAAGTTCCATTATCATCCCACCAGATGGATTTAAATTCATCATTCCCAGCCATTTTCCAGAGTTTTCTTGGAAATGTGAGACAACTAAAATCATTATATTCATCTGGTTCAGAAACACAATGTGTGTTACATTGCCTTTTTATCAAGGATTCTTCAGACAAATTCTGAAAAGCATTTTCTTCAATTATAGACCTCAAGTCCAAGTCCCCAGAGAATGTTTGTTCACAAAATAGACATCTACCAGAATTTCCTGAACCATTTGGTCCATTTATATGAGACACATCTTGAATTTCTGAAGAAACATGTGTCATCTGAAATAACTATTTCTACAACTACTTTTCTAATCTGCATGATTTTGATCACTGCAGTTTCAAATGCTGCTTTGGCAGGTTGCACAGATAAACTGCTATGCCTTCACAATGGTTCTCAACCTGGGTAGCTGTGACATCACAAAACGACTGGTCTCCTAGCAAATCTTGTGTAACATTCAGCCAGTATTTCCTTCTCATTCAGCCAGTTAAAATGAAACATATATGATGCTTATTTTTATAGTGTGATCTGCAAATATTATCCAACAAAATCTTTTTAAATAATTTAATTTTGGGGTCTATGAAATAAAACCAATCTCCATCATTTGTACACAAATTTATACCAGATTGGTGAACAGAGTATAAATATTGCACAAAATATATAAAATTATTTTAAAGTTTTTGAATTTAAAGTGAAATTTGTGTAAAATCTGTACAGAAATTGTATACATTTTTCAATATCATTTGTAATTAAAGTGAAACATAATTTGATCTGGAAATGAATGTAGTTATTTACCTGTGTACTTTACAATAAGTAGCTCTATATTCAAAACATGAGCAGAATAAATATCAGTTTTTCTGGTATGTTTATAAATAAATGTTAAATATTTATGAAATAAATTTAGAATAAAAAATCAATCTAATTTAAGAAATCTCAAAGGGGGAATTTTTGTTTTAAATTGCAAATGAGTGCTATAATAAAACAAATGTTATTTAATATTCTATTTAAAAATTACAAAAGGGGAAATCTTATAGCATACTTACATAAGTTTATATTAGCCATTCTTTCACTCAGAGGTTTTTCAGTCCCTAGAAGGAATAAATATTCTTATCATTTTTATAATCCATACCGTTGTGGCTTCTGTTAAGTGTTCCAAAGTTATGTTAATAAATACACTTATGTACAAGATTCTGGGTTCAATAATCAGTGCCTCAATTAAGGGGTAAAGAAATAAACAATCAAAAAACAAAGAAATAACAGTATATGTTGGTTGGGGTGGAAAAGACTAGGTAGTGCATTTTAGGAAGAATGTTTCTCAGTCCTAAAACATTTGGCATTGTTAGTAAAATACGGCATTAAAGGCAACGGTTTTGTTCACCAATTGTAAATAATAGCTATTTTCTGTATCAGTAAACTGTAGTAAATCCAGTTCTACCAAAACTTATATTCTTTATTTAGAAATAAATTCAGTTAAACATAAGCCAAATTCAAAATAAAAGATTAAATTTTTAAATGAGTAAATATACACTCAAATCACAATGTAAATTTTTTCTTCAGTATGTGTATATTCCAATCTAAATAAATATTAGCAACCTGAAATCATTGCATATATTAGTATTATAAAGTATAATTAAGTTGGATTTAGTCCCAAATCATAAATAATATTTAATGTACTCAAATCAATATATGTGATACCATCCCTTAAGAAACCAAGAATTCAAAAATAACAATATCAAATATGTAGGAATATTATTCACAGAACTCATCTTAGCTTTTTAAAAAAATATTCTTAATAAATTCACTTCAGATAAAATGAAACTAAACATAATAAAAGCCATACATGAAAAACCCATGACTAACATCAAGTTCAATGTTAACATACAGGAAAGTTTTCCACTTGTTTAGTAACAAGAAAAAGTAGCTCATTCTCACAAGTCCTAAATTACACTACTAGAAGTCCTAGCCAAAACAACTAGAAAAGAAAAAATAAAAATGCATCCAACTTGTAAAAAAGCAGTAAAGTTTTTACAGATTATATAATTAAACATAGATAGAAAACTCATAGACTCCTCCAGTGACTGTTACAAATAATGAACAAACTTAGTAAATTTGCAGACTACAAAATCAATATACAAATATCCACTGCATTTTTATACAGTAACAACATATTATCAGAAAGAGAAATTAGGAATACAATTGTGTGTATATTTATACCAAAAAGAATAAAATAGGAATACAATTGATAAGTGAAATAAAAGATCTAAACATGCATCTATAAATTACAGGTGTATGAAATATAAGTAAACAAAATAAATAGAAAGCTATTCTGTTTTTATGGATTGTGTACAATGTGAGGAAGTATTCTAATCTATCTTTTACATGTTCAAACTCCCCAGCACTAAATAATGAGGAGTATGTCTTTTCTTCATTTTATACTCTAGCTTCCTTTTTCATGGGTTAATTGATCATAGGTGTGAGGGATTGTATCTGGTTGCTCTATTCTCTTCTATTGATTGGTGTCTGTTTTTGAGCCAGTATCATGTTGTTTTAATTACTAAAGCTTTGTAGGACTGTTTAACATCAGAGAAATTTACACCATTAGATTTAATACACTTTTTCAAGATTATTAATGCAAATCATGATCTTTATGTTTAAATACAAATTTTGAAATTATTTCTTCCATTAAATGGAAAAATCTCATGGGTATTTTGACATGTATCACACTAAATGTAGATTCCTTTGAGTAGTATGGTTGTTTCAACCACATTGTTTCATATCATAAACAGAAGAGATATTTTCACTCCTTTGGATCAGTTTTAATTTTATTCATCCATGTTTTCTATTTTTTAACTTATAGGTTTTCTCCTTATTTGTTAAATTTATTACTAGGTATTTATTACATATATATATAATTATTTATATTATATTTGTAAACACGTTTCCTACACAAATACAAAAGGCAGAAGGCTGTGGTAAGACATATTCAAAGTCCTGAATGAAAGAAAGCTGAAATCTATGGTAATTTATCAAGCAAGGCTATCCTTAACAATAGAAAAAGAGATAAATAACTTCCACACAAGCAAATACTAAAAGAATTTAGCAACAGAGAAAGACATATTGAAAGATGTACTCTAAGAAAAAAAGAAGCCAGATGGTAGAGAAAGGAGAAAGTCATAATTAAAAAGGCAATAACTACAATGACTTACAATAAAATAAAAATGATGTTGTAAAACAGGACATCAAAATTTTTAAGGGTCAGAGGGTGAAACAGGACAATACAAAGTGTTTTCTTCTTGTTTCTCTTCTCTGTATGATGGGTTACAATTTGTATTTTTATCAGTTAAAAAATACAGATATATATATGGGTAAATATACATACGAAACAGGGGAACCTTAGGTCAAATGCTTACAATGAAGTCACAAAGCCAAATAGAAACCAAGATGATAAAAGAAAACTTATCAAGCCACAAAAAGGAAAAGAAATGAACAAAAAGGAAATACCAAATCAACTGGAAAATGAAGTTCAAAATGGAAATAAACAGCAGTCTATCAATAATTATCACAAATGTTAATGGACTTAGTGCTTCAATCAAAAGATATATATTGTCAGATGGGATAATATAACAAAACCCTACATTATGAAGCATACAAGAGACCCAATTTAGTAAGAGGAACACACATCAATTGAAAGTCAGAAGATGGAAAAATACATTCCATGCAAATGGACATGATAAGAAAGAAGGACTAGCAGTACTGAGTTCACACAAAATAGATTTTACAACAAAGGCCATAGAGAAAGATAAACAAGACATGATATAATGATGAAAGGAGCAATACAAAATGAGGGTATTATACTCATTAAGATATATGCACTCAATATAAGAGTGCCTAAACACATAAAGCAAATACTAATAAATAAAAAGGGAGAAATCGATGGGATCACAATCAAAGTAGGAGACTATAACTCCCCATTACAATTACTAGGCTGGTCTTTCAGACAGAAAATTAATAAGGGAACAATGATACTAAAAGATACAATAAAATAATTGGAGTTGGTTGATATTTCCAAAATAGTACTTTTTCCCAAAACAGAATATAAATTCTTTTCCAGTGCACATGGAACACTTTCTAGGAAAGATTATGTACTCAGGCACAGAAGAAGCCTCAACCAATTTAAGAAGCTAAAAATAATTTCAAGCATCTTTTCTGAGTATTATACCATGATACTAGAAATCAATCAAAGAAAAACTGGGAGGAAAAATGACAACATGTAGATTAAAAAACATGGTACTATAACAAGTGAAGGAGACGAAGAAGTAAAAGAAGAGATTAAAAAATATCTTGAGAAATATAAGAAAACACTACACAAAATATATGGAATACAGTTAAAGAGGGCTTAAGAGGGAAGTTCATAGTGACAAGGCCCTCCTTAATATAGAAGAGCAATTTCAAATAAATAATCTAATGTTCTTTGTAAACTAATCATGAATAGAAGAGCAAACAAAACCAAAAGTATCCAGAAAGTGGGAAATAATAGAGATCAAGGAAGAAAGACGTGAAAAAGAGATTAAAAATAGAGAAAATTAATCAAACTCATTTTTGAAAAAGTAAACATAATTGACAAATCTCTGGACAGGCTCACCAACACAAAAAGAGAGAGAACACAAATAACATAAGAAATGCAAGTGGATAAACTACAAAGAGTACAACAAATTTGCATAATATCATAAGGGAATACCATGAGCAATTGTATTGAAACAAACTGGATAACCAAGAAGTCATGGAGAAGTTTCTGGAAATAGCCCACCATAATTGCATTGGGAAGAAATTGACCATATGAACAGACAGATCACCAGAAACGGAATATGATTATCAACAAAATAAAAATCTCTGCAAACAAAAATTCAGACCCAAATAGATTCACTGGGGAATTTGTCCCAACATACAAAGAAAAATCCATACCAGTCCTCCTCAAACTCTTCCAAAAGATTGATATGAAGGGAGTACCCCCAAACTCACACCGTAAGGCCAATAATAACCTGATACCACAACCAGATAAAGACACTACCTCAAAAGAATACTATAGGCCAATATCATTGAGAAACATAGATGTAAAAGTCTTTAAGAAATTATTTACAAACAGAATCCAACAGCATGTAAAAAAAGATTATGCACCATGGTCAGGTTAGGTTCATCCCAAGATCACAAGGATGGTTTAACATATGTAAATCAATCAATCAATTGTGATACATCGTATCAAAAACAGAGAGGACACAAAACCACATGATCATCTCAGTAGATGCTGAGAAAGCATTTGATAAAACTTAACACATATTTGCAATAAAAGTTCTTATCACAGTGGGCATAGAGAGACCATAACTCAATATATTCAAAGCTATTTATGACAAACATATAGCCAGCAAAGTACTCAATGGTGAAAACTGAAAACCTTCCCACAAAAACCTGAGACAAGACAAGGATGCCCATTCTCACAATTTCAATTCAATATAGTCTTGGAAGTCCTAGGCACAACGATCAGGCAAGAAAAAGAAATGAAATATTCAGAATGGAAAAGAAGAGGTAAAATGTCACGATATGCAGACATGACACTATATATAAAAATATAAAAGCTTCACAAAAAATTACTTAGGCTGAAAAAGGAACTGGGCAAGGTAACCAGAATAATGTAGGAAAACCAATTGCATTTCTTTACACTACCATTGAATCAACAGGAGAAAAAAGTATAGAAGCAACCGCTTTTACAACTTCACCCAAAACTATAAAATGCTTAAGAGTAAATCTGACTAAGGAGATGAATTCCTTATACATGGAGAACTAGAAAACATTGATTAAGGAAATCAAAAAAGAACTGAAGAATTGAAAAGATACCCAATGGTCTTGTAATGGAAGAAACAATATTGTTAAAATGGCCATACTGCCCAAGGCAATCCACAGACTTAATGTGATTTCCTATCAAATTATGCAAAACATTTCTTTTTAGGACTGTAACAAATGGTCCTAAGATTTACATAGAATCATAAAAGATCCATAATTCCTAAAGCAATATTAAAGAAAAAGAAAGAGGGTGAAGGAATAAATCATCAGGCCTCCATACACTATTGCAGTGCTACAATAATCAAAATGACATGATATTGGTACAGAAACAGGCATATGGACAAATGGAACAGAATACAGGGTTATGAATAAGTCTACAGGCCTATATTCTATTAATCTTTGAAAGAATAGCCAGGAATATGACAGAGAAAAGACAACCTCTTCACCAACTGGTGTTGGGAAAACTGGATAGCAGCATGCAGAGCAATGGTGTTAGAACACTCCTTCACTCCATACACAAGGATAAACTCAAAATGGCTTGAAGACTTATATGTAAGCCAAGACACAGGAAATATCCTAGAAGAAAACGTAGGCAAAACACTCTGAGATAAATCTCAGCAATGATCTCCTAGAACAGCCTACACAGGTAATGGATGTAAAAACAAAATTAATGAATGGGACCTAATTAAACTTATAAGTTTTTGAACAGCAAAGGGAACCATAAACAAATCAAAAGGAAAACCTACAGGATTAAAGAAAATATTTAGAACTGATGCAACTGACAAAGTCTTAATTTCTAAAACATAAAGACTTAATACAAAATAATAATTAATAATAATAATACTACTACTAATAATAATAATAATAAATAATAATAATATAATAAAAGAAACCCAATCTGAAAATGGGCAGAAGTCCTAAGTAAGGAATTCTCCAATAGAGACATACAAATGCCACATAGATATATGAAAAAAAATTGCTCTCTATCATTATCAGAGAAGGGCAATTCAAAACTATAATGAAGTATCAGCTCACAATAGTCACAATGGCCGTCATTCAAAAGTCCAAAAGCAATAAATGCTGGGGAAGCTGTGGAGAAAGGGAATCCTCCTGCACTGTTGAAAGGAATGTAGTTTGGTGCAGTCATTGTGGAAACCAGGATGGGGATTCCTCATAAGAATAAAAATAGACTTAATATACGATCCAGCAATCCCACTTCTGGGTATAAATCAAAGGGAACACTAATCCAAAAAGACACTTGCACTGCAATGTTTTAGCAGTTCTATATACAACAGCCATGACATGGAAGCAACCTAATTGTCCAACAACAGATGACAGTATTCAGAAATTATGCCATATTTACTCAATGGAATAATATTCTGCAATAAAATATGATAAAAGAATGACATTTGCAGCAAAATGGATCTCCTCAAAAAGTGTCATTCTAACTGAAGTAAGTCAGAAAGAGAAAGAAAAATAATACATGACAAGACATATGTTGAGTCTTAAAAAATTTTGAATGAGAACATTATGATTTCATCTACAAAACTGAAACACACTCGCAGATATAATAAAGCATTTTATGATTACTGAGGAAAGGGCCTGTGAGAGGATATATTTGGGAGCTGTAGATTTATAAGTGTTATCCACTTTATATAAACATAGATTTTTGAAAATTTCTCTTGTATGACACAGGGCAGTATGTAAAATATCGTCAAATTGCATTTAATAGGCACAAAACTATATGCATGTACGGGGACACTGTGCCCTACACCACGCATTGACACATTGTAAATGGCAGTAATTCAATGATAAATAAATGAATGAATATGTAAATAAATAAATGAATAAATAAATAGTAAATAATAAATAAATAAAAAATATTTAATAATACAAGAAATATAAATATTCACACTACCTATTTTTACACCTCATGCATCTAGGAGAAAACAGAAAGAATAATGAAGAATATTGAATAAATGAGAGTAAGGCAAATAACATGAGAATCAATTGAAAAGATAAAAAAAAATTCCTAAGTCTGTTTCTTTTAAACATAAACTGGACAAAAGTTTAGGTTGGCTAACAAAACAAAGAATCAAATAAAATTAGAAATAAAAGAGAAGATATTACCACTGATGTTGTAGAGATGCAAAGCATCATAAGATGTTACCACTAGCCAACGATTTTAATGACCTAGAAAAAAAGACAATTTCCCAGAAACATATGTCTTCCAATAGTGAATCAAGAAGAAATTAGAAAGTTAAATAGAGCAAAAGTGTGTATGAGTAAATCAATAATCCAAACTTCCCAAACCATAAAAAATTTACAAGATGACATAATTGGTGAAATCTGTCATACATTTGAAGACAATTTTTCACCAATTCTTCCCCAAATCTTCCAAGACTTTGAAGGGGGTGAAAGATTCCAAACTTGTTTTATGATGCCAGATTTATTTGCATAACAATGCTAGAAAGGACATTATAGGCAAAATAGAGAATATTATCCCTGATGAAAATATGTGCTAAAATTCTCAACAAAACACAAGCAAAATGAATTCAACAACACATTTAATGTGTCATACACATACATAAGTAAATGTATTTATCCCTGGGTTTAAGGATACTTCAAAATATTCAAATCAATAAAGGTGACATGCCACACTAATAGAATGAGAAATAAAACTCACATAATCATTTCAATAGGTGCAGAAAGAGCATTGCATATAATGCAACATCATTTTAAGATACTCCCAACCAATTAAATTAACCCTGTCAGTGGCACGATATCATATACACACAAACACTGTGTGGAGAGCAGCGGAGCAGTTCTCTTTTTATTGATTCTTAGAAAAAGGGTTTATATAGGACATACACAATACCTCACATATAATCTAAGTTATAACACTGTTAATAATCTTTAGCTATTTATATCCCCATGCTCCTGCTGTAAGTGCAGGTTATTAAATGATCAAGGATTGTTTTAAAGTTCATCAAGGAACTTCATTAATTAGGCCATCTCATATCCAGCCGGCTCTGCCTGTCTTAGGTTGTCCTCCTGTGAGGATCTTACCCGGCATAAGCTATCCAGCCACCCATGCTGGATACATTGAGTAGGCCATTTCACATCCAGCCTTGTTATGTGACATTCCTCACAGCTTCTGCAGGGTAAATCTCTTTTGAGTGATACAATCATATTTTGTTAGTTTTGCTTCTGCTTCCCTTTCCAGTGGAGACATATTTAGAATCAAATTAAGTCCAATGTCAGATTGTACTTCTTATATTTTACCCTAGGATTCTCTATTTTCAGGGTTTATATTTTATATGTCCAGGAGTGGTATTGCTGGGTCATATGATAGGTCTATTTTTATTATTTAAAGGAACATCCATACCGTTTCCAAAGTGGTTTCACTAGTTTTCATTCCGACCAACAGCGTCGGATATTTCCTTTTTCCCCACAACCTCCCCAGTCTTTATTATTTGTTGACATTTGGATGACAGCCCTTCTCACTAGTGTGAGGTAAAACATTATTTAATTTTTGTCTTGCCTTTGTATAATGATTAGCAATATGAGCATGTTTTTATGTTCCTGTTTGTTATTTGTGTGTCTTTTTTAAAGAATTGTCTTCTGCACATTTTCTGGCTGAGTTGTTTGTAGATTTTTGAGATGGTGTTTTATGAACGATTTGTGTAGATTACAAATTAGCCTCTTTTTGATTGCATTGTTTCCTAAATTTTCCTCCCATTTGGAAGTTCATCTTTTCATTCTGTTTATTTTGCTTTCTAGAAGCTTTTAAGTTTAATTAAGATCTATTTGTTTATTTTGCTTTTATTGTTTTTAGCTTGGGAGTGTGACACAAGAAAAATTTGCTACAATTTTTGTCTTATTTTGCCTGTGTTAGTTTCCAGGAGTATTATTGTGTCATATATTAGATTCAGGTATTTAAAACATTTACAGTTTATTTTTATACAGTGTGAGGGAGTGTTCTAATTTCATTGATTTACATGTAGCTGTATAGCTTTCTCAAAATCACTTGCTGGAGACTGTCTTTAAGATATTGTATATTTTTGTTTCCTTTGTCAATGTTTAGTTGACCGTAGGTATGATGTTTTATTTCTGCCTCTGTGTTCTGTTCCAGAGTTATAGATGTTTGTTTTCCAGCATTGTGCTGTTTTGATTACTGTATTTTAGATATATAGTCTGAGATCTGGGAGGGTTATTGGTTATGCCACCAACTTTGTTCTTTTTCCTCATTGTTACTTTTTCCGTTCTGGTTCTTTTGCAGCTCCATACAAATCTTAGGACTGTTTTTAGTTCTGTGGAAAATATCATGTAGTCCGATCTTAATCAATTTATATCTGTAAGCATATTTTGTAGTATGTATATTTTAACAATATTAATTCCTCAAAACTGTGACCTTGAGATTTCTTTCCATTTCTTTGCATCATCTTCAAATTTCTTTACCAGTGTCCTAAAAATGTTATTATCTTGGATTTTCCAAAGGTTTTTCATCTTTTTGATCTGATTTCATATGGATTTTTTAAAATTATGGACTGTTTCATTGTTAGTGTAAAGAAATGTGACGGTTCTTATATATTAATCATGAATCATGCTTCTATGCTTAATGTCTTTATTAGTTTTAGTTGTTAAGTTGTGGAGAATCTTTAGGGATCTCTATGTAGATTATCATGCCATCTAAAATAATTACATTTTTCTTCATTCAATCCAAGTTGAATAAATTTTTTTCTTGTCCGATTTCTGTTGTTAGGACTTTCCATTCTGTGTTTAATAGAAATGCTGAGATTGGGCATTCATGTCTTATTCCTTAATTTGGCTTTCAGTTTTTCACTTTTGCATATTATGTTGTCTGTGGGTTTGTAATTAATGACTTTAGTTATGTTGAGGTATATTTCCTGAATCCTACTTTTGTAAGAGGTTTCTGTTTTTGTTGCTGTTGTTATTGTTGTTGTTGCTGTTGTTGCTGTTTTAATGAATAAATGTTGAATTTTGTGAAATAATTTTTATGGATTTATTGGGATGACCACAACATTTTCTCTTTTCCTTTTGTTAAGTGGTGTATCAAACTGATTGATTTGTGTATGTTGAACCTCTCTTGTGACCCTGTAATTAATCCAAGTTTATATTTGTTTATGATTCATTTTAGGTATTGCTGGGTTTAATTTGCTAATAATTTTTTTTAGAATTTTTGCATTAAAATCTATCAAATTTATTTGCTTGAAGTTCCCTTTGCCTGTACTTTGTTTGTTGGCTTTGCTATCAGGGTGATTAAAACTTCATAGAGTTAATTTGGGAGTTTCCCACATCTTCAATATTTTTGAATAGATTGAAGACTATTACTTCTGCTTTGTATTTTTGTATATTTCTCCATGGGAACTGTTTAAATCTGCACTTCTATTTAACGATTTTTTTAAACGCAGATTCTATTTTTCTTCTAGTAACCAGTTGGTTCAAATTATTTGTTTCTCCTTATCACTGTCTCTTTCTAGACATTTCTCAATTTCTTCTACTTTGTCCAATTTATTGGCATGTAAGTGTTGGCAAAATGATCCCTTATTTGTATATCTCAGGTAACAATAGTTATTTCTATTATTTTATTTCTTTATTTATTTCTTTGGAGCATCTCTGTTATCTTCATGATGCACCTGGTTAGAGGTTTTTTGATTTTGCTTATCTTAAAATAAAACATAAAAAATCTTTTTGGTTTTACTGCTCTTTTGCATAGTTTTCTTTTTCTCTCTAATGTATATTTACATTTGTAATACATAGGATCATGTTTTTTTGAGGTTATTTTTATTGATTTACAGTCATTTTACAAAGTTGTCTCCAATTCCAGTGTAGAGCACAATTTTGCAGTTACAATGAACATATATACATTTGTTGTCCCATTTTTTCCTCTGTTAGCTGCCGTATGATTTTTTATATATTTCCCTGTGCTATACAGTACAATCCTGTTTATCTATTCTGCAATTTAGATCTCCAGGTCTATCTCTTCCCACCCCCGGCCCCCTTGGCTAACAAAACCTTGTATTCTATGTCTGCGAGTCTATTTCTGTTTTGTATTTGTGCTTTTTTGTTTTGTTTTGTTTTGTATTTATATTCTACAGATGTGCCATCTCATATGATATTATTCTTTCTCTTTCTGGCTTACTTCACTTAGACTGATTTTCTCCAGGATCAACCATGTTGCTGAAAATGGCATTATGTTGTCAGTTTATATGGCTGACCAGTATTCCACTGTATAAATAAACCACCTCTTCTTTATCCAGTCAACTGTCAATGGACATTTAGGCTGTTTCCATGTCTTGGCTATTGTAAATAGTGCTGGCTATGAATATTGGGTTGCTGGTGTCTTCATGAAGTAGGGTTCCTTCTGGATTTATGCCCAGGAGCGAGATTCCTGGGTCATATGGTAAATCTATTCTTAGGCTTTTGAGGAATCTCCATCCTGTTTTCCACAGTGGCTGCACCAAACTGCATTGCCACCAGCAGTGAAGGACGGTTCCCTATTCTCTAAAGCCTCTCCAGCTTTTGTCATTTGTGGATTTTTAAATGATGGCCATTCTGACTGCTGTGATGTGATACCTCACTGCAGTTTTGATTTGCATTTCTCTGATAATCAGTGATATTGAGAATTATCTGATGTGTCTTTTGAACATTTTTGTATCTTCCTTAGAGAATTTCTTGTTTAGGTCTTCTAACCATTTTTGCATTGGGTTGTTTATTTTTTCTTATTCAGTTGGATGAGCTGCTTATATACTCTGGAGATCAAGCCTTTGTAGGTTACATATTCAAATTTTTTTCCCATTCCGTAGGTTGTCTCTTTGTTTTTCTTCCGGTTTCTTTACTGTGCCGCAGCTTGTAAGTTTCATTAGGTCTCATTTTTTTATTCTTTCTTTTATTTTTTCTATGAGAAAATTTACGAGACGTATGTCAGATACTGTTTTGCCTATATTTTCCTCTAGGAGGTTTATTGTATCCTGTCTTATGTGTAAGTCTTTGATCCATTCTGAGTTTATTTTTGTGTATGGTGTTCTAGCTTCATTGGGAGTGTTCTAGCTTCATTGATTTACATGCTGCTGTCCAGTTTTCCCAACACCATTTGCTGAAGGGACTGTCTCATTTCCATTGTATTTTCTTGCCTACTTTGTCGAAGATTAATTGACCAAAAGTTTGTGGGTTTATTTCTGGGCTCTCTATTTTGTTGCACTGGCCTATATGTCTATTTTCCTACCAATACAGTGCTGTCATGTTGATTGTAGCTCTATAGTATTATCTGAATCATTAGCGTAAAGAAATGTCACTAATTTTTGAACCTTAATCTTGTAACCTGCTACCATGCTGAATTCTTTGATCAGCTGTAGTAGTTTTTGTCTGGATCTTGAAGGGTTTTGTATATATAGTAACATATTTTCTGCATATAGTGAGACTTATCTCTTCCTTTCCAATTTGCATCCATTTTAATTCTCTCTCTTGTTTGATTGCCGTGGCTAGGACTTCCATGGCTATGTTGAGTAGGAGTGGAGATAGTGTGAATCCTTGTTTTGTCCCAGATTTTAGCTTGAAGGTTTTGACTTTCTCACCATTGAGTACTATGCTGGCTGTGGGTTTGTTATCTATAGCTTTCATAATGCTGAGATATGTTGCCTCTATGCCCACTTTGGTGAGAGATTTTTTCATACATGTGTGTGGAATTTTATCAAATGCTTTTCCTGCATCTATTGAGAAGGTCATGCTGTTTTGGTCCTTTCTCTTGTTGATGTGCTGTATTACATTGATTCTTTTGCATATGTTGAACCGCCCCTGTGTCCCTGGCATGATCCCCACTTGGTCATGTTGTATAATTGTTTTCTGTGATGTTGGATTCTATTTGCTTCTATTTTGGTAAGTATTTTGGCGTCTGTGTTCATCAGTGATATTGGCCTATAATTCTCTTGTTTGGTAGTGTCTTCACCTGTTTGTGGTATCAGGGTGATTGTGGCTTCATAGAATGACTTTGGGAGTATTCCTTCCTTTTCAATCTTCTGGAAGAGTTTGAGAAGGACTGGCTTGAGTCCTTCTATGCATGTTTCGTAGAATTCCATTCTGAAGCCGTCCGGTTCTGGACTGTTATTTATAGGTAGGTTTTATATTGCTATTTTGATTTCATTTCTAGTGCTCTGCTTGTTCAAGGGGTCAGTTTCTTCTTGATTCAGTCTTGGTGGGCAGTATGTTTCCAGAAACCTGTCCATCTCCTCTAGGTTATTCAGTTTGTTTTCATATGCTTTTCATTATTTTCTCTTATAATATTCTCTATTGCTAATTTTTGCTTTAATTTCTACATTCTCCTATTTATTTTGCTAATTTATGCTATCTCTCTTTTCTTTTTTTTTGAGTTTGGCCACAGGTTTGTCTATTTTACATACTTTTTTGAAAAACCAGCCTTTGGTTTGGGTGTTTTTTTCTCTATGGACTTTTTAAACTCTATTTTATTTATTTCCTCCCCAATATTTATGATTTCCTTCCTTCTGCTTCCTTTTGTGCTTTTTTGTTCTTCTTTTCCTAGTTCATTCTGCTGATGGGTTATATTGTTTATTTGTGATTGTTCTTTTTTGAGGAATGCCTGTATCAATATAAACTCCCATCTCAACACTGCTTTTGCTGTGTCCCATAAATTTTGTGTGGTTTTGTTTCATTTTCTTTTGTCTCAAGGTAATTTTTCATTTCAACTTTGATTTCTTTTTTGACCAATTGGTTTTTAATAACATATTGTTTAATCCTCATTTTTTTTTGTTCTCCTTTGTTCCTCTGTTTTTGATTTCTAGCTTCATGGCATAGTCGTCAGTAAAATTTCTTGAGGTAATTTCTATCTTCTTAAAATTACTTTGGTATTTTTGTGCCCAAGTATAACAAGAATACTGGTAAATGTCCCATGTGCACTTGAAAAGAATGTATATACTATTTTTTGGGGGGTACAATGCTCTGAAAATATCCACCAAGTGTAATATTTCTATTGTGTTATTAAACTTCCCTGTTGCCTAATTTATTTTCTTTCTTGATGATCTGTTCAGTGATGTTAATGCAGTGTTGAAACCTCCAACTATGATTAGATTTCCATCGCTATCCCTGTTTATATCTGTTAGTAATTATATAGTGTAATTAGTTGCTCCTCTATTTGGTGCATATGTATTACGGAGTGTGTTATCCTCATCTTGTATCAATCCTGCAATCATTATAAAATATCCTTCTTTATCTTTATAGCCTTTGTTTTAAAACTCTTTTGTCTGAAATCAGTATGGCAACACCTGCTTTTTTGGCTTTTCCATTAGTATGGAATAAACTTTTCCATCCTTTTATCTCAATCTATATGTGTCCTTCTCCTTGATGCGGGTTTTTGTTTGCAGCATATTGAAAGTTCTTGCTTTATTATCCAGCCAGCCACACAATGACATTTTGACTGCAGCATTTAGTCCATTAACATTTAAAATAATTGATGATATGTTTGTGTTTATTGCCATTTTGACCTTATTTTGCAGTTGATTTGGTGTTTCCTCCTTGTTCGTTTCATCTTCCTTTTTTGGTTTGGTCATTTTCCTTTGTATTATCATGAAATTTATTTACTTTTACTGACTCATGAATATGTTTTGTCTTATTTTTGCCCTTTTATATAAGCCTATTAGACCATTACTATAACTGCTTTTATTAAACTTATAGTAACATGATCTCAGACCCATCCTACTGAGAACAAAAATTTTTAAAAGGAAAGACCAAAAATAAAAAATTCTCTATTTTCCTGCCTCCATTTCCCACTCTCAATGATTTGTATGTCTTGTTTTAAAATTTTGGGGTTTTTTTATTTGCAATTCATGAGTTATCACCTTTCCAGCTGTGAGTTTCACATTTCTGTAGCATCCTGCTGCTTTTCATTTTAGAGTAGACCTTTGAATATTTATTTTAGCATGGGTCTAGTTTTACTAAACTCTTGTAGCTTTTTCTTGTCTGTGAAATTCTTTATGTCTCCTTCTGTAATAGAGGATAGCCTTGCTGATTAAAGTATCCTAGGGTATATCTTTTTTTCATTCAGGACATTGAATATATCTTGCCACTCTCTTCTGGCCTGTAGTATATTTGTAGTGAAATGAGCTGGGTGCCTTATGGGGATTCCCTTGTAACTCACTCTTTGCTATTCTCTTGCTGCCTTTATGGTCATTTCCTTATCCTTGACTCTGGCCATCTTAATTATATATCTTGGTGTGGGTTTATTTGAGTTCTTCTTGTTTGGGACACTCTGAGCTTCCTATATTTGGATATCTGATTCCTTCTTTAAGTTTGGGAATTTCTCATTCATGAATTTTTCAAACACCTTTGCAAACCCGTTTGATCTTTCCTCCCCTTCTCGGACTTCTATCATGCCAAGATTGGCATGCTTTCTCTTATCATGTAAGTCCCTTTTTTTTTTAATTTGTTTCACATTGTTTCTTTTGTAGCTCTTCTGATTGGATGTTTTCTATTCTCCTGTATTCTAAGTCACTAATTCTTTCCTCTGTGTTATCTAGTCAGCTTTGTGACACCTTTAGATCATTCCTCATCTCAGTCAACATGTTTACCAATACTACTCGGCTCGTCTTTATAGCTTCCTTATCATTTTTAACATATTTTATATCTCTAAACATTAGCTTTTATTTCCATCATTAATTTGATCACTCCTCTTTTGAAATCTTGTTCGAGTAGGCTATCGATTTCCATTTCACTGATCATTCTTTCAGGGGATTTCTCTTGTTCTTTTATTTGGGAATAGTTTCTCTGCTTCTTCATCATGCTCCTACCTCTCTAACACTGTTGTTTATGGAGTATCAGTTACCTATTTTGGTCCTAAAGGAGTTTATCTACCTAATGCCTATGTAGAAATACATCTTAGAAAAGAGCAAAAAGAGAGAGAGACATAAAGAACTTTAAAAAAAAGGGGAAATAAATGTTTCATGACATTGTATAATGCATAATAGAAGAGCAAGTTGAAGCAGAGTTTTGAAAAATTATAATAATAAAAATATTTTAAACAATTTCCAAGGGATTAAAATTGGGGTATATATAATGGCCTAAGAAGTAAAAATTAAGAGGGTAATGGTAAATAGTACATGTAAATACAGACTAAAACAAGGTGGTATAATGTGTCTTCCTGGAGACTGTGTAACTTAATGTGAAGTCTTTCTGTATTCATCCTGTTTTGGAAGCTCAGCTTGCTTTCTCCAGAGGCCCTCAATAAGAGCCTTCATCTGTGCTGCTCCCAGGGCCTGTCGGCAAGCAGATCACTGCTACTCACAACACTGGTTCTGGAGCAGCTCTCTTTACAGTGGGCTGGCTTGTCACTGCCCTAACTGATGCTGTAGTCAGATGTTTCACACTGACCAGGGAGTTGTGGCTGTCATGCCCTCTCTGAGCCACAAGGTCAGGGTCTGCATTCAAGCCCAAAATGTGGGGGCCAACCAGCCCCCTTAGGGAGCCAGTCTCTCCACTACTCTGTGCCCTGTCCCTGGTCTAGGCCAAAACACAGCCCCTTGTTTATCTTGGTGGAACAAGTTCTCTATGGAAATAGGACAGATTTATCTTATCTGCCTCAGGCTGTAGACAAGTCCCCTTCTGGCGCTTGAGGCTGCTAAGTACTTAAGAGTGAATGCAGGTTTTGCTCTCACTGCTGCCTGGGTGCAAAGCACCAGAGGGTATGGTGGCTGTGTCTGAGCCCCTGCTCCCATGTCCTAGAAACTTTTGTGGATTTTCAGAGATGGGGATTATAGCTTTCCCCTCCAAGGGAGCGTATGCCCTGTTGTTTTATGGAGGGCCCAGTTTGTTCTGCCCTGTGCATCCACAACAATGGAACACAGCCCCCTTTTATCCCCCAGGCTGCCTCAGTGCAGATATCCTCATCTTCCACCCAGTTTGGGCAGCAAGTCCCTGCCCGCAGCTGCCAAAATGCATCTTAGGCTGGGTGTAACAGGGATCCTCTGTGCCTGTTGAACTTAGTACAGTTAGTCAACTTAAACTCTGTACAGGTCAAACCCTTGGAGGCTCCCCCTCCGTCCTGCTGGCCTCTCAGTTGGAGAGGGGAGACCCAGTGAATGAGAACGAGTCTTTATTTGTTGCTCCATCCTAGTAGGACCTGTCCCAATATGTTTTGCCTTTTTTCTTTTTTTCTTCATTTTCTCCTACTAGGTTTTTTGCATCATTATCTTTTGAAGAGGACAAAGTCCTATCAGACTTCTGCACATTCTCTGGTTAGCTGAGTGGGTCTGTGGATGTGAGTCTTGGTGCATTTGTGGGAAAAGGTGAGCTACGAGCATCCTTCTGCTCCACCATCTTTGCTTCCCCCACAAAAATTCTCACTTTATGGTGGAAGATATACACAGCCAGGAAATAGATGGAAAAGTTGTTTTATGTAAATGACAAGAAAGTGCAGATTGCAATGCACAACTCATACAAAATACATTTTAAAATAAGGGCCACAATGAAAGATAAATATGAGATTACATAAAGAAAAAGAGATCAATATAAAAATAGAGTATTACACTCATTAAATTATATATGGACCCACCACCATAGATCTAAGTATAAAAAGAAATATTAGTAGACATGAAGGAATTAATTAATTATGAAACAATAATAGTAGATGAGTTTAACACCTTACTATTCTGATGGCTGTATCATCCAGAAAGAATATCTGTAAGGAAACAGAGGTCTTAATAGCAGATTAGGTCATTTGAACCTAACTGAGCTATAGGACACAGCATCAGAAAAGCAGAATACATAGGCTTCTCAAGTGTGCACATGTTGTTATCAAAGGAATTAACCACATATTTTGTCATTAAAAGAGCCTCAGAAAATTTATGCAAATAAAGATTACAGCAAGTATTTTTCTATACACAAAATTATGAAAATATGCATCAACTCTAGAAAGAAGAACAGGAAAAGCACCAACATGAGGTTAAACCACATCCTTTAAAAAATACAATAAAACATGGTCAATGATGAAATCAAAGAGGTAGTAAAATCATACCTGGAGACATATTACAATGAAAACACAGCTTCATCACATGTATGGGATGCAGTAAAGGCAAATATAAGAGGGAAGTTTAGAACAGTTCAGGCCTTCTACAAGGAAAAAGAAAAAACTCACACAAAAGACCAAGCTTACCAACCAAAATAACTAGATACAAAAACAAACCAAACCCAACGGCAGTAGAATGAAAAATCTTTAATGATTAGGTTGAAAATAAGTAAAATAAAAATTAAAAAATTAATTAAAAATCATAAAAATCAACAGCTTATTTTTCTTAAAAATATTAACAAATTGATAAGCATTTAGCCAGGCTTATCAACAAATACAGATTGATCCCAAACAAAATAAGAAGTGAAAGAGTAGAAATAATGTCTGATAGCATACAAATGCAAACAAAGATTATGAAAGCACTCTGAGCAGTTACGTGACAACCAACAGGATGACCTTAAACAAATGGACAAATTTCTTGAAACGTACAGCCTGCCAACAATGAATAAAGAGAAAACTGAAAACTTGAAAAGAGCCATCATTATAAGTTAAATAATATCTAGAATTTTAAAAACAACCCTTGAACAAAATGCTTGGATGCCTTCATTAAAACCTCTTTCCTCTCAACTATTTCAAAAAATGTAGGAGGAAGGAACATTTCCAATGTTATTCTATGAGGCCACCAATACCATGATAACAAAACCAGACAGACACTACCAAAAAAAAAATTGAAAATGTGAAGCCAATATCCTTGATGAATATACATTCAAAAATCCTCAAAAAAAATAAAAAAATTAATCCAGCAATAAATAGAAAGGATTATTCACGATGATCATTTGGGTTCCTTCCCGAGTCACAAGGATTGTTCAACATACACAAGTCAATCAGCAAGACACATATTTAACACAGGAAGAACAAAATTCACAGGACCATGTCAATACACACAGAAAAAATTAGACAAAATTCAACATACATTCATGATCAGAACTCTCATAAATTTGAGTACAATAGGAACATCTCTCAACATAGTAAGGCAATTTATAACAATTTATAATATTAGGGGAAAAGCTGAAAGCCTTCAGGGTAAATTCGGGAACAACACAAGGATTCCTACTCTCAGCACTTCTGTTCCATAATAAAAGAAGAAAGGAAAAAGGAAGAAAAAGAAGAAAAAGAAATGCAAAATGGAAATAAAAAGGCAAAATTTTCCCCAGTATTGATGACATAACAATCTGCATAGAGTCCTAAGGTCTCCACACAGACTAATATGAACAATAAATAACTTCAGCAAGGGATCAGGATACAAGATTAATGTAAAGTAGTCTCTTGCATTTCTACACATTAATCATGAGATACCCTAAACTGGACTTTGAAAGCAATACTATTTATAATCCCATCCCCTCGAATATCTTGGAATAAATGTAACCACATATATGAAAGATCTAAACACTGAAAATTAAAACACATTGACAAAGAAATTAAAAATGATTCAAAGAAATGGAAAGATGTCTTGTGCTCTTGGATTGAAAGAATTAATATTGTTAACATGGCCGTACTACACAAAGAAACTAACAGATTTAGTGCAATTCCTGTTACAAAGCTGTAGTATTTCCCACAGAACCAGAAAATAAATTACTCTAAGTTTTACATGAAAACAATAAAAATTGTCAAAATGATCTTGAGGAAAACAACATATCTGTAGGTACAAACCTCCCAGATACCTTACTATACTACAAACCTACAGTAATAAAAACAGCATGGCTTTGGCACAGAGGTATAATCAATTAAAACAGAGAGCCTAGAAATAATTCCACACACCTATGAGCAACAAATCAATGATAAAAGGGGCAAGAGTACACAATGGAGAAAAGACAGTATCGTCAATGTATGGTGTTTGGAAAGCTGGACATCTACATGTAAAACAGTGAAATTAGAGCATCCCCTGAAATCATATACAAAAATGAAATCCAAGTGTTTTAAGGACCTAAATGTAAGACCTGATACTACAAAACTACTAGAAGGGAATATAGGATATACTCTATTGGATATATATTATAGGAATATTTTCTTATATCAGTCTCCTAAGGCAAAATAAATAAAAGCAAAAATAAGCAATTGGGACCTAAATAAACTTGAAAACTTCTGCACAACTACAGACAGTGTGAATGAAATGAAAACACTGCCTGTGTAATGGGAGAACATATATGCAAACAATGCAAGTGAGCAGGGGTTAATAGATGTAGGTTAATAGATGTAAGATGGATTTAGGTTACACAACTCAATGTGAAAAACAAAAACCTAATCAAAAAAAGAGCAGAGTACCTGAGTTAATATTTTTCCAAAGAAAACATACAGATGAGTAACAGCCAAGTGATAAAAATGCTCAACATTTCTAATTATTAATTAATTGCAGTTCAAAACCCCAATGAGGTATCACTTCACACTGGTCAAACGGTTATTATCACAAAGTCTACAAAGAGAAATTGTTGGAGACTATGTGGATGAAACTAATCTCTTGTATACTCTTTGTAGGAATGTAAATTGGTACTACTTCTATGGAAAATAGTATTCAGATTTCTTTAAAACCTAAAACAGAACTACCATATGAAACAGTAACACCTCTCCTAGAAAAAAATCTGGGGAAAACACCCTAAATTGAGAAGAATCAATGTTCACAAGAGCACTCTTTATAACATGCAGGACAAGGAAGCAATACAAGTGTCCACAGTAAACTATGGACTTAAAAAGATATGATATTTCTATAAATATGCAATGGAATATTACTCAGACATGAAAAAGTACAACAAATTGCTATTTCAGCATCATGAATGGAGCTAGTAAACATTGTGCTTAGTGGAGTAACTTAGACAAAGACAAAAATATATAATATAATTTATATGTTGAATCTAAACATTAACACATATCTGTGTACATCCATCTATAGCTATCTATAGATAGATGACAGATAAATAGATACGTAGGAGGATAGATACATAGATACATAATAGATAGATAGATAGATAGATAGATAGATAGATAGATAGATAGATCGATAGATCGATAGATAGATAGATGGATAAATAGATCTATAGAGACATGGTAGAGGGATAGAGAGATGAGATTGACAAGACTGAAGGAGACTGAAAGATATGGGAAAAATTTATGTTTACCAAAGGGAAAGGGAAAGACAATTTAATGGTAGGACATTGAAAGATAAAAATTATTATACATAAGGGAGATAAGCAACAAGGAGGATCTATATTGATCAGGGTATTATACACAATAACATAATAATTGAATGTTATTTTTATTGTAATAATTTATAATGCAGTGTAATCAACAAAGTGGTTGGAATCACTAGGCTGTACATCTGAAACTACACAATATAGTACATCTACTGTAGTGCAATTAAAAATGAAGCATCTCATGTAAAATTTAGTGCTTTTTCTGCTGATACCATCTTCCTTTAATATAGCTTTATTTTCACTTTTTACCTTTTAGGATTACTAACTCAAATTATATCTTTTACTGTTGTGAAAATGTTACCAGAGTGATGTATGTATATTTATTGCAACTGGTTTCCTATTCTTCTCTCTTTAATCTATATAGTATAGTAGCATATAAAAACATACCCAAAGAAACAGTTGCAACTTTCTCGTGGTCTCTGCTTATTATTTTGTTCAATGCTTTGCGTATATTTGCCATTATATTTTTCTTAGTATAGCTCTTTTCTGCACCTCTTGTAAGGTGTCTCAGTTTTGTTTTTTCATCTCATTCAGGTTTGTTTGTCTGGTAAAGCCTTTATTTTCATGTTATATCTAAGTGATAATTGTGCAAGGTAGAGTATTCTTGGGTGAGAGATTTCTTATTTCAGCAGTATGAAAATGTCATTTTAATAATCCTTGGCGGATGTTTTCTGCTCAGAAATCTGCTGATAGTCTAATGGGGGTTCCTTTGTAGATTACCATAACTTTTATCTGCTGCCTTTAAAATTTTACTCTGTCATTGACTTGTCAATTTGCATATGACGTATCTTGAAGAGGTCTTTTTGTCATAAAGTTATTTGTGTTTTGTTGGCTCACGGACATGTATATCAGTTTCTTACCCAGGTTCAGGAAGTTATCAACTATTACTACTTTAAATAAACCATCAGCTGCCTTCTAACTTTGTTCTCCATCCAGGATTTCACTCTAATGTGCACTTCTTGAAGAAGTTTGATGGCTATTGTAGAATTTCCTCACTTTTTAATATCTTGTATCTCTGCCATCTCCTATCATTTCTAGTTTTGTATTGGTGAGTTTGTTAATCTCTACTCCACAAAGACAGTCTTCTTACAGTGCTTTCTGTTGCATTGTTCATCTCATTTATTAAGTTCATCTGGTCCTCCAATAATGTTTGTTTATTTTATAGTTTAAATCTCTTAGGTAATGTATTCCTTATCAACATTCATTTTAATCCTGAGTTCACTTAACTGCTTTCTGACTTTTGTTTTTTGTATTGAGTTATTGTATGACATCTCTTTGGATTCTCTATTAATTACACAGAAGTATTCCATGACTTTAAGTTTGTTTTCTGCAGGGTTGACATTGTGTGTGTGTGTGTGTGTGTGCGTGTGTATGTGCGTGTGCCTGTGCGTGTGTTTCTGTCTGTGTCAGTGTCTGTGTGTGTGTATCTGTTTGTGTGCCTGCCCTATAATGTTATTGTGATTGGTCATGATCTTGGTAATTTATTGCTCTGATGACACCAAAAAAACAGATTTGGATTTGGAGTTTTGCTTTTGTTTTCTATTAGTTTGCAATATTGCACAATATTTGGTTTCACTTACCTGAGCTACCTCTGATAATATTTCAAAATAGCACTTTCTAGACGCTACTGTCTGGATAAAAGATTTCTTACATTGTCACTTCTTAGACAACTCTGGTAGTTAATGCCACTGTTGTCACTGGGCTGGTGAAATCTTCCTTTTATCCGATATCCCTTAAGACTCAGTGCACACATTGAGGAACGGTGTAAAGACAGGTGGTTATTTGGTATTAAGCAAGTGCCTTTGCCATGTCCAATGTTGCAAGGTACCTTTTCTCCACCACTATGAATGGGGAGTAGGGAGAATGTCATGAATGTCTGAGGGTCTAAAGGATGCAAATTCTGTCTGCATTGTGGCTCCCTCCTAGTTACCTGTGACCATGAGTTCTGGTGCAGTTGGAAGCTGAAGCTGTGTGAACCACTGAGACGCTGTTTCTACTGGGTACTCTGAACCTGTGGGCTCTGATACCCTAGTCAGTGGGCCTTGGTCGCAGGCACCAACTCTTCTCTTCCCTCAGTTCAGCCACATTTATGTGATTTAGCCCACCAAACTGCAGCCTTACACATGTGTTCTGGTGTATTGCTTTGTGTTGTAGTAATTTTTGTTGAGATGTGATCGTTTCACTGACTGTAGATTTAAGGGGAGAGACAGAAATAGTTTAAACTACTGTCACTTTTTTCAAAGTCTACACTTTTTCATTTAAAAGCTTAAATTCTTATAAGGACATTATAAAAAGAGTAAAGAAAGTGAACAAATCACCTCCCTTAATATCAGAGTCCTACAAAATATTTTGATTTTCCTGGGTTTTTTTCTTCAATATTTTTCCCACATGCATGAACATTTTACTATAATATATGCCTATAATCTCTTTAAAATCATTTAAATTATTAAAATTTTTCTCTGTGCTGTAAATGTAGCCCTGTTGCTTCTCAAATTTATAACTAGTAGCTTGCATATTTCTGTCTTCCATATCCATCTTCCCTATCCCCAATGGAAACCACTACTTGGTACACTACACATATATATGTGATTCTGTTTCTGGTTTTTTATGATTATTTCTCTTATATCTTTAGTTTCCTCATGTAAGTGATAACACAGTGTGTTTTTCTCTGTATGACTTATTTTCCTATGTGCAACATTATCTGGGTCCAGTCACATTGTTCCAAATGGCAGAATTTTATTTTTTGATATGACAATGAGTAAGTAATTATTATGTGATCTATATCTCACATCTACTTCAGCCAATCATCTGCTGATGGGCACTTGATTTGTGCTTCTATCCTTCACTATTATAAATGATGATGTTAAGGACATTGGGGGTAATATATCCTTTAAAGTTAATGTTTTCATTTTTTCAGATTTATATCAAAAACTGGAATTGCTGCAACATATAATGCTTCTATTTCTAGATTTATTAGCACTGTCCACACTTGTAAAATAGTGGATGCATCAATTTATATTTCCACCAATAGTGTACCTGGGTTCCTTTTATCGACATTGCCATTAATGTTTGTCATTTGAAGACTTTTTTTGATAGCCATTTTGGTTGCTGTGAGATTATATTTCATTCTGGTTTTGATTTATGATTTCCTAATGAATAGCAACGTTATGTTTCTTTTTATGTGAATGAAAGTCATTCACATGTCTGTTTTTGAATAGTTTCCATGAAGATAATTAAACTGATTTTAAGTTGGTGTCTTTGTTTTTTAAATATCGAGACTAATATGCTATTTATATATTATGGATATTAACACATTGTTGGTTTCATTGTCTGAAACTCTTCCTTCTATTCTGTGTGTTGTCATACATATTGCTGAAGGTTTCCTTTGCTCTGCAAAAGGTTTTGCACTTCACATTTATACAAAAAGTTGAATCCTTGTATCACATAATATATCTATTTTTTCCTCAGTAAAATTAAAAAGTATTATTGTTAGTTTTCCTTTATCTTTTACTTAGGAGATAGATGAAAAATAAATATTTCTATGAATTATCTCAAAGGCAGTTCTGCTCATGTTCTTGGCCAGAAATTGTATAGTTTCATGTTTTACATTTACAAAATTAATAAATTTTTATCTTATTTTTTATGCTATGGTAGGAAGTGCTCTTACATCTTCCTTTAACATGTACTGTTCAGTTTTCCCAGAACTACTTGTTGAAGAGCCTGCCTTTTTTCCATTGTATACCTTTGCCTCCTTCTTTGTAGACTACTTGACCATATTTGTGTGGGCTTATTTTAGGAAAGTATATTTTGTTCCATTGATCTATGTGTCTCTTTTAGTGACATATTTTGACATTTTAATTGCTGTTGCTTTGTAGTATGTTCTAAAGTCAGGGAGGATAATAACAAAAGCTTTGTTCATTATTCAAAGATAATTTTATGATATTTGGGTCTTTCAGAATTTTGTATAAATTTTAGTACTTTTCTCCTTGTTTTGTGAAGAAACATATGGATTCTGTGAGAATAGAAATTTACTAAATAAAAAAACTGAGAAAAATTTTATAGTTTGGAGGATAAATCATACAATATTAAACAACCAATGGATTGCTGCATAAATCAAGGAAAAAATACATAAATAAATATGACAACAAAAACAAAGTCCATGGGGTATAGCAAAAGCAGTATTAATAGGGATACTTATAGCAAAATAATCCCACTTATGCAAATAAGAAACATCTCTCTCTTTTAACATAATCTTATAAACAAAAGATGTAGCAAAATAATAAACAAACTTGTTAGAAGAAGGATAGGCAGCTGAATGGTCAGAACATAAACAAATAAAACAAAGATTAAAAATAGAAACATCTCAATAAACTCCATAATGTCTTTTGAAAGATAAATTTAACTGAGAAACTTTAACAAGACTCATGAGCAATAAAGTGACTACAGATTAAAATGCTCAAAAATAAATGAGAAGTTACAGCTTATATCAAAGTAACACAAAGCATCATAAGATGATACAACAAATTTTATGCCAATTAAAATGGAAACCCTAGAAGAAATGGAAAATTTCTTAGAAAGACTTTATCTCCAGGATGGAATGAGAAATAGAAAATATGAACAGATTATCACTAATGATATTTAATAAGTAATTAAACAAAATCTCCCAATAAACAAAATTCCAGGCCTAGACAGGTTCAAAGGTGACTTCTGCCAAACATTTAGAGAAGAGATATCACCTATACTTCTCAGAGAATTCCAAAAATTTCGAGAAGAAAGGAGGTTTCCTACCCCACCTTTCTGTATCACACTACTACATAAACAGGAACAAATACCACATAAAATTACAGGTTAAATACTACTGATAAGCATAAATGCAAAAATCATCACTAAAACGTTAGAAAAGCAAACAATACATTAAAAGGATAATACATTTTGATTAAGTCCCTATTATTCCAGGGATGCAAAAGTGATTCATTATCCACAAATTAATCAATGTGATACACCAAACTAACAAATTGAAAAATAAAAATTATATGGTCACCTCAAAATAGTCATAAAATGTTTTGAGAAATTCAGTATCTATTTATGATTATATTTCTCCTCAAATTGGGCATGAGGGAACATACCTAAAAACAATTAAGGACATATATGACAAGAACTCAGCTAACATGACACTCACTGATTAAAAGCTGAAAGCATCTCCAATAAGAGCAGGAAGAAGAAAAGAATGTTCAATCTTACCACTTTTATTCAGTATAGTATTTGAAATTCTAGCCATAGCTATCCAAAATAAAAGTAAGTAAAATAGAGCTAATTAAGAAAAGGAGTAAAAGTATCTTTTTCAGATGTCATAATTTAAACAGAAAACCTAAAAAATGGTGCCAAAAAACTACTAGGGCTTATCAATGCATTTGGTAAAATTTCAGAATGTAAAATTAACATACAGAAATCTTGCATTTCTGCACACTAACAAGAACCTAACAAATAGAGAAAGTGAGGGAACTGTCTCATTTACAGTTGCATTACAAAAAGAAAATCAAGAAAGATATCAAACCAAGGAGGTAAAAACGTGTACTCAGAAAACTATAAAACTTTATAAAAGAAACTGAAGATAATGGAAACTGATGAAAGGATATAATGTGTTCATAGATGAGGAAAATAATATTGTTTAAATGATAGTACTAGCCAAGTTATACACAAATTAAATTCAGTGCCTATCAAAATACCAAGGGCATTTTCATACACTTACAAAAAATAATTCTTAATTTTACATGTAAACACAAAAGAGTTGAAATCACTTAAAAAGAAAAGAAAAGAAAAGAAAACAAACAAATAAAAACACAAAAAACTTTAACAAAGAACAAAGAAGATGTATCACTGCCCTGATTTAAAACTATAATACAAAACTACAGTAATGAATATGGTTGTGGCACAGAACAAACAGAATAATGGAACACAACAGAATGACTAAAAATGAAATCAGACAGTTATGCTCATTTAGCCCATTACAAAAAAAAATGAATATACAGTGGCGGAAATGTAATCGACAGGCATATAAAATGGTGAACATCACTAACCATCAGAAAAATGCAAGTCCAAAACACAAGGAGATTTTATGTCAATCCTGTCAGAATGACTATGATCAAAAAGCTAATAAATATAAATATTAGTGAGGATGTAAGAAATTGAATGCTGATGCAATGCTTGAGTGAACGTAAATTTGTGCTGCCACTGTGGAAATCACTGTGGAGTTTTATCTAAAAATTAAAAATGAAATATTATCTAACATTTCCATATCTGGATACTTATTCCAAGAAAATAAAAATGCTAATCAGAAAAGATAAAATTCAATCCTATATTCACTGTGGCATTATTTGAAATTGACAGGATATAGAAGCAAATTAACTGCTCATCAATAGATGATGGATGAAGAAAATGTGTGTTTACAATATATATATCTACCCATCTATTAACTACAGATTTATCTACATTTGTTTATATATATATATACACACACACACATATTAAAATTGAATGGGTTATTTCTCAGCTCTAAAAAGAATAATTTCTTGTCATTTGCAACAATTGGGTAGACCAAGGGGGTAATATGCTAATTGAAATAAGTCAGAGAGAGAAAGACATATGCTGAATGGTTTTACTCATATTTGGGATTCAAAACAAATGAACATAACAAAACAGAAAAGGAGTTATAGAAATAGAAATAAACAGGTTGTTCACAAGAAGGAGGGAAATGTGGTGAAGAAAAAGAAATATTTGAGGAAAATTAAGAAAGAAATTTTCCATTTGCAAATTAAATGGGTCAGGGGTAAGAAATGTATTGTATGGGAAATCGTAAATAATGATGAAATATTTTTAAATAGCAACATATCATAACTATATTTATTCTTCTGATCAGTTTGAAATGTACTAAAAATTGCAAACATTATGTTCTGTAAGAGAAACTAACACATTGTTATACATTAAAGTATACTTCAAAACCAAAAAAAACATACTTATACAATAAACATCAGATTTCTAGTTAACAGAGGCAGGGGTTGGGAAAGGAGAATTAGATTAATGCACTCAAAGTATGCAATCGTCCAGTCATAAAATAATGATGTTCAACGGATGCTACGTATTAACAGGATAAATAAAATTAATACTGCTTTATGTTATATATGAATGTTGTTAAGAGGGTAGACTCTAAGTTTTCTCATCACAACAAAAAGAAAAATTGTATTTCTTTAAAATTGTATCCAAATGAGATACTGAATTCTCCCTAAAGTAGCTAAGATATTTATTCCATGATACATGTAACTCAAATCAATACACTGTGCAACTAAATTTGCACAATGCTTTTTGCCAATTATATCTCAATAAAAGCTGAAGGAAAAATGGAAAGACAATGATCACTTTTTTCCCATGTCATTTCCCATGATTGCTTTTGCAGCAAGTAAACTTGAGTCATGATACACTTATCCTAGGTAAAGATACTAATAAAAAAGTGATTCTACTAAATAATGCATAGGGATACTAAAAAAATTAGTGTTTTACCCTGCCTTAAACTTCTTCATGATAACCGCACACAGCTTTTGTAGACATGAAAATTTCACTCTGTGTATTCATCTGAGATTAGGGAATGGATACAAATGTTAACCCTGGCTGCATTTGCTGTGAGTGATAAAGTTCAATGTCTCTGACAGGAGGTCTCATCTTCACGACAGCCTCTGTAAGAAAGGAGCATGCAAGGTTGCTAAATATCTCAGCATGGTGAAATCTCAGAACCCCTACATTTCTTAACTGTTTTGCAATGGGAATGCAATACTGACAAAGACTTAATTTTGGATAACAATATGGTGTTTTCCCATGGTTGTATTAGGGGATGTGAGGATAAACCCTGAGATCTAAAACAAATATCCTCGCTCAAGTACTGGGCAAAGAACTTTAAACTTCTGCATTATTAGGACTGAGGACTGCTTTTAAAATGATGACTACGCTCACTCCATTCCAGATAGTCCAAGGAAAGAAAAGTTATTGCAATTTCTAGGTAAATGGGAATAAGTCACTGGTTCAGTCTCTATAAATTTGTCAAGGGTAGTTCAAAGCCAAAATAAGTTGTGTCAACAATAAGAAATTAAAGAAAAAAAATTGGACATAATCTTAAATTAAAAGGAGACACAGACCTGTGCTGGGCTCTGGGGACTGGAGAATGTATATGCCTCAGTCTAATTCAAGGGTTCAGTGGCTTGACCCTAGCATCAGCTCGGGATTCAATGAACAGGTAACAATTAGTATACTGGGAGAAATATAATCTGCCTATCCCTGATCGGAAGAAAAGCTGGTGGTTCCAATGAAACTCTTAATTTACAGAGATTCTGCCAAATGCAAAGGAATAATTCACTGATGACTCAACTAAGAAAAACTTAGTTACAGCTTAACTATCCATTTCACACACACACACAGTGGTAGAAAGATTTGTAGTATTTAGTGGGAAGAATTCAGTGGGCAGATCTCAGAGAATAGTTTTAAAAGCACCAGCCAACTTTTGTACTTTTGCCTATAGTCTAGGTTTTCCCAGGGAGAAGACTACAGATGGACAAACAAACAATATTCTTTTCAGGATTTGTAATTTTGAGAGTAAACTGTAGCTTTTGACTTATCAGTATAGAACCTTGTTAAGATGATCACGGTAAGACCCACTGTCTGATAAGAGAGATGGAAACTAGCTGCTGAACCAGCCCATCTGAACCCCAGAATGCTAATGTAAGCAACAACATAGCCACCATCAGATTTGAGCTGAAACACTTAAAAGTTTGATGTTTCTGTTGTAGGAAGAACCACTGAAGTCCAGACACAGTTCTCCTGCTGCAAGTGGTCTCTTTTCTTCTCTTGGTAAAGGTCATATTGGTGGGATGTTGCTAGAGATAACCCTGGCCCATTTGCCCATTCTCCAGATTGTCAAAGGCTTTCTTCACAACTGGTGACACATTTTCAGGACTCAATGTTGCCATTCCAATCTTATCAGCTGACACTGGCTGCATGTTTGTGATTAGAAGCCTTAGGATCCCTGACCTTGCCTACAATTTTTGCAGCATTTCAGGGCATTTCACTTTCTGAAAATGCTTCACCTTTTATTTTAAATTAATGGGAAACCATCAAAGACTTCCATGAATATTTTATATTTCTTAATATCTGCAGAAATTTGGTATTCTTGCAGTTGGACAAATTTTTATTTCTATCACCCTCACCTCCTTCTTGTCCACACATTTTAGATTGCAATTTGGTTACTGAATACGACCACCCCAACCAAGGGGTAAGTACCTCTTAGATACTTCCTGTGTGAAGGTTAGAAGGGGCAAAATTATGTGGGGTGAATAAACCTACATTAAATATTTGCAATGGCACTCCCTCTTCTGGACAAAGCTCTGATTCTAAGAAGTAAATTAATTAGAAGTCAGTATAGTTATAGCTATGGGGATGAGAATCAGTTATTTTGGGGTGGTTGGGTGATGAAGAGACAGGAGAAAATCCAGCAAATGTGAATGGAATGCTTTATGCATCTGGAGGCATGAATTCAGAAGAGAATAATACATTGTCTCCTGTACCTACCACCACTTACTCTCTTGGGTGATTAGACCTTCGGCTATGAAATTAGCTAGTTTGTGATGAAGAGTAAAGGCCATAATGAAATAGTTTGAAAACCATGAGAGATTTGTTGTTTCAGGAAAGTAAATTTTGCTTAAAGTCAACATATTTTTTCATTCACTAAATACGAAAATGCATCCGCTGGCAAGTGCTGTGCTTACTGTGCTGGTATCCAAGTTAGACAAGGAAAGGGGGATAGACAGAAAATATCTGCAGGAGGTGATTTCTGTGCTGAGACATGGAAAATCTAAGTATGCAAAAGGAGGATATCCTAAGTCCAAGGATGAGTTGGAGCAAAACTTGTGAGTTTGGAGTTAATATGGCTGATAAGCATTTGCCTGGATATATCACCAAATACAGTGAAACATAAAGATATGCCAAGGTAATCAGATGCCAGATCTATAAAAAATGACTAAACTATATTGAGTTTGTGGGCTTAGTGTTGGAAAGTCATAAATTGTCACCCTGAGGTTGTAAGCTTGTTTTTGGCTGGAACATAAAAGCAACATTAAATATTCACTAGAAAATATAGTGTAGACTCTTGAGGGGAGGAAAAGAAAGCACCAATTGGAATACTTTGAGAACAGTACATATAAGACCATAGATAAAATTACTTCTTAAATTCTATCACATGCTGAATGTGCCATCTGAGACTATATCATGTGATCTTTATGATTCCAGGGATGACATAAAAGAGACCATGATCCCTGGGTCGGTTCCTGCATTTATCTCCTGTTCCAACCTATCCTAACTTAACACTTGTAATACTTTCCAGGATGAACCAGAAACAACTTATTAGTTTTCCCTCTCTCCATGGTTTAGACTTCTCAAAATTGTTCCATTTTCTCTTCTTCCTTACAAGAAATTATTTAAATTTACTCCCATATTTTTCCATCAAATATTTATATCAATGAAATATCTTCTTTTTTCTTTAAAAGGTATCTTAGTCTCCCATTTAACTCTTTACTCTATTTTAAACAAATATAAAGAAAATAGAAGTACACATCTATGTTTATTGTTCAAATAAGAAAATTGCAGATATTTGTTGACATTTGCCAACCTCACTTTTAATCTTTGTTATCCTGCATTATCTGGTAGTCCTGTGGTAGATCAGTTGTAATTAGGATGCTGTTCATAAACTGAAAATGGCTGATGAATTGGCCTTGAAAGAGAGGTAGCTGATGTATCAGCTATCACTGGCACTGGAAACCGTGGGTTGATCCCTGGTTGAAGTTTAGAAAAATGACGTTCATTGTCAGATATGTTGTGATATCTATTTGGAAAATTAGAAGGCTCCACCATCAGTCCAAAATAATTGCTCTGTATGGGAGACAAGATGCTGTACTGAGAATTAGAAGTTTTAGTTGTAATGAAGTTCAAAACACGGCCATTTGCTTCAGTGTAACTGCTTTGAGAGTGCCCGTGGACAGTGGCCAACTGATTTAAAGTAGCACGTTTATCCACTGCAATTTGTTCTGGTGGTCTAACTGACATTGATGATGAAGGAGAAAAATCACCTCTGATCGGGATGTTTGTATCACCAATTATGTGGCTGGCAGAGGGCTTTCTTATTAGAGGTATGTTTAAATTTGCAGAAGGTAAGAATGAACTTTCTCCACTAGTGTCAGCCACAAAATCGGAATTAGGATTATCCACATTACCCCCTCCTTTAAAGTGCTTTTTTTGAAATCTTCAGCCAATGAAGATACCAGAAAGGCATTTTTAATACCAACTCTTCTTTTTATTCTCACTAAAATCTAGAGACAGCCTCGTTCATAATTTGGATTATGGTAGAACTGCAGCTACAACCAAAGGAGGAATGTTTTAGTAATATTTTAAACCAAAATACAACACTACAATAAGCTTAACCTATAAACCCACAGATTTCACGTTTACTATGCAAAGATAATATCATCAAAATATGAACATTGTTGACTACTTTTTGAAGTTCCTTATTTGGAACATACGCATTTAAATAGTATAGTCATCAAATTAAAGAAGTTAGCATTTGCATTAACGGTGCATGCCACTTTATAAAAACAGCTTTAATACATTTATTTAGGTTTCCGGTAAGATTCATAATTGCAAGCAAAGTTTCTCATAATCTTGAATATTTAAGGCACTGTCCTCATTTTTTAGAAGAAACAAAAAATTTTGGCTTTAGTAGTGTTATAAAATTTTTAAAATCTAGCTTTACAATTATATTAACATTGATTGATTTGCAAAATAAAACTTTATATATCTTACCAAGTGGTATCTAAAATTTCTGAAAACCTTGCTTAAAACAGAGACTTCTTTTGCTTCTGCCAGAAAGTCTGCTAGACAAGCAGATCTTTGAAAATTCTGCCTCACTTTATGAAATCCATAAAGGTTAAGCTGTCTAACAAAACATTTCATACTTCCAGTTTCAAATATTCTGAAAGGGGCCTTTCTTTCCAAAACTTCCTTCTTAAAGACAACTTTATCAATCACTATGGTAGTTCCATTATCATCCCACCAGATGGATTTAAATTGGTCACTCCCAGCCATTTTCCAGAGTTTATTGGAAATGTCAGAGAACGAAAATAATTATCTTCATCTGGTTCAGAGACACAATGTGTGTAACATGGTCTTTTTATCAAGGATTTTTCAGACAAACCCTGAAAAGCATTTTCTTCAATCATGGACCTCAAGTCCAAGTCCCCAGAGAATGTTTGATCACACAAACAGATCTACCGGAGTTTCCTGAATCAGTTGTTCCAACATAATAAGACACATCTTGAATTTCGGAAGAAACATGTGCCACCTCAAATAGCTTTTTCTACAGGTACTTTTCTTATCTGCATGATTTTGAGCATTGCAGCTTGAAATGCTACTTTGGCAGGCCTGCACAAATAAACTACTAGGCCATCACAATGGTTCTCAACCTGAGTAGCTGTGACATCACAAAACGACTGGTCTCCTAGCAACTCAAGTGGAAAATTCAGCCAGTGTTTACTTCTCATTCATCCAGTTAAAATGAAACATACTGGATGTTTATTTTTATAGTGTGATCTGCAAATATTAACCTCACAAACTTTTTTTAAATAATTTAATATTGGGGTATTTTAAATAAAACCAATCTCCTTCCTTTTGTACACAAATTTATAACAGATTTGTAAACAGAGTATAAATAATGCAGAGAATAAATTAAATAATTTTAAAGTTTTGGAATTTAAAGTGAAATTTGTGTAAAACCTGTACAGAAAAGCTATAAGAATTTCATTATCATTTGTAATTAAAGTGAAACATAATTTGATTTGGAAACGGAAGTAGTTATTTATCTGTGTATTTTACAATAAGTAGCTCTATATTCAAAACATGAGCAGAATAAATATTAGTTTATTTGGTAATTTTATAAATAAGTGGTAAATATATATGAATTATAATTAGATTAAAATAATGAAACAAACAAGAAATCCCAAAGGGGGAATTTTTGTTTTAAATTGTAATTCAATGCTATAATTAAAACAATTGTAATTAAATATTCTACATTAAAATAACACTAGAGAAAATCTTATTGTATACTTACAAATGTTTATTTTTGCCATTCTTTCACTCAGAGGTCCCAAGAAGGTATAAATTTTCTTATCATCTTTATAATCCATACTCTTGGGGCTTCTGTTAAGTGTTCTAAAATAATGTTGATAAATACACTTATGCACAAGATCCTGGATTCAATAAGCAGTGCCTCCAATAAGGGGCAAACAAACAATCAAATAACAAATAAATAACTGAATATGTGGGTTGGGGTGGAAAAGACAAGGTACCGGATTTTAGGAAGCAATATGTTTCCCAGTCCTAAAACAGTTGGCATTGTTATTATAATACGGCATTTTAAGGCAAGTGTTTTGTGCACTAATTGTAAATAGTAGCTATATTCTGTATCAGTAAGCTGTAGTAAATCCAGTACTACCAAAACTTATAATCTTTATTTAGAAATCAATTCCATTAAACATAATTCAAATTCAAATTGAGAGATAAAATTTTTAAATAAATAAATGTACACTCAAGCTACAATGTAAATTTTTCCTTCAGTATGTGTACATTCCATTCTAAATAAATATTAGCAACCTGAATTCATTTCATGTTCTAAGTATTAGAAACTATAGTTTAGTTTGATTTAGTCCTGATTCATAAATATTATTTAACAGATGCAAATAAATAAATGTGATACCATCCCTTAAATAACAGAAAATTCAAAAGTAACTATCTCAAAAAATGTAGGAAAATTATTGGCAGATCTGATCTTAACTTTTGTGTACAAAAAATTCTTAAGAAATTCGCTCTAGATTAAATATAACTAAACATAATTAAAGCCATATATGAAAAACCAATGAGTAAATTCAAGTTCAATGTTAAAAGACAGGAAGGTTTTCCTCTGGTCCAAGAATATGAACAAGTAGCTCATTTTCACAAGTCCTAAATTACACTTCTAGTAGTCCTAACCAGAACAACTAGCCAAGAAAAAATATAAAAGACATACAACTTGTAAACAAGAAGTAAAATTTTTACAGATATCATGATTATACATAGATGGAAAACTCCACAGACTCCTCCAGTGTTTGTTAGAAATAATGAACAAAGATAGTAAATTTGCCAAATGCAAAATCAATATACAAATATCCATTTCATTTTTATATAGTAACAACACATAATCAGACAAAGAAATTAGGAAAACAATTGTGTGTACATTTATACCAAAAATAATAAAATAGGAATACATTTGATAAGTGAAATAAAAAATCTAAACATAGGTCTATAAATTACAGGTGCAAGAAATATATGTAAACAAAATAAATAAAAGATGCTCTGTGCTCATGGATTGTATACAATATGAAGAAATATTCTAATCTATCTTTCACATGTTCAATCTCCCCAGCACTACTTATTGAGAAGAATGTCTTTTCTTTATTTTATACTCTTGCTTCCTTATTCATGGGTTAATTGATCATAGGTGTGAAGGAATATATTGGTGTCTGTTTTTGAGCCAGTATCATGTTGTTTAAATTACTAAAGCTTTGTAGGACTGTTTAATATCAGAGAACTTTACACTATTGTATTTAATACTCTTTTGCAAAGGTTACTTTTGCAACTCATGATCTTTGTGGTTACATATAAATTTTGAAATTATTTGTTCTATTTAATGAAAAAATCTCATGGGTATTTTGAGATGAATCACAATAAATGTAGACTCCTTTGGGTAGTATGGTTGTTTCTACCACATTTTTTCACATTGTTAACATAAGTGATTTTTTCTTTTCTTTGGATCAGTTTTAATTTCCTTCATCCATGCTATCTATCTTTTAATATATAGATATTCTTCTTATTTGTTAACTTCATTTCTAGGTTTTCTTTACATATATATATATATATATATATATATATATATATATATATATAATTATATTCATTATATATATAAACACGATTCCTACACAAATACAAAAGGCAGAAGGCAGTGTGAAGTCGTATTCAAATTCCTGAATGAAAGAAAGCTGGAATCTAAGATAATATATTAAGCAAGGCTTTACTTTAGAATAGAAGGAGAGATAAATAACTTCCACAAAAGCAAATACTAAAAGAATTTAGCAACAGAAAAAGAAATAATGAAAGATCTACTCTAAAAAAAGAAACAGAATGCTAGAGAAAGGAGAAAGGCATAATTAGAAAGGCAATAGCTACAATGACTTACAATAGAATAAACATGATGTTGTAAAACAGGACATCAAAATTTTTAAGGGTCAGAGGGTGAAACAGGACAATACAGAGAATTTTCTTCTTCTTTCTGTTCCCTTTAGGATCGGTTAGAATTTGTACTCTTAACAGTTAAAATAAACAGATATAATAAGGGTTCAATATGCATACAAAACAGGTTAACCATAAGTCAAAAACTTTCAATGAATTCACAAAGCCTAAAAGAAACCAAGATAATAAAAGAAAACTTATCAAGCCACAAAAAGAAAATGAAATGAAGAAAAAGTAAACAAAAAATCTACAGGGAAATGAAGTTCAAAATGGAAATAAACACGTCTACCAATAATTATCACAATTGTTAATAGACTATGTGCTTCAATCAAAAGATATATATTGTCAGATGGGATAATATAACAAGACCCTACTTTATGAAGCATGCAAGAGACCCATTTTAGTTAGAGCAACACACACCACTTGATATTCAGAAGATGGAAAAATATATTCCATGCAATTGGACATGACAACAAACAGAACTAGCAGTACTGACTTCAAACAAAATAGACTTTACAACAAAGGCCATAGAGAAAGATAAACAAGGACATGATATAATGATTAAAGGAGCAATAAATAAATGAGATTATTATACTTATTAATATATATGTACTCAATATAGGAGCATCTTAACACATAAAAAATACTAATAGATAAAAAGGGAGAAATCGATGGGAACACAATAACAGTAGGAGACTACAACACCCCATTACCATCACTAGACTGGTCTTTCAGACATAAAATTAATAAGGGAACCAAGATACTTAGAGATACAATAAAATAATTGGAGTTGGTTGATATTTTCAAAACAGTACTTCTCCCCCAAACATAATATACATTCTTTTCCAGTGCACATGGAACATTTTCTAGGAAATATTATATAGTCAGGCACAGAAGAAGCCTCAACAAATTTAAGCAGTTAAAAATAATTTCAAGCATCTTTTCTGAGTATAATACCATGAATCTAGGAATCAATCAGAGAAAAACAAGTAGAAAAAATGACAGCATGTAGATTAAACAACATGGTACTAAAACAAGAGGGGGAGGTGATGTAGTAAAAGAGGAAATTAAAAAATATCTTGAGAAATATGACAAAACTCTATGCAAAGTTTATGGAATAAAGTTAAAACAGGCTTAAGAGGGATGTTCATAGAGACAAGGCCCTCCTGAAAGTAAAAGAGCAATTTCAAATAAATAATCTAACATTCTATATAAACTAATAATGAAAAGAAGAGCAAAAAAAAAACCAAAAGTCAGCAGAAAGAGGAAAATAAAAAAGATCAAAGAAGAAAGAATTGAAATAGAGAATAAAAAATTGAAAAAAATGAAATTCTCTTTTGAAATAGTAAACAAAATTGCCAAAACTCTGGAGAGACACATCAACAAGAATAGAGAGAGAACACAAATAACATAAGAAATGACAATGGAGAAACTACAAAGAGTACAACAAATTTGCAAAATATCATAAGGGAACACCATGAGCAACTCTATGGAAACAAACTGGATAACCAGGAAGTAATGGAGAATTTCTGGAAATATTCAGCCCACCATTTTTGCATCAAGAAGTAATTGACCTTTGAACAGACAGATCACCAGAAAAAGAATAGAATTATCAATAAAATAAAAAATCTCTGCAATCAAAATTCAGACCCAAAAAGATTCACTGGGGAATTTGTCCAAACATACAAAGAAAAATCCATTTCAGTCCTCCTCAAACTCTTCCAAAAGATTGATATGGAGAGAGTACTCCCAAACTCACACCATAAGGCCAACATCAACCTGATACCAAAACCAGAAAAAGACACTACCCCTAAAGAATACTATAGGCCAATATCATTGATAAACATAGATGTAAAAGTCTTTAAGAAATTCTTAACAAACAGAATCCAACAGCATGTAAAAAAATATACACCATGGTCAAGTTAGGTTCATCCCAGGAACACAAGGATGGTTGAACTTATGCAAATCAATCAACCAATTGTGATACAGCATATCAACAAATGAGAGGACAAAGAACCACATGATCATCTCAGTAGATGCAGAAAAAGCATTTGATAAAATTTAACACCTATTTGCTATAAAAGTTCTTATCACAGTGGGCATAGAGGGACCATATCTCAACATAATGAAAGCTATTTATGACAAACATATAGCCAGCAAAATACTCAATGGTAAAAAACTGAAACCCTTCTCACAAAAACCTAAGACAATACAAGGTTGCCCATTCTAGCAATTTCAATTAAATATAGTCTTGGAAGTCCTAGCAACAACCATCAGTCAAGAAAAAGAAATAAAACGATTCAGACTGGAAAAGAAGAGGTAAAATTGCCACGATAAGGAGACATGACACTATATATAGAAAACTGTAAAAACTTCACAAAAAATACTTAGGTTATAAAAGGAAATAGGTAAGGTACCTAGAATAATGTACAAAAACCAACTGCATTTCTTAACACTGCAATTGAATCGACAGGAAAAATGTATAGAAACAACTGCTTCTATAACTGCACAGAAATCTATAAAATATTTAAGAATAAATCTGCCCAAGTAGGTGAATGATTATACATGGAGAACAAGAAAACTTTGATTGAGAAAATCAAGAAAGACTTGAAGAATTGAAAAGATACCCAATGGTCTTGTAATGGAAGAAATAATATTGTTTAAATGGCCATACTGCCCAAGGCAATCCACAGAATTAATGTGATTTCCTATGAAATTATGCAAAACATTTCTTTTAACGACTGAAACAAATGATCTTAAGATTTTCAAAGAGTCATAAAAGGTCCATAATTTCAAAAGGAATATTCAAGAAAAAGAAAGAGGCTGGAAGAATAAACCACCAGGTCTCCATACACTATTGCAGAGCTACAATAATCAAAATGACATGATATTGGTACAGAAACAGGCACATGGACCAATGAAACAAAATAGAGGGCCTAGGAATAAATCTACAGGCCTATGTTCTATTAATCTTCGACAGAGTAGCCAGGAATATGACAGAGAAAGACCATCTCTTCACAAACTGGTGTTGGGAAAACTGGATAGCAGCATGCAGAGCAATGGAATTAGAACACTCCTTAACTCCTTACACAAGAATAAACTCAAAATGGCTTGAAGACTTAAATGTTAGTCAAGACACAGTAAATCTCCTAGAAGAAAACATAGGCAAAACACTCTGATATAAATCTCAGAAATGATCTCCTAGAATACACTACCCAGGTAATGAATGTAAGAGCAAAATTAATTAATGGGACCTAATTAAACTTATGAGATTTTGCATAGAAATGGGAACCATAAACAAAGAAAAATGACAACCTGCGGGATTAAAGAAAATGTTTAGAAATGATGCAACTGACAAAGCCTTAATTTCCAAAATATAAAGTCTTCATACAACCTAATACTAATAAAAAAAAAAACAAGAAACCTAATCTGAAAATGGGCAGAAGCCCTAAACAAGCAATTCTCCAATAGAGACACACAAATGCCACATAGATATATAAAAAAAATTGCTCACTATCATTATCAGAGAAGGGCAATTCAAAACTATAATGAAGTATCACTTCACAATAATCACAATGGCCATCATTAAAAAGTCCACAAACAATAAGTGCTCGGGATACTGTGGAGAAAGGGAACCCACTGACACTGTTGGAAGGAATGTTGTTTAGTGCAGTCATTGTGGAAACCAGGATGGGGATTCCTCAAAAGAATAAAAATAGACTTAACATACAATCCAGCAATCCCACTTCTTGGTATATATCAAAGGGAACCCTAATTAAAAAAGACACCTGCACCCCAATGTTCTTTGCAGTGCTATATACAACAGCCACGACATGGAAGCAACCTAATTGTCCAACAACAGATGACAGAATTCAGAAGTTATGCCGTATTTACACAATGGAATAATATTCTGCCATAAAAATTGATAAAACAATGACATTTGCAGCAAAATGGATGTCCCCAAAAAGTGTCATTCTAAATGAAGTCAGCCAGAAAGAGAAAGAAAAATAATACATGACATGATATATGTGGACTCTTAAAAAAATATTTGGATGAGGATACTATGATTTCATCAACAGAACTAAAGCACACTCGCAGATCTACAGTAATACGATGATGTGGAAAGTGGATGCAAGAGGATATATCTGAGAGCTGTACTTTTATAAAAGTTATCCACTATATATAAAAATAGATTTTTTGAAAATTTTTTTTGTATGACACAGGGTAGTAAGTTAAATATCGTGAAGTAACCTTTAATAGGCCCACAAATATATGCATGTATGGGAACAAATGGCAGTATTTCAATGATAAATAAATGAATAAAAATGTAAATAAATAAATAAATAATAACAAAATATAATTATTTAATAATAAATGAAGTACAATGATTCACACTATTTATCTTCACACCTCAAGAATCTAGGAGAAAACAGAAAGAATATAGAAGAAAAGTGAATGTATGAGAGTAAGGCAAATAATGAGAAACAATTGAAAAGTTAAAAAAAAACCTAAGTTTGTTTCTTTTAAACGTAAGTTGGACAAAAGTTTAGGTTTGCTAAGAAAATAATGACTTAAATAGAATTAGAAATAAAAGAAAAAATATTACCTCTGGTGTTGTAGAGATGCATAGCATCATAAGAAATTACCATTGGCAATGATTTGAATGACCTAGAACAAAAGACAAATTCCCAGAAACATATGTCTTCCAAAACTGAATGAAGAAGAAATTAGAAAGTTAAATGGAGCAAAAGTGTGTATGAGTATATCGGTAATCCATACGTACTGAAGCAGAAAAAATTTTCAAGACGACGTTACTGGTAAATTCTGACATAAATTTGAAGACAATTTTTCAGCAGTTCTTCCCCAAATCTTCCAAGAATTTGAAGGGGGTGAAAAATTCCAAACTTATTTTATGATGCCAGATTTATTCGCATAACAATGCTAGAAAGGACATTATATGCAAAATATAGAATATTATCCCTGTTGAACATACGTGCAAAAATTCTCAACAAAACACAAGCAAAATGAATTCAACAACACATTTAACGTATCATACACATACACGAGTAAAGGGATTTATCCTCGGGTTTAAGGATACTTCAAAATATTCAAATCAATAAAGGTGACATGCCACACTAATAGAATGAGGAATGATACTCACATAATCATTTCAATAGGTGCAGAAAGAGCATTGTATATAATGCAACATACTTTTAAGGTCTTCAAAGAAATTTATTTATGCCTGTCAGTGGTACGATATCATATATACACAAACACTGTGTGGAGAGAACCGAAGCAGTTCTCTGTTTATTGATTCTTAGAAAAAGGGTTTATTTCGGACATGCACAATACCTCACATATCATCTTAGTTATAACAATGTTAATAACCTTAAGCTATTTATGTCGCCATGCTCCTGCAATAAGCACAGGATGTTAAATGATCAAAGATTGTTTTAAATTTTATCACGGAACTCCATTAAGTAGGCCATCTGTTATCCAGCCGGCTGTGCCTATCTTAGGTTGTCCTCCTCTGAGTATCTTACCCAGAATAGGCTATCCAGCCATCCATACTGGATACATTGAGTAGGCCATTTCTTATCCACCCTGGATATGTGACATTCCTCACAGCTTGTTTATCAGTTCAGCCAATGAGCTTATTCTCTTGAGCTTTCAGACAGGGGCCTACAAACCCAACATCACCTTGACAGAAAAATGGATGAAGAAAATTTGATGTATATATGCAACGGAATCAATACTATGCATTACTTTCAACAGTGTCCATGGTGTTAATTTTTCTCCACAATCTAACCAATATCTATTTCTTTTCATTTTGATGAGAGCCTTCTGACAAGTGTGAGGTCTTGTCTCATTTGTGGTTTATGAATTACCTAATAATTTATAACTCTGAACATATTTTCATGTGTCATTTTGCCAACTGTATGTTTTCTACAGAAAATTGATTCAGATCAATCTATTCAGTTCCTATGGACTTTTTTAAATTGGATTCTTTGGTATTTTTGTTGTTGTTTTGGGGTAATTGTTTGCCATATATTTTGGATATTAACACTAGATTGGAAAATATCACTTGAAAATATATTCTCCCATTGTGTTGGTTGACTTTTCATTTTATTGATCATTTCTTCTGCAGTGTAAATCTGTTTAGAGTGATACAATCGTATTTTGTTTTGCTTCTGCTTCCCTTCCCAGAGGAGACATATGTAGAATCATATTAAGTCCAATCTCAGAGTGTACTTCTTATATTTTACCCTTGGATTTTTGTTTTCAGGATTTATGTTTTATATGCCCAGGAGTGGGATTGCTGTGTCATATGATAGGTCTATTTTTATTAATTAAAAACTTCCATACAGTTTGCAAAGTGGTTGCACCAATTTTCATTCCAACCAACAGCGTTGGAGAGTCCCTTTTTCTGCACAACCACCTCAGTCTTTATTTTTTGTAGATATTTGTAAGACAGCTCTTCTCAATATTGTGGGGTAAGTCATTGTTTATTTTTGTCTTGCCTTTGTATAATGATTAGCAATGAGAGCATATTTTTATGTTCCTGTTTGTCATCTGTGTATCTTCTTTAGAGAATTGTCTTCTGCTCATTTTCTGGCTGAGTTGTTTCTAGATTTTTGAAATGGAGTTGTATGAACGATTTGTGTATTTTTGAAATTAACCTCTTGTTGATTGCACTGTTTCCTAATGTTTTCTCCCATTTGGAAGTGCATCTTTTCATTTTGTTTATTTTGCTGTGTAGAAGTTTATAAATTAAATTAATACCTATTTGTTTATCTTTCTTCTATTGTTTTCAGCTTGGGAGAGTGACAAAAGAAAATTTTGCTTCAATTTTTGTCTTGTTTTGCCTATGTTAGTCCCAGGAGTTTTATTATGTCATGTATTAGATTCAGATATTTAAAACATTTTGAGTTTATTTTTGTACAGTGTGAGGGAGTGTTCTAATTTCATTGATTTACATGTAGCTGTCTAGCTTTCTCAACATCACTTGCTGAAGACTGTTCAGGGTTTGTATATATTTGTTTCCTTTGTCATAGTTTAGTTGACCATAGGTGTGATGTTTAATTTATGCCCCTGTTATCCATTCCAGTGATATAGATGTTTGGTTGTTTTCCAGCATTGTGGTGTTTTGATTACTGTATTATTGTAATATAGTCTGAGATCTGGGTGTGTTATGGGTTATGCCTCCAACATTGTTCTTTTTCCTCATTGTTACTTTTGCAGTTCTGATTCTTTTGCAGTTCCATTCAAATCATAGGACTGTTTTTATTTCTGTGGAAAATATCATGTAGTTCGATCTGAATCACTTTATATCTGTACACATCTTTTGTAGAATGTATATTTTAAAAATAATTATTCCTCTAAACTAAGTCCTTAAACTTCCTTTCCATTTCTTTGCATCATCTTCAAATTTCTTCATCAGTGTCCTATTAATTTTACTATCTTGTTTTTTCCATAGGTTTTTCATTTTTTGATCTGATTTCTTATGGACTTTTTAAAATTATGGAATTATTCAGTTAGTGTAAAAAATGTGACAGTTTTTGTATATTAATCATGAATCATGCTTCTTTGCTAAATGTCTTTATTAGTTTTGTTTGTTCTGGTGTGGAGAATCTTTAGGGATCTCTATATAGTTTATCATGTCATATAAAATAATAACAGTTTTACTTCATTCAATCCAACTTGAATGACATTTTTTCTTGTCCGATCACTGTTGTTAGAATTTCCCATACTGTGTTTAATAAAAATGGTGAAAATGGGCACCCTTGTCTTATCCCTTAATTTGGCTTTCAGGTTTTCACTTTTGCATATTATGTTGTCTGTGGGTCTGTAATTAATGACTTTAGTTATGTTGAGATATATTTTCTGAATCTTTCTCTGCTAAGAGGTTTCTGTCGTTGTTGCTGTTGTTGTTTTAATGAATAAATGTTGAATTCTATGAAATGTTTTTATCGATTTATTGGTATTACCATGTCATTTTCTCTTTTTCTATTGTTAATGTGGTGTATCAAACTGATTGATTTGTGTATGTTGAACCTCTCTTGTGACCCTGCAATGAATCCAAGTTGATCATGGTGTATGATTCATTTTAGGTATTGCTGGATTTAGAATGCTAATAATATTTTTTAGAATTTTTGTGTCTAAATCTATCAAATATTATGGCTTGAAATTCCCTTTGCCCGTACTTTGTTGGCTTTGCTATCAAGGTGATGAAAGCTTCATAGAATTAATTTGGGAGTTCCCCACATCTTCACTAATTTTGAATTGTTTGAAGACTATGAGTTCTGCTTTATATTTTTGTACACTTATCCATGTGAGCTGTTAAAATCTGCACTTCTATTTAATGATTTTTTAAATGCAAATTCTATCTTTCTTCTAGTAAGCGGTTTGATCAAATTATTTGTTTCTCCTAATCTCTGTCTCTTTCTAGACATTTGTCTATTTCTTCTAAGCTGTCCAGTTTATTGGCATGTAAATGTTGACAAAATGATCCCTTTTTTGTATAACTGATGTAACAATTGATATTTCTCTTCTTTTATTTCTTAATTTATTTCTTTGGAGCATCTATCTTTTCATCATGTTGCACCTGGCTAGAGGTTTTTTGATTTGCTTAGCTCAAAAAGAAAACATAAATCATAATCTTTGGTTTTACTACTTTTGCATAGTTCTTTTCTCTATAATTTATATTTACACCTGTAATATTTAGGATAATTTTTTTTTCCTTTTTTAACTTTTTTATTGATTTACAGTCATTTTACAAAATTGTCTCCAATTCCAGCGTAGAGCATAATTTTTCAGTTTCAATGAACATATATACATTTTTTGTCCCATTTTTTCCTCTTTGAGCTGCCATATGATTTTTCGTTCTTTTCCCTGTGCTATACAGTACAATCCTGTTTATCTATTCTACAATTTTGTCCTCCCAGTCTATCTCTTCCACCTCCCGCCCCATGGCAACCAAACTTTGTATTCAATGTCTGCGAGTCTATTTCTGTTGTGTATTTGGGCTTTTTTTGTTTTTTGTTTTTTTTTAGATTCCACTGATGAGCCATCTCATATGGTATTTTTCTTTCTCTTTATGGCTTACTTCACTTAGACTGATGTTCTCCAGGAGCATCCATGTTGCTGAAGATGGCATTAAGCTGTCAGTTTATATGGCTGACTAGTATTCTATTGTATAAATATACCATCTCTTCTTTATCCAGTCAAGTGTAAATGGACATTTATGCTGTTTCCATGTCTTGGCTATTGTAAATAGTGCTGGCTATGAATATTGGGGTGCAGGTGCCATCCTGAAGAAGGGTTCCTTCTGGATTTATGCACAGGACCGGGATTCCTGGGTCATATGTTAAGTCTATTCCTAGGCTTTTGAGGAATCTCCATCCTTTTGTCCACAGTGGCTGCACCAAACTGCATTGCCACCAGCAGTGAAGGATGGTTCCCTTTTCTCCACAGCCACTCCAGCATTTTTCATTTGTGAATTATTGTTTGATGGCCATTCTGACACGTGTGAGGTGATACCTCACTGTAGTTTTGATTTGCATTTCTCTAATAATCAGTGATATTGAGTATTTTCTGATGTGCCTTTTGATCATTTGTATGTCTTCCTTGGAGAATCGCTTGTTAAGCTTTTCTGCCCATTTTTGCATTGGGTTGTTTATTTTTTCTTATTCAATTGGATGAAATGCTTATATACAAAGAAGATCAAGCCTTTGTCGCTTTCATATGCGAATAATTTTCCCTTTCCGTAGGTTGTCTTTTTGTTTTACTTCAGGTATCTATACTGTGCAGAAGCTTGTAAGTTTCATTAGGTCTCATTTATTTATTCTTGCTTTTATTTCTTCTAAGATAAAATTTTCGAGACTTATGTCAGATAATGTTTTGCCTATATTTTTCTCAAGGAGGTTTATTGCATCTTGTCTCTTGTTTAAGCCTTTGATCCATTCTGAGTTTATTTTTGTGTGTGGTGTTCTAGCTTCATTGGGAGTGTTCTAGCTTCATTGATTTACATGCTGCTGTCCAGTTTCTCCAACACCATTTGCTGAAGTGTCTGTCTCTATTCCATTGTATTTTCTTGCATCCATTGTTGAAGATTAATTGACCAAAATTTTTTGGGTTCATTTCTGGTCTCTCTATTCTGTTCCATTGGCCTATGTGTCTGTTTTCCTTCCAATAAAGTGCTGTCATGTTGACTGTAGCTATATAGTATTATCTGAATCTTTAGTGTAAATGCCACTGATTTTTGAACCTTAATCTTGTAACCTGCTAACTTGCTGAATTCTTTGATCAGCTATATTAGTTTTTGTCTGGATCTTGTAGTGTTTTCTATATTTAGTAACATATTATCTGCATATAGTGAGACTTTTATTTCTTCCTTTCCAACTTGCATCCCTTTTACTTTTCTCTCTTGTTTGATTACTGTGGCTAGGACTTCCAAGATTATCTTCAGTAGGAGCCGTGATTGTGTGCATGTTTCTCTTGTAGCAGATTTTAGTGGGAAGAATTTAACTTTCTCACCATTGAGTACTATGCCAGCTGTAGGTTCTTTATCTATAGCTGTCATGATGCTGAGATATATTCGCTCTATTCCTACTTTGGTGAGACTTTAACAAACGTGGGTGTTGAATTTTATCAAATGTATTTCCTGCATCTTTTGAGATGATCATGTGGTTTTGGTCCTTTCTCTTGTTGATGTGCTGTATTATATTGTTTGATTTGCATATGTTGAACCACCCCGGTATCCCTGGCAAGATCCCCACTTGGTCATGATGTATAAATTTTTTTCTGTGTTCTTGGATTCTATTTGCTACTATTTTGGTAAGGATTTTTGCGTCTGTGTTCATCAGTGATATTGGCGTATAATTCTCTTGTTTGGTAGTGTCTTTGCCTAGTTGTGGTATCAGGGTGATTGTGGCTTTATAGAATGACTTTGGGAGTGTTCCTTCTTTTTCAATCTTCTGGAAGAATTTGAGAAAGACTGGTAAGAGTTCTTATTTGTATGTTTGGTTGAATTCCTCAGTGAAGCCGTCCGGTCATGGACTGTTATTTGTTGGGAGGTTTTATATTGCTATTCTGATTTCATTTCTAGTGCTCTGCTTGTTCAAGCGGTCAGTTTCTTCTAGATTCAGTCTTGGTGGACAGTATGTTTCCAGAAACTTGTCCGTCTCCTCTAGGTTATCCAGTTTGTTTCCATAAAATTTTCATTGTATTATCGTTGTTATTCTGTATTTCTTTTTTATTTCTTCTAATTTCTCCATTCTAATTTGTGCTCTCTCTCTTTCCTACTTTCAGAGTTTGGCCAGAGGTTTGTTGATTTTACTTACTTTTTCAAGAAACCAGCTTTTGTATTGGTTGATTTTTTTCCTATGGTTTTTTCAATCTCTATTTTATATATTTCCTCCCAAATGATTATAATTTCCTTCCTTCTGCTTCCTTTTGGGGTTTTTTGTTCTTCTTTTTCTAGTTCATTCTGCTGGTGGGATAAACTGATTTTTGTGATTGTTCTACATTTTTGTGGAAGGCCTGTATCACTATAAACTCCCCTCTCAGCACTGCTTTTGCTGTGTCCCATAAATTTTGTGTGCTTTTGTTTTCATTTCCTTTTGTCTAATGGTACTTTTTCATTACAGCTTTGATTTATTCAGTGACCCACTGGATTTTTAATAACATATTGTTTTATCTCCATGTTTTCCTTTTGTTCTCCTTTGTTTCTCTGATGCTGATTTTTAGCTTAATGTCATTGTAGTCAGTAAAGATGCTTGAGGTAATTTCTATCTTCTTAAAGTTGCTGAGGTTTCTTTGGTGCACAAGTATATCATGAATCCTGGAAAATGTCCCATGAGCACTTGAAAAGAATGTATATGCTATTTTGCGGTGGGTGCAATGCTCTGAAATTATCCACCAAGTGTAATATTTCTATTGTCATATTTAACTTCTCTGTTGCCTAATTTATTTTCTGTTTCGGTGATCTGTCCAGTGATGTTAAAGCAGTGTTGTAATCTCCAACTATGATTAGATTCCCATCACTATCCCCCGTTATATCAGTTAGTAACTATTTTATGTACTTAGGTGCTCCTGAATTTGTTGCATATAAATTAATGAGTGTGCTATCCTCAAATTGTATCACTCCTTCAATCATTATAAAGTGTCCTTCTTTATCTTTCTTTATGGCATTTGTTTTAAAGACTCTTTTGTCTAACATCAGTACTGCAAATCTTGCTTTTCTGGCTTTTCCGTTTGAATGGAATACCCTTTTCCATCCCTTCATTCTCAAGCTATAAGTATCCTTCTCCCTGAAGTGGGTCTCTTGTATGCAGCATATTGATGGTTCATGTTTTATTATCAAGCCTGCCACTCTATGACTTCGACTGGAGCATTTAGTCCATTAACATTTACAATAATCGATGATATGTTTGAGCTTATTACCATTTTGACCTTATTTTGCAGTTGATTTGGTATTACCTCTTTGTTCATATAATATTCCTTTTATGGTTTGGTCATTTTCCTTTGTATTATCATGAAATTTATTTTGTTTTAGGGACACCCTGATAAGTTATTGTCTTGTTGTTACACTTTTAGATAAGTCTTTTAGACCATTACTTTAACTGCTTTTATTAATCTGATATTAACAAGATCTCAATCCCATTCTACTGAGAACAAAATATTTTAAAATGAAAGACCAAAAAAAAAAATTCTCTATTTTCCTGGCTCCCTCTCACACTCTCAATGATTTGTATGTCTTGTTTTAAAATTTTGTGTTTATTTTATTTATAAATTCATGAGCTATCACCTTTCCAGCTGTGAGTTTCACATTTCTGTAGCATCCTGCTTCTTTCTTTTTATAGTAGAACTTTCAATATTTCTTTTAGCATGGGTCTTGTGTTGATAAACTCTTGTAGCTTTTTCTTATCTGTGAAATTCTTTATGTTTCCTTCTAACATAAAGGATCGCATTTCTGGTTAAAATATGCTAGGATATATCATTTTTTCATTCAGAACTTTGTATATATCTTGCCACTCCCTTCTGGCCTGTAGTATATGTGTTGTAAAATCAGCCGGGAGTCTTAAGGGGATTCCTTTGTAACTCACTCTTTGCTATTCTCTTGCTGCCTTTAGATCATTCCTTTATCCTTGACACTGGCCATATTAATTATATGACTTGCTGTGGGTGTATTTGGGTTCTTCCTGTTTGGGACACACTGAGCATCCTTTACTTGGATATCTGATTCCTTCTTTAAGTTTGGGAAGTTCTCAGTCATGATCTCTTCAAACATCTTTGCAATCCCATTTGATTTTTCCTCCCCTCCTGGGACTTCTATCATGCTACGATTGGCATGCTTTCTATTAACCCATAGGTCCCTTATGCTTTTTTCATTTGTTTATCATTGTTCCTCTTGTAGCTCTTCTGATTTCTATTTTCCTGTCTTCTAAGTCACTAATTCATTCCTCTGCATTATCTAGTCAGCTTTGTGCCGCCTTTAGATCATTCCTCATCTCAGTCAATGGTTTACCTATTCTACTCGGCTTTCTCTATAGCTTCCATTTCATTTTTAACATATTTTATATCTCTAAACACTATCTTTTATTTCCTTCTGTAATTTGATCACTCCTTTTTTGAAATCTTGTCCTAGTAGGCTATCGATGTCTATTTAACTGATCTTTGTTTCAAGGGATTTCTCTTGTTCTTTTAATTGGGAATGGTTTCTCTGATTCTTCATCTTGCTCCTACCTCTCTGGCACTGTGGTTTATGGAGCATCAGTTTTCTACTGTGGTCTTAAAGGAGTATATCTACCTAATGCCTATGTAGTAATACAACTTAGAAAAGAGAAAAAAGAGAACGAGAGACAAAGAGTTTTAAAGAAGGGGAAATAAATATTTGAAGACATTTTATAATGCATAATGGAAGAGCAAGTTGAAGCAGAGTTTTGAAAAATACTAATAATTAAATTATTTTTAAAATATTTCAAAGGGAATAATATGGGGCTATATATAATTGCCTAAGAAGTAAAAATTAAGAGAGTGATAGAAAATGTAACAGGTAAAAAGAGATTAAAACAAGGGGGTGGTCAATGACCTCCTGGTGACTGCATAATGTTAATGTGAATTCTTTCTCTATTCATCCTGTTTGGAAGCTCATCTCCCTGCTTTCTGAGGCCCTCCTTTGGAGCCCTTGTCTGTGATGCTCCCAGTGCCTGTTGGCAAGCAGATCGCTCCTACACCCAACACTGCATCAGGAGCAGTCTTCTTTACTATGGGCTGCTTGTCACTGCCCTGCCCATTGCTGCAGTCAGCTGTTGAATACTCACCAGTCAGGAGTGGGCATCATGTCCTCTCCCAGTACCATGGTCAGGGGCTGCATTCCAGCCCAAAATTTGAGGGGCAACAAGTCCCCTCTGTGTGCCAGTCACTCCACAGCTTTGTGCCACTGTATGGTCTGCCTCGGGTTTGCACACCGGAAGTAGGCTCAGGGAAGACAGAGGAACGGCCCTGTCCCTGATCTGGCCCGAAGCCCAGCTCCTTGTTTGTCTTGTTGAAGCTAGTTCTCTGAGGAACCAGGACAGAAGGATCCTGTCTGCCTCAGGCCGTGTAGAATTCTCTGTCTGGCCCATAAGGCTTCTAAATCCTTAGGAGTGGATTCAGATTTTGCCCCAGCTGCTGCCTGAGTACAAAGCACCATAGGGTATGGTGGCTGTGTCTGAGCCCCGGCTATCTTCATCTAGAAACTTTTGTGGATTTCCAGACAAGGGTATGCACCCTTCCCCCCAGAAGGCACATCTGCCCAGTTGTTTTATGGAGGGCCCGGGATGTTCTGCCCTGTGCACCCACAGCCATGGCACACAGCATCCTCCATTCCACCAGAGTGCCTCAGTGCGCCCAACCCCATCATCCACCCAGCTCATACAGCATGGCCCTGCCCCCAGCTTATGGGCTGCATCTTGGGCTGGGTGTCTGTGCCTGTTTACTTAGTTCTGTCAGTCAACTTTTACTTTGTACAGATCCAAGCCTTGAAGGCTACCCCTCCATCCTGCTAACCTCTCAGATGGAAGGGGGAGACACAGTGAATGAGCACCATTACTTCTTAGCTGCTCCCTCCCTGTGGGACCTGTTCCAATATGTTTTGCCTTTTCCTCTTTCTTTCTTCCTTTTCTCCTACCAGATTTTTTGCTTCTTTATCTTTTGAAGAGGACAATGTACTATCAGAGATCTGCAGGTCCTCTCGTGAGCTGAGTGGGTCTGTGGATGAGTCTTGGTGCATATGTGGGAAAAGGTGAGCTATGAATATCCTTCTCCTCCACCATCTTGGCCTCCACCCCAATAATTCTCATTTTATGGTGGAAGATAAACACAGCCAGGAAATAGATGGAAAAGATATTTCATGGAAATGACAAGAAAGTGCAGATTGCATTGCTCAACTCATACAAAATATGTTTTAAAATAAGAGTCACAATGAAAGATAAATATGAGATTACATAAAGAAAAAGATCAATATAAATATGGAGTATTACATTCATTGAATTATATATGGACCCAACACTGTAGATCATAATTATAAAAAGAAATATTAGTAGACATGAAATAATTAATTCATTATAAAACAACAATAGTAGATGAGTTTAACACCTCACTATTCTGATGGCCATTTCTTCCATAAAGAATATCTGTAAGGAAACAGAGGTCTTAATGACATATTAGATCATTTGAACCTAAATGAACTATTGGACACTGCATCAGAAAATGAGAATACATAAGCTTCTCAAGTGTGCACAGGATGTTTTCTAAGGAATTAACCACATGTTATGTCATGAAAGGGGCCTCAGGAACTTTAAGCAAATATAGTTTACAGCAAGTACTTTTCCATAAACAAAAGTGTGAAAGAATGCATCAAATCTAGAAAGAAGAACAGGAAAAGCACCAACATGAGATTAAACAACATCCTTTAAGAAAATACAATGAAACAAGGTAAAAGATGAAATCAAAGAGGTAATACAATCATACCTGGGAACAAATTACAATGAAAATACAGCTTCATAACATGTATGGGATGCAGCAAATGCAAATCTAAGAGGGAAGTTTAGAACAATTATAGCCTTTTACAAGAAATAGAAAAACTCACACAAAGGACCAAGCTTACCACCCAAAATAACTATAAATAAGACCAAACAAAACCCAAAGTCAGTAAAATGAGAAATCATTAATGATTAGGTTGAAAGTAAATACAATAAAAAATTAAAAAATAAATTAAAAATCATAAAATCAACAGCATTTATTTTCTTAAAAATATTAACAAATAGATAAGCATTTAGACAGGCTTATCAAGAAATATAGAGAGTGGACACAAACAAAATAATAAATGAAACAGAAGAAATAATATCTGAAAATGCACAAATACAAACAAAGATTATGAAAGCACTCTGAACAGTTACGTTACAACCAACTGGTCGACCTTAAACGAATGGACAAATTTCTTGAAACGTACAGCCTGCCAACACTGAATAAAGAGAAAACTTACAACTAGAAAAGGGCAATCATTATAAGTTAAATAAAACCTATAATTTTAAAAACACCCCTAAAACAAAATGCCTGAATGCCTTCACTAAAACCTCTTTCCTCCCAACTGTTTTATAAAATGAAGGAGGAAAGAAAATTCCCAAAGTTATTCATTGAGGCCACCAATACCATGATAATAAAAACCAGTGAAATACACTATCAAAAAAAGTATGAAAATGTAAAGCCAATATCCTTGATGAATATACATTCAAAAATTCTCAAAAAACATCAACAAATTAATACAGCAATACATATAAAAGATTGTACATGATGATCAGTTGGATTGCTTCCAGAGTCACAAGGATGGTTCAACATACACAAGTCAATCAGCATGACACATATCTAATAAAGGAAGGAGAATATTCACAGGACAATGTCAATACACACAGAAAAATCATTAGACAAAATTCGACATACACTCATGACCAGAACTTTCATGAAAGTGAGTACATTGGGAACATCTCTCAACATACTAAAGGCCACTTATAACAATTTATAATATTTAGGGGAAAGGCTGAAAGCCTTCTGGGTAATTTCGGGAACAATACAATGATTCCTACTTTCAGCTCATCTGTTCCATAGTAAAAGAAGAAAGGAAAAGGAAAGAAAAAGAAGTAAAAGAAATGCAAAATGGAAAGAAAGAGGCAAAATTCTCACCAGTACTGATGACATAACTATCTACATAGAGTCCTAAGGTCTCCACACAGACTATTATGAACAATAAGATATTTCAGCAAGGGAGCAGGGTACAAGATTAATGAAAATAAGTCTCTTGCATTTCTACACATTAATCATGAGATACCATAAAATGGACGTTGAAAGCAATACTATTTAAAATCTCATCTCCCCAAATATCTTGGAAGAAATGTAACCACATTTATGAAAGATCAACACACTGAAAATAAAGAAACATTGACAAAGAAATTAAAAATGAGTCAAAGAAATGGAAAGATGTCTTGTGCTCTTGGATTGAAGGAGTTAATATTGTTTACATGGCAGTACTACACAATGAAACATATAGGTTTAGTGCAATTCCTGTTAAGAAAGTGTGGTATTTCTCACAGAACAAGAAAATGAATAACTCTAGGTTTTACATGAAACCATTAAAAATTGCCAAAATGATGTTGAGAAAAACAACAAATCTGAAGGTATAACCTCCCGGATACCTTACTATACTACAGTCATTCAGTAATAAAAACAACATGGCATTGACACAGTGATATAATGAATAAAAACAGATACAGAGCCTAGAAATAATTCCACACACCTATGAGTAATGAATCAATGATAAAAGAGGCAAGAGTACACAATGGAGAAAAGACTGTCTCATCAATGGATGGTGTTGGGATAGCTGGACATGTACATGTAAAACAGTGAAATTAGAACACTCCTTGACATCATATACAAAAATAAACTCCAAGTGTATTAAGAACCTAAATATAAGACCTGAAACTATAAAACTGCTAGAAAGGGATATAGGTGATACTCTATTGGTTATATATCATAGGAATATTTTCTTATACCAGTCTCCTAAGGCAAAAGAAATAAAAGCAAAACTAAGCAAATGGCACCTAAACAAACCTGAAAACTTCTGCACAGTTAAGGACAATATCATTGAAATTAAAACACTGCCTGCGTAATTGGAGAACATATTTGCAAACATTGCAAGTGACCAGGGGTTAATAGATGTAGGTTAATGGATGTAAAATGGATTTAGGTTACCCAACTCAATATGAAAAACAAAAACCCAATCAAAAAAAGAGCAGAGTACCTGAGCTAATATTTTTGTAAAGAAAACATACAGATGAGTAACAGGCAAATGATAAAAATGCCCAACATTACTAATTTTTGGTAATTGCAAATCAAAACCACAATGAGGTATCATTTCACACTGGTCAAATGGCTATTATCAAAAAGTCTACAAATAGAAAGTGTTGGAGAAGATGTGGAGGAAACAAATCTGTATACTCTTTGTAGGAATGTAAATTGGTACAACTTCTATGGATAACAGTATACAGATAACTTTAAAAATAAAAGAGAACTACCATACGACCCAGTAATACCTCTCCTAGGAAAAATCTGGGGAGAAACACTAAATTGAGAAAAACCAATGTTCACAACAGCACTGTTTATAATATGCCAGACAGGAAAGCAATTCAAGAGTCCACAGTAGACTATGGACTTAAGAAGAAATGATGCTTCTATAAATATGCAATGGAATATTACTCAGCCATGAAAAATTATAACACATTGCTATTTCAGCATCATTAATATGCTTAGTGAAGTATCTTATACAAAGACAAAAGCATATAATATAACTTATGTTGAATCTAAAGTATAACAAATATCTGTGTACATATATCGATAGCTATCTATTGATAGATGACAAATAGAAAGAAGTATAGATACATAGATACATGTTAGATAGATAGATAGTTAGAAAGATAGGTATATAGATAGATAGACAGACAGATAGATAGATAGAGAAATGGTAGAGAGATAGAGAGATTAGATAGACAAGACTGAAGCAGACTGAAAGATACGGGAAAATATTTATGTTTACCAAAGTGGAAGGGAAAGACAATTTAATGGTAGGACATTGACAAATACAAAGCAGTACACATAAAGGAGATAAGCAACAAGAATAACCTGTATAGATCAGGGAATTATACATAATAACATATAATAAATTTATGTTACAATTATTGTAATAATTTATAATGAAATATAATCTTCAAAGTGGTTGGAATAACTATGCTGTAAATCTGAAACAACACAATATAGTCCATCGACTTTACTTCAAATAAAAATAAAATATCTCATGTATAATTTAATCCTTTTTCCACGGATAGCATCTTCTTTTAATATTGTTTTATTTTTACTCTTTACCTTTTATGAATACAGATTCAAATTATTTCTTTTACTGTTGTGAACATCTTACAAGATTGATGTATCAATATTTATTGCAACTGATTTCCTAGTTTTTTCTCCCTTTAATCCATATAGAATAGTAACGTTTAAAAACATACCCAAAGAAACAGTTGCAACTTTCTTGTGGTCTCTGCTTAGTATTTTGTTCAATGTTTTGTGTATTTTTGCCATTTTATTTTTCTTAGAAGAGCTCTTTTCTGCACCTCTTGTAAGGAATCTCGGTTTTGTTTTTTTATCTCATTCAAGTATTGTTTCTCTGGTAAAGTCTTTATTTTCACGTCACAACTAAGTGATAACTATGCAAGGTAGAGTATTTTTAGGTGAGAGATTTCTTATTTCAGTAGTTTGAAAATGTCATTTTATTTACCCTTGGCATGTGTTTTCTGCTCAGAAATTTGCTGATAGCCTAATGGGAGTCCCTTTGTAGATTATCATAAGGTTTTATGGCTCCCTTTAAAATTTTACTTTGTCATTGACTTGCCAATTTGCATATGACGTATCTTGAAAGAGGTCTCTTTGTCTTTAAGTTATTGGTGTTTTGTTGGCTCACAGACTTGTATATCAGTTCCTTACCCAGTTTCGGGAATTTATCAACTATTACTTCTTTAAATAAACCATCAGCTGCCTTCTTTCTTCTCCGTCCAGGATTTCACTCTAGTGTGCGCTTCCTGAAGAAGTCTGATGGCTATTGTTGAATTTCCTCACTTTTTAATATCTTGTATCTCTGCCATCTCCTATCATTTTTATTTTGTATTTGTGAGTTTGCTAATCTCTCCTCCACAAAGATGGTCTTCTTCCAATGCTTTCTGTTGTATTATTCATCTCATTTACTCAGTCCATCTGGTCTTCCAATAATGTTTGGTTATTTTATAGTTTGAGTCTCTTAGGTAATGTATTCCTTATCATCATTTATTTTAATCCCGAGCTCACTAAACTGCTTTCTGAGTTTTGATTTTTGTATTGAGATACTGTATGACATGTCTCCGGAATCTCTATTACTTATATGGCAATATTCCATGACTTTAAGTTTGTTTGCTGCAGGGTTTTCATTTTGTGTGTGTGTGTGTGCACGTGTGTGTGTACGTGTGCGTGTGTCTGCATCTGTGTCGGTGCCTGTGTGTGTGTATCTGTGTGTGTGCATGCTCTATAATGTTACTGTGATTGGTCATGATCTTGATAAATAATTGCTATGATGAAACTAAAAAACAGATTGGAAGTTGGAGTTCTTACTTCTGTTTTCTGGCAGTTTGAAATATTGCACAATATTTGATTTTACTTACATGAGCTACCTCTGATAATAATTCAAATTGGCACTTTCCAGTCGCAATTGTCTGGATAAAAGATTGCTTACATTGTCACTTCTTAGACATCTCTGGTAGTTAATGCCACTGTTTTCACTGGGCCGGTGAACCCTTCCTTTTATGTGATATCTCTTGAGACTCAGTATACACATTGAGGAAAGTTGTAAAGACAGGTGGGTAGTTGGAATCATGAAAGTGCCTTTACCATGGCCAAAGTTGCAAGGTACCTTTTCTCCACCACTGTGAATGGGGAGTAGGGACAGTGTCATGAATGTCTGAGTGTCTGAAGGATGGAATATCTGTCTCCATTGCGGCTCCCTCCTGGTTACCTGTGACCATGAGTACTGGTGCATTTGGAGGCTGAAGCTGTGTGACCAACTGAGACCCAGTTTCTACTGGGTACTCTGAAGCTCTGGGCTCAGATACCCTAGTCAGTGGGCCTTGGACGCAGGCACCAACTCTGCTCTTCCCTCAGTTCAGCCACCTTTATGTGTTTTAGCCCACCAAAGTTCAGCTGTACATATGCGTCCTAGAGTATTGTTTTATGTTCTAGTTATTTTTGTTGAGATGCGATTGTTTCACTAACTGTAGATTTAAGGAGAGAGACAGAAATATTTTAACCTTATGTCACTTTTTTAAAAGTATATGCTTTTTCATTTAAAAGCTTAAATTCTACAAAGGACATTAAAAAACAGTAAAGAAACTGAACAAATCACCTCCCTTAATATCAGAGTACTACAAAATATTTTGATTTTCCTGGGTTCTTTTCTTCAATGTTTTTCCTACATACATGCACATTTTAGTATAATATATGCTTATAATCTCTTTAAAATCATTTAAATTATTAAAATATTTTTCTGTGGTGTAAATATAGCCCTTTTGCTTCTCTAATATATAACTAGTTGCTTGCACATTTCTATTTTCTCCATTTTCCCTGTCCCCACAGGAAACCACTATTGGTACACTACACATAAATATGTGATTCTATTTCTGTTTTTTATGATTATTTCTCTTATATATTTACTTTCCTCGTGTAAGTGATAACACAGAGTGTTTTTCTCTGTATGACTTATTTTCCTATGTGCAACACTTTCTGGGTCCATTCTCATTGCTCCAAAAGGAAGAATTTTATTTTTTGATATGACAATGACTAAGTATTTATTATGTTATCTATATCTCACATCTACTTCAGCCAATCATCTGTTGATGGGCAGTTGAGTTGTGCATCTCTCCTTGACTATTATAAATGATGTTGTTAAGAACATTGTGGGTAATATATCCATTAAAGTTAACGTTTTCATTTTTTTCAGATTTATATCATAAACTGGAATTGATGCAACATATAATGCTTCTATTTCTAGTTTTCTGGTCACTGTCCACACTTTTATAATAGTGGATGCATCAATTTATATTTCCACCAACCGTGTACCTGGGTTCAATTTTATCGATATTCTTATTAATTTTTGTCATTTGAAGACTTTTTTAATAGCCATTTTGGTTGCTGTGAGATTACATTTCATTCTGGTTTTGATTTATGTTTTCCTAATGAATAGCAATGTTATGTTTCTTTTTATGTGCATGACAATCATTCACATGTCTGTTTTTGAAAAGTTTCCATGAAGATCCTTAAACTTTTTTAAATTGGTATGTTTGTTTTTTAAATCTTGGGTCTAATATGTTATTTACATATTATGGATATTAACAAAATATTGGTTTCGTTGTCTGAAATTCTTCATTCGATTCTGTGAGTTGTCATAGTCTTACTGAAGGTTTCATTTGCTCTGCAAAAGGTTTTGCACGTCTCTCATACAACAAGTGGAATCGCTTTATCACATATTACATCTATATTTTCCTCAGTAAAATTGTAAACTGTTAATCTTAGTTTCCTTTTTTTTCTACTTAGGAGTTAGATCAAACATAAATATTGCTATGATTTATCTGAAAGGCAGTTCTGCTCCTCTTCTTGGTAAGAAATTGTATAGTTTCATGTTTTACATTTAGGAAATTAATCCATGTTTTATCTTATTTTTTATACTCTAGAAGGAAGTGCTCTTACATCTCCGTTTTATATGTAATGTCCATTATTCCCAGAACTACTTGTTGAAGAGACTGCCTTTTTTCCATTGTATAATCTTGTCTCCTTCATTGTAGGTTAATTGACCATGTGTGTGTGGATTTATATTAGGAGACTTCATTTTGTTCCATTGTTCTACGTGTCTCTTTAGTGCCATTTTTTGATGTTTTCATTACTGTTGCTTTGTAGTATGTTCTAAAGTCAGGGAAGATAATACCCACAGTTTTGTTGGTTTTTCAAAGATAATTTTAGAAAATTTGGGTCTTTCATATTTTTGAATAAATTTTATTATTTTTCTCCTTGTTTTGTGAAGAAACATATGGATTTTGTTAGAAAATAAATTTACTAAAAGGAAAAACCTGGGAAAAATTGTAAAGTGTGGAGGATACAATATTAAACAACAAATGGATTACTGTATAAATCAAAGAAAAAATATATAAAGAAATATGACTACAAAAACAAAGTCCATGGGGTATAGAAAGTGCAGTATTAATAGGGATGCTTATAGCAAAATAATCCCACTTATACAAATAAGAAACATCTCTCTCTTATAACAGAATCTTAAAAAAAAAAGATGTAGCAAAATAATAAACAAACATTTTAGTAGAAAGTAAAACAGCTGAAAGGGCAGAACATAAATAAATAAAATAAAGATTAAAAATAGGAACATCTAATCAGACTAAATAATGGCTTATGAATGAAAAATAATATTGATAAACTTTAACCAGACTCATGAGCAAAATAGACAGTACAGATTAATAAGCTCCAAAATAAATGAGAAGTTACCATTTATATCAAAGTAACAAAAAGCATCATAAGAATATACCACAAATTATATGCCAATTGAAATGGAACACTAGAAGAAATGGACAATTTCTTAGAAAGATGTAATCTCCAGAACGGAATGAGAAATAGAAAATATGAACAGATTTTCACAAATGAAATTGAATAAGTAATTAAACAAAATCTCCCAAGAAACAAAATTCCAGGCCTAGAGAGCTTCACAGGTGACTTCTGACAAACATTTAGAGAAGAACTATCACCTATAAATCTCAGAGAACTCCAAAAATTTGCAGAGGAAGGAAGGCTTCTTACCCCACCTTTCTGTATCACACTACTACTAAAACTGGAACAAATACCTGATAAAATTACAGGTAAAATACTATGGACATGCATAGATGCAAAATTCATTACTAAAATGTTAGCAAAGCAAAAAATACATTAAAAGGATTATAGTTTATTATTAAATTCATTTTATTCTAGGGATGAAAATGTGATATATTAACCAAAATTTAATTATTATGATAAAACACACTAACAAATTGAAGAATAAAAATTATATGGTCACATCAAAAGAGTCATAAAATGTTCTGAAAAATTCAGTATCTATTTATAATTATATTTCTCCTCAAAGTGAGCATAAGGAACATACCTCAACAGACTTAAGTGCTCATATGACAAGAACTCAGCTAACATGACACTCACTGATTAAAAGCTGAAAGCATCTCCTTTAAGAGCAGGAAGAAGACAAAAATGCTCAGTCTTAACACTTTTATTCAGTATAGTATTGGAAATTCTAGCCATAGCAATCCAAAATAAATGTAAATATAATATAGCTAATTAAGAAAAGGAGTAAAAGAATCTGTATGCAGATGACATACTTTAAATTGAAATCCTAAAGAAGACGCCACAAAACTATTTGGGCTTATCAATGCATTTGGTAAAATTTCAATGTAAAATTAACATACAGAAATCTTGCATTTCTACACACTAACAACAAGCTAACATATAGAGAAAATGAGGGAACTGTCTGATTTACAGTTGCATTACAAAACAAATCAAGAAATGTAAGCAACCAAGGAGGTAAAAGATCTGTACTCAGAAACATATAAAATAATTATAACAGGAGTTGAAGATAATGCAAACAAATGAAAGGATATACACTTTTCATAGATTACAAAAAAATTGTTTAAATGACAGTATTAGACAACAATATACACAAATTAAATTCAGTACCTATCAAAATACCAAGGGCATTTTCAGACACAAAAATTAATTATTAAATTTACATGTAAACACATAAGAGTTGAAATCACTAAAAAAAAAAGACAAGAAAAGAAAACAAACAAACTAAAAACACAAACAACTTTGACAAAGTACAAACAGGATGTATCACAGTCCCAGATTTTAAGCTATCATACAAAGCTGCAGTATTAAAAAGAATATGGTAGTGGCACAGAACAAACAGAATAATGGAACACAAGAGAACGTCTAAAAATGAAATCAGAGTGTTATGGTCAATTAGCCCATTATAAAAATGAATATACAGTGGGGGAAATGTAAGCAACAGGCACATGAAATCAGTCAACATCACTAACCATCAGAAAAATGCAAGTCCAAAACACAGTGAAGTTTTATGTCACTCCTGTCAGAATGACTATTATCAAAAAGATAACAAATATAAGTGTTGGTGAGGATGTAAGAAAAACAACCCTGATGCACTGCTGGAGTGAATGTAAATTTGTGCAGCCACTGTGGAAAACAGTATAGAGTTTTATCTTAAAATTAAAAATGAAATATGATCCAACAATTCCATATCAGGGTACTTATTCCAAGAAAACAAAAACACTAATCAGAAAAGATAAATTCAACCCCATATTCATTGTGACATTATTTACAATAGCCAGGATATAGAAGCAAATTAATTGCTCATTAATAGATAATGGGTAAAAAATATGTGTGTTTATAGTATATATATCTACACATCTATTAACTACAGATTTATCTATATTTATATATATATACACACACACAAATAAAAATATGCACACACACACATTAAATACAATGGGTTATTACTCAGCTCTAAAATGAATAAATTCTTGTTATTTGCAACAAATGGGTAGACAAAGAATATAATATTCTAAGTGAAATAAGTCAGACAGGGAATGACAAATTCTGAATGGTTTTACTCATACTTGTAATTTAAAATAAATGAAAATAACAAAACAGAAAAGAAGTTATAGATATAGAAATAAACAGGTTGTTCACAAGAAAGAGGGAAATGTGGTGAAGAAAAAGAAATACTTGAGGAAAATTAAGAGAGAAAATTTTCCAGTTGCAAATTAAATGAGTCAGGTACAAGAAATATGCTGTATGGGGAATAGTCAATAACAATGAAATATCTTTAAATAGTAACATAACAAAACTAGATTTATTTATGTGATCAGTTTGAAATGTATTAAAAATAGCAAACAGTATGTTGTGTAAGAGAAATTAACACACTGTTATAGATTATAGTACATTTCAAAAACAAACAAACATACTTCTAGAAAATAAAATTAGATTTGTATTTAACAGAGGCAGGGGTTGGGAATGGAGAATTTGATTAATGCACTCAAAAGCTAAAACCTCCAGCCGTAAAACAAACGTATTCTAGGGATGACCCATAGTAACATGAAAATTAAAATTAATACTGCTTTATGTTATATATGAATGTTGTTAAGAGAGTAGACAATAAGTTTTCTCATCACAACCAAAAGACAAATTGTATTTCTTTAATATTTTATCTAAATGAGATAATGAATTCTCCCTAAATTTGCTACGATATTTATTTCATGATACTTGTAAATCAAATCACTGTCCTATCCACCTAAACTTACACAATGTTCTACGCCAATTATATCTCAATAGAAGCAGAAGAAAAAATGGAAAGTCAATGGTCATTTTTTCCCATGTCATTTCTCACGATTGTTAGTGCAGTAAGTAAACTTGAGTCATAATATACTTATCCTTGGTAAAGATACTAATATCTAGGTGAATCTATTAAATAATACATGAAGATACTAATATAATTAGTGTTTGAACATGCCTTAAACTTTATTCATGTTAACAGCCCACTGCGTCTGTAGGCATCAAAATTTCACTCTGTGTATTCATCTGAGATTGGGGAATGGATACAAATGTTAACCCTGGCCATTCTTGCTGTGACTGATAAAGTTCACTGCCTCTAACTGATGGTCTCATCTCCACAACAGCATCGGTAAGAAAGGAGCATGCTATGTTGCTAAGCATCTCAGCATGGTAAAATCTCAGAACTCCTACAATTCTTAACTGTTTTGCAATGGGAATACAATACTGACAAAGACTTTATTTTGGATAACAATGTGGTGTTTTCTCATGGTTGCATTAAGGGATGTGAGGATAATCCCTGAGATCCAAAACAAATATTCTTCTTCAAGTACTGGGCAAAGAACTGTAAAGGTTCTGCATTATTAGGACTGAGGACTGCTTTAAAAATGATGACTATGCTCACTCTATTCCAGTTAGTCCAAAGAAAGAAGGTTATTTCAATTTCTAGGTGAATGGGAACAAGTCAGTAGTTCAGTCCCTATAAATTAGTCAACGGGTGTTCAAAGCCCAAATAAGTTGTGTCAACAATGAGAATTAGAAGATAAAAAATTAGACATAAGCTTAAATTGAAAAGGAGACACAGTCCTATGCTGGGCTCCGGGGACTGGAGAATATATATGCCTCAGTCCAATTCAAGTGTTCAGTGGCTTGGCCCTAGCATCAGCTTGGGATTCAATGAAAAGGTAACAATTAGTATACTTGGAGAAATATAACCTACCTCTCCCTGATCAGAAGGAAATCTGGTGGCTCAATTAAAATCTTAATTCACAGAAATTCTTCCAAATGCAGGGGAATAATTCATTGATGACTCAAATAAGACAAACTTAGTTACAGCTTAACAATCCATTTCACACACACACACACAGTGGTAGACAAATTTGTAGTATTTAGTGGAAAGAATTCAGTGGGCAGAGCTCAGAGAATAGTTTTCAAAGCACCAGCCAACTTTTGTACTTTTGCCAATAGTCTAGATTTTTCCAGGTAGAACACTGCAGATGGACAAACAAATAATATTCTTCCTCAGAATTTCTAATTTTGAAATTAAACTGTAGATTTTGACTTGTCAGTATAGAATCCTGTTAAGATGATCATGGTAAGACCCACTGTCTAATAAGAGAGCTGGAAACTAGCTGCTAAACCAGCCCATCTGAACCCCAGACTGCTAATGTAAGCAACAAAATAGCCACCATTAGAGTTGAGCTGACAAACTTAAAAGCTTGATGTTTCTGTTCTAGGAAAATCCACTGCTGTCCAGAAAGTGTTCTCCTGCTGCAAGTGGTCTCATTTCTTCTCTTGGTAATGGTCATATTGGTGGGATGTTGCAAGAGCTCACCCTGACGCATTTGCCCTTTCTCCAGATTATCAATGGCTTTCTTCACAACTGGTGACATATTTTTAGGACTCAATGTTGCCATTCCAGTCTTATCAGCTGACATTGGCTGCATGATTATGAGCAGAAGCCTTAGACATCCTGAACTTGCCTACAAATTTTCCAGCATTTCAGGGCATTTCACATTCTGAAAATGCTTCACCATTTATTTTAAACTAATTGGAAATTGTCAAAGTCTTCCATGAGTGTTTTATATTTCCTAATATCTGCAGAAATTTGGTATTCTTGCAGTTAGACAAATTTTTAATTCCACCACCCTCACCTCCTTCTAGTCCACACATTTCAGATTGCAATTAAGTTACTGAATACGACCACCCCAACCAAGGGGCTATTACCTCTTATATACTAGCTGTGTGAAAGTTAGAAGGGGTACAAGTTATGTGGGATGTATAAAGCTACATTAAATGTTTGCAATGGCACTCTCTATTCTGGACAAAGCTTTGATTCTAAGAAGTAAATTAATTAGAAGTCAGTATAGTTATTGGTATGGGGAAGGAATCAGCTATTTTGGTGTGGGTGTGTGATGAAGAGACAGCAAAATATCCAGCAAATGAGAATGGAATGCTTTAGGCCTCTGGAGGCATGAATTAAGAAGAAAATAATACTTTGTCTCCTGTAGCTGCCTCCACTTACTGTCTTGATTGAGTAGTCTTTGGGCTATGAAAAGAGCTAGTCTGTGGTGAAGAATAAAGACCATAATGAAATAGTTTGAAAACCATGAGAGTCCTGTTATTCCATGAAAGTAGATTTTGCTTAAAGTCAACATGTATTTTTCATTCACTAAATACTAAAATGCATCTTGCGGCGTGTGCTTTGCTTACTGTGCTGGTATCCAAGTTAGACAAGGAAAGGTTTCAGAGACACAATGTGTGTAACATGGTGTTTTTATCAAGGATTCCTCAAAGTCTGAAAAGCATTTTCTTCACTCATAGACCTCAAGTCCGAGTCCACAGAAAACGTTTGATCACACAACAGAGTCTACCAGGGTTTCCTGAACCAGTTGGTCCATCTTTAAAAGACACATCTTGAATTTCCGAAGAATCATTTGCCATCTCAAATAAATTTTCTACAGCAATTATCCTAATATGCATGGTTTTGAGCACTGCAGCTTCAAATGCTTCTTTGGTAGGCCTGCAGATAAACTGCTAGGTCTTCTCAATGATTCTCAACTTGAGAAGCTGTGACATCACAAAATGACTGGTCTCCCAGCAACTCAAGTGTAACATTCAGCCAGTGTTTCCTTCTCATTCATCCAGTTAAAATAAAACATATAAGATGTTTATTTTTATAGTGTGATCTGCAAATATTATCCCAATGAAATCTTTTTAAATAATTTAATTTTGAGGTCTATGAAATAAAACAAATCTCTATTGTTTTGTACAGAAATTTATACCAGATTTGTGAACAGAGAATTAATAAGGCAAAAATATATAAAATAATTTTACACTTTTGGAATTTAAAGTGAAATTTGTGTAAAACGTGTTCAGAAAATGTATGTCTATTTCAAAATCATTTGTAATTAAAGTGAAACATAATTTCATTTACAAATGGAAGTAGGTATTTATTTGTGTACTTTATAATAACTAGCTGTATATTCAAAACATGAGCAGAATAAATATCAGTTTATTTGTTTTGCATATAAATAAATGGTAAATTATTATGAATGAAAATTCGATAAAAATAATGAATCAAATTTAAAAAATCCGAAAAGGCGGAATTTTTTAAAATTGTAATTCAGTTCTATAAGTAAAACAATTGTAATTTACTATTCTACTCTTAAATTACAAAAGAGAAAATCTTATTGTATATTTACAAATGCTTATTATTGCCGTTCTTTCACTGAGAGGTTTTTCAGTCATCTTTATAATCCATACCCTCATGGCTTCTGTTAAGTGTTGCAAGATGATGTTGATAAATACACTTACGCACAAGATCCTGGGTTCAATAAGCAGTGCCTCCATTAAGGGGCAAACAATCAAAACAATCAAAAAACAAATAACACTATATGTGTGTTCGGGTGGAAAAGACCAGATAATACATTTTAGGAAGCAATATGTATCTCAGCCTGAAACATTTGACATTGTTAGTAAAATAAGGCATTTTAAGGCAAGTGCTTTGTTCACTAATTGTAAATAATAGCTATGTTCTGTATCAGTAAACTGCAGTAAATCAAGTTCTACAAAAAGTTATATACTTTATTTAGAAATAAATTCCATTAAACATAAGCCAAATTCAATGTGAAGGATAAAATTTTTAAATAAATAAATGTACACTCAAGCTACAATGTAAATTTCTCTTTCAGTATGTGTACATTCGATTCTAAATAAATATTAGCAAACTAAATTCATTACATATTATAAGTATTATAAACTATAGTTAAGAGGGCTTTAGTCCTGATTCATAAATATTACTTAACATATGCAAATCAATATATGTGATACAATCCCTTAAAAAGCAGTGAATTCAAAAACAATAATCTCAAAAAATGTAGGAAAATTATTCACAGATCTGATCTTTACTTTTTTATAAACATATTTTAACAAATTCACTTTAAATAGAATGTAACTAAACATAATAAAAGGCATATATGAAAAACCCATGTCTAACATCAAGTTCAATGTTAACTTACAGGAAGGTTTTCCTTTGGTCCAGTAATAAGAAAAGTTAGCTCATTCTCACAAGTACTAAATTACACTACTAGAAGTCTTAGCCAGAAAATCTAGTCACAAGAAAATAAAAAAGGCATCCAACTTGTAAAAAAGCATTAAAATTTTTACAGATGACATAATTATGCATAGATGGAAAACACCATATACTCCTCCAGTGACTGTTATGAATAATGAACAAACTTAGTATACTTGCAGAATACAAAAACAGTATACATATGTCCGATGCATTTTTATATAGTAATAAAACATTATCAGAAAGAGAAATTAGGAAAACAATTGTGTGTATATTTATACCAAAAAGAATAAACTAGGAATACATTTCATATGTGAAATAAAAGATCTAAACATAGATCTATAAATTACAGGTGCAAGAAATATAAGTAAACAAAATAAATATAAAGATATTCTCTGCTTATGGATTGTATACACTGTTAGGAACTATTCTAATCTATCTTTTATATTTTCAATCTCCCCTGCATTTCTTATTGAGGAGAATGTCTATTCATTTTATACTCTTGCTTCCTTTTTCATAGGTTAATTGATCATAGGTGTGAGGGATTATATCTAGTTTCTCTATTCTCTTCTATTGATTGGTGTCTGTTTTTGAGCCAGTATCATGTTGTTTAAATTACTAAAGCTTTGTTGGACTGTTTAACATCAGAGAACTTTACACTATTAGATTTAATACACTTTTTCAAGTTTATTTTGGCAACTCATGATCTATGTGGTTACATATAAATTTTTAAATTATCTGTTCTATTAAATGGAAAAATCTCATGGGTACTTTGATATGAATCACACTAAATGTAGATTGATTTGGGTAGAATGGTTGTTTCAACCACATTGTTTCACATCATTAACATTAGAGATATTTTCATTTCTTTGGATCAGTTTTAATTTCCTTCATCAATGTTTTCTATTTTCCATTATATATGTTTTCTCCTTATTTGTTAACTTCATTTCTATATATTCAATTCATATATATATAATTATATATATTATGTTTGTAAACACGCTTCCTACACAAGTACAACAGGCAGAAGGCAGTGGCAAGTCATACTCAAATTTCTGAATGAAAGAAAACTGATATCTGAGATAATTTATCAAGTAAGGCAATCCTTTAGAATAGAAGGAGATATAAATAACTTCCACAAAAGCAAATACTAAAAGAATTTAGCAAAAGAAAAAGAAATAATGAAAGATCTACTCTAAATAAAAAAGAAGCAGGATGCTATAGAAAGGAGAAAGCCATAATTAGAAAGGTATAACTACAGTGTCTTACAATACAATAAACATGATGTTGTAAAACAGAACATCAAAATTTTTAAGGCTCAGAGAGTGAAACAGAACAATACAGTGTATTTTCTTCTTGATTCTCTTCTCTATAGGTGGGGTTACAGTTTGTATTCCTATCAGTTATAATAAAATTTATAGTAATGGGTCAATATACATACAAAACTGGGTAACCATAAGTCAAAATCTTACAATGAAGTAAAAAAGCCAAAAAGAAACAAAGATAATAAAAGAAAACTTATCAAGCCACAAAAAGAAAATGAAACGAACAAAAAGGAAATACCAAATCAACTGGAAAATGAAGTTCAAAATGGAAATAAACACCAGTCTATCACAAATTATCACAAATGTTAACGGACTTAGTGCTTCAATCAAAATTATATATTGTCAGATGGGATATTATAACAAGACCCTACATTAAAAACCATACAAGAGTCCTGCTTTAGTAAGAGGAACACACATTAATTGAAAGTCAGTAGATGGAAAAGTATATTCCATGCAAATGGACATGACAAGAAAGCAGGACTAGCAGTACTGAGTTCACACAAAATAGACTTTGTAACAAAAGGCCATAGAGAAATATAAACAAGGACATGATATAATGATTAAAGGAGCAATACAAAATGAGGGTATTAAACTCATTAAAATATATGCATTCAATATATGATCATCTAAATACATAAAGCAAATACTAATAGATAGGGAGAAATGGATGGAAGCACAATCACAGTAGGAGACTATAACTCCCCATTACTATCACTAAACTGGTCTTTCTGAAAGAAAATTAATAAGGGAACAAAGATACAAAAAGATATGATAAAATAATTGGAGTTGGTTGATATTTTCAAAACAGTACTTCTCCCCAAAACAGAATATACATTCTTTTCCAGTTCACATGGAGTATTTTCTAGAAAAGATTATGTACTCAGGCTCAGAATAAGCCTCAACAAATTTAAGAAGACAAAAATTATTTCAAGCATTTTTTCTGAGTATAATATCATGAAACTTGAAATCCTTCACAGAAAAGCAGGGAGAAAAAATTACAGCACCCAGATTAAACAACATGGTACTATAACAAAGGGGGGAGTTGTTGAAGTAAAAAAAGAAATTAAAATATATCTTGAGAAATATGACAAAACAGTACACAATGTCTATGGAATACAGTTAAAGCAGGTTTAAGAGTGAAGTTCATACTGACAAAGCCCTTCTCAAAGTAGAAGTACAATTTCAAATAAATAATCTAATGTTCTATGTAAATTAATCATGAAAAGAAGAGCAAACAAAACCCAAAGTCATCAGAAAGAGGGAAAATTAATGATCAAAGAGGAAAGAATTGAAATACAGATTTAAAAATAGAAAAAAATTTAATCAAATACTTTTTTTGAAATTTTAAACAAAATTGACAAATCTCTGGACAGGGTCACTAACAACAAAAAAGAGAGAGAACACAAATAATATAAGAAATGAATATGGAGAAACTACAAAGAATACAACAAATTCACAAAGTATCTTAAGGGATTACCATGAGCAACTGTATGGAAAATAAATGGATAACCAGGAAGAAATGGAGATGTTTTTGGAAACATTCAGCCCACCAATATTGCATCAAGAAGAAATTAACCATTAGAACAGACAGACAATCAGAAATGGAATAGAATTATAAATAAAATAAAAATTCTCCGCAAAAATAATTCAGACCCAAATAGCTTCACTGGGGAATTTGACCAAACATACAAAGAAAATCCATACCAGTCCTCCTCAAACTCTTCCAAATGATTGATATGGAGAGAGTACTCCCAAACTCACACCATAAAGCCAAAATCAACCTGATACGAAAACCAGACAAAGACACTACCCCAAAAAGAAAACTATAGGCCAATATCATTGATAAACATAGATGTAAAAGTCCTTAAGAAATTATTAACAAACAGAATCCAACATCATGTAAAAAAAAGATCATGCACCATGAACAAGTTAAGGTCATCCCAGGAACACAAGAATAGTTGAACATATGCAAATCAATCAATCAATTGTGATACACCATATCAACAAAAGAGAAGACAAAAATGATATGATCATCTCAGTAGATGCAGAAAAAGCATTTGATAAAATTTAACATCTATTTGCAATAAAATTCTTATCACAGTGGGCATAGAGGGACCACATATCAACATAATAATAGCTATTTATGACAGATATATGGCCAGCAATATACTCAATGGTGAAAAACTGAAACCCTTCCCACAAAAACCTGAGACAAGACAAGGATGTCCATTCTCACAATTTCAATTCAATATAGTCTTGGAATTCCTAGCCACAATGATCAGGCAAGGAAAATAAGTTAAACTATTGAGAATGGAAAAGAACAGTTAAAATTGTCATGATATGCAGACATGACACTATATATAGAAAACTCTGAAGCTTCACAAAAAAATACTTAGGCTAAAAAAGGAACTGGGTAAGGTAGCCAGATTAATTTACAAAAACCAATTACATTTCTTTACACTACCATTGTATCAACAGGAAATCAAAGTACAGAAACAACCCCTTTTATAACTGCACCCTAAAGGATATAATGATTAAGAATAGCTCTAACCAAGGTGGTGAATGATTTATACATGGAGAAGAAGAAAACATTGATTAAGGAAATCAAGAAAGACTTGAAAAATTGAAAAGATACCCAATGGTCTTGTAATGGAAGAAATAATACTGTTTAAATGGCCATACTGCCCAAGGCAATACATAGACTTAAACTGAGTTCCTATCAAATTATGAAAAACATTTCTTTTTAGGACTGAAACAAATGATCATAAGATTTATATAGAATCTAAAAGATCCATAATTTCCAAAACAATATTGAAGACAAATAAAGAGGCTGGGGCAATAACCCACCTGTTCTCCCTACAGTATTGCAGAGCTACAATAATCAAAATGACATGATATTGGTACCAAAACAGGCATATGGTCCAATGGAACAGAATAGAGAGGATATGAATAAATCTACAGGCCTATGTTCAATTAAAATTTTAAAGAGTATCCAAGCTTATGACAGAGAAAATATCATCTCTTCACCAACTGGTGTTGGGAAAAATGGATAGCAGCATCAGAGCAATGGAGTTAGAACAATCCTTCACCCCATACACAAGAATAAACTCAAAATGACTTGAAGACTTAAATGTAAAGCAAGACACAGTAAATCTCCTAGAAGAAAACATATGGAAAACACTCTGAGATAAATCTCAGCAATGATCTCCTTGAACAGCCTATCCAGGTAATGGATGTAAGAGCAAAATTAATAAATGGGACCTAATTAAACTTATAAGCTTTTGCACAACAAATGGAACCATAAACAAGACAAAATGACAACCTAGAGGATTAAAGAAAATATTTAGAAATGATGCAACTGACAAAGGCTAAATTTCCAAAATATAAAGACTTCATACAAACTAATAATAATAATAAAAAGAAACCCTATCTGAAAATGGGCCAAAGCCCTAAACAAGCAATTCTCCAATAGAGACATTCAAATGCCACACAGATTTATGAAAAAATAATTGCTCACTATCATTATCAGAGAAGGGCAATTCAAAAGTATAATGAAGTATCACTTCACAATAGTCACAATGGCCATCATTCAAAAGTCAAAAAACAATAAATGCTGGGGAAGCTGTAGAGAAAGGGAACCCTCCTACACTGTTGGTAGGAATGAAGTTTGGTGTAGTCACTGTGGAATACAGGGTGGGGATTCCTCTAAAGTATAAAAATAGACTTAACATATGATCCAGCAATCCCACTTCTGAGTATATATCAAAGGGAACCTTATTTCAAAAAGACATCTGCACCCCAATGTTCTTAGCAGTGTTATATACAACAGCCAAGACATAGAAGCAACCTAATTGTCCAACAAGAGATGATAGTATACAGACGTTATGCATTATTTACACAATGGAATAATACTCTGCAATAAAAAATGATAAAACAATGACATTTGCAACAAAATGGATGTCCCCAAAAAGTGTCATTCTAATTGAAGTTAGCCAGAAAGAGAAAGAAAAATAACACAGGACATGACATATGTAGAACCTGAAAAAAATAATTTGCATGTGAACACTATGATTTCATCTGCAAAACTGAAACACACTTAAAGATCTACTTAATAATCTTATGGTTACTGCAGAAAGGGACTGGTTGAGGATATATTTGGGAGCTCTATATTTCTAAATGTTATCCACTATATATATAAAAATAGATGTTTTCAAAGTTTCTTTTGTATGACACAGGGCAGTAAGTTAAATAACATGAAATACAGTTTAATAGGCACAGAAATTTATGCATGTACGGGGGCACTGTGCTATACACCACAGATTGATACATTGTAAATGGCATATTTCAAAGATAAATAAATGAAAAAATATGTAAATAAATAAATAAATAAGTAAAAAATAATATTTAATAATAAAAGAAATACAATGATTCACACTACTTAACTTTACACATCAAGAAACTAGGAGAAAACAGAAAGAATAAAGAAGAAATTTGAATGAATGAAAGCAAGGCAAATAACAAGAGAAACAAATGAAAAGATAAAAATATTATACCTAAGTCTGTTTCCTTTCAACATAAAGTGGACAAAAGTTTAGGTTGGCTAAGAAAATAAAGACTCAAATAAAAGTAGAAATAAAAGAGCTGATATTGTCACTCATGTTGTAGAGATGCATAGCATGATAAGAAATTAACACTAGCCAACGATTTGAATGACCTAGAACAAAAGATATATACCCAGAAACACATATCTTCCAATAGTGAAGCAAGAAGTAATTAGAAAGCTAAATAAAGCAGAAGTGTGTATGAGTAAATCAGTAATCCAAAACTCCCAAACCAGGAATAATTAACAAGATGACTTTACTGGTGAATTCTATCATACACTTGAAGACAATTTTTCACCAATTCTTCCCCAAATCTATCAAGAATTTGAAGGGGGTGAAAGATTCCAAAGTTGTTTTATGATGCCAGCTTTATTTGCATAACCAATCTAGAAAGGACATTATACGCAAAATATAGAAGATTATGCCTGATGAATATATGTGCCAAAATTCTCAACAAAACACAAGCAAAATGAATTCAACAACACATTTAATGTATCATAAACATACGTGAGTAAAGGGATTTATCCCTGGGTTTAAGGATACTTCAAAATATTCAAATGAATAAAGGTGACATGCCACACTAATAGAGTGAGTAAAAGAACTCACACAATCATCCTAATAGGTGCAGAAATAGCCTTATATATAATGAAACATCCTTTTAAGATACTCCCAAAAAATTAAATTTACCCTCTCAGTGGCATGATATCATATACACACGAACACTGTGTGGACAGAAGCGAAGCAGTTCACTGTTTATTGATTCATAGAAAAAGGTTTTATATAGGACAGGCACAATGCCTCTCATATCATCTAAGTTATAACAATGTAAATAATCTTAAACGATTTATGTCCCCATGCTCCTTAGTAATCACAGGATGTTAAATGATCAAGGATTGTTTTAAAGTTCATCACGGAACTTCATTAAGTAGGCGATCTCTTATCCAGCCGGCTGTGCCTGTCTTAGGTTGTTCTCCTCTAAGTATATTACCCAGCATAGGCTATCCAGCCATCCATACTGGATACATTTAGCAGGTCATTTCTTATCCAGCCTGAATATGTGACATTCCTCACAGTTTGTTTATCAGTTCAGCCCATGGGCTTATTCTCTAGAGCCTTCAGACAGGGGCCTACAAACCCAAGATCCCTTGACAGGAAAATGGATGAAGAAAATTTGATGTATATATGCAATGGTAACAATACTTTGCTTTCCTATCAACAGTGTCCATGGTGTTACTTTTTCTCCACAATCTCACCAACATCTATTTCTTTTCTTTTTGATGAGAACCTTCTGACAAGTGTGAGGTCTTGTCTCATTTTTGGTTTATGACTTTCCTTATAATTTATAACTCTGAACATATTTTCATGTGTCATTTAGTCAACTGTATGTTTTCTACAAAAAATTGATTCAGATCTATCTATTCAGTTCCTACGGATATTTTATTTAATTGGATTGTTTGGTCATTTTTGTTGTTGTTATGCTGTATGAATTTGCCATATATTTGCATATTAACACTTGATTGGAAAATATCACATGCAAATAAATTCTTCCAATGTGTTGGTTGACTTTTCATTTTATTGATCATTTTTTTCTTTAGTGTAAATCTGTTTAGAGTGATACAATCATATTTTGTAAGTTTTGCTTCTGCTTCCTTTGCCAGAGGAGACATATGTAGAATCAAATTAAGTCCAATGTCAGAGTGTACTTCTTATATTTTACACTAGGATTCATTGTTTTCAGGTTTTATGTTTTTTATACCCAGGAGTGGGATTGCTGTGTCATATGATAGGTCTATTTTTATTATTGAAAGAACTTCCATACTGTTTCCAATGTGGAAGCACCAATTTTCATTCCCACCAACAGCATTGGAGAGTCCCTTTTTGTCCACAACCTCCCGAGTATTTATTATTTGCAGACATTTTGATGACAGCCCTTCTCAGTAGTGTGAGTTAATACATTATTTTATTTTTGTCTTGCATTTGTATAATGATTAGCAATGTGAGCACGTTTTTATGTTCCTGTTTGTCATCTGCGTGTCTCCTTTAGAGACATGCCTTCTGCTCATTTTCTGGTTGAGTTGTTTGTAGATTTTTGAAATGGAGTTGTATGAACGATGTGTGTACTTTAGAAATTAGCCTCTTGTAGATTGCATTATTTCCAAATGTTTTCTCCTTTTTGGAAGTTCATCTTTACATATTGTTAATTTTGCTGTGTAGAACCTTTTAAGCTTAATTAGAACCTATTTGTTTATTTTGCTTTTATAGTTTTCAGCTTGGGAGAGTGACATAAGAAAATTTTGCTTCAATTTTTGTCTTGTTTTGCATATGTTAGTTTCCAGGAGTTATATTGTGTCATGTATTAGATTCAGATATTTAAAACATTTTGAGTTTATTTTTATACAGTGTGAGGGAGTGTTCTAATTTCATTGATTTACATGTAGCTGTTTAGCTTTCTCAACATCTCTTCCTGAAAGCTGTAATTAAGGCACTGTATATTTTTGTTTCCTTTGTCATAGATTAGTTGACCATAGGTGTGATGTTTTATTTCTGCCTCTGTGTTCTGTTCCAGTGATATAGATGTTTGTTTGTTTTCCAGTATTGTGTTGTTTTAATTACTGTTTTTGTAATATAGTCTGAGATAGGAGGGTTGTGGTTTATGCCTCCAAATTTGTTCTTTTTCCTCATTGTTTCTTTTGCAGTTCTGGTTCTTTTGCAGATCCATACAAATCTTAGGACTGTTTTAATTTCTGTGGAAAATATCATGTACTTCGATCTGAATCACTTTATATATGTACACACCTTATGTAGTATGTATATTTTAACAATATTAATTCCTCTAAACTAAGACTTTGAGACTTCTTTCCATTTCTTTGCAACATCTTAAAATTTCTTTATCAGTTTCCTATTGATTGTATTATCTTGGGTTTTTCATAGGTTTTTATTTTTGATCTGATTTCATATGGGTTTTTTAAAATTATGGAATATTTCATTGTTAGTGTAAATAAATGTGACAGTTTTTGTATATTAATCACGAATCATGCTGCTTTGCTAAATGTCTTTATTAGTTTTAGTTGTTTTGGTGTGGAGAATCTTTAGGGTTCTCTCTATAGATTATCATGTCATCTAAAATAATAACAGTTTAACTTCATTCAATCCAACTTGAATAATTTTTTTTCTTGTCTGATTGCTGTTGCTTGGACTTCCCATACTGTGTTTGATTGAAAGGGTGAGAGTGGGCATCCTTGCTTTATTCCTCAACTTGGCTTTCAGTTATTCACTTTTGCAAATTGTGTTGTCTGTTGTTCTGTAATTAATGAGTTTAGTTATGTTGAGATATATTTCCTGAATCCTACTTTTGTAAGTGGTTTCTGTTTTTGTTGATCCTATTGTTCTTGTTGTTGGTGATGTTGCTGCTGTTTTAATGAATAAAAGTTGAAGTTTGTGAAATGTTTTTTTATCGATTTATTGGGATGACCACATCATTTTCCCTTTTTCTTTTGTTAATGTGCTGTATAAAACTGATTGATTTCATGTAATTTCAAACTCTCTTATGACCCAGGAATGAATTAAAGTGGATTACGTAGTATGATTCATTTTAGGTATTGCTGGATTTAGTTTTCTAATAATTTTTTTTTTGAATTTTTGCATCTATATCAACCAAAGTTATTGGCTTGAAATTCTCTTTGCTTGTACTTTGTTTGTTGGCTTTGCTTTCAGGGTGATGTAAGCTTTATAGAATTAATTTGTGAGTTTCCCACATTTTCACAATTTTTGAATAGTTGAAGAATATAAGTTCTGCTTTGTATTTTTGTACAGTTCTCCACGGGAGTTGTTAAAATCTGCCCTAATATTCAACGAAATTTTTAAATGCAGATTCTATCTTTCTTCTAGAAATCAGTTTGTTCAAATTATTTGTTTCACCTTATTCCTGTCTATTTCTAGACATTTGTCTTTTTTTTCTAAGTTGTCCAGTTTATTGCCATGTAAATGTTGACAAAATGTTCCCTTTTTTGTATATCTGAGGGAACAATTGTTATTTCTCCACTTTTAATTCTGACTTTATTATTTTGGAGCATCTCTCTTTTCTTCATGATGCACTTTTCTAGAGGTTTTTTGAATTTGCTTATCTTTAAAAGAAAACAAAAACAAAATCTTTGGTTTTACTACTCTTCTGCATAGTTGTTTTTTCTCTATAATTTATATTTACACCTGTAATATTTAGGATCATGTTTTTTTCTTTTTTTAACTTTTTTAATTGGTTTTCAATCATTTTACAAAGTTGTCTCTAATTCCATTTTAGAGCACAATTTTTTATGTACAACGAACTTATATACATTTGTTGTCCCATTATTTCCCCTGTGAGCTGCCGTTAAATCTTTTATATATTTCCCTGTGCTATATAGTACAATCCTGTTTACCTATTCTACAATTTTTACCTCCCAGCCTATATCTTCCCACACCATAACCCTTGGCAACCAACACTTTGTATTCTCTGCCTGGGAGTCAATTTCTGTTTTGTATTTATGCCTTTTTTGTTTGGTTTGGTTTTGCGTTTTGATTCCACACATGAGCCATCTCATATGCTATTTTTCTTTCTGTTTCTGGCTAACTTCACTTAGACTGATTTTCTCCTGGACCATCCATGTTGCTGAAAATGGCATTATGTTGTCAGTTTATAAGAGTGACTACTATTCCATTGTATAAATATACCACCTCTTCTTTATCGAGTCAAATGTCAATGGACATTTATGCTATTTCCATGTCTTGACTATTGTAAATAGTGCTGGGTATGAACATTGGGGTGTAGGTGTATTCCTGAAATTGGGTTCCTTCTGGATTTATGCCCAGGTGCGGGATTCTTGTATTATATGGTAAGTCTATTCCTAGGCTTTTGAGGAATCTTCATCCTGTATTCCACAGTGGCTGCACCAAACTGCATTGTCACCAGAAGTGAAGGACGGTTCCCTTTATTCCACAGCCTCTCCAGCATTTGTCATTTGTGGGTTTTTGAATGATGGCCATTCTGACTGGTGTGAGATGATACCTCACTGTAGTTTTGATTTGCATTTCTCTGATAATCAGTGATATTGAGCATTTTCTGATGTGCCTTTTGATCATTTGTATGTCTTCCTTGGAGAATTGCTTGTTTAGGTCTTCTGCCCAATTTTGCATTGGGTTGTTTATTTTTTCTTATTCAGTTGGATGCCCTGCTTATATACTCTGGAGATCAAGCCTTTGACGGTTTCATATGCAAATTTTTTCCCTTTCCATAGGTTGTCTTTTTGTTTTACTTCCGGTTCCTTTACTGTGCAGAAGCTTGTAAGTTTCATTAGGTCTCATTTATTTATTCTTGTTTTTTCTCTTCTACGAGAAAATTTTCCAGACATATGTGAGATAACGCTTTGCCTTTATCTTTCTCTTGGAGTTTTATTGTATCTTGTCTTATGTTTAAGTGATTTTTCTATTTTGAGTTTATATTTTTTGTATGGTGTTCTAGCTTCATTGGGAATGTTCTAGCTTTATTGAATTACATGCTGCTGTCCAGTTTTCCCAACACCAGTTGCTGAAGAGACTATCTCTATTCCATTGTAATTTCTTGCCTTCTTTGTCTCAGATTAATTGACCAAAATTTTGTGGGTTCATTTCTGGGCTCTCTATTCTGTTCCATCGACCTATATGTATGTTTTTCTACCAATAGAGTGCTGTCATGTTGACTATAGCTCTATAGTATTATGTGAATCTTTTGCATAAAGAAATGCCACTGATATTTGAAGCAAAATCTTGTAACCTACTACCTTGCTGAATTCTTTGATCAGCTGTAGTAAATTTTGTCTGGATCTTTAAGAGTTTTCTATATATGGTAACGAATTCTGTGCATATAGTGAGACTTTTGCCTCTTCATTTCCAATTTTCATCACTTTTACTTCTCTCTCATTTGATTGCTGTGGCTAGGACTTCCAAGTCTATCTTGAGTAGGAGTCGTGATTGTGTGCATTCTTTTACTTTCCCAGATTTTAGTGGGAAGAATTTGACTTTCTCACCATTGAGTACTATGCTGGCTGTAGGTTTGTTATCTATAGCTTTCATGATGTGGAGATATATTCCCTCTGTGCCTAATTTGGTGAGAATTTTTATCATACATGGTTGTTGAATTTTATCAAATGCTTTTCCTGCATCAATTGAGATGATCATGTGGTTTTGGTTCTTTCTCTTGTTAATGTGCTGTATTACATTGAATGATTTCCATATGTTGAACCACCCCTGTGTCCCTGGCATGATCCTCACTTGATCATGATGTATAATCTTTCTGTGTTGAATTCTATTTGTTACTATTTTGGTGAGGATATTGGCGTCTGTATTCATCAGTGATATTGGCCTATAATCCTGATTTTGTTAGTGTATTTGCCTGGTTGTGGTACTGATGTTTCACAGAGTGACTTTGGGAATATTACTTCCTTTTCATTCGTCTGGAAGTGTTTGAGAAGGACAGGTATGAGTTCTTCTTTTATGTTTGGTAGAATTCCACAGTGAATCCGTCCAGTCCTGGACTGTTATTTGTAGGGAGGTTTTATACTGCTATTTTGATTTCATTTCTAGTGCTCTGCTTTTTCAAGGGATCAGTTATGTCTTGATTTAGTCTTGGTGGACAGTATGTTTCCAGAAACTTGTGCATCCCTTCTAGGTTTTACAGTTTGTTTCAATATACTTTTCATAATATTCTCGTATGATATTTTGTATTTCTAATTTTTTTGTAGTAATTTTTACATTCTCCATTCTTATTTTGGTAATTTGTACTCTCTCACTTTTCTTCTTTTTGAGTTTGGCCAGAGGATTGTCGATTTTACTTACATTTTGGAAAAACCAGCTTTGAATTGGTTGATTTTTTCCTATGGTCTTTTTAATCTCTATTTTATTTATTTCATCCCCAATATTTATGATTTCCTTCCTTCTGCTTCCTTTTGGGGTTTTTTGTTCTCCTTTTTCTTGTTCATTCTGCTGGTGGGTTAAATTGTTTATTTGTTATTGTTCTTCTTTTTTGAGCATGGCCTGTATCACTATAAACAACCCTCTCAGCACTGCTTTTGCTGTGTCCCATAAATTTTGTGGGGCTTTGCTTTAATTTTCTTTTGTCTCAAGCTAATTTTTCATTTCAACTTTGATTTCTTCATTGACCCATTGGTTTTTGAATAACATATTGTTTAATCCCCATGTTTTCCTATTGTTCTCCTTTGCTTCTCTTTTGTTGATTTCTAGCTTCATGGCATTGTGGTCAGTAAAGATGCTTGAGGTAATTTCTATCTTCTTTGAAATGCTGAGGTTTCTTTCCTGCCCAAGTACATCATGAATCCTGGAAAATGTCCCACATGCACTTGAAAATAATGTATATCCTATTTTGTGGGGGGTGCAATACTCTTAAAATATCCACCAAGTGTAATATTTCTATTGTATTATTTAAGTTTTCTGTTGCCTAATTTATTTTCTGTCTCGATGATCTGTCCAGTGATGTTAATGCAATTTTGAAATCTCCAAATATGAATCCCCCTTTATATCTGTTAGTAATTATTTTATGTACTTAGTTGCTCCTGTATTTGGTGCATATGTATTAATGAGTGTTTTATCCTCATATTGTATCAATCCTTTAATCATTATAAAATGTCCTTATTTATCTTTCTTTATGGCCTTTGTTTTAAAGACTATTTTGTCTGAAATCAGTTCAGCAACACCTGCTTTTAGGCTTTTCAAATTATATGAAATACCCTTTTCCAACCTTTCACTCTCAATCTATATGTGTCCTTCTCTCTGAAGTGAGTCTCTTGTATGCAGCATATTGAAGGTTCTTGCTTTATTATCCAGCCTGCCACTCAATGAGTTTTGACTGGAGCATTTAGTCCATTAACATTTACAATAATTGATGATAGGCTTGTGTTTATAGCCAATTTCACCTTATCTTTGCAGTTCATTTGGTATTTCCTCTTTGTTCCTTTCATGTTCCTTTTATAGTTTGGTCATTTTCCTTTGTATTATCATGAATTTTATTTCGATTTTGTGACACCCTGGTAAGTTTTTGTCTTCTTGTTACCCTTTTTTATAAGTCCTATAGACCATTACTATAACTGATTTTATTAAACGGATAGTAATATGATCTCAAACCCATCCTACCGAGAACAAAATATTTTAAATGGAAAGACCAAAAAAATAAATTCTCTATTTTCCTGCCTCCCTCTCCCACTCTCAATGATTTGCAAGTCTTGTTTTAAAATTTTGTGTTTATTTTATTTGTAATTCATGAATTATCACCTTTCCAGCTGTGAGTTTCACATTTCTGTTGCATCCTGCTGCTTTTCCTTTTAGAGAAGACATTTCAATAATTCTTTTAGCATGGGTCTAGTTTTGCTGAACTTTTGAACATTTTTCTTCTGTGTGAAATTCTTTATGTCTCCTTCTACCAAAAAGAATAGCCTTGCTAGTTTAAGTATCCTAGGTTATACAATTTTTTTCATTCAGGACTTTGAATATATTTTGCCACTCCCTTCTGGCCTGTAGTATTTGTGCAGTGAAATCAGCTGGGAGCCTTATGGGGATTCCCTTGTAACACACTCTTTGCTATTGTCTTGGTGTCTTTTGGATCATTTCGTTATCCTTTACTCTGGGAGTCTTAATTATATGTCTTGGTATGGGTGTATTTGGGTTCTTCCTGTTTGGGGCACTCAGAGCTTCCTGTATTGGATATCTGATTCCTTCTTTAAGTTTAGGAAGTTCTCAGTCATGATATCTACAAAAACCTTTGCAATCCACTTTGATCTTTCTTCCCCTTCTGTGACATTTATCATGCCAAGTTTGGCATGCTTTTACTATCCCATAGGTTCCTTATGGTTTTCTAATTTGTTTCTTGTTGTTTCTCTTGTAGCTTTACTGATTGGCTGCTTTTTATTGTCCAGTCTTATAAGTCACTAATTCGTTCCTCTGCACTAAATTGTCAGCATTGCTACACCTTTAAATCATTCCTCATCTCAGTCAACGTGTTCTATTCTACCCGGCTCTTCCTTATAGCTTCCATTTCATTTTTGACATATTTTATATCTCTAAACACTATCTCTTTTATTTCCTTCAGTACTTAGATCACTGCGTTTTTGAAATCTGCATCTAGTAGGATTTCGATGTTTATTTCAATGATCATTCTTTCAGGGGATTCCTCTTGTTCTTCTAATTGGGAATGGCTTCTCTGCTTCTTCAACTTTCTACTACCTCTCTGGCACTGTGGTTTATGGAGTATCAGTTATCTACTCTGGTCCTAAAGGAGTATATCTAACTAATGCCTATGTAGTAATACAACTTGGAAAAGAGAAAAAAAGAGAGAGAGGTAAAGAATATTAAAGAAGGGAGAAATAAAGCTTTGAAGACATTGTATAATGAATAATATTAAAGTAAGTTGAAGCAGAGTTTTGAAAAAAAATAATAAAATTATTTTAAAAAATTTCAAAGGGATTAAAATGGGGGTATATATAATTGAATAAGAAGTAAAAATTAAGAGGGTAATAGAAAATGGAACTGGTAAAAACAGATTAAAACAATGGGGTTGTCTGTGTCCTGCTGGAGAGTGTGTATTTTAATGTGAAATTTTTCTGTATTCATCCTGCTTTGGAATCTCAGCTTGCTGTTTCCAGAGGCCCTCCATTGGAGCCCTCATCTGTGCTGCTCCCAGGGCATGTTGTCAAGCAGATCGCTCCTACACCCTACACTGGTTCAGGTGCAGCTCTCTTTACTCTGGGCTGGCTTGTCACTTTCCTGCTGATGCGGCAGTCAGATGTTGCAGACTGACCAGGCAGGATTGGGCATCATGCCCTCTCCCAGCACCATGGTCAAGGGCTGCATTCCAGCTCAAATTTGAGGGTACACCCACCCCTTCAGGTTGCAGATCATTCTGCTGCTCTGTGCCACTGTACACTCTGCATCGGGTTTACACACCAGAAGTGGGCTCAGGGAAGACTGAGGAACAGCCCTGTCCCTGGTCTGGGCCAAAATCCAGCTCCTTGTTTGTCTTGGCAGACAAGTTATCTGAGGAACCAAGGCAGTAGGATCATATTTGCCTCATGCTGTCAACAAGTCTCAGTCTGGCCCTTCATGCTGCCAAGTCCTTAGGTGTAGATGTAGGTTTTTCCTCCACTGCCGACTGGGTACAAAGCACCAGAGGCTATGGTGGCTGTGTCTGAGCCCAGCTCTCTTCACCTAGAAACTTCTGTGGATTTTCAGAGATGCGAATTGCACCCTTCCCCACACAGGGCACATTTGCCCTGTTGTTTTATGAAGGGCCCAGTTTGTTCTGTGCTGTTCACCCATAGCAATGGCATAAAGCCCACTCCATTCTCCTGGACCGCCACAGTGCAGCCATTTCCCATCTACCACCCTGCTCAGGCAGCATGGCCCTGCCACTAGCTTCTGGGGGTTTTCATCTGGGTGTCACAGGGATTCTCTATGCCTGTTTATCTTAGTTCTGTCAGTCAACTTATACTCTGTACAGGTCCAAGCCTAGGAGGCTCCCCCTCCAACCTGCCGATCTCTGAGTTGGAGAGGGGAGACTCTGTGAATGAGCATCAGTCCTTCTATGATGCTCTCTCCCCGTGGGACCTGTCCCACTATGTTTTGACTTTTCTTCTTCTTTCTTCCTATTCTCCCACCAGATTTTTCACATAGTTATCTATTGAAGAGGACGATGTTCTGTCAGAGTTCTGCAGGTTCTCTGGTTAACTGAGTGGGTCTGTGGATGTGACTCTTAGTGCATTTGTGTGAAAGGGTGAGCTACGAGCATCTTTCTTCTCCACCATCTTTGCATCCCCCACAGAAAGTCTCACTTTATTGTGGAAGATAATCATAGTCTGGAAAAAATGGAAAAGGTATTCCATGGAAATGACAAGAAAGTGCAGATTGCAATGCTCAACTCATTCAAAATATGTTTTAAAATAAGGGCCAAAATGAAAAAATATGAGATTATATAAAGAAAAATAGATAAAATAAGGGTATTACACTCATTAAAATATATATGGACCCAACACCATAGATACTAAGTATAAAAAGAAATTTTAGTAGACATGAAAGAATTAATTCATTATGAAACAATAATAGTAGATGAGTTGAACACCTCACTATTCTGATGGCCAGATCATCCAGAAAGAAAATCTGTAAGGAAACAGAGGTCTTAACAGCATATTAGATCATTTGAACCTAAGTGAGCTATTGGACTCTGCATCAGAAAAGCAGAACACATAAACTATTCAAGTGTGTACAGGATGTTATCTAAGGAATTAACCACATATTATGTCATGAAATGAGCCTCAGGGACTTTAAGCAAATATAGATTACAGCAAATATTTTTCCATACACAAAAGTATGATACTGTGCATCAACACTACAAAGAATAATAGGAAAATCACAAGCATGAAGTCAAACCACATCCTTTAAAAAATAAATTAAAAATGTCAATGATGAAATCAAATAGGTGATGAAATCAGACAGGTAATAAAATCATACCTGGAGACAAATTACAATGAAAACACACTTTTATAACACGTATCGGATGCAGCAAACACAAATCTAAGAGGGAAGATGAGAACAAATCATGTATTCTACAAGGAACAAGAAAAACGTCATACAAAGGACAAAGCATACCACAAAAAATAACAAGAAATAAGAATAAACAAAACCCAAAGGCAGTAGAATGAGATATCTTTAATAATTATGTTGAAAATAAATAAAATAAAAGTTGAAAAATAAATTAAAAATAAAAAAATCAACAGCTTTAATTTTTCTTAAAAATATTAACAAACAGGTAAGCATTTAGCCAGGCTTATCAAGAAACACTGAGACTTGACTCTAACAAAATAAGAAATGAAACAGTAAAACTAACATCTGATATTACAGAAATACAAAAAATGATTATGAAAGCAGTATGAGCTATTACATGATAACAAATTGGACGACCTAAAAGAAATGGACAAATTTCTAGAAATGTACAGCCTGACCACAATGAATAAAAAGAATACTGAGAACTTGAAAAGAGCAATCGGTATAAGTTAAGTAACATCTATAATTTAAAAAATACCCCTTGAACAAAATGCCTTTATGCCTTCACTAAAACCTCTTTACCCCCAAGTATTTTAAAAAATGATGGAGGAAGGAAAATTCCCAAAGTTATTCTATGAGGCCACCATTACCCTGATAACAAAATCAGTCAAAACACTAACAAAAAAGAATGAAAATTAATATCCAATATCTTTGATTAATATACACTCAAAAATCCTTGAAATACATCAACAAATGGATCCAGCAATACATAGAAAGGATTATACATGATGATCATTTGGATTCCTTCCAGAGTCACTAGGATGATTCAACATACACAAGTCAATCAGCGTGAGACATATCTAAGAAAGGAAGGACAAAATTCACAAGATGCTGTCAATACATAAAGAAAAAACATTTGACAAAATTCAACATACATTCATCATCAGAAATCTCATGAAAGTGAGTACAATGGGAACATCTCTCAACATACTAAAGGCCATTTATAACAATTTATAATACTCAGGGGAAAAGCTGAAAGCATTCTGGGTAAATTCGGGAACAGGAAAAGGATTCCTACTCTCAGCACTTGTGTTCAATTGTAATAGAAGAAAATAAAAGAAAAAGAAAAAGAAGTAAAAGAAATGTAAAATGGAAAGAAAGAGGCAAAATTGTCACCAGTACTGATGGTATAACAATCTACATAGAGAGTCCTTAGGGCTTCACACTGACTATTATGAACAATAAATAATTTCATCAAGGGAGCAGGGTAAAAGTTTAATGTAAAGTAGTCTCGCATTTCAACATATTAAACATGAGATACCATATAATTGACCTTGAAAGCAATAATATTTAAAACACTATACCCCAAATAACTTGGAATAAAGTAACCACATATGTGAAAGATCAACACACTGAAAATTATAAAACATTGACTAAGAGATTAAAAATGATTCAAAGAAATGGAAAGATGTCTTGTGCTCTTGGATTGAAAGAGTTAATATTGCTAACATGGCGAGGCTACACGAAGAAACATACAGATTTAGTGCAATTCCTGTTACGAAGCTGTAGTATTTTCCACAGAACCTGAAAATAAATAAGTTTTACGTGAAACCATTAAAAATTGCCAAAATGATCTTGAGTAAAAACAACAAATCTGGAGGTATAACCCTCCCAGATACCTTACTATACTACAAACCTGCAGTAATAAATGCAGCATGGCATTTGCACAGAGATATAATCAATAAAATCAGATAGAGAGCCTAGAAATTATTCCACACACCTATGACCAATGAATCTATGATATAAGAGGCAAGAGTACACAATGGAGAAATGACAGTCTCGTCAATGGATCGTGTTTGGAAAGCTGGATATCTACATGTAAAACATTGAAATGAGAGCATTCCCTGACATCATATACAGAAATAAACTCCAAGTGAATCAAAGATCTAAATATAAGACCTGATACTATAAAACTTCTAGAATGGAATATATGTGATACCCTATTGTATATATATCATAGGAATATTTTCATATTTCAGTCTCCTAAGGCAAAAGAATCAAAGCAAAAATAAGCAAGTGGGACCTAAATAAACTTGAAAATTTCTGCACAGCTAAGGACACTATATGTGAAATGAAAACACTGCCTGTATAATTTGAGAACATATTTGCAAACAATGCAAGTGACCAGGGGTTAATAGATGTAGGTTAATAGATGTAACATGGATTTAGTTTACACAACTCAAGGTGAAAAACAAACATCCAATCAAAAACAAGAGCAGAGAACCTGAGTTAATATTTTTCCCAAGAAAACTTACAGATGAGTAACAGGCAAGTGATAAAATTGCTCAACATTTCTAATTATTAGGTAATTGCAAATAAATACCACAATGAGATATCACTTAAAACTGGTCAAATGGCTATTATGAAAAATTCTACTAATAGAAAGTGTTGGAGACGATGTGGAGGTAACCAATCTTTTGTATACTCTTGGTAGGAATGTATATTTTTGTAACTTGTATGGAAAACAGTATTCAGATTTGTTTAAAAACTAAAAAGTTAACTACCACATGACACAGTAATACATCTCCTAGAAAAAATCTGGTGAAGAAAACCTAAATTGAGAAGAACCAATGTTCAAAACAGCACTGTTCATAATATGCAAGACAGGGAAGCAATCCTAGTGTCCACAGTAGACTATGGACTTAAGAAGATATGATGTTTCTATAAATATGAAATGGAATATTACTCAGAAATGAAAAAGTTTAACACATTGCTATTTCAGCATCATGAATGGACCTACAAAATATTGTACTTAGTGAAGTAACTTAGACAAAGACAAAAGAATATAATTCAATTAATACGTGGAATACAAAGAATAACAAATATCTGTGTACATCTATCTATAGCTATCTGTTGATAGATGACAGATAAACAGATAGTTAGAAGGATAATACATGTTAGAAAGCTAGATAAATAGATGATTGATAGATAGATGAGAGATAAATGGAAAGTTAGATAGATAGATAGAAAGATAGATAGATAGATAGATAGAGACATGATAGAGTGGTTAAGAGATTAGATAGACAAGACTTAAATAGACTTAAATATATGGGAAAAAGCTTATGTTTACCAAAGGGAAAGGAAAGAGAATTTAATGGTAGAATATTGACAGATAGAATGTAGTATACATAAAGGAGAGAAGCAACAAGGATAATCTGTATAGATCATGGAATTATACACAATAGCTTAAAATAATTGTATGTTAAATTCATTTCAATAATTCATAATGAAATATAATCACCAAAGTGGTTAGAATACCTATGCTGTACATCTGAAACTACACAATATAGTACATCTACTGTACTTCAATTAAAAATAAAACACCTCATGTATTATTTAGTCATTTTTTAGCTGATAGAATCTTCCTTTAATATTGATTTATTTTTACTCTTTTCCTTTTATGATTACTGACTCAAATTATTTCTTTTACTTTTGTAATCATGTTACCAGTTTGAAGTATCTATATTTATTGCCCCTGATTTCCTATTTTTCTCTCTTTAATCCATGTAGTATAGTAGCATTTAAAAACATACCCAAAGAAACAGTTGCAAATTTCTCTTGGTATTCCCTTAGCATTTTGATCAATATTTTGCATATATTTGCCATTTTATATTTCTTAGAAGATGTCTTATCTTCATCTCTTATTAGGTGTCTCGGTTTTGTTTTTTTCATCATATTCAAGATTTCTTTGTCTGGTAATGTCTTTGTTTTCACTTTATATCTAAGTGATAACTGTGTAAGTATTACTGGGTGAGATATTTCTTATTTCAGAAGTTTGAAAATGTAATTTTATTTACCCTTGCCCTATGTTTTCCGATCAGAAATCTTCTGAGAGCCTAATGGGGGTTCCTTTGTAGATTATCATAATTTTTTTGGCTGCCTTTAAAATTTTTTCTCTGTCATTGACTTGCCAATTTGCATATGACTTATCTTGAAAGAGGTCCCTTTGTCTTAAAGTTATTGGTGTTTTATTGGCTCATGGACATGTATATCAGTTCCTTACACAGGTTCAGGAATTTATCAACTATTACTTCTTTAAATAAACCATCAGCTTCCTTCTAATATTCTTCTCCCTCCAGGATTCCACTCTAATGTGCACTTCCAGAAGAAGTCTGATGGTTACTGTAGAATTTCCTCACTTTTAAATATCTTGTATCTCTGCCCTCTCTTATCATTTCTAATTTTGTATTGGTGAGTTTGCTAATCTCTCTTCCGCAGAGACAGTCTACTTCCAATGCTTTCTGTTGCATTCTTCATCTCATTTATTAAGTTCTCCTGGTCTTCAAACAAAGTTTGGTTATTTTATAGTTTCAGTCTCTTTGGTAATGTATTCCTTATCATCATTTCATTTATTCCTGAGCTCACTAAACTACATTCTTAGTATTGTTTTTTGTATTGAGTTTCTGAATGACACCTATTTGGATTCTCTATTAGTTATATGGCAATATACCATAACTTAAGTTTGTTTGCTGCATGGTTGACATTGTGTGTGTGTGTGTGTGCTCGCACAGGTGCGTGTGCATGTGTGTGTCTGTGTCTGTCGGTGTCTGTGTCTGTGTATCTGTGTGTGTTCATGCCCTATAATGTTACTCTGATTGGTCATGATCTTGATAAATTATTGCTCTGATGACACTAAATAACAAATTGGGAGTTGGAGTCCTTGTTTTGTATTCTGGTAGTTGGCAATATTGCACAATTTTTGGTTTTACTTACCTGAGCTACCTCTGATAGTATTTCAAAATGGCACTTTCCAGTCGCTACTGTCTGGATAAAAGATGTGTGTTCATTGTCACTTCTTAGATTTCTCTGGTAGTTAATGTCACTTTTGTCACTGGGAAGGCGATCTTTTCCTTTTATCTGATATCTCTTGAGACTCAGTGTACACATTGAGGAAATTTGTAAAGACAGCTGGGTATTTGGAATCAGGCAAGTGCCTTTGCTATGTCCAGTGTTGCAAGGTATCTTGTCTCCACCACTGTGAATGGGGAGAAGTTACAGAGTCATGAATGTCTGAGTGTCTGAAGGTTGGAATTTCTGTGTCCACTTTGTCTCCCTCCTAGTTACATGTGACCATGAGTAATAGTGCAGTTGGGGGCCGAAGCTGTGTGAACCACTGAGACCCTGTTTCTGCTGGGTTCTCTGAACTTGTGGACTCAGATATCCTAGTCAAGGGGCCTTGTTGCAGACACCAAATCTGCTCTTCCCTCACTTCAGCCTCCTTTGTGTGTTTTAGTCCACCAAATTCACATGTTCACATGTGTTCTGGAGTTTTGTTTTGTGTTGTAGTTCTTTTTGTTGAGATGTGAAAGGTTTACTGATTGTAGATACAAGGGGAGAGACAAAAATAGATTAAACATGTCAATTTTTAAAGTATATACTTTTTCAATTAAAAGCTTAAATTCTACTAAGGACATTATAAGAACACTAAAAAAAGTGAACAAATCACCTCCCCTAATATCATAGTACTACAAGATATTTTGATTCTTTTTTTTCCCACCTTCATGCACATTTTACTATAAAATATCCCTGTAATCTCTTAAAAATCAATTAAATTATTAAAATATTTCTTTGTGTTGTAAATATAGCCCTTTTGGTTCTCTAATTTGTTACTAATAGCTTACACATATCTGTCTTCTCCATCCTTCTTCCCTGTCTGCACAGGAAACCACTACTTGGTACAGTACACATATATATGTGATTCTGTTCCTGTTTTTTTTAAGATTGTTTCCCTTATATCTTTAGTTTCCTCAGGAAAGTGGTAACATAGAGTATTTTTCTCTGTATGACATATTTTCCTATGTGCAACACTCTCTGGGTCCAGACACATTGTTCCAAATGGCAGAAATTTACTTTTTAATATGACAATGACTAAGTATTTATTACTTTATCTATATCTCAAATCTGCTTCATCCAATCATCTTCTGTTGGGCAGTTGAGTTGTGCTTCTACCCTTGGCTATTATAAATGTTGATGTTAAGAACATTGGGGGTAGTATATCCTTTAAAATTAATGTTTTCATTTTCTTTGAGATTTATACCAAAAACTGGAATTGCTGCAAAATATAGTGGTTCTATTTCTAGTTTTCTGAGCAGTGTCCACACTTTTATAATAGTGGACACATAAATTTATTTTTCCACCAACAGTGTACCTGGTTTCCCTTTTATCGAAATTCTTATTAATGTTTGTCATATGTAGACTATTTGTTAATAGCCATTTTGCTTGCTGTGAGATTATATTTCATTCTGGTTTTGATTTAGGATTTCCTAATAATAGCAAAGCTATGTTTCTTTTTATGTGCATGAAATCATCTACATGTCTGTTTTTGAAAAGTTTCGATGAAGATCTTTGAACTGTTTTTAAGTTGGGGTCTTTGTTTTTTAACTCTTGATTCTAATATGCTATATATATACTATGGATATTAATACTTTGTTGGTTTCATTGTCTGAAACTCTTTCTTCTATTCTGTGTGTTGTCATACATCTTGCTGAAGGTTTCCTTTGCTATGCAAGATGTTTTGCACTTCACATTTACACAAGTAGAATCCCTTTATCACAAAGTAAATCTATTATTTCCTCAGTAAAATTAAAAACAGTTATTGTTAGTTTTCCTTTTTTTTTTACTTAGGAGATAGATCAAAAATAAATATTGCTATGATTTACCTCAAAGGAAGTTCTGCTCCTGTTCTTGGTCAGAAATTTTGTAGTTTCAGGTTTTACATTTAGGAAATTAATCTATTTTTATCTTATTTTGTATAATATGGAAGGAAGTGCTCTTACATCTTCCTTTTACATGTACTGTCCAGTGTTCCCAGGACTACTTGTTGAAGAGACTTCCCTTTTTCCATTGTATACTCTTGCCTCCTTCATTGTAGACTAACTGGCCATATTAGTGTGGGTTTATTTTAGGACTCTTTATTTTGTTCCATTAATCTATGTGACTCTTTAAGTGATATATTTTGATGTTTTGATTAGTGTAACTTTGAAGTATATTCTTAAGTCAGGGAGGATAATACCCACAGGTTTGTTAATTTTTCAAAGATAATAATAGAAAATTTGGATCTTTCACAATTTTATATAAATTTTATTATTTTTCTCTGTGTTTTGTGAAGAAACATATGGATTCTGTGAGAAAAGAAATTTACTGAAAGGAAAAACCTGAGAAAAATTGTAAAGTGTGGTGGATAAATCATACAATATTAAACAAATGGATTGCTGTAAGAATCAAAGGAAATATCTATAAAGAAATATGACAACAAAAACAAATTCCATGGGGTATAGCAAAAGAAGTATTAATAGGGATGCTTATAGCAAAATAATCCCACTTATACAAATAAGAAACATCTCTCTCTTATAACATAATCTTACAAAGAAAAGATGTAGAAAAATAATAAACAAACTTGTTAGTTGATGGAAAGACAGCTGAAAGGTCAGAATATATATTAAAAAATATTAAAAATAGAAACATCTAATCAAACTACATAATTGCTTTCAAAATATAAATATAACTGATAAGCTTTAATGACACTAACGTGCAAAAAAGAGAGTACAGATTAAAAAGCTCAAAAATGAATGAGAAGTTACAGCTTATATCAAAGTAACACAAAGCATCATAAGATGATACAACAAATTATATGCCAATTAAAATGGAAACCCTAGAAGAAATGGACAATTTTTTGAAAGACATATTCTCCAGGATGGAATGAGAAATAGAAAATATTAACAGATTAGCACTAATGAAATTGAATTAGTAATTAAACAAAATCTCCCAGGAAACAAAATTACAGGCCTAGACATCTTCAGAGGTGACTTCTGCCAAAAATTTAGAGAAGAGCTATCACCTATACTTCTTAGAGAATTCCAAAAATTTGCAGAGGAAGGGAGGCTTCCACATTTCTGTATCACACTACTACTAAGGCAGGAACAAATATCTCATAAAATTACAGGTTAAATACTACTGATAAGCATACATGAAAAAATCATCACTAAATTGTTAACAAATCAAACAATACATTAAAAGTATTATACAGTATGATTAAGTCCCTTTTATTCCAGGGATGCAAAAGTGATTCATTACCCACAAATTAATCAATATGATACACCAAACTAACAAACTGAAATATACAAATTATATGGTCTCCTCAAAAGTATCATAAAATGTTTTACAAATTCATTATCTATTTATGATTATATTTCTCCTCAAAGTGGGCATGAAGAAACATACCTCAACACAGTTAAGGTCTTATATGACAAGAACACAGCTAACATGACACTCACTGATTAAAATCTGAAAGCATCTCCTGTAAGAGCAGGAAGAAGACAATAATGCTCATTTTTACCACTGTTATTCAGTATAATATTGGAAATTCTATCCATAGCTATCCAAAGTAAAAGTTAATAAAATATAGCTATTTCAGAAAAGGAGTAAAAGTATCTGTTTGCAGATGAAATACTTTAAAAAGAAATCCTAAAGAAGACGCCACAAAACTACTAGGGCTTATCAATGCATTTGGAAAAGTTTCAGAATGTTAATTAACATACAGAAATCTTGCATTTATGCACACTAACAACAAGCTAACAGATAGAGAAAGTGAGGGAACTGTCTCATTTACAGTTGCATTACAAAAAAAAATCAAGAAATGTATCCAACCAAGGAGGTAAAATACCTGTACCCAGAAAACTATAAAAAATTTATAAAAGAAATTGAAGCTAATGCAGACAGATGAAAGGATATACTGTGTTCATACATTAGGAAAAATATATTGTGTAAATGACAGTACTAGCGAAGAAAATACACAAATTAATTTCAGTGCCTATCAAAATACAAAGTGCATTTTCAGACACTTACAAAAAATAATTCTTAAATTTACATGTAAACACATAAGAGTTGAAATCACTAAAAAGAAAAGAAATGAAAAGAAAGCAAACTAAAAACACAAACAAATTTTACAAAGAACAAAGAGGAAGTATCACTGTCCCTGATTTTAAACTGTAATACAAAGCTACAATAATGAATATGGTAGGGGCACAGAACAAAGAGAATAATGGAACACTACAGAATGCCTATAAATGAAATCAGACAGTAATGGTCATTTAGCCCATTACAAAAAAAATGAATATATAGTGGGGGAAAGGTAATTAACAGGCACATGAAAATGGTCAACATCACTAACCATCAGAAAAATGCAAATCCATAGCACAATGAGAAATTATGTCACTCCTGTCAGAATGACAGTGATCAAAATGATAAAAAATATAAATATTGGTGAGGATATAAGGAAAAGGACCCTGATGCAATGCTTGAGCGAATGTAAATTTTTACTGGCACTGTGGAAAACACTCTGGAGTTTAATCAAAAAAAAATGAAATATGATCCAACATTTCCATATCAGGATACTTATTCGAAGAGAATAAAAACATTATTCAGAAAAGATAAATTCAACCCTATATTCACTGCAGCATTATATACAATAGCCAGGATATAGAAGTAAACTAATTGCTCATCAATAAATGATGGATAATGAAAATGTCTGTTTATAATATATATATCTAACCATCTATCAACTAAAGATTTATCTATATTTATATATATATGCACATACGCTAAATATATATATATATATATGTACAGTATATATATATATGCACACACACACATAAAATTTCAATGGGTTATTACTCAGCTCTAAAAAGTATAAGTTCTTGTCTTTTGCAACAAATGGGTAGACCAAGAGGATAATACGCTAAGTGAAATAATTCAGACAGATAATGACAAATGCTAAATTATTTTACTCATATTTAGAATTTAAAACAAATTAACATAACAAAACAGAAAAGGAGTTAGGGATATAGAAAGAAACAGGTTGTTTACAAGAAGGAGGGAAATGTGGTGAAGAAAAAGAAATAGTGAGGAAAATTAAGAGAGAAAATTTTCCACTTGCAAATTAATTGAGTCAGGGACCAGAAATGTACTGTATGGGGAATAGTCAATAACTATGAAATATCTTTAAATAGCAACAAATCATAACTAGTTTTATTCTTGTGATCAATTTGAATTGTATTAAAATTTGCAAACATTATGTTATGTAAGAGAAACGAACACAGTGTTATACATTAAACTACACTTCAAAAACAAACAGACATACTTATAGAAAAAACAGATTTGTAGTTAACAGAGGAAGGGGTTGGAAAAGGAGATTTAGATTAATGCACTCTGAAGATACAAACCTCCAGCCATAAAATAAACGTGTTCAAGGGATGCTACGTTTTAACATGATAAATACAATTAATAATGCTTTATGTTATATATGAATGTTGTTAAGAAAGTAGACCATAAGTTTTCTCATCACAACAAAAAGAGTAATTGTATTTCTTTAATATTGTATCTAAATGATATAATGAATTCTCCCAAAAGTTGCTATAATATTTACTTCATGATAATGTAACTCAAATATCTACCCTATGCGTCTAAACTTACACAATGTTTTATGTCAATTATATCTCAATAAAAGCAGAAGGAAAAATGGAAAGAGAATGATCATTGTTTCCCAAGTCATTTCTCATTATTGTTTTTGCAGCAAGCAACCTTGAGTCATGGTAGACTTATCTTAGAGAAACATACTAATAAATAAGTGATTCTAATAAATTATACATAAAGATACTAATATAATTAGGGTTTTATCATGCTTTAAACTTTCTTCATGATAACAGCCCACTGATTCTGTAGGCGTCAAAATTTCACTCTGTGTATTCATCTGAGATTAGTGAACGGATACAAAAGTTAACCATGGCTGCTTTTGCTGTGAGTGGTCAAGTTCACTGTCTCTGACCAAAGGTCTCATCTCCCCAACAGCATCAGTAAGAAAGGAACATACTAGGTTGCTAAAAATCTCAGCATGGTAAAATCTCAGAACTCCTACAATTCTTAACTGTTTTGCAATGGGAATGCAATACTGACAAAAACATTATTTTGGATAACAATATGGTGTTTTCTCAAGGATGCATAAGGGGATGTGAAAATAATACTTGAGATCCATAAGAAACATCCTCGCTCAAGTGCTGGCAAAGAAGTGTAAAGATTCTGCATTATTAGGACTGAGGACTGCTTTCAAAATGATGACTATGCTCACTGTATTTCAGGTAGTCCAATGAAAGAAAGGTTATTGCTATTTGTAGATGAACGGGAACACATCAGCTGTTCAGTCCCTATAAATTAGTCATTGGGTGTTCAAATACAAAATAAGTTGTGTCAACAATGAGAATTAAAAGAAAAATAAACTTGGACATAAGCTTAAATTAAAAAGGAGACACAGTCTTGTGCTGGGCTCTGGGGATTGGAGAATGTATATGCCTCAGTCCAATTCAAGGGTTCAGTGGCTTGGCCCTAGCATTAGCTCGGGATTCAATGAACAGGTAACAATTAGTATACTGGGAGAAATATAATCTACCTCTCCCTGATTGGAAGAAAATCTGGTGGCTCAATGAAACTCTTAATTCACAGAAATTCTGAAACATGCAGAGGAATAATCCACTGATGACTCAACTAAGACAATCTTAGTTACTGCTTAGAAATCCATCTTCACATACACACACAATGGTAGACAAATCTGTAGTATTTAATGGGAAGAATTCAGTGGGCAGAGCTCAGAGAATAGTTTTCAAAACACCAGCCAACTTTTGTACTTTTGCAAATAGCCTACTTTTCCCAGGTAGAAAACTATAGATGGACAAACAAACAATATTTTTCTTTAGTATTTCTTATTCTGAAAGTAAGCAGTAGCTTTTGACTTATCAGTGTAGAACCTTGTTATGATGATCACGGTAAGACCCACTGTCTGATAAGAGAGCTGGTAATTAGCTGCTGAACCAGCCCATCTGAACCCGAGACTGCTAATATAAGCGAAAACATAGCCACCATCAGAGTTGAGCTGACAAATTTAAAAGCTTGATATTTGTGTTATAGGAACACCCACTGCTGTCCAGACACAGGTCTCCTGCTGAAAGTGGGCTCTTTTCTTCTCTTGGTAAAGGTCATATTGGTGGGATGTTTCTAGAGCTTACCCTGATCCATTAACCCATTTTCCAGATTATCAAAGTCTTTCTTCACAACAGGTGACACATTTTCAGGACACAATGTTGCCATTTCAGTCTTATCCGCTGACACTGGCTGCATGATTGTGAGCAGAAGTCTTAGGCTCCCTGACCAAGCCTACACTTATCCCAGAAATTCAGCTCATTTCACATTCTGAAAATGTTTCACCTCTAATTTTAAATTAATGGGAAATAGTCAAAGTATTCCATGAATATTTTATATTTCCTAGTATCTGCAGAAATTTAATATTCTTGCAGTTGGACAAATATTTAATTCTACCACCCTCACCTCTTTTTAGTCCACACAGTTTAGATTGCAATTTAGTTACTGAATTCATCCACCCCAACCAAGGGTCTAGTACCTCATAAATACTTCCTGTGTGAAGGTTAGAATGGCACAAGTTATGTGGGGTGTGTAAACGTACATTAAATGTTTGCATTGGCACTGTCTCTTCTGGATAAGCTCTGATTCTAGGAAGTCAATTAATTAGAAATCAGTATACTTATTGGTATGCGGAAAAGAATCAGCTCTTTTGGGATGGGTGGGTGATGAAGAGACAGGAAAATATCCAGCAAATGAGAATGAAATGCCTTAGGCCTCTGGAGGTATGAATTAAGAAGAAAATAATACTTTGTCTACTGTACATACCTCCAATTACAGTTTTGAGTGACTAGTCCTTGGGCTACGAAAAGAGCTAGTTTGTGGTGAAGAGTAAAGAACATAACGAAACAGTTTTAAAACTATGATAGTTTTGTTGTTTCAGGAAAGTAGACTTTGCTTAAAGTCAACATGAATTTTTCTTTCACTAAATACTAAAATGTATCCTGTGGCATGTTCTGTGCTTACAGTGCTGGTATCCAATTTAGACAAGGAAAGGGGGATAGACAGAAAATATCTTGAGGAGGTGATTTCTCTGCTGAGACTACGAAAATCTTTATAGGTAAAATGAGGACATCCTAAGTCGAAGGAAGAGCTGGAGCCAAAGTTGTGAGGTTTTATTTATTATGGTCCATAAACATTTGCCTGGATGTATTTCCAGAAACAGTGAAACATAAAGATATGCCAAATTAGTAAGATGTCAGATCTATAATGAAATGACAAACTATGTTGAGTTTGTGGGCTTAGAGTTGGAAAGGCATTTAGTGCCACCTTTAGGATGTAAGCTTGTCTTTGTCTGGATCATAAAAGTAACTTAAAATATTCACTTGAAAATATAGTGTAGATTCTTGAGGGGAGGAAAAGAAATCACAAATTGGAATGCTTTGGAAACAGCACAGAGAAGACCATAGATAAAATTGCTTTTAAATTCTACCACATGCTTAATGTGCCATCTGAGTCTATATCATGTGACTTTTATGATACCAGGCATGACATATTAGAGACCATGATCCCTGGGCCAGTTCCTGAATTTATCTCCTGTTCTAATGTATCCTAACTTAACTCTTTTCATACTTTCCAGGATGAACCAGAAACCACTTAGTAATTTACCCTATCTCCATGTTTTAGTTTTTTACAAATTCTTCAATTTTTTCTTCTTCCTTAGAAATTATTTAAATTTATACCCATATGTTGCATTAAATGATCATATCAATCAAATATCTCTTTTATTCTTTAAATGGTAACTTAGTCTCACGTTTAACTTTTTACACTATTTTAAAAAATAAGGATAATAAAGTTACACATCTAAGTTTATTGTTCAAATAAGAAAATTGCAGATATTTGTCGACATTTACCAACGTCAAATTTAATCTTTGTAATCCTGCATAAGCTGGTTGTCCTCTGGTAAATCAGTTTTAATTAGGATGACATTCATAAACTGAAGATGGCTGATGAGTTGGCCTTGAAAGGGAGGTAGCTGATGTATCAGCTATCACTGTCACTGGAAACCGTGGGTTGCTCCCTGGTTGAAGTTTAGAAAAATGACATTTATTGGCAGATATGTTGTGATATCTATTTTGAAAAGTAGAAGGCTTCACCATCAATCCAAATTAATTGCTCTGTATGGGAGAAAAGATGCTCTACTGAGAAGTAGAAGTTGTAGTTGTAATGAAGTTCAAAACACAGCCATTTGCTTCAGTGTAGCTGTTTTGAGAGTGCCCGTGGACTGTGGTCAACTCATTTAAAATAGCACGTTGTTCAACTGCATTTGTTCTGGTGGTCTAAATGACATTGATGATGGAGGAGAAAAATCACTTCTGATCGGGGTAATTGTATCACCAATTATGTGGCTAGTAGAGGGCTTTCTTATTAGAGGCATGTTTAAATTTGGAGAAGGTAAAAATGCACTTTCTCAACTAGTGTCAGCCATAAAATCAGAATTATGTTTACGAACATTACCTCCTCTTTTAAAGTGCTTCTTGTTGACATTTTGAGCCAGTGAAGATACCAGAGAGGAATTTTTAATCCCAATTCTTCATTTTATTCTCTCTAAAAGCAGGGGAAAGCCTCATTTAATATTTGGATTATGATAGAACTGAAGCTACAACCAAAGGAGAAAGATTTTAGTAATATTTCAAACCAAAACACAAGACTATAATAAGAATAACCTATAAAACCTCAGATTTCACTTTTACTATGCAAAGATAATATCATCAAAATATGAAAATTGATAACGATATTTTGAAGTTCCTTATTTGGAAAATATACATTTAAATAGTATAGTCATCAAATTTAAGAAGTTAGCATTTGCAGTAACGGTGAATGCCAATTTTGAAAAGCAGCTTTAATACCTTTATTTAGGTTTCTGCTAAGATTTATGGTTGCTAGCAAAGTTTCTCAAAATCTTGAATACTTAAGGCACTGTTCACATTTTTAGAAAAAATAAAGAATTTTAGCCTTTGTAGTTTTATACAATTTTCAAAACCTACCTTCATATTTATATTACCACAGAGTGATGTACAAAATAAAATTTTATACATCAGTTACCAAGAAGTAACTAAAATTTCTGAATATTTTGCTTAAAACAGAGACTTCTATTTCTTCTGCCAGAAAGTCAGCTAGACCAGCAGATCTTTGAAAATTCTGCCGTATTTAACTAAACCCATAAAAGATAAGCTGTCTAACTAAACATTTCATACTTCCAGTTTCAAATATTCTGAAAGGGGCCATTCTTTCCAAAACATCCTTCTTAAAGACATCTTCGTCAATCACTATGGAAGTTCCATTATCATCCCAACAGATGGATTTAAATTGGTCACTCCAAGCCATTTTCCAGAGATTACTTGGAAGTGTCAGAGAATGAAAATCATTATCTTCATCTGGTTCCGAGACACAATCTGTGTAACATTGTCTTTTTATCAAGGATTCTTCTGACAAAGTCTGAAAAGCATTTTCTTCAATCATACACCTCAAGTCCAAGTCCTCAGAGAATGTTTGATCACACAATAGAGATCTACTGGAGTTTCCTGAACCAGTTTGTCCAGTTTTACGAGACACATCTTGAATTTCTGAAGAAATATTTTCCATCTCAAATAACTTTTTCTATAGCTACTTTTCCAATCTGAATGATTTTGAGCACTGCAGCTTCAAATGCTGCTTTAGCAGGCCTGCACATTTAAACTGCTAGGCCATCAAAATGGTTCTCAACTTGAGTGGTTGTGACATCACAAAATGACAGGTCTCCTAGCAACCAAAGTGTAACATTCAGCGAGTGTTTCCTTCTCATTCATCCAGTTAAAATGAAACATACAGGATGTTTTTTTTTTATAATGTGATGTGCAAATATTTTCCCCTCAAAATCTTTTGAAATAATTTAATTTTGGGTTCTTTGAAATAAAACCAATCTCCTTCCTTTTGTACACAAATTTATACCAGATTGGTGAACAGAGTATAAATATGCACAAAATAAATAAAATAATATTAAAGTTTTGGTATTTAAAGTGAAATTTGAGTAAAACCTTTACCGAAAAGGTATAGCAATTTCATTATCATTTGTAATTAAAGTGAAACAAAATTTGATTTGGAAACGGAAGTATTTATTTCTCGGTGTACTTTAAAAGAAGTATCTCTATATTCAAAACTTCAGCAGAATAAATATCAGTTTATTTGGTATGTTTGTAAATAAATGGTAAATATTTATGAATTAAAATTAGATTAAAATAGTCAATCAAATTTAAGAAATCCCAAAGGGGGGAATTTTTGTTTCAATTTGTAATTCAGTGCTATAATTAAAACAAATGTAATTTAATTTTCTACTTTAAAATTACACAAGAGAAAATCTTATTGTACATTTACAAATGTTTATTTTTGACATTCTTTCATTCAGAGGGTTTTCAGTCCCTAGAATGAATAAATTTTCTTGTCATCTTTATAATCCATACTCTTGTGGCTTTGTTAAATTTTCCAAAATGATGTTAATAAATAGATTTATGCAAAATATCCTGGGTTCTATAAGCAGTAACTTCATTAAGTGGCAACCAAAAAACAATCAAAAAACAAAGAAATAACATTATATGTGGGTTAGGATGGATAAGACCAGGTAATGCATTTTAGGAAGCAATATGTTCCCAAGTCCTGAAACAGTTGGCATTGTTATTATAATACAGTGTTTTAAGGGAACTGCTTTGTGCACTAATTGTAAATAATAGCTATGTTCTGTATCAGTAAACTGTAGTAAATCCAGTTCTACCAAAATTTATATTTATTATTTAGAAATAAATTCCATTAAACATAAGTCAAATTCAAATTGAGTGAAAATTTTTTTAATAAATATATGTACATTCAAGATACAATGTAAATTTCTCATTCAGTATGTGTATATTCCATTCTAAATAAATATTAGCAACCTGAATACATTGCATATTTTAAGTATTATAAACTATAGTTAAGTTGGATTTAGTCCTGATCCACAAAATTTATTTAACATATGCAAATCAATAAATGCGATACCATCCCTTAGAAAACAGAGAATTCAAAAGAAAGAATCTCAAAAAAATGTAGGAAAATTATTGACAGAACTGATCTTAACTTTTGTATACAAAAAATTCTTAACAAATTCTCTCTGGATAGAATATAACTAAAGATAAAAAATGCCATTTACGAAAAACCCGTGACTAATATCAAGTTCAATGTTAACATACAGGAAGGTGTTCCACTGGTCCAGTGATAAGAAAAAATAGCTTATTCTCACAAGTCCTAAATTGCACTACTAGAAGTCTTAGCCAGAAAATCTAGTGAAGAAAAAATATAAAAGGCATCCAACTTGTAAACAAGCAGTAAAATTTTTACAGATGACATAATTATACATAGATGGAAAACCCCATAGACTTCTCCAGTGAGTGTTTGTAACAGTCAACAAACTTAGTAAACTTGCAGAATACAAAATCAATATACAAATATATATTGCATTTTTATATACTAACAACAAATTAGGAAAACAATTATATGTACACTTATTCTAAAAAGAATAAAATGGGAATAAAATTGATAAGTGAAATAAAAGATCTAAACATAGATCTATAAATTAAAGGTGCAAGAAATATAAGTAAACAAAGGAAAGATATTCTGTGCTCATGGATTGTATACAATGTGAGGAAATACTCTAATCTATTTTTCACATGTTCAATCTCCCCAGCACTACTTATTGAGGAGAATGTCTTTTCTTCATTTTATACTCTTGGTTCCTATTTCATGGGTTAATTGATCATAGGTGTGAGGGATTATATCTGGTTGCTCTATTCTCTCCTATTGATTGCTCTCTGTTTTTGATTCAGTATCATGTTGTTTAAATTACAAAAGCTTTATAGGACTCTTTAACATCAGAGTATTTTACACTATTAGACTTAATACTATTTTTCAAGATTATTTTGGCAACTCATGATCTTTGTGGCAACATATAAATTTTGAAAATATTTGTTCTATTTAATGGAAACATCTCATGGGTATTTTGACATGAATCACAGTAAATGTTGATTGCTTTGGGTAGAATGTTTTTTCAACCACATACTTTCACATCATTAACATAAGAGATCTTTTCCTTTCTTTGGATAAGATTTAATTTCATTCATCAATGTTTTCTATTTTTTAATGTAGAGGTTTTCATCTTATTTTTTAGCTTCATTTCTAGGTATTCTTTACATATATACATATATATATATAATTATATACATTATATTTGTAAACACGTTTCCTACACAAATATAAGGCAGAAGGCAGTGTCAAGACATATTCAAAGTCCTGAATGAAAGAAAGCTGTAATCTAAGATAATTTATCAAGCAAGGCTATCCTTTAGAATAGAAGGTGAGATAAATACCTTCCATAAAAGCAAATACTAAAAGAATTTAGCAACAGAAAAGAAATAATGAAAGATCTACTCTAAAGAAAAGAAGCAGGAGGCTATAGAAAGGAGAAAGGCATAATTAGAATGGCAATAGCTGCAATGACATACAATAGAATACATGATGCTGTAAAACAGGACGTCAAAATTTTTAATTCTCACAGAGTGAAACAGGACAATACAGAGTATTTTCTTCTTGTTTCTATTCTCTGTAGGAGGGGTTAGAGTTTGTATTCTTATCAGTCAAATAAACATATATAGTAACGGGTCAATATACATACAAAACAGGGTAACCATATATCAAAAGCTTACAATGAAGTAACAAATCCAAAAAGAAACCAAGATTATAAATGAAAACTTATCAAGCCACAAAAAGAAAAAGAAATGAACAAAAAGGATATACAAAATCAACTGGGAAATGAAGCTCAAAATGGAAATAAACAGCAGTCTATCAATAATTATCACAATTGTTAATAGAGTAACTGCTTCGATCTAAAGATATATATTGTCAGATGGGATAATATAACAAGACCCTACATTATGAAGCATACAAGAGAACCACTTTAGTAAGAGGAACACACATCAATTGAAAGCCAGAAGATGGAAAAATATATTCCATGCAAATGGACATGACAAGAAAGCAGGACTAGCAGTATTGACTTCACACAAAATAGACTTTACATGAAAGGCCATAGAGAAAGATAAACAAGGACATGTTATAATGATGAAAGGAGCAATAAAAAATGAGGGGAATTATACTCATTAAGATATATGCACTCAATATAGGAGTACCTAAATACATAAAGCAAACACTAATAGATAAAAAGGGAGAAGTCGGAGGGAACGCAATCACAGTAGGAGACTATAACTCCCCATTACCATCACTAGACAGGTCTTTGAGTCAGAATATTAAATAGGAAACAAAGATATTAAAAGATAGAATGAAATAATAGGAGTTCGTTGATATTTTCAAAACAGTACTTCTCCCCAAAACAGAATATACATTCTTTTCTAGTGCACATGGAACATCTTCTAGGAAAGATTATCTACTCAGGCAGAGAAGAAGCCTCGACAAATTTAAGAACATAAAAATTATTTCAAGCTAGTTTTCTGAGAATAATACAATGAAAGTAGAAATCAATCACAGAAAAACAGGGAGAAAAAAATGACAGCATTTAGATTAAACAACATGGTATTAAAACAAGTAGGGGAGTTGAAGAAGTAAAATAAGAATTTAAAAAATATCGAGAAATATGACAAAACCCTATGCAAAGTTTATGGAATGCAAATAAAGCAGGCTTAAGAGGGAAGTTCAGACTAAGGCCCTCCTCAAAGTAGAAGAGCAATTTCAAATAAATAATCTAATGTTCTATGTACACTAATCATGAAAAGAAGAGCAAACAAAACAAAAAGTAAGCAGAAAGATGGAAATAATAAAGATCAAGGAAGAAAGAATTGAAATAGAGTCTAAAAAATAGAAAAAAATCGAACTCTTTTTTGAAATACTAAACAAAATTGACAAAACTCAGGGCAGGCCCACCAACAAGAAAAGAGAGTGAACACAAATAACATAAGAATTGAAATTCTTATGGGGAAACTACAAAGAGTACATCAAATTTGCAAAATATCATAAGGGAATACCATGAGCAACTCTATGGAAACAAACTGGAAAACCTAGAAGAAATAGAGAAGTTTCTGGATACATTCAGCCCAAAAATATTGCATCAAGAAGAAATTGACCACTTGAACAGACAGATCACCAGAAACGGAATAGAATTGCCAATAAAATAAAAAATTTCTGCAAACACAAATTCAGACCCAAATAGCATCACTGTGGAATTTGACCAAACATACAAAGAAAAATCCATACCAGTCCTCCTCAAATTCTTCCAAAAGGTTGATATGGAGAGAGTACTCCCAAGCTTACACCATAAGGCCAACATAAACCTTATAACAAAACCACACAAAGACACTACCTAAAAAGACAGCTATACGCCAATATCATTGATAAACATAGATGTAAAAGTCCTTAAGAAATTATTAAAAAGCAGAATCCAACAGCATGTAAAAAAAGATCATACACCATGGTCAAGTTAGGTTCATCCCAGAAACACAAGGATGGTGTAACATATGCAAATCAATCAATCAATTGTGATACACCATATCACCAAAGAGAGGACAAAAAAACCACATGATAATCTCAATTGATGCAGAAAAATCATTTGATTACATTTAAAACCTATATGCAAATAAATTTCTTATCACAGAGGATGCAGAGAGACCATATCTCAACATAATAATAGCTATTTATGACAAATATATAGCCAGCAACATACTCAATGGTGAAAAACTGAAACCCTTCTCACAAAAACCTGAGACAAGACAAGGTTGCCCATTCTCACAATTTCAATTCAATATAGTCTTGGAACTCCAAGCCACAACGTTCAGGCAAGAAAATTTGATTTCCTATCAAATTATGCAAAATATTTCTTTTTAGGACTGAAACAAATGATCCGAAGATTTACATAGAGTCATAAAAAATACATAGTTTCCAAAGAAATATTGAAGTAAAAGAAAGAGGCTAGAGAAATAACTCACCAGGTCTCCATACACTATTGTAGAGCTACAATAATGAAAATGACATGATATTGGTATAGAAACAGGCATATGGACCAATGGAACAGAATAGAGAGCCTAGGAATAAATCAACAGCCCTATGTTCAATTAACCTTTGACAGAGTAGCCAAGAATATGACAGAGAAAAGACCATCTCTTCTCCAACTGGTGTTGGGAAAACTGGATAGCAGCATCAGAGCAATGGAGTTAGAACACTCCTTCACTCCATACACAAGAATAAACACAAAATGGCTTGAAGATGTAAATATAAGGAAGACACAGTAAATCACCTAGAAGAAAACATAGGTAAAACACTCTGAGATAAATCTCAGCAATGATCTCCTAGAATAGACTACCCAGGGAAGGGATGTAAGAGCAAAATTAATAAATGGGACCTAATAAAACTTATAAGAATTTGCACAGCAAAGGGAACCATAAACAAAACAAAATGACAACTTACAGGTTTAAAGAAAATATTAAGAAGTGATGCAACTGACAAAGGCTTAATTTCCAAAATATAAAGACTTCATACAACTTAATAATAATTAAAAAAAACAAGAAACCCAATCTGAAAATGTGCAGAAGCCATAAACAAGCAATTCTCCAATAGAGACATTCAAATGCCACATAGATATATGAAAAAAGAATTGCTCACTATCATTGTCAGAGTAGGGCAATCCAAAAGTATAATGAAGTATTACTTCACAGTAGTCACAATGGTCATCATTCAAAAGTCCACAAACAATAAATGCTGGGGAAGCTTTGGAGAAAGGGAACCTTCCTACACTGTTGGTAGGAATGTAGTTTGGTTCAGTCATTTTGGAAACCAGTATGGGGATTCCTCTAATGGATAAAAATAAACTTAACATACGAACCAGCAAACCCACCTCTGGGTATATATCAAAGGGAACCCTATTTCAAAAAGACACATGCACCCCAATGTCCTCAGCAGTGCTGTATTCAACAGCCACAACATGGAAGCAACCTAATTGTCCAACAACAGATGACAGTATACAGAAATTATGCCATATTTACACAATGGAAAAATATTCTGCAATAAAAAATGATAAAACAATGACATTTGCAGCCAAAAGGATGTCCCCAAAAATTGTCATTCTAAATGAAGTTAGACAGAAAGAGAAAGAAAAATAACACATGACATGAAATATGTGGAATGTTAAAAAAAATTTGGATGAGAACACAATGATTTCATCTAAAAATTTAAGCACACTCGCAGACCTACTAAACAATTTTATGATTACGGCAGAAAGGGGCTGTGAGGGGATATACTTGGGGTATTTAAATTTATAAATGTTATGCTCTATATATAAAAATACATTTTTAAAAATTTCTTTTGTATGACACAGGGCAGTAAGTTAAATACCATGAAGTAACATTTAATAGGTACACAAATGTTAGCATGTACGGGAACACTGTGCTATACACCACAGAATGACACACTGAAAATGGCAGTAGTTCAATGATAAATAAATGAATAAATATGTAAATAAATAAATAAATAAATAAATAAATAAATAAATAAGCATATAAATAAATAGTATCTAAATAAAAATATTCAGTAATAAATGAAATACAAAGATTCACAGTACTTATCTTTTCACCTCAAAATGTAGGAGAAAACAGAAAAAATAAAGAGGAAAATTGAATGAATGAGAGGAAGGCAAATAAAAAGAGAAACATTTGTAAATATAAAAAAAAATACCTAAGTCTGCTTCTTTTAAACATAAAGTGGCAAACTTTTACGTTGGCTAAGAAAATAAAATTAGAAATAAAAGAGAATATATTACCACTGATGCTGTAGAGATGCAAAGCATCATAAGTAGTTACCACTAGACAATGATTTGAATGACTTAGAACAAAAGACACATTCCCAGTAACATACATCTTCCAATACTGAATCAAGAAGATATAAGAAATTTAAATAGAGCAAAAGTGTGAATGAGTAAATCAATAATTCAAACTTCCCAAACCAGAGAAAATTTCAAGACGACTTTACTGGTGTATTCTGTCATACGTTTGAAGACAATTTTTCACCAGTACTTCTGTAAATCTTCCAAGAATTTGAAAGGGGTGAAAGATTCCAAACAAGTTTTTTGATGCCAGCTTTATTTGCATAAAAATGAGAGAAAGGACATTATATGCAAAATATAGAATATTATCCCTGATGAACATATGTGCCAAAATTCTCAACATAACACAAGCAAAATGAATTCAACAACACATTTAATGTATCATACACATACATGAGTAAAGGGATTTATCCCTGGGTTTAAGGATACTTCAAAATATTCAAATCAATAAAGGTGACATGCCTCACTAATAGAATGAGAAATAAAACTCACATAATCATCTCAAATGGTGCAGAAAGAGCATTGTATATAATGCAACATCCTTTTAAGATACTCCCAACAAATTAAATTAACCCTGTCATTGGCAGGATATCATATACACACAAGCACTGTGTGGAAAGAAGCAAAGCAATTCTCTGTTTATTGATTCTTAGAAGTAGGGTTTATATAGGACTTACACAATGCCTCGCATATCATCTAAGTTATAACAATGTTAATAATCTTGTTATTTATGTCCCCATGCTCCTGCAGTAAGCACAGGTTTTTAAATGACCAAGGATTGTTTTAAAGTTCATCACGGAACTCCATTAAGTAGGCCATCACTTATCCAGCTGGCTGTGCCTGTCTTAGGTTGTCCTCCTCTGAGGATCTTACCCATCACAGGCTATCCAGCCAACCATGCTGGATACATTCAGAAGGCCATTTCTTATCCAGCCTTGATATGAGACAATCCTCACAGTTTGTTTATAAGTTCAGCCCATGGGCTTATTCTCTAGAGCCTTCAGACAGGGGCCTACAAAGCCAACATCCCTTGACACAAAAATGGATGAGGAAAATTTGATGTATATATGCAATGGAATCAATAATTTGCATTCCTATCAACAGTGTCCATGATGTTCCATGTTCTCCACAATCTCACCAATATCTATTTGTTTTCTTTTTGACGAGAGCCTTCTGACAATTGTGAGGTCTTGTCTCATTCTTGGTTTATGACTTTCCTAATAATTTAAAACTCTGAACATATTTTCATGTGTCATTTAGCCAACTGTATGTTTTCTATAGAAAATTGATTCAGATAAATCTATTCAGTTCCTATGGACATTTTTTTAATTGGATTGTTTGGTCTTTTTTGTTGTTGTTGTGGGGTTAGATTTTGCCATATATATTGGATATTAACACTAGATTGGAAAATATAATTACAATTATATTCTCCCATTGTGTTTCTTGACTTTTCATTTTATTGATCATTTCTTCTGCAGCGTATATCTGTTTAGAGTGATGCAATAATATTTTGTTAGTTTTGCTTCTGCTTCCCTTGCCAGAGGAGACATATGTAGAATCATATTAAGTCCAAAGTCAGAGTGTAATTCTTATGTTTTTCTCTACGATTCTTTGTTTTCAGGATTTATGTTTTATATGCCCAGAAGTTGGATTGCTGTGTCATATGATAGGTCTATTTTTATTTTTAAATGAACTTCCATACAGTTTCCAAAGTGGTTTCACCAATTTTCATTCCCACCAACAGCGTTGGAGAGTCCCATTTTCTCCACAACCACCTCATTCTTTATTACTTGTAGACATTTGTATGACAGCCCTTCTCAATATTGTGATGTAAAACATTATTTTATTTTTGCCTTTTATTTTTGTATAATGATTAGCAATGTGAGCATGTTTTCCTTTTCCTCTTTGTCATCTCTGTGTCTTCTTTAGAGAATTGTCTTCTGCTCATTTTCTGTCTGAGTTGTTTGTAGATTTTTTAATGGAGTTGTAAGAAAAATGTGTGTATTTAAGAAATTAGCCTCTTGTTAATTGCATAGTTTCCTAATGTTTTCTCCCATTTGGAATTTCATCTTTTCATTTTGTATATTTTGCTGTTTAGAAGCTTTTAAATTTAATTAGGACCTTTTGTTTATATTGTTTCTATTGTTTTCACATATTTCACAGAGTGACATAAGAAATTTTTGCTACAAATTATGTCTTGTTTTGCTTATGTTAGTTTCCAGAAGTTTTTTGTGTTATGTATTAGATTCAGATATTTAAATCATTTTGAGTTCATTTTTGTACAGTGTGAGGGAGTGTTCTAATTCCTTTGATTTACATGTAGCTGTCTTGCTTTCTCAACATCACTTGCTGAAGGCTGTCTTTAAGGCATTGTATATTTTTGTTTCCTTTGTCATAGTTTAGTTGACCATAGGTGTGACGTTTTATTTCTGCCTCTGTGTTCCATTCCAGTGATAAAGATCTTCGGTTGTTTTCCAGCATTGTGCTGTCGGATTACTGTATTTTTGTAATATAGTCTGAGATCTGGGAGGGTAATGGGTTATACCTCCAACTTTGTTCTTTTTCCTCATTGGTTCTTTTGCAGTTCTGGTTCTTTTGCAGTTCCATACAAATCATAGGACTCTTTTTAGTTCTGCAGAAAATATCAAGTATTTCTATCTGAATCAATTTATATCTGTAGGCATATTTTCTAATATGTGTATTTAAACAATATTAATTCCTCTAAACTAAGACCCTGAGATTTCTTTCAATTTCTTTGCATCATCTTCAAATTTATTTATCAGTGTCCTATTCATTTTATTATGTTGGATTTTTCATAGGTTTTTCGTTTTTTCATCTGATTTCATATGGATCTTTTAAAATTATGGAATATATCATTGTTTGTGTAAAAATGTGACAGTTTTTGTATATTAATTATGAATCATGCTACTTTGCTAAATGTCTTTATTAGTTTTAGTTGTTTTGGCTTGGAGAATCTTTAGGTTTCACTATATAGATTATCATGTCATCTAAAATAATAACAGTTTTACTTCATTCAATTCAACTTGAGTAACATATTTTCTTGTACAATTGCTGTTGCTAGAAATTCCCATACTGTGTTTAATAGAAATGGTGAGGGTGGGCATCCTTATCTTATTCCTTAATTTGGCTTTCAGCTTTTCACTTTTGCATATTATGTTGTTGGTGGGTCTGTAATTAATGACTTTAGATATGTTGAGATATATTTCCTGAATCCTACTTTGCTAAAAGGTTTCTGTCGTTGTTGCTGTTGTTGTTTTTGTTGTTGTTGCTGTTGTTGCTCTCTTAATAAATAAATGTTGAATTTTATGGAATGCTTTTTATGGATTTATTGGGATGACCATGTATTCTCTTTTACTTTTGTAATGTGGTTTTATCAAACTGATTGATTTGTGTATGTTGAACCTCTCTAGTGACTCTGCAATGAGTCCAAGTTGATCATGGTGTATGATTCATTTTAGTTATTGCTGGATTTTGTTTGCTAATAATATTTTGTAGAATTTTTGCCTGTAAATCTATCAAATATAATGGCTTGAAGTTCCCTTTGTCTGTACTATTTTTTGGTTTTGCTATCAGGGTGATGAAAGCTTCATAGAATTAATTTGGGAGTTTCCCACATCTTCACTACGTTTGAAGTGTTTGAAGAGTATAAGTTCTGCTTTGTATTGTTGTACAGTTCCCCACGGGAGCTGTTTAAATCTGCACTTGTATTCAACAATTTTTTTAAATGCAGATTATATCTTTTTTCAGGTAAAAAATTTGTTCAAATTATTTCTTTCTCCTTATCTCTGTCTCTTTCTAGACATTTGTCTATTATTTCTAATTTGTCCAGTTTATTGGCATGTAAGTGTTGACAAATGATCACTTTTTTGTACATCTGAGGTAAAATTAGTAATTTCTCTTCTTTTATTTCTTAATTTATTTCTTTGGAGCATCTACCTTTTCTTCATGATGCACCTGGCTAGATGTTTTTTGAATTGCTTATCTCAAAAAGAAAACATAAAACAAAGTCTTTGGTTTTATTACTCTTTAGCAAAGTTTTTTTCTTTATAGTTTATATTTACACCTGTAATATTTAGGATAATGTTTTTTTCCTTTTTTAACATTTTTTTATTTATTTTTAATGATTTTACAAAGTTGTCTCCAATTCAAGCGTTAGAAAAATTTTTCAGTTACAATGAACATATATATATTTGTTGTCCCATTTTATCGTCTTTGAGCAGCCTTAAGATCTTTTATACATTTCCCTATGTAATACAATAGAACCCTGTTTATCTATTCTACAATTTTGGCCTCCCAGTCTATCTCTTCACACACCCCGCCCCATGGCCTCCAAAACTTTGTATTCTATGTCTGCCAGTCTATTTCTATTTTGTATTTGTGCTCTTTTTGTTTTGTTTTTCTTTGTTTTTAGATTCCACTAATGAGCCATCTCATACGGTATTTTTCTTTCTCTTCCTGGCTTATTTTACTTAGACTGATTTTCTCCAGGAATATCCGTGTTGCTGAAAATGGCATTATGTTGTCATTTTATATGGCTGACTAGTATTCCATTGTATAAATATACCACCTCTTCTTTATCCAGTCAACTGTCGATGGACTTTTAGGCTTTTTCCATGTCTTGGCTATTGTAAATATTCCTGGCTAAGAACAATGGGGTGCAGGTGTCATTCTGAAGTAGGGTTTCTTCTGGATTTATGCCCAGGAGTGGGATTCCTGGGTCAAATGGTAAGTCTATTCCTAGGCTTTTGAGGAATCTCCATCCTGTTTTCCACAGTGGCTGCACCAATCTGCATTGCCACCAGCAGTGAAGGACGGTTCCCTTTTCTCCACAGTCTGTCCAGTATTTGTCATTTGTGGATTTTGGAATTATGGCCATTCAGACTGGTGTGAGGTGATACCTCATTGTAGTTTTGATTTGCATTTCTCTGATAATCAGTGATATTGAGCATTTTCTGATGTGCCTTTTGATCATTTGTATGTCTTCCTTGGAGAGTCGCTTGTTTAGGTTTTCTGCCCATTTTTGGATTGGGTCATTTATTTTTTCTTATTCAGTTGGATGAACTGCTTATATACTCTGAAGATCAAGCCTTTGTCGGTATCATATGCAAATTATTTTCCCATTCTGTTAGTTGTCTTTTTGTTTTATTTCCGGTTTCTTTACTGTGCAGAAGCTTGTAAGTTTCATTAGGTCTCATTTGTTTTTTCTTGCTTTTATTTCTTCTACGAGAAAATTTTCGAGACTTATGTCAGATAGTATTTTGCCTAAGTTTTTCTCAAGGAGGTTTATTGTATTTTGACTTATGTTTAAGTCTTTGATCCATTCTGATTATATTTCTGTGTGTAGTGTTCTAGCTTCATTGTGAGTGTTCTAGCTCCATTGATTTACATGCTGCTGTCCAGTTTTCCCGACACCATATGCTGAATTGTCTGTCTCAATTCCATTGTATTTTCTTGCCTCCTTTTTCAAAGATTAATTGACCAAAAGGTTGTGGGTTCATTTCTGGGCTCTCTATTATGTTCCATTGGCCTATATGTATGTTTTCCTACCGATACAGTGCTGTAATGTTGACTATAGCTCTATAGTATTACTGAATCATATGCGTAAAGAAATGCCACTTATTTTTGAAACTTAATCTTGTAACCTGCTACCTCGCTGAATTCTTTGATCAGCTATATTAGTTTTTGTCTGGATCTTGTAGTGTTTTCTATATTTAGTAAGATATTATCTGCATATAGTGAGACTTTTACCTCTTCCTTTCTAATTTGCATCCCTTTTACTTCTCTCTCTTGTTTGATTTCTGTGGCTAGGAATTCCAAGACTATCTTGAGTTGGAGTGTTGATAGTGTGCATCCTTGTGTTGTCCCAGATTTTAGTGGGAAGTTTTTAACTTTCTCACCATTGAGTGCTATGCTAGCTGTATGTGTGTTATCCATAGCTTTCATGATGCTGGTATATGTTCCCTCTATGCCCACCTTGTTGAGACTTTTTATCATACATGGGTGTTGAATTTTATCAAATGCTTTTCCTGCATCTATTTTGATGATCATGTGGTTTTGGTCTTTTTCTTGTTGATGTGCTCTATTACATTGAATGACTTGCATATGTTGAAAAACCCCTGTGTCCCTGACATGATCCTCACTTCGCCATGATGTATAAAATTTTTATCTGTTTTTGGATTCTATTTGCTACTATTTTGGTGAGGATTTTTGTGTCTGTGTTCATCAGTGATATTGCCCTATATTTCTCTTGTTTGGTAGTGTCTTTTCCTGGTTGTGGTATCAGAGTGATTGTGGCTTCATAGAATGACTTTGGGAGTTTTCCTTCCTTTTCAATCTTCTGGAAGAGTTTCAGAAACACTGCTATGAGTTCTTCTTTGTATGTTTGGTAGAATTCCTCATTGAATCCGTCCAGTCCTGGACTGATATTTGTACGGAGGTTTTATATTGCTATTTTGATTTCATTTATACTTCTGTGCTTGTTCAATGGGTCATTTGTTCTTGATTCATTCTTGGTGGACAGCATTTTTCCAGAAAATTGTCTGTCCCCTCTAGGTTATCCAGTTTGGTTCCATAAATTTTTCATAATTTTCTCATGTGATATTCTGTATTTCAATTTTATTTGTTGTAATTTCTCCATTTTCCTATCTTATTTTGCTAATTTGTGTTCTCTCTCTTTTCTTCTTTTTGAGTTTGGCCGGAGGTGTTTTGGAATTACTTACTTTTTTAAAAAACCAGCTATTTGATTGGTGATTTTTTTGCTATTTTTTTTAATCTCTATTATAATTATTTCCTCCACAATATTTATGATTTCCATCCTTCTGCTGCCTTTTGGGTTTTTTTGTTCTTCTTTATCTTGTTCATTCTGATGGGTTAAATTGTTTATTTGTGATTGTTCTTCTTTTTTGAGGAAGGCCTGTATCACTTTAAACTTCCTTCTCAGCACTGCTTTTGATGTGTCCCTTAAATTTTGTGTGGTTTTGCTTTCATTTTCTTTTGTCTCAACGTACTTTTTCATGACAGCTTCGATTTCTTCATTGACCAATTGGTTTTTTAATAACATATTGTTTAATCTCCATGTTTTCCTATTGTCCTCCTTTGTTTTTCTGTTGTTGATTTCTAGCTTCATGGTGCTGTGGTCGGTAAGGATGCTTGAGGTAATTTCTATCTTCTTAAAATTGCTGAGGTTTCTTTTGTGCCCAACTATATCATGAAACCTGGGAAATGTCCCATGTGCACTTGGAAAGAATGTATATACTATTTTTGGGGGGCACAATGTTCTGAAAATATCCACCTTGTGTAATATTTCTATTGTATTACTTAACTTTGCTGTTGCCTAATTTCTTTTCTGTCTCGATGATCAGTCCAGTTATGTTAATGCAGTGTTGAAATCTCCAACTATGATTAGATTCCCATCACTATCCCCCTTTATATCTGTTAGTAATTATTTTATGTACTTAGGTGCTCCTCTATTTGGTGCCTATATATTAATGAGTGACTTATCCTCATTTTGGATCACTCCTTCAATCATTATAAAATGTCCTTCTTTATCTTTCTTTATGGCCTTTGTTTTAAAAACTCTTTTGACTGAAATCAGTACTGCAACACCTGCTTTTTTGGCTTTTCCATTTTTATGGAATATCTTTTTCTATCCTTTTACTCTCAATCTATATGTGTCCTTCTCCCTGAAGTGGGTCCCTTGTATGCAGCATACTGAAGGTTCTGGTTTTATTATCCAGCCTGCCACTCTATGACTTTTGACTGTAGCATTTAGTCCATTAACATTTACAATAATCTATGATATGTTTGTGTTTATTGCCATTTGACCTTATCTTTGCTGTTGATTTGGTTTTTCCTCTTTGTTCATTTCATCTTCCTTTTATCGTTTGGTCATTTTCCTTGAAATTATCATAAAATTTATTTAGTTTTAGTGACACCCTGATAAGTTAATGTCTTCTTGTTACCCTTTTATATACGTATTTTATACCATTATTATAACTGCTTTTATTAAACTGATAGTAACAAGATCTCCAACCCATCCTACTGAGAACAAAAATTCTAAAAGGAAATAAAAAAAAAAACCTCCCTTTTCCTGCCTCCCTCTAACTCTCTCAATGATTTGTATGTCTTGTTTTAAAATTTGGTGTTTATTTTATTTATAATTCATGAGTTGTCACCTTTCCAGCTTTGAGATTCATATTTCTGTAGCATCCTGCTGCTTTTCTTTTTAGAGTAGAGCTTTCAATAATTCGTTTAGCATGGGTCTTATGTTGCTAAACTCTTGTAGCTTTTTCTTGTCTGTGAAATCCTTTATGTCTCCTTCTACCATAAAATATAGCCTTTCTGGTTAAATTATCCTAGGGTATATCATTTTTTTCATTCAAGGCTCTGAATATATCTTGCCACTACTTTATGTCCTGTAGTATTTGTGTAGTGAAATCAGCTGGGAGCCTTATGGGGATTCCCCTGTAACTCACTCTTGCTATTCTTTTGCTGCCTTTAGGATCATTTCTTTATCCCTGACCCTGGCCATCTTAATTTTATGACTTGCTGTGGGTGTATTTGGGTTCTTCCTGTTTGGGGCACTCTGAGTTTCCTGTACTTGGATATCTGATTCCTTCTTTAAGTTTGGGAAGTTCTAAGTCATGATTTCTTCAAACACCTTTGCAATCCCCTTTGATCTTTTCTCCCCTTCTGGAACTTCTATTATTCCAAGATTGGCATGCTTTCTATTATCCCATGGGTCCCTTATGCTTTTTTCATTTGTTTCCCATTGTTTCTCTTGTAGCTCTTCTGATTGAGTGCTTTCTATTTTACTGTCTTCTAAGTCACTAATTCATTCCTCTACATTATCTAGTCTGCTTTGCGACGTCTTAATATCATACCTCATCTCAGTCAATGAGTTTACTTATTCTACTCGGCTCTTCTTTATAGATCACATTTCATTTTTAACATGTTTTATATCTCTAAACACTATCTTTAATTTCCTTCTGTAATTTGATCTCTCCTTTTTTTAAATATTGATATAGTAGGTTATCAATACCTATTTCACTAATCGTTCTTTCAGGGGATTTCTCTTATTCTTTTAATTGGGATTGGTTTCTCTGCTTCTTCATCTTGCTCCTACCTCTCTGGCACTGTGGTTTATGGAATAACAGTTATCTACTCTGGTCCTAAAGGAATTTCTCTACCTAATGTCAATGAATTAATACAACTTAAAAAAGAGAAAAATGAGAGAGAGAGACAATGAATTTTAAAGAAGGGGAAATAAATATTTGAAGACATTGTATAATGCATAATAGAAGAGCAAGTTGAAGCAGATTGTTGAAAAATAATAATAATAAATATATTTTTAAATATTTCAAAGGGATGAAAATAGGTGTATATATAATTGCCTAAGAAGTAAAAATTATAGGGTAACAGAAAATGGAACACGTAAAAACAGATTAAAATAAGGCAGTGGTCTGTGTCCTCCTGTAGACTGGGTACATTAAATGTGAAGTCTTTCTGTATTCATCTTGTTTTGGATGCTCATCTTCCTGTTTTCAGAGGCCCTCCATTGGAGCCCTCAACTGTGTTGCTCCCAGTGCCTCTCAGCAAGCAGATCACTCCAACACCCAACACTGCATCTGGAGCAGCTCTCTTTACTCTGGGCTGGCTTGTCACTGCCCTGCCTGATGCTGCAGTCAGCTGTTGCAGGCTGACCAGGCAGGAGTGGGCATCACGCCCTCTCCCAGCACCATGGTCAGGGGCTGCATTCTAGCAGAAAAGTTGGGGGGCCACATGGACCCTCAGGGTGCCAGTTACTCCATCAATCTGTGCCACTATAATGTCTGCCTCAGGTTTGCATGCCAGAAGTGGGCTCAGGGAAGACTGAGGAACAGCACTGTCCCTGGTCTGGCCCAAAATCCAGCTCCTTGTTTGTCTTGGTGAAGCAAGTTCTCTGAGGAACCAGGACAGAATGATCCTATCTGTCTCCGCCTGTAGAGAAGACTGCGTCTGTCCCTTAAGGCTGCTAAGTCCTTAGACGTGGATGCCGATATTGCCCCTGCTGCTGCCTGGGTGCAAAACACCAGAGTGTATGGTGTCTGTGTCTGAGCCCCAGCTCTCTTCACCGAGAAACTTTTGTGAATTTTCAGACATGGTTATGCACCCTTCCACCCACAGGGCACATCTGCCCTGTTGTTTTATGGAGGGCCCAGGTCGTTCTGCCCCGTACACCCACAGCAATGACACAAGACCCCTCCATTCCCCAGACTGCCTCAGTGCAGCCATCCCCATCTTCCACCCAGCTCATGCAGCATGGCCCTGCCCCCAGCTTCCGGGCTGCACCTTGGACTGGGTGTCTGTGCCTGTTTAACTTAGTTCTGTCAGTCAACTTATACTCTGTACAGATCCAAGCCTTGGAGGCTCCCCCTCCGTCCAGCCGAACCCTCAGTTGTAGAGTGGAGACCCAGTGAATGAGTGCCAGTCCATTTTTGCAGCTCCCTCCCTGTGGGACCTGTCCCACTCTGTTTTGCCTTTTCATCTTTCTTTCTTCCTTTCATCCTACCAGATTTTAAGCATCTTTACCTATTGAAAAGGACAATGTTCTGCCAGATTTCTGCAGGTTCTCTGGTTAGCTGAGTGGGTCTGTTGATGTGAGTTTGGTGCATTTGTGGGAAAGGGTGATTATTGAGCATCCTTCTACTCCACAATCTTGGCCTCCACCACAAAAGGTCTCACTTTATGGTGGAAGATAAACACATCCTAGAAATAGATGGAAGAGTTATTTCATGGAATTGATAAGAAAATGCAGATTGCAATGCTCAACTCATACAAAATACGTTTCAAAATAAGGGCCACAATGAAACATATATATGAGATTATATAATGAAAAAGAGATCAATGTTAAAATAGGGTATTGCACTCATTAAATTATATATGGACCCAACACCATAGATCCTATCTATATAAAGAAATATTAGTAGACATGAAGGAATTAATTGATTATAAAAAAATAATAATAGACGAATTTAACACCTCACTATTCTGATAGCCAGATCATCCAGAAAGAATATCTGTAAGGAAATAGATGTCTTAATAATATATTAGATCATTTGAACCTATCTGGGTTTTTGGACACTGCATTACAAAAGCAGAACACATAAACTTTTCAAGTGTGCACAGGATGTTATCTAAGGAAATAACCACAAATTATGTCATGAAAAGTGCCTCAGGAACTTTAAGCAAAGATAGATTACAGCAAGTATTTTTCCATACACATAAGTATGAAACAATGCATCAACTCTAGAAAGAAGAACAGGAAAAGAACAAACATGCGATTAAACCACATCCTTTAAAAAAATAAAATAAAACAAGGTCAATGATGAAATCAAAGAGGTAATAAAATCATACCAAAAGACAAATTACAATGAAAGCACAGCTTCATAAAATGTATGGGATGCAGCAAAGACAAATCTATGAGGGAAGTTTAGAACGATAATGCCTTCTACAAGGAACAAGAGAAATCTCACAGAACGGACCAAGCATACCAACAAAAATAACTAGAAATAAGAACAAACAAAACATAAAGGCATTAGAATGAGAAATCTTTAATTAATAGGTTGAAAATAAATGATATAAAAATCAAAAAATAAGTTAAAATTCCTAAAATTATGAGCTATATTTTTTCTTAAAAATATTAACAAACTGTTAAGCATTTAGCCAGTCTTATCAAGAAATACACAGGGTGGACCCAAACAAAATAAGAAATGAAACAGTAGAAATAACATCTGATATTACAGAAATAAAAAAAGTTTATGAAATCACTATGAGCAGTAGTGTGACAACCAATTGGATGCCCTAAGATTAATGGACATATTTCTAGATATGTACAGCTTACAAACACTGAATAAAGAGAAAACAGAAAACTTGAAAAGAGCAATCAGTATAAGGTACATGAAATGTATAATTTTGAAAACACCCCTTGAACAAAATGCCTGGATGCCTTCACTAAAACCTCTTTCCTCTCCAGTATTTCAAAAAATGAAGTAGGAAGGAAAATTTCCAAAGTTATTCTATGAGGCCAACATTACCTTGATAAGAAAATCAAAGACACTACCAAAAAATAAGTGAAAATGAAAGCCAATATCCTTGATGAATATACATTCAAAAATCTTCAAAAGAAAAATTACAAATTAATCCAGCAATATATAGAAAGGATTATGCACAATGATGAGTTGGATTCCTTCCAGAGTCACAAGGATGGTTCAACATACACAAGTCAATCAGCATGAAACATATCTAATAAAGGAAGGACAAATCTCACAGGACCATGTCAATACACACAGAAAAAGCATTTGACAAAATTCAACATACATTCATGACCAGAACTCTCATGAAAGTGAGTATAATGGGAACATCTCTCAGCATAATATAGGAAATTTATAGCAATTTATAATAATCAGGGGGAAAAGTGAAAGCATTCTGGGTAAATTCGGGAACAACAAAAAGACTCCTACTCTCACCACTTCTGTTCCATAGTAATACAAGAAAGGAAAAGGAAAAGAAAAAGAAGGAAAAGAAACACAAAATGGAAAGAAAGAAGCAAAATTGTCACCAGTACTGATGGCATAACAATCTACACAGAGAGTCCGAATGGCTCCAAACTGACTGTTATGAATAATAAATAATTTAAGCAAGAGAGCAGGGTACAAGATTAATGTAAAAAGTCTCCTGCATTTCTGCACATTAATCATGAGATACCCAAAAATGAGCGTTGAAAGCAATACTATATAAAATCCAATTCCCTAGAATATCTTGGAATCAATGTAACCACATATGTGAAAGATCTACACACTGAAAATTATAAAACATTGACAAAGTATTTAAAAATGATTGAAAGAAATGGAAAGATGTCTTGTGCTCTTGGATTGAAAGAGTTCATATTGTTAACATGGCTGTACTACACAAAGAAACCTACAAATTTAGTGCAATTAATGTTACGAAGCTGTAGAATTTTCCAAAGAAGCAGATAAAAATAACTATAAGTTTTAAATGAAACCATTAAAAATTGCCAAAATGATCTTGACAAAAAGCAAGAAATCTGGAGATATAACCCTCCCAGATACATTACTATATTAAAAAACTACAGTAATAATAACAGCATGGCATTGGCACAGAGATATAATCAATAAAAACAGAGAGCCTAGAAACAATTCCACACACCTATGAGCAATGAATCTGTGATAAAAGAGGCAAAGGTACACAATGGAGAAAATACAGTCTCGTCAATGGGAGGTGTTGGGAAAGCTGGATATCTACATGTAAAACAATGAAATGAGAGCATTCCCTGACAACATATACAAAAATAAACTACAAGTGTATTAAGGACCTAAATGTAAGACCTAATAATTATAAAACTGCTATAAAGGAATATGGGAGATACACTATTGGATATATATCATAGGAATATTTTCTTATAACAGTCTCCTAAGGCAAAACATATAAAAGCAAAAATAAGCAAGTGAGACCTAAACAAACTTGAAAATTTCTGCACAGCTAAGGACACAATCAATGAAGTGAAAACACTGCCTGTGTAATTGGAGAATATATTGGCAAATAATGCAAGTGACCAGGGTTTAATAGATGTAGGTTAATAGATGTAACATGGATTTAGGTTACAAAACTCAATGTGAAAAGTAAAAACCCAATCAAAAACAAGAGCAGAGTAACTGAGTTAATATTTTTCCAAAGAAAACTTACAGATGAGTAACGGGCAGGTGATGAAAATGCTCAACGTTACTAATTATTAGGTAATTGCAAATCAAAATCACAATGAGGTATCACTTCACACTGTTCAAGTGGCTATTATAAAAAAGTCTACAAATGGAAAGTGTTGGAGATGATGTGGAGGTAAGAAATCTCTTGTATACACATGGTAGGAATATAAATTGGTAGAGCTTCTATGGAAAACAGTATTCATATATCTTTAAAAACTAAAACAGAGCTACCATATGAAGCAGTAAGACCTCTCCTAGGAAAAATCTGGGGAAAAAACCCTAAATTGAAAAGAACTAATGTTCACAACAGCACTGTTTTTAACATGCAAGACTTTGAAGCAATCCAAGAGTCCACAGTAGAGAATGGACTTAAGAAGATATGATGATTCTATAAATATGCAATGGAATATTGGTCAGCCATGAAAAAGTATAACACATTGCTATTTCAGCATCCTGAATGGACCTAGTAAATTTTGTGCTTAGTGAAGAAACTTAGACAAAGACAAAAGTATATCATATATTTTATATGTGGAATCTAAAGAATAACAAATATCTATGTACTTCTATCTACAGCTATCTATTGATAAATGACAGATAAATAGAAGGATAGATAGATACATGGTAGATAAAAAGATAGATAGATCGATAGATAGACAGATAGATTGTTTTATTGATAGAGACATGGAAGAGAGATAGAGAGTTTAGATACACAAGACTGAAACATACTGAAAGATATGGGAAAAAATTTATGTTTACCAAAGTGGAAGGGAAGGACAATTTTATGGTACAATATTGAGAGATATAATGTAGTATAAATAAAGGAAATAAGCAACAAGTATAATCTGTATAGATCAAGGAATTATACATAATAACTTATAATAATTGAATGTTAAAAGTACTGTAATAGTTTATAATGCAATGTACTCCACAGAGTGGTTGGAATCTCTATGCTGTACATCTGAAACTACAAAATATAGTACATCTACTGTGCTTCAATTAAAAATAAAACATCTTATGTAAAATTTATTCCTTTTTCCGCTGATAGCAGCTTCCTTTAATATTGATTTACTTTTTACCTTTTATGATTACTGTCTCAAATTATTTCTTTTACTCTTGTGAAAATGATACCAGTTTGATGTATATATATTTCTTGCCCCTGATTTCCTATTTTTCTATCTTTAATCCATAGAGTACAGTAGTATTTAAGAACATACCCAAAGAAACAGTTGCAAATTTCTCGTGGTGTCTGCTTAGCATTTTCTTCAATGTTTGCATATTTTTGCCATTTTATATTTCTTAGACGTCCTCTTTTCTGCACCCCGTGTAAGGTGTCTCAGTTTTGTTTTTTTCATCTCATTCATGTTTTGTTTGTCTGGTAATGTCTTTATTTTCACTTTATATCTAAGTGATAATTGTGCAAGGTAGAGTATTCTTAGGTGAGAGACTTCATATTTCAGTAGTTTGAAAACGCCATTTAATTTACCCTTGGCCAAAGTTTTCTGCTGAGAAATCTGCTGAAAGTCTAATGGGGGATCATTTGTAGATTATCATAATATTTTTTGACTGTCTTTAAAATTTTACTCTGTCATTGACTAGCCAATTTGCATATGACGTATCTTGAAGAAGGTCTCTTTGCCTTAAAGTTATTGGTGTTTTGTTGGCTCACGGATTGTATATCTGTTCCTTACACAGGTTCGAGAAGTTATCAACAATTACTTCTTTAAATAAACCATCAGCTACCTTCTAACTTTCTCCTCCCTCCAGGATTTCACTCTAAAGTGCACTTCCTGAAGAAGTCTGATGGCTATTGTAGAATTTCCTCACTTTTTAATATCTTGTATCTCTGCGCTCCTCTATCATTTCTAGTTTTGTATTGGAGAGTTTGCTAAACTCTCTTCCACAAAGGCAGACTGTTCCCAATGCTTTCTGTTGCATTCTTCATCTCAGATATTAAGTTCATCTGGTCCTCCAATAACGTTTGGTTATTTTTTAGTTTCAATCTCTTTGGTAATGTATTCATTATCAGCATTTAATTTATTCCTAAGCTCACTAAACTGCTATCTGAGTTTTGTTTTTGTATTGAGTTTCTGTATGACACCTGTTTGAATTCTCTATTAATTATATGGCAATATACCATGACTTTAAGTTTGTTTGCTGCAGGGTTGACATTATGTGTGTGTGTGCGTGTGCGTAATCGTGTGTTTCTGTGTCTTTTTCGGTGTCTGTGTCTGTGTATCTGTGTGTGTGCATGCACTATAATGTTACTGTGATTGGTCATGATCTTGGTAAATTATTGCTCTAATGACACTAAATAACAGTTTTTGAGTTGGAGCCCTTGTTTTGTTTCCTGGTAGTTTGCAATATTGCGCAATTTTCGGTTATACTTACCTGAGCTACCTCATAATATTTCAAAATGACGCATTCCAGTCACTACTGTCTGGATAAAAGATATGTTTCATTGTCACTTTTTAGACATCTCTGGTAGTTAATGCCACTGTTGTCACTGGTATGGTGAACCCTTCCTTTTATCTGATATCCTTTGAGACTCAGTATACACATTGAGGAAACGTGTAAAGATAGGTGGATAGTTGGAATCAGGCAAGTGACTTTCCCATGTCCAGTGTTGCAAGGTAACTTGTCTCCACCAATATGAATGGGGAGTTAGGACAGTGTCATGAATGTCTGAGTGTCTGAAGGATGGAATTTCTGTCTCCATTGTGGCTCCCTCCTAGTTACTTGTGACCATGAGTGCTGGTGCATTTGGAGGAAGAAGCTGTGTGAACCACTGAGACCCTGTTTCTACTGGGATCTCTGAGCCTGTGGGCTCAGATACTCTAATAATTGGGCCTTGGTTGTAGGCACCAAATCTGCTCTTCCCTCATTTGAGCCTCCATTGTGTGTTTTAGCCCACCAAACTTCAGCTTTACACATGAGTTCTGGAGTTTTGTTTTGTGTTCTATATTTTTGTTGAGATATGAATGTTTTACTTACTGTAGATTTAAGGGGAGAGACAAAAATTGTTTAAACTTATGTCACTTTTTCACAGAATATACTTGTTCATTTAAAAGCTTAAATTCTAATTAGGACATTATAAGAAAAGTAAAGAAAGTGAACAAATCACCCCCCTTAATGTCATAGTACTACAAAATATTTTGATTTTCCTGGGTTATTTCCTTCATTGTTTTCCCCAAATACATGTACATTTTACTAAAATATATGCCTATAATCTCTTTAAAATCATTTAAATTATTAATATATTTTTCTGTGGTGTAAATATAGCCCTGTTGCTTCTCTAAATTATAACTGGTAGCTTGCATATTTCTGTCTTCATCATCCTTCTTGTCTGTCCCGAAAGGAAACCACTACTTGGTACACTACACATATATATGTGATTCTGCTCCTGTTTCTTTATGATTATTTCTCTTATATCTTTAGTTTCCTCATATAAGTGATAACTTGGAGTGTTTTTCTCTGTATGACTTATTTTCATATGTACAACACTTTCTGAGTCCAGTCACATTTTTCCAAATGGAAGAATTTTATTTTTTAATATGACAGTGACTAAGTATTTATTATGTTATCTATATCTCACATCTACTTCAGTCAATCATCTGTTGATGGGCAGTTGAATTGTGCATCTATCCTTGGCTATTATAAATGATGATGTTAAGAACAATGGGGGTAATATATCCTTTAAAGTTAATGTTTTCTTGTTTTTACAGATTTATAACAAAAACTGGAAAAGCTGCAACATATATTGCTTTTATTTCTAGTTTTCTGTGCACTGTTTACACTTTTATAATAGTGGATGCATCAATTAATATTTCCACAAAATGTATACTTGGGTTCCCTTTTATCGACATTCTTATTAATGTTTGTCATTTGAAGCCTTTTTTAATAGCCATTTTGGTTGCTGTGAGATTATATTTCATTCTGGTTTTGATTTAAGATTTCCTAATGAATAGCAACGTTGTGTTTCTTTTTATGTGAATGAAAATCATCCACATGTCTGTTTTTGAAAAATTTCCATGAAGATCCTTAAACTGTTTTAAAGTTGGGGACTGTGTTTTAAAATACTTAGTCTAATATGCTACATATATATTATGGATAATAACACCTTGTTGGTCTCATTGCCTGAATTTTTTTCCTTCTATTCTGTGTGTTGTCATATGTCTTGTAGAAGGTTTCCTTTGCTCTGCAAAAGGTTTTGCACTTCACACTTATACAAGAAGTAGAATCCCTGTATTACAAAATAAATCTAATATTTCCTACATAAACTTAAAACTGTTATTGAAAATTTTCTTTTTCTTTTTTTACTTGGGAGACAGATCACCAATAAATATTGCTATGATTTATCTCAAAGTCCATTCTCCTCATGTTTTTGGTCAGAAATTGTATAGTTTCAGGTTTTACATGTAGGAAATTAATCCATTGATATATTATTCTGTAGTCTATGGATGGAAGTGCTCATAAATCTTCCTTTTACATGTACTGTCCAGTTTTCCCAGAACTTCTTGTTGAAGAGACTGCCTTTTTTCCATTGTATACTCTTGCCTCCTTCATTGTAGACTAATTGACTATATGTGTGTGGGTTTATTTTTGGACTCTTTATTTTGTTCCATTGATATATATGTCTCTGTTAGTAATATATATTGATGTTTTGATTACTCTAGCTTTGTGGTATGTTATAAATTCAGGGAGGATAATACCCAAAGCTTTGTTCATTTTTCGAAGTTAATTTTAGAAAATTTGTTTCTTTCCTATTTTTGTATAAATTTTATTATTTTTCTACTTGTTTTGAGAAGAAACATATAGATTCTGTGAGAATAGAAATTTATTAAAAGTAAAAACTTAAGAAAAATTGTAGAATGTGCAGGATAAATCATACAATATTAAAGAACATATGGATTGCTGTAAAAATCAAAGGAAATATATATAAAGAAAAATGACAACAAAAACAAAGTCCATTGGGTATAGCAAAAGCAGTAATAATAACGATTCTTATAGCAAATTATCCCACTTATACAAATAAGAAACATCTCTCTCTTATAATCTTACAAAGATATAGCAAAATAGGAAAAAAAATTGTTAGTAGAAGGAAAGACAGTTGAAAATTCAGAACATAAATAAAGTAATGATTAAAAATAGAAACATTCAATCAAACTAAATAATGGCTTTTGAAAGATAAATAAAATTGATAAACTTTAAACAGACTCATTAGTAAAAAAGAGTACAGATTAATAAGCTCAGAAATAATTGAGAAACTACAGCTTATATCATAGAAATACAAAACATCATATGAAGATACAACAAATTTTATGAAAATAAAACATAAACCCTAGAAGAACTATACAATTTCTGAGAAAGACATAATCTCCAGGATGGAATGAGAAATAGAAAATTTGAACAGATTAGCACTAATGAAATTGAATATGTCATTAAACAAAATCTCCCAACAAACAAAATTCCAGGCCTAGACAGCTTCACAGGTGAATTCTGCCAAACATTTAGAGAAGAGCTATCACCTATACTTCTCAGAGAATTCCAAAAATTTGGAGAGGAATGAAGGCTTCCTACCCCACCTTTCTGTATCACACTACTACTAAAACTGGAACAAATACCTGATAAAATTACAGGTAAAATACTACTGATAAGAATTGATGTAAAAATCATCACTGAAATTTTAGCAAAGCAAAAAATACATTAACAGGATTATATATTATGATTAAGTCCATTTTAATCCAGGGATGCAAAAGTGATTCATTACCTGCAAATTAATCAATATGATATACCACACTAACAAATTTAAGAATAAAATTTTATAGTCACATCAATAGGGTCATAAAATGTTTTGATAATTCATTAACTATTTAAGATTATATTTTTCCTCAAATTGGGCATGAGGAAACATACCTCAAAACAGTTAAGGTCATATATGACAAGACGTCATCTAACATGACAGTCACTGATTAAAAGCTCAAAGCATCTCCTGTTAGAGCAGTAAGAAGTCAAGAATGCTCACCCTTACCACTTTTATTCAGTATAGTATTGGTAATTCTAGCCATAGCTATCCAAAACAAAAGGAAATATAATATAGCTAATTAAGAATAGGAGTAAAAGTATCTGTTTGCAGATGACATACGTTAAACAGAAATCCTATAGATGGCACCTCAAAACTACTAGGCCTTATCAATGCATTTGGTTAAATTTCAGAATGTGAAATTAACATACAAAAATTTTGCATTTCTGCACACAAGCAACTAGCTAACAGATAGAGAAAGTGAGGGAACTGTCTCAATTACAGTTGCATTACAAAAAATATTCTAGAAATATATTGAACCAAGGAGGTAAATGACCTGTACACAGAAAACTATAAAATATTTATAACAGAAATTGAAGATAATGTAAACTGATAAAAGGATATACTGTATTCATTAATGAAGAAAAAAATATTGTTTAAATGACAGTACTAGCCAAGAAAATACATTAATTGAATCCAGTGCCTATCAAAATACGAAGGGCATTTTCAGAATTTATAATAAATAATTTTAAACTTACATTTAAACACAAAAGAATTGAAGTCACTAAAAATAAATGAAAAGAAAGAAAACAAACAATAAACACAAACATATTTGACAAAGAACAGAGAAGATGTATCACGTTCCCTAATTTAAAACTATAATAAAAAGCTACAGTAATAAAAAGGATATGGTAGTGGCACAGAACAAAGAAAATAATGGAACACAAAAATGCCTGATAATGAAATCAGACACTTATGGTCATTTAGCCCATTATTAAAAATGAATATAGAGTGGGGAAAGGTAATCAAGAGGAATATGAAACTGGTCAACATCACTAACCATCAGAAAAATGCAAGTCCAAGGCACAAAAAGATTGTATATCAGTCCTGTCATAATGAATATTATTGAAAAAATTACACATAAATATGTTGGTGAGGAGGTAAGAAATACAACCCTGATGCACTGCTGGATTGAATGTAAATTTGTGCTGCCACTGTGGAAAACAGTATGCAGTTTTATCTACAAATTCAAAATGAAATATAAACCAACATTTCCATATCTGGATACTTATTCCAAGAAAATAAAAACAAAAACTAGAAAAGATAAATTCAAACCTATATTCACTGCAGCATTATTTACAATAGAGAGGATATAGAAGCAAATTAATTGTTCAGCAATAGATAATGGATAAAGAAAGTGTGTGTTTATAGTATATATATCTACCAATGTATAATTTTTATTTTTATATTTTATAGACTTATCTATATTTATATATATATACACACACACACAGATAAATATACTTTAGGTTATTACTCAGCTATGAAAAGAATAAGTTCTTCATTTGCAAAAAAAGGGTAGACCAAGAGGGTAATATGCTAAGTGAAATAATTCAGAAAGAGAATGACAAATGCTGTATGATTTTACTCTTATTGGAATTTAAAGAAATGAACATAACACAACAGAAAAGGAGATATAGATATACAAAGAAACAGGTTGTTCACAAGAAGGAGGAAAAAGGTGTGAGGAAAAAGAAATATTTGACGAAAATTAAGAGAGAAAATTTTCCAGTTGCAAATTAAATGAGTCAGGGGCAAGAAATGTGCTGTATGGGGAATAGTAAATAAATATGAAATATCTTTAAATAGCAACATATCATAACTAGATATATTCTTGTGATCAGTTTGAAATTTACTAAATATAGCAAACAGTATGTTGTGTAAGAGGAACTAAAACAGTTTATAAATTAAAGTACACTTTAAAAACTAACATTCTTTTAGAGAAAAAAATTAGATTTGTAGTTAACAGAGGCAGGGGTTGGGAATGGTGGATTTGATTAATGCACTCAAAAGCCACAAACCGCCAGCTGTAAAACAAATGTGTCCTAGGGATGCCCCAAATTAACATGAAAATTACAATTAATACTGCTTTATGTTATATATGTATGTTGTTAAGGGACTAGACCCTATGTTTTCTCATCACAACAAAAAGGCAAATTGTATCTCTTTAAAATTGTATCTAAATGAGATAATGAATTCTCACTAAAGTTGCTATGATATTTATTTCATGAAACTTGTAAATCAAATCACTATCCTGTTCACCTAAACTTACACAATATTCTACACAAATTATATCTCAATAGAATCAGAAGGAAAAATGGAAAGTCAATATTGATTTATTCCCATAACATTTCTCATGATTGCTTCTGAAGCAAGTAAACTTGAGTCATGATATATTTATCCAAGGTAAAGATACTAATAAATAAGTGATTCTAATAAATAATACATAAAGATACTAATAAAATAAGTGTTTTACCATGACTTAAACTTCCTTCATGTTAGCCTACTGCTCCTGTAGGCATCAAAATTTCACTTTGTGTATTCATCTGAGATTAGGAAATGGATACAAATTTTAAACTGGCTGCTTTTTCTCTGAGAAATAAAGTTCACTAACTCTGACCGATGGTCTTATCTCCCCGAAAGCATCTGTAAGAAATGAACATACTAGGTTGCTAAATATCTCAGTATGGTAAAATCTCACAACTCCTAAAATTCTTAACTGTTTTACTATGGGAATGCAATACTGACAAAAACATGATTTTGGATAACAATGTGGTGTTTTTTCTCATGGTTGCATTATGGGATGTGAGGATAATCGCTGAGATCCACAACAAACATTCTTACTCAAGTGCTTGGCAAAGAAGTATAAAGGTTCTGGTTTATTCGGACTGAGGACTGATTTCAAAATGATGACTATGCACACTCTATTCCAGGTAGTACAAGGAAAAAAGGTTTTCGCAATTTCTAGGTGAACGGGAATAAGTCAGTTGTTCAGTCACTCTAAATTAGTCAACGGGTGTTCAAAGCCAAAATAAGTTGTGTCAACAATGAGAATTAGAAGAAAAAAGAAATTAGACATAAGCTTAAATTAAAAATGAGACCCAGTCCTGTGCTGGGCTCTGGGGACTGGAGAATGTATATGCCTCTGTCCAATTCAAGGTTCAGTGGCTTGGCCCTCGCATCAGCTCAGGATTCAATGAACAGGTAACAATTAGTATACTGGGAAATATAATATACCTCTCCCTGACTGGAAGAAAATCTGGTGGCTCAATGAACCTCTTAATTCACAGATATTCTGCCAGATGCAGAAGAATAATTTAATGATGACTCAACTAAGAAAAACGTAGTTACTGCTTAACAATCCATCTTCACACACACACAAAGTGGTAGACAGATTTGTAGTATTTAGCGGGAAGTGTTTTGTGTGCAGAGCTCAGAGAATAGTTTTCAAAGCACCAGCCAACTTTTGTACTTTTGCCAATACTCTAGATTTTCCCAGGTAGAAAACTACAAACAAACAATATTCTTCCTTAGGGTTTCTAATTTTTAAAGTAAACTGTAGCTTTTGACTTATCATAATAGAACCTTGTTCAGATGATCACGGTAAAATCCACTGTCTGATAAGAGAGCTGGAAACTAGCTGCTGAACCAGCCCATCTGAACTCCAGACTGCTAATGTAAACAACAACATAGCCACCATCAGAGTTGAGCTGACAAACTTAAAACTTGATGTTTCTGTTGTAGGATAAACCACTGCTGTCCAGACACAGATCTCCTGCTGCAAGTGGTCTCTTTTCTTCTCTTGGTAAAGGACAAATTGATGGGATGTTGCAAGAGCTTACCCTGGACCTTTTGCCCTTTCTCCAGATTATCAAAGGCTTTCTTCACAACTGGTGACATGTTTTCAGGACCCAATGTTGCCATTCCAGTCTTATCCGCTGACATTGGCTGCATGATTATGAGCAGAAGCCTTAGACACCCTGAACTTGCCTACAATTTTTCCAACACTACAGGTCATTTCACATTCTGAAAATGCTTCACCTTTTATTTTAAATTAATGGGAAATTGTCAAATTCTTCCATGAATATTTTATATTTCCTAATATCTGCAGAAGTTTGGTATTCTTGCAGTTGAACAAATTTTTAATTCCACAAGCCTCACCTCTTTCTAGTCCACACATTTTAGATTGCAATTTGGTTGCTGAATATGACCACCCCAACCAAGTTTCTAGTACCTCTTAGATACTACCTGTGTGAATGTTAGAAGGGGCACAAGTTATGTGGGGTGCATAAACCTACATTAAATATTTGCAATAGCAGTGTCTCTTATGGACAAAGCTCTGATTCTAAGAAGTAAATTAATCAGAAGTCAGTATAGTTATTGGTATGGGGAAGAGAATCAGCTATTCTGCAGTGGGTGGGTGATGAAGAGACAGGAAAAAATGCAGCAAGTGAAAATGGAATGCTTTAGGCCTCCGGAGGCATGAATTAAGAAGAAAATAATACTTTGTCTCCTGTACTTACCTCCACTTACTGTCTTGATTAACTAGTCCTTGGGCTATGAAAAGAGCTAGTTTCTGGTGAAGAGTAAAGACTATAACAAAATAGTTTGAAAACCATGAGAGTTTTGTTGTTTCAGGAAAGTAGATTTTGCTTAAAGTACACATGTATTTTTCATTCACTAAATACTAAAATGCATCCTGTGACATGTACTGTGCTTACTGTGTTGGTATCCAAGTTAGACAAGGAAAGGCGGATAGACAGAAAACATCTGAAGGAGGTAGTTTCTGTGCTGAGACTGGGAAATTTTAAGTAGGTAAAAGGAGGACACCCAAAGTCCAGTGATGAGCTGGATCAAAAGTGGTGAGGTAGCAGCTAAAATAGTTGACAAGCATTTGTCTGTATGTATCTCCAGATACAGTGAAACATAAAGATATGCCAAGGAACACAGATGCCAGATTTATAAAGAAATAACTAAACTAAGTTGAGTTTGTGTGCTTAGAGTTGGAAAGGCTTTAAGTGCCACACTGAGGACGTAAGCTTGTCTTTGGCTGGAACATAAAAGCAACATTAAATATTGACTAGAAAATATAGCGTAGACTCTTGAGGGCAGGAAATGAAAGAACCAATTTGAACGCTTTTAGGACAGCACAAAGAAGACCATAGATAAAATTTCTTCCTAAATTCTACCATAGGCTGAAAGTGCCATCTGAGGCTATATCATGTGACCTTTATGATTTCAGGCATGACATAAGAGAGACTGTGATCCCTGGGCTGGTTCCTGCATTTATCTTCTGTTCAAACCCATCCTAATTTAACACTTTTAATCCTTTCCAGGATGAACCAGGAACCACTTAGTACTTTTCCCTCTCTCCATGTTTTAGTCTTTCTCCAAATTCTTCCTTTTTTTCTTTTTCCTTACAAGAAATTATTTAAATTAACTCCAATATTGTTCCATCAAATGATCATATCAATCAAATAACTTTTTTTATTTAAATAGTAACTTTGTCTCCCATTGAACTCTTAACACTATTTAAAAAATATAAGATAAATACAGGTACACATCTATGTTTATTGTTCAAATAAGAAAATTGCAGATATTTGTCGACATTTGCCAACATCAATTTTAATCTTTGTTTTCCTGCATAATCTGTTAGTCCTCTGGTAGATCAGTTGTAATTAGTATGACGTTCATAAACTGAAGATGTCTAATGATTTGGCCTTGAAAGAGAGTTAGCTGATGTATCAACTATCACTGGCATGGAAACCATGGGTTGATTCCTGGTTTAAGTTTAGAAAATCGACCTTCATTGGCAGATATGTTGTGATATCTATTTGGAAAAAAAGAAGGCCCACCATGTGTCCAAAATAATTCCTCTTTATGGAGACAAGATGCTGTACTGAGAATTAGAATTTGTAATTGTAATGAAGTTCAAAACACGGCCATTTGCTTCAGTGTAGCTGCTTTGATAGTGCCCGTGGACAGTGGTCAGCTTATTTAAAATAGCACTTTGATCCAATGCAATTTGTTCTGGTGGTCTAACTGACATTGATGATGGAGGAGAAAAATCACCTCTCATCGGGTTACTTGTATCACCATTTCTGTGGCTAGTAGAGGGCTTTATTATTAGAGGCATGTTTAAATTTGCAGAAGGTAAAAATGCACTTTCTCCACTAGTGTAAGCCACAAAACCAGAAATATGATTATCAAAATTACCCACTGCTTTATAGTGCTTCTTGTTGAAATCTTCAGCCAATGAAGATACCAGAGAGGCATTTTTAATCCCTACTTTTCTTTTTATTTTCACTAAAATCTGGGGACAGCCTCATTTAAAATATGTATTATGATAGAACTGCCGCTACAACCAGAGTAGGAAGATTTAAATAATAGTTTAAACCAAAATACAACACTACAATAAGCCTAACTTATAAAACCTCAGATTTCACGTTTACTATGCAAAGATATTATAATCAAAATATGAATATTGCTGATGATTTTGAAGATCCTTTTGGAAAATACACATTTAAATAGTATAGTCATTAAATTAAAGGATTAGCATTTGCAGTAACAGTGAATGCCACTTTTGAAAAGCAGCTTTGATACCTTTATTTAGATTTCTGTTAAGATTCATAGTTGCCAGCAAAGTTTCTTATCATCTGAATGCTTTAGCCACTGTCCTCATTTTTTAGAAAAAATAAAGTATTTTAGCCTTAGAAGTTTTATATAATTTTCAAAGTTTATCTTTACATTTATATTACCATAGAATGATGTACAAAATAAAATTTTATATATAAGTTACCATGTGGTAACTAAAGTTTCTGAATACTTTGCTTAAAACAGAGACTTATTTTCTTCTGCCAGAAAGTCTTCTAGACAAGCAGATCTTTGAAAATTCTGCCGCAATTTATTAAACCCATAAAGGTTAAGCTGTCTAACTAAACTTTTCATACTTCCAGTTTCAAATACTTTGAAAGGGGCCTTTCTTTCCAAAACTTCCTTCTTAAAGACATCTTCATCAATCACTATGGAAGTTCCATTATCATCCCACCAGACGGATTTAAATTGGTCACTCCCAGCCATTTTCCAGAGTTTTCTTAGAAATGTCAGAGAACGAAAATCATTATCTTCATCTGATTCAGAGACAGAATTTGTGTAAAATGGCCTTTTTATCAAGAATTCTTCAGACAAAGTCTGAAAAGCATTTTCTTCAATCATAGATCTCAAGTCCAAGTCTCCAGAGATTGTTTGATCACACAATAGAGATCAACCGGAATTTCCTGAACCACTTGGTCCATCTTTACGAGACACATCTTGAATTTCTGAAGAAATATGTGTCATTATATATAAATTTTTCTACAGCTACTTTTCTAATCTGCATGATTTTGAGCACTGCAGCTTCAAATGCTGCTTTGGCAGGCCTGCACAGATAAACTGCTAGGCCATCAAAATTGTTCTCAACCTGAGTAGCTGTGACATCACAAAACGACTGGTCTCCTAGCAACTCAAGTTTAACTTTCAGCCAGTGTTTACTTCTCATTCATCCAGTTAAAATGAAGCATATATGATGCTTATTTTTACACTTTGATCTGCAAATTTTACCCAACAAAATCTTTTTAAATAATTTAATTTTTGGGTCTATTAAATAAAATCTATCTCCATACATTTGTACACAAATTTGTAACAGATTGGTAAACAGAGAATAAATAATGCAGAAAATATATAAAATAATTTTAAAGTTTTGGAATTTAGAGTGAAATTTGTGTAAAACCTGTACAGAATATGTATAACTATTTCATCATCATTTGTAAATAAACTGAAACATAATTTAATTTGGAAATGGAAGTAGGTATTTATCTGTGTACTTTACAATAAGTAGCTCTATATTCAAAACATGAGTTGAATAAATATCAGTTTATGTGTTATGTTTATAAATAAATGGTTAATATTTATGAAATAAATTTAGATTAATCGAATCAATCAAATTTAAAATCCCACAAGGGGAAATTTTGTTTTAAACTGTAATTCAGTGCTATAATTAAAACCAATGTAATTTAATATTCAACATTAAAAATGCAAAAGAGACAATCTTATTGTATATTTACAAATGTTTTTTTGTTTGCAATTCTTTCACTCAGAAGTTTATCAGTCCCTAGAAGTAGTAAATTTTCTTGTCATCTTTGTAGTACATACTCTTGGGGTTTCTGTTAAGTGTTCCAAAACGATATTGAAAAATAGACTTATGCAAAAGATCCTGGGTTCGATAAACGTTGCCTCCATTTTGGGGCAAATAAACAATCAAAAAACAAAGATGTAACACTATATGTCGTTTGGGGTGGAAAAGACCAGGTGTTGCATTTTAGGAAGCAATATGTTTCTCAGTCCAGAAACAGTTGACATTGTTAGTATAATACGGCATTTTAAGGCAAGTGTTTTGTGCACTAATTGTAAATAATAGCAATGTTCTGAATCAGTTAACTGTAGTAAATCCAGTTCTACCAAAATTATATATTTATTTAGAAATAAATTCCACTAAAATTAAACCAAATTCAAAATGAGAGATATAATTTTTAAATAAATAAATGTACCTTCAAGCTACAATGTAAAGTTTTCCTTCAGTATCTGTAAATTTCATTCTAAATAAATATTAGCAACCTGAATTCATGGCATATTATATGTAGTATAAACTATTGTTAAGTTGGATTTAGTCCTGATTCATAAATATTATTTAACATATACAAATGAATATATGTGATACCATCCCTTTAAAAAACAAAGAATTCAAAAATAACAATCTTAAAATATGTAGGAAAATTATTGACAGATCTCATCTTGACTTTTTTATAAAAATATTCTTAAATTCACTCTAGATAGAATGTAACTAAGAATAATATAAGCCATTTGTGAAAAATCCATGACATATCAATTTCAATGTTAACATGCAGGAAGGTTTTCCTCTGGTCCAGTAATAAGGAAAAGTAGCTCATTTTCACAAGTCCTAAATTACACTACTAGTAGTCCTAGCCAGAACAACTAGTCAAGAAAAAATATAAAATTCATCCAACATGTAGTAAAGCAGTGAAGTTTTTACAGATGACATAATTATGCATAGATAGAAAACTCCATAGACTCCTCCATTGACTGTTTGAAATGATGAACAAACTTAGTAAACTTGCAGAACACAAAATGAATATACAAATATCCATTGCATTTTTGTATAGTAACAACACATTATCAGGAAGAGAAATTAGGAAAACTATTGTGTGTAAATTTATGCTAAAAAGTATAAAAGAGGAATACATTTGGTAAGTGAAATAAAAGATCTAAACATAGATCTATAAATTAAAGGTGCAAGAAACATAAGTAAACCAAAATAAATAAAAGATATTCTGTGCTCATTGATTGTATATAATGTGAGGAAATACTTTAATCTATCTTTCATATGATCAATCTCCCCAGCACTACATATTGAGGAGAATGTCTTTTCTTCATTTTATACTCTTGCTTCCTTTTTCATGGGTTAATTGATCATTCGTGTGAGGGAGTATATCTGGTTGCTCTATTCTCTTCTTTTGATTGGTGTCTGTTTTTGAGCCAGTATCATGCTGTTTTAATTACTAAAGCTTTGTAGGACAGTTTAACATGGGAGAGGTTTACACCATTATATTTAATACTCTTTTTAAAATTTATTTTGGCAACTCATGATCATTGTGGTTACATATAAACTTTAAAATTATTTGTTCTATATATTGGAAAATCTCATGGGTATTTTGACATGAATCACACTAAATGTAGATTGCTTTGTGTAGTATAGTTGTTTCAAACACATTGTTTCACAGCTTTAACTTAAGAGATCATTTCATTTCTTTCGACCAGTTTTAATTTCCTTTATGAATGTTTCCTGTTTTTTAACTTATAAGATTTCACCATATTTGTTATCTTCATTTATAGGTGTTCTTTACATTTATATATAATTATATACATATTTGTAAACTCGTTTCCTACACAAAAACAGCAGGCAGAAGACAGTGGCAAGACATATTCAAAGTCCTGAATGAAAGAAAGCTGTAATCTAAGATACTTAATCAAGCACGGCTATCTTTTAGAATAGAAGGAGAGATAAATAACTTCCACACAAGCAAATACTTAAAGAATTTAGCAAAAGAAAAGAATAAAAGAAAGATCTACTCTAAATAATAAAGAAGCAGGATGCTATAGAAAAGAGAAAGGCATAATTAGAAAGGCAATATCTACAGTGACTTACAACAGAAAAAATATGATGTTGTAAAAAAGGACATCAAAAATTTTAAGGGTCAAAGAGTGAAACAGGAACATACAGAGTGTTTTTTTTCTTGTTTCTGTTCTCTGTAGGATGGGTTTGAGTTTGTATTCTTATCAGTTAAAATAAACAAATATAGTACGTGTCAATATACATACAAAACAAGGTAATGATAAGTCAAAAGTTTACAATGAAGTCACAAAGACATAAAGAAACCAAGGTAATAAAATGAAACTGATCAAGCCACAAAAACAAAAAGAAATGAACAAAAAGAAAATATCATATCAACTGGAGAATGAAGTTCAATATGGAAATAAACACCAGTCTATCAATAATTATCACAATTGTTAATGGACTTAGTGCTTCAAACAAAAGATATATAGTCAGATGTGACAATATAACAAGACCCTACATTATGAAGCATAGAGGAGACCCACTTTAGTAAGAGGAACACACATCCATTGAAAGTCAGAAGGTGGAAAAATATATTCCAGCAAATGCACATGACAAGAAAGCAGGACTAGCAGTATTGACTTCACAAAAAGAGACTTTACAAACTGACCATAGAGAAAGATAAACAAGGACATGATATAATGATTAAAGGAACAAATCAAAATGAGGGTATTATACTAATTAAGATATATGCACTCAATATAGGAGCAATTAAATACATAAAGCAAACACTAATAGATAAAAATAGAGAAATCCCTGGGAACACAATCAAATTAGGAGACTATAACCCCCCATTACCATCACTGGACTGGTCTTTCACACAGAAAATTAAAAAGGGATCAAAGATACTAAAATAAATTATAAAATAATTGGAGGTGCTTGATAATTTCAAAACAGTACTTCTCCCCAAAACAGAATATACATTCTTTTCCTGTGCACAAGGAACATTTCCTATGAAAGATTATGTACTCAGACACTTAAGAAGCCTCAACAAATTTAAGAAGATAAAAATTATTTCAAGCATCTTTTCTGAGTATAATACCATGAAACTAGAATTCAATCACAGAAAAACAGGGAGAAAAAATGACAGCATCCAGATTAAAAAACATGACACAAAAACAAGGGGGGAGGTGATGAAATAAAAGTAGAAATTAAAAAATATCTTTGGAAATATGACAAAACACTGCACAGAATCTATGGAATACTGTTAAAACAGGCTTAAGAGGGAAGTTCATAGTGACAAGGCCCTCCTCAAAGTAGAACCAGAATTTCAAATAAATAATCTAACGTTCTAGGTAAACTAATCAAGAAAAGAAGAGCAAACAAAACCAAAAGTCAACAGAAAGAGGGAAAAAATAAAGATCAAGGAAGAAATAATTGAAATAAAAAATAGAAAAAATCAATCAATCTCTATTTTGAAATAGTAAACAAAATTGACAAATCTCTGGACAGGCTCACTAACAAGAAAGAGAGAGAACACAAATAAATTAGAAATGACAATGGAGAAACTATGAAGAGTACAACAAATTTACAAAAAATCATAAGGGAATACCATGAGCAACTGTATGCAAACTGGATACCCAGGAAGAAATGGAGAAGTTTTTGGAAACATTCAGCCCACCAATATTGCATCAAGGAGAAGTTACACACTTGAACACACATATCACCAGAATTGGAATAGAATTATCAATAAAATAAAAAAAATTCTCTGCAAACAAAATTCAAACCCAAATAGCTTCAACGGTGATATTGATGAAATATACAAAGAAAAATCCATACCCGTTCTCCTCAAACTCTTCCAAATGATTGATAGGGAGATAGTACTCCCAAACTCACACCATAAGGCCAAGAGCAACTTGATACCAAAACCAGACAAAGACACTACCCAAAAAGAAAACTATAGGCCAATATCATTGATAAACATAGAAGGAAAATCCTTGAGAAATTATTAACAAAAAGAATCCAAGAGCATGTAAAAAAAAGACCATGAACCATCGACAAGTTAGGTTCATCCCAGGAACACAAGGATGGTTGAACATAGTCAAATCAATCAATCAATTGTGATACTCCGTATCAACAAAAGAGAAGACAAAAATGATATGATCATATAAGTAGATGCAGAAAAAGCATTTGACAAAATTTAACATCTATTTGCAATAAAAGTTCTTATCACAGTGGGTATAGAGGGACCATATCTCAACATAAAGAAAGCTATTTATGACAAACTTATACCCAGCAAAATACTCAGTGTTGAAAAACTGGAACCCTTCCCACAAAATCCTGAGACAAGACAAGGATGCCCATTCTCTCAATTTCAATTAAATATAGTCTTGGAATTCCTAGCCACAATGATCAGGCAAGAAAAGCAAATAAAAGGATTCAGACTGGAAAAGAAGAAGTAAAATTGTCACGATATGAAGACATGACACTATATATAGAAAACTGTAAAAGCTTCACAAAAAATACTTAGGCTAAAAAAGGAACTGGGCAAGGTAGCCAGATTAATGTACAAAAACCAAATACATTTATTTACACTACCATTGAATCAACAGGAAAACAAAGTATAGAAACAACCCATTTTATTACTGCACCCAAAATTTTAATATGCTTAAGAATATCTCTGACCAAGGAGGTGAATGACTTGTACTTGGAGAACAAGAAAACATTGATTGAGGAAATCAAGAAAGATTTGAAGAATTGAAAAGATACCCAAAGGTCTCGTAATGGAAGAAATAATATTGCTAAAATGGCCATACTACCCTAGGCAATCCACAGACTTAATCTGAGTTCCTATCATATTAATCAAAACATTTCTTTTTAGGACTGAAACAAATGATCATAAGAATTATATACATAAAATAAAGATCCATAATTTCCAAAACAATATTGAAGACAAAATAAGAGGCTGGAACAATAACCTGCCTGGTCTCCATACACTATTGCAGAGCTACCATAATCAAAACGACATGATATTGGTACCGAAACAGGCATATGGATTAATGGAACAGAATAGAGAGCCTACAAATAAATGTGCAGGCCTAAGTTGAATTTAATCTTTGACCGAGTAGCCAAGAATATGACACAGAAAAGGCCATCTCTTCACCAACTGGTGTTGGGAAAACTGGATAGAAGCATGCAGAGTAATAGAGTTAGAACACTCCTTCACTCCATACACAAGAATAATCTCAAAATGACTTGAAGACTTAAATGTAAGGCAAGACACAGTAAATATCCTATGAGAAAACATACGCAAAACACTCTGAGATAAATCTCAGCAATGATCTCCTAGAACAGCCTACCCAGGTAATGGAAGTAAGAGCAAAATTAATAAATAGGACCTAATTAAACTTATAAGCTTTTGCACAGCAAATGGAAACATAAACAATGTAAAATGACAACCTAAGGATTAAAGAAAATATTTAGAAGTGATGCAACTGACAAAGGCTAAATTTCCAAAATATAAAGAGTTCAAACAACCTAATAAAAATATTTAAAAAAAAGAAACCCAATCTGAAAATGGGCAGTAGCCCTAAACAAGCAATTCTCCAGTAGAGACATACAAATGCCACACAGATATATGAAAAAAAATTGCTCACTATCATTATCAGAAAAGGGCAATTCAAAACTCTAATGAAGTATCACCTCACAATAGTCAAAATGGCCATCATTCAAAAGTCCACCCACAATAAATGCTGAGGAAGCTGCAGAGAAAGTGAACCCTCCTAGACTGTTGGTAGGAATATAGTTTGGTGCAGTCACTGTGGAAAACAAGATGGGGATTCCTCAAAAGAATAAAAATAGACTTAACATAAAATCCAGCAATCCCACTTCTGGGTATATATGAAAGAGAACCCTGATTCAAAATGTCACCTGCACCCCAATGTTTTAAGCAGTGCTATATACAACAGCCACGACATGGAAGCACCCTAATTGTCCATCAACAGATAACAGTATACAGAATTTGTGCCATATTTACACAATGGAATAATATTCTACCAGAAAAAATGATAAAACAATTACGTTTGCAGCAAAATGGATGTCCCCATAATGTGTTTATCAAATTGAAGTAAGCCAGAAAGAGAAAGAAAAATAATACATGACATGAAGTATGTAGAACCTTAAAAAAAATTTTGGATGAAAACACTATGATTTCATCTACAAAACTGAAACACACTTGCAGCTCTACTTAATCATCTTATGGTTACTGCTGAAAGGGGCTAGGAGAGGATATATTTGAGAGTTGTAGAATTATAAATGTTATCCACTATGTATAAAAATAGATTTATTCAAAATGTCTTTTGTATGACACAGGGCAGTATGTTAAATATTGTGAAGTTAAATTTAATGGGCACACAAATATATGCATGAAGTGGGACACTATGCTATACACCAAAGATTGACACATTGTAAATGGCAGTACTTCAATGATAAACAAATGAATAAATAAGTAAATAAGTAATTTAAATTAATTAATTAATTAATTAATTAATAGTATTTAATAATAAAAGAAATACAAAGAATCACACTACTTAACTTTACATATCAAGAATCTAGGAGAAAACAGAAAGAATAAAAAAGAAAAATGAATGAATGAGAGTAAGGCAAATAACAAGAGAAACAAATGAAAAGATAAGAAAAAAATATCTAAGTCTGTTTGTTTTAAACATAAAGTAGACAAACGTTTAGTTTGACTAAGAAAATAAAGACTCAAATAAAATTAGAAATAAAAGAGAAGATATTACAACTGATGTAGTGATGCATAGCATCATAAGAAATTACCACTAGCCAACAATTTGAAAGACCTAGTACAAAAGACAAATTCCCAGAAACATATCTCTTCCAATATTGAATCAAGAAGAAATTAGAAATTTAAATAGAGCAATAGTGTGTATGAGTAAATCAGTTATCCAAACCTCTCAAACCAGAAAATATTTACAAGATGAATTTACTGGTTAATTCTGTCATATATTTGAAGAAAATTTCTCACCAATTCTTCCCCAAAACTTCCAAGAATTTGAAGGGGATGAAAGTATCCCAATTTGTTTAATGATGCCAGCTTTATTTGCATGAAAATGCTAGAAAGGACATTATAAGCAAAATATAGAATATTTTCCCTGATGTACATATGTACCAAAATTCTCAACAAAATACATCAAAATGAATTCAACAACACATTTAACGTATCATACACATACATGAGTAAAGGGATTTATCCCTGGGTTTAAGGATACTTCAAAATATTCAACTCAATAAAGGTGACACACCACACTAATAGAATGAGAAATAAAACTCACATAATCATCTCAATAGGTGCAGAAATAGTATTATACATAATGCAACATCCTTTTAAGGTACTCAAAATAAATTAATTAACCCTGTCAGTGGCACGAAATCATATACACACAAACACTGTGTGGAGAGAAGTGAAGCAGTTCTCTCTTTATTGATTCTTAGAAAAAGGGTTTATATAGGACTTGCACAATGCCTCACATATCATCTAAGTTATAACAATGTTAATAATCTTAAGCTGTTTTTGTCCCCATGCTCCCGCATAAGCACAGAAAGTTAAATGATAAAGGATTGTTTTAAAGTTCATCACGGAACTTCATTAAGTAGGACATCTCTTATCCAGCTGGCTGTGCCTGTCTTTCGTTGTCCTCCTCTGAGGATCTTATCCAGCATAGGCTATCCAGCCATCCATACTGGATGCATTGAGTAGGCCATTTCTTATCCACCTTGTAATGGATTTGTATGAATGATGTGTGTATTTTAGAAATTAGCCTCTTGTTGATTGCATTGTTTCCTAATGTTTTCTCCCATTTGGAAGCTCATCTTTTGACTCTGTTTATTATGCTCTGTAGAAGTTTTAAGTTTAATTAGGACATATTTGATTATTTTGCTTTTATTGTTTTCAGCTTGGGAGAATGATATAGGAAAATTTTACTACAATTTATCTATTGTTTTGCCTATGTTAGTTTCCATGTGTTTTATTGTGTCATGTATTAGATTCAGATATTTAAAACATTTTGAGTTTATTTTTGCACAGTGTGGTGAGTGTTCTTATTTCATTGATTTATATGTAGATGTCTAACTTTCTCAACATCACTTGCTGATGTCTGTACTTTTGGCATTGTATATTTTTGTTTCTTTTGTCATAGTTTAGTTGACCATATGTGTGGTGTTTTATTTCTGCCTCTGTGTTCTGTTCCAGTGATAAAGATGTTTGTTTGTTTTCCAGTATTGTGCTGTTTTGATAACTGTATTTTTGTAATATATTCTGAGATCTGGGATGGTTATGCTTTATGTCTCCAGCTTTGTCCTTTTACCTCATTGTTCCTTTTGCAGTTCTGGTACTTTTGCAGTTTCATACAAATCTGAGGATTGTTTTAATTTCTGTGGAAAATATCATGTACTTCGATCTGAATCACTTTATATCTATAGACATATTTGTAGTATGTAGATTTTAACAATATTAATTCCTTTAAACTAAGACCTTGAGATTTCTTTCCATTTCTTTGCATCATCTTCAAATTTCTTTATCAGTGTCCTTTCAATATTATTATCTTGGTTTTTTCATAGGTTTTTCATTTTTTGATCTGATTTCATATGGATTTTTTAAAATAATGGAATATTTAATTTTTAGTGTAAAGAAATGTGACAGTTTTTGTATATTAATCATGAATCATGCAACTTTGTTAAATGTCTTTATTAGTTTTAGTTGTTCTGGTGTGGAGAATCTTTAGGGTTCTCTATATAGATTATTAGGTCATCTAAAATAATAACAGTTTTACTTCATTCAATCCAAGTTGAATAAGTTTCTTTCTATTCCAATTGCTGTTGTTAGTACTTCCCATACTGTGTTTAATGGAAATGGTGAGAGTGAGCATTCAGGTCGTATTCCTTAATTTGGCTTTTAGTTTTTCACTATTGCATATTATTTTGTCTGTGGTCCTGTAATAAATGACTTTAGTTTTGTTTAGATATATTTCCTGAATCCTACTTTGGTAAGAGGTTTCTATTTTTGTTGTTGATTTTGTTGTTTTTGTTGCTGTTGTTGCAGTTGTTGCTGTCCTAATGAATAAATTTTGAATTTTGTGAAATGCTTTTGATGGATTTATTGGGATAGCCACGCCATTTTCTCATTTTCTTTTGTTTATGTGGTGTATCAAACTTATTGATTTGTGTATGTTGAACGTCTCTTGTGGCCCTACAATGAAACCAAGTTGATTATGCTATATGATTCATTTTTGGTATTGCTGGATTTAGTTTGCTAATAATATTTTGTTGAATATTTGCGTCAAAATCAATCAAGTATATTGGCTTGAATATCTCTTTGACTGTACTTTGTTTGTTGGCTTTGCTATCAGGGTAATGAAATCTTCATAGAATTAATTTGGGTGTTTCCCACATCTTCAATATTTTTGAATAGTTTGAAGAGTATAAGTCCTGCTTTGTATTTTTGCACAGTTCTCCACGGGAGCTGTTTAAATCTGCCCTAATTTTTAAAGATTTTTAAAATGCAGATTCTATCTTTCTTCTAGTAATCAGTTTGTTCAAATTATTTGTTTCTCCTTATCCCTGTCTCTTTCTAGACATTTGTTTATTTCTTCTAATTTGTCCAGTTTATTGGCATATAAGTGTTGACAAAATGAACACTTTTTTCTATAACTGAGGCAACAATTGTTATTTCTCCACTTTTATTTGTGACTTTATTTCTTTTGTGCATCTCTCTTTTATTCATGATGCACCTGGCTAGAAGTTTTTTGATTTTGCTTATCTTAAAAAGAAAACATAAAACAAAATCTTTGGTTTTATTACACTTTTGCATATTTTTTTCCTCTGTAATTTATATTTGCACCTGTAATATTTAGGATCATGTTTTTTTTTTTCTTTTTCTTACTTTTTTTATTGGTTTAGAGTCATTTTAAATGTTGTCTCCAATTCGAATGCAGAGCACAATTTTTCAGTTACAATGAATATATATACATTTGTTGTCCCATTTTTCCTTCTTTGAGCTGCTGTAAGATCTTTTATATATTTCCCTGTGCTACAGTACAATCCTGTTTTTCTATTCTACAATTTTGGCCTCCCAGTGTATCTCTCCCGCCCTCCACCCCTTGACAACCAAAACATTGTATTCTATATCTGCGAGTCTATTTCTGTTTTGAATTTGGGTTTTTTTTGTTTTGTTTTATTTTATTTTTAGATTCCACTGATGAGCCATCTCATATGGTATTTTTCTTTCTCTTTCTCGCTTACTTCACTTAGACTGATTTTCTCCAGGAGCACCCATATTCCTGAAAATGACATTATGTTGACATTTTATATCGCTGAATAGCATTCCATTGTATAAATATACCACCTCTTCTTTATCTAGTCAACTGTTGATGGACATTTAGGCTGTTTCCATGTCTTGGCTAATGTAAATATTGCTGGCTGTGAGCATTGTGGTTCAACTGTCATCCTGAAATAGTGTTCCTTCTGGATTTATGCCCAGAAGTGGGACACCTGAGTCAAATGTTAAGTCTATTCCTAGGCTTTTGAAGAATCTTCATCCTGTTTTCCACAGTGGCTGAACCAAACTGCATTGCCACCAGAAGTGAAGGACAGTTCCCTTTTCTCCACAACCCCTTCAGCATTTGTCATTTGTGGATTTTTGAATGATGGCCATTCTGAATAGTGTGAGGTGATACCTCACTGTAGTTTTGATTTGCATTTCTCTGATAATCAGTGATATTAAACATTTTCTGATGTGTCTATTGATCATTCGTATCTCTTCCTTGGAGAAAGGCTTGTTTAGATTTTCTGCCCAATTTTGGATTGTGTTGTTTATTTTTTCTTATTCAGTAGGATGAGCTGCTTATATACTCTGAAGATCAAGCCTTTATCGGTTTCATATGCAAATTTTTTTCCCATTCCGTAGGTTGTCTTTCTGTTTCACTTCCGGTTTCTGTACTGTGCAGAAGCTTGTAAGTTTCATTATGTCTCATTTGTTTATTCTTGTTTGCATTTCTTCTACAAGAAGATTTTCGATACGTATGTCAGATAACGTTTTGCCTTTATTTTCCTCAAGGAAGTTGATTTTATCTTGGCTTATGTTTAAATCTTTGATCCATTCTGAGTATTTTTGTCTATGGTGTTCTAGCTTCATTGGGAGTGTTCTTGCTTCATTAATTTCCATGCTGTTGTCTAGTTTTCCCAACACCATTTGCTGAAGAGACTGTCCCAATTCCATTGTATTTTCTTGCCTACTTTGTCAAAGATTAATTGACCAAAAGTTTCTGGGTTCATTTCTGCACTCTCTATTCTGTTCCTTTGGCTTACATGTCTGTTTTCCTACCAACACAGTGATGTCGTGTTGACTGTAGCTCTATACTATTATCTGAATTGTTAGCGTAAATATATGCCACTGATTTTTCAACCTTAATCTTGTAACCTGCTACTTTGCTGAATTTTTCGATCAGCTCTAGAAGTTTTTGTCTGGATCTTGCAGGGTTTTCTATATATAATAACATATTATCTGTATACAGTGAGACTTTTACCTCTTCCTTTCCAATTTACATCCGTTTTAATTCTCTCTCTTGTTTGATTGCCGTGGCTAGGACTTCCAAGATTATATTGAGCTGGAGTGGTGATTGTGTGAATCCTTGTCTTGTCCCAGATTTTAGTTGGAAAATTTTGACTTTCTCACCATTGAGTACTATGTTGGCTGTAGGTTTGTTTTCTATAGTTTTCATGATGCTGATATATATTCCCTCTATGTCCACTTTGGTGAGAATTTTTATCATAAGTGGATGTTAAATTTTAACAAATGCTTTTCCTGCATCTAATGAGATGATCATGTGGTTTTGATCCTTTCTCTTGTTGATGTGCTGTATTACACTGATTGATTTGCTTATGTTGAACCACACCTGTGTCCCTGGCATGATCACCAATTGGTCATGATGTATAATCTTTTATCTGTGTTGTTGGATTCTATTTGCTACTATTTTGGTGAGGATTTTGGCATCTGTGTTCATAAGTGATATTGGCCTATAATTCTATTTTTGGTAGTGTCTTTGCCTGGTTGTGGTATCAGGGTGATTATGGCTTCATCTTTGACTTTGGGAGTATTCCTTCCTTTTCAATCTTCTGGAAGAGTTTGAGAAAGACTGGTATGAGTTCTTCTTTGTATCTTTTGTAGAATTCCTCCGTGAATCCGTCCGGTCCTGGACTGCTTTTTGTAAGGAAATTTTATATTGCTATTTTGATTTCATTTCTAGTGATCTGCTTGTTCAAGGGGTCAGTTTCTTCTTGATTTTGGTGGACAGTATGTTTCCAGAAACTTTTCCATCTCCTCTAGTTTTTCCAGTTTATTTCCATATACTTTTAATAATATTTTTGTATGATAATCTGTATTTCTTTTTAATTAGTTTTAATTTCTCCATTCTCCTTCCTTATTTTGCTCTTAGTGCTCTCTGTCTTTTCTTTTATTTGAGTTTGGACAGAGGTTTGTTGATTTTACATACTTCTTAGAGAAACCAGCATTTGGTTTCATTGAATTATTCCCTATGGTGTTTATAATATCTGTTTTATTTATTTCCTCCCCAATATTTATGATTTCCTTTATTTTGCTGCCTTTTGTGGTTTTTTGTTCTTCTTTTTCTAGTGCATTCTGCTGGTGGGTTAAATTGTTTATTTGTGATTGTTCTTCTTTTTTGAGGAAGGCCTGTATCACTATAAACTACCCTCTCAGCACTGCTTCTGCTGTGTCCCATAAATTTTGTGTGGTTTTGCTTTCATTTTATTTTGTCCCAAGGTACTTTTTCATTTCAGCTTTGATTTCTTCATTGAACCATTGGTTTTTTAATAACATATTGTTTAATCTCCATGTTTTCTTTTGTTCTCCTTTGTTTCTCTGTTGTTCATTTCTAGCTTAATGGCATTGTGTTCAGTAAAGTTGCTTGAGGTAATTGAAAAATTCTTAAAATTGCTAAGGTTTCTTTTGTGCCCAAGTACATCATGAATCCTGGAAAATATTCCACGTGCACTTCAAAAGAATGTATATCCTATTTTGGGGGTTGCAATGCTCTGAAAATATCCACCAAGTGTAATATTTCTGTTGTGTTATTAAACTTCTCTTTTGCCTAATTTATTTTCTGTATCGATGATCTGTCCAGTGATGTTAATGCAGTGTTGAAGTCTCCAAATATAAATCCCCCTTTATATCTGTTAGTAATTATTTTATGTACTTAAGTGCTCCTGTATTTGGTGCGTATGTAGTAACGTGTGTGCTATCCTCATATTGTATCACTGCTTCAATCATCATAAAATGTCCTTCTTTACCTTACTTTATGGCCTTTGTTTAAAAAACTATTTTGTCTGCAATCAGTACTGCAACACCTGCTTTTTTGGCTTTTCCAATTGTATGGAAAACCTTTTTCTATCCTTTCACTCTCAATTTACATGTGTCCTTTTCTCTGAAGTAGGTCTCTTTTATGCAGCATATTGAAGGTTCTTGCTTTCTTATCCAGCATGCCACTCTATGACATTCGACTGGAGCATTTAGTCAATGAGCATTTATATTAATCGATGATAGATGTGAGTTTATTGCCATTTTCACCTCATTTTCCAGTTGATTTAGTATTTCCTCTTTGTTCTTTTCATTTTCGTTTAATAGTTTGGTAATTTTCCTTTGTATTATCATGAATTTTATTTAGTTTTAGTGACTCTCTGATAACTTTTTGTCTTCTTGTTACCCTTTTTTATGTCTTTTAGACCATTATTATAACTGCTTTTATTAAAACCATAGTAACATTATCTCAAACCCATCCTACCGAGAACAAAAATTTTAAAATGAAAGACCAAAAAAAAATTCTCTATTTTCCTGCCTCCCTCTCCCACACTCAAATATTTGTATGTCTTCTTTTAAAATTAAGTGAATTTTTTATTTGAAGTTCATGAGTTATCACCTTTCCAGCTGTGAGTTTCATATTTCTGTAACATCCTGCTTCTATTCTTTTTAGACAAAACCTTTCAATATTTCTTTAAGCATGAGTCTAGTGTTGCTAAACTCTTGAAGCTTTTTCTAGTCTGTGAAATTCTTATGTCTCCTTCTAACATAAAGGATAGCCTTGCTAGTCATAATATCCTATGGCATATCATTTGTTTCATTCAGGTCACTGAATATATCTTGCCACTCCCTTCTGACCTGTAGTATTTGTGTAGTGAAATCAGCTGTGAGCCTTACGGGGATTCCCTTGTAACTCACTCTTTGCTATGCTCTTGTTGCCTTTAGGATGATTTTTTTATCCTTGACTCTGACCATCTTAATTATATAATTTTGGTAGTTATATTTGCATTCTTCTTGTTTGGGACACTCTGAGCTTACTGTACTTGGACATCTGATTCCTTCTTTAAGTTTGGGAAGTTGTCAGTCATGATATCTTCAAACAACTTTGCAATCCCCTTTGATCTTTCCTCCCTTTCTGGGACTGACTTCTATCACACCAAGATTGGCATGCTTTCTATTATCCCATAGGTCCCTTATGCTTTTATCATTTGTTTCTCACTGTTTCTCTTGTAGCTCTTCTGATTGGGTGTTTTCCATTGTCCTGTCTTCTAAGTTAGTAATTCGTTCATATTTGTTATCTAGTCAGCTTTGTGATGCCTTTAGATCATTATTCATCTCAGTGCACGTGTTTATCTATACTATTCGGCTCTTCTTTAAAGCTTCCATTTCATTTCTGACATATTTTATATCTCTAAACACTATCTTTTTTATTTCCATCAGTACTTTGATCACTCCTTTTTTGAAATCTTGATCTAGTAGGATATCACTGTCTATTTCACTGATCATTCTTTCAGGGGATTTCTCCTGTGCATTTAATTGGGAATGGTTTCTCTGTTCCTTCATCTTGCTCCTACCTCTCAGGCACTGTGGTTTTTGGAGTATCAGTTATCTACTGTGGTCCTAAAGGAGTTTATCTACCTAATGCTTAAGTAGTAATACAACATAGAAAAGAGAAAAGGGAGTGAGAAGTGAAGAATTTTAAAGAAGGGATAAAAAAAGTTTGAAGACATTGTATAATGAATAATGGAAAAGCAAATTGAAGCAGAGTTTTGAAAAATAATAATAATAAAAATATTTTTAAAAATTTCAAAGGGATTAAAATTAGGGTTTATATAATTGCATAAGAAATAGAAATTAGGGGGATAATAGAAAACGGAAATGGTAAAAACAGATTAAAACATGGGGGTGGTCAGTGTCCTCCTGGAAACTGTGTACTTTTAATGTGAACTTTTTCTGTTTTCTTCCTGTTTTGGAAGCTCAGCTTACTGTTTCCAGAAGCCCTCCATTGGAGCCATCATCTATGCTACTCCCAGGGCATGTCAGCAAGCAGATCGTTCCTACATTCAACACTGGGTCAGGTGCAGCTCTCTTTACTCTGGGCTGGCTTGTCACTGCCCTTCCCGATCCTGCAGTCTGATGTTGCAGATGGACCAGGCAGGATTGAGCATCATGCCTTTTCCCAGCACCATGGTCAGTGGCTGCATTCCAGCCCAAAATGTGGGGGGCCACATGCCCCCTCAGTGTGTCTATCACTCTGCTGCTCTGTGCCACTGTACACTCTGCCTCAGGTTTGCACACTGGCAGTGGTCTCAGGGAATACTGAGGGACAGCCCTGTCCCTGGTCTGGGCCAAAATCCAGCTCCATGTTTGTCTTCGTGGACAAGTTCCCTGAGGAATCATTACAGTAGGATCCTATCTGCCTCAGGCTATAGACAAGTCTCCGTCTGGCCCTTGAGGCTGCTAAGTCCTTAGGTGTAGATGCAGTTTTTGCCCACAATGCCACCTGGATGCAAAGCACCAGAGGGTATGGTGGCTGTGTCTGAGCCAAAGCTCTCTTCACCTAGAAACTTTTGTGGATTTTCAGAGATGGGGAATGCACACTTTCCCCCACAGGGCACATCAGCCCTGTTGTTTTATGTAGGGCCCAGGTTGTTCTGCCCTGTGCACCGACAGCCATGGTACAAAGACCACTCAATTCCCCCGGGCTGACACTGTGCAGTCATCCCCATCTACCACCCAGCTCTGGCAGCATGGCCTTCCCCCAGCTTCCAGGCTGCATCATTTGCTGTGTCTCACAGGGATCCTCTGTACCTGTTTAACTTAGTTCTGTCAGTCAACTTATACTTTGTACAGGTCCAAGCCTTGGAGGCTCCCCCTCCCTCCTGCCAGACTCTTAGTTGGAGAGGGGAGACACAGTGAATGAGCACCAGTCCTTCTTTGCTGCTCCTTCCCCTTGGTACCTGTCCCACTCTGTTTTGCCTTTTATTCATCTTCTTCCCTTTCTACTACCAGATTTCTCGTATCTTTATCTATTGAAGAGGACAAGGTTCTGTCACAGTTCTGCAGGTTCTCTGGTTAGCTGAGTGTCTCTGTGGATGTGAGGCTTTATGCATTCATGGGAAAGGTTGAGCTATGAGCATCATTATTCTCCACTCTCTTTGCTTCCCCCCCAAAAATGCTCAGTTTATGGTGAAAGAAAACATAGTCTGGAAATAAATGGAAAAGTTATTCCACGGAAATGACAAGAAAGTGCAGATTGCAAAGCTCAACTCATACAAAATACGTTTGAATATAAGGGCCAAAATGAAAGAAATATGAGATTATATAAAGGAAAAGAGATTGATAAAATAAAAGTGGGAATTACACTCATTAAATTATATATGGTGCAACACCATAGATCCTAAATATAAAAGAAATTTTAGTAGACATGAAAGAATTAATTCATTATGAAACAATAATAGTAGGTAAGTATAACACCACACTATTGTGATGATCAGATCATCCAGAAAGAATATCTGTAAGGAAACAGAGGTCTTAATAACATGTTAGATCATTTGAACCTAAATAAAATGTTGGACACTGCATTAGAAAAGCAGAACACATAAACTATTCAAGTGTGCACAGGATGTTAACTAAGGAATTAACCACATATTATGTCATGAAATAAGCCTCAGGAACTTTAAGTAAATATAGATTTAGCAAGTATTTTCCATACACAAAAGTATGAAACTATGCATCAACTCCTGAAAGAAGAATAGGAAAAGCACGAACATGAGGTCAAACCACATCTTTTAAAAAAATACAATAAAACAAGGTCAATGATGAAATCAAAGAGGTAATAAAATCATACCTGGAGACAAATTACAATGTAAACACAGCTTCATAAAATGTATGGGATGCATGAAAGACAAATCTACAAGGTAAGTTTAGAACAATTAACGCCTTCTACAAGGAACAAGAAAAACCTAACACAAAGGACCAAGCATACCACCCAAAATAACAAGAAATAAGAACAAACAAAACCCATGGCAGTAGAATGAGAAATCTTTAATGATTAGGTTGAAAATAAATAAAATAAAATTTGAAAATTAAATTGCAAATCATAAAATCAAAAGCTTTAATTTTTCTTAAAATAGTAACAAACAGGAAAGCATTTAGCCAGGCTTATAAAGAAATACAGAGACTGGACCCAAACGAAATATGAAATGAAACAGTAGAAATAATATCTGATATTACAGAAATACAATAAAAGATTATGAAAGCACTCTGAGCTGTTACATGACAACCAACTGGACGACCTGAAAGAAATGGACAAATTTCTAAAAATGTACATCCTGCCAAGACTGAATAAAGATAAAACTAAGAACTTGAATAGAGCAATCAGTATAAGTTAAATAAAATGTACAATTTTAAAAACACCCCTTGAACAAAATGACTAGATTCCTATATTGAAACCTCTTTACCCCCAACTATTTTAAAAAATGAAGGAGGAAGGAAAATTCTCAAAGTTATTCCATGAGGCCACCATTACCATTATAACAAAACCAGTCAAAGACACTACCAAAAAAAAAAGAAATGTAAATGAAAATCCAATATCCTTGTTGAATATAGATTCAAAAATCCTCGAAGAACTTCAACAAATTAATCCAGCAATACATAGAAAGTATTATACACGATGATCAGTTGGACTCCTTCCAGAATTACAAGGAAGGTTCAAAATACAGAACTCAAGCAGCTTGACACATATCTAATAAAGGAAGGACAAAATTCAAACACCATGTCTATACACAAAGAAAAAGCATTTGACAAAATTCAATATACTTTCATCATCAGAACTCTCATGAAAATGTGTACAATGGGAACATCTCTCAACATACTAAGGGCCATTTATAACAATTTATAATACTCAAGGGAAAGGCTGAAAGACTTTTGGGTAAAATCGGGAACAAGTCAAGGGTTCCTAATCTCACCACTTCTGTTCAATAGTATTAGAAGAAAGGAAAAGGAAAAGAAAATGATGTAAAAGAAACACAAATGGAAAGAAAGAGGCAAAATTGTCACTAGTAATGAAGGAATAAAGATCTACACAGAGAGTCCTAAGGGCTCCACACTGACTATTATGAACAATAAATAATTTCATCAAGGGAGCAGGGTACAAGATCAATGTAAAGATGTCTCTTGCATTTGTACACATTAATCATGAGATATCGTATAATGGACATTGGAAGCAATAATATTTAAAACCCCATTCCCCCAAATATCTAGGAATAAATGTAACCACATATGTGAAATATCTACACACTGAAAATAAAAAAATTGACAAAGAAATTAAAAATGATTCAAAGAAATGGAAAGATGTCTTGTGGTCTTGGATTGAAAGATTTCATATTGTTAACATGGCCACACTGCACAAAGAAACCTAAGGATTTAGTGAAATTCCTTTTACGAAGCTGAAGTATTTTCCACAGAACCAGAAAATAAATAACTCTAAGTTTTACATGAAACCATTAAAAATTACCAAAATGGCCTTGAGAATAAACAACAAATCTGGAGGTATAACCCTCCTGGATAACTTACTATACTACAAACCTACAATAATAAAAAGAGTATGGCACTGTCATAGAGATATAATAAAAAAACAGATAGAGAGCCTAGAAAAACTTCCACACCCCTATGAGCAATGAATTTTTAATAAAAGGGGCAAGAGTTCACATTAGAGAAAAGGTAGTGTCGTCAATCGATGGTGTTGGGAAAGCTGAACATCTACATGTAAAACAGTGAAATGAGAGCATTCCTTGACATCATATACAAAAAAAAAAAAGAAACTCCAAGTGTATTAAGGACATAAGTGTAAGACCTGATGCTATAAAACTGCTAGAAGGGAATATAGGTGATACACTATTGGATATACATCATAGGAATATTTTCTTATATCAGTCTCCTAAGGCAAAAGAAATAAAAGCAAAAATAAGCAAGTGGGACCTAAACAAACTTGAAAATTTCTGCACAGCTAAGGACACTACCAATGAAATGAAAACACTGCCTGTGTAATTGGAGGACATATTTGCAAACAATGCAAGTGACCAGGGGTTAATAGATGTAGGTTAATAGATTTAACATGGATATAGGTTACACAACTCAATGTGAAAAACAAAAACCCAATCAAAAACAACAGCAGAGTACCTGAGATAATATTTTTCCAAAGAAAATATTCAGATGAGTAACAGGAAAGTGATAAAATTTCTCAACATTACTAATTATTAGGTAATTGCAAATCAAAACCATAATGATGTATCACTTCACAATGGTCAAATGGCTATTATCAATTAGCTTACAAACAGTAAGAGTTGGAGATGATTTGGAGGTAAGAATTCTCTTGTATACTCTTGGTAGGGATGTAAATTGGTACAATTTCTAAGGAAAAGAGTATTCAGATTTGTTTAAAAAATAAAGTTAACTACCTTATAACCCAGTAATACCTCTCCTAGGAAAAATCTGGGGCAAACACCCTAAATTGAGAAGAGAAAATAATCACAAAACCACTGTTTATAATATGCAAGACATGGGAGCAATCCAAGAGTCCACAGTAGACTATGGACTTAAGAAGATATGATGTTTCTATAAATAAAAATGGAATATTACTCAACCATGAAAAAGTATAACACATTGCTATTTCAGCATCATGAAAGACTAAGTAAATATTGTGCTTAGTGAAGGAACTTAGACAAAGACAAAGTATATAGTATAATTTATATGTGGAATATAAAGAATAATAAATATCTGTGTACATCTATGTATAGCTATCTTTTGATAGATGACAGATAAATAAATAGAAGGATAGATATATACATACATGATATATTGATAGATAGATCAATAAATAGATAGATAGATAGATAGAGACATGATGGAGAGGTAAAGAGATTAGATAGACAAGACTTAAGCAGACTCAAAGATTTGGGAAAAAATTAATGTTTACCAAAGTGGTAGGGAAAGAGAATTTAATGGTAGGACATTGACAGATACAAAGTAGAATACATTATGTAAAGAAGCAACAAGGATTATCTGTATAGATTAGGGAATTATACACAATAGCTTAAAATAATTGTATGTTACAATTATTGTAATAATTCATATTGCAATATAATCTACAAAGTAGTTGGAATCACTATGATGTACATCTGAAACTGCACAATATTGCACATGTACTGTACTTCAATAAAAAATAAAACATATGTATAATTTAGTCCTTTTTCTGCTGATAGCATCTTTCTTAAATATTGTTTTATTTTACTCTTTACTTTTTATGATTACTGTTTCAAATTATTTCTATTACTCTTGTGAACATGATACCAGTTTGAACTATCTAGATTTATTGCCCCTGATTTCCTATTTTTCTCTCTTTAATCCATAAAGTATAGTAGCATATAAGAACATAAACAAAAAAACTGTTGCATCTTTCTCGTGGTCTCTCCTTAGCATTTTGTTCAATGTTTTGCTTATGTTTGCAATTTTATATTCCTTAGAAGACTTCTTTTCTACACCTCTTACAAGGTGTCTCGGTTTTGTTTTTTCATCTCATTCAGGTTTCATTTTTCTGTTAATGCCCTTACTTTCACTTTATATCTAATTGATAACACTGTAAGTATTATTGGGTGAGTGATTTCTTATTTCAGAAGTTTGAAAATATAATTTTATTTACCCTTGGTGTATGTTTTTGGCTCAGAAATCTGCTGAGAGCCTAATGGAGGTTCCTTTGCAGATTATCATAACTATTTTTGGCTGCCTTTAAAATTTTACTCTGTCATTGACATGCCAAATTGCATATGACGTATCTTGAAGGAGGTCCCTTAGTCTTAAATTTATTGGTGTTTTGTTGTCTCACAGAATTGTATATCAGTTCCTTACACAGGTTTGGGAATTTATTGACAATTACTTCTTTAAATAAACCATCAGCTGCCTTCTAACTGTCTTCTCCCTCAAGGATTCCACTCTAATGTGCAGTTTCTGTGGAAGTCCAATGGCTACTGTTGAATTACCTCACTTTTTAATATCTTGTATCTCTGCCCTCTCATATCATATCTAGTTTTGTATTGGTGAGTTTGCTAATCTCTCTTCCACAAAGACGCTCTACTTCCAATGCTTTCTGTTGCATTCTTCATCTCATTTATTAAGTTCTCCTGGTCCTCCAATAATATTTGGTTATTTTATAGTTTCAGCCTCTTTGGTAATGTATTTCTTATCATCATTTATTTTATTCCTGAGCTCACTAAACTGCTTTCTTAGTGTTGTTTTTTGTATTCAGTTTCTGTATGACATCTATTTGGATTCTCTACTAGTTATATGGCAATATACCATGACTTTAAGTTTGTTTGCTGCAGGGTTGACATTGTGTGTGTGTGTCTGCAGGTGCGTTTGCTTGTGTGTCTGTGTCTGTGCTGGTGTCTGTGTGTGTCTATCTGTGTGTGTGTGTGCCCTATAATGTTACTGTGATTGATCATGATCTTGAAATATTATTGCTCTTATGATACTAAATAACACAATGGGAGTTGGAGTCCTTGCTTTTGTTTTCTGGTAATTTGCATTATTGCACAATATTTGGTTTTACTTACCTGAGATACCTCTGATAATATTTCAAAATGGCACTTTCTAGTCGCTAATGTCTGGATAAAAGATGTGCTTTCATAGTCACTTCTTAGACTTCTCTGTTATTTAATGCCACTCTTGTCACTGGGAGAGCGAACCCTTCCTTTTTTCTTATATCCATTGAGAAAAAGTGTACACATTGAAGAAATGTGTAAAGGCAGGTGGGTATTTGTAATCAGGCAAGTGCCTTTGCCATGTCCAGTGTTGCAAGGTAGCTTTTCTCCACCACTGTGAAAGGGGATTAGGGACAGTTTCATGAATGCCTGAGTGTCGGAAGGATGGAATTTCTGACTCCATTGTATCTCCCTCCTAGTTACCTGTGATTATGAGTACTGGTGAAGTTGGGGGCGGAAACTGTGTGAACCACTGAGACCCTGTTTCTTCTGGGTTCTCTCAAATTGTGGACTCAGATATCCTTTTCAGGGGACCTTGGTTGCAGACACCAACTCTGCTCTTCCCTCAATTCAGCCTCCTTTGTGTGTTTTATTCCACTGAACTTCACCTGTTCACATGCATTCTGGAGTATTGTTTTGTGTTGTAGTTATTTTTGTTCAGATGTGAATGTTTTACTGACTGTAGATGTAAGGGGAGAGACAAAAATAGTTTAAACTTTTGTCACTTTTAAAAGTATATACTTTTTCAATTAAAAGCTTAAATTCTACTAAGGACATTATAAGAACACTAAAGAAAGTGAACAAATCACCTCCCTTTTTATCATAGTACTACAAAATATTTTGATTTTCAAGAGTTCTTTTCTTCAATGTTTTTCCCAGCTACATGCACATTTTACTAAAATATATCCCTATACTCTCTTTAAAATCAATTAAATTATTAAAATAATTCTCTGTGCTGTAAATATAGCCCTGTTGGTTCTCTAATTTATTACTAGTAACTTGCACATTTCTGTCTTCTCCATCCTTTATCCCTTTCCATACAGGTAACCACTACTTGGTACAGTACACATATATATGTGATTCTTTTTCTGTTTTTTTATGATTATTTCACTTATATCTTTATTTTCCTCATTTAAGTGATAATGTAGAGTGGTTTTTCTCTGTATGACTTATTTTCCTATGTGCAACACACTCTATGTCCAGTCACATTGTTCCAAGTGGCAGAAATTTATTTTTTAATATACAATGACTTTGTATTTATTATGTTATCTATATCTCACATCTACTTCAGCCAATCATCTGTTGATGGGCAGTTGATTCGTGCTTCAACCCTTGGCTACTGTAAATAATGATGTTATGAACATTGGGGGTAATATATCCTTTAAGATAATCTTTTCTTTTTTTTCAGATTTATACCAGAAACTGGAAATGCTGCAACATATAATGCTTCTATTTCTAGTTTTCTGAGCACTGTTCACACTTTTATAATAGTGGATGCATCTCAATTTATTTTTCCACCAACAGTATACCTGGGTTCCCTCTTATCAACATTCATATTAATATTTGTCATTTGTAGACATTTTGTTATCAGCCATTTTGGTCGCTATAAGTTTATATTTCATTCTGGTTTTGATTTATGTTTTCATAATATATAGCAACGTTATGGTTCTTTTCATGTGCATGAAAATCATCCACATGTCTGTTTTTGAAAAGTTTCCATGAAGATCCTTCAACTGGTTTTACGTTGGGGTCTTTAATTTTTAAATATTGAGTCTAATATGCTATATATATATATATTATGGATATTAATTTCTTGTTGGTCTCATTGTCTGAAATTTTTCCTTCTATTCTGTCTGTTATCATATGTCTTGTTGAAGGTTTCCTTTGCTTTGAGAAAGTTTTGCACTTCACACTTATACAAGAAATAAAATCCCTGTATCACATAAAACATCTACATTTTCCTCAGTAAAGTAAAAACAGTAATTGTTAGTTTTCCCTTTTTTTCTAATTTGGAGAGAGATCAAAAATAAAGATTGCTATGATTTATCTCAAAGACAGTTCTGCTCCTGTTCTTGGTCAGAAATTGTATAGTTTCAGGCTTTACATTTAGGAAATTATTCCATTTTTATCTCATTTTTTATACTAAGGAAAGAAGTGCTTTTACATCTTCCTTTTACATGTACTGTCCTGTTTTCTCAGAACTACTTGTTGAAGAGACTACCTTTTTTTCATTGTATACTCTTGCCTCCTTCTTTGTAGACTAATTGACCATATGTGTGTAGGTTTATTTTTGGAATCTTTATTTTGTTCCATTGATCTATGTGTTTCTTTAGGTGCCATATTTTGATGTATTGATTACTGCAGCTTTGTAGTATGTTCTAAACTCAGGGAGGATAATATCCTCAGCTTTTTACATTCTTCATAATAATTTTAGAAAATTTGGGTCTTTCAGATGTATGTATAAATTGTATTATTTTTCTCCTAGTTTTGTGAAGAAACATGGATTCTGTGAAAAGAGAAATTTACAAAACAAAAAAACCTGTAAAAAATACTAAATTGTGGATGAAAAAACATACAGTGTTAACAACAAATGGTTTGCTGTATAAATCAAAAAAATATATAAAGAATAATGACAAAAAAAATCCATGGGGTATAACAAAAGCAGTATTAATAGGGATGCTTATAGCAAAATAATCCCACTTATAAAAATAAGAAACATTTCTCTCATAACATATTCTTACTACCAAAAATGTAAAAAAATAATAAAAAAATTCTTAGTAGAAGGAAAGACAGCTGAAAGACAGAACATATTTAAATAAAATAAGGATTAAAAATATAAACATTTAATCAAACTAAATAATGGCTTTTGAAAGATAAATACAGTTGATAAACTTTAACCAGACACATGAGCAAAAAAGAGAGTTACAGATTACTAAGCTCAGAAATAAATGCAAATTTGCAGCTTATATCAAAGAAATACAATGCATCATAAGATGATACAACAAATGATATGCCAATAAATTGGAAACCCTAGAAGAAATAGACCATTTCTTAGAAAGACTTAATCTCCAGAATGGAATGTGAAAGATAATATGAATAGATTATCACAAATGAAATTGAATAAGTATTTAAAGAAGTCTCCCAAGAAACAAAATTCCAGGCCTAGAGAGCTTCACAGGTGATTTCTACCAAACATTTAGAGAAGAGCTATCACCTATACTTCTCAGCATATTCCAAAAGTTTCGAGAGGAATGAAGGCTTACTACCCCACATTACTGTATCCCACTACTACTAAAACTGGAAGAAATACCTCAAAAAATTACTACTGATAAGCATAGATGCAAAAATAACCACTAAATTGTTAACAAATCCAACAATACATTAAGAGGATTATACAATATGGTTAAGTCCATTTTATTCCAGGGATGCAAATGTGATTCAATACCCACAAATTAATCAGTATGATACACCACACAAACAACCTGAAGAATAAAAATTATATGGTCACCTCAATAGAGTCATAAAATATTTTGAGAAATTCAGTGTCTATTTATGAATATATTTCTCCTTAAAGTGGGCATGATCAAACATATCTCAAAATAGTTACAGTCATATATGACAAGTACTCAGCTAACATGACACTCACTGATTAAAAGCTGAAAGTATCTCAAATAAGAGCAGGAAGAAGAAAAGAATGCTCACTCTTACCGCTTTTATTCAGTATAATCTGGAAATTTTAGCCATAGCTATCCAAAATAAAAGGGAACAAAATATAGCTAATTAAGAAAAGGAGTAAAAGTATCTGTTTTCAGATGACATAATTCAAACAGATATCCTAAAAATGGTGCCACAAAACTACTAGGGATTATCAATGCATTTGGTAAAATTTCAGAATGTAAAATTAACATACAGAAATCTTGCATTTCTACACACTAACAACAAGCTAACACATAGAGAAAGTGAGGAAACTGTCACATTTACAGTAGCATTACAAAAAAAAAAATCAAGAAATGTATCCAACCAAGGAGGTTAAAGACCTGTACTCAGAAAACTATAAAATATTTATAACAGAAATTGAAGTTAATGAAAACAGATGAAAGGGTATACTTTGTTCATAGATGAGGAATAAAATATTGTTTAAACGACAGTATTAGCCAACAAAATACACAAATTAAATTCAGTGATTTCAAAATACCAAGGGCATTTTCAGACACAATAAATAATTCTAAAATTTACATGTAAACACAAAAGAGAGGAAATCACTTAAAAAAAAAAGAAAGGAAAGAATACAAACAAACTAAAAACACAAACAACTTTAACAAAGAAAAAAGAGGATGTATCACTGTCCCTGGTTTTAAACGAATACAAAGCTACAGTATTAAAAAGAATACGATAGTGGCACAGAACAAACAGAATAAAGGAACACAGCAGAATGTGAAAATAAAATCAGACAGATATGGTCATTAAGCCCATTACAAAAAATGATGATACAGTGGGGGAAAGGTAACCACCAGGAACATGAAACAGATGAACCTCACTTACCATCAGAAAAATGCAAGTGCCATTATCACCACACTTATTCAATATAGTCCTGGAAGTCCTAGCCACAGCAATCACGGAAGAGAAAGAAATAAAAGGGATCCAAATTGGAAAAGAAGAGGTAAAATTGTCATTACATGCTGATGACATGTTACTATATATAGAAAACCCTAAAAGGTCCACAAAAAAGCTACTAGAACTGATTGAAGAATTCAGCAAGGTAGCAGGTTACAAAATTAATGTTCAAAAATCAGTTGCCTTTCTTTACACTAATGATAAATCAACAGAAAAAGAAAGTAAAGAAACAATCCCCTTTAAAATAGCACCCAAAGTAATAAAATATCTGGGAATAAATCTAACCAAGGAGGCGAAAGAATTATACACAGAAACTATAAACCATTGATGAAGGAAATTAAAGAAGACTTTAAAAAATGGAAAGGTATTCCATGCTCTTGAATTGGAAGACTCAATATTGTTAAAAAGGTCACACTTCCCAAGGCAATCTACAGATTTAATGCAATCCCTATCCAATTAACCAGGACATATTTCACAGAACTAGAACAAATCATAATAAAATTGATATGGAACAATCAAAGACCTAAAATTACTAAAGCATTACTGAAGAGAAAGAAAGAGGCTGGAGGAATAACTCTCCCAGACTTCAGACAATACTATAGAGCTACAGTCATCAAGACAGCATGGTATTGGGACCAAAACAGACATATAGACAAATGGAACAGAATAGAGAGCCCAGAAATGAACCCACAAACTTTTGGTGAACTCATCTTCGACAAAGGAGGCAAGAATATACAATGGAATAAAGACAGTCTCTTCAGCAAATGGTGTTGGGAAAACTGGACAGCAGCATGTAAAATAATAAAGCTAGAACACACCCTTACACCATATACAAAAATCAACTCAAAATGGATTAAAGACTTAAACATAAGACAAGATACAATAAAACTCTTGGAGGAAAACATAGGCAAAACATTATCTTACATACATTTCAAAAAATTTCTCCTAGAAGAAATAAAAGCAAGAATAAACAAATGGGACCTAATGAAACTTACAAGCTTCTGCAGAGCAAAGGAAACCAGAAATAAAACAAGAAGAAAACCTACGGAATGGGAGAAAATTTTTGTAAGTGAAAAAAACAAAGGCTTGATCTCCAAAATATAAGGAACACAGAGACCCACAAAAGGAAATTTATGTTCCTGTGATATCCGTACACCCCAAATACATATCCGTCGGTTGATTTCTGCTGAAACGCCCGCACTCTCAGGACATGGATCCATTGGTTTCATGGGGGCTGAAATTCCTAGAAATGAGACCAACCACAATGTGCACTTTACTGTCTGTCTCTTTTGCTCTTAGTACACTTTTGCAGAGCTACTTGTCTTTGTGATAGGCTTATGTCATTTCTTCTCTACGTAGGGTAGAATATGGCATTCATTTTTCCTGCTGGAAGACATGCAAGTCTATATCACGGGATAGGAATCCATTTGATTCCAAATCGGCATTTGGGTTAGGTCACGATATGCTTTTATGAATCAATATTTACGAATATAAATGCACGCCTCTGATTTCCGAATACAAGTGTGCTGAGTACATGTAAGCCGCCATACTGGGCCGATGCGTGCTGAATGATCCTTGATATCACCTTGAGTGTTTTCTTTTGAATAATCATGGTTCGCTTGGTAAATGTCAGCCAACCGTACCCTTTTGGTGCTTGTTTGTTGGTTTGATTCTTTGTTGGTCTGCTTCTCGTTTGTTTTGCAAACACGTCAGGCCATGCATCGCTCCGTTCGCTTCCAACAGAGAGTCATATAAGCTGATTGACTTAAGATACTGCTTCCAATCACCTATGATTTCCTGCTACCCTCTCCCATCTTTAGGGTTTTGATGTCCTCCTTGTCTTCTTCTTGTTTCTTCTTTGCCACTCATGCTCTTCTTGCATTTCCAATAATGGTTTTCTTCTTTCCATTTTATCTTGCTGCTTTCCTATTCAGGGGAGAATTCTCTACCTGTCTTTTAGGATAAGTTTCGAACTGCTGAATTCTTTTAAGATTGGCCGTTCTGTGGAATTCTCTAGCTCTGCCGTTATGAGAAATGGCGGTCATGTGACCTAGGCTACCCTAGATGGCATCATTTGGCCATTCAGGATGTGGTCTATGTCCTGGCACTCCTCCCTGTCCTGTAATATTGCTGCCGAGATATCAGCTGAAACCCTTCTGGAGTTTCTCTTGTGACTATGTTTCTTTCCTCCAGGCGCAATTTAAATCACTGGGATGCTCATGAACTTTGTTGATTTGAATCCTACAGCTGCTGGTAGGTCTATTGGGATTCCACCTCCTTTGGGCGCTGTATACTTCCTGAATTGGCATAGATGATTCTCTCTTGGCTTTCAGCAGGTTTCTGTCTGATTTTTGTACAGATCTCTTTTCAGATATTTTGTGTTTCTTTCTCTCTTGCTATTCCGTCTGGGACTCTTAGGAATCCTAGTCTTTCATACATTGTCTTACCCCAGGATTCAACAGCAATTTGTTCATTGGTTTGCACTTGCTTTCCTATGTGTGCTTCTGACCTAGGAATTTCAGTTCCCCTGTCTTCACAGTCGTTCATGCGCCCCTCTTCAATATCTAGTCTGCTTAGGACTGAATTTTAGCCCTGATAATATCTAATCCATTGAGTTTTCTGATATTATTTGGCTCGTCTTTGGACTTTCTCTTCCCCTTTTCTGGTATTCTATCTTTTGTGATTCTGAGACACTGTTGTTCTTCAGGGTTTCCCTCACCTCCGTTTTCAATACTTGCTCTGGATAGCTTTTTGCAGTCTAGTTGTTTGAAAGCTTATCTTTTGGGCCTTCAATCTCTTTAGAACTGAAAACGGTACTTCCTGTTTCTTTTACTGTACTTCTTCATCTCTACTGGTCAGGTAATATCAGGTATCTAATGTAGACTTCTAGAGCTTGGTTAAGTGAACAATTTAGACCCTTGGCTCTACGCAATTCCATGGGATTTCTGTGAGGACACTTTCTCCTAGACATTGATGCCATTTCCTGTTCCTGTGTGTGTTGTCTGGTATATCTCCAATTGCTGGTGTTGCCTTTGTTGTGATGAAAACCCCATACTATTTCGATTAGCATAACCTCACTTTGATTACGCTTATCTCATAATTCTGAAAGTACACAGGACATTTCCTCTGGTGGAAATGAAGCTTCTAAAGGTTCTCAGCTCTGCATTCTGCTCTATGTCATTTTGGAGTGTTTCCAAAACAGCCAACTAAGAGTGCGCTTGTGCTTTGAAGTGCTATGAGAATATCCCAATGAAACCAGTACTTCCCAGAGCTTTTCTGCCTACAGAAACACCAGTGGAAGCACATCCATGGATGTCAAACATCAGGGCCTGCTGGAAAGATTCCACAGACCGAACTTGGTGTCCTCGGTGCCGTACCTTGCCGGTGCCATCCAAAATGTAGCATCGGCTTTTCGGAGATAATACTGAAGGAAATGCTTCCTCTTCTCATGCTGTGGACTTGGATCTCTCTTCCTTGTCCTATCATCCTTGTGGCACGGGTGCACGAAGGCAACCACAGAGCTTTTGCGCACCCTGTGCCTCGAACCAAACCATAATCCCAGCCCAGGTTATGAATGTAGCAGATCCTAAGGCTTTTCATTCTGATTTCAAACCCAAGGCCCCCTGGATCCCTCAGACCAGATGCACTATATCTCTGATTCAGCCCCACACATGCTCTATTGGCAAAATGCCCAATTGGTCCCTGGTCCTGCAGATGCACTGGGTGTGGCCATGGGACATATCGATAATCTCAACCACGAGTGCCAGTGTAGTTGTTTACTCATTGGGTTCACGGGTCGGTTTGCTCTCTTGATAGACCCACCACATCTCACAATGCATTCCAGATCCCTGAGACCCAGCGTGTGCTATCATCCGTAGCCCTATCCCTCACTGACCGCTGCCTCTGCTACCTCAAATTTAGCAGTTCGGATCTTGGTCTCAGAATCAACTGTGAGGATATTTTCCACTGGATTCTTTGAGCTATGTCAGCCAAGCATCTGCTGTGCACTCTTCAAACACTCAGTGCATCACCTTCAATCCCATGTCTCCTGTCGGCTTGAGAGTGTGCGTCCAAGTAAACAGAGTTTCACCTTTGCTGCTCCATCACCAGGGGTCAGACCCTGCACTGGTTTCCATTCCCTGCTTTGCCTTTTCCTGCTTCCAGGTGTTCTGAGGCCTCATCCTGTCCTTGGAAATAACAGACCACTCTTCGGCAAGTGTCCTGTGCCAAGGGCTGGTTGAGTGGATGTTCCCATTGCTGTGTACATGGGAGCGAGTGAGTGCAGGTTGCACTGCTTCTCTGCCAACTGGGCATCGATGAATCAACACTATCCAGATGCATTTCACAGAAATGTGATTTTTGTTTAGCTCTTTGTTTCTATACAGCCATGGTGGGAGGGATTGTCCGGAGATTCCAGTTTTGACATTGTGGTGATACCTCATTTGCAGGCTTTAACAAGTTTAATATAATCGATTTACATGTTTTGGGAGTTATACGAAAGTGAAGTTAGATTTTGAAACATACTAAATCGACCTAGAAGCCAGACTTGACAATTTTGCTAAAATTTTGTCAGCACTAAGGAACACCTAGACAGATAAAATGCAAATTAGCGGTCCTAACTGTTAAAGGGATCACATCAACTCTTTTCTGTTGAAGCCTCCGAAACCAACAGGAACCATGAAATACCTATTGGAAACCTGAAATAACCCCCAACCTTGGATTCACTTGTGCATGTGGTACCCTTTACTCCCAATGACCCCTACTGGCCCATGTTGGCATTTCAAGGTGTAACATCACTCTCTAAGAAAATACAAGAGAAAACAAACCAAATATATACATTTAGGTTTGAATCCAAAGCAACTGGAGGCATTATAGCTCGGAGCACCCTGCTGCAGCTATGCTAGGGTATTGAGAACCAGGTGTTCTCCTATCAGTGATGAGAATGCTTAATCAACCGATTATGTTGGGTAAAGCAATTGAACGCAACCAAGTGTGCATCCCCATGATATAGTGCCCCCGGGGGCTTGACTCAAGTGAAAGACGGTCCACATAAGCTGTGTCCTTAATGTCAGAGGCGACTTTTACTGTTCAGTTCACTATCTGACTTTTTATATTTACCTATACTGTCTTGAAAAACGGAGGCCTAATACATATTCAAATTCAGTCAAAAATTCCCCTCACTTACGACACTCCCTTCACCCCAGAGAACACATAAACCCAGCATTTACGTAATCTAGCGGAAGGCCATCATTTCTTTGTGGGAGATAAGTATTCAATTCCTATTTATTTCAGTCGAGACTATTTGACCTTTAAGGAGTTCACTGTTGTTCACAGAGTGTGAAGCTTGAGGAACTCTGTTTCTAGGAGGGGCTTGCTCTACTCGTACTGGCTTCATTGCAGCTCAGGTACTGATCCTTCCAAATGGATGCCTGAGTGGTGGGGAGGGAAGAGCAAGTGCTTGATATCAAAGCCACAACCTGGGAAAAGGCTTACCAGTGCTTGGTGCATTTTGGTCTGAATGGCTTGGAAATGCCCCTTGGGAATTGTGGATTCACACGACCTCTTCCTAGAACATGAGCATTTTGATCATCTCTGCCATCTCTTCACATTTAGACGTCAGGGATCTTGGACCCGTTCTTGGAGCAGAGAATCGAGGAACTTTCTCAGGTCCACATTGGCACTCCGTAAGTTTCTGCCAGGATCAACGTGGTTCAATATGTCTCATGAATGTCTTTCGAGCCTGGTATCCTCTACAATTGTCTCCAGGCCAGTATTCTCCACTGCAGCAGAACATCTCTCATCAGTGTTTTCGCATCTCCCCTGCATCCGTGCAGCCTACTTTTCGGCCAGCTTCTCTTCGTGTCTCCCATAAAGTCGACTTCAACAGGACTGGGAAAGTCTGACAGTACCTCGGAGCGTCACCAGTAAGCTGATGACAGGCAGATCTTCCACTGTCTGCCTTTCAGGTTCTGGAAGCTGACCCGTGAACTCAGGTCTTTGGGCAGCAGCAGTATCTCGAACTGACACAGCTTCCCTGACCAAAGACCTAAGCCAAGCTCCTCGGAGGGTGGCAGCCCCTCCATCACACGGATCCACCACAGAACTGCCCGGTTACCTAGGATCCACCAGCCACAACAAGCCTCGCGGTACACACCAACATTCCACCTGGAATCCAACCGCTTACTGACATCCCCAATGGCTTCTGCATCTTGTCAGTGTTCGGGGAGTGGCTGCATCCGACGAGAGGTCCCTAAGTTAAATGTGATTCTACCCACTAGCGTCCCATGGGCCTTTGTTCTTCCCTCTTCCCTTTTGTTCAGATCTGTATGCACAGCACCAACGGATGGAATTGTGTTAATTTTCAGTTGATGGTTTCACACGTCTTTAAACTTTCTCACAGTTCACAGTACACAGAGAACCACTACAGGTAATTATTGTTCCTGTAAAATCCAGACACCCGGAATACATATCCGTGGGTTGATTTCTGCTGAAATCACCGCACTCTCAGGACATGGATCCATTGGTTTCATGGGGGCTGAAATTCCTAGAAATGAAACCAACCCCAATGTGCTCTTTACTGTCTGTCTCATTTTCTCTTAGTACACTTTTACAGAGTTAATTGTCTTTGTCATAGGCTTATGACATTTCTTCTCGACGTAGGGTAGAATATGGCATTCATTCATCCTGTTGGAATACGTGCAAATCTCTATCACGGACTAGGAATTCATTGGACTCCAAATCGGCATTTGTGTTAGGTCACGATATGCTCTTTTGAATCAATATTTACGAATATAAATGCACATCTCTGATTTACGAATACAAGTGTGCTAAGTACATACAAGCTGCGATACTGGGTCGATGCGTTTTGAATGACACTTGACATCACCTTGAGTATTTTCTTTTGAATAATTATGGTTCCCTTGGTGTATGTCAGCCAACCGTTCCTTTTGGGTGCTTGTTTGTTGCTTTGATTATTTGTTGGTCTCCTTCTCGTTTGTATTGCAAACACGTCAGGCCATGCATCTATCCGTTCGCTTCCAACAGAGAGTCATATAAGCTGATTGACTTAAGATAGTGCTTCCAATCCCCTGTGATTTCCTGCTTCCCTCTACCATCTTTAGGGTTTTGTTGTCCTCCTTGCCTTCTTCTTGTTTCTTCTTTGCCACTCATGCTCTTCTTGCATTTCCAATAATGGTTTTCTTCTTTCCATTTCATTTTGCTGCTTTTCTATCCAGGGGAGAATTCTCAACCTTTCTTGGAGGATAAGGTTCGAACTGCTGAATTCTTTTAAGATTGGCAGGTCTGTGGAATTCTCTAGGTCTGCCGTTATTAGTAATGGCTGTCATGTGGCCTAGGGTACCCTAGATGGCAGCATTTTCCATTGAAGATATGGTCCATGTCCTGGCACTCCTCCCTGTCCTGCAATATTGCTGCCGACATATCAGCTGAAACCCCTCTGGAGGTTCCCTTTTGACTATGGCTTTCCTCCAGGCGCATTTTAAATCACTGGGATGCTCATGAACTTTGTTGATTTGAATCCTACAGCTGCTGGTAGGTCTATTGGGATTCCACCTCCTTTGGACGCTGTGTACTTCCTGAATTGGCATAGATGATTCTCTCTTGGCTTTCAACAAGTTTCTGTCTGATTTTTGTACAGATCTCTTTTCAGATATTTTGTGTTTCTTTCTCTCTTGCTTTTCCATCTGGGGCTCTTAGGAATCCTAGACTTTCATGCATTGTCTTACCCCAGGATTCAACAGCAATGTGTCCATTGGTTTGCACTTGCTTTCATATGTGTGCTTCTGACCTAGGAATTTCAGTTCCCCTGTCTTCACAGTCATTCATGCGTCCCTCTGCATTATCTAGTCTGCTTAGGACTGAATTTTAGCCCTGATAATATCTCATCCATTGAGTTTTCTGATATTATTTGGCTCTTCTTTGGACTTTCTCTTCCCCTTTTCTGGTATTTTACCTTTTGTGATTCTGAGACACTGTTGTTCTTCAGGGTTTCCCTCACCTCCGTTTTCAATACTTGCTCTGGATAGCTTTTTGCAGTCTAGTTGTTTGAAAGCTTATATTTTGGGCCTTCAATCACTTTGGAACTGAAAATCGTGCTTCCTGATTCTTTTACTGTACTTCTTCCACTCTTATGGTCAGGTAATATCTGGTATCTAATATAGATTTCTAGGGCTTTGTTAAGTGAAAATTTTAGACTCTTGGCTCTACGCAATTCCATGGGATCCCTCTGAGAACACTGTCTCCTAGACATTGATGCCATGTCCTGTTCCTGTGTGTGTTGTCTGGTACACCTCCAATTGCTGGTGTTGCCTTTGTTGTGATGAAAACCCCATACTATTTCGATTAGCATAACCTCACTTTATTACGCTTATCTCACAATTCTCAAAGTGCACAGGACACTTCCTCTGGTGGAAATGAAACTTCTTAAGGTTCTCAGCTCTACATTCTGCTCTGTGTCATTTTGGAGTGTTTCCAAAACATCAAACTGAGAGTGCGTTTGTGCTTTGAAGGGCCACGGGAATGTCCCAATGAAACCAGTACTTCCCAGAGCTTCTCTGTCTGCAGAAAAACCAGTGGAAACATATCTATGGATGTCACACATCAGGGCCTGTAGGAAAGTTCCCGTAGACCCACCTTAGTGTCCTCGATGCCGTACCGTGCCTTTGCCATCCAAAATGTAGCATCGGCATTTTATAGATAATGCTGAAGGTAATGCTTCCTCTTCTCATGCTGTGGACTTGGACCTCTCTTCCTTGTCCTCTCATCCTTGTGGCACGGGTGCACGAAGGCAACCACAGAGCTTTTGCGCACCCTGTGCCTCGAACCAAACCATAATCCCAGCCCAGGTTATGAATGTAGCAGATCCTAAGGCTTTTCATTCTGATTTCAAAATCAAAGCACCCTGGATCCCTCAGACCAGATGCACTATATCTCTGATTCAGCCCCACACGTGCTCTATTGGCATAATGCCCAATTGGTCCCTGGTCCTGCAGATGCACTGGGTGTGGCCATGGGACATATCGATAATCTCAACCACGCGTGCAAGTGTAGTTGCTTACTCATTGGGTTCACGGGTCGGTTTGCTCTCTTGATAGACCCACCACATCTCACAATGCATTCCAGATCCCTGAGACCCAGCGTGTGCCATCATCCATAGCCCTATCTCTCACTGACCGCTGCCTCTGCTACCTCAAATTTGGCAGCTCGGATGTTAGTCTCAGAATCAACTGTGGGTATATTTTCCACTAGATTCTATGAGTTATGTCAGCCAAGCTTCTGCTGTGCACTCTTCTAACACTCAGCGCATCACCTTCAATCCCATGTCTCCTGTCCGCTTGAGAGTGTGCGTCCAAGTAAACAGAGTTACACCTTTGCTGGTCCATTACCAAGGGTCAGACCCTGCACTGGTTTCCATTCCCTGCTTTGCCTTCTCCTGCTTCCAGGTGTTGTGAGGCCTCATCCTGTCTTTGGAAGTAACAGACCACTCTTCGGCAAGTGTCCTGTGCCAAGGGCTGGTTGAGTGGATGTTCCCATTACTGTGTACATGGGAGCGAGTGAGCGCAGGTTGCACTGCTTCTCTGCCAACTGGGCATCGATGAATCAACACTTTCCAGATGCATTTCACAGAAATGTGATTTTTGTTAGCTCTTTGATTCTATACAGCCGTGGTGGGAGGGATTGTTCAAAGTCTAATGTTTTGAAATTGTGTTGATACCTCATTTGCAGGCTTTAACAAGTTTATTAGAATCGATTTACATGTTTTGGGAGTTATACGAAAATGAAGTTAGTTTTTGAAACATACTAAATCGACCTAGAAGCCAGACTTGTGAATTTTGGTAACATTTTGTCAGCACTAAGGAACACCTAGACAGATAGAATGCAAACTAGTGGTCCAAACTCTTAAAGGGGTCATGTCAACTCTTTTCTGTTGAAGCCTCCGAAACCAACAGGAACCATGAAATACCTATTGGAAACCTGAAATAACCCCCAAACTTGGATTCACTTGTGCATATGGTGCCCTTTACTCCCAATGACACCTACTGGCCAATGTTGGCATTTTAAGGGGTAACATTCCTCTCTAGGAAAATACAAGGGAAAACAAACCAAATATATACATTTAGGTTTGAATCCAAAAGCACCTGAAGGCTTTATAGCTCGGAGCACCCTGCTGCAGCTATGCTAGGCTATTGAGAACCAGGTGTTCTCCTATCAGTGATGAGAACGCTTGATCATCCAATCATGTTGGGTAAAGCAATTGAACGCAACCAAGGCTGCACCCCCATGATAAAGTGCCCCCGGGGGCTTGACTCAAGTGAATGACGGTCCACATCATCTGTGTCTTTCATGTCATTGGCGACTTTTATATTTCAGTTCACTATCTGACTTTTAATATTTACCTAGACTGTCTTAAAAAACGGAGGCCTAACACATATTCAAGTTCAGTCAAAGATTCCAGTCACTTAGCACACTCCCTTCACCCCAGAGAACACATAAACCCAGCATTTGCGCAATCTAGCGGAAGGCCATCATTTGTTTGTGGGAGCTAAGTATTCAATTCCTATCTATTTCAGTCGAGACTATTTGACCTTTAAGGAGTTCACTGTTGTTCACAGAGTGTGAAGCTGGAGGAAATCTGGTTCTAGGAGGGGCTTGCTCTTCTCGTACTGGCTTCATTGCAGCTCAGGTACTGATCCTTCCAAATGGATGCCTGAGTGGAGGGGAGGGAAGAGCAAGTGCTTGATAACAAGGCCCCAACCTGGGAAAAGGCTTACCTGGGCTTGGTGCATTTTGGTATGAATGGCTTGGAAATGCCACTTGGGACGTGTGGATTCTCACGACCTCTTCCAAGAACATGAGCGTTTTGATCATCTCTGCCATCTCTTCTCATTCTTCCTGTTGGAATACGTGCAATTCTCTATCACGGACTAGGAATCCATTGGACTCCAAAGCGGCATTTGTGTTAGGTCATGATATGCTCTTATGAATCTATATTTACGAATATAAATGCACATCTCTGATTTCCGAATACAAGTGTGCTAAGTACATGCAAGCTCCGATACTGGGTCGATGCGTGCTGAACGACACTTGACATCACCTTGAGTATTTTCTTTTGAATAATTATGATTCCCTTGGTATATGTCAGCCAACCGTACCCTTTGGGTGCTTGTTTGTTGCTTTGATTTTTGTTGGTCTGCTTCTCGTTTGTATTGCAAACACGTCAGTTCATGTATCTATCCGTTCGCTTCCAACAGAGAGTCATATAAGCTGATTCACTTTAGATAGTGCTTCCAATCACCTATGATTTCCTGCTTCCCTCTCCCATCTTTAGGGTTTTGATGTCCTCCTTGCCTTCTTCTTGTTTCTTCTTTGCCACTCATGCTCTTCTTGCATTTCCTATAATTGTTTTCTTCTTTCCTTTTCATCCTGCTGCTTTTCTATTCAGGGGAGAATTCTCAGCCTTCTTGAAGGATAAGGTTCGAACTGCTGAATTCTTTTAAGATTGGCCGGTCTGTGGAATTCTGTAGGTCTGCCGTTATTAGAAATGGCGGTCATGTGGCCTAGGCTACCCTAGATGGCAGCATTTTTCCATTGAAGATATGGTCTATGTCCTGGCACTCCTCCCTGTCCTGCAATATTGCTGCTGAGATAGCAGCTGAAACCCCTCTGGAGGTTCTGTTGTGACTATGTTGCTTTCCTCCAGGCGCATTGTAAATCACTGGGATGCTCATGAACTTTGTTGATTTGAATCCTACAGCTACTGGTTGGTCTATTGGGATTCCACCTCCTTTGGGCGCTGTGTACTTCCTGAATTGGCATAGATGATTCTTTCTTGGCTTTCAGCAAGTTTCAGACTGATTTTCCTACAGATAAATTTTCAGACATTTTTTATTTCTTTATCTCTTGCTTTTCCATCTGGGACTCTTACGAATCCTAGTGTTTCATGCATTGTCTTACCCCAGGATTCAACTGCAATGTGTTCATTGCTTTGCACTTGCTTTCCTATGTCTGCTTCTGACCGAGGGATTTCTGTTCCCCTGTCTTCACAGTCATTCACGCGTCCCTCTGCATTATCTAGTGTGCTTAGGGCTGAATTTTAGCCCTGATATTATCTCATCCATTTAGTTTTCTGAAATTATTTGACTCGTCTTTTGACATTCTCTTCCCCTTTTCTGGTATTCTGCATTTTGTGATTCTGAGATACTGTTGTTCTTCAGTTTTTCCCTCACCTACGTTTTCAAAACTTGCTCTGGAATGCGTCTAGTTAATATAATATATATATATATATATATATATATATATATATATATAGGTAGTATATATATATATATATATATACTACCTATATATATAGTGTGTGTATACCTATACATATATAAGTACAAATAAATCTGTATTTAAGATGTGTAAATATATATACTATAAACACACATATTCTTCATCCATCATCTATTTTTGGGCAATTAACTTGCTTCTATATCATGTCTATTTTGAATAATGCAGCAGTGAATATATGGTTGAATTTATCTTTTCTAATAAGTGTTTTTATTTTCTTGGAATTATTATCCAGGTATGGAAATGTTTGATTATATTTCATTTTTAATTTTTAGATAAAGCTCCATGTTGATTTCTACAGTGGCATCCCATATTTGCATTCACTCCAGCAGTGCATCCGGGTTGTTTCTCTTACATCCTCACCAACACTTATTTTTGTTATCTTTTTGATAACAGTCATTCTGACAGGAGTGACATAGAATCTCATTGTGTTATGGACTTGCATTTTTCTGATGGTTAGTGTTTTTGATCAGTTTCATGTGCCTGTTGGTTACCTTTCCACCACTGTATATTCATTTTTTTGTAATGGGCTAAATGACCATAACTGTCTGACTTCATTTTCAGGCATTCTGTTGTGTTCCATTATTCTGTTTGTTGTTGCCACTACCGTATTCTTTTTAATACTGTAGCTTTGTATTTTAGTTTAAAATCAGGGACAGTGATACATCCTCTTTGTTCTTTGTTAATATTGTTTGTGTTTTTAGTTTGTTTGTTTTCTTTTCTTTGTTTTTTTTTAGTGATTTCATCTCTTTTGTGTTTACATGTAAATTTTACAATTATTTTTGTACGGGTTCAAAAATGACCTTGGTATTTTGATAGGCACTGAATTTCATTTGTGTATTTTGTTGGCTAATGCTGTCATTTAAACAATATTTTTTTTCTCATCCATGAAAACCGTATATCCTTTCATGAGTTTGCATTATCTTCAATTTCTGTTATAAATATTGTTTAGTTTTCTGAGTACAGGTATTTTACCTCCTTGGTTGGATACATTTCCTGATTTTTTTTTGTAATGAAACTCTAAATGTGACAGTTCCCTCAGTTTCTCTATCTGTTACTTTGTTGTTAGTGTGTAGAAATGCAAGATTTCTGTATGTTAATTTTACATTCTGAAATTTTACAAATGCATTGATAATCCCTAGTAGTTTTGTGGCATCTTCTTTAGAATTTCTGTTTAAAATATGTTATATGCAAACAGATAATTTTACTCCTAATCTTAATTAGCTATATTTTACTTACTTTTATTTTGAATAGCTATGGCTAGAATTTCCAATATTATACTGAATAAAAGTGGTAAGAGGGAGCATTCTTGTCTTCTTCCTGCTCTTATTGGAGATGCTTTCAGATTTTAATCAATGAGTGTCATGTTAGCTGAGTTCTTGTCATATATGACCTTAACTGTGTTGAGGTATGTTTCCTCATGCCCATTTTAGGGACAAATATATTCATAAATAGATACTGAATTTGTCAAAATATTTTATGACACTATTCAGGCGACCATATAATTTTTATTCTTCAATTTGTTAGTGTGGTGCATCATACTGATTAATTTGTGGGTATTGAATCACTTTTGCCTCCCTGGAATAAAATGGATTTAATCATAATGTATAATCCTCTTAAAGTATTGTTTTATTTGTTAACAATTTACTGATGATTTTTGCATCTATGCTTATGAGTAGTATTTAACCAATAATTCTATGAGGTATTTGTTCCAGTTTTAGTAGTAGTGTGATACAGAAAGTAGAGGTAGTAAGCCTTCCTCCCTCTGCAAATTTTTGGAAATCTCTGAGAAGTATAGGTGATAGCTCTTCTCTAAATGTTTCGCTGAAATCACATGTGAAGCTGTCTAGGCCTGGGATTTTGTTTCTTGGAAGATTTTGTTTAATTACTGATTCAATTTCATTAGTGATAATCTGTTCATATTTTCTTTCTCATTCCATACTGGACATTAGGTCTTTCAAAGAAATTGTCCATTTCTTCTAGGGTTTCCATTTTTTTGCCATATAATTTGTTGTATCATCTTCTGATGCTTTGTATTTCTTTGATATTAGCTGTAAATTCTCATTTATTTTTCAGCTTATTAATCTGTACTCTCTTTTTTGCTCATGTGTCTGGTTAAAGTTTATCAATTTTATTTATCTTTCAAAAGCCATTATTTAGTTTGATTAAATGTTTCTGTTTTTAATCTTTATTTTATTTTATTATGTTCTGTCCTTTCAGCTGACTTTCCTTCTACTTACAAGTTTGTTTATTATTTTGCTACAATTTTTGGTTGTAAGAGTATGTTACAAGAGAGAGATGTTTCTTATTTGTATAATTGGGGGTATTTTGCTATAAGAATCCCTATTAATACTTCTCTTGTTATATCCCATGGATTTTGTTTTTGTTGTCATTTTTCTTTATATATTTTTTCTTTAATTTATACAGCAATCCATTTGTTGTTAATATTGTATGATTTATCCTCCACACTTTAGTATTTTTCTCAGGTTTTTTTCTTTTAGTAAATTTCTATTCTCACAGAATCCATAAGTTTCTTCTCAAAACAAGGAGAAAAATAATAAAATTAATACAAACATCTGAAAGTCCCAAATTTTCTAAAATTATTTTGAAAAATGAACAAAGCTGTGGGTATAACCCTCCCTGACTTTATAACATACTACAAAGCTACAGTAATCTATACATCAAAATATGGCACTTAAAGAAACACACAGATCAATGGAACAAAATAAAGAATCCTAAAATAAAACCCACACACATAAGGTCAATTAGTCTACAATGAAGTAGGCAAGAGTATACAATGGAATAAAGGCAGTCTCTTCAACAAGTAGTTCTGAGAATTCTGGACAGTACATGTAAAAGGAAGATTTAAGAGCACTTCCTTCCAGAGTATACAAAATAAGACAAAAATTGATTAATTTCCTAAATGTAAAGCCTGAAACTATACAATTTCTGACCAAGAACAGGAGCAGAACTGACTTTGAGATAAATTATGGCAATGTTTATTTTTGATCTGTCTCCAATTAAAAAAAAGTGAAAACAAACAATTACAGTTTTTAGTTTACTGAGAAAAAATTAGATGTACCATGTGATACAGTGATTCTGCTTATTGTATAAGTGTGAAGTGCAAAACCTTTTGTACAGCAAAAGAATCCTTCAACAAGTCATATGATAAGAGACAGAATAGAAGGAAAAATTTCAGACAATGAGACCAGCAAGATGTTAATATCCTATATATATATAGCATATTAGACTCAATATTTTAAAAACAAAGACCCCAACTTAAAAACAGTTGAAGGATCTTCATGGAAACTTTTCTAAACAGACATGTGGATGATTTTCATGCACATAAAAAGAAAGTTAATGTTGCTATTCATTAGGAAAACATAAATCAAAACTGAAATGAAATATAATTTTACAGCAACCAAAATGGCTATTAACAAAATGTCTACAAATGACAAACATTAATAAGAATTTCGATAAGAGGGAACCCTGGTACACTATTGGAGGAATTATAAATTGATTCATCTACTATTATAAAAGAGTGGGCTGTGTTCAGAAACCTAGAAATAGAAGCGTTATATGTTGCAGCAATTCCAGTTTTTGGCATAAATCTGAAAAGAGATGAAAACAGTAACTTAAAGAATATATTACCCCAATGTTCTTAACATCATATTTTATAATAGCCAAGTATAGATGTACAACTCAACTGCCCATCAACAGATGATTGGCTGAAGTAGATGTGAGATATAGATAACATAATAAATACTTAGTCATTGTCATATTAAAAAATAAAATTCTGCCATTTGGAACAATGTGACTGGACCCAGAGAGTGTTGCACATAGGAAAATAAGTTGTACAGACAAAAACACTCTACGTTGTCACTTAAATGAAGAAAATAAAGATATAAGAGAAATAATCATAAAGAAACAGAAACAGAATCACATATATATGTGTAGTGTACCAAGTAGTGGTTTCCTGTGTTGACAAGGAAGAAGGATGGAGAAGACAGAAATGTGCAAGCTACTAGTAATAAATAAGAGAACCAATAGGGCTATATTTACAGCACAGAGAAATATTTTAATAATTTAACTGATTTTAAAGTTATTATAGGCATATATTATAGTAAAATGTGCATGTAGGTGGGAATAACATTGAAATAAAACCGAGGAAAACCAAAATATTTTGTAGTACTATGATTTTAAGGGAGGTGATTTGTTCACTTTCTTTAGTGTTCTTATAATGTCATTAGCAGAATTTAAGCTTTTAATTGAAAAAGTATATACTTTTAAAAGTGACATAAGTTTAAATTATTTCTGTCTCTCCCCTTACATCTACTGTCAGTAAAACTTTCACATCTCAACAAAAATAACTACAACACAAAACAATACTCCAGAACACATGTGAACAGGTGAAGTTTGGTGGACTAAAACACACAAAGGTGGCTGAAATGAAGGAAGAGCAGATTTGGTGTCTGCAACCATGGCCCCCTGACTAGGTTATCTGAGTACACATGTTCAAAGACCTCAGTAGAAAAAGAGTCTCAGTGGTTCACACAGCTGCGGCCTCCAAGTGCACCAGTACTCATGGTCACATGTAACTAGGAGGGAGCCACAATGGAGACAGAAATTCAATCCTTCAGACACTCAGACATTCATGGCACTGTCCTAACTACTCATTCACAGTGGTGGAGACAAGTTACCTTGCAACACTGGACATGGCAAACGCACTTGTCTGATTCCAAATGCCCACCTGTCTTTACATGTTTCCTCAATGTGTACACTGAGTCTCAAGGGATATCAAAAATAAAAGGAAGGGTCTCGCTGTCCCAGTGACAAAAGTGGCATTAACTACCAGAGAAGTCTAAGAAGTGATAATGAAAGCACATCTTTTATCCAGAATGTAGCGACTGGAAAGTGCCATTTTGAAACATTATCAGAGGTAGCTCAGGTAAGTAAAACCAATATTGCAAACTACCAGAAAACAAAACAAGGACTCCAACTCCCAATCTGTTATTTAGTGTCATCAGAGCAATAATTTATCAAGATCATGACCAATCACAGTAACATTATGGAAACGCACACACACATACACATACACAGACACAGACACAGACACAGACACAGACACAGACACAGACACACAAGCACACGCACAATGTCAACCCTGCAGCAAACAAACTTAAAGTCATGGTATATTATGTAACTAATAGAGAATCCAAATAGGTGTCATACAGAAACTCAATACAAAAAAAAAAATAATAAGAAAGTTGTTTAGTGAGCTCAGGAATCAATGAAATGATGATAAGGAATACATTACCAAAGAGACTGAAACTATAAAATAAACAATTATTGTTTGAGGACCAGTAGAACTTAATAAATGAGATGAAGAATGCAACAGAAAGCATTGGATGTAGACTGTCTTTGTGGAATACAAATTAGCAAACTCACCAATACAAAAGTAGAAATGATAGGAGAGGGCAGAGATACAAGCTATTAAAATGTGAGGAAATTCTCCAATAGCCATCAGACTTCCTCAGGAAGTGCACATTAGAGTGGAATACTGGAGGGAGAAGAATGTTAGAAGGCAGCTGATTGTTTATTTGAAGAAGTAATAGTTGATAACTTCCCGAACCTGTGTAAGGAACTGATATACAAGTCCGTGAGCCAACAAAACACCAATAACTTGAAGACAAAGGGACCTCCTTCAAGATACATCATATGCAAATTGACAGGAAAATGACAGAGTATAATTTTAAAAGCAGCCATAAAAAGTTATGATAATCTACAAAGGAACTCCCATTGGGCTATCAGCAGAATGCTGATCAGAAAACATAGGCCAAGGGTAAATAAAATAACATTTTCAAACTACTAAAATAAGAAATCACTCACCCAATAATACTTACACAGTTATCACTTAGATATAAAGTGAAAATAAAGACTTTACCAGACAAACAAAACCTGAATGTGATGAAAAAAACAAAACCGAGACACCTTATAAGAGGTGTAGAAAAGAAGTCTTCTAAGAAATATAAAATGGCAAAAATATGCAAAACATTGACCAAAGTGCTAAGGAGAGACCACGAGAAAGTTGCAACTGTTTCTTTGGGTATATTTTTAAATGCTACTATACTATATGTATAAAAGAGGGAAAAATAGGAAATTAGGGGCAATAAATATAGATACTTCAAACTGGTAACATGTTGTCAACAGTAAAAGTAACAATTTGAAACAGTAATCATAAAAGGCAAAGAATAAAAATAAAACAATATTAAAGGAAGATGCTATCAGCAGAAAAAGGAATAAATTATACATGAGATGTTTTACTTTTAATTGAAGTACAGTAGATGTACTATACTGTATAGTTTCAGATGTACAGCATAGAGATATGACCACTTTGTAGATTATATTGCATTATGAATTATTGCAATAATTGTGACATAAAATTATTTTAAGCTATTGTGTATAATTCCCTGATCAATTCAGATTAACCTTGTTGCCTCTCTCCTTGATGTATACTAATTTTATCTGTCAATATCCTCCCATTAAATTCTCTTTCCCTTCCCCTTTGGTAAACATGAATTTTTTCCCATATCTTTGAGTCTGCTTAAGTCTTGTCTGTCTAATCTTTTACCTCTCCATCATGTCTCTATCTATCTATGTATCTATGTATCTATGTATGTACGTGTGTATGTATGTATGTATGAATGTATGTATCTATCTATGTATCTATCAATCAATCATGTATGTATGTATGTATCCTTCTATCTACTTATCTGTCATCTATCAATAGATAGCTATAGATAGATGTACACAGATATTTCTTAATCTTTAGATTTCACATATTAATTATATTATATACTTTTGTCTTTGTCTAAGTTACTTCACTAGCACAATATTTACTATGTCCATTCATGATGCTGAAATAGAAATGTGTTATAGTTTCCATGGTTGAATAATATTCGATTGCATATTTATAGAAACATCATATCTTCTTAAGTCCATAGTCTGCTGTGGACTCTTGGATTGCTTCCCTGTCTTGCATATTGTAAACAATGCTGTTGTGAACATTTGTTCTTCTCAATGTAGGGTGTTTTCCCCAGAGTTTTCCTAGGAGAGGTATTACTGGGTCATATGGGATTTAATTTTTTAGTTTTTAAACAAATCTGTATACTGTTTTCCATAGAAGTACTAATTTACATTCCTACCAATAGTATACAAGAGATTTGTTACCTCCACATTAACTCCAACACTTTCTATTTGTAGACTTTTTGATAATAGCCGTTTGACCAGTGTGAAGTGATAACTCATTGTGATTTTGATTTGCAATTACAAAACAGTAATGTGAAATTTTATTACTTTCCTGTTACTCATCTCTATGTTTTCTTTGGAAAAATATTAACTCAGGTAATCTGCTCTTGTTTTCGATTGGGTTTTTGTTTTTCACCTTGAGTTGTGTAACCTAAATCTATGCTATATCTATTAACCTATATCTATTAACCACTGGTCACTTGCATTGTTTGAAAATATGTTCTCCAATTACACAGGCAGTGTTTTAATTTCATTGATTGTGTCCTTAGCTGTGCAGAAATTTTCAAGTTTGTTTAGGTCCCACTTGCTTATTTTTGCTTTTATTTCTTTTGCCTTAGGAGACTGATATAAGAAAATATTCTTATGAAATATATGCAATAGTGTATCACCTATATGCCCTTCCAGCAGTTTTATAGAATCAGGTCTTACATTTAGGTCCTTAATACACTTGGAGATTATTTTTGTATATGATGTCAGGGAATGCTCTAATTTCACTGTTTTACATGTAGATGTCCAGCTTTCCCAACACCATCCATTGATGAGACTGTCTTTTCTCCATTGTGTACTTCTGCCTCCTATATCATAGATTCATTGCTCATAGGTGTGTGGAAATGTTTCTAGGCTCTCTGTTTTTATTGATTATATCTCTGTGCCAATGCCATACTCTTTTTATTACTGTAGGTTTGTAGTATAGTAAGGTATCTGGGAGGTTTGTACCTCCAAATGTGTTATTTTTCCCAAAGATCATTTTGGCAATTTTTAATGGTTTCATGTAAAACTTGGAGTTATTTATTTTCTGGTTCTGTGGGAAATACTACAGTTTCGTAACAGGAATTGCACTAAATCTGTAGGTTTCTTTGTTTAGTACGGCCATGTTAACAATATTAACTCTTTCAATTCAAGAGCACAAGACATTTTTTCCAATTGTTTAAATAATTTTTAATTTCTTTGTCAATGTTTTATAATTTTCCATGTTTAAATCTTTCACATATGTGGTTACATTTATTCCAAGGTATTTGGGGGAATGGGGTTTTAAACAGTATTGCTTTCAACGTCCATTTTATGGTATCTCATGATTAATGTGGAGAAATGCAAGAGACTTCTTTACATTAATCTTGTACCCTGCTCCCTTGATGAAATTATTTATTGTTCATAATAGTCAGTATGGAGCCCTTAGGACTCTCTATGTAGATTATTATGCCATCAGTACTGGTGACAATTTTGCCTCTTTCTTTCCATTTTGTGTTCCTTTTTCTTCTTTTTCTTTTCCTTTCTTCTATTACTATTGAAAAGAAGTGGTGAGAGTAGGAATACTTGTCTTGTTCCCGAATTTACCCAGAAGGCTTTCAGCCTTTCCCCTGAGTATTGTAAATTGTTATAAATGGTGTTTAGTATATTTAGAGATGTTCCCACTGTACTCACTTTCACGAGAGTTCTGATGATGAATGTATGTTGAATTTTGTCAAATGATTTTTCTTTGTGTATTGATATGGTCTTGTGAAATTTTTCCTTCATTTATTAGATATGTGTCGTGCTGCTTGACTTGTTTATGTTGAACCATCCTTGTGACTCTGGAAGTAATCCAACTGATCATCGTGTATAATCCTTACTATGTATTGCTGGATTAATTTGTTGATGTTTTTCGAGGACTTTTGAATGTATATTCATCAAGGATATTGGATTTTCATTTTCTTTCTTTTTTTTTTGATAGTGTCTTTGATTGGATTTGATATCAGGGTAATAGTGGCCTCATAGTATAACTTTGAGAATTTTCCTTCCTCCTACATTTTTTAAAATAGTTGGGGGGAAAGAGGTTTTAGTGAAGTCATCCAGGCATTTTGTTCAAAGTATGTTTTTAAAATTATAGATTTTATTAAACTTATTCTGATTGCTCTATTCAAGTTCTCAGATTTCACTTTTTTCAGTGTTGGCAGGCTGTACGTTTCTATAAACTTGTCCATTTCTTTTAGGTCATCCAGTTGGTTGTCACATAACAGCTCATAGTGCTTTCATAGCATTTTTTTGTATTTCTGTAATATCAGATATTATTTCTACAGTTTCATTACTTATTATTTTGGGTGCAGTCTCTGTATTTGTTGATAAGCCTGGCTAAATGCTTATCTGTTTGTTAATATTTTTAATAAAAGTTAAAGTTGTTGATTTTATGATTTGTAATTTATTTTTCAACTTTTATTTCATTTATTTTCAACTTAATCATTAAAGATATCTCATTCTACTGCCTTTGGATTTTGTTTGTTCTTATTTCTTGTTATTTAGGGTGGTATGCTTGGTCCTTTGTATGAGGTTTTTTTTTCCTTGAAGAAGGCCTTATTTGTTCCCAACTTCCCTCGTAGATTTGTCTTTGCTGCAACCCATACATTTTATGAAGCTGTGTTTTCATTGTAATTTGCCTCCAGGTATGGTTTTATTATCTCTTTGATTTCATCATTGACATTGTTTTATATTGTTTTTTTAAAGGATGTGGTTTGACCTCATGTTTGTGCTTTTCCTAGTCTTCTTTCTAGAGTTGATGCATAGATTCATACTTTTGTGTTTGGAAAAATACTTGCCATAATCTATATTTGCTTAAAGTTCCTGAGTCTCATTTCATGACATAATATGTGGTTAATTCCTTAGATAACATCCTGTGCACACTTGAAAAGTTTATGTGTTCTGCTTTTCTGATGCAGTTTCAATAATTCAGTTAGGTTCAAATGATCTAATATGCTATTAAGACCTCTGTTTTCTTACAGATATTCTTTCTGGATGATCTGGCCATCAGAATAGTGAGGTGTTAAGCACATCTACTATTATTTTTTTATAATCAATTAATTCCTTCATGTCTACTAAAATTTCTTTTTATACTTTGGATCTATGGTGTTTGTTCCATATATAATTTAATGAGTGTAATGCCCTATTGTTTTTATTGATCTCCTTTCTTTATATAATCTCATATTTCTTTCATTTTGGCCCTTATTTTAAAACTTATTTTGTATGAGTTGAGCATTGCAATCTGCACTTTCTTGTCATTTCCTTGGAATATCTTTTCCATTTATTTCCAGACTATGTTTATCTTCCATCATTAAGTGAGAATTTTTTGGGGGGAGGCAAAGATGGTGGAACAGAAGGATGCTCATAGCTCACCCTTACCCACAAATGCAACAAGACTCACATCCACAGACCCACTCAGCTACCAGAGAACCTGCAGAACTCTGACAGAACATTGTCCTCTACAGTAGATAAATATGTGAAAAATCTGGTAGGAAAAAAGGAAGAAAGAAAGAAGAAAAGGCAAAACAGAGTGTGACAGGTCCCACGGGGAGGGAGCAGCTAAGAAGAACTGGTGCTCATTCACTGTGTCTCCCCTCTCCAACTGAGTGATCGGCCGGAACGTGGGGGAGCCTCCAAGAATTGGACCAGTACAAAGTATAAGTTGACTGGCAGAACATAGTTAAACAGGCACAGAATATCCCTGTGACACCCAGCCAAATATGCAGCCAAGAAACTGTGGGCAGAGCCATGCTGCACGAACTGGGTGGCAGATGGGGATGGCTGCACTGTGGCATCCCGGGGGAATGGAAAGGGCTTTTTGCCATTGCTGTGGGTGCACAGGGCAGAACAACCTGGGCCCTCCATAAAACAACAGGGCAGATGTGCCCTGCTGGGGGAAGGGTGCATTCCCCATATCTGAAAATCCACAAAAGTTTCTAGGTGAAGGGTCCTGGGGATAAGACACAGCCACCATACCCTCTGGTGCTTTGCACCCAGGTGGCAGTGGGGGCAAAACCTGCATCTACACCTGAGGACATAGCAGCCTCAAGGATCAGACTGAGACTTGTCTACAGCCTGAGGCAGATAGGATCCTACTGTCCTGTTTCCTCAGAGAAATTGTCCACCAAGACAAACAAGGAGCTGAATTTTGGCCCAGACGGGGCACAGGGCTGTTCCTCAATCTTCCATGAGACCACTTCTGGTGTGCAAACACGAGGTAGAGTGTACAGTGGCACAGAGCAGCAGAGTGATCGGCACCCTGAGGGGGTGGGTTGCCCTCCACATTTTGGAATGAAATGCAGCCCCTGACCATGGTGCCGGGAGAGGGTGTGATGCCCAGTCCTGCCTGGTCATTCTGCAACATCTGACTGCAACATCGGGCAGGGCAGTTACAAGCCAGCTCAGAGCAAAGAGAGCTGCACCTGACCCTGTGTTGGGTGTAGGAACGATCTGCTTGCTGTCATGCCCTGGGAGCAGCACAGATGAGGGCTCCAATGAAGGGCCTCTGGAATCAGCAAGCTGAGCTTCCAAAACAGGATGAATACAGAAAGACTTCACATTAAATTACACAGAAACCAGGAGGACACTGACAACCCCCTTGTTTTAATCTGTTTTCACCTGTTCCATTTTCTATTACCCTCTTGATTTTTACTTCTTAGGCAATTATATATACCCCCTTTTTAATCCCTTTGAAATTTTTAAAAATATTTTTATTATTATTATTTTACAAATATCTGCTTCAACTTGCTTTTCTATTATTCATTATAAAATGTCTTCAAACCTTTTTGAACCCCTCTTTAAAATTCTTTATCTCTCTCTCTCTTTTTTCTCTTTTCTTTATTGTATTCCTACATAGGCATTAGGTAGATAAACTCCATTAGTACCACAGTATATAACTGATTCTCCATAAACCACAGTGCCAGAGAGGTAGGAGCAAGATGAAGTAGCACAGAAACCATTTTCAATTAAAAGAACAAGAGAAATCCCCTGAAAGAATGATCAGTGAAATAGACATCGATAGCCTACTAGATGAAGTTGTCAAAAAAGGAGAGATCAAAGTACTGAAGGAAACAAAAGAGATAGTGTTTAGTGATATAAAATATGTCAAAAATGAAATGGAAGCAATAAAGAAGAGCTGAGTAGAATAGGTAAACTCGTTCACTGTGATAAGGAATCATCTAAAGGTGTTGCAAAGCTGACAAGATAACGCAGAGGAATGAATTAGTGACTTAGAAGACAGGACAATAGAAAGCACCCATTCAGAAGAACTACAAGAGAAACAATGAGAAACAAGTGAAAAAAGCATAAGGGACATATGGGATAATAGAAAGCATGCCAGTCTTGGCATGATAGAAGTCACAGATGGGGAGGAATGATCAAAGGGGATTGCAAAGGTGTTTGAAGAAATCATGACTGAAAACTTTCCAAACTTAAAGAAGGATTCAGATATCCATGTATAGGAAGCTCAGAGGGTCCCAAATATGAAGAACACAAATACACCCACACTAAGACATATAATTAAAATGGCCAGTGTCAAGGAAAAAAAATGATCCTAAAGGCAGCAAGATAATATCAAAGGGTAAGTTACAAGAGAATCCCCATAAGGCACCCAGCTGATTTCTCTACACAAATACTACAGGCCAGAAAGGAATGGCAAGATATATTCAAAGTCCTGAATGAAAAAAAAGATATAACTTAGGATACTTTGACCAGCAAGAATATCCTTTATGGTAGGAGACATAAAGTATTTCACAGACAAAAAACAGCTACAAAAGTTTAGCAATGCTCGACCCATGCTAAAAGAAATATTGAAAGGTCTTCCCTAAAAAGAAAAGCAGGATTCTACAAAAATGTGAAACTCAAAGCTGGAAAGTTGATAACTCATGAATTAGAAGTAAAATAAACACAAAATTTTAAAACAAGAGATAAAAATCATTGAGAGTGGGAGAGGGAGGCAGGAAAATAGAGAATTTTTTTTTTTTGGTCTTTCTTTTTAAAATTTTTTGTTCTCAGTAGGATGGGTGTGAGATCATGTTACTACCCGTTTAATAAAAGCAGTTATAATAATTGTCTAATGGACTTATAAAAAAGGGCAACAAGAAGACAAAAAGTTATCAAGGAGTCATTAAAACTATATAAAATTCATGATAATACAAAGGAAAATTACTGAACCATAAAAGGAAGATGAAAGGAACAAAGAGAAAATACCAAATGAACTGCAAAGATAAGGTCAAAATGGAAATAAACACAAACATATCATCAATTATTGTAAATGTTAATGGACTAAATGCTCCATTCGAAAGTCATACAATGGCAGGCTGGATAATAAAGCAAGAACCTTCATTATGCTGCATACAAGAGACCCACTTCAGAGAGAAGGACACTTATAGATTGAGAGTGAAAGAATCGAAAAGGGTACTCCATACAATTGGAAAAGCCAAAAAAGCAGGTGTTGCAGTACTGATTTCAGACAAAATTCTCTTAAACAAAGGCAATAAAGAAAGATAAAAAAGAACATTATAAAATGATTGAAGGAGTGATACAATATGAGGATAGCACACTCGTTAATACATATGCACCAAATAGAGGAGCACCTAAGTACATAAAATAATTACTAACAGATATAAAGCGGGATAGTGATGGGAATATAATCATAGTTGGAATTTTCAACACTACATTAACATCACTGGACAGATCACCAAGACAGAAAATAAATTAAGCAACAGAGAATTTAAACAATACAATAGAAATATTACACTTGGTGGATATATTCAGAGCATTGCACCCCCCCACAAAATAGTTTATACAATCTTTTCAAGTGCACATGGGACATTTTCCAGGATTCATGATGTAATTGGGCACACACAAAAAAAAAAACCTCAGCAATTATAAGAATATAGAAATTACCTCCAGCATCTTTACTGAAAACAAAGCCATGAAGCTAGAAATCAACAACGGAGAAACAAAGGACAACAAAAGGAAAACATGGAGATTAAACAATACGTTTTTAAAAAATCAATGGGTCAATGAAAAAATCAAAGCTGAGATGGAAAAGTACCTTGAAACAAAAGAAAATGAAAGCAAAACCACACAAAATTTATGGGACACAGCAAAAGCAGTGGTTAGAGGGGAGTTTATAGTGCTACAGGCCTTCCTCCAAAAGAAGAACAATCACAAAAAACAATGTAACTGACCAGCAGAATGAACTAGAAAAAGAAGAACAAAAAAACTAGAAAGCAGCAGAAGGAAGGAAATCATAAATATTGGGGAGGAAATAAATAAAACAGAGATTGAAAAAACCATAGGAAAAAAATCAACCAATCCAAACGCTGGTTTTTCAAAAAAGTAAGTAAAATCGACACAGCTCTGTCAAAACTCAAATAGAAGAAAAGAGAGAGAGCACAAATCAACAGAATAAGAAAGGAGAATGGAGAAATTACAACAAATAAAAAAGAAATACAGAATATCATACAAAAATATTATTAAAATTATATGGAAACAAACTGGATAACCTAGAGGAGATGGAAAATTTTCTGTAAATATACTGTCCACCAAGACAGAATCAAGAAGAAACTGACCCCTTTAACAAGCAGATCACTAGAAATGAAATCAAAATAGCAATATAAAACCTCCCTGCAAATAACAGTCCAGGTCTGGATGACTTCACAGCAGAATTCTACCAAACATGCATAGAAGAACTGATACCACTCCTTCTCAAAATCTTCCAGAAGATTGAAAAGGAAGGAATACTCCCAACGTAATTCTAAGAAGCCACAATCACCCTGATACCACAACGAGGCAAAGACATTACCAAAAAAGAGGAATATAGGCCAATATCACTGATGAACACAGATGCCAAAATCCTCACCAAAATAGTAGCAAATAGAATCCAACAACACAGAAAAAAGATTATACATCATGAACAAGTGGGGATCATGCCAGGGACACAGGGGTGGTTCAACATATGCAAATCAATCAATGTAATACAGCACATCAAGAAGAGAAAGGACCAAAACCACAGGATCATCTCAATAGATGCAGGAAAAGCATTTGATAAAATTCAACACCCACGTATGATAAAAATTCTCACCAAAGTGTGCATAGAGGGAACATAACTCAGCATCACGAAAGCTATAGATAACAAACCTACAGCCAGCATACTACTCAATGGTGAGAAAGTTAAAACCTTCTCACTAAAATCTGGGACAAGAGAAGGATGCACACTAGCACCACTCCAACTCAATATAAACTTGGAAGTCCTAGCCACAACAATCAAACAAGAGAGAGAAGTAAAATGGATGCAAAATGGAAAGGAAGAGCTTAAAGTCTCACTATATGCAGATAATATGTTACTATATACATAGAAAACCCTACAAGATCCAGACAAAATTTACTACAGCTGATCAAAGAATTCAGCAAGGTAGCAGGTTACATGATTAAGGTACAAAAATCAGTGACTTTTTTTACGCTAATGATTCAAATAATTCTATAGAGCTACAGTCAACATGACAGCACTGTATTGGTAGGAAAACAGACATATAGACCAATGGAACAGAATAGAGAGCCCAGAAATGAACCCACAGACTTTTGGTCAATTAATCTTTGACAAAGAATGCAAGAAAATACAGTGGAATTAAGACAGACTCTTCAGCAAATCGTGTTGGGAAAACTGGAGTGCAGCATGTAAATCAATGAAGCTAGAACACTCCCAATGAAGCTAGAACACCATACACATATATAAACTCAGAATGGATCAAAGACTTATACATAAGACAGGATACAATAAACCTCCTAGAGGAAAATATAGACAAAACGTTATCTGACATAAGTCTCAATAATATTCTCGTAGAAGTAATAAAAGCAAGAATAAACAAATGAGACCTAATGAAACTTACAGGTTTCTGCACAGTAAAGAAACTGGAAATGAAACAAAAAAAACAACCTACGGAATAGGAAAAAAATTTGCATATGAATCTGGCAAAGGCTTGATCTCCAGAGTGTATAAGCAGCTCATCCAACTGAATAAGAAGAAATAAACAATCCAATCCCAAAATGGGCAGAAAATGTAAACAAGAGATTTTCCAAGGAAGACATACAAATGATCAAAAGTCACATCAAAAACTGCTCAATATCACTGATTATCAGAGAAATGCAAATCAAAACTACAGTGAGGTATCACCTCACACTAGTCAGAACGGCCATTGTTGAAAAATCCACAAATGACAAATGCTGGAGAGGCTGTGGAGAAAAGGGAATCATCCTTCACTGCTGGTGGCAATGCAGTTTGGTGCATCCAGTGTGGAAGGCAGGATGGAAATTCCTCAAAACCCTAGGAATAGACTTAACATATGACCCAGGAATCCCGCTCCTGGGCATAAATCCAGAAGGAACCCTACTTCAGGATGACACCTGCACACCAATGTTCATAGCCAGCACTATTTTCAATAGCCAAGACATGGAAACAGCCTAAATGTCCATCGACAGTTGACTGGATAAGCATAGGTGTTATATTTATACATGGAATTCTTGTCAGCCATATAAACTGACAACATAACGCCATTTTCAGCAACATGGATGCTCCTGGAGAAAATCAGTCCAAGTGAAGTAAGCCAGAAAGAGAAAGAAAAATACCATATGAGATGGCTCATCAGTGGAATATAAAAACAAAATGAAACAAAATGAAAAATGCACAAATTCAAAATAGAAATTGACTCACAGACATAGAATAAAAAATTTTGTTTGCCAAGGGGGCAGGGGGTGGGGAGAGATAGACTGGGATGTCAAAATTGTAGAATAGATAAACAGGTTTGTACTGTATACTAGAGGGAAATATATATAATATCTTACTGCAACTCACAGAGGAAAAAATGGGACAACAAATGTACATATGTTCATTGTAAGTGAAAAATTGTGCTCTAGGCTGGAATTTGAGGCAACTTTGTAAAATGACTGTAAACCAATAAAAAAAGTTAAAAAAAGAAAAAAACATGATCCTAAATATTACAGGTTTATATATAAATTTGAGAGAAAAAACTGTGCAAAAGTGTAGTAAAACCAAAGATTCTGTTTATGTTTTCTTTTTAATATAAGCAACATCAAAATGCCTCTAGCCAGGGCATCGTGAAGAAAAGAATGATGCCCCAAAGAAATAAAGTAAGAAATAAAAGAAGAGAAATAACAATTGTTACCTCAGATATACAAAAAAGGGATCATTTTCTCAACACTTACATGCCAATAAACTGGATAACTTAGAAGAAATAGACAAATGTCTAGAAAGAGACAGGGATAAGGAGAAACAAATAATTTGAACAAACTGATTATAGAAGAAACATAGAGTCTGCATTTAAAAAATTTTTAAACATTAATGCAGATTTAAACGGCTCCCTTGATGAATTGTACAAAAATGCAAAGCAGGACTTATACTCTTCAAACTATTCAACAATAGTGAAGATGTGGGAAACTCCCAAATTAATTCTATGAAGATTTCTTCACCCTGATAGCAAAGCCAACAAACAAAGTACAGGCAAAGACAACTTCAAGCCAAAAAATTTGTTTCATTTAGATGCAAAAATTCTACAAATTAATATTAGCAAAATAAATCCAGCAATACCTAAAACGAATCATACACCATGATCAACTTGGATTCATTGCATGGTCACAAGAGAGTTTCAACATACACAAATCAATCACTTTGATACACCACATTAACAAAAGAAAGAGAAAATGATGCGGTCATCCCAAAAAATCCATCAAAAGCATTCCACAAAATTCAACATTTATTCATTAAAAGAGCACAACAGTATAAACAACAACAACAACAACAGCAGCAGCAACAAAAACAACAGCAACAATAGAAACCTCTTACCAAAGAAGGATTCAGGAAATATGTCTCAACATAACTAAAGTCATTTATTACAGAATAACATACAACATAATATGCAAAAGTGAAAAAATGAAAGCCAAAATAAGGAATAAGAAAAGGATGCCCACTCTCACCATTTCTATTAAAAACAGCATGGGGTATCCCAGCAACAGCAATTGGACTAAAAAAAAATGTATTCAAGTTGGATTGAATGAATTAAAACTGTTTTTATTTTAGATGATATAATAATATATAGAGAGAACCCTAAAGATTCTCCACACTAGAACAACTAAAACTAACAAAGACATATAGCAAAGTTGCATGATTCATGATTAATATACAAAAACTGTCACATTTCTTTACACAAAATGAAATATTCCATAATTTTAAAAAATCCATTTGAAATCAAAACAAAAAATGAAAAACCTATGAAAAAACCATGATAATAAATTCAATAGGACACTTATAAAGAAATTTGAAAATTATGCAAAGAAATGGAAAGAAATCTCAAGGTCTTAGTATAGAGGAATTAATATTGTTAAAATATACATACTACAAAAGATGTCTACAGATATAAAGTGATTCAGAGAAAACTACATGATATTTTCCACAGAAATAAAAACGGTCCTAAAATTTGTAAGGAACTGCAAAGGAACCAGATCTGCAAAAGAAACAATGAGGAAAAAGAACAAAGTTGGATACATGGCCCATAACCCTCTCAGATCCCAGAATATAATACAAAAATACAGTAATCAAAACAGCACAATAATGTAAAACAAAACAAAAAATATATCACTGGAATGGAACACAGAGGCAGAAATAAAACATCACACCTATGGTCAACTAAACTATGACAAAGGAAACAGAAATATAAAATGCCTAAAAGACAGTCTTCAGCAAGTGAAGTTGAGAAAACTAGACAGCTACATGTAAATCAATGAAATTTGGACGCTCCCTCACACTGCACAAAAATAAACTCAAAATGATTTAAACATCTGAATCTAATACATGATACAATAAAGCTCCTGGAAACTAACATAGGCAAAACAAGAGATAAATTGTAGTAAAATATTCTTATGTCACTCTCCCAAGCTGAAAACAATAAAAGCAAAATAATCAAATAGGTCCTAATTGAACTTAAAAGCTTCTACACAGCAAAAGAAACAGAATGAAAAGATGAAATTCCAGGTGGGAGAAAACATTAGTAAACAGTGCAATCAACAAGAGGCTAATCTCTAAAATACACACATCGTTCATAAAACTCCATTTCAAAAATCTTCAAACAACTCAGCCATAAAATGAGCAGAAGACAATTCTGTAAAGAAGACACACAGATGACAAACATGAACATAAAAACATGCTCACATTGCTAATCATTATACAAAGGCAAGACAAAAATAAAATAATGTTTTACCTCACACTAGTGAGAAGGGCTGTCATCAAAATGTCTACAAATAATAAAGACTGGGGAGGTTGTGGAGAAAAAAGGACTCTCCAACGCTGTTGGTGGGAATGAAAATTGGTGCAACCACTTTGGATACAGCATGGAAGTTCCTTTAAAAAATAAAAATAAACCTTTCTTAAGACACAACAATCCCACCCCATGGCATATAAAACATAAAACCTGAAAACAAAGAAACCTAGGGTCAAACATAAGAAGTACACTTGACTTAATTTGATTCTTCATATGTCCCCTGTGGCAAGGAAAGAAGAAGCAAAACTAACAAAAGATGATTGTATCAGTCTAAACAGATTTACATTGCAGAAGAAATGATCAATAAAATGAAAAGTTAACCAACATAACGGGAGAATATATTTTCATGTGATATTTTCCAAACTAGTGTTAATATACAATAAGTATGGCAAACTCTTACCCCACATAAACAACAAAAAATACCAAAGTATCCAATTTAAAAACAGTCCATAGAAACTGAATAGATAGATCTGAATCTTTTTTCTGTAGAAAACATATAGTTGGCTAAATGACACATGAAAATATGTTCAGAGTTATAAATTATTAAAAAATTCATAAACCAAAATGAGACAAGACCTCATACATTTTCAGAAGGCTCTCATCAAAAAGAAAAGAAACAGATATTGGTGAAATTGTGGGAAAAAAAAGGAACACGGTGGGCACTGTTGATAGGAATGCAAAGTATCAATTCCATTGCGTTTACACATCAAATTTTATTCACCGAGTTTTCTGTCAATGGATGTTGGGTTTGTATGCCCCTGTCTGAAGGCTCTAGAGAATAAGACCATGGGCTGAACTGATAATCAAGCTGTGAGGAATGCCACATATCCAGGCAAGAAAGGAAATGGCCTATTCAATGTATCCAGTGTGGATGGCTGGATATCCTGTGCTGGGTAAGATACTTGGAGAAGGACAACTTAAGACAGGCACAGCCGGCTGGATAAGAGATGTCCTACTAAATGAAGTTCCGTGATGAACTTTAAAACAATCCTTGATCATTTAACATCCTGTGCTTACTGTAGGAGCATGGGGACATAAATAGCTTAAGATTATTAACATTGTTATAACTTAGATTATATATGAGGCATTGTGCATGTCCTATATAAACCCTTCTTTTAAGAATCAATAAACAGAGAACTGCTTCGCGTCTCTCCACACAGTGTTTGTGTGTATATTATATCGTACCACTGACAGGGTTAATTTAATTTGATGGGAGCATCTTAAAATGATGTTGCATTATATACAATGCTCTTTCTGCACCTATTGAGATGATTATGTGAGTTTTACTTCTTATTCTATTAGTGTGGCATGTCACCTTTATTGATTAGAATATTTTGAAGTATCCTTAATCCCAGGGATAAATCCCTTTACTGATGTATGTGTATGATATATTAAATGTGTTGTTGAGTTCATTTTGCTTGTGTTTTGTTGAGAATTTTGGCACACATGTTCATCAGGGATAATATTCTATATTTTGCATAAAATGTCCTTTCTAGCATTTTTATGCAAATAAAGCTGGTATCATAAACCAAGTTTGGAATCTTTCACCCCCTTTAAGTTCTTGGAAGATTTTTGGAAGAATTGGTGAAAAATTATCTTCAAATGTATGATAGAATTCACCAGTAAAGTCGTCTTGTGAATTTTCTCTGGTTAGGGAAGTTTGGATTATTGATTTACTCATACACACTTTTGCTCTATTGAAATTTCTAATTTGTTCTTGATTCAGTATTGGAAGATATATGTTTCTGGGAATTTGTCTTTTGTTCTTGGTCATTCATTCATTGGCTAGTGGTAATTTCTTATGATGCTTTGCATCTCTACAACATCAGTGGAAATATCTTCTTTTTTATTTCTAATTTTATTTGAGTCTTGATTTTCATAGTCAACCTAAACGTTTGTCCACTTTATGTTTAAAAGAAACAGACTTAGGTATATATTTTTATCTTTTCAAATGTTTCTCTTGCTATTTGCCTTTCTCTCATTCATTCAATTTTCTTCTTTATTCTTTCTGATTTCTCCTAGATTCTTGAGGTGTAAAATTAAGTAGTGTGAATCTTTGTATTTCATTTATTACTAAACATTTTTTATTTGGTTATTATTTATTGATTTATTGATTTATTTACATATTTATTCCTGTAGTTATCATTGAAATACCACCATTTACAATGTGTCAATCTGTGGTGTATAGCACAGTGTTCCCATAAATGCATATATTTGTGTGTCTATTAAAGGTTACTTCACGATTTTAAACTAACTCCCCTGTGTCATACAAAAGAAATTTTGAAAAAATCTATTTTTATATATAGTGGATAACATTTATAAATCTGCAGCTCCCAAATATATCCTCTCGCAGCCCCTTTCCACAGTAATCATAAAATTATTTAGTAGATCTGCGAGTGTGTTTCAGTTTTGTAGATGCAATCATTGTGTTCTCATCCAAACTTTTTTTAAGGTTCCACATATGTCATGTCATGCATTATTTTTCTTTCTCTTTCTGGTTTACTTCAATTAGTATGACACTTTTTGGGGACATCCATTTTGCTGCAAATCTCATTGCTTTATCATTTTTTATTGCAGAATATTATTCCATATTGTAAATATGGCATAAATTCTGAATACTGTCATCTGTTGTTGGACAATTAGGTTGCTTCCATGCCATGGCTGTTGTATATAGCAGTGATAAGAACATTGGGGTGCAGGTGTCTTTTTGAATTAGAGTTCCCTTTGATATATACCCAGAAGTGGGATTGCTGGATTGTAAGTTAAGTCTATTTTTATCCTTTTTAGGAATCCCCATCCTGGTTTCCACAATGACTGCACCAAACTACATTCCTTCCAATAGAGTAGGAGGGTTCCTTTCTCCACAGCTTCCCCAGTATTTATTGTTTGTGGACTTTTTAATGATGGCCATTGTGACTATTGTGAGGTGATACTTCATCATACTTTTGAATTGCACTTCTCAGATAATGATAGTGAGCAATTTTTTTTTCATATATCTATGTGGCATTTGTATGTCTTTATTGGAGAATGAGTTGTTTAGGGCTTCTGCCCATTTTCAGATTGGGTTACTTCTTTTTTTTATTATTACTATTAGGTTGTTTGAAATCTTTATATTTTGGAAATTAATTTGTCAGTTGCAACACTTCTAAATATTTTCTTTAATCCTGTAGGTTGTCATTTTGCTTTGTTTATGGTTCCCTCTTCTGTGCAAAAGCTTATAAGTTTAATTAGGTCCCATTTATTAATTTCGCTTTTACATCCATTACCTGCATAGGCTGTTATAGGAGATCATTGCTGCGATTTATCTCAGAGTGTTTTACCTACGTTTTCTTTTTGGAGATTTACTGTGTCTTGCATTACATTTAAGTCTTCAAGCCATTTTGAGTTTATTCTTGTGTATGGAGTGAAGTAGTGTTCTATCTCCATTGCTCTGCATGCTGTTATCCAGTTTTCCCAACACCAGTTGGTGAAGAGATGGTCTTTTCTGTTTCATATTCTTGGCTAGTCTGTCAAAGATTAATTGAACATAGGCCTGTAGATTTATTCTTAGGCCCTCTCCTCTGTTCCATTTGTCCACATGCCTGTTTCTGTACAAATATCATGTCATTTTGATTATTGTAGCTCTGCAATAGTGTATGGAGACCTTGTGGTTTATTCATCCAGCCTCTTTATTTTCCTTAAATATTGCTTTCGATATTATGCTTCTTTATGACTCTGTTTAAATCTTAGAATCATTTGTTTCAGTTCTAACAAGAAATGTTTTGCATAATTTGATAGGAAATCACATTAAGTCTGTGGATTGTCATTGGCAGTATGGCCATATTTACAACATTGTTTCTTCCATTACAAGTCCATTGGGTATCTTTTCAATTCTTTAAATGTTTTTTTCATTTCCTCAATCAATGTTTTCTAGTTCTCCATGTATAAGTCATTCACCTCCTTGGTCAGAGTTATTCTTAAGCATTTTATAATTTTGGGTGCAGTTATAAAAGAGGTTGTTTCTATACTTTGTTTTTCTGTTGATTCAATGGTAGTGTAAAGAAATGCAATTGGTTTTGTACATTTCTCTATGTACCTTGCCCAGTTCCTTTTTTAGCCTAAGTATATTTTGTGAAGCTTTTACAGTTTCCTATACATAGTTTCATATCTGCATATCGTGCAATTTTATCTCTTCTTTTCCAGTCTGAGTCCTTTTATTTCCTTTTCTTGCCTGATCATTGTGGCTAGGAGTTCCAAGACTATATTGAATTGAAATTGTGAAAATTGGCAACCTTCTCTTGTCTAAGGTTTTGTGGGAAGGGTTTCAGTTTTTCACCATTGTGTATGTTGCTGGCTATATGTTTGTCATAAGAAGCTTTCATTATGTTGAGATATGGTACGTCTATGCCCACTGTGATAAGAAATTTTATTGCAAATAGTTGTTAAATATTATCAAATGCTTTTTCTGTACCTACTGAGATGATCATGTGGTTTTTTGTCCTCTCTATTTTTGATATGGTGTATCACAATTGATTGATTTATTTGCATAATTTCAACCATCCTTGTGTTCCTGGGAAGAACCTAACTTGACCATGGTGTATAATCTTTTTTTACATGCTGTTGGATTCTGTATGTTAATAATTTCTTAAAGACATTTACATATAGGTTTATCAATGATATTTGTGTATACTTTTCTTTTGGGGTAGTGTCTTTGTCTGGTTTTGGTATCAGGTTGATGTAGGTCTTATGGTGTGAGTTTAGGAATACTCTCTCCATATCAAACTTTTGGAAGAGTTTGAGAAGGACTGGTATGGGTTTTTCTTTGTATGTTTGGACAAATTCCCCAGTGAATCTTTTTGTGTCTGAATATTTGCTTGCAGAGATTTTTAATTTTATTGATAATTCTATTCCTTTTCTGGTGGTCTGTCTGTTCAAATGGTCAATTTGTTCTTAATGCAAAAATGGTGGGCTGAAGTTTTCCAGAAACGTCTCCATTTCTTCCTGGTTATCCAGTTTGTTTTCATACAGTTGCTCATGGTATTCCTTATGATATTTGGCAAGTTTGATGTACTCTTCGTAGTTTCTTCTCTGTCATTTCTTATGTTATTTGTTTTCTCTCTCTATTCTTGTTGATGGGTCTGTTCAGAGATTTGTCAATTTTGTTTACTATTTCAAAAAGTGTTTGATTGATTTTTTTCTATATTTTAATCTTTATTTCAATTCTTTCTTCCTTGATCTTTCTTATTTCCCTCTTTCTGCTGACTTTTGGCTTTGTTTGCTCTTTTTTCATGATTAGTTTACATAGAACATTAGATTATTTATTTGAATTTGCTTTTCTACATTGAGGAGGGCCTTGTGACTATGTACTTCCCTCTTAAGCCTAATTTAACTGTATTCCAAAGACTTTGTGTAGTGTTTTGTCATATTTCTCAAAATATTTTTTAATTTCTTCTTTTACTTCTTCTCCAATCCCCCTTGTTTTAGTACCATGTTGTTTAATGTACATGCTCTCATTCCTTCTCCCTGTTTTTCTGTGATTGATTTCTAGTTTCATAGTATTATACTCAGAAAAGATGCTTGAAATGATTTTTATCTTCTTATATTTGTTGAGGCTTCTTCTGTGCCTGAGTATGTAATATTTCCTAGAAATTATTCCATGTAAACTTGAAAAGAATATGTATTCTCATTCAGGGAGAAGTACTGTTTTGGAAATATCAACCAACTCCAATTATTTTATCATAATTTATTGTATCTTTGTTCCCTTATTAATTTTCTGTGTGAAAGACCAGTCTAGTGATGGTAATGGGGAGTTATAGTCTCCTACGGTGATTGTGTTTCCATCCATTTCTCCCTTTTTATGTATTAGTATTTGCTTTATGTATTTAGGTGCTGCTATATTGAGTGCATATATCTTAATGAGTATAATACCCTCATTTTTTATTGTTCCTTTAATCATTATATCATGTCCTTGCTTGTCTATCTCTATGGCCTTTATTGTAAAGTCTATTTTGTGTGAGTACAGTACTGCTCGTCCTGCTTTCTTGTCATTTGTTTTTGCATGGAAAATAATTTTCCATTTTCTGGCTTTCAATTGATGTGTGTTCCTCTTACTAAAGTGGGTCTCTTTTATGCTTCATAATGTAGGGTCTTTTTATATTATCCCATCTGGCAATATATATTTTTGATTGAAGCACTAAGTCCATTAACATTTGTGATAATTATTGATAGACTGGTGTTTATTTCCATTTTGAACTTCATTTTCCAGTTGATTTGGTATTTCATTTTTGTTCATTTCTTTTTCTTTTTGTGGCTTGATAAGTTTTCTTTTATTATCTTGGTTTCTTCTTGGCTTTGTGGCTTCATTGTTAGCTTTTGACTTATGTTTACCCTGTTTTTTATGTATATTTACCAATTACTATGTCTATTTTAACTGATAGGAATACAAACTCTAACCCTTCTTACGGAAATCAAAATCAAGAAGAAAATACTCTGTATTGTGCTGTTTCACTCTCTGACCCTTAAAAATTTTGATGTCCTGTTTTACAACATCATGTTTATACTATTGTAAATCATTGTAGCTTTTGCATTTCTAATTATTCCTTTCTGCTTTCTATGGCATCCTTCTTCTTTTATGTTTAGAGTAGATCTTTCATTATTTCTTTCTCTATTGCTTAATTCTTTTAGTATTTGCTTTTGTGGAAGTTATTTATCTCTCCTTCTATTCTAAAGGATAGCCTTGCTTGATAAATTATCTTAGATTACAGCTTTCTTTCATTCAGGACTTTGAATATGTCTTGCCACTGCCTTCTGCCTGTTGTATTTGTGTAGGAAACATGTTTACGAATATAATATATATAATTATATATATGTGAAGAATACATAGAAATGAAGTTAACAAATTAGGACAAAACCTATACATTAAAAAATAGAAAACATTGATGAAGGAAATTAAAACTGATCCAAAGAAATGAAAAGATCTCTTATGTTAATGATGTGAAACAATTTGGTTGAAACAACCATACTACCCAAAACAATCTACATTTAGTGTGATTCATGTCAAAATACCCATGAGATTTTTCCATTTAATAGAACAATTTCAAATTTTATATGTAACCACATAGATCATGAGTTGCCAAAATAAACTTGACAAAGTGTATTAAATCTAATAGTGGAAAGTTCTCTGATGTTAAACAGTCCTACAAAGCATTAGTAATTTGAACAACATGATACTGGCTCAAAAACAGACAGCAATCAATAGAAGGGAATAGAGCAACCAGATATAATCCCTCACACTTATGAGCAATTAACCCATGAAAAAGGAAGCAAGAGTATAAAATGAAGAATAGACATTCTCCTCAATAAGTAGTGCAGGGGACATTGAACATGTAAAGATAGATTAGATTAGTTCCCCACATTTTCTACAATCCATAAGCACAGAATATCTTTCTATTTATTTTGTTTACTTATATTTCTTGCATCTGAAATGTATAGCTCTCTGTATAGATCTTTTATTTCATTTTTCAAATGTATTCATATTTTAATCTTTTTGGTATAAATATACACACAATTGTTTTCCAAATTTCTCTTTCTGATAATGTGTTGTTACTATGTAAAAATGTAGCGGATATTTGTATAATGATTTTCTATTCTGCAAGTTTACTAAGTTTGTTCATTATTTCTAACAATCACTGGAGGAGTCTATGGAGTTTTCTATCTATGCATATTTATGTCATCTGTAAAAATTTTACTGCTTTTTTACAAGTTGGATGCCTTTATATGTTTTCTTGACTAGTTGTTCTGGGTAGGACTTCTAGTAGTGTAATTTAAGACTTTTGAGAATGAGCTGATTTTTCTTATTACTGGACCAGTGGAAACTTTCCTTTATGTTAACATTTAACTTGATGTTAGTTATGGGTTTTTCATATATGGCTTTTATTATATTTAGTCATATTCTATCTGGAAGGAATTTGTTAAGAATTTTTTTATAAAAAAGTTAAGATCAGATATGTCAATAGTTTTCCTACATATTTTGTGATTGTTATTTCTGAATTATTTGTTTTTTAGGTGATGGTATCACATTTACTGATTTGCGTATGGTAAATAATATTTATGAATCAGGACTAAATGAAACTTAACTATAGTTTATAATACTTATAATATGCCATGAAATCAGCTTGCTAATATTCACTTAGATTGGAATATACATATACTGAAAGAAAAATTTGCATTGAAGCTTGAGTGTACATTTATTTATTTAAAATTTTATCTCTCATTTTGAATTTGGCTTATGTTTAATGGAATTTATGTCTAAATAAAGAATACAACTTTTGGTCAAACTGAATTTACTGCAGTTTACTGACACTGAAAATAGGTATTATTAACAAGTAGTGCAAAAAACACTTGCCTTAAAATGCCACATTATACTAACAATGCCAGCTGTTTCAGGACTGAGAAACATATTGGTTCCTAAAATGCATTACATGGTCTTTTCCATCCCAAACAACATATACTGTTATTTCTTTGTTTTTTGATTGTTTGTACACTCCTTATTGGAGGAACTGTTTATTCAGCCTAGGATCTTGTGTATAAGTGTATTTATTAACATCATTTTGGAACACTTAACAGAAGCCACAAGGGTATGGATTATAAAGATGACAAGAAAATTTATTGCTTCTAGGGAATGGAAAACCTCCGAGTGAAAGAATGGCAAATAAAACTTTTGTAAGTATACTATAAGATTTTCTCTATTGTAATTTTAAAGTAGAATATTAAATTACATTTGTTTTCTTAGAGCACTGAATTACAATTTAAAACAAAAATTCCCCCCATTGGGATTACTTAAATTTAATTGATAATTTTAATCTACTTTTAATTCATAAATATTTACCATTCATTTATGAACATGTCAAATAAACTGATAATAATTCTGCTCATGTTTTGAATATAGAGCTACTTATTGAAAAGTACACATATAAATACCTAATTCCATTCCCAAATCAAACTATGTTTCACTTTAATTACAAATGATAATGAAATAATTATAGCTTTTCTGTACAGGCTTTACACAAATTTCACTTTAAATTTCAAAACATAAAAATTATTTAATATATTTTGTTCATTATTTATACTCTGTTCACAAATCTGATACAAATTTGGGTACAAAAGGATGGAGACTGGTTTTATTTCGTAGACCCCAAAGTTAAATTATTTAAAAAGATTTTGTGGGGAAAATATTTGCAGATCACAGTATAAAAATAAACATCATATATGTTTCATTTTAACTGGATGAATGAGAAGTAAACACTGGCTGAATGTTACACTTGAATTGCTAGGAGACCAGTCATATTGTGATGTCACAGCTACTCAAATTGAGAACCATTGCGATGGCCTAACAGTTTATATTTGCAGGCCTGACTGAGAAGCATTTGATGCTGCAGTGCTCAAAATCATGCAGATTAGAAAAGTAGCTGTAGAAAAAGTTATTTGAGATGGCACATGATTCTTCAAAAATCCAAGATGTGTCTCCTAAAGATGGGCCAACTGGTTCAGGAATCTCCGGTAGATCTCTATTGTGCGATCAAACATTCTCTGGGGACTTGGACTTGAGGTCTATGATTGAAGAAAATGCTTTTCAGACTTTGTCTGAAGAATCCTTGATAAAAACACCATGTTACACACATTGTGTCTCTGAACCAAATGAAGATAATGATTTTTCATTCTCTGACAGTTCCAAGAAAACTCTGGACAATGGCTGGTGGTGACGAATTTAAATCCATCTGGTGGAATGATAATGGAACTTCCATAATGATTGATGAAGTTGTCTTTAAGAAGGAAGTTTTGGAAAGAAAGGCCCCTTTCAGAATATTTGAAACTGGAAGTATGAAAAGTTTAGTTAGACAGCTTAACCTTTATGGGTTAATTAAAGTGCGGCAGAATTATCAAAGATCTGCTTGTCTAGATGACTTTCTGGCAGAACAAAAAGAAGTCTTTGTTTTAAGCAAGGTATTCAGAAATTTTAGTTACCACTTGGTAATTTGTATATAAAATTTTATTTTGTACATCAATATATGGTTATATAAATGTAAAGCTTGATTTTGAAAATTGTATAAAACTACTAAGGCTAAAATCTTTTACTTATTCTAAAAAATGAGGACAGTGCCTTCTGTAGTCAAGATTATGAGAAACTTTGCTTGCAACTCTGAATCTTACCAGAAATCGAAATAAAGCTATTAAAGCTGCTTTTAAAAAGTGGCATACACCGTTACTGCAAATGCTAACTTCTTAAATTTGATGACTACACTATTTAAATGTGTATTATCCAAGTAAGGAACTTCAAAATATCGTCAACAATGTTCATATTTTGATGATATTGCCTTTGCATATTAGACGTGAAATGTGTGGTTTTATAGGTTAGGCTTATTTTAGTCTTGTATTTTGGTTTAAAATATTACTAAAATCTTTCTCCTTTGGTAGCAGCTGCAGTTCTATCATAATCCAAATTATAAACGAGGCTGTCCCCAGCTTTTAGTGAGAATAAAAAGAAGAGTTGGGATTAAAATTGCCTCTCTGGTATCTTCATTGGCTGAAGATTTCAAGAAGAAGCACCATAAAGCAGTGGGTAATGTGGATAATCATAATTCTTGTTTTGTGGCTGACACTAGTGGTGAAAGTGCATTTTTAACTTCTGCAAATTTAAACATGCCTCTAATAAGAAAGTCCTCTACTAGCCAGATAATTGGTGATAAAACTACCCCGATCAGAGGTGATTTTTCTCCTCCATCATGAATGTCAGTTAGACCACCAGAACAAATTGCTGTGGATCAAAGTGCTATTTTAAATCAGTTGACCACTGCCCACGGGCACTCTCAAAGCAGCTGCATTGAAGCCAATGGCCGTGTTGTGAACTTCATTACAACTAAAATTTCTGCTTCTCAGTACAGCATCTTGTCTCCCTTACAGAGTAATTATTTTGGACTAAAGGTGGAGCCTTCTACTTTTCCAAATAGATATCACAACATATCTGCCAATGAAGGTCATTTTTCTAAACTTCAACCAGGGATCAACCCACGGTTTCTATTGCCAGTGATAGCTGATACATCAACTACCTCTCTTTCAAGGCCAACACGTGAGACATCTTCAGTTTATGATTGTCATCCTAATCACAACTGAACTACCTGAGGACTACCAGATTATGCAGGAAAACAAAGATTAAAATTGATGTTGGCAAATGTCGACAAATATGTGCAATTTTCTTATTTGAAAAATAAACATAGATGTGTAGCTGTATTTACCTTATTTTTTTAAATAGAGTTAAGAGTTAAACAGGAGAGTAAGTTACCATTAAAAGAAAAAAAGAGATATTTGATTGATTTTATCCTTTGATGGAAGTATATGGGGGTTAATTTAAATAATTTCTTGTAAGGTTGAAGAGAAAATGAAAGAATTTGGAGAAAGACTAAAACATGGAGAGAGGGAAAAGTACTAAGTGGTTTCTGGTTCATCCTGGAAAGTATTTAAAGTGTTAAGCTAGTCTAGGTTGGAACAGGAGATAAATGCAGGAACCGGCCCAGTGATCATGGTCTCTATTATGTCATGCCTGGAATTGTAATGGTCACATGATGTAGTCTCAGATGGTATATTCAGCATGTGGTAGAATATAAGAAGTAATTTTATCTATTGTCTTCTTCGTGCTGTTCTCAAACCATTCCAATTGGTGCTTTCATTTCCTGCCCTCAAGAGTCTACACTAAATTATCTAGTCAATACTTTATGTTACTTTTATATTCCAGCCAAAGAAAAGCTTACGACCTGAAGGTGGCACTTAATGCCTTTCCAAATCTAAGCCCACAAATTCAACTTAGATTTGTCATTTCTTTATAAATCTGGCATCTGACTACCTTGGCATAGCTTTATGTTTCACTGTATCTGTAGATACATCCAGGGAAATGGTTGTCAACTATGTTAGCTGAAATCACACCACTTTTGCTTCAGCTATTCCTTGGGCTCTGGGTGTTCTCCTTTTACCTACTTAGACTTTCCCAGTCTCAGCACAGCAACCACCTCCTTCAGATGTTTTGTGTCTATCAGCCTTTCCTTGTCTAACTTGTATACCAGTACAGTAAACACAGCACATGCCACAGGATGCATTTTAGTATTTAGTGAATGAAATTGTATGTTGAATTTAAGCAAAATCTACTTTCGTGAAACAACAAAACTCTCATGGTTTTCAAATTATTTCGTTATGGTCTTTACTCTTCACCACGTACTAGCTCTTTTCATAGCCCAAGGACTAGTCACTCAAGACAGTAAGTGGAGGTAAGTACAGGAGACAAAGTATTATTTCCTTCTTAATTCATGCCTCCAGAGGCCTTAAGCATTCCATTCTCATTTGCTGGATTTTTTCCTGTCTCTTCATCACCCACCCACCCCAAAATAGCTGATTTTCTTCCCCATTCTAATAATTATACTGCCTTCTAATTAATTTACTTCTTAGAATCAGAGCTTTGTCCAGAAGAGACAGTGCTATTGCAAACATTTTATGTAGGTTTATGCACCCCACATAACTTGTGCCCCTTCTAACCTTCACATGGGAAGTATCTAAGAGGTACTAGAAACTTGGTAGGGGTGGTCATATTCAGCAACCAAATTGCAAACTTATATGTGTGCACTAGAAGGAGGTGAGGGTGATAGAATTAAAAATTTGTCCAACAGCATGAGTACCAATTTTCTGCAGATATTAATAAATATAAAATATTCATTGGAGACTTTGACAATTTTCCATTAATTTAAAATAAAATGTGAAGCATTTACAGAATGTGAAATGCCCTGAAATGCTGGAAAAATTGTAGGCAAGGTCAGGGTGTCTAGGGCTTCTGCTCATAATCATGCTGCCTGTGTCAGCTGATAACTGGAATGGCAAAATTGAGTCCTGAAAATATGTCATGAGTTTTGAAGGAAGCCTTTGATAATCTGGAGAAAGGGCAAATGGGCCAGGGTAATCACTTGCAACATCCCACCAATATGTCCTTTACCAAGAGAAGGAAAGAGACCACTTGCAGCAGGAGATATGTGTCTGGACAGCTGTGGTTTTTCCTACAACTGAAACATAAATCTTTTAAATTTGTCAGTTCAACACTGATGGTGGCTACGTTGGTGCTTAAATTTGCCGTCTGGGGTTCAGATGGGCTGGTTCAGCAGGTATTTTCCAGCTCTCTTATCAGACAGTGGATCTTACCATGATCATCTTAACAAGGTTCTATACTGATAAGTCAAAAGCTACAGTTTACTTTCAAAATTAGAAATCCTAAGGAAGAATATTGTTTGTTTGTCCATCTGTAGTTTTCTACCTGGGAAAAGCTAGACTATTTGCAAAAGTAGAAATGTTGCCTGGTTTTTAAAAACTATTCTCTGAGCTCTGCCAACAGAATTCTTCCCACTAAATACTACAAATCTTTCTTTCACTGTGTGTGTGTGTGAAAATGGATTGTTAAGCAGTAACTAAGTTTGTCTTAGTTGAGTCATCATTGAATTATTCTTCTGCATCTGGCAGAACCTCTTTGAATTAAGAGTTTCATTGAGCCACCAGATTTTCTTCCGATCAGGGAGAGGTAGATTATATTTCTCCCAGTATACTAATTTTTACCTGTTCATTGAATCCCTAGCTGATGCTAGGGCCAAGCCACTGAACCCTTGAACTGGACTGAGGCATATACATTCTCCAGTCCTCAGAGCCCAGCACAGGACTGTGTCTCCTTTTTAATTTAAGCTTATGTCTAATTTTTTTCTTCTAATTCTCATTGTTGACTCAACTTATTTTGGCTTTAATCACCCTTGACTAATTTATACAGTCTGAACCACTGACTTATTCCCGTTCACCTACAAATTTCTATAAAGTTTCTTCCCTTGGACTACCTGGAAAAAAGTGAGCATAGTCATAATTTTGAAAGCAGTCCTCAGTCCTAATAATGCAGAAACTTTACACTTCTATGCCCAGCACTTGAGCAAGAATGTTTCTTGTGGATCTCAGGGATTTCCTCACATCCCCTAATGCAACCATGAGAAAACACCACATTGTTATCCAAAATCAAGTCTTTGTCAGTATTGCATTTCCATTGCAAAACAGTTAAGAATTGTAGGAGTTCTGAGATTTTACCATGCTGAGATTTTTAGCATCCTTGCTTGTTCATTTCTTACAGATGCTGTCGGGGAGATGAGACCATGGGTCAGAGACAGTGTACTTTATCACTCACAGCAAGAGCAGCCAGTTTTAAATTTGTTTCCATTCCCTAATCTCAGATGAATACACAGAGTGAAATTTTTATGCCTACAGAAGTAGTGGGCTGTTAACATGAAGTAACTTTAAGGCATGATAAAACACTAATTTTATTATTATATTTACGTATTATTTATTAGAATCACTTATTTATTATTAACTTTAACTAGGATTAGTATCTTTAAATAGGATTAGTATATCATTACTCAAGTTTACTTGCTGCAGAAACAATCATGGGAAATGACATGGGAATAAGTGAATATTTATTTTCCATTTTTCCTTCTGCTTCTATTGAGAAACAATTGGTGTAGAATATTGTGTAAGTTTAGGTGCACAGGATAGTGATTTGATTTACAGGTATCATGAAATAAATATCATAGCAACTTTAAGGAGAATTCATTATCACATTTAGATAGAATATTAAAGAGATACAATTTGCTTTTTGGTTGTGATGAGAAAACTTAGGGTCTACTCCCTTAACAACATTCATATATAACAGAAAGCCATTTTAATTGTAATTTTCATATTACTATGGGGCATCCCCAGGACACATTTATTTTACGGCTGGCGGTTTGCAGCTTTTGAGTGCAATAATCAAATTCTCCTTTCCCAACCCCTGCCACTGTTAAATATAAATCTAATTTTTTCTATAAATATGTAAGTTTTTCAAGTGTACTTTAATCTATAAACTGTGTTAGTTCCTCTTACACAACACACTGCTATTTTTAGTACATTTCAAACTGATCACCAGTATATATCTAGTTATGATATGTTGCTATTTAAAGATATTTCATTGTTATTTACTATTCCCCATAAAGCACATTTCTTGCCCCTGACTCATTAATTTGCAACTGGAAAATTTTCTCTCTTAATTTTCGTCAAATATTTCTTTTTCCTCACACCGTTTCCCTCCTTCTTGTGAACAACCTGTTTCTTTGTATATCTAAGATCTCCTTTTCTGTTGTGTTATGTTCATTTCTTATAAATTCCATATATGAGTAAAATCATACAGCATATGTCATTCCCTTTCTGACTTATTTCACTTAGCATATTACCCTGTTGGTCTACCCATTTGTTGCAAATGAAAAACTTATTCTTTTTATAACTGAGTAATAACACATTGTATTTTTATATGTGTGTGTGTATATAGATAGATAGATAGATAGATAGATAGATAGATAGATAGATAGATAAATAGATAGATAGATCTATAAAATATAAAATAAAATATATTGATGTGTAGATATATATACTATAAACACACATTTTCTTTATCCATCATCTATTGATGAACAATTAGTTTGCTTCTATATCCTCTATATTGTAAATAATGCCACAGTGAATATAGGTTTGAATATATCTTTTCTAGTTTCTGTTTTAATTTTCTTGGAATAAGTATCCTGATATGGAAATGTTGGATTATATTTCATTTTTAATTTTTAGATAAAACTGCTTACTGTTTTCCACAGTTGCTGCACAAATTTACATTCACTCCAGAAGTGCATCAGGGTTGTTTTCCTTACATCCTCACCAACACTAATATTTGTTTTCTTTTTGATTATATTCATTCTGACAGGAATGACATAAAATCTTATTGTGTTTTAGACTTGCATTTTTCTGATGGTTAGTGATGTTGACCGGTTTCATATGCCTGTTGTTTACCTTTCCCCCACAGTATATTCATTGTTTGTAATGGGCTAAATGACAATAACTGTCTGATTTCATTTTCAGGCATTCTTTTTGTTCCATTATTTTCTTTGTTCTGTGCCACTACCATATTCTTTTTATTACTGTAGCTTTGTAATATAGTTTTAAATCAGGGAAAGTGATACATCCTCTTTGTTCTTTGTCAAATATGTTTGTGTTCATTGTTTTCTTTTCTTTTCCTTTTTTTAGTGATTTCAACACTTTTGTGTTTACATGTATATTTTAGAATTATTTATTGTTAATTCTGAAAATGCCCTTGTTATTTTGATAGGCACTGAATTTAATTAATGTGTTTTCTTGGCTAGTACTGTCATTTAACCAATATTTTTTTCCTAATATATGAACGCAGTATATCCTTTCATCTCTTTGCATTATCTTAAATTTCTGTTATAAGTATTTTATAGTTTTCTGTGTACAGGTCTTTTATCTCCTTGGTTGGATATATTTCTAGATTTTTTTTGTAATGCAACTGTAAATGAGACATTTCCCTCACTTTCTCTATCTGTTAGCTTGTTGTTAGTGTGCAGAAATGCAAGATTTCTGTATGTTAATTTTACATTCTGAAATTTTACCAAATGCATTGATAAGCCCTATTAGTTTTGAGGTGCCATCTATAGGATTTTTGTTTAAAGTATGTCATCTGCAAACAGATACTATTACTCCTATTCTTAATTAGCTATATTATATTTCCATTTATTTGGATAGCTATGGCTAGAATTTCCAATACTATACTGAATAAAAGTGGTAAGAGTGAACATTCTTGTCTTCTTACTGCTCTTACAGGAAATGCTTTCAGCTTTTAATCAGTGAGGGTCATGCTAGCTGAGTTCTTGTCATATATGATTTTAACTGTGTTGAGGAATGTTTCCTCATGCCCAATTTGAGGAGAAATATAATCTTAAATAGTTAATGAATTGTCAAAATATTTTATGACTCTATTGATGAGACTATAAAATTTTTATTATTTAATTTGTTACTGTGGTGTATCATATTGATTAATTTATAGGTAATGTATCACTTTTGCATCCCTGGATTAAAATGGACTTAATCATAGTATATAATCCTGTTAATGTATTTTTTTTTTTTGCTAACATTTCAGTGATGATTTTTACATCAATGCTTATCAGTAGTTTTAACCTGTAATATTTTGAGGTATTTGTTCCAGTTTTAGTAGTAGTGTGATACAAAAATTGGGGTAGGATGCCTTCCTTAATCTGCAAATTTTTGGAATTCTCTGAGAAGTATAGATGATAGCTCTTCTGTAAATATTTGGCAGAATTCAACTGTGAAGCTGTCTACACCTGGAATTTTGTTTCTTGGGATATATTGTTTAATTACTTATTCAATTTCATTAGTGGTAATCTGTTCATATTTTCTATTTCTCATTCCATCCTGGAGATTATGTCTTTCTAAGAAATTGTGTATTTCTTCTAGGGTTTCCATTTTATTTAAATATAATTTGTTGTATCTTCTTATGCTGCTTTGTATTGCTTTGAAATAAGCTGTAACTTCTCATTTATTTATGAGCTTATTAATCTGTACTCTTTTATTCTCATGAGTCTGGTTAAAGCTTATCAATTTTATTTATCTTTCAAAAGCCATTATTTAGTATGATTGAATGTTTCTATTTTTAATCATTATTTTATTTAGTTATGTTCTGACCTTTCAGCTGTCTTTCCTTCTACTAACAATTTTTCTCTTATTTTGATACATCTTTTGTTTGTAAGACTATGTTATAAGAGAGAGATATTTCTTATTTGTATAAGTGGGATTATTTTGCTATAAGCATCCCTATTAATACTGCTTTTGGTATACCCCATGGACTTTGTTTTTTTGTCATTTTTCTTAATATATATTTCCATTGATTTTTACAGCAATCCATTGTTTGTTTAATACTGTATGATTTATCCTCCACATTTTACTATTTTTCTTATGTTTTTACTTTTAATAAATTTCTATTTTCACAGATTCCATATGTTTCTTCTCAAAACAAGGAGAATAATAATAAAATTTATACAAAAATAGGAAAGACCCAAATATTCTAAAATTATCTTTGAAAAATGAACAAAGCTTTGGGTATTATCCTCCCTGAATTTATAACGTACTACAAAGCTACAGTAATCAAAACATGAATATATATCACTAAAAGACACACATAGATCAATGGAACAAAATAAAGAGTCTGAAAATAAACCCACACACATATGGTCAATTAGTCTACAATGAAGGAGGCAAGAGTATACAATGGAAAAAAGGCAGTCTCTTCAATAAGTAGTTCTGGGAAAACCGGACAGTGCATGTAAAAGGAAGATTTATGAGCACTTCCTTCCATAGAATACAAAAAAAGATAAATATGGATTAATTTCCAAAATGTAAAACCTGAAACTATACAATTTCTGACCGAAAACATGAGGAGAACAGACTTTGAGATAAATCACAGCAATATTTATTGGGGATCTGTCTCCTAAGTAAAAAAAAAAAAGAAAGAAAATTATCAATAATAGTTTTAAGTTCATTTATGAAAAATTAGATGTACTTCGTGACATAGGGATTCTACTTCTTGTATAAGTGTGAAGTGCAAAACCTTTTGCAGAGCAAAGGAAACCTTCTACGAGACATATGACAACACAAAGAATACAAGGAAAAATTTCACACAATGAGACCATCAAGGTGTTAATATCCATAATATATATGTAGCATATTAGACTTAATATTTAGAAACACAGGCCCCAACTTTAACATAGTTTAAGGATCTTCATGGAAGCTTTTCAAAAACAGACATGTGGATGATTTTCATTCACATAAAAAGAAACATAACGTTGCTATTCATTAGGAAATATTAAATCAATACCAGAATGAAATATAATCTCACAGCAACAAAAATGGCAATTTAAAAAGTCTTCAAATGATAAACATTAATAAGAAAGTCAATGAAAGGGAATCCAAGTACACTGTTGGTGGAAACAAAAATTGATGCATCCACTATTATAAAAGTGTAAACAGTGCACAGAAAACTAGAAAAAGAACCATTATATGTTGCAGCAATTCCAGTTTTTGATATAAATCTGTAAAAACATGAAAACATTAACTTTAAAGTATGTATTACCCACAATGTTCTTAACATCATCATTTAAAATAGCCAAGGATAGATGTACAACTCAACTACCCATCAACAGATGATTGGCTGAAGTAGATGTGAGATATAGATAACATAATAAATACTTAATCATTGTCCTAACAAAAAATAAAATTCTTTCATTTGGAAAAATGTGATTGGACTCAGAGAGCGTTGTACATAGGAAAATAAGTCATACAGAGAAAAACACTCTATGTTATCACTTATATGAGGAAACTAAAGATATAAGAGAAATAATCATAAAGAAACAGGAACAGAATCACATATATATGTGTAGTATACAAAGTAGTGGTTTACTTTGGGGACAGACAAGAAGGATGGTGCAGACAGAAATATGCAAGCTACCAGTTATATACTAGAGAAGCAAGAGGGCTATATTTACAGTACAGAGAAATATTTTAATAATTTAAATGATTTTAAAGATATTATAGGCATATATTTTAGTAAAATGTGCATGTATGTGGGAAAAACAATGAAGAAAATAACCCAGGAAAATCAAAATATTTTATAGTACTATGACATTAAGGGAGGTGATTTGTTCAATTTCTTTACTGTTCTTATAATGTCCTAATTAGAATTTAAGCTTTAAAATGAAAAAGTATATACTTTGAAAAAAGTGACATAATTTTAAACTATTTTTGTCTCTCACCTTAAATCTGCAGTCAGTATAACGTTCACATCTCAACAAAAATAACTACAACACAAAACAATATTCCATAACGCATGTGTAAAGCTGAAGTTTGCTGGGCTAAAACACATAAAGGAGGCTCAACTGAGGGAAGAGTAGATTTGGTGTCTGCAGCCTAGGCCCCCTGACTAGCATATATGAGTCCTCAATTTCAGAGAACCTAGTAGAAACAGGGTCTCAGTGTTTCACCCAGCTTTGGCCTCCAACTGCACCAGTACTCATGGTCACATGTAACTTGGAGGGAGCCACAATGGAGACAGAAATTCCATCTTACAGACACTCAGATATTCATGACACTGCCCCCTAATCCCCATTCACAGTGATGGAGACAAGATACCTTGCAGCACTGGACATGGGAAAGACACTTGCCTGATTCCAAGCACCCACCTGTCTTTACACATTTCTTCAATGTGTAGACTGAGTCTCAAGGGATATCACATAATAGGAAGGGTTCACTATCCTAGTGACAACACTGGCATTAAATACCACAGAAGTCTAAGAAGTGACAATGAAAGCACATCTTTTATCCAGACAGCGAATGGAAAGTGCCATTTTGAAATATTATCAGAGGTAGCTCAGGTAAGTAAAACCAAAAATTGTGCAATATTGCAAACTACCAGAAAACCAAAGCAAGGTCTCCAAATACCAATCTGTAATTTAGTGTCATCAGAGCAATAACTTATCAAGGTCATGACCAATCACAGTAACATTATAGGGCATGCACACACAGATACACAGACACAGACACCAACAGAGACACAGACACACATGCACAAGAACCTGTGCAAACACACACATGCACACAATGTCAACCATGCAGCAAACAAACTTAAAGTCATGGAATGTTGCCATATAACTAATAGAGAATACAAATAGGTGTCATACAGAAACTCAATACAAAAACAAAACTAAGAAAGCAGTTTAGTGAGCTCAGGAATCAATGAAATGATAAGGAATACATTACCAAAGAGACTGAAACTATAAAATAACCAAACATCATTGGAGGACCAGGAGAACTTAATAAATGAGATGAAGAATGCAACAGAATGCATTGGAAGTAGAGTGTTTTTGTGGAAGAGAGTTTAGCAAACATACCAATACAAAACTAGAAATGATAGAAGAGGGCAGAGATTCAAGATATTAAAATATGAGGAAATTCTACAGTAGCCATCAGATTCCTCAGGAAGTGCACATTAGAGTGAAATCCTGGAGGGAGAAGAAAGTTAGAAGGTAGCTGATGGTTTATTTAAAGAAGTAATAGTTGATAACTTTCTGAACCTGTGTAAGGAACTGATATACAAGTCCATGAGCCAACAAAACACCAATAACTTTAAGACAAAGTACCTCCTTCAAGATACATCATATGCAATTTGGGAAGTCAATGACAGAGTAATATTTTAAAGGCAGCAAAATTAGTTAAGATAGTCTACAAAGGAACCCCCATTAGGCTATCAGCAGATTTCTGAACAGAAAACATAGGCCATAGGTAAATAAAATTACATTTCAAACTACTGAAACAGGAAATCACTCACCCAATAATACTTATACAGCTATCACTTATATATGAAGTGAAAATAAAGACTTTAAGAGACAAACAAACCTGAATGTGATGAAAAAAACAAAACCGAGACACCTTATAAGAGGTGCAGAAAAGAAGTCTTCTAAGAAATATAAAATGGCAAAAATGAGCAAAACATTGACCAAAATGCTAAGGAGAGACCACGAGAAATTTGCATCTGTTTCTTTGGGTATGTTTTTAAATGTTACTATACCATATGGATTAAAGAGAGAAAAATAGGAAATCAGGGGCAATAAATACAGATAATTTAAACTGGTAACATGTTGACAACAGTAAAGGAAATAATTTGAAACAGTAATCATAAAAGGTAAAGAGTAAAAATAAAACAATATTAAAGGAAGATGCTATCAGAGGAAAAAGGACTAAATTATACATGAGATGTTTTATTTTTAATTGAAGTACAGTAGATGTACTATATCGTGTAGTTTCAGATGTACAGCATAGTTATTCTAATCAGTTTGTAGATTATATTGCATTATAAATTATTAAAATAATTTTAACATACAATTATTTTAAGCTATTTTGTGTATTTCCATAATCTATAAGATTATCCTTGTTGCATCTCTCCTTTATGTAAACTACTTACTAACTGTCAATATTCTGCCATTAAAATCTCTTTCCCTTCCACTTTGTTAAACATAAACTTTTTCCCATATCTTTGAGTCTGCTTAAGTCTTGTCTATCTAATCAATTTACCTCTCCAACATGTCTCTATCTATCTATCTATCTATCTATCTATCTATCTATCTATCTATCTATCTATCTATCTATCTATTAATCTATCTGTCTGTCTATCTATCAATCTCTCTATTTCTCTCTATCTATCTATCATGTATTATCCTTCTATCTATCTATTTATCTATCATCTATCAATAGATAGCTATAGATAGATGTACACAGATATATGTTTTCCTTAAGATTCCACATATAAATTAAATTATATACTTTTGTCTTTGTCTAAGTTGCTTCACTAAGCACATTATTTACTAGGTCCATTTAGGATGCTGAAATAGCAATGTGTTATAAATTTTCATGGCTAAGTATTATTTCATTGCATATTTATAGAAACATGATATCTTCTTATGTCCGTAGTCTACTGTGGACTCTTGTATTGCTTCCCTGTCTTGCATATTATAAACAGTGCTGTTGTGAACATTGGTTCCTCTCAATTTAGGGCTTTTTCCCCAGATTTTTCCTAGGAGACTTATTACTGGGTCTTGTGGTAGTTAACTTTTTAGTTTTTAAAGAAATCTGAATACTCTTTTCCAAAGAAGTTGTACCAATTCACATTCCTACCAAGAGTATACAAGAGATTTCTTACCTCCACATCATCTCCAACACTTACTGTTTGTAGACTTTTTGATAATAGCCATTCGACCAGTGTGAAGTAATACCTCCTTGTGGTTTTGATTTGCAATTACCTAATAATTAGTAATGTTGAGCAATTTTATCACTTGCCTGTTAATCATCTGAATGTGTTCTTTGGAAAAATATTAACTCAGGTACTCTGCTCTTGTTTTTGATTGGGTTTTTGTTTTTCACCTTCAGTTGTGCAACCTAAATCCATGTTACATCTATTAACCGACATCTATTAACCCCTGGTCACTTGCATTGTTTGAAACTATCTTCTCCAATTACACAGGCAGTGTTTTAATTTCATTGATTGTGTCCTAAGTTGTGCAGAAATTTTCAAGTTTGTTTAGGTCCCACTTGCTTATATTTGCTTTTATTTCTTTTGCCTTAGGAGACTGATATAAGAAAATATTCCTAAGATATATATACAATAGGGTATCACCTATATTCCCTTCTAGCAGTTTTATAGTATCAGGTCTTACATTTAGGTCCTTAATACACTTGGAATTTATTTTTGTATATGATGTCAGGGAATGCTCTCATTTCACTGTTTTACATGTAGATGTCCAGCTTTCCCAACACCACCATTGACGTGACTGTCTTTTTTCCATTGTGTACTCTTGCTTCTTTTATCATAGATTCATTGCTCATAGGTGTGTGGAATTATTTCTAGGCTCTCTATCTGTTTTTATTGATTATATCTCTGTGCCAATGCCATACTCTTTTTATTACTGTAGATTTGTAGTTTAGTAAGGTATCTGGGAGGGTTACTCCTCCAGATTTGTTGTTTTATCTCAAGATCAGTTTGGGAAATTTAATTTGTTATTTTGGGTGTTATGCATGGTCCCTTCAATGAGGTTTTTCTTGTTCCTTTTAGAAGTCCTGATTTGCTTCCGACTTCCCTCTTAGATTTGTCTTTGCTGCATCCCATACATTTTATGAAGCTGTGTTTTCATTGTAATTTGTATCCAGTTATAATTTTATTACATCTTTGATTTTGTCATTCACCTTGTTTTATTTTATTTTTTTAAAGGATGTGGTTTGACCTCATATTTGTGCTTTTCTTATTCTTCTCTCTAGAGTTGATGCACAGTTTCTTACTTTTGTGTATGGAAAAATACTTGCTGTAATCTATATTTGCTTAAAGTTCCTGAGGCTCATTTCATGACATAATATGTGGTTAATTCTTTAGATAACATCCTGTGCACACTTGAAAAATTTATGTTTTCTGCTTTTCTGATGCAGTGTCCAATAGCTCATTTAGGATCAAATGATGTAATATGCTATTAATATCTCTGTCTCCTTACAGATATTCTTTCTGTATGATCTGGCTATCAGAATAGTGAGGTTTTCAACTCATCTACTATTATTCTTTTATAATGAATTAATTCCTTCATGTCTATTAAAATTTCATTTTATATTTAGGATCTATAGTGTTTGGTCCATATATAATTTGATGAGTGTAATACTCCATTTTTTATTGATATATTTTTCTTTATATATGCTCATATTTGTTTCATTTTGGCCACTTTTTAAAAATGTTTTCTATGAGTTGATCATTGCAATCTGCACTTTCTTGTCATTTCCATGGAATATCTTTCCATTTATTTATAGACTATGTTTATCTTCCACAATAAAGTGAGACTTTTTGGGGGGAGGCAAAGATGGTGGAGTAAAAAGATGTTTGTAGCTCACCCTTTCCCACAAATGCACCAAGACTCACATCCACAGACCCACTCAGCTAACCAGAGAACCTGCAGAACTCTGAAAGAACATTGTACTCTTCAATAGATAAAGATGTGAAAAATCTTGTAGGAGAAAATGAAGAGAGAAAGAAGAAAATGCTAAACAGAGTGGGACAGGTCCAACAGGGAGGGAACAGCAAAGAAGGTCTTGTGCTCATTCACTGTGTCTCCCCTCTACAACTGAGAGATCAGCAGGATGGAGGGGGAGCTTCCAAGGCTTGGACATGTACATAGAATAAGTTGACTGAAAGAACTAAGTTAAACAGGAACAGAGGATCCCTGTAACACTCAGCTGAAGATTCATCCTGGAAGATGGGTCCATGCTGCCTGAGCTGGGTGGTAAATGGGGATGGCTGCACTGTGGTGGCCCAAGGAAATGAACTTGGCTTTGTGTCATGGCTGTGGGTGCACAGAGCAGAACAACCTCGGCCCTCCATAAAACAACAGGGCAGATGTGCCCTGTGGGTGGAAGGGTGCATTCCCCATCTCTGAAATTCCACAGAAGTTTCTAGGTGAAGAGAGCTGGGGATCAGACACATCCACCATACCCTCTGGTGCTTTACACCCAGCTTGCAGCGGGTGCAAAACTTGCATCTACACCTAAAGACTTAGCAGCCTTAATGATCAGACCTAGACTTGTCTACAGCCTGAGGCAGATAGGAACCTAATGTCTGGTTCCTCAGAGAACTTGTCTGACAAGAGAAACAAGGAGCTGGATTTTGGCCCAGAACAGGGACAGGGCAGTTCCTCATTCTTCCCTGAGCCCACTTCCAGTGTGCAAACCCAAGGCACAGCATAAAGTGGCACAGAGTAGCAGAGTGATCAGCAACCCGAGGGGGCATGTGGCCCCTCAAATTTTGGGCCGGAATACAGCTACTGACCATACTGGTTTGAGAGGGCACGATGCCCAATCCTGCCTGGTCATTCTGCAATATCTGCCTGCAGCATCGGGCAGGGCATTGTCAAGCCAGCCCAGAGTAAAGAGAGCTTCATCAGACCCAGTGTTGGGTGTAGGAGCGATCTTCTTGCTGACATGCCCTGGGAGCAGCACAGATGAGGGCTCCATTGAAGGGTCTCTGGAAACAACAAGATGAGCTTCCAAATCAGGATGAAAAAAGAAAGAATTCACATTAAATGTACACAGTATCCAGGAGGACACTGATCATCCCCTTTAATTGATCTGATTTTACCTGTTCCATTTTCTATTACCTTCTTAATTTTTACTTCTTCTTGAATTATATATACCTCCATTTTAAACCCTTTGAAATTTTTAAAAATATTTTAATTATAATTATTTTTCAAAATTCTGCATCAACTTCCTTTTCTATTACTCATTATACAATGTCTTCAAACCTTTTTTCTCCCTTCTTTAAAATTCTTTCTCTCTCTATCTCTTTGTCTTTTCTAAGTTGTATAACTACATAGTCATTAGGTAGATAAACTCCTTTAGGACCACAGTAGAAAACTGATACTCCATAAACCACAGTGTCAGAGAGGTAGTAGAAAGTTGAAGAAGCAGAGAAACCATTCCCAATTAAAGTTACAAGAGAAATCCCCTGAAAGAATGATCAGTGAATTAGACATCGATATCCACCTAGATCAAGATTTCAAAAACGGAGTGATCAAAGTACCGAAGGAAATAAAAGAGATAGTGTTTAGAGATACAAAATATGTCAGAAATGAAATGGAAGCTTTAAAGAAGAGCCGAGTAGAAAATGTAAACCAGTTGACTGAGATGAGGAATGATTTAAAGGTGTAGCAAAGCTTATTTGATAATGCAGAAAAATGAATTAGTGACTTAGAAGACAGGATAATAGAAAGCACCCAATGAGAAGAGCTACAAGAGAAACAATGTGAAACAAATGAAAAAAGCATAAGGGACCTATGGGATAATAGAAAGCCTGCCAAACTTGGCATGATAGAAGTCCCAAAAGGGGAAGAAAGATCAAAGGGGATTGCAAAGGTTTTTGTAGAAATCATGACTGAGAACTTCCAAAACTTACAGAAGGAATCAGATATCCAAGTACAGGAAGCTCAGAGTGTCCCAAACAGGAAGAACACAAATATACCCACACCAAGACATATAATTAAGATGGCCAGATTCAAGAATAAAGATATGATCCTAAAGAGAGCAAGAGAATAGTAAAGTGTGAGTTAAACGGGAATCCCCATAAGGCTACCAGCTGATTTCTCTACAAAAATACTACAGCCCAGAAGGGAGTGGCAAGATATATCCAAAGTCCTGAATGTAAAAATTATATACTGTAAGATAATTTGACCAGCAATGCTATCCTTTTTGGTAGATGTGGAAAAAAATGATTTCACAGACAAGAAAAAGTTTAAAGAGTTTAGCAACACTAGACCCATGCTAAAAGAATTATTGAAAGGCCTACTCTAAAAAGAAAAGCAGCATGATGCTACAGAAATGTGAAACTCACAGCTTGAAAGGTGATAATTAATGAATTACAAATAAAATAAACACAAAATTTTAAAACAATTCATACAAATCATTGAGAGTGGGAGAGGGAAGCAGGAAACTAGAGATATTTTTTTTGGTCTTTCATTTTAAAATTTTTTGTTCTTGGTAGGATGGGTTTGAGATCATGTTACTATCCATTTAATAAATGCAGTTATAGTAATGGTCTAATGGAATTATAAAAAAGTGTAAAAAGAAGACAAAAACTTATCAGGTAGTCACTAAAACTAAATAAAATTCATGATAATACAAAGGAAAATAACCAATCCTTAAAAATAACATGAAGGGAACAAAGTGGAAATACCAAATTAACTGCTAAGATAAGGTCAATTTAGCATTAAACAGAAGCCTATCATCAATTATTGAAAATGTTAATGGACTAAATGCTCCAGTTGAAAGCCACAGAGTGGCAGGCTGGATAATAAAGCAAGAACCTTCAATATGCTGCATACAAGAGACCCACTTCAGAGAGAAGGACACATATAGATTGAGAGTGAAAGGATGGAAAAGGGTATTCCATACAATTTGAAAAGTCATAAAACAGGTGTTGCATTACTGATTTCAGACAAAATACTCTTTAAAACAAAGGCCATAAAGAAAGATAAAGGTACATTTTATAATGATTGAAGGAGTGATACAATATGAGGACAGCACTCTCATTAATATATATGCACCAAATATAGGAGCACATAAGTACATAAAGTAATTACTAACAGATATAAAGGGGTAGTCATATTTGTAGATTTCAACACTGCATTAACATCAATGGACAGATCATCGAGACAGAAAATAAATTAGGCAACAGAAAAATTAAAAAATACAATAGAAATATTAAACTTGGTGGATACTTTCACAGCATTGCAAACCCCCAAAATAGGATATACATTCTTTTCAACTGCACGTGGAACTTTTTCCAGGATTCATGATGTACTTGGGCACAAAAGAAACCTCAGCAATTTTAAGAAGATAGAAATTACCTCAAGCATCTTTACTGACCACAATGCCATGAAGCTAGATCAACAACAGAGAAACAAAGGAGAGCAAAGGAAAACATGGGGATTAATCAATATGTTATTAAAAACCAAGGGGTCAAAGAAGAAATCAAAGCTGAAATGAAAAAGTACCTTGAGAGAAAAGAAAATGAACGCAAAACCACACAAAATTTATGGACACAATAAAAGCAGTGCTGAGAGGGGAGTTTATAGTGCTAAAATGAAGAACAAACACAAATAAACATTCTAACCCACCAGCAGAAAGAAGTAGAAAAACAAGACCAAAAACCCCCAAAAGACAGTGAAAGGAAGAAAATCATCAATATTGGGGAGGAAATAAATAAAATAAGTTTAAAAATTGAATAGGAAAATAGTCAACCAATCCAAAAGCTGGTTTTTCCAAAAAGTAAGTAAAATCGACAAACCTCTGGCCAAACTCAAAAAGAAGAAGAGAGAGAGAGAGCACAAATTAGCAAAATAAGAAAGTAGAATGGAGAAATTACAACAAAAAAATAGAAATACAGAATATCATTTGAGAATATTATGAAGAGTATATGGAACCAAACTGTATAACCTAGAGGAGATGGACAAGTTCTGGAAGCTTACTGTCCACCAAGAGTGAATCAAGACAAAACTGACCCCTTGAACAAACAGAGCACTAGAAATGAAATCAAAATGGCAATATAAAACCTCCCAAACAATAACAGTCCAGGACCAGATGGATTCACAGCGGAATTCTACCAAACAAAGAAGAACTCGTACTAGTCCTTCTCAAACTCTTCCAGAAGATTGAAAAGGAAGGAATACACACAAAGACATTCTATGAAGCCACAATCACCCTAATACCACAACCAGGCAAAGACACTACCAAAATAGAGGATTATAGGCCAATATCACTGATGAACACAGATGCCAATATCCTAACCAAAATAGTAGCAAATAGAATCCCAACACAGAAAAAAGGATTATATATCATGACCAAGTGGGGATCATGCCAGGGTCACAAGGGTGGTTCAACTTATGCAAATCAATGTAAAACAGCACATCAACAAGTGAAAGGACCAAAACCACATGATCATCTCAATAGATGCAGGAAAAACATTTGATAAAATTCAACACCCACATATGATAAAAACTCTCACCAAAGTGGGCATACAGGGAATATATCTCAGCATCATGAAAGCTATAGATAACAAACCTACAGCCAGGATAGTACTCAAAGGTGAGAAAGCCAAATTCTTCCTACTAAAATCTGGGACAGTTAAAGGATGCACACTATCATGACTCCTACTCAAGATAGTCTTGGAAGTCCTAACCACAGCAATCAAACAAGAGAGAGAAGTAAAAGGGATGCCAATTGGAAAGCAAGAGATAAAATCTAATTATATGAAGATAATATGCTACTATTTATAGAAAACCCTACAAGATTCAGAATGAATTTACTATAGCTGATCAAAGAATTCAGCATGGTAGCAGGTTACAAGATTAAAGTTCAAATATCAGTGGCATTTCATAGCGCTAACGATTCAGATAATACTACAGAGCTACAGTCAACATGACAGCACTCTATTGGTAGATAAACATAGATATAGGCCAATGGCACAGAATAGAGAGCCCAGAAATGAACTCGAAAACATTTGGTCAGTTAATCTTAGACAAAGGAGGCAAGAAATAACAATGGAAAAGTGATAGTATCTTGAGCAACTGGTTTTTGGAAAACTGGACAGCAGCATGTAATTCAATGAAGCTAGAAAAGTCCCAATGAAGCTAGAACATCATACACAAAAATAAACTCAGAATGGATCAAACTTAAACATAAGACAATATACAATAAACCACCAAGGGGAAAATATAGGCAAAACGTTATCTGAGATAAGTCTCGAAAATTTTCTCTTAGAAGAAATAAAAGCAAGAATAAACAAATGAGACCTCATGTAACTTACAAGCTTCTGCACAGTAAAGAAACCGGAAGTGAAATAAAAAGACAACCTACGGAATGGGAAAAAAATTTGCATATGAAACCGTCAAAGACTTGATCTCCAGAGTATATAAGCAGCTCATCCAACTGAATAAGAAAAAAAAAAACAACCGAATACAAAATTGGGCAGAAGACCTAAACAAGCAATTCTCCAAGGAAGACATACAAGTGATCAAAAGGCACATCAGAAAATGCTCAATATCACTTATTATCAGAGAAATGCAAATCAAAACTGCAATGAGGTATCACCTCACACCAGTCAGAATAGCCATCATTCAAAAATGCACAGATGACAAATGCTGGAGAGGCTGTGGAATAAAGGGAACCGTCCTTCACTGCTGGGGGCAATTCAGTTTGGTGCAGCCACTGTGGAAAACAGGATGGAGATTCCTCAAAAACCTAGGAATAGACCTACCATATGACCCAGGAATCCCAATCCTGGACATAAATCCAGTAGGAACCCTACTTCAGCATGACACCTGCACACCAATGTTTATAGCCAGCACTATTTACAATAGCCAAGACATGGAAACAGCCTAAATGTCCATCGACAGTTGACTAGATAAAGAAAAGGTGGTATATTTATACAATGGAATAATAGTCAGTCTTATGAACTGACAACATAACGCCATTTTCAGCAACATGGATGCTCCTGGAGAAAATCAGTCTACGTGAAGTAAGCCAGAAAGAGAAAGAAAAATACCATATGAGAAGGCTCATGTATGGTATTTAAAAACAAAACCAAACCAAACAAAAAACTCATAAATACAAAACAGAAATAGACTCGCAGGCAGAGAATACAAAGTTTTGGTTGCCAAGTGGGTGGGGTGTGGGAATAGATAGGCTGGGATGTCAAAATTTTAAAATAGATAAACAGGATTGTACTGTATAGCACAGGGAAATGTATAAAAGATCTTACGGCAGCTCACAGGGGAAAAAAATGGGACAACAAATGTATATATGTTCAATGTAACTAAAAAATTGTGCTCTACGATGGAATTTGAGACAACTTTATAAAATGATTAAAAATCAATAAAAAAAGTTAAAAATGAGAAAAACATGACCCTAATTATTACAGGTGTATTACAGAAAATACAAATTAGAGAGAAAAATAACTATGCAAAAGAGTAGTAAAACCAAAATTCTGTTTTTGTTTTCTTTTTAAGATAAGAAAATCAAAAAACCTCTAGCCAGATGCATCATGAAGAAAAGAGAGATGCTCCAAAGGAATAAAGTCAGAAATAAATGTGGAGAAATAACAATTGTTCCCTCAGATATACAAAAAAGGGATCATTTTGTCAACACTTACATGCAAATAAACTGGACAACTTAGAAGAAATAGACAAATGTCTAGAAAAAGACAGGGATAAAAAGAAACAAATAATTTGAGCAAACTGTTTACTAGAAAAAGGAAAAATCTGCATTTTAAAAAATCATTAAACGTTAGTGAAGATTTAAAAAGCTCCCGTGGAATACTGTACAAAAAAAGAAAGCAAAATTTGTACTCTTCAAACTATTCAAAAATAGTGAAGATGTGGGAAACTCACAAATTAATTCTATGAAGCTTTCATCACCCTGATAACAAAGCCAACAAAAAAAGTACAGGCAAAGTGAATTTCAAGCCAATAGCTTTGATTGATACAGATGCAAAAATTCTTAAAAATATTATTAGCAAGCTAAATCCAGCAATACCTAAAATGAATTATACACCATGATCAACTTTAATTCATTGCAGGGTCATAAGAGAGGTGGAACACACATGAAATCAATCAGTTTGATGCATCACATTCACAACAGAAAAAGGGAAAGTGACATGGTCATCCCAATAAATCCATAAAAAACATTTAACAAACTTCAACTTTTATTAAATAAAAAAGCGGCAACAACAGCGACAACAACAGCAACAACAACAACAGAAACCTCTTAGCAAAGTAGGATTCAGGAAATATATCTCAACATAAATAAACTCATTAATAACAGACACACATACAACATAATGTGCAAAAGTGAATAACCGAAAGCCAAATTAAGGAATAAGGAAAGGATGCCCACTCTCACCATTTCTATTAAACACAGTATGGGAAGTCTTTACAACAGCAATTGCACAGGAAAAAATGTTGTTCAAGTAGGATTGAATGAAGTAAAACTGCTATTATTTTAGATGACATGATAATCTATATAGAGAACCCTAAAGATTCTCCACACAAAAACAAATAAAACTAATAAATACATTTAGGAAAGTAACATGATTCATTATTAACATACAAAAACTGTCACATTTCTTTACCCTAACAAAGAAATATTCCATAATTTTAAAAAGTCCATATGCTATCAGTTCAAAAATAAAAACGTATGAATAGGTTTGAATGAACCAAGGTAATAAAATCTAGAGAACACTGATAAAGAAATTTGAAGATGATGCAAAGAAATGGAAAGAAATCTCAAGGTCTCAGTTTAGAGGAATAAATATTGTTAAAATATACATACTACAAAAGATGTCTGCAGATAAAAAGTGATTCAGATCGAACTACATGATATTTTACACAGAAATTAAAACAGTCCTAAGATTTGTATGGAACAGCAAAATTACCAGAACTTCAAAAGAATCAATGAGGAAAAAGAACAAAGTTGGAGTCATAACCAATAACCCTCCCAGATATCAGACTATATTACAAAAACAGTAATCAAAAGAGCACAATTCTGGAAAATGAACAAACATCTATATCACTGGAGCAGAAAACAGAGGCAGAAATAAAACATCACACCTACGGTCATCTAAACAATGACAAAGGAAAAAAAGTATGCAATGCCTAAAAGACAGTCTTCAGCAAGTGATGTTGAGAAAGCTAGAGAGCTACATGTAAATCAATGAAATTAGAATACTCCCTCAAACTGTGCAAAAATAAAATCAAAATGTTTAAAATATCTGAATCTAATACATGACACAAAAAAAATCCTGGAATCTAACATAGGCAAAAGAAGATACAAATTGTAGCAAAATTTTCTTATGTCAATCTCCCAAGCTGAGAACAATAAAAGCAAAATAATCCAATAGGTCCTAATTAAACTTAAAACCTTCTACACAGCAAAATAAACAATATGAATGGATGAAATTCCAAATGGGAGAAAACATTAGGAAACAATGCAACCAGCAATAGGCTAATTTCTAAAATACACAAATCGTACATACAACTCCATTTCAAAAATCCACAAGCAACTCAGCCAGAAAATGAGCAGAAGACAATTCTCTAAAGAAGACACACAGATGACAATCAGAAACATTAAAGCATGCTCACATAGCTAATCATTATACAAATGCAAGACAAAAATAATATAATGTTTTACGTCACACTAGTGAGATGGGCTGTCATCAAAATGTCTTCAAATAATAAAGACTGGGGCAGTTGTGGAGAATAAGGGACTCTCCAACGCTGTTGGTGGGAATGAAAATTGGTGCAAGCACTTTGGAAACAGTATGGAAGTTCCTTTAAATAATTAAAATAGACCTATCATATGACACAGCAATCCCACTCCTGGGCATATAAAGCATAAAACCTGAAAACAAAGAATCCTAGTGTAAAATATAAGAAGTACACTCTGACATTGGACTTAAATTGATTCTACATATGTCTCCTCTGAAAAGGGAATCAGAAGAAAAACTAAAAAAATATGATTGTATCACTCTAAACAGATATACACTGCAGAAGAAATGATCAATAAAATAAAAAGTCAACCAACACATTGGGAGAATATATTTGCAAGTGATAATTTCCAATCAACTGTTAATATCCAAAAATATGGCAAACTCTTACCCTACAACAACAACAAATAAGACCAAACAATACAATTTAAAAAACTGTTCATAGGAACTGAATAGATACATCTGAATCAATTATCTGTAGAAAACATACAGTAGGCTAAATGACACATGAAAATATATTCAGAGTTATAAATTATTAGGAAAGTCATAAACCAAAAATGAGACAAGACCTCACAATTGTCAGAAGGTTCTCCTCAAAAAGAAAATAAATATATATGTTGGTGAGATTGTGGAGAAAAAGGAACACCATTGACACTGTTGATAGTAATGCAAAGTATTGATTCCATTGCATATATACATCAAATTTTCTTCATCCATTTTTCTGTCGAGGAATTTTGGGTTTGTAGGCTCTTGTCTGAAGGCTCTAGAGAATAAGCCCATGGGCTGAACTGATAAGCTATGAGAAATGTCACATATCCAGGCTGGATAAGAAATTGACTGCTCATTGTATCCAGTATGGATGGCTGGATAGCCTATGTTGGGTAAGATCCTCATAGGAGGACAACCTAAGACAAGCACAGCCGGCTGGATAAGAGATGGCTTACTTAATGAAGTTCCGTGATGAACTTAAAACAATCCTTGATCATTTACATCCTGTGCTTACTGCAGGAGCATAAGGAAATAAATATCTTAAGATTATTAACATTGTTATAAATTAGATGATATGTGAAGCATTGTGCATGTCCTATATAAACCATTTTCTTAAAAAGAGAACTGCTCCACTTCTCTCCACACAGCGTTTGTGTATATATGATATCGTGCCACTGACAGGGTTAATTTAATTTGTTGGGAGTATCTTAAAAGGATGTTACGTTATATAAAATGCTCTTTTGGCACCTATTGAAATTATTATGTGAGTTTTATTTCTCATTCTATTAGTGTGGCATTTCACCTTTATTGATCTGAATATTTTGAGGCATCCTTAAACCCAGGGATAAATCCCTTTACTCATGTATGTGTATGATACATTAAATGTGTTGTTGAATTCATTTTGCTTGTGTTTTATTGAGAATTTTGGCACATAGGTTCATCAGGGGTAATATAACATATTTTGAGTCTAATGTCCTTTCTAGCTTTGTTATGCAAATAAAGCTGGCATCATAAAACAAGTTTGGAATCTATCACCCCCTTCAAATTCTTGGAAGATTTTTGGAAGAATTGGTGAAAACTTGTCTTCAAATGTATGACAGACTTCACCAGTAAAGTCATCTTGTAAATATTTTCTGGTTTAGGAGCTTTGGATTACTGATTTTCTCATGCACACTTTTGCTGTATTTAACTTTCTAATTTCTTCTTGATTCAGTATTGGAAGACATATGTTTCTGGGTATTGGTCTTTTGTTCTGGGTCATTCAAATCGTTGGCTTGTGGTAATTTCTTATGATGCTATGCATCTCTACAGCATCAGTGGTAATATCTTCTCTATTATTTCTAATTTTATTTGAGTTTTTATTTTGTTAGCCAACCTAAACGTTTTTCCACTTTATGTTTAAAAGAAACAGACATTGTGTTTTTTGTATCTTTTCTATTGTTTCTCTTGTTATTTGCCTTACTCTCATTGATTCAATTTTCTTCTTTATTCTTTCTGTTTTCTCCTAGATTCTTTTGTTTTTTAACATTTTTTATTGATTTATAATCATTTTACAATGTTGTGTCAAATTGCAGTGTTCTGCACAATTTTTCAGTCATTCATGGACATATACACCATCATTGTCACATTTTTTCTCTGTGATTTATCATAATATTTTGTGTATATTTCTCTGTGATATGCAGTGTAATCTTGTTTATCTATTCTACAATACTGAAACACCAGTCTTTCTCTTCTCACCCTCTACCCCCCTGGTAACCACAAGTCTGTATTCACTGTTCATGAGTGTATTTCTGTCCTGTATTTATGCTTTGTTTGTGTTTGTTTGTTTGTTTTTGTTTTTGTTTTTTAGATTCCACATATGAGCGATCTCATATGGTATTTTTCTTTCTTTTTCTGGCTTATTTCACTTAGAATTGCATTCTCTAGGAGTATCCATGTTGCAGCAAATGGCATTATGTTGTCGGTTTTTATGGCTGATTAGTATTCCACTGTATAAATATACCACATCTTCTTTGTCCAGTCACCTTTTGATGGATATTTAGGCTGTTTCCATGTTTTGGCTATTGTAAATAGTGCTGCTATGAACATTGGGGTGCAGGTGTCATCCAGAAGTAGATTTCCTTCTGGATACAAGCCCAGGAGTGGGATTCCTGTATCATATGGTAAGTCAATTCCTATTCTTTTGAGGAATCTCCACACTGTTTTCCATAGTGGCTGCACCAAACTGCATTCCAACCAGGAGTGTAGGAGGGTTCCCCTTTCTCCACAGCCTCTCCAGCATTTGTCATTTTTGGATTTTTGAATGACGGCCATTCTGACTGGTGTGAGGTGATACCTCATTGTAGTTTTGATTTGCATTTTTCTGATAATTTGTGATTTGAACATTTTTTCATGTGCTTTTTGATCATTTATATGTCTTCCTTGGAGAATTGCTTTAATGCAATCCCTATCCAATTACCCAGGACATATTTCACAGAACTAGAACAAATCATAATAAAATTTATATGGAACCATCAAAGATCTAGAATTGCTAAAGCATTACTGAAGAGAAAGAAAGAGGCTGGAGGAATAACTCTCCCAGACTTCAAACAATTCTGTAGAGCTACAGTCATCAAGACAGCATGGTATTGGTACCAAAACATACATATGGAAAAATGGAACAGGATAGAGGGCCCAGAAATGAACCCACAAACCTTTGGTCAACTAATCTTCGACAAAGGAGGCAAGAATATACAATGGAATAAAGACAGTCTCTTCAGCAAATGGTGTTGGGAAAATTGGACAGAAGCATGAAAAACAATGAAGCTAGAACACACCCTTACACCATATACAAAAATCAACTCAAAATGGATTAAAGGCTTAAACATAAGACAAGATACAATAAACCTCCTGGAGGAAAACATAGGCAAAACATTATCTGACATAAATTTCAAAAATTTTCTCCTAGAAGAAATAAAAGCAAGAATAAACAAATGGGACCTAATGAAACTTACAAGCTTCTGCAGAGCAAAGGAACCAGAAATAAAAGAAGAAAACCTATGGAATGGGACAAAATTTTTGCCAGTGAAACCGAAAAAGGCTTGATCTCCAAAATATATAAGCAGCTCATATGACTCAATAAGAAAAATATGAACAACCCAATCCAAAAATGGGCAGAAGATCTCCTAGATTCTTGATGTGTAAAGTTTAGAAGTGTGAATCTTTGTATTTCTTTTATTATTAAATATTATATAATTATTTATTTATTTACATATTTATTCATTTATTTATCTTTGAAATATGCCATTTACAATGTGTCAATCTGTGATGTATAGCATATTGTCCCCGTACATCCATATATTTCTGTGCATATAAAATTTTACTTCACGATATTTAACATACTGCCATGTGTCATACAAAAGAAATTTTGAAAACATCTATTTTTATATATACTGTATAACATTTATAATTCTACAGCTCCCAAATATATCCTCTCGCAGCCCCTTTCCGCAGTAATCATAAAATTGTTTAGTAGATCTGCGAGTGTGTTTCAGTTTTGTTGATGAAATCATTGTGTTCCCATCCAAATTTTTTTTAAGCTTCTTCATATGAAATATCATGTATTATATTTCTTTGTTTCTGGCTTACTTCATTTAGAATGACACTTTTTGGGGACATCCATTTTGCTGCAAATCTCATTGTTTTATCATTTTTTATTGCAGAATATTATTCCATTGTGTAAATACAGCATAACATCTGTATACTGTCATCTGTTGTTGTACAATTTGGTTGCTTCCATGTTGTGGCTGTTGTATACAGCACTGCTAAGGATATTGTGGTGCAGGTGTCTTTTTGAAATAGGGTTCCCTTTGATATGTACCCAGAAGTGGGATTGCTGGATCGTATGTTAAGTTTCTTTTTATTCATTAGAAGAATCCCCATCCTGGTTTCCACAATGACTGCACCAAACTACATTCCTACCAACAATGTAGGAAGTTTCCCTTTCCCCACAGCTTCCGCTTCTCCACAGCTTCCCCAGCATTTATTGTTAGTGGACTTTTGAATGATGAGCATTGTGACTACCGTGAAGTGATACTTCATTATAGTTTTGAATTGCCCTTCTCTGATAATAATAGTGAGCAATTTTATTTTTTCATATATCTGTGTGGCATTTGAATATCTCTATTGAAGAATTGCTTGTTTAGGGCTTCTGCACATTTTCAGATTGGGTTTCTTGCTTTTTTAATTATTGTTAGTTTGTATGGAGTCTTTATATTTTGGAAATTAAGACTTTGTCAGTTGCATCAGTTCTAAATTTTCCTCTCAGCCTGTAGGTTGTCATTTTGCTTTGTTTACGGTTCCCTTTGCTGTGCAAAAGCTTATAAGTTTTATTAGGTCCCATTTATTAATTTTGCTCTTACATCCCTTCCTGGGTAGTCTATTCTAGGAGATCATTGCTGAGATTTATCTCAGAGTGTTTTGTCTATGTTTTCTTCTAGGAGATTTACTGGATCTTGCTTATATTAAAGTCTTTGAGCCATTTTGAGTTTATTCTTGTGTTTGGAGTGAAGGATTGTTCTAACTCCATTGCTCTGATGCTTCTATCCAGTTATCCCAATGCCAGTTGGTGAAGAAATGGTCTTTTCTCTGTCATATTCTTGGCTACTCTGTCAAAGATTAATTGAACAAAGGCCTGTATATTTATTCCTAGGATCTCTATTTTGTTCCATTTGTCCATATGCCTGTTTCTGTATCAATATCATGTCATTTTCATTATTGGAGCTCTGCAATAGTGTATGGAGACCTGATGAGTTATTCCTCCCACCACTTTCTTTTACTTCAATATTGCTTTGGAAACTATGGATATTTAATGACCCTATGTAAATATTAGGATCATTTGTTTCAGTCCTAAAAAGAAATGTTTTGCATAATTTGATAGGAAATCAAATTTTCTTGCCTGATCATTGTGGCTAGGATTTCCAAGACTATAATGTATTGAAATTGTGAGAATGAGCAATCTTGTCTTGTCTCAGGTTTTTGTGATAACGGTTGCAGTTTTTCACCATTGAGTATTTTGCTGGCTATATAATTGTCATTAATCGCTATTTTTATGTTGACATATGGTCCCTCATTACCCACTGTGTTAAGAACATTTTTTGCAGATAGGTTTTAAAAGTTATCAAACATTTTTTCTGCATCTACTGAGATTATCAAGTGGTTTTTTGTCCTCTCTTTTGTTGATATGTTTTATCACAATTGATTGATTGATTTGCATATGTTACACCATCCTTGTGTTTCTGGGATGTACTTAACTTCATAATGGTGTATGATCTTTTTTTACATGCTGTTGAATTCTGTTTGCTAATAATTACTTACGGACTATTACATCTATGTTTATAAATGATCTTCCCCTATACTTTTCTTTTTAGGTAGTGTCTTTGTCTCATTTTGTTACCAGGTTAATGTTGGCCTTATGGTGTGAGTTTGGGAGTACTCTGTCCATATCAAGCTTTTGGAAGTGTTTGAGGAGGACTAGTATGGATTTTTCTTTGTATGTTTGGTCAAATTCCCCAGTGAATCTATTTGGGTTTGAATTTTTGTTTGCAGAGATTTTTCATTTTATTCATAATTCTATTCCATTTCTGGTGATCTGTCTGTTCAAATGGTCAATTTCTTCTTGATGCAATAATGGTGGGCTGAATGTTTCCAGAAACTTCTCCATTTTTTCTAGATTATCCAGTTTGTTTCCATGCAGTTGCTCATGGTATACCCTTATGGTGTTTTGCAAATTTGATATACTCTTTGTAGTTTCCCCATTTTCATTTCTTATATTACTTGTGTTCTCTCTCTATTCTTGTTGGTGAGCCTGTCCTGAGTTTTGTAAGTTTTGTTGACTAGTTCAAAAAACAGTTTGATTGATTTTTCTATTTTTTAATCTTTATTTCAATTCTTTCTCCCTTGATCTATATTTTCCCACTTTCTGCTGACTTTTGGTTGTGTTTGCTCTTCTCTTCATGATTAGTTTAAATAGAACTTTAGATTATTTATTTGAAATTGCTCTTCAACTTTGGGGCGGACCTTGTCAGTGTGAACTTCCTTCTTAAGCCTACTTTAACTGTATTCCAAAATTTGTGTGTAGTTTTCTGTCATATTTCTCAAGATATTTTTTAAATTCTTCTTTTAATTCATCACCTCTACCCCTTGTTTTATTACCATGTTTTTAATTTACATGCTGTCATTTTTTCTCCCTGTTTTTCTGTGATTGATTTCTAGTTTCATGACATTATACTCAGAAAAGATGCTTGAAATGATTTTTGTGTTTAAATTTGTTGAGGCTTCTTCTGTGCCTCAGTACATAAACTTTCCTAGGAAATGTTCCATGTGCACTGGAAAAGAATGTATATTCTGTTTTGGGGAGAAGTAGTGTATTGAAAATATCAACCAAATCCAATTATTTTATCGTATCTTTTAGTATCTTTGTTCCGTCATTAATTTTCTGTCTGAAAGACCAGTCTAGTGATGGTAATGGGGAGTTATATTCTCCTACTGTGATTGTGTTCCCATAGATTTCTCCCTCTTTATCTATTAGTATTTGCTTTATGTATTTAGGTGCTCCTATATTTAGTGCATATATATTAATGAGGATAATACCCTCATTTTTATTGCTCCTTTAATCATTATATCATGTCCTTGTTTAACTTCCTCTATGGCCTTTGTTGTAAAGTGTATTTTGTGTGAAGTCAGTACTGCTAGTCCTGCTTTCTTGTCATGTCCACTTGCATAATATATATTTTTCCATCTTCTGAATTTGAGTTTATGTGTGCTCCTCTTTCTAAACTGGGTCTCTTGTATGCTTCATAATGTAGGATCTTGTTATATTATCCCATCTAACAATATATATCTTTTGATTGAAGCAGTAAGTCCTTTAACATTTCTGATAATTATTTATAGACTGGTGTTTATTTCCATTTTGAACTTCATTTTCCAGTTGATTTGGTATTTACTTTTTGTTCATTTCTTTTTCTTTTTGTGGCTTTATAAGTTTTCTTTTATTATCTTGGTTTTTTTCTGGCTTTGTGAATTCATTGTAGGATTTTGACTTATGGTTACACTGTTTTGTATGTATATTGACCCGTTACTATATCTGTTTAAATTACCTGAAAAGAATACATACTCAAACGCATCATAAAGAGAACAGAAGTGAGATTAAAATACTCTGTATTGTCCTGTTGCACTCTCTAACTCATAAAAATTTTGATGTCCTGTTTTACAACATCATGTTTATTCTGTTGTAAGTCACTGTAGCTATTGCCTTTCTAATTATGCCTTTCTCTTTTCTATAGCATTCTGCTTCTTTATTTTTAGAGTAGTTGTTTCATTATTTTTCTGTTGCTAAATTCTTTTAGTATTTGCTTGTGTGGAGATTATTGATCTCTCCTTCTATTCTAAAGGATAGCCTTGCTTGATATATTATCTTAGATAACAGCTTTCTTTCATTCTGAACTTTGAATATATCTTGCCACTGCCACCTGCCTATTGTATTTGTGTGGGAAACGTGTTTAAAAATATAATCTATATAATTATATATATGTAAAGAATATCTACAAATGAAGTTAAAAAATAAGGAGAAAACCTATACATTAAAAAATAGAAAACATTGATGAAGGAAATTAAAACTGATCCAAAGAAATGAAAATATCTCTTATGTTAATGATGTGAAATAATGTGGTTGAAACAACCATACTACCCAAAGGAATCTACATTTAGTGTGATTCATGGCAAAATACCCATGAGATTTTTCCATTAAATAGAAGAAATTATTTCAAAATTTATATGTAACAACAAAGAACTTGAGTTACCAAAATAATCTTAAAAAGGGTATTAAATATAATAGTGTAAAGTTCTCTGATGTTAAACAGTCCTACAAAACTTTAGTAATTTAAACAACATGATACTGGCTCAAAAACTGACAGCAATCATTAGAAGAGAATAGAGCAACCAGATATAACCCCTCACACCTATGATCAATTAACCCATGAATACGGAAACAAGAGTATGAAATGAAGAAAAGAGATTCTCCTCAATTAGTAGTGCTGGGGAGATTGAACAAGTGAAAGATAGGGTAGAGTATTTCCTCACATTGTATACAATCAGTAAGCACAGAATATCTTTTATTTATTATGTTTACTTATATTTCTTGCACCTGTAATTTATAGATCTATGTTTAGATCTTTTATTTCACTTATCAAATGTATTCCTATATTATTCTGTTTGGTATAACTTTACACAAAATTGTTTTCCTAATTTCTCTTTCTGATAATGTGCTTTACTATATAAAAATGCAATGGAGATTTGTATACTGATTTTGTATTCTGCAAGTTTACTAAGTTTGTTCATTATTTCTAACAGTCACTAGAGGAGTGTATGGGCTTTTTTACATATATATAAATATGTCATCTGTAAATACTGTACTACTTGCTTACAACTTGAATGCCTTTTATATTTTTTCTTGACTAGTTTTTCTGGCTAGAAGTTTTAGCAGTGTAATTAAGGACTTGGGAGAATGAGCTCCTTTTTCTTATTACTGGAGTAAATGAAAACCTTCCTGTATGTTAACATTGAACTTGATGTTAGTCATGGGTTTTTCATATATGGCTTTTATTATGTTTAGTCATATTCTATCTAGGGTAAATTTGTTACGAATTTTTATATAAATAGTTAAGGTCAGATCTGTGAATAATTTCCTACATATTTTGAGATTGTTATTTTTGAATTCTTTGTTATTTAAGGGATGGTATCAAATTTATTGATTTGTGTATGTTAAATAAAATTTATGAATCAGTACTAAATCCAACTTATCTATACTTTAGAATATACCATGAATTCAGCTTGATAATGTTTACTTAGAATGGAATATACACATACTGTAGGAAAAATTTTCATTGTAGCTTGAGTGAACATTTATTTATTTAAAAATTTTATCTCTCATTTTGAATTTGGCTTATGTTTAATGGAATTTATGTCTAAATAAAGAATACAACTATGGTAGAACTGGATTTACTACAGTTTACTGATACAGAACCTAACTATTATTAACAATTAGTGTACAAAACACTTGCCTTAAAATGCCACATTATACTATCAATGCCAACTGTTTCAGGACTGAGAAACATATTGCTTCCTAAAATGCATTACCTGGTATTTTCCACCCGAACCCACATATACTGTTATTTCTTTGATTTTGATTGTTTGCCCATTAATGGAGGTACTGTATATTGAACCCAGGATCATGTGTATAAGTGTATTTATCAACATCATTTTGGAACACTTAACAGAAGCCACAAGAGTATGGATTGTAAAGATGACAAGAAAGTTTATTCCTTCTAGGGACTGAAAAACCTCTGAGTGAAAGAATGGCAAAAGTAAACATTTGTAAGAATAGTATAAGATTTTCTCTTTTGTAATTTTACAGTAGAATACTAAATTACATTTGTTTTACTTATAGCATTGAATTACAATTTAAAACAAAATTATCCCATTTGAGGTTACTTAAATTTGATTCACTATTTTAATCAAGTTTTACTTCATAAATATTTACCATTTACTTATAAACATAGCAAATGCACTGATAATTATTCTACTCATGTTTTGAATATAGAGCTACTTATTGTAAAGTAAACAGATAAGTAAATTCTTCAATTTCCAAATCAAATTAAGTTTAACTTTAATTACAAATTATAATGAAATAGGTATACCTTCTCTATACAGGTTTTACACAAATTTCACTTTAAATTCCATAACTTTAAAATTATTATATATGTTTTGTGCATTATTTATACACTGTTCACAAATCTGGTATAAATTTGTGTACAAAAGTATGGAGATTGGTTTTATTTCATAGACCCCAAAATTAAATTATTTAAAAAGATTTTGTTGGGATAATATTTGCAGATCACACTATAAAAATAAGCATCCTATATGTTTCATTTTAACTGGGTGAATGAGAAATAATCACTGACTGAATGTTACACTTGAGTTTGTAGGAGACCAGTCGTTTTGTGATGTCACATCTACTCAAGTTGAAATCCATTGTGATGGCCTAGCAGTTTACCTGTGCACGCCTGCCAGAGCAGCATTTGAAGCTGCAGTGCTCAAAATCATGCAGATTAAAAAAGTAGCTGTAGAAAAAGTTATTTGAGATGACACATGATTCTTCAGAAATCCAAGATGTGTCCCATAAAAATGGACAAACTTGTTCAGGAATCTCCAGTAGATCTCTATTATGTGATCAAACATTCTCTGGGGTCTTGTCTTGAGGTCTATGATTGAAGAAAATTATTTTCAGACTTTGAAGAATCCTGGTTTAAAAGTCCATGAGAGACACATTGTGTCTCTGAACCAGATGAAGATAATGATTTTCGTTCTCTGACATTTCCAAGAAAACTCTGGAAAATGGCTGGGAGTGACCAATTTAAATCCATGTGGTGGGATGATAATGGAACTTCCATAGTGATTGGTGAAGGTGTCTTTAAGAAGGAAGTTTTGGAAAGAAGGGCCCCTTTCAGAATATTTGAAACTGGAAGTATGAAAATTTAGTTAGACAGCTTAGCATTTATGGGTTTAGTAAAGTGCGGCAGAATACTCAAAGATCTGTTTCTCCTGCTGACTTTCTGGCAGAAGGAAAAGAAGTCTCTGTTTTAAGCAAGGTTTTCAGTAATTGCAGTTACGACTTGGTAACATATATAAAATTCTATTTTGTACATCAACCTATGGTAATATAAATGTAAAGCTAGATTTTGAAAATTGTATAAAACTACTAAGGCTAAAATTCTTTACTTTTTTTAAAAATGAGGACAGTGCCTTAAGTATTCAAGATTATGAGAAACGTTCCCAGCAACTATGAATCTTACCAGAAACTAAATAAAGGTATTAAAGCTGCTTTTAAAAAGTGGCTTTCACCATTACTGCAAATACTAACTTCTTAAATTTGATGATATACTATTTAAATGTGTATATTCCAAATAAAGAATTTCAAAATATAGTCAGCAATGTTCATATTTTGATGATATTTTATTTGCATAATCAATATGAAATCTGAGGTTTTATAGGATAGGCTTATTGTAGTCTTGTATTTTCGTTTAAAATATTACTAAAATCTTTCTCCATTGGTGGCAGCTGCAGTTCTGCCATAATCCAAATCTTAAACAAGTCTGTTCCCAGCTTTTAGTGAAAATAAAAAGAAGAGTTGGGATTAAAAATGCCTCTCTGGTATCTTCATTGGCTGAAGATTTCAAGAAGAAGCACTTTAAAGCAGGGGGTAATGTGCATAATCATAATTCTGATTTTGTGGCTGACACTATTGGAGAAAGTGAATTTTTACTTTCTACAAATTTAAACATGCCTCTAATAAGGAAGCCCTCTACTAGCCACGTAATTGGTGATACAACAACGCCGATCAGAGGTGATTTTCTCCTCTATTATCAATGTCAGTTAGACCACCAGAAAAAATTGCAGTGGATCAATGTGCTATTTTAAATCAGTTCACCACTGTCCACGGGCACTATCAAAGCAGCTACACTGAAGCAAATGGTAGTGTTGTGAACTTCATTAAAATCATAAATTCTGCATCTCAGTACAGCATCTTGTCTCCCACACAGAGGAATTATTTGGACTGATGATGGAGCCTTCTACTTTTCCAAATAGATATCACAACATATCTGCCATTGAAGGTCGTTCTTTTAACTTCAACCAGGGATCAACCCACGGTTTCCAGTGACAGTGATAGCTGATACATCAGCTACCTCTTTTTCAAGGCCAACTTATCAGCCATCTTCAGTTTATGAAAGTCATCCTAATTACAACTGATTTACCAGAGGACTACCAGATTATGCAGTATGACAAAGATTAATATTGATGTTGGCAAATGTTGACAAATATCTGCAATTTTCTTATTTGAACAATAAACATAGATGTGTACTTGTATTTTCCTTATATTTTTTAGAATAGGATAAAGAGTTAAACAGGAGTCTAAGTTACCATTTTAAGAAAAAAAGAGATATTTGATTGACATGATCATTTGATGGAAAAATATGGGTGCAATTTTAAATAATTTCTTTGAAGGAAGAAGAGAAAATGGAAGAATTTGGAAAAGGACTAAAACATAGAGAAATGGAAAAGTACTAAGTGGTTCCTGGTTCATCCTGGAAAGTATTAAATATGTTAACTTAGGGTACGTTTGAACAGGATATAAATGCAGGAACCTGTCCAGGGATCATGGTCTCTTTTATGTCATCCCTGGTATCATAATGGTCACATGGTGTAGTCTCAGATGGCACATTCAGCATGTGGAAGAATTTCAAAAGTAATTTTATCTATGATCTTCTTTGTGCTGTTCTCAAAGCATTCCAATTGTTGCTTTCATTTCCTGCCCTGAATTCTACGCTATATTTTTTAGTCAATAGTTTATGTTGCTTTTGTGTTCCAACCAAAGACAAACTTACGTTCTCAGGGTGGCACTTAAAGCCTTTCCAACTCTAAGCCCACAAACTCAACATAGCTTAGTCTTTTTTTATAGATCTGGCATCTGACTACCTTGGCATATCGTTATGTTTCACTGTATTTGGGGATACATCCAGGCAAATGCTTGTGAACAATGTTAGCTCCAACCTCAAAACTATTGCTCCAGCTCATCCTTGGACTTAAGATGTCCTCCTTTTACCTACTTTGATTTTCCCAGTCTCAGTACAGAAACTACCTCCTTCAGAAGTTTTCTGTCTATCACCCTTTCCTTGTCTAACTTGGATACCAGCACAGTAAGCACAGCACATGCCACAGGATGCATTTTATTATTTAGTGAATGAAAAAAACATGTTGACTTTAAGCAAAATCCACTTTCTTGAAACAAGAAAACTCGCATGGTTTCCCAACTATTTTGTTATGGTCTTTACTCTTCACCACAAACTAGCTCTTTTCGTAGCCCAAGGCTAGTCACTCAAGACAGTAATTCGAGGTAGGTACAGGAGATAAAGTATTATTTTCTTCTTAATTCATGCCTCCCAGAGGTGTAAAGCATTCTATTCTCATTTGCTGGATTTTTCCTGTCCCTTCATCACCCATCCAACCCAAAATAGCTGATTCTCTTCCCCATACCAATATCTATACTGCCTTCTAATTAATTTACTTCTTAGATTCAGAGCTTTAACCAAAAAAGACAGTGCCATTGCAAACATGTAATGTAGGATTATACACCCCACATAAATTGTGCCCTTTCTAACCTTCACACTGGAAGTATCTAACAGTTACTTGACCCTTGGTTGGGGTGGTCGTTTTCAGTAATCAAATTGCAATCTAAAATGTGTGGACTAAATAGAGGTGAGGGTGGTAGAATTAAAAATTTGTCCAACTGCAAGAATACCAAATTTCTGAAGATATTAGGAAATATAAAATATTCATGGAGGATTTTGACTATTTCCCATTAATTTAAAATAAAAGTGTAGCATTTTCAGAATGTGAAATTCCCTGAAATTTTGAAAAATTTTAGACTAGGTCAGGTAACCTAAGGCTTTTGCTCACAATCATGCAGCCAGTGTCAGCTGATAAGACTGGAATGGCAATATTGTGTCATGTAAATGTGTCACCATTTGTGAAGAAAGACTTTGATAATCTGGAGAATGGTAAAATTGGCCATGGTGAACTCTACCAACATCTCAACAATATGAACTTTACCAAGAGAAGAAAAGCACCCACTTGCAGCTGGTGATCTGGGTCTGGACATCAGTGGTTTTTCCTAAAACAGAAATATCAAGCTTTAAAATTTGTCAGCCCAACTATGATGCTGACTATTTTGTTGCTTATATTAGCAGTCTGGGGCTCAGATGGGCTGGTTCAGCAGCTAGTTCCCAGTTCTGTTATCACACAGTCGGTCTTACTGTGATCATCATAACAAGGTTCTATACTGATAAGTCAAAAGCTACACTTTACTTTCAAAATTAGAAATCCTAGAGAAGAATATTGTTTGTCCATCTGTAGTTTTCTACCTGGGAAATCCTAGACTTTTGGCAAAAGTACATAATTTGGCTGGTGTTTGAAAACTATTCTCTGAGCTCTGCCCACTGAATTCTTCCCACTAAATACTACAAAATCTGTCTGCCACTGTATGAGTGTGTGAAGATGGATAGTTAAGTAGTGAATAAGTTTGTCTTAGTTGAGTCATTAGTGAATTATTCCTCTGCATCTGACAGAATCCCTGTGAATTAAAAATTTCATTGAGCCACCAGATTTTCTTCCGATCAGGGAGAGGTAGATTATATTTCTCCCATTATTCTAATTGTTACCTGTTCATCGAATCCCTAGCTAATGCTAGGGCCAAGCCACTGAATCCTTGAGTTTGACAGAGGCATATACATTCTCCAGTTCCCAGAGCCCAGCACAGGGCTGTGTCTCCTTTTAAATTTAAGCTTATGTCCAATTTCTTTTTTCTTCTAATTCTAATTGTTGACATATCTTATTTTTTCTTTGAACACCCCATGACTAATTTATAGAGACTGAACCGCTGATTTATTTTCTTTAAGCTACAAATTGCAATAACCTTTCTTTCCTTGGACTACCAGGATTACAGTGAGAATAGTCATCATTTTGAAAGCAGTCCTCAGTCCTAATAATGCAGAAACTTTACAGTTCTTTGCCCAGCACTTGAGCGAGGATGTTTGTTGTGGGTCTGAGGCATTATCCTCACATCCCATAAGGCAACCATGAGAAAACAGCACATTGTTATCCAAAATCAAATTTTGTCACTATTGCATTCCCATTGCAAAACAGTTAAGAATTGTAGGAGTTCTGAGATTTTACCATGCTGAGATTATTAGCAACCTAGCATGTTCATTTCTTACAGATGCTCTAGTGGAGATGAGACTTTTGGTCTGTGATAATGAAGTTTATAACTCACAGCAAAAGCAGCCAGGGTTAACATTTGTATCCATTTCCTAATCTCAGGTGAATATACAAAGTGAAATTTTGATTCCAGGGAAGCAGTGGGCTGTTAACATGAAGAAAGTTTAAAGCATGGTAAACAATAATTTTATTGTTATCTTTAAGTATAATTTATTAGAATCACTTATTTATAAGTATCTTTACCTAAGATAAGTATATCATGAGTCAAGATTACTTGCTGAAAAACAATCATTATAAATGACATGGAAAAAAGTGAACATTGACTTTCCATTTTATCTTCTGCTTTTATTGAGACATAATTCGCATAAAACATTGTGTAAGTTTAGGTGCACAGGATAGTGATTTGATTTACAAGTATCATGAAATAAATATCATAGCAACTTTAGGGAGAATTCATTATCTAATTTAGATAAAATTGTAAAGACATAAATTTGTCTTTTGGTTGTGATGAGAAACATTAATGTCTACTCTCTTAATAACATTGATAAAGAACATAAAGCAGTATTAATTTTAATTTTCATGTTACTACGGGTAATCCCTAGAACACGATTATTTTACAGGTGGAGGTTTGTAGCTTTTGAGCTCATTAATCAAATTCTCCCTTCCCAACCATTGCCTCTGTTAACTACAAATCTAATTATTTTCTATATGTATGTTTGTTTGTTTTTGAAGTGTACTTTAATCTAAAACACTGTGTTAGTTTCTCTTACACAACATACTGTTTGCTGTTTTTAATACATTTCAAACTGATCACCAGAATATATCTAGATATGATATGTTGCTATTTAAAGATATTTAATAGTTATTGGCTATTCCCCATACAGTACATTCCTTGTCCCTGACTCATGTAATTTGCAACTGGAAAACTTTCTCTCTTAATTTCCTCAATTTTTCTTTTCCTCACCCCATTTCACTCCTTGTGAACAACCTGTTTCTTTCCATATCTATAATTCCTTTTCTGTGTTTTTATTTTCATTTGTTTCAAATTCCTAATATGAGTAAAATTATTCAGCATTTGTCATTCCCTTTCTGAACTATTTCACTTAGCATATTACCCACTTGGTCAACCCATTTGTTGCAAATGGCAAGATCTTATTATTTTTAGAGCTGAGTAATAACCCATTGTAATTTTATGTGTGTGTGTGCATATAAATATATATATATATATATATATATATATAAATCTGTACTTAAGATGGGTATATATATATACTATAAACACACATCTTATGTATCCATCATCTTTTGATGCACAATTAATTTGCTTCTATATCCTGCCTATTGTGGATAATGCTGCAGTGAATATAGGGTTGAATTTATCTTTTATAGTGTTTTTATTTTCTTGGAATTAGTATCCCGATATATATATATATATATATATCGGGATATATATATATGTTGGATAATGTTTTATTTTTAATTTTTAGATAAAGCTCCATGTTGTTTCCCACAGTGAAATCGCATATTTACTTTCACTACAGCAGTGCATCAGGATTGTTTTTCTTACATCCTAAACAACAGTTATGTTTGTTATCTTTTTGATCATAGTCATTCCCACAGGAGTGGCATAAAACCTCATTGTGTTTTGGACTTGCATTTTTCTGATGGTTAGTGATGTTGATCGGTTGCATGTACCAGGTGGTAAACTTTCCCTACTTTTTATTCATTTATTGTAATGAGCTTAATAACCATAACTGTCTGATTTAATTTTCAGGCATTCTGTTGTGTTCCATTATTCTGTTTGTTCTGTGCCACTACCATATTCTTTTTAATACTGTAGCTTTGTATTATATTTTAAAATCAGGGACAGTGATACATTCTCTTTGTTCTTTGTTAAAGTTATTTCTCTTTTTAGTTTGTTTGTTTTCCTTCCTTTCTTTTTTTTTTTAAGTGATTTCACTTCTTTTGTGTTTACATGTAAATTTTACAATTATTTTTTGTAAGGGTCTGAAAATGCCCTTGGTATTTTGATAAGCTCTGAATTTTATTTGTGTATTTTTTTTGACTAATAAATAAATTTGTCATTTAAACAATATTTCTTTCCTCATCTACTAACACAATATATCCTTTCATCTGTTTGCATTACCCTCAATTTCTCTTATAAATATTTTATAGTTTCCTGAGTACAGTTTTTTACCCTCCTTGGTTGGATAGATTTCTTAATTTTTTTGTAATTCAACTGTAAATGAGACAGTTCCCTCATTTTCTGTATCAGTTAGCTTCTTGTTAGTTTGCAGAAACACAAGATTTCTGTATGATAATTTTACATTCGGAAATTTTACCAAATGCATTGATAAGCCCTAGTAGTATTGTGGCACCATTTTTAGGATTTCTGTTTAAAGTATGTCATCTGCAAACAGATACTTTTACTCCTTTTCTTAATTAGCAATATTTTATTTATTTTTATTTTGAATAGCTATGGCTTGAATTTCCAAACTATACTGAATAAAAGTGGTAAGAGTGAGCATTCTTGTCTTCTTCCTGCTCTTATTGGAGATGCTTTCAGCTTTTAATCAGTGAGTGTCATGTTAGCTGACTTCTTGTCATATATGACCTTAACTGTGTTGAGGTATGTTTCCTCATGCTCACTTTGAGGAGAAAAATATTCATAAATAGATACTGAATTTGTCAAAACAATCTATGACCCTATTGCGGTGACCATATAATTTTTATTCTTCAGGTTGTTAGTGTGGTGTATCATACTGATTAATTTGTGGGTATTGAATCACTTTTGCATCCCTGGAATAAAATGGACTTAATCATAATGTATAATCCTCTTAATGTATTGTTGGATTTGCTAACAATTTAGTGGTGACTTTTGCATCTATGTTTATCAGTAGTATGTAACCTGTAATTTTTTGAGGTATTTGTTCCAGTTATAGTAGTAGTGTGATAAAGAAATGTGGGGTAGAAAGCCTCCCTTCCTCTTGAAATTTTTGGAAATCTCTGAGAAGTATAGGTGATGGCTCTTCTCTAAATGTTTGGCAGAAATCACCTGTGAAGCTGTCTAGGCCTGGAATTTTGTTTCTTGGGAAAATTTTTTAAATACTTATTCAATTTCATTAGTGATAATCTGTTCATATTATCTTTCTCATTCCATTCTGGAGATTAAATCTTTCTAAGAAGTTGTCCATTTGTTCTAGGGTTTCCATTTTATTGGCATATTTGTTTTATCATCTTATGATGCTTTGTATTTCTTTGATATAAGCTGTTTCTTCTCATTTATTTCTGAGCTAATTAATCTGTAACTCTTTTTTGTTCATGTACCTGGTTAAAGTTTTTCAACTTTATTTATATTTCAAAAGCCATTATTTAGTTTAATTAAATGTTTATATTTTTAATCCTTATTTTATTTAATTATGTTCTGTCCCTTCAGCTGTCTTTCCTTCTACTAAAATGTTTTTCTTATTATTTTGATACATATTTTGGTTGTAAGAATATTTTATAAGAGAGAGATGTTTCTTATTTGTGTAAGTGGGATTATTTTGCTATAAGCATCCCTATTAATACTGCTTCTGTTTTACCTAATGGATTTTGTTTTTGTTGTCATAATTCTTTATTTATTTTTTCTTTGATTTATACAGCAATCTATTTGTTGTTAATATTGTATGATTTATCCTCCACACTTTAGTATTTTTCTCAGGTTTTTTCATTTTAGTAAATTACTATTTTCACAGAATCCACAAGTTTCTTCAGAAAACAAGGAGAAAAATATTGAAATTTTTACATACATCTAAAAGAACCAAAGTTTCTAAAATTATTTTGAAAAATGAACATAGCAGTGGATATTACCCTCCCTGAGTTTAGAACATGCTACAAAACTACAGTAATCAATACATGAAAATATGGCACTTAAAGAATCACATAAATCAATGGAACAAAATAAACAGTCTGAAAATATACGCACACACATATGGTCAATTAGCCTACAAAGAAGGAGGCAAGAGTATATAATGGAAAAAAGGCAGTCTCTTCAATAAGTAGTTCTGAAAAACAGGACAGTAAATGTAAAAGGAAGATATAAAAACACTTCATTCCATAGTATAAAAAATATGAAAAAATGGATTAATTTCCTAAATGTAAAGTCTGAAACTATCCTATTTCTGACCAAGAACAGGAGCAGAACTGACTTTGAGATAAATCATAGCAATCTTTATTTTTGATCTGTCTCCAAATTAAAACAAAAAAGAAAACTAACAATTACAGTTTTTAGTTTATAGAGGAAAAATAGATGTACTATGCGATACAGGGATTCTATTCCTTGTATAAGTGTAAATTTGAAAATCTTTTGCAGAGCAAAGGAAACCTTCAAGAAGACATAAGATAACAGATAGAATAGAAGGAAAAATTTCAGATAATGAGACCAACAAGATGTTAATATCCATAATATATATATAGCATATCAGACTCAATATTTTAAAAATAAATACCCCAAAATGAAAGCAGTTGAAGAATCTTCATGGAAACTTTTCAAAAACAGATATGTGGGTGATACTCAGGCACATTAAAAAAACATATCATTGCTATTCATTAGGAAAACATAATTCAAAACCAGAATGAAATATTATCTTACAGCAAACAAAATGGCTATTAACAAAATGTCTACAAATGACAAACATTAATCAGAATGTCGATAAGAAGGAACCCAGGTACACTGTTGTTGGAAATATAAATTGATGCATCCACTATTATTAAAGTGTGGACAGTGCTCAGAAAACTATAAATAGAAGCATTATATGTTGCAGCAATTCCAGTTTTCGGTATAAATCTGAAAAAAAATGAAAAGATTAACTAAAAGTATGTATTACCCCAATGTTCTTAACATCATCATTTATAGAAGCCAAGTGTAGAAGCACAACTCAACTGCCCATCAACAGATGATTGGCTGAAATAGATGTGAGATATAGAGAGCATAATAAATACATAGTCATTGTACATTAAAAAATAAAATTCTGCCATTTGGAAAAATGTGACTGGACCCAGAGTGTGTTGCACATAGGAAAATAAGTCATAAAGAAAAGAACAATCTATGTTGTCACTTATATGAGGAAAATAAAGATATAAGAGAATTAATCATAAAAAAAGAAAAAGTATCACATATATATCTGTAGTGTACCAAGTAGTGGTTTCCTTTGGGGAAAGGGAAGAAAGATGGAGAAGACAGTAATGTGCAAGCTACTAGTAATAAATTAGAGAACCAACAGGGCTATATTTACAGCACAGAGAAATATTTTAATAATTTAATTGATTTTAAAGAGTTTATAGGGATATATTTTAGTAAAATGTGGATGTAGGTGGGAAAAACATTGAATAAAAGAACCCAGGAAAATCAAAATATTTTGCAGTACTATGATATTAAGGGAGGTGATTTGTTCACTTTCCTTAGTGTTCTTATAATGTCCTTAGTATAATTTAATTGTTTAATTGAAAAAGTATACACTGTTAAAAGTGACATAAGTATAAACTATTTTTGTCTCTCCCCTTACATCTAGAGTCAGTAAAACGCTCACATCTGAACAAAAATAACTACAACAGAAAACAATACACCAGAACGCAAGAGAACAGGTGAAGTTCGGTGGACTAAAACACACAAAGGATGCTGAACTGAGGGAAGATCAGAGTTGGTGTCAGCAACCAAGGCCTGCTGAATAGGATATCTGGGTCCACAAGTTCAGAGAACCCAGTAAAATCAGGGTCTCAGTGGTTCACACAGATTCGGTCCCCAACTGTACCAGTAATCATGATCACAGGTAACTAGGAGAGAGCCACAATGGAGAGAGAAATTCCATCCTTCAGACACTCAGACATTCATGAAACTGTCCCTACTCCCCATTCACAGTGGTGGAGACAAGTTATCTTGCAACACTGGACATGGCAAAGGCACTTGCCTGATACCAAATACCCACCTGTCTTTACACATTTCCTCAATGTGTACACTGATTCTCAAGAGATATCAGATGAAAGGAAGGGTTCGCAATCCCAGTGAAATCAGTGGCATTAACTACCAGAGAAGTCTAGGAAGTGACAATGAAAGCACATCTTTTATCCAGAGAGTAGGGACTGGAAAGTGCCATTTTGATATATTATCAGAGGTAGCTCAGGTAAGTAAAACCAAAAATTGTGCAACATTGCAAGCTACCAGAAAACAAAAGCAAGGACTCCAACTCCCAATCAGTTATTTAGTGTCATAAGAGCAATAATTTTTCAAGATCATGACCAATTACAGTAACATTGTTGGGCACACACACACACAGATGGACACACACAGACAACGACACAGACACAGACACACACGCACACGCATCTGCACACACACAAACACACGCACACATTGTCAACCTTGCAGCAAACAAACTTAAAGTCATGGTATATTGCCATATAACTAATAGAGAATCCAAATAGGTGTCATACAGAAACTCAGTACAAAAAACAAAACTGAGAAAGCAGTTTAGTGTGCTCAGGAATAAAATAAATTATGATAAGAAATACATTACCAAAGAGACTGAAACTATAAAATAAACAAATATTATTGGTGGACCAGGAGAATTTAATAAATGAGATGAAGAATGAAACAGAAAGCATTGGAAGTCGACTGTCTTTGTGGAAGGGAGATTAGCAAACTCGCCAATACAAATCTAGAAATGATAGGAGAGGGCAGAAATACAAGATATTAAAAAGTGAGGAAATTCAACAGTAGCCATCAAACTTCCTCAGGAAGTGCACATTAGAGTGGAATCCTGGTGGGAGAAGACAGTTAGAAGGCAGATGTTTTGTATTTAAAGAAGTAATAGTCGATAAATTCCCAAACCTGTGTAAGGAACTGATATACAATTCTGTGAGTCAACAAAAGACCAATAACTTTAAGACAAAGGGACCTCCTTCAAGATACATCATATGCAAATTGGCAAGTCAATGACAGAGTAATATTTTAAAGGCAGCCAAAAAAAGTCATGATAATCTACAAAGGAACCCCCATTAGGCTATCAGCAGATTTCTGAGCAGAAAACATATGCCAAAGGTAAATAAAATTGTATTTTCAAACTACTGAAATAAGAAATCACTCCCCCAATAATACTTACAGTTATTAATTAGATATAATGTGAAAATAAAGACTTTAACAGACAAACAAATCCAGAATGAGATGAAAAAACAAAACCGAGACACTTTATAAGAGGTGTAGAAAAGAATCTTTCTAGGAAATATAAAATGGCAAAAATATGCAAAACATTGACCAAAATGCTCAGGAGAGACCACAAGAAAGTTGCAACTGTTTCTTTGGTTATGTTCTTAAATGCTACTCTACTCTCTGGATTAAAGAGAGACAAATAGGAAATCAGGGGCAATAAGTATAGATACTTCAAACTGGTATCATGTTCACAAGAGTAAAAGAAATAATTTGAAACAGTAATCATAAAAAGTAAAGAGTAAAATAAAACAATATTAAAGGAAGATGCTATCAGTGGAAAAATAACTAAATTATACACAATATGTTTCAATTTTAATTGAAGTACAGTAGATGTATAATATTGTGTAGTTTCAGATGTACAGCATAGTGGTTCAAACCACATTGTAGATATATTGCACTATGAACTATTATCATAATTTTAACATACAGTTATTTTAATCTATTGTGTATAATTCCCTAATCTTTACAGATTATCCTTGTTGCTTCTCTACTTAATGTATACTACTTTGTGTCTGTCAATGCCCTACCATTAAATTCTCTTTCCCTTCCACTTTGGTAAAGATAAATTTTTTCCCATATTTTTGAGTCTGCTTAAGACTTGTCTATCTAATCTCTTTACCTCTCCATCATGTCTCTATCTAACTATCTAACTAATTATCTATGTATCAATGTATCTATCTATGTATCTATCTATGTATCTATCTATATATCTATCTATATATCAATGTATCTATCTATCATGTATGTATGTGTCTATCTTTCTTTCTGTCATCTATAATTAGATAGCTATAAATAGATGTACACAGATAATTTTTATTAATTAGATTCCACTTATTTATTATATTATATTCTTTTGTCTTGGTCTAAGTTACTTCACTAAGCACAATATTTACTAAGTCCTTTCATGATGCTGAAATAGCAATGTGTTATACTTTTTCATGGCTGAATACTATTCCATTGCATATTTATAGAAACATCATATCTTCTTAAGTCCATAGTCTACTGTGGACTCTTGGATTGCTTCCCTGTCTTGCATATTATAAACAGTGCTGTTGTGAACATTGGTTCTTCACAATTTAGGGTGTTTTCCCCAGATTTTTCCTAGAAAAGTTATTACTGGGTCTTATGGTAGTTAACTTTTTAGTTTTTAAACAAATCTGAATAATGTTTTCCTTAGAAATGGTACCAATTTACATTCCTACCAAGAGTATACAAGACATTTCTTACCTCCATATCATCTCCAACACTTACTATTTGTAGATTTTTTGATAATAGCCTTTAGACAAGAGTGAAGTGATAACTCATTGTGGTTTTGATTTACAATTATGTAATAATTAGTAATGTTAAGCAATTTTATCACTTGCCTGTTACTCATCTGAATGTGTTCTTTGGAAAAATATTAACTCCGGTTCTCTGCTTCTGTTTTTGATTGGGTTTTTGTTTTCCAACTTGAGTTGTGTAACCTAAATCCATGTTACATCTATTAACCTACATCTATTAACCCCAGGTCACTTGCGTTGTTTGAAATTATGTTCTCCAATTACATAGGCAGTGTTTTCATTTCATTGATAGTGTCCTTAACTGTGCAGAAATTTTCAAGTTTGTTTAGGTCCCACTTGCTTATATTTGCTTTTATAACTTTTTCCTTAGGAGACTGATATAAGAAAATATTCCTATGATGTATATCCAATAGTGTATCACCTATATTCCCTTCTAGCAGTTTTAAAGTATCAGGTCTTACATTTAGGTCTTTAATACACTTGGAATTTATTTTTGTATATGATGTCAGGGAATGCTCTCATTTCACTATTTTATATGCAGTTGTCCAGCATTCCCAACACTATCCATTGACGAGACTGTCTTTTCTCCATTTTGATCTCTTGTCTCTTTTATCATAGATTCATTGCTCATAAGTGTGTGGAATTATTTCTAGGCTCTCTCTGTTTTTATTGATTATATCTCTGTGCTAATGCCATGGTGTTTTTATTACTGTAGGTTTGTAGTAGAGTAAGGTATCTGGGAGGGTTACACCTCCAGATTTTCTGTTTTTTCTCAAGATCATTTTGGCAATTTTTAATGGTTTCATGTAAAACTTAGAGTTATTTATTTTCTGGTTCTGTGGAAAATACTACAGCTTCATAACAGGAATTGCACTAAATCCTTAGGTTTCTTTGTGTAGTACGCGCATGTTAACAATATGAACTCTTTCTATCCAAGACCACAAGACATCTTTCCATTTCTTTGAATCATTTATAATTTCTTTGTCAATGTTTTATAATTTTCAGTGTGTAGATCTTTCACATATGTGGTTTCATTTAATCCAAGATATTCGGGGGAATGGGGTTTTAAATATTATTGCTTTCAACATCCATTTTATGGTATCTCATGATTAATGTGGACAAATTCAAGAGACATCTTTACATTAAACTTGTACCCTGCTCCCTTGATGAAATTATTTATTGTTCATAATAGTCAGTGTGGAGCCCTTAGGACACTCTGTGTAGATTTTTATGCCTTCAGTACTGGTGCCAATTTTGCCTCTTTCTTTCCATTTTGTGTTTCTTTACTTCTTTTTCTTTCCCTTTTCCTTTATTTTATTACTATTGAACAGAAGTGGTGAGAGTAGGAATCCTTGTCTTGTTTCCGAATTTTCCAAGAAAGCTTTCAGCCATTCCCCTGAGTGTTATAAATTGTTATAAATGGCCTTTAGTATGTTGAGAAATGTTCCAATTGTACTCACATTCATGAGAGTTCTGATGATGAATGTATGCTGAATTTTGTCAAATGCTTTTTCTTTATGTATTGACATGGTCTTGTTAATTTTTTCCTTCATTTATTAGATATGTGTCATGCTGCTTGACTTGTGTATGTTGAACCATCCTTGAGACTTTGGAAGGAATCCAACTGATCATCTTGTATAATCATTTCTTAGTATTGCTAGATTCATTTGTTGGTGTTTTTTGAGGATTTTTGAATGTATATCATCATTCATCAACGACATTGGATTTACATTTTCATTTTTTTTGTTTTTGGTAGTGTCTTTGGCTGGTTTGTTATCAGGGTAATTGTGGCCTCTTAGAATAACTTTGGGAATTTTCTTCCTCCTTCATTTTTTAAAATAGTTGGGGTGAAAGAAGTATTAGTGAAGTCATCCAGGCATTTTGATCAAGGGGTATTTCTAAAATTATACATTTTATTCAACTTAAACTGATTGCTCTTATCATGTTCTCAGTTTTCTCTTTATTCAGTGATGGCGGGCTGTACGTTCCTAGAAATTTGTCCATTTTAGGTCGTTCAGATGACTGTCACATAACAGCTCATACTGCTTTCATAAACTTTGTTTGTATTTCAGTAATATCAAATATTATTTCTACTGTTTCATTTCTTATTTTGTTTGGGTCCATTTTCTGTATTTCTTGATAAGCCTCGCTAAATGCTTACCTGTTTGTCTATATTTTTTAAAACAATTTAAGCGGTTGATTTTATGATTTGTAATTTATTTTTCAACTCTTATTTTATTTATTTTCAACATAATCATTAAAGATTTCTCGTTCTACTTCCTTTGGGTTTTGTTTGTTCCTATTTCTTGTTATTTTGGTTGGTATGCTTGGTCCTTTCTATGAGGTTTTTCTTGTTCCTTGTAGAAGTCCTGATTTGCTCTCTACTTCCCTCGTAGATTTGTCTTTGCTGCATCCCATACGTTTTATGAAGCTGTGTTTTCATTGTAATTTTACTCTACGTATGATTTTATTACCTCTTTGATTTCATCATTGACCTTGTTTTATTTTATTTTTTTAAAGGATGGTTTGACCTCATGTTTGTGCTTTTCCTATTCTTCTTTCTAATATTCATGCACGGTTTCTTACTTTTGTGTGTAGAAAAAATTTGCTGTAATCTATATTTGCTTAAAGATCTGAGGCTCATTTCAAGACATAATATGTGGTAATTCATTAGATAACATCCTGTACACACTTGTAAACTTTATGTGTTCTGCTTTACTGAAGCAGTGTCCAATAGCTCAGTTAGGTTCAAATGATGTAATATGCTATTAAGATCTCAGTCTCCTTACAGATATTCTTTGCATATGATCTGGCTATCAGAATAGTGAGCTGTTAAACTCATCTACAATTATTGTTTTATAATGAATTAATTCCTTCATGTCTACTAAAATTTCATTTTATATTTAGGATCTACAGTTTTGGGTCCATATATAATTTAATGAGTGTAATACCTTATTTTTTAATTGATCTCTTTTCCTTTATATAAGCTCATATTTGTTTTATTTTGGCCCCTATTTTAAAACGTTTTGTATGAGTTGATTTTTGCAATCTGCACTTTCTTCTCATTTCCATGGAATAACTTTTCCATTTATTTCCAGACTATGTTTATCTCTCACAATGTAGTGAGACTTTTTTTGGGGGAGGCAATGATGATGGAGGAGAAAGATGCTCATAGCTCAACCTTTCCCACAAATGCACCAAGACTCACATCCACAGACCCACTCAGCTAACCAGAGAACTTGCAAAACTCTGACAGAACATTGTCCTCCTCAATAGAAAAAGATGTGAATAAGCTGATAGCAGAAAAGGAAGAAAGAAAGAAGAAAATGCTAAACAGAGTGTGACAGGCCCCACAGGGAGGGAGCAGCAAAGACAGAATGGTGCTCATTTACTGTGTCTCCCCTCTCCAACTGAGAGATCAGAAGGACGGAGGGGGAGCCTCCAAGGCTTGGACATGTACATAGTATAATTTGACAGACAGAACTAAGTTAAGTAGGCACAGAGGATCCCTGTGACACCCAGCCAAAGATGCAGCCCAGAAGCTCAGGGCAGGGCTATGCTACCGGACCTGGGTGGAAGATGGGGATGGCTGCACTGAGGCAGCCCTGGGGAACATAGGTGGCTGTGTGTCATTGTTGTGGGTGCACAGGGCAGAACAACCTGGGCCCTCCATAAAACAACAAGGCAGACATGCCCTCTGGGTAGAAGGGTGCATTTCCCATCTCTGAAATTCCACAAAAGATTCTAGGTGAAGAGAGCAGGGGCTCAGACACAGCCACCATCCCCTCTGGTGCTTTACACCCAGGTGGCAGCAGGGACAAAACCTGCATCTACACTTAAGGAATTAGCAGCCTTAAGGGCCAGATCAAGACTTGTCTATAGCCTGAGGCAGATAGGAATCTTCTGTCTGGTTCCTTAGAGAACTTATCTGATAAGACAAACAAGGAGTATGATTTTGGCCCAGACCAGGGACAGGGCTGTCCCTCAGTCTTCCCTGAGCCGACTTCTGGTGTGCAAACCCAAAGCAGAGCATAGAGTGGCACAGAGCAGCAGAGTTATTGGCAACCTGAGGGGGCGGGTGGCCCCTCAAATTTTCCGCTGGGATACAGCCACTGACCATGGTGCTGGGTGAGGGCGTGATGCCCAATCCTGCCTGGTCAGTCTGCAACATCTGACTGCAGCATCGGACAGGGCATTGACAAGCCATCCCAGTGTAAAGAGAGTTTCATCAGACCCAGTGTTGGGTGTAGGAGCGATCTGCTTGCCGACATGCCCTGGGAGTAGCACAGTTGAGGGCTCCAATGGAGGGCATCTGGAAACAAGATGAGCTTCCAAATCAGGATGAATGAAGAAAGACTTCACATTAAATGTACACAGTCTCCAGGAGGACACTGACCACCCCCTTGTATTAATCTGTTTTTACTTGTTCCATTTTCTATTACCCTTTTAATTTTTACTTCTTATTGAATTATATATACCCCCATTTTTATCCCTTTGAAATTTTTTAAAATATTTTAATTATTATTATTTTTCAAAACTCTGCTTCAACTTCGTTTTCTATTATTCATTATACAATGTCTTCAAACCTTTATTTCTCCCTTCTTTAAAATTCTTTATCTCACACTCTCTTTTTTCTCTTTTCTAAGTTATATAACTACATAGGCATTAGGTAGATAAACTCCTTTAGGACCAGAGAGGATAACTGATACTCCATAAACCATAGTGCCAGAAATGTAGAAGAAAGTTGAAGAAGCAGAGACACCATTATTAATTAAAAGAACAAGAGAAATCCCCTGAAAGAACAATCAGTGAAATAGACATTGATATCCAACTAGATCAAGATTTCAATAATGGAGTGATCAAAATACTGAAGGAAATAAAAGAGATAGTGTTTAGAGATACAAAATATGTCAAAAATGAAATTGAACCTATTAAGAAGAGCCGAGTAGAATAAGTAAATACATTGACTGAGATGAGGAATGATTTAAAGATGTAGCAAATCTGACTAGATAATGCAGAGGAATGAATTAGTGACTTAGAAGACAGGAAAACAGAAAGCACCCAATCAGAAGAGCTACAAGAGAAACAATGAGAAACAAATGAAAAAAGCATAAGGGACCTATGGGATAATAGAAAGCATTCCAATCTTGGCATGATAGAAGTCCTAGAAGGGGAATAAGGATCAAAGGTGATTGCAAACGTTTTTGTAGAAATCATGACTGAGAACTTCCGAAACTTAAAGAAGGAATCAGATATCCATGTAGAGGAAGCTCAGAGTGTCCCAAAGAGGAAGAACATAAGTACACCCACACCAAGACATATAATTAAGTTGGCCAGAGTCAATGGTAAAAAATGATCCTAAAGACAGCAAGAGAATAGTAAAGTATGAGTTACAAGGGAATCCCCATAAGGCTATCAGCTGATTTCTCTACACAAATACTGCAGCCCAGAAGGGAGTGGCAAGATATATTCAAAGTCTTGAATGTAAAAATTATATACAGTAGGATACTTTGACCAGCAATGCTATTCTTTTTGATAAATGTAGAAATAAAGGATTTCACAGACAAGAAAAAGCTTAAAGAGTTTAGCAACACTAGACCCATGCTAAAAGAATTATTGAAAGGTCTACTCTAAAAAGAAAACCAGCAGGATGCTACAGAAATATGAAACTCACAACTTGAAATGTGATAATTCATGAATTACAAATAAAATAAATACAAAATTTTAAAACAAGTCATACAAATCATTGAGAGTCGGAGAGGGAGGAAGGAAAATAGAGAAATTTTTTTTTGGTGTTTTATTTTAAAATCTTTTGTTCTCGGTAAGATGGGTTTGAGATCATCTTACTATCCGTTTATAAATGCAGTTATAGTAATGGCCTAATGGACTTATAAAAAAGGATAACAAGAAGACAAAAACTTATCAGGGAGTCACTAAAACTAAGTAGAATTCTTGACAATACAAAGGAAAATTACCAAACCATAAAAGGAAGATGAAAGGAACAAAGAGGAAATACCAAATCAACTGCAAAGATAAGGTGAAATTGGCAATAAACACAAGTCCATCATCAATTATTGTAAATGTTAATGGACTAAATGCTCCAGGCGAAAGTCACAGAGTGGCAGGCTGGATAATAAAGCAAGAACATTCAATATGCTGCATAGAATAGACCCACTTCAGAGAGAAGGACACATAAAGATTGAGAGTGAAAGGATGGAAAAGTGTATTCCATACATTTGGAAAAGCCAAAAAAGCAGGTGTTGCATTACTGATTTCAGACAAAATAGTCTTTAAAACAAAGACCATAAAGAAAGAAAAAGAAGGACATTTTATAATGATTGAAAGAGTGATACAATATGAGGATAGCACAATCATTAATACTTATGCACCAAATACAGGAGCACCTAAGTACATAAAATAATTACCAACAGATATAAAGGGGGAGTCATATTTGTAGATTTCAACACTGCATTAACATCACTAGATAGATCATCGAGACAGAAAATAAATTAGGCAACAGAAAAATTAAATAATACAATAGAAATTTTACACTTGGTGGATATTTTCAAAGCATTGCAACCCCCAAAATAGGATATAAATTCTTTTCAAGTACACGAGGAACATTTTCCAGGATTCATGATGTACTTGGGCAGAAAAGAAATCTCAGCAATTTTAAGAAGATAGAAATTACCTCAAGCAACTTTACTGACCACAATGCCATGAAGTAAGAAATCAACGACAGAGAAACAAAGGAGAACAAAGGAAAAAATGGGGATTAAACAATATGTTATTAAAAACCCAATGGGTCAATGAAGATATCAAAGCTGAAATGAAAAAGTGCCTTGAGACAAAAGAAAATGAAAGCAAAACCATACAAAATTTATGGGACACAGTAAAAGCAGTGCTGAGAGGGGAGTTTGTAGTGATACAGGCGTTCCTCAAAAATGAAGAACATCCACAAATAAACAATTTAACCCACCAGCAGAATGAACTAGAAAAAGAAGAACACAAAACCTAAAAGGCAGCACAAGGAATGAAATCATCAATAATGGGGAGGAAATAAATAAAATAGAGATTAAAAAGACCATAGGAAAAGTCAACAAATCCAAAAGCTGGTTTTTCCAAAAAGTAAGGAAAATCGACAAACCTCTATCCAAACTCAAAAAGAAGAACAGAAAGAGAGCACAAATTAGCAAAATAAGAAAGGAGAATGGAGAAATTACAACAAAAAATAGAAATACAGTATATTATATGAGAATATTATGAAGAGTATATGGAATCAAACTGTATAACCTAGAAGAGATGGACAAGTTTCTGGAAACATACTGTCCAGCAAGACAGAATGAAGATGAAAGTTACCACTTGAACAAACAGAGCACAAGAAATGAAATCAAAATAGCAATATAAAACCTCCCAACAAATAACAGTCCAGGAGCGGATGGATTCACAGCAGAATTCTACCAAACAAACGAAAAAACTGATACCAGTCCTTCTCAAATTTTTCCAGATTGAAAAGGAAGGAATACTCCCAAAGACATTCTATAAAGCCACAATCACCCTGATACCTCAACCAGGCAAAGAAACAACCAGAAAAGAGGATTATAGGACAATATCACTGATGAACACAGACGCAAAAATCCTCACCAAAATAGTAGCAAATACAACCCAACAACACAGAAAAAAATATTATATATCATGACCAAATGGGGATCATGCCAGGGACACAGGGGTGGTTTACTTAAGCAAATCAATGTGATACAGCACATCCATAAGAGAAAGAACCAAAACCACATGTTCATCTCAATAGATGCAGGAAAAGCATTTGATAAAATTCAACAACCACTTATGATAAAAACTCTCACCAAAGTGGGCATACAGGGAATATATCTCAGCATCATGAAAGCTATAGATACCAAACCTACAGCCAGCATAGTACTCAAAGTAGAGAAAGTCAAATTCTTCCTGCTAAAATGTGGGACAGTAAAAGGATGCACACTATCATGACTCCTACTCAAGATAGTCTTGGAAGTCCTAGCCACAGCAATCAAACAAGAGAGACAGGTAAAAGGGATGAAAATTGGAAAGGAAGAGATAAATGTCAAACTATATGCAGATAATATGTTACTATTTATAGAAAACCCTACAAGATCCAGAATGAATTTACTACAGCTGATCAAAGAATTCAGCAAGATAGCATGTTACAAGATTAAGGTTCAAATATCAGTGGCATTTCTTAAAGCTAATGATTCAGATAATACTATAGAGCTACAGTCAACATGACAGCACTATATTGGTAGTTAAACATACATATAGGCCAATGGCACAGAATAGAGAGCCCAGAAATGAACTCGAAAATGTTTGGTGAATTAATCTTAGACAAAGGAGGCAAGAAATTACAATGGAAAAGATATAGTCTCTTCAGCAACTGGTATTTGGAAAACTGGACAGCAGCATATAATTCAATGAAGCTAGAACATCATGCACAAAAATAAACTCAGAATAGATCAAAGACTTAAACATAAGACAAAATACAATAAACCACCAAGAGGAAAATATAGGCAAAACGTTATCTGACAAAAGTCTTGAAAATTTTCTCTTAGAAGAAATAAAAGCAAGAATAAACAAATGAGACTTACAAGCTTCTGCACAGTAAAGAAACCGGAAGTAAAACAGAAAGACAACCTACGGAATGGGAAAAAATTTGCATATGAAACCATCAAAGAGTTGATCTCCAGATTATATAAGCAGCTCATCCAACTGAAGAAGAGAAAATAAACAACCCAATGCAAAATTGGGCAGAAGACCTAAACAAGCAATTCTCCAAGGAAGGCAAACAAATGATCAAAAGGCACAACAGAAAATGCTCATTATCACTTATTATCAAAGAAATGCAAATCAAAACTGCAATGAGGTATCACCTCACACCAGTCAGAATGGCCATCATTGAAAAATCCACAAATGACAAATGCTGGAGAGGCTTTGTAGATCACGGTACCTTCCTTCATTGTTGGTGGCAATGCAGCTTGGTGCAGCAACTGTGCAAAACAGGATGGAGATTCCTTAAAAGCCTAGGAATAGACTTATCATATAACCCAAATCCCGCTCCTGGGCATAAATCCACAAGAAACCCTAATTCAGGATGACACCTGCACACCAATGTTCATAGCCAGCACTATTTACAATAACCAAGACATGGAAATACCCTAAATGTCCATTGAAAGTTGACTAGATAAAGAAGAGGTGGTATATTTATACAATGGAATAGTAGTCAGACTTATAAACTGACAACATAACGCCATTTTCAGCAACATGGATGCGCCTGGAGAAAATCAGTCTATGTGAAGTAAGCCAGAAAGAGAAAGAAAAATACCATATGAGAATGCTCATTTATGGAATCTAAAAACAAAACCAAACCAAACAAAAAATGCAAAATACAAAACAGAAATAGACTTACAGGCAGAGAATACAAAGTTTTGGTTGCCAAGTGGGTGTGGTGTGGGAATAGATAGGCTTGGAGTTCAAAATTGTAAGATTGATAAACAGGATTGTACTGTATAGGACAGGGAAATATATAAAAGATCTTACAGCAGCTCACAGGGGAAGAAATGGGACAACAAATGTATATATGTTCATTGTAAATAAATAATTGTGCTCTACAATGGAATTTGAGACAACTTTGCAAAATGATTAAAAGTCAATAAAAATGTTAAAAAAGAAAAATACATGAACCTAAATATTACAGGTGTAAATATATATTAGAGAGAAATACAACTATGCAAAAGAGTAATAAAACCAAAAATTTTGTGTTTGCTTTCTTTTTAAGATAAGCAAAATCAAAAAACCTCAAGCCAGGTGCATCATGAAGAAAAAAGAGATGCTCCAAAGAAATAAAGTCAGAAATAAATGTGGAGAAATAACAATTGTTCCATCAGATATACAATAAAGGGATTATTTTGTCAACACTTACATGCCAATAAGCTGGACAACTTAGAAGAAATAGACAAATGTCTAGAAAGAGACAGGGATAAGAAGAAACAAATAATTTGAACAAACTGTTTACTAGAAGAATGAAAGAATCTGCATTTAAAAAAATCATTATAAGTTAGTGCAGATTTAAACAGCTCCCGTGGAAAACTGTATAAAAATACAAAGCAGAACTTATGCTCTTCAAACTATTCAAAAATAGTGAAGATGTGGGAAACTCACAAATTAATTCTATGAAGCTTTCATAAACCTGATAGCAAAGCCAACAAAGTACAGGCAAAGTGAATTTCAAGCCAATATCTTTGATTGATATAGATGCAAAAATTCTTAAAAATATTAATAGCAAGCTAAATCCAGCAATACCTAAAATGAATTATACAGCATGATCAACTTTAATTCATTGCAGGGTCATAAAAAGGTGGAACACACATGAAATCAATCAGTTTGATACATCACATTCACAACAGAAAAAGGGAAAGTGACGTGGTCATCCCAATAAATCCATAAAAACATTTCACAGACTTCAACTTTTGGTCATTAAAAAAGCAGCAACAGCAGCAACAACAAAAAAAAAAAACAACAGAAACAACAACAGAAACCTCTTAGCAAAGTAGGATTCAGGAAATATATCTCAACATAACTAAAGTCATAAATAACAGACACACAGACAACATAATATGCAAATGTGAATAACTGAAAGCCAAATTAAGGAATAAGACAAGGATGCCCACACTCACCATTTCTATTAAACACAGTATGGGAAGTCCTTGCAACAGCAATCGGAATAGAAATAAATTTATTCAAGTTGGATTGAATGAAGTAAAACTGTAATTATTTTAGATGACATAATAACCTATATAGAGAACCCTAAAGATTCTCCAACCCAAAACAAATAAAACTAATAAAGACACTTAGCAAAGTAACATGATTCATGATTTATATACAAAAACTGTCACATTTCTTTACACTAACAGTTAAATATTCAATAATTTTAAAAAGTCCATATGATATCAGGTCAAAAATGAAAAACCTATTAATAGGTTTGAATGAACCAAGATAATAATATCAATAGGACACTGATAAATTTGAAGATGATGCAAAAAATAGAAAGAAATCTCAAGGTCTCAGTTTAGAGGAAATAATATTGTTAAAATATACATAAAACAATGATATGCTCAGATATAGTGATTCATATCGAACTACATGATATATTCCACAGAAATTAGAAAAGTCCTAACATTTGTATAGAACAGCAAAAGTACCAGAACTTCAAAAGAAACAATAAGGAAATAGAAGAAAGTTGGAGTCACAACCCATAACCCTTCCAGATATCAGACTATATTCCAAAAAAAGTAATCAATACAGCACAATACTGGAAAATGAACAAACGTCTATATCACTGGAACAGAACACAGAGGCAGAAATAAAACATCACACCTATGGTCAAATAAATTATGACAAAGGAAACAAAAATATACAATGCCTATAAGACAGTTTTCAGCAAGTGATTTTGAGAAAGCTAGACAGATACATGTAAATCAATGAAATTAGAACACTCCATCACACTGTACAAAAATATACTCAAAATGTTTTAAATATCTGAATCTAATACATGACACAATAAAACTCCTGGAATCTAACATAGGCAAAACAAGACATAAATTGTAGCGAAATTTTCTTATGTCAATCTCCCAAGCTGAAAACAGTAAAAGCAAAATAAACAAATAGGTCCTAATTAAACTTAAAACCTTCTACATAGCAAAATAAACAGAATGAAAAGATGAATTCTAAATGGGAGAAAACATTAGGAAACTGTGCAATCAACAAGAGGTTAATTTCTAAAATACACAAATCGTTCATACAACTCCATTTCAAAAATCTACAAACAACTCAGCCAGAAAATGAGCAGAAGACAATTCCCTAAAGAAGACACACAGATGACAATCAGAAACATAAAAACATACTCACATAGCTAATCATTATACAGATGCAAGACAAAAATTAAATAATGTTTTAACTCACACTAGTGAGAAGGGCTGTCATCAAAATGTCTACAAATAATAAACACTGGGGAAGTTGTGGAGAAAAAGGTACACTCCAACGCTGTTGGTGGGAATGAATATTGGTGCATCAACTTTGGAAATAGTATGGAAATTCCTTTAAATAATTAAAATAGACCTATCATATGATACAGCAATCCCACTCCTGGGTACATAAAGCATAAAACATGAAAACAAAGAATCCTAGGGTAAAATATAAGAAGTACACTCTGACAATGGACTTAAATTGATTCTACATATGTCTCCTCTGGCAAGGGAATCAGAAGCAAAACTAACAAATTATGATTGTATCACTCTAAATAGATTTACACTGCAGAAGAAATGATCAATAAAATGAAAAGTGAACCAACACATTGGGAGACTATATTTGAAAGTGATATTTTTCAATTAAGTGTTAATATCCAAATATATGGCAAACTCTTACCACACAACAGTGACAAAAACTAAAAAATCTATTTAAAAAAGTCCATAGGAAGTGAATAGATACATCTGAATCAATTATCTGTAGAAAACATACCGTTGGCTAAATGACACATGAAAATGTGTTCAGAGATATAAATTATTAGGAAAGTCATAAACCAAAAATTAGACAAGACCTCACAATTTTCAGAAGGTTCTCATCAAAAAGATAAGAAATAGATGTTGGTGAGATTGTGGAGAAAAAGGAACACCGTGGACACTCTTGATATGAATGAAATGTATTGATTCCATTGCATATATACATCAAATTTTGTTCATCTATTTTTCTGTCAAGGAATGTTTGGTTTGCAGGCTCCAGTCTGAAGGCTCTAGAGAATAAGCCCATGGGCTGAACTGATAAACAAGCTGTGAGGAATGTCACATATCCAGGCTGGATAAGAAATTGCCTGCTCATTGTATCCAGTATGGAAGGCTGGAGAGCCTATGCTGGGTAAGATCCTCATAGGAGGACAACCTAAGACAGGCACAGCCAGCTGGATAAGAGATGGCCTACTAAATGAAGTTCCGTGATGAACTTTAAAACAATCCTTGATCATTTAACATCCTGTGCTTACTGCAGGAGCAACAGGACATAAATAGCTAAAGATTATTAACATTGTTATAATTTAGATGATATGTGAGGCATTGTGCATGTCATATATAAACCCTTTCTCTAAGAATCAATAAAAAGAGAAATGCTCCGCTTCTCTCCACACAGTGTTTGTGTGTATTTGATATCATGCCACTGACAGGGTTAATTTAATTTGTTGGGAGTATCTTAAAAGGATGTTGCATTACATACAATGCTCTTTTTGCACCTGTTGAAATGATTATGTGAGTTTTATTTCTCATTCTATTAGTGTGGCATGTCACCTTTATTGATCTGAATATTTTGAAGTATCCTTAAACCAAGGGATAAATCCCTTTACTCATGTAAGTGTATGATACATTAAATGTGTTTTTGAATTCATTTTCCTTCTGTTTTGTTGAGAATTTTGACACATATATTCATCAGGGATAATATTCCATATTTTGCATCTAATGTCCGTTCTAGCATTGTTATGCAAATAAACCAGGCATCATAAAAGAAGTTTGGAAACTTTCACCCCTTCAAATTCTTGGAAGATTTTTGGAAGAATTGGTGAAAAATTGTCTTCAAATATATGACAGAATTCACCGGTAAAGTCATCTTGTAAATTTTTTCTGGTTTGTGAGGTTTGGATTACTGATTTACTCATACACACTTTTGCCTTATTTAACTTTCTAATTTCTTCTTGATTCAGTATTGGAAGACATATGTTTCTGGGAATTTGTCTTTTGTTCTAGGTCATTCAAATTGTTGGCTAGTGTTAATTTCTTATGTGCTATGCATCTCTACAACATCGGTGGTAGTATCTTCTCTATTATTTCTAATTTTATTTAAGATTTTATTTTCTTAGACAACCTAAACTTTTGTCTACTTTATGTTTAAAAGAAACAGACTTTGATTTTTTTTATCTTTTGAATTGTTTCTCTTGTTATTTACCTTACTCTCATTGATTCAATTTTCTTCTTTATTCTTTCTGTTTTCTCCTAGATTCTTGATGTGTAAAGTTAAGTAGTGTGAATATTTGTATTTCTTTTATTACATTATTAATTAATTAATCTATTTATTTATTTATTTATTTACATATTTATTTTTTTATTTATCATTGAACTATGCCATTTATAATGTGTCAATCTGTGGTGTATAGCTTAGTATCCCCGTAGATGCATATATTTCTGTGCCTATAAAACATTACTTCACAATATTTAACATACTGCCCTGTGTCATACAAAAGAAATTTTGAAAATATCTATTTTTATATATAGTGGATAACATTTATAAATCTACAGCTCCCAAATATATCCTCTTGCAGCCCCTTTCCACAGTAATCATAAAATTGTTCAGTAGATCTGCGAGTGTGTTTCAGTTTTGTAGATGCAATCATTGTGTTCTCATACAAATATTTTTTAAGCTTCTTCATATGTAATGTCATGTATTATATTTCTTTCTTTTTCTGGCTTACTTCATTTAGAATGACACTTTATGTGGACATCCATTTTGCTGCAAATGTCATTGTTTTATCATTTTTTATTGCAGAATATTATTCCATTGTGTAAATATGACATAACATCTGAATTATGTCATCTGTTTTTGGACAATTAGGTTACTTCCATATTGTGGCTGTTATATACAGCACTGCTAAGGACATTGTGGTGCAGGTGTCTTCTTGAAATAGGGTTCCCTTTGATATATACACAGAAGTGTGATTGCTGGTTCGTATTTTAAGTTTATTTTTATCCATTTGAGGAAACTCCATCCTGGTTTCCAAAATGACTGCACCAAACTACATTCCTACCAGCAGTGTAGGAAGGTTCCGTTTCTTCACAGCTTCCCCAGCATTTATTGTTTGTGGACTTTTGAATGATGACCATTGTTACTACTGGGAAGTGATATATCATTATAGTTTTGAATTGCCCTTCTCTGATAATGATAGCAATTTTTTTTTCATATATCTCTGTGGCACTTGAATGTCTCTGTTGGAGAATTGCTTGTTTAGGTATTCTGCACATTTTCAGATTGGGTTTCTTGTATTTTTTTTAATATTATTAGGTTGCATGAAGTCTTTATATTTTGGAAATTAAGACATTGTCAGTTGCATCACTTCTAAATATTTTCTTTAATCCTGTAGTTTGTCATTTTGTTTGGTTTTGGTTCCCTTTGCTGTGCAAAAGCTTATGTTTTATTAGGTCCCATTTATTAATTTTGCTCTTACATCCATTACCTGAGTAGGCTGTTCTAGGAGATCATTGCTGCTATTTATCTCAGAGTGTTTTGCCTATGTTTTCTTCAAGGAGATTTACTGTGTCTTACCTTACATTTAATTCTTCAAGATATTTTGAGTTTATTCTTGTGTATGGATTGAAGGAGTGTTCTAACTCCATTTCTCTGCATGCTGCTATCCAGTTTTCCCACAAGTTGGTGAAGAGATGGTCTTTTCTCTGTCATATTCCTGGCTACTCTGTCAAAGATTAATTGAACAAAGGCCTGTATATTTATTCCTAGGCTCTCTACTCTCTTCCATTGGTCCATATGCCTGTTTCTGTAACAATATCATGTCAATGTCATTATTGTAGCTCTGCAATAGTGTATGGAGACCTGATGGATAATTCCTGAAGCCTCTTTCTTTTACTTCAATATTGCTTTGGAAACTATGGTTTTTTATGGCTCTATTTAAATCTTAGGATCATTTGTTTCAGTCCTAAAAAGAAATGTTTTGCATAATTTGATAGGAAATGAAATTTTCTTGCCTGATCGTTGTGGCTAGGACTTCCAAGACAATATTGAATTGAAATTGTGAGAATGGGCAACCTTGTCTTTTCTCAGGTTTTTGTGAGAAGGGTTACAGTTTTTCACCATTGAGTATTTTGCTGGCTATATATATGTCATAAATAGCTATTATTATGTTGAGATATGGTCCCTCTGTACCCACTGTGATAAGAACATTTTTTGCAGATAGGTGTTAATTGTTATCAAATGTTTTTTCTGCATCTTTAGATTATCATATGCTTTTGTGTCCTCTGTTTAGTTGATAAGTTGTATCACTATTGATTGATTGATTTGCATATGTTACACCATCCTTGTGTTCCTGGGATGAACCTAACTTGATAATGGTGTATGATTTTTTTACATGATGTTGGATTCTGTTTGTTAATAATTTCGTAAGGACTTTTACATCTATGTTTATCAATGTTATTGGTCTATAGTTTTCTTTTTAGGTAGTGTCTTTGTCTCGTTTTGTTATCAGGTTGATGTTGGCCTTATGGTGTGAGTTTGGGAGTACTCTCTCCATATGAATCTTTTGGAAGTGTTTGAGGAGGACTGGTATGGATTTTTCTTTGTATGTTTGGTGAAATTCCCCAGTGAAGCTATTTGGGTCTTAATTATTGTTTGCAGGTATTTTTTATTTTATTGATAATTGTATTCCATTTCTGGTGATCTGTCTGTTCAAATGATCATTTTCTTCTTGATGCAATAATGGTGGGCTGAATGTTTCCAGAAACTTCTCCATTTCTTCTAGGTTATCCAGTTTGTTTCCATGCAGTTGCTAATGGTATTACCTTATGATATTTTGCAAATTTGATGTACTCTTTTAGTTTCTAAATTTTCGTTTCTTATGTTTTTTGTGTTCTCTCTCTTTTCTTATTGGTGAGCCTGTTCTGAGTTTTGTCAGTTTTGTTGACTATTTCAAAAAACAGTTTGATTGATTTTTTTCTATTTTTTAATCTTTATTTCAATTCTTTCTCCTTTGATCTTTATTTTCCCACTTTCTGCTGACTTTTAGTTTTGTTTGCTCTTCTCTTCATGATTAGTTTAAATAGAACTTTAGATTAGTTATTTTAAATTGCTCTTATACTTTGAGGCTGACATTGTCAGTGTGAACTTCCCTCTTAAGCCTGCTTTAACTGTATTCCGTAGACTTTGTGTAGTGTTGTGTCATATTTCTCAAGATATTTCTTAACTTCTTCTTTTAATTCATCACCTCCCCAACTTTTTATAGTACCATTTTTTTAATTTATATGCTGTCATTTTTTTCTCTGTTTTTCTGTGATTGATTTCTAATTTCATGGTATTATACTCAGAAAAGATGCTTGAAATAATTTTTATCTTGTTAAATTTGTTGAGGCTTTTCCTGTGCCTCAGTACATAAAGTTTCCTAGAAAATGTTCCATGTGTTCTGGAAAAGAATATATATTCTGTTTTGGGGAAAAATAGTGTTTTGAAAATATCAACCAAATCCAATTATTTTATCATATCTTTTGGTATCTTTGTTCCCTTATTTATTTTCTGTCTGAAAGACCAGTCTAGTTATGGTAATGGGGAGTTATATTCTCCTACTGTGATTGTGCTCCCATCGATTTCTTCCTTTTCTTCTATTAGTGTTTGTTTTATGTATTTAGGTGCTCTTATATTGAGTGCATATATATTAGTGAGTATAATATCCTCATTGTGTGTTGCTCCTTTAATCATTATATCATGTCCTTGTTTATCATTCTCTATGGCCTTTGTTGTAAAGCCAATTTTGTGTGAAGTCAGTACTGCTAGTCCTGACTTCTTGTCATGGCCATTTGCATGGAATATATTTTTCCATCTTCTGACTTTGAATTGATGTGTGTTCGTCTTTCTAAATTGGGTCTCTTGTATGCTTCATAATGTAGGGTCCTGTTATATTATCCAATCTGACAATATATATCTTTTGATTGAAGCACTTGTCGGAGCCAGCTGACAATCGATCAGGTCCAGAAACCTGTGCTGCAGGACTGACAAAAGAAAGACAATTCTAGAAGGTAGGGTTGAGAGGGTCTCACTCTAGCCCGCAAGACGCTAAGTCAAGAGTGGACTTCGAGTTTATTTTCAGCAGTTCATTTATATGATTTTAACCCATTAGCTTATACATTCCTGCACGTAGGCAACGGTATTATTTTAGGGTACATTAACAACGTGTACTAAAATCATTAAGTTGTATATTGTTACAGACATCATTATTGTTTACAGTTCTCAAATAAACTAAGATTAACTGTTCCTGAAACCAAGATCACAAACTAAGGTATTGTTTCTCTAAGCTAACATCGTGACTCGTGTACTATTAACTCAGGTGATTGTTCTTCAAGCTAAGATCACTAACTTGTGTGCCGATTGTATCTCTCCTTCCAAAGGTCCTTAGTGACTTAATAGCTCAGGATGTTCCTCAGGCTCTAATGCACCTGGTGCATTCTTCAAAGGGGTGGCGGGACAGAGATTGTCTTTGTTAGAATCAACCTCAGAGCCTGACGCCCTGCACTGTGGGAGTTTAGGCCCAACCTCTGTGCTCGGCAGTCCTCAGGTTATGAGTGGCCCCCCGCAAGCACTAATTCCAATAACATTTGTAAAAATTATTGATAAACTGGTGTTTATTTCCATTTTGAACTTCATTTTCCAGTTGATTTGGTATTTCCTTTATGTTCATTTATTTATCTTTCTGTGGCTTTATAAGTTTTCTTTTATTATCTTGGTTTTTTTCTGGCTTTGTGACTTCATTGTAAGATTTGGACTTATGGTTACCCTGTTTTGTATGTATATTGACCCGTTACTATATCTGTTTATATTAACTGAAATGAATACAAACTCAAACGCATCATACAGAGAACATAAACAAGAAGAAAATACTCTGTTTTGTCCTGTTTCACGCTCTGACACTTAAAAATTTTGATGTCTTTTTTACATCATATTTATACTTTTGTAAGTCATTTTATCTATTGCCTTTCTAATTATGCCTTTATCCTTTCTATAGCATCCTGCTTCTTTATTTTTAGAGTAGATGTTTCATTATTTCTTTTTCTGTTACCAAATAGATTTAGTATTTGCTTTTGTGGAGATTATTTAACTCTCCTTCTATTCTAATGGATACCTTGCTTGATGTGTTATATTAGATATCAGATTTCTTTCATTCTGGATTTTGAATTTGTCTTGCCACTGCCTTCTGCCTGTTGTATTTGTGTGGGAAACATGTTTCAAAATATAATGTATATAATTATATGTATGTAAAGAATAAGTTCAAATGCAGTAAACAAATTAGGAGAAAACCTATACGTTAAAAAACAGAAAGCATTGATGAAGGAAATTAAAATTGATCCAAAGAAATGAAAAGATCTCTTATGTTAATGATGGGAAACAATGTGGTTGAAACAACCATACTTCCCAAAGGAATCTACATTTAGTATGATTCATGTCAAAATACCCATGAGATTTTTCCATTAAATAGAAGAAATAGTTTCAAAATTTATATGTAACCACAAAGATCTTCAGTTGCCAAAATAATCTTGAAAAAGAATTTTAAATATAATAGTGTAAGCTTCTCTGATGTTAAACAGTCCTACAAAGCTTTAGTAACTTAAACTACATGATACTCGCTCAAAAACTGACACCAGTCTAAAGAAGAGAATAGAGTAACCAGATATAATCCCTCACACCTATGATCAATTAACCCATGAAAACGGAAGCAAGAGAATGAAATGAAGAAAAGAGATTCTCCTCAATAAGTAGTGCTGGGCAGATTGAACAAGTGAAAGATAGAGTAGAGTATTTCCTCACATTCTATACAATCAGTAAGCACAGAATTTCTTTCATTTATTAAGTTTACTTATATTCCTTGCACCTGTAATTTATAGATCTATGTTTAGAACTGTTGTTTCACTTATCAAATATATTCCTATTTTATTCTTTTTGGTATAAATTTACAGACAATTGTTTTCCTAATTTCTCTTTCTGATAATGTTCTGTTCCTATATAAAACTGCAATTGATATTTGTTTATTGATTTTGTATTCTGCAAGTTTACTAAGTTTGTTCATTATTTCTAACAGTCACTGGAGGAGTGTATGGAGCTTTCTATCTATGTATATTTAAGTCATCTGTAAAAATTTTACTGTTTGCTTACCAGTTGAATGCCTTTTATATTTTTTCTTGACTAGTTGTTCTTGCTAAAACTTCTAGTAGTGTAATTTAGGACTTGTGAGATTGAGGTACTTTTCTTATTACTGGACCAGAGGAAAAACTTCCTGTATGTTAATATTGAACTTGAAGATAGTCATGAATTTTTAATATATGGCTTTTATTATGTCTTGTCATATTCTATCTAGAGCGAATTTGTTAAGATTTTTTTAAAAGTTCAGATCAGATCTGTGAATAATTTTCCTACGTATTTTGAGATTGTTAATTTCCAATTATTTGTTATTTAACAGATGGTATCACATTTATTGATTTGCGTATGTTAAATAAAATTTATGAAACAGGACTAAGTCCAACTTAACTATACTTTATAATACTCATAATATGCCATGAATTCAGCTTGCTAATATTTACACAGAATGGAATATACACATACTGAAGGAAAAATTTACATTGTAGATTGAGTGAACATTTATTTATTTAAAAATTTTATCTCTCATTTTGAATTTGGCTTATGTTTAATGGAATTTATATCTAAATAAAGAATACAACTTTTGGTAGAGCTGGATTTACTACAGTTTAGTGATACAAAACCTAGCTTTTATTAACAATTAGTGTACAAAACACTTGCCTTAAAATGCCGCATTATGCTAACAATGCCAACTGTTTCAGGTCTGAGAAACATATTGCTTCCTATAATGCATTACCTATAATGCATTATCTTTTCCACCGAAACCCACATATACTGTTATTTCTTTGTTTTTGATTGTTTGTTTTCCCCTTAATGGAGGCACTGTTTATTGAACCCAGGATCTTGTTTATAAGTGTAATTATCAACCTCATTTTGGAACACTTAACAGAAGCCCCAATAGTATGGGTTATAAACATGACAAGAAAATTTATTCCTTCTAGGACTGAAAAACTTCTGAGTGAAAGAATGGCAAAAGGTGATAATTCGTGAATTACAAACAAAATAAATATGTTATTTGTTTTACTTATAGCACTGAATTACAATTTAAAACAAAAATTACCCCCTTTGGGATTTCTAAAGTTTGATTGATTATTTTAATCTATTTTTATTCCATAAATATTTACCATTTATTAATAAACATACCAAATACACTGATAATTATTCTGCTCATGTTTTGAATATAGAGCTACTTATTGTAAAGTAAACAGATAAATAACTACTTCCATTTCCATAAAAAATTGTTTCACTTTAATTACAAATTATAATGTAATAGGTATAAATTTTCTGTACAGGCTTAACATAAATTTCACTTTAAATTCCATAACTTTAAAATTATTTTATATATTTTGTGCATTATTTATACTCTGTTCACAAATCTGGTATAAATTTGTGTACAAAAGTATGGAGATTGGTTTTATTTCATAGACCCAAAAAATTAAATTATTTAAAAAGATTTTGTGGGGATAATATTTGCAGATCACGCTATAAAAATAAGTATCCTATATGTTTCATTTTAACTGGATGAATGAGAAATAAACACTGGCTTAGTGTTACACTTGAGTTGCTAGGAGACCAGTCATTTTGTGATATCACATCTTCTCAAGTTGAGAACCATTGTGATGGCCTAGCAGTTTATCTGTGCAGGCCTGCAAGAACAGCATTTGTAGCTGCAGTGCTCAAAAACATGCAGATTAGAAAAGTAGCAGTAGAAAAAGTTATTTGAAATGGCACCTGTTTCTTCAGAAATTCAAGATGTGTCTCATAAAGATGGCCCAACTGGTTCAGGAAACTCTGGTAGATCTCTATTGTGTGATCAAACAATCTCTGGGGACTTGTCTTGAAGTCTATGTTTGAAGAAAATGCTTTTCAGACTTTCTCTGAAGAATCCTTGAATAAAAGACCATGTTACAAACATTGTGTCTCAGAATCAGGTGAAGATAATGATTTTCGTTCTGTGACATTTCCAGGAAAACTCTGGAAAATGGCTGGGAGTGACCAATTTAAATCCATCTGGTGGGGTTATACTGGAACTTCCATAGTGATTGGTGAAGCTGTCTTTAAGAAGGAAGTGTTGGAACGAAAGGCCCCTTTCAGATTATTTGAAACTGGAAGTATGAAAAGTTTACTTAGACAGCTTAACATTTATGGGTTTAGTAAATTGTGGCAGAATTTGCAAAAATCTTCTTGTCTAGCTGACTTTCTGGCAGAAGAGAAAGAAGTCTCTGTTTTAAGCAAGGAATTCAGTAATTGTAGTTATGGCTTGGTAACGTATATATAAAATTTTATTTTGTACATCGAAATATGGTAATATAAATGTAAAGCAAGATTTTGAAAATTGTATAAAACTACAAACGCTGAAATTCTTTATTTTTTCTAAAAATTAAGACAGTGCCTTAACTATTCAAGATTATGCGAAACGTTCCTAGCAACTATGAATCTTAAAAGAAATCTAAATGAAGGTATTAAAGCTTTTTTTTTAAAAAAGTTGCTTTCACCGTTGCTGCAAATGCTAACTTCTTAAATTTGATGACTATTCTATTTAAATGTGTATATTCCAAATATGGAATTTCAAAATATAGTCAGCACTGTACACATTTTTATGATAATATCTTTGCATAGTAAACGTGAAATCTGAGGTTTTATAGCTTAGGCTTAATGTAGTCTTGTGTTTTGCTTTAAAATATTACTAAAATTTTTCTCCTTTGGTTTTAGCTACAGTTCTGCCATAATGAAATCTTAAACGAGGCTGTCCCCAGGTATTAGTGAGAATAAAAAGAAGAGTTGTGAATAAAAATGCCTCTCTGGTATTTTCATTGGCTCAAGATTTCAAAAAGAAGCACTTTAAAGCAGGGGGTAATGTGCATAATCATAATTCTGGTTTTGTGGCTGACACTAGTGTAGAAAGTTCATTTTTACTTTCTGCAAATTTAAACATGCCTCTAATAAGAAAGCCGTCTACTAGCCACGTACTTGGTGATACAACTAACCTGATCAGAGGTGATTTTTCTCCTCCATCATCAATGTCAGTTAGACCACCAGAACAATATTGCAGTGGATCAACGTGCTATTTTAAATCAGTTGACCACTGTCCACGGGCACTCTCAAAGCAGCTAAACTGAAGCAAATGGCTGTGTTGTGAACTTCATTACAACTGCAACTTCTAGCTCTCAGTACAGCATCATGTCTCCCATACAGAGCAATTAATTTGGACTAATGGTGGAGCCTTCTACTTTTCCAAAAAGATATCACAACATATCTGCCAATGAAGGTCTTTTTCTAAACTTCAACTGGGAGTACCCCACGGTTTCCAGTGCCAGTGATAGCTGATACATCAGCTACCTCTTTTTCAAGGCCAACTTATCAGCCAACCTCAGTTTATGAAAGTCATGCTAATTACAACTGATCTACCAGAGGACTATCAGATTATGCAGGATAACAAAGATTAATATTGATTTAGCATATGTCAACAAATAACTGCAATTTTCTTATTTGAACAACAAACATAGATGTGTACCTGTATTTTCCTTATTTTTTTTTTAAATAGAGTAAAGAGTTATACGGGAGACTAAGATAACATTTAAAGAAAAAAAGAGATATTTGATTGATATGATCATTTGATGGAACAATATGGGTATAATTTTAAATAATTTCTTGGAAGGAAGAATAGAAAATGGAAGAATTTGGAAAAAGAATAAAACATGGAGAGAGGGAAAAGTACTAAGTGATTTCTGGTTCATCCTGGAAAGTATTAAAAGTGTTAAGTCAGGGTAGTTTGGAACGGATGATAAATGCAGGAACTGACCCAGGGATCATGGTCTCTTTTATGTGATTCTTGGAATCATAAAGGTCACATGATGTAGTCTCGGATGGCACAATCAGAATGTGGTAGAATTTAAGAAGTAACTTTATCTATGGTCTTCTTTGTGCTGTTCTCAAAGCATTCTAATTGGTGCTTTTTTTCCTGCCCTGAAGAATCTATGCTCTATTTTATAGTCAATAATTTATGCTGCTTTTATGTTCCAGCCAAAGACAAGCTTACATCCTCAGGGTGGCACTTAATGCCTTTCCAACTCTAAGCACACAAACTCAACATAATTTAGTCATTCCTTTATAGATCTGGCATCTGACTACCTTAGCATTTCTTTATGTTTCACTATTTCTGGAGATACATCCATTGAAATACTTGTCAAAAGAGTTAGCTCCAAACTCACAACTTTTGCTCCAGCTAATCCTTGGAGTTAGGATGTCCTCCTTTTACCTACTAAGATTTTCCCAGTCCCAGCACAAAAACCACCTCCTCCAGATATAATTTGTCTATCCCCCTTTTCTTGTCTAACTTGGATAATAACACAGTAAGCACAGCACATGCAATAGGATGAGTTTTAGTATTTAGTGAATGAAAAATACATGTTGAATTTAAGCAAAATCTACTTTCCTGAAACAACAAAACTCTCATGGTTTTCAAACTATTTCGTTATGGTCTATACACTTCACCAAAAACTAGCTGTTTTCATAGCTCAAGGACTAGTCATTCAAGACAGTAAGTTGAGGTAGGTACAGGAGGCAAAGTATTATTTTCCTTTTAATTCATGCCTCCAGAGGCCTAAAGCATTCCATTCTCATTTGCTGGATTTTTTTCCTGTCTCTTCATCACCCACCCACACAAAAGCGCTGATTCTCTTCCCCTTACCAATAAATATACTGCCTTCTAATTAATTTACTTCTTAGAATCAGAGCATTGTCCAGAAGAGACCGTGTCATTGCAAACATTTAATGCAGGAATATACACCCAACATAAATTGTGTCTTTTCTAACCTTCACACAGGAAGTACCTAAGTGGTACTAGACACTTGTTTGGGGTGGTCATATTCAGTAACCAAATTGAATCTAAAATATGTGGACTAGAAGAAAGTGAGGGTGGTAGAATTAAAAATTTGTCCAACTGCAAGAATACCAAATGTATACAGATTTTAGGAAATATAAAATATTCATGGAAGACTTTGATTATTTCCCATTAATTTAAAATAAAAGGTGAAGCATTTTCAGAATGTGAAATACCCTGAAATACTGGAAAATTGTTGGCAAGTTCAAGGAGCCTCAGGCTTCTGCTCACAATCATGCAGACTGTGTCAGCTGATAAGACTGGAATGGCAACATTGAGTCCTGATAATGTGTCACCATTTGTGAATAAGCCTTTGATAATCTGGAGAATGGGCAAATGAGCCAGGGTAAGATCTAGCAACATCCCACCAATATGACCTCTACCAAGAGAAGAAAAGAGCCCATTTGCAGCAGGAGATCTGTGTCTGGACAGCAGTGGTATCTCCTAAAATGAAACATCAAGCTTTTAATTTTGTCAGCTGAACTATGATGGTGATTATTTTGTTGCTTATATTAGCAGTCTGGGGTTCAGATGGGCTGGTTCAGCAGCTAGTTTCCAGCTCTATTATCACACAGTGGGTCTTAATGTTATCATCATAACAAGTTTCTATACTGGTAAGTCAAAAGCTACACTTTAATTTCAAAATTAGAAATCCTAAAGAAGAATATTGTTTGTCCATCTGTAGTTTTCTACCTGGGAAAATCTAGACTATTGGCAAAAGTACAAAAGTTGACTGGTGTTTGAAAACTATACTCTGATCTCTGCCCACTGAATTCTTCCCACTAAATACTACAAATATTTGTACCACTGTGTGTGTGTGTGATGATGGATTGTTAAGCTGTAACTAAGTTCGTCTTAGTTGAGTCATCAGTGAATTATTCCTCTGCATCTGGCAGAATCTCTGTGAATTAAAAATTTCATTGATCCACCAGGTTTTCTCCTGATCAGAGAGAGGTAGATTATGTTTCTCCCAGTATACTATTTGTTACATGTTTATTGAATCCCAAGCTAATGCTACGGCCAAGCCACTGAACCCTTGAATTGGACAGAGGCATATACAAACTCCAGTCCCCAGAGCCCAGCACAGGACTGTGTCTCCTTTTTAATTTAAGCTTATATCAAATTTTTCTCTTTTAATTCTCATTGTTGACACAACTTATTTTGTCTTTGAACACCCCTTGAATAATTTATAGAGACTGAACCGCTGATTTATTCCCTTTAAGGTACAAATTGCAATAACTTTTCTTTCCTTGGACTACCTGGATTAGAGTGAGTGTAGTCATCATTTTGAAAGCAGTCCTCAGTACTGAAAATGCAGAACCTTTACATTCTTTGCCCAGCACTTGAGCGATGATGTATGTTGTGGATCTCAGTTATTATCCTCACATTCCCTTATGCAACCATGAGAAAACAGCACATTGTTATCCAAAATCAAGTCTTTGTCAGTATTGCATTCCCAATGCAAAACAGTGAAGAATTGTAGGACTTCTGAGATTTTAACATTCTGAGATTTTTAGCAAACTAGCATATTCATTTCTTACAGATGCTCTTGTGGAAATGAGACTTTTGGTCTGAGACAGTGAACTTTATCACTCACAGCAAGAGCAGTCAGTTTTAAATTTGTATCCATTCCCTAATCTCAGATGAATACACAAAATGAAATTTTGTTGCCTACAGAAGCAGTGGGTTCTTAACATGAAGAAAGTTTAAGGCATGGTAAACTAATTTTATTCGTATCCTTATGTATAATTTATTAGAATCACTTATTTATTAGTATCTTTACCTAGGATAAGTATATCATGACTAAAGTTTACTTGATGCAAAAAGAATCATGAGAAATGACATGGAAAAAAGTGACCATTGACTTTCCATATTTCCTTCCACTTTTATTGAGATATAAATGGCTTAAAACATTGTGTAAGTTTAGGTGCACAGGATAGTGATTTGATTTACAAGTATCATGAAATATATATCATAGCAACTTTAGGGAGAATTCATTATCACATTTAGATAAAATTGTAAAGAAATTAAATTTGTCTTTTGGTTGTGATGAGAAACTTTATGGTCTACTCTCTTAACAACATTGATATAGAACATAAAGCAGTATTAATTTTACTTTCCATGTTACTACAGTGCATCTCTAGAACACGATTATTTTACTGCTGGATGTGTATAGCTTTTGAGTACATTAACCAAATCCTCCTTTCCCAACCCCTGCCTCTGCTAACTACAAATCTAATTTTTTCTATGTGTATGTTTGTTTGTTTTTGAAGTGTACTTTAATCTAAAACACTGTGTTAGTTTCTCTTACACAACATACTGTTTGCTGTTTTTAATATAATTCAAACAGATCACCAGAATATATCTAGATATGATATGTTGCTATTTAAAATATTCAATAGTTATTGGCTATTCCCCATATAGTACATTTCTTGTCCCTGACTCATTTAATTTGCCACTGGAAAACTTTCTCTCTTAATTTTCTCAATTTTTCTTTTCCACACCACATTTCCCTCCTTCTTGTGAACAACCTCTTTCTTTCTATATCTATAATTCCTTTTCTGTGTTGTTATGTTCATTTGTTTTAAATTCCAAATATGAGTAAAATCATTCACCATTTGTCATTCAATTTCTGACTTAATTCACTTAGCATATTACCCTCTTGGTCAACCCATTTGTTGCAAATGGCAAGAACTTATTTTTAGAGCTGAGTAATAACCCATTGTATTTTTATGTGTGTGTGCATATATATATATATATATATATATATATATATATATATATATAAATTGTGTGTGTGTGTATATATATATATAAATTAATCTGTACTTAAGATGGGTAGATATATATACTATAAACACACATCTTCTTTATCCAGCATCTATTGATGAGCAATTAATTTGCTTCTATATCCTGTCTATTGAGGATAATGCTGCAGTGAATATAGGGTTGAATTTATCTTTTCTAATTCGTGTTTTTATTTTCTTGGAATAAGTATCATGATATGTATATTTTGGATTATATTTCATTGTTAATTTTTATTTAAAGCTCCATGTTGTTTTCCACAGTGGCATCACATATTTACATTCACACCAGCAGTGCATCAGGGTTGTATCTCTTACATCCTAACCAACAGTTATGTTTGTTATCTTTTTCATAATAGTCATTCTGCCAGGAGCAACATAAAATCTCACTGTGTATTGGACTTGCATTTTTCTGATGTTTAGTGATGTAGATTAGTTTCATGTGCCCGGTGGTTACCTTTCGCCCACTGTATATTCATTTTTTGTAATGGGCTTAATGACCATAACTGTCTGATTTCATTTTCAGGCATTCTGTTGTGTTCCATTATTCTGTATGTTCTGTGCCACTACCATATTCGTTTTAATACTGCAACTTTGTATTATAGTTTAAAATCAGGGACAGTGATACATCCTCTTTGTTTTTGTTAAAGATGTTTCTCTTTTTAGTTTGTTTCTTTTCTTTTTGTTTTGTTAAGTGATTTCATCTCTTTTGGGTTTACATGTAAATTTAATAATTTTTTTTGTAAGTGTCTGAAAATGCCCTTGGTATTTTGATAGGCACTGAATTTAATTTGTATATTTCCTTGGCTTATTCTGTCATTTAAACAATATTATTTCCTCATCTACGAACAAAGTATATTCTTTCATCTGTTTGCATTATCTTCAATTTCTGTTATAAATGTTTTATAGATTTCTGAGTACAGGTCTTTTACCTCCTTGGTTGGATACATTTCTTGATTTTTTTTTGTAATGCAATTGTAAATGTGATAGTTCCCTCACTTTCTCTATCTGTTAGCTTGTTGTTAGTGTGTAGAAATTCAAGATTTCTGTATGTTAAATTTACATACGGAAATTTTACCTAATGCAATGATAAGCCCTAGTAGTTTTGTGGTATCTTCTTTAAGATTTCTGTTTAAAGTATGTAATCTGCAAACAGACACTTTTGCTCCTTTTCCTAATTAGCTATATTTTATTTACTTTTATTTTGGATAGCTATGGCTAGAATTTCCATACTATACTGAATTAAAGTGGTAAGAGGGAGCATTCTTGTCTTCTTCCTGCTTTTATTGGAGATGCTTTAAGCTTTTAATCAGTGAGTGTCATGTTAGCGGAGTTCTTGTCATATATGACCTTAACTGTGTTGAGGTGTGTTTCCTCATGTCCACTTTGAGGAGGAATATATTCATAAATAGATACTGAATTTGTCAAAACATTTTATGACTCTATTTAGGTGACCATATAATTTTTCTTCTTCAGGTTGTTTGTGTGGTGTATCATACTCATTAATTTGTGGGTATTGAATCACTTTTGCATCCCTGGAATAAATGAACTTAATCAAAATGCATAATCCTCTTAATGTATTGTTTGATTTGCTAACAATTTAGTGGTTTTTTTGCGTCTATGCTTATCATTAGTATGTAACCTGTAATTTTTAGAGGTATTTGTTCCAGTTCTAGTAGAAATGTGATACAGAAATGTGGGATAGAAAGCCTCCTGTCCTCTCGAAATTTTTGGAATACGCTGAGAAGTATAGGTGATAGCTCTTCTCTAAATGTTTGTCAGAAATCATCTGTGAAGCTGTCTAGGCCTGGAATTTTGTTTCTATGGATTTTTTTTATATACTTATTCAATTTCATTAGTGATAATATGTTCATGTTTTCTTTCTCATTCCATTCTGGAGATTAAGTCTTTCTAAGAAATGGTCCGTTTATTCTAGGGTTTCCATTTTATTGGCATATAATTTGTTGTATCATCTTGTGATGCTTTCTATTTCTTTGATATAAGTTGTAATTTCTCATTAAGTTCTGAGCTTATTAATCTGTAACTCTCTTTTATGGTCATGTGTCTGGTTAAAGTTTATCAACATTATTTATGTTTCAAAAGCCATTATTTAGATTGATTAAATGATTATATTTTTAATCATTATTTTATTTAATTATGTTCTGTCCTTTCAGCTGACTTTCCTTCTACTAACAAGTTTTTTTATTATTTGGATATGTCTTTTGGTGGTAAGAATATGTTATAAGAGAGAGATGTTTCTTATTTATATAAGTGGGATTATTTTGCTATAAGCATCCCTATTAATACTGTTTTTGTTATACCCCATGGATTTTGTTTTTGCTGTCATTTATCTTTATATATTTTTCCTTTGATTTCTACAACAATCCAGTTGTTGTTAATAATGTTTGATTTACCCTCCACATTTCAGTATTTTTCTCAGGTTTTTTCTTTTTATAAATTTGTATTTTCACAGAATCCATAAGTTTCTTCACAAAAGAAGGAGAAAAATAATAAAATTTGAACATATATCTGAAAGTCCCAAATTTTCTAAAATTATTTTGAAAAATGAATGAAACTGTGAATATTACCCTCCCTGAGTTTATAACATACTACAAAGTTACAGTAATCAATTCATCAAAATATAGCACTTATAGAAACACAGAGATCAATGGAACAAAATAAAGAGTCCGAAAATAAACCCACACACTATGATCAATTAGTCTATAATGAAGGAGACAAGAGTATAAAATGGAAAAAATGCAGTCTTTTCAAATAGTAGTTCTGAGAAAACAGGACAGTACATGTAAAAGGAAGATGAAAAAGTACTTCCTTCCATAGTACAAAAAATGAGATAAAAATGGATTAATTACCTAAATGTAAAGCATGAAACTATAAAATATATGACCAAGAACAGGAGCAGAACTGACTTTGAAATAAATCATAGCAATCTTTATTTTTGATCTGTCTCCTAAATAAAAAAAAACCTAACAATTACAGTTTTTAGTTTACTGAGGAAAAAATAGATATATTCTGTGATAAAGGGATTCTATTTCTTTTATAAGTGTGAAGTGCAAAAACTTTTGCAGAGCAAAGGAAAACTTCAACAAGACATATGATAACAGACAGAATAGAAGGAAAAATTTCAGACAATGAGACCAATAAGATGTTAAAATCCATAATATATATATAGCATATTAGACTCAATATTTAAAAATTAAAGACCCCAAATTAAAAACAGTTGAAGAATCTTAATGGAAACTTTTCAAAAATAGACATGTGGATGATTTTCATGCTGATATAAAGAAACATAACATTGCTATTCATTAGGAAAACATAAATCAAAACCAGAATGAAATAACCTTACAGCAAGCAAAATGGCTATTAACAAAATATCTACAAATGACAAATATTAATAAGAATGTCGATAAGAGGGAACCCAGGAACAATGATTGTGGAAATATAAATTGATGCATCCACTAGTATAAAAGTGAGGACGGTGCACAGAAAACTAGAAAAACTAGCATTATATGTTGCAGCAATTCCAGTTTTTGGTATAAATCTGAAAAAAATGTAAACATTAACTTAAAGGATATATTACCCCCAATGTTCTTAACATCATCATTTATAGTAGTCAGGGGTAGAAGCACAACTCAACTGCCCATCAACAGATGATTGGCTGAAATAGATGTGAGATATAGATAACATAATAAATACTTCATCATTGTATAATAAAAAGTAAAATTCTGCCATTTGGAACAATGTGACTGGACCCAGAGGGTGTTGCACATAGGAAAATAAGTCATACAGGGAAAAACACTCTACGTTGTAACTTAAATTAGGAAAATAAAGAAATAAGTGAAACAATCATAAGAAAACAAAAAAAGAATCACATATATATGTGTAGTGTACCAAGTAGTGGTTTCCTGTGGGGAAAGGGTAGAAGGATGGAGAAGACAGAAATGTTGAAGCTACAATTAATAAATTAGAGAACCAAAAGTACTATATTTACAGCACAGAGAATTATTTTAATAATTTAATTGATTTTAAAGAGATTATAGCGATATATTTTAGTAAAATGTGCATGTAGGTGGGAAAAACATTGAAGAAAAGAACCCAGGAAATTCAAAATATTTTGTAGTACTATGATATAAAGGGAGGTGATTTGTTCACTTTCTTTAGTGTTCTTATAATTTCCTAATTAGAATTTAAGCTTTTAGTTGTAAAACTATATACTTTCAAATGTGACGCTAGTTGAAACTATTTTTGTCTCTCCCCTTACATCTACAGTCAGTAAAACGTTCACATCTGAACAAAAATAACTACAACACAAAACAATACTCCAGAACGCATGTGAACAGGTGAAGTTCGGTGGACTAAAACACACAAAGGAGGCTGATCTGAGGGAAGACCAGAGTTGGTGTCTGCAACCAAGGCCCCCTGAATAGGATATCTGAGTCCATAAATTCAAAGAACCCAGTAGAAACAGGGTCTCAGTGGATCACGCAGCTTCGGCCTCCAACTGCACCAGTACTCATGGTCACAGTTAACTAGGAGGGAGCCACAATGGAGACAGAATTTCCATCCTTCGGACACTCAGAGATTCATGAAACTGTCCTTACTCTCCATTCACAGTGGTGGAGACAAGTTACCTTGCAACACTGGACATGGCAAAGGCACTTCCCTGATTCCAAATACCCACCTTTCTTTACACCTTTCCTCAATGTGTACACTGATTCTCAAGGGATATCAGATAAAAGGAAGGGTTCTCCGTCCCAGTGACAAAAGTGACATTAACTACCAGCGAATTCTAAGAAGTGACAATGAAAGCACATCTTTTATCCAGGCAGTAGCGTCAGGAAAGTGCTATTTTAAAATGTTATCAGAGGTAGCTCAGGTTAGTAAAACCAATAATTGTACAATATTGCAAGCTACCAGAAAACAAAAGCAAGGACTCCAACTCCCAATCTGTTATTTAGTGTCATCAGAGCAATAATCTATCAAGATCAAGACCAATCAAAGTAACTTTATAGGGCACGCTAACACACAGATAGACACACACAGACACCGTCACAGACACAGACACAGAAGCACAAGCACACACAACTGCACACACACACACAATGTCAACCCTGCAGGAAACAAAGTTAAAGTAAATGTCTATTGCCATATAATTAATAGAGAATCCAAATAATTGTCATACAGAATCTCAATAAAACAAACAAAACTGAGAAAGCAGTTTAGTGAGCTCAGGAATAAATGAAATGATAAAAAGAAATACATTACCAAAGAGACTGAAAATATAAAATAATCAATCATTATTGGAGAACCTGGAGAACTTAATAATTGAGATGAAGGATACAACAGAAAGCATTCGAATTAGACTGTCTTTGTGGAAGAGAGATTAGCAAACTCACCAATGAAAAACTAGAAATGATAGGAGAGGGCAGAGATTCAAGATATTTAAAAGTGGGGAAATTCTACAGTAGCCATTGTCTTCCTCAGGAAGTGCACATTAGTGTGGAATCCTGGAGGGGGTAGAAAGTTAAAAGGCAGCTGATGGTTTATTAAAAGAAGTAAAATTGATAACTTCCCGAACCTGTGCAAGGAACTGATATACAAGTCCATGAACCAACAAAACACCAATAACTTTAAGACAAAGGGACCTCCTTCAAGATACGTCATATGCAAATTGACAAGACAATGACAGAGTGAAATTTTAAAGGCAGCCAAAAAAAGTTATGATAATCTACTAAGGAACACCCATTAGGCTATCAGCAGATTTCTGAGCAAAAAACATACGCCCAGCATAAATAAGATTGTATTTTCAAACTATTGGAATAAGAAATCACTCACCCAATAATACTTACACTGTTATCACTTACATATAAAGTGAAAGTTAAGGCTTTAACTAACAAACCTGAATGAGATGAAAAAGCAAACCCGAGACACCTTATTAGAGGTGTAGAATAGAAGTCTTCTAAGAAATATAAAATGGCAAAAATATGCAAAACATTGTCCAAATGCTAAGGAGAGACCACGAGAAACTTTCAACACTTTCTTTGGGTATGTTCTTAAATGCTACTATACTATATGGATTAAAGAGTGAAAAAGAGGTAATCAGGGGCAATAAATATAGATACTTCAAACTGGTATCATGTTCACAAGAGTAAAAGAAATAATTTGAAACAGTAATCATAAAAAGTGAAGTGTAAAATAAAACAATATTAAAGGAAGATGCTATCAGCGGAAAAAGGACTAAATTATACAGGATATGTTTTATTTTTATTTGAATTACAGTAGATGTAAAATATTGTGTAGTTTCAGATGTACAGCGTGGTGATCCCAACCACTTTGTAGATTATATTGCACTATGAATTATTACAGTGATTTTAACTTACAATTATTTTAAGCTATTGTATATAATTCCATATTCTATACAGATTATCCTTCTTGCTTCTCCATTAATGTATACTTCTTTGTATCTGTCAATGTCCTACCATTGAATTCTCTTTCCCTTCCACTTTGGTAAACATAAATATTTTCCCATATCTTTGAGTCTGCTTATGTCTTGTCTATCTAATCTCTTAACCACTCCATCATGTCTCTATCTATCTATCTATCTATCTATCTATCTATCTATCTATCTATCTATCTATCTATTTATCTATCTATCTATCTGTCTATCTATCTATCTATCATCTATCTATCTATCATGTACGTATGTATCTATACTTCTATTTTTCTGTCATCTGTCAATAGATAGCTATACAAAGATGTACACAGATATTTGTTATACTTTAGATTCCACGTATAAATTAAATTATATACTTTTGTCTTCGCCTAAGTTACTTCACTAAGCACAACACTTACTAAGTCCTCTCATGATGCTGAAATAGCTATGTGTTATAGTTTTTCATGGCTGAGTAATATTTATTGCATATTTACAGAAACATCATTTTTTCTTAAGTCCATAGTCTGCTGTGGACTCTTGGATTTCTTCCCTGTCTTGCATAATATAAACAGTACTGCTGTGAAAATTGGTTTTTCTAAATTTAGGGCGTCTTTTCCCAGATATTTCCTAGGAGAGGTATTACTGGGTCATATGGTAGTTAACTTTTTAGTTTTTAAACAAATCTGAATACTGTTTAACTTAGAAGTTGTACCAATTTACATTACTACCAAGAGTATACAAGAGATTTCTAACCTCCACATCATCTCCAACACTTACTATTTGTAGGCTTTTTGATAATAGCCATTTGACCAGTGTGAAGTGATACCTCATTGTGGTTTTGATTTGCAATTATGTAATAATTAGTAATGTTGTGAAATTTTATCACTTGCCTGTTACTCATCTGAATGTTTTCTTTGGAAAAATATTAACTCAGGTACTCTGCTCTTGTTTTTGATTGGGTTTTTGTTTTTCACCTTGAGTTATGTAACCTAAATCAATGTTACATCTATTAACCTATGTCTACTAACCCCTGGTCACTTGCATTGTTTGCAAATATGTCCTCCAATTACACAGGCAGTGTTTTCATTTCATTGATAGTGTCCTTAGCTGTGCAGAAATTTTCAAGATTGTTTAGGTCCCACTTGCTTATATTTGCTTTTATTTCTTTTGCCTTAGGAGACTGATATAAGAAAATATTCCTATGATGTATATACAATACTGTATCACCTATATTCCCATCTAGCAGTTTTATAGTATCATGTCTTACATTTAGTTCCTTAATACACAATGAGTTTATTTTTGTATATGATGTCAGGAAATGCTCTCATTTCACTGTTTTACATGTAGATGTCCAGATTTCACAACACCATCCATTGAAGTGACAGTCTTTTTTCCATTGTGTACTCTTGCTTCTTTTATCATAGATTCATTGCTCATAGGTGTGTGGAATTTTTTCTAGGCTCTCTATCTGTTTTTATTGATTATATCTCTGTGCCAATGTCATACTGTTTTATTACTGTAGGTTTTTAGTATAGTAAGATATCCTGGAGGGTTATACCTCCAGATTTGTTGTTTTTTTCCCAACGTCATTTTGACAAATTTAATGGTTTCATATAAAACTTAGAGTTATTTATTTTCTCATTCTATGGAAAATACTACAGCTTCATAACAGGAATTGCACTAAATCCTTAGGATTCTTTGTATACTATGGCCATGTTAACATTATGAACTCTTTCAACCCAAGACCACAAGACATCTTTCCATTTCTTTGAATCATTTTTAATTACTTTGTCAATGTTTTATAATTTTAAGTGTAGATCTTTCACATATGTGGTTACATTTATTCCAAGATATTCGGGGGAATGTGGTTTTAAATATTATTGCGTTCAACATCCATTTTATGGTATCTCATGATCAATGTGGACAAATGAAAGAGACGTTTTTACATTAATTTTGTACCCTGCTCCCTTGATGAAATTATTTATTGTTCATAATAGTCAGTGTGGAGCCCATAGGACTCTCTGTATAGATTGTTATGCCTTCAGTACTAGTGACAATTTTGCCCCTTTCTTTCCATTTTGCGTTTCTTTTACTTATTTTTCTTTTCCTTTTCCTTTCTTCTATTACTATTGTACAGAAGTGGTGAGAGTAGGAATCCTTGTCTTGTTCCCTAATTTACCCAGAAGGCTTTCAGCCTTTCCCCTGAGTATTATAAATTGTTACAAATGGCCTTTTGTACGGTGATAAATGTTCCCATTGTACTCACTTTCATGAGAGTTCTGATGATGAATGTATGTTGAATTTTGTCAAATGCTTTTTCTTTGTGTATTGACATGGTCTTGTGAATTTTGTCCTTCCTTTATTAGATATGTGTCATGCTGCTTGACTTGTGTATGTTAAACCATCCTTTTGAATCTGGAAGGGATCCAAATGATCATCGTTTATAATCCTTTCTATATATTGCTGGATTAATTTGTTGAAGTTTTTCCAGTATTTTTGAATCTATATTCATCAATGATATTGGATTTTAATTTTCATTTTTTTTTTGGTTGTGTCTTTGACTGGTTTTGTTATAAGTGTAATGTTGGCCTCATGGAATAACTTTGGGAATTGTCCTTCTTCCTTCATTTTTTAAAATAATTGGGGGGAAAGGTGTTTTAATGAAGTAATCCAAGCATTTTGTTCAAGGGGTGTTTCCAAATTATACATTTTATTTAACTTATACTGATTGCTCTACTCAAGTTCTCAGTTTTCTCTTTATTCAGTCTTGGCAGGCTGTACAGTTTTAGAAATTTGTCCATTTTTTTAGGTCGTCCAGTTGCTTGTTATGTAACAGCTCATAGTGCTTTCATAATCATTTTTTGTATTTCTGAAATATCAGATATTATTTCTACTGTTTCATTTCTTATTTTGTTTGGGTCCTGTCTCTGTATTTCTTGATAAGCCTGGCTAAATGCTTTCCGGTTTCTTTATATTTTAAGAAAAATTAATGCTGTTTATTTTATGATTTGTAATTTATTTTTTAGTATTTATTTAATTTATTTTCAACCTAATCATTAAAGATTTCTCATTCTACTGCCTTTGGGTTTTGTTTGTTCTTATTTCTTGTTATTTTGGGAGTACGTTTGGTCCTTTCAAAGAGGTTTCTTTTGTTTCTTGTAGAAGTCCTTATTTGTTCACAACTTACCTCGTAGATTTGTATTTGATGCATCCCATACATTTATTAAGCTGTGTTTTCATTGTAATTTGTCTCCAGGTATGATTCTGTTACCGCTTTGATTTCATCATTGACCTCATTTTATTGTATTTTTTTTAAAGCTTGTGGTTTTACCTCATGTTTGTACTTTTCTTATTCTTTCTAGAGTTGATGCAAAGTTTCATAGTTTTGTGCATGGAAAAAAACTTGCTATACTCTATATTTGTTTAAAGTTCCTGAGGCTTATTTCATGATATAATATGTGGTTAATTCCTTAGATAACATCCAGTGCACACTTGAAAACTTCATGTGTTCTACTTTTCTGATGCAGTGTCCAATAGCACAGTTATGTTCAAATGATCTTATATGCTATTAAGACCTCTGGTTCCTTACAGATATGCTTGCTGGATGATCTGATCATCACAATAGTGAGGTGTTAAACTCATCTACTATTATTATTTTATAATGAATTAATTCTTTCATGTCTACTAAAATTTCTTTTTATACTTAGGATTTATGGTGTTGGGCCATATATTTTAATGAATGTAATTCCCAATTTTTTTATTGATGTCTTTTTCTTTATATAATCTCATATTTCTTTCATTTTGGCCCTTATTTAAAAACGTATTTTGTATGAGTAGAGCATTGCAATCGCACTTTCTTGTCATTTCCATGGAATAACTTATCCATTTATTTCAAGACTAGGTTTATCTTCCACCACAATGTGAGACTTTTTCTGGGGGAGGCAAAGATGCTGGAGCAGATGGATGCTCGTAGCTCACCCTTTCCCACAAATGCACCAAGACTCACATCCACTGACCCACTCAGCTAACCAGAGAACCTGCAGAACTGTGACAGAACATTGTCCTCTTCAATAGATAAAGATGTAAAAAATCTGGTTGTAGAAAAGGAAGAAAGAAAGAAGAAAAGGCAAAACAGAGTGGGACAGGTACCACGAGGAGGGAGCAGCAAAGACGGACTTCTGCTCATTCACTGTGTCTCCCCTCTCCAACTGAGTGTTTGGCAGGACGGAGGGGGAGCCTCCAAGGCTTGGACCTGTACAAAGTATAAGTTGACTGACAGAACTAAGTTAAACAGGCACAGAGGATCCCTGTGTTGTCTAGCAAATGATGCAGCCTGGAAGCTGGGGGCAGGGCCATGCTGCCCGAACTGGGTGGTAGATGGGGATGGCTGCAAAGTGGCAGCCCAGGGGAATGGATTGGGCTTTGTGCCATGGCTGTGGGTGCATAGGGCCGAACAACCTGGGCCCTCCATAAAACAACAGAGCAGATGTGACCTGTGAGTGGAAGGGTGCATTCCCCATCTCTGAAAATCCACAAATTTTCTAGGTGAAGAGAGCTAGGGCTGAGACACTGCCACCATACCTTCTGGTGCTTTGCACCCAGGTGGCAGCTTGGGCAAAACTGCATCTACAGCTAAGGACTTAGCAGCCTCAAGAGGCAGATGGAGACTTGTCTACAGCCTGAGGCAGTTAGGACCCTACTCTTATGGTTAATCAGGGAACTTTTCCGCCAAGACAAACGAGCTGGATTTTGGCCCAGACCAGGGACAGGGCTGTTCCTCAGACTTCCCTGAGCCCACTTCCAGTGTGCAAACATGAGGCAGAGCATACAGTGGTACAGAGCAGCAGTGTGATCGGCAACTTGAGAGGGAGGATGTCCCTTCAAATTTTGGGCAGGAATACAGCCCCTGACCATGGTGCTGCAGAGGGAATGATGCCCAATCCTGCCTGGTCAGTCTGCAACATCTGACTGCAGCATCAGGCAGGGCAGTGACAAGCAGCCCAGAGTAAAGTGAGCTGACCCAGAGTTGGTTTGAGGAGTGAACTGCTTGCCAACATGCCCTGGGAGCAGCACAGATGAGGGCTCCAATGGAGGGCCTCTGGAAACAGCAAGCTGAGCTTCCAAATCAGGATGAATACAGAAAGATTTCACATTAAAAGTACACCGTCTCCAGGAGGACACTGAACACACCCTAGTTTTATTCTGTTTCTCTGGTACCATTTTCTATTACCCTCCTAATTTCTACTTCTACTGTAATTGTATATACCCCCATTATAATCCCTTTGAAATTTTAAAAAATATTTTTATTACTATTATTTTTCAAAACTCTGCTTCAACTTGCTTTTCTATTATTCATTATACAATGTCTTCAAAGCTTTATTTCTCCCTTCTTTAAAACTCTTTATCACTCTCTCTCTCTTTTCTCTTTTCTAAGTTGTACTGCTACATAGGCATTAGGTAGATAAACTTCTTTAGGACCACAGTTGAAAACTGATACTCCAAAAACCACAGTGTCACAGAAGTAGGAATAAGACGAAGGAGCAGAGAAACCCTTCCCAATTAAAAGAACATGAGAAATCCCCTGAAAGAATGATCAGTGAAATAGAAATTGATACACAAATAGATCAAGATTTCAAAAATGGGGTGATCAAAGTACTGAAGGCAATAAAAGAAATAGTGTTTAGAGATACAAAATTTTAAAACAATATATAGAAATCATTGAGAGTGGGTGAGGGAGGCAGGAAAATATGAATTTTTTTTTGGTCTTTCCTTTTAAAATCTTTTGTTCTCAATAGGATGGTTTTGAGATCATGTTACTATCATTTTAATAAAAGCAGTTATAATAATGGTCTAAAAGACATAAAAAAGGGTAACAAGAAGACAAAACTTATCAGGGAGTCACAAAAACTGAATATAATTCATGAAAATGCAAAGGAAAATTACCAAACCATAAAAGGAAGATGAAAGGAACAAAGAGGAAATGCTAAATCAAATGGAAAATAAGGTTAAAATAGCAATAAACTCAAACATATCATCAATTAATATAAATATTAATGGACTAAATGCTCCAGTCGAAATTCATAAAGTGGCATGCTGGATAATAAAGCAAGAACCTTCAATATGCTGCATACAAGAGACCCACTTCAGAGAGAAGGATACATATAGATTGAGAGTGAAAGGATAGAAAAGGGTATTCCATACAATTGGAAAAGCAGTACTAATTGCAAACAAAATAGTCCTTAAAACAAAGCCATAAAGAAAGATAAAGAAGGACATTATATAATGATTGAAGGAGTGATAAAATATGAGGATAGCACACTCATTAATACATATGCACCAAATACAGGAACACCTAAGTACATAAAATAATTGCTAACTGATATAAAGGGGGATTTATATTTGGAGATTTCAACACTGCATTAACATCACTGGACAAATCATCGAGACAGAAAATAAATTAGGCAACAGAAACGTTTAAAAATACAGTAGAAATAATACACTTGGTGCATATTTTCAGAGCATTGCACCCCCCCAAAATACGATATACATTTTTTGAAGTGCATGTGGAATATTTTCAAAGATTCATGAGGTACTTGGGCACAAAAGAAACCTCAGCAATATTAAGAAGATAGTGATTACCTCAAGCACCTTTACTGAACACAATGCCATGAAGCTAGTAATCAACAACAGAGAAACAAATGACAACAAAAGGAAAACATGGAGATTAAACAATATTTTATTAAAAAACCAATGGTCAATGAACAAATCAAAGTGGAAATAAAAAAGTACCTTGAGACTAAAGAAAATGAAAGCGAAACCACACAAAATTTATGGGACACAGCAAAATCAGTGCTGAGAGGGGAGTTTATGGTGGTACAGGCGTTCTTAAAAAAAGGAGAAGAATCACAAATAAACTATTTAAACCACCAGCAGAATACACCAGAAAAAGAAGAAGAAAAAACCCCAAAAGTCAGCAGAAAGAAGTAAATCATAAATATTGTGGAGGAAATAAATAAAATAGAGATTAATAACACCATTGGGAATAATGCAACGTATCCAAAAGCTGGTTTTTCAAAAGAGTAAGTAAAATCAACAAACTTTTGTCCAAACTGAAAAAAAAGAAAAGAGAGAGAGCAAAAATTAGCAAAATAAAAAAGGAGAATGGAGAAATAACAACAAATAAAAAAGAAATACAGAATATCATATGAAAATATAATTAAAATTATATTGAAGCAAACTGTATAACCTAAAGGAGATGGAAAATATTCTGGAAAAATACTGCTCACCAAGACTGAAACAAGAAGAAACTGACCACTTGAACAAGCAAAGCACTTGAAATGAAATCAAAATAGCAATATAAATCCTCCCTATAAATAGCAGTCCAGGACCGGACAGATTCACTGAGGAATTCTACAAAACCTACTAAGAAGAAATCATACCAGTTCTTCTCAAATTCTTCCAGAAGATTGAAAATGAAGGAATACTCCCAAAGTCTTTCTATGAAGCCACAATCACACTGATACCACAACCAGGCAAAGACACAACCAAAAAATATTACTATAGCCCAATACAACTTATGAACACAGACGCCAAAATCCTCACCAAAGAGTAGCAAATAGAATCCAAAAACACAGATAAAAGATTATACATCATGACCAAGTGGGGATCATGCCAAGGACAAAGAGGTGGTTCAACATATGGAAATCAATCAGTATAACAGAGCACATCAACAAGAGAAAGGACCAAAATGGCATGATCATCTTAACAGATGCAGGAAAAGCATTTGATAAAATTCAACACCCACGTATGATAAAAACTCTCACCAAAGTGGGCATAGAAGGAACATATTTCAGCATCATGAATGCTATAGAAAACAAACCTACAGACAACATAGTACTCAACAGTGAGAAAGCCAAAATTTTCCAAATGAAATCTGGGACAAGACACAGATGCACACTATCACCACTCCAACAGAATATAAACTTGGAAGTCCTAGTCACAGCAATCAAACAAGAGAGAGAATTAAAAGGGTTGCAAATTGGAAAGGAAGGTGTAAAAGTCTCACTATATGCAGATAATATGTTACTATATATATAAAACCCTGCAAGATCCAGACAAAAACTTCTAAAGCTGATCAAGGAATTCAGCAAGTTAGCAGGATACAAGATTAAGGTTCAGAAATCAGTGGCATATCTTTATGCTAAAGATTCAGATAATACTATAGAACTACAGTCAACATGACAGCACTTTATTGGAAGGAAAACAGACATATAGGCCAATGGAACAGAATAGAGAACCCATAAATGAACCCACAAACTTTTGGTCAATTAAACTTCAACAAAGGAGGCAAGATAATACAGTCCCTTCAGCAAATGGTGTTGGGAAACTGGACAGCAGCATGTAAATCAATGAAGTTAGAACACTCCCAATGTAGCTAGAACATCATACACAAAAATAAACTCAGAATGGATCAAAGATTAAACATAAGATAAGATACAATATACCTCCTTGAGGAAAATATTGGCAAAATGTTATCTGAAATAAGTCTCGAAAATCTTCTTGTAGAATAAATAAAAGCAAGAATAAACAAACGATATATAATGAAACTTACAAGCTTCTGCACAGTACAGAAGCCGGAAGTGAAACAAAATGACAACCTACGGAATGGGAAAATAATTTGCATATGAAAAAAACAAAGGCTTGATCTTCAGAGTATATAAACAGCTCATCCAACTGAATAAGAATAAATAAGCAACACAATCCAAAAAAGGGCAGAAAACCTAAACAAGCGATTCTCCAAGGAAGACATAAAAATGATCTAAAGACACATCAGAAAATGCTCAATATCACTGATGATCAGAGAAACTCAAATCAAATCTACAGTGAGGTATCACCTCACACTAGTCAGAATGGCCATCACTCAAAAATCCACAAATGACAAATGCTGGAGAGACTGTGGAGAAAAGGGAACCATCCCTCACTGCTGGTGGCAATGCAGTTTGGTGCAGCCACTGTGGAAAACAGGATGGAGATTCCTCAAAAGCCTAGGAATAGACTTACCATATGACGCAGGAATCCCGCTCCTGGGCATAAATCCAGAAGGAATCCTAATTCAGGATGACACTTGAACCTCAATGTTCATAGCCAGCAACATTTACAATAACCAAGACATGGAAACAGCCTAAATGTCCACTGACAGTTGACTGGAAAAAGAAGAGGTTGTATAATTTTACAATGGAATAGTAGTCAGCCATATAAAATGACAACATAACGCCATTTTCAGCAATATGGATGCTCCTGGGGAAAATCAGTCTAAATGTAGTAAGCCAGAAAGAGAAAGAAAAATACCATATTAGATGGCTTCTCAGTGGAATCTAAAAACAAAACAAAACAAAAAAAGCCAAATTTCAAAACAGAAATACACACAAACATAGAAAACAATGTTTTGGTTCCCAAGGGGGCAGAGGGTGGGAAGAGATAGACTGGGAGGTCAAAATTGTAGAATAGATAAAAAGGATTGTACTGTATAGGACAGGGAAATGTATAAAAGATTTTACGGCAGCTCACAGAAGAAAAAATGGGACAACAAATGTATATATGTTCATTTTAACTGAAAAATTGTGCTCTATGCTGGAATTGAAGACAACTTTTTAAAATGACTTTAAACCCATTAAAAAAGTAAAAAAAAAGAAAAAACATGATCCTAAATATTACAGGTGCAAATATAAATTAAAGAGGAAAAATAACCATTCAAAAGTGTAATGTAACAAAAGATTTTGTTTTATGTTTTCTTTTTAAGATAAGCAAAATCAGAAAACCTCTAGCCAGGTGCATCATGAAGGAAAGAGAAATGCTACAAAGAAATAAAGTCAGAAATAAAAGAAGAGAAATAACTATTGTTACCTAAGATATACAAAAAAAGTGTTCATTTTGTCAACACATATATGCCAATAAAATAGACAAATTAGAAGAAATAGACAAATGTCTAGAAAGATACAGAGATAAGGAGAAACAAATAATTTGAACAAACATTACTAGAAGAAAGATAGAATCTGCATTTAAAAAATTTGTTGAATAGAAGTGCAGAATAAACAGCTCCCTTTGAGAACTATGCAAAAATACAAATCAGAACATATACACTTCAAACTATACAAAAATTGTGAAGGTGTGGGAAACTCCCAAATTAATTCTATGAAGATTTCATCACCCTGATAGCAAAGCCAAAAACATAGTACGGGCAAAGACAACTTTAAGCCAATATATTTGATTGATTTAGATGCAAATATTACAAAAAATACTATTAGCAAACAAAATCCAGCAATGCCAAAAATGAATCATATACCATGATCAACTTGGATTCATTGCAGTGTCATAAGAGAGGTTCAACATACACAAATCAATCAGTTTGAAACAACACATTAACAACAGTGAAACAGAAAACGATGTGGTTATCCCAATAAATCCATGAAAAGCATTTCACAAAATTCAACACTTATTCATTAGAACAGCAACAACACCAACACCACCACCAACAACAACAGCAACAACAATAGAAAACTCTTACCAAAGTAGGATTCAGGAAATATATCTCAACATAAATAAAGACATTTATTACAGAACTATATGCAACATAATATGCAAAAGTGAAAAACTGAAAGCCAAATTAAGGAATACGACAAGGATACCCACTCTCACCATTTCTATTAAACAGTATGGGATGTCCTTGTAACAGAAATTGGAATAGAAAAAAATTTATTCAAGTTGGATTGAATGAAATAAAACTGTTATTGTTTTAGATGACATAATAATCTATATAGAGAACGCTAAATATTCTCCACACCAGAACAACTAAAACTAATAAAGGCATTTAACAAAGTTGCATGATTCATGATTAATAAACAAAAACTGTCACATTTCTTTACACTAACAATGAAATATTCCATAATTTAAAAAAATCCATATGAAATCAGATCAAAAAATGAAAAACCTATGAAAAAAACAAGATAATAAAATCGAAAGGACACTGATAAATAAAATTGAAGATGATGCTAAGAAATGGAAAGAAATCTCAAAGTCTTAGTTTAGAGCAATTAATATTGCTAAAATATACATACTACAAAAGAAGTCTACAGATATAAAGTGATTCAGATCAAACTACATGATACTTTCCAGGAATTAAAAACAGTCCTATGATTTGTATGGAACTGCAAAAGAAGCAGAACTGCAAAAGAAGCAATCAGGAAAAAGAACAAAGTTGGTCACATAACCCATAACCTTCGCAAATCTCAGAATATATTACAAAATTACAGTAATCAAAACAGCACAATACTGGAAAACAAACAAACATCTATATCACTGGAACAGAACACAGAGGCAGAAATAAAACATCACACCTATGGTCAACTAAACTTTGACAAAGGAAACAAAAATATACAATGACTAAAAGACAGTCTTCAGCAAGTGATGTTGAGAAAGCTCGACATCTACATGTAAATCAATGAAATTAGAACACTCCCTCACACTGTACAAATATAAACTCAAAATGCTTTAAATATCAGAATATAATACGTGACAAAATAAAACTCCTGGAATCTAACATAGAAAAAACAATAGATAAATTGTATTAAAATTTTCTTATGTCACTCTCCCAAGCTGAAAACATTAAAAGCAAAATAATCAAATAGGTCCTAATTAAACTTAAAAGCTTCTTCACAGCAAAATAATCAGAATGAATATATGAATTTCCAACTGGGAGAAAACGTTAGGAAACAATGTAATCAACAAGAGGCTAATTTCTAAAATGCACACATCGTTCATACAACTCCATTTTAAAAATCTACAAACAACTAAGCCAGAAAATGTTCAAAAGATAATTCTCTAAATATGACACAGATGACAAACAGGAATATAAAAACGTGCTCACATTGCTAATCATTATACAAAAGCAAGAAAAAAATAAAATAATGTTTTACCTCACACTATTAAGAAGGGGTTTCATCAAAATGTGTACTAATAATAAAGACTGTGGAGGTTGTAGAGAAAAAGGGACACTCCAACGCTGCTGGTGGGAATGAAAATTGGTGAAATCACTTTGGAAACAGTATGCAATTTCCTTTAAATAATAAAAATAGACCTATCATATGACACAGCAAACCCACTCCTGGGCATATAAAATATAAAACCTGAAAACAAAGAATCCTAGGGTAAAACATAAGAAGAACACTTGACTTAATTTGATTCTTCATATGTCTCCTCTGGCAAGGGAAGCAGAAGCAAAACTAAAAAATTTGACTATATCAGTCTAAACAGATTTACACTGCAGAAGAAATAATCAATAAAATGAAAAGTCAACCAACACAATGGGAGAATATATTTGCAAGTGATATTTTCCAATCAAGTGCTAATATACAAAATATATGCAAACATACACAACAACAACAAAAAAGACCAAAGAATCCAATTAAAAAAATTGTCCATAAGAACTGAATAGATTGATCAGAATCAATTTTCTGTAGAAAACATACAGTTGGCTAAATGAAACATGAAAATGTGTTCAGAGTTATAAATTATTAGGAAAGTCATAAACCAAAAATGAGACAAGACCTCACACTTCTCAGAAGGCTCTCATCAAAAAGAAAAGAAACATATGTTGGTGAGATTGAGGAGAAAATGGAATGCCGTGGACACTGATGATAGGAATGCAAAGTATTGATTCCATTGAATATATACATCAAATTTTCTTCATCCAGTTTTCTGTCAAGGGAGGTTGGGTTTCTAGGTCTCTATCTAAAGGCTCTACAGAATAAGCCCATGGGCTGAACTGATAAACAATCTGTTAGGAATGTCACATATCCTGGCTGGATATGAAATGGCCTACTCAATGTATCCAATATGGATGGCTGTATAGATTATGCTGGGTAAGATCCTCAGAGGAGGACAATCTAAGACAGGCACAGCCAGTTGGATAAGAGATGGCCTACTTAATGAATTTCCGTGATGAACTTTAAAACAAACCTTGATCATTTAAAATTCTGTGCTTTCTGCCGGAGTATGGGACGTAAATAGCTTAAGATCATTATCATTGTTATAACTTTGATGATATGTGAGGCATTGTGCATGTCCTATATAAAAACTTTTCCAAAGAATCAATGAACAAGAACTGCTTCACTTCTCTCCACACAGTGTTTGTGTGTATATGATATCGTTCCACAGACTAATTTAATTTGTTAGGAGTATCTTAAAAGGATGTTGCAGTATATACAATGCTTTTCCACACCTATTGAGGTGATTATGTGAGTTTTATTTCTCATTCTATTAGTGAGGCATGTCACCTTTACTGATTTCAATATTTTGAAGTATCCTTAAACCCAGGGATTAATCCCTTTACTCATGTATGTGTATGATAAGTTAAATGTGTTGTTGAATTCATTTTGCTTGTGTTTTGTTGAGAATTTTGGCACATATGTACATCAGGGATAATATTCTATATTTTGTATATAATGTCCTTTCTTGCATAGTTATGCAAATAAAGCTGGCATCATAAAACAAGTTTTTATACTTTCACCCCCTTCAGATTCTTGAATGGTTTGGGGAAGAATTGGTGAGAAATTTTCTCCAAATGTATCACAGAATTCACCAGTAAAGTCATCTTTTAAATATTTTCTGGTTTTGGAGGTTTGGATAACTGATTTACTCATACACACTTTTGCTCTATTTAACTTTCTAATTTCTTCTTGATTCAGAATTGGAAGACATATGTTTCTGGGAATTTGTCTTTTATTCTAAGTCATTCAAATTGTTGGCTAGTGGTAATTTCTTATGATGCTATGCATCTCTATAACATCAGAAGTAAAACCTTCTCTTTTATTCCTAATTTTATTTGAGACTTTATTCTCTTAGCCAACCTAAAAGTTTGTCCAATTTATGCTTAAAAGAATCCGACTTAGATATATTTTTATCTTTTCAATCGGTTCTGTTGTTATTTACCGTCCTCTCATTCATTCAATTTTCTTCTTTCTGTTTTCTCCTAGTTCTTGTTGTGTAAATTTAAGTAGTGTGAATCTTTGTATTTCTTTTTTTATTAAATACTATTTATTTATTTCTTTGTTAACTTTCTTACTTATTTATTTATTTATTCATTTATTTATCATTGAAGTACTACCATTTACATTGTGTCAATCTGTGGTGTTTAGCACAGTGTCCCACTTCATGCATATATTTGTGTGCTTAATAAAGTTAACTTCACAATATTTAACATACTGCCCTGTGTCATACAATAGAAATTTTGAAAACATCTATTTTTATATATAGTGGATAACATTTATACCTCTACAGCTCTCAAATATATCCTCTCCAAGACCCTTTCATCAGTAACCATAAGATTATTAAGTAGATGTGCAAGTGTGTTTCAGTTTTGTACATGAAATCATAGTGTTCTCATCCAAATTTTTTTTAAGTTTCTTCATATATCATGTCATGTGTTATTTTTTTTTCTCTTTCTGGCTTACTTCAATTAGAATGACACATTTTGTGGACATGCATTTTGCTGCAAATGTCATTGTTTTATCATTTTTTATGGCAGAAAATAATTCCATTGTGTAAATATGGATAAATTCTGTATACTGTTATTTGTTGATGGACAATTACAGTGCTTCCATGTCGTGGCTGTTGTATATAGCACTGCTAAGAACATTGGGGTGCAGGTGATATTTTGAATTAGGGTTCTCTTTGGTATATACCCAGAAGTGGGATTGCTGGATCATATGTTAAGTCTATTTTTATTCTTTTGAGGAATCCCCATCCTGTTTTCCACAGTGACTGCACCAATCTACATTCCTACCAACAGTGTAGGAGGTTTCCCTTTCTCCACAGCTTTCCCAGCATTTATTATCTGTGGACTTTTGTATGATGGCCATTGTTACTATTGTGAGGTGATACTTCATTAGACTTTCCAATTGCCTTTCTCTGATAATGATAGTGAGCAATTTTTTTTTTGTCATATATCTGGCATTTGTATGTTTCTAATGGAGAATTGCTTGCTTAGGGCTTCTGCCCATTTTCAGATTGGGATTCTTGTTTTTTTTAAGTATTATTATTAGGTTATATGAACTCTTTATATTTTGGAAATTAACCTTTGTCAGTTGCATCACTTCTAAATATATTTTTCCTGTCGGTTGTCATTTTGCTTTGTTTATGGTTCCCTTTGTTGTGCAAAAGCTTATAAGTTTAATTAGGTCCTATTTATTAATTTTCATCTTACTTCCATTACCTGGGTAGGCTGTTTTAGGAGATCATTGCTGCGATTTATCTCGGAGTGTTTTGCGTATATTTTCTTCTAGGAGATTTACTGTGTATTTCCTTACATTTTAGTCTTCAAGACATTTTGAGTTTATTCTTGTGTATTGAGTGAAGGAGTGTTCTAACTCCATTGCTCTGCATGCTGCTGTCCAGTTTTCCCAACACCAGTTGGTGAAGAGATGGTCTTTTCTGTTTCATATTCTTGGCTACTCTGTAAAACATTAATTGACCATAGGCCTGTAGATTTATTCATTGGCTCTCTATTCTGATCCATTGGTCCATATGCCTGTTTCTGTACCAACATCATGACATTTTGATTATTGTAGCTCTGCAATAGTGTATGGAGACCAGGTAGGTTATTCCTCCAGCCTCTTTCTTTTTCTTCAATTTTGTTTTGGAAATTATGGATCTTTTTTGATTCTATATAAATCTTATGATCATTTGTTTCAGTCTTAAAAGAAATGTTTTGAATAATTTGATAGGAACTCAGATCAAGTCTGTGGATTACCTTGGGTAGTATGGCCATTTTAACAATATTATATCTTCCATTACAGGGCCATTGGGTATCTTTTCAATTCCTGAAATCTTTCTTGAATTCCTCAATCAATGTTTTCTTGTTCTCCATGTATAAGTCATTCACCCCCTTGGTCAGAGTTACTCTTATGCATTTTATAATTTTGGGTGCAGTTATAAAATGGGTTGATTCTATACTTCGTTTTCCTGTTGATTCAATGGTAGTGTAAAGAAATGTAATTGGTTTTTGTACATTACTCTGGCTACCTTGCACATTTCCTTTTTAGCCTAAGTATTCTTTGTGAAGCTATTACAGTTTTCTATATATAGTGTCATGTCTGCATATCGTGACAATTTTACCTCTTCTTTTCCAGTCTGAATCCTTTTATTTCTTCTTCTTACCTGATCGTTGTGGCTAGGAATTCCAAGACTATATTTAATTGAAATTGTGAGAATGGGCATCCTTGTCTTGTCTAAGGTTTTTGTGGGAAGCTTTCCAGGTTTTCACCATTGAGTATTACGCTGGCTATAAGTTTGTCATAAATAGCTTTCATTATGTTGAGATATAGTCCCTCTATGCCCACTGTGATAAGAACTTTTATTGCAAATAGGTGTTAAATTATATCAAATGCTTTTTCTGCATCTACTGAGATGATCATATCGTTTTTATCTTCTCTTTTGTTGATATGGTGTATCAAAATTGATTGATTGATTTGCATATGTTCAACCATCCTTGTGTTCCTGGGATGAACGTAACTTGTCCATGGTTCATGATCTTTTTTTTACATGCTTCTGGATTCTGTTTCTTAATAATTTCTCAAGGATTTTACTTCTATTTTTATCAATGATATTGGCCAATAGTTTTCTTTTTGGGGTAGTGTCTTTGGTTTTGGTATCAGGTTGTTGTTGGCCTCATGGTGAGAGTTTGGGAGTACTCTCTCCATATCAATCTTTTGGAAGACTTTGAGAAGGACTGGTATGAATTTTTCTTAGTATGTTTGGTCAAATTTCCCAGTGAAGATATTTGGGTTTGAATTTTTTGAAGAGATTTTTTATTTTATTGATAATTCTATTCCATTTCTGGTGATCTGTCACTTCAAATGGCTAACTTCTCCGTAATGCAATATTGGTGGGCTGAATGTTTACAAAAACTACTCCATTTCTTCCTGGTTATCCAGTTTGTTTACACACAGTTGCTCATGTTATTCCCTTATGATATTTGGTAAATTTGTTGTACTTTTTGTAGTTTCTCCATTTTCATTTCTAATATTATTTGTGTTCTCTCTCTTTTCATGTTGGTGAGCCTGTCCAGAGATTTGTCAATATTGTTTACTACTTCAAAAAATAAATTGATTGATTTTTTTCTATTTTTTAATCTCTATTTCAATTATTTCTTCTTTGATCTTTATTTTTTCCCTTTTTCTGCTGAGTTTTGGTTTTGTTTGCTCTTCTTTTCTTGATTAGTTTACATAGAAGGTTTGGTTATTTATTTGAAATTGTTCTTCTACTATGAGGTGGGCCTTGTCACAATGAACTTCCCTATTAAGCCTGCTTTAACAGTATCCAATAGACTTTGTGTAGTGTTTTGTCATATTTCCCAAGATATTTTTAAATTTCTTCTTTTACTTCATCACCTCCCCCCCTTGTTTTACTACCATGTTTTTTAATCTGGATGCTGTCATTTTTTCTCCCTGGTTTTCTGTGATTGATTACTAGTTTCATGGTATTATACTCAGAAAAGATGCTTGAAATAGCTTTTATCTTCTTAAGTTTGTTGAGGCTTCTTGAGTGCCTGAGTACATTATCTTTCTTAGAAAATGTTCTTTGTGCAGAGGAAAAGAATGTATATTCTCTTTTGGTGAGAAGTAGTGTTTTGAAAATATCAAGCATCTCCAATTATTTTATAATGTATTTAGTATCTATGTTCCCTTAGTAATTGTCTGTGTGAAAGACCAGTCCAGTGATGGTAATGGGAAGTTATAGTCTCCTACTTTGATTGTGTTCCCAGGGATTTCATTATTTTTATCTGTTAGTATTTGCTTTATGTATTTAGGTTCTCCTATATTGAGTGCATATATCTTAATAGGTATAATACCCTCATTTTGATTTGCTCCTTAAATCATTATATCATGTCCTTGTTTATCTTCCTCTATGGCCTTTTTTGTAAAGTCTCTTTTTGTGAAGTCAGTGGTGCTAGTCCTGCTTTCTTGTCATGTCCCTTTGCATGGAATATATTTTTCCACCTTCTGACTTTAAAAGAATGTGTGTTCCTCTTACTAATGTGGGTCTCTTCTATGCTTCATAATGTAGGGTCTTGTTGTGTTATCACATATGACAATATATATCTTTTGATTGAAGCACTAAGTCCATTAAATTTGTGATAATTATTGATAGACTGGTGTTTATTTCCATATGGAACTTCATTCTCCAGTTGATTTGTTATTTTCTTTCTGTTCATTTCTTTTTGTTTTTGTGGCTTGATAAGTTTTCTTTTATTAGCTTGGTTTCTTTTTGTCTTTGTGACTTCATTGTAAGCTTTTGACTTATGTTTACCTTGTTTTGTATGTATATTGACCCGTACTATATTTGTTTATTTTAACTGATAAGAATACAACCTCAAACCCATCCTACAGAGAACACAAACAAGAAGAAAACACTCTGTATTATCCTGTTTCACTCTGTGACTTTTAAAATTTTTGACGTCCTTTTTTACAACATCATATATATTCTGTTGTAATTCATTGTAGATATTGCCTTTCTAATTATGCCTTTCTCTTTTCTATAGCATCCTGCTTCTTTTTTATTTAGAGTAGATCTTTCTTATTTCTTTTTCTCTTGCTAAATTCTTTAAGTATTTGCTTGTGTGGTAGTTATTTATCTCTCCTTCTATTCTAAAATTTAGCCTTCCTTGATATAGTATCTTAGATTACAGCTTTCTTTCATTCAGGACTTTGAATATGTCTTGCTACTGCCTTCTGCCTATTGTTTCTGTGTATGAAATGAGTTAACAAATATGTATATAATTATATATATATGTAAAGAACACATATATATGAAGTTAACAAATATGGTGAAAACCTATACGTTAAAAAACAGAAACCATTGATAAAGGAAATTAAAACTGATCCAAAGGAATGAAATGATCTCTTATGTTAATGATGGGAAACAATGTGGTTGAAACAACCATACTACCCAAAGCAATCTACATTTACTGTGATTCATGTGAAAATACCAATGAGATTTTTCCAAAAAATAGGACAAATAATTTTAAAATTTATATGTAACCACAAAGATCATGAGCTGCCAAAATAATCTTGAAAAAGGGTAATAAATCTAATGGTGTAAAATTCTCTGATGTTAAACAATCCTACAAAGCTTTAGTAATTAAAACATCATGATACTGGCTCAAAACCAAACAAAAATCAATAGAAGAGAATAGAGCAACCAGATATATTCTCTCACACTTATGATCAATTAACCCATGAAAAAGGAAGCAAGAGTATAAATTAAGAAAAGACATTCTCCTCAAAAATTACTGCTGGGGGATTGAACATGTAAAAGATAGATTAGAATATTTCCTCACATTGTACACAATCCATGAGCACAGAATATCTTTATATTTATTTTGTTTACTTATATTTCTTGCACCTGTAGTTTATAGATCTATGTTTAGATCTTTTATTTCACTTATCAAATTTATTCCTATTTTATTATTTTTGGTATAAATTTACACACAATTGTTTTCCTAATTTCTTTTTCTGATATTGTGTTGTTAGTATACAAAAATGCAATGGATATTTGTATATTGATTTTGTATTCTGCAAGTTTACTAAGTTTGTTCATTATTTCATACACTCACTGGAGGAGACTATGGAGTTTTCTATGTATGCATAATTATGTCATCTGTAAAAACTTCACTGTTTATTACAAGTAGAATGAATTTTATATTTTTCCTTGACTAGTTGTTCTGGCTAGGACTTCTAGTAGTGTAATTTAGGACTTGTGAAAATGAGCTTCTTTTCCTTATTACTGGACCAGAGGAAAACCTTCCTGTATGTTAACATTCAAATTGAAGTAAATCATGGGTTTTTCATATATGGCTTTTATTATGCTTAGTTACATTCTATCTAGAGCGAATTTAAGAATTTTTTTTTAAAAAGTTAAGATCAGACCAGTCAATAATTTTCCTACATATTTTTAGATTGTTATTTTTGGATTCTTTGTTATTTAAAGGGATGATATCACATATATTCATTTGTGTATGTTAAATAATATTTAAGAAACAGGACTAAATCCAACTAAACTATAGTTTATAATAGTTTAATATGCCATTCAGGTTGCCAATATTTATTTAGAATGGATTTACAGTTACTGAATGAAAAATTTACATTGTAGCTTGAGGGTACATTTATTTATTTAAAACTTTTATCTCTCATTTTGAATTTGGCTTATGTTTAAAGGAATTTATTTCTAAATAAAAAATATAACCTTTGGTAGAACTGGATTTACTACAGTTTACTGATACAGAACATAGCTATTATTTACAATTATTGCACAAGACACTTGCCTTAAATTGCTGTATTATACTAACAATGCCTACTGTTTCAGGACTGAGAAACATATTGCTTCCTAAAATGTATTACTTGGTCTTTTCCACCCCAACCTACATATACTGTTATATCTTTGTTTTCTGATTGTTGTTTACCCCTTAATGGAGGCAATGCTTATTGAACCCAGTGTCTTGTGCATAAGTCTATTTATCAACATCATTTTGGAACCCTTAACAGAATCCCCAAGAGTATGGATTATAAAGATGACAAGAAAATTTATTACTTATAAGGTCTGATAAATTTCTGTGTGATAGAATGGCAAAAATAAACATTTATAAATATACGATAAGATTGTCTTTTTGCAATTATAATGTAGAATATTAAATTACATTTGTTTCAATTATAGCAATGAATTACAATTTAAAACAAAATTCCACCTTTGGAATTTCTTAAATTTGATTGATTATTTAATGTAATTTTATTTCATAAATATAAACATTTATATATAAACATACCAAATAAACAGATATTTATTCTTCTCATGTTTTGAATATAGAGCTACTTATTCTACAGGACACAGATGAATACTTATTTCCATTTCCAAATCAAATTATGTTTCACTTTAATTAAAAATGAGGATGAAATATTTATATTTTCTGTACAGATTTTACACAAATTTCACTTTAAATTCCAAAACTTTAAAATTATTTTATATATTTTCTGCATTATTTATACTCTGTTCACCAATCTGTTATAAATTTCTGTACTAAAGTTTGGAGATTAGTTTTATTTAAAAGAGCAAAATATTTAATTGTTTAAAAAAATTTTGTGGGGATAATACTTGCAGATCCGACTTTAAAAATAAGCATCGTATATGTTTCATTTTAACTGGATGAATGAGAAGTAAACACTGGCTTAAATTACACTTGAGTTTATAGGAGACCAGACGTTTTGTGATGTCACATCTACTCAGGTTGAGAACCATTGTGGTGGCCTAGCAGTTTATCTGTGCAGTCCTGCCAAAGAAGCATTTGAAGCTGCAGTGCTCAAAATCATGCAGATTAGAAAAGTAGCTGTATAAAAAGTTATGTGAAATGGCACATGTTTCTTCAGAAATTCGAGATGTGTCTGATAAAGATAGACCAACTGGTTCAGGAAACTCTGGTAGAGCTCTATTGTGTGATCAAACAATCTCTGGGGACTTGGACCTGGGGTCTATTATTGAAGAAAATGCTTTTCACATTTTGTCTGAAGAATCGTTAATTAAAAAGCCATGATACACACATTGTGTCTCTGAACCAGATGAATATAATAATTTTCGTTCTCTGACATTTCCCAGAAATCTCTGAAAAATGGCTGGGAGTGACCAATTTAAATCCATCTGGAGGGATGATAATGGAACTTCCATAGTGATTGATGAAGATGTCTTTAAGAAGGAAGATTTGGAAAGAAAGGCCCCTTTCAGAATATTTGAAACTGGAAATATGAAAGGTTTAGTTAGACAGCTTAACCATTATGGGTTTAATAAAGTGTGGTAGAATATTCAAATATCTGTTTGTCTAGCTGACTTTCTGACAGAAGAAAAAGAAGTCTCTGTTTTAAGCAAAGTATTCAGAAACTTTAGTTACCACTTGATAACTTATATATAAGGTTTATTTTGTACATCAATCTATGCTAATATAAATGAAAAGATAAATTTTGAAAATTGTGTAAATCTACTAAGGCTATAATACTTTTTTTTTTCCTAAAAAATGAAGACAATGCCTTAAGTATTCAGAGTATAAGAAACTATGCTGGTAACTATGAATCTTACCAGAAATCTAAATAAAGGTATTAAAGCTGCTTTTCAAAAGTGGCATTCAGTGTTACTGCAAATGCTAACTTCCTAATTTGATGTCTATACTATTTAAATGTGTATTTTCCAAATAAGGAACTACAATATATCGTCAGCAATGTTCATATTTTGATGATATTATCTTTGCATAATAAACGTGAAATCTGAGGTTTTATAGGTTAGGCTTATTGTAGTGTTGTATTTTGTTCTAAATTATTACTAAAATCTTTCTACTTTGGTTGTAGCTGCAGTTCTATCATAATATAAATTATTAACGAAGCTGTCCCCAGCTTTTAGTGAGAATAAAAAGAATAGTTGGGATTAAAAATGCCTCTCTGGTATCTTCATTGGCTGAAGATTTCAACAAGAAGCACTATAAAGCATTGGGTAATGTGGATAATCATAATTCTGGTTTTGTGGCTGACACTAGTGGAGAAAGTGCATTTTTACCTTCTGCAAATTTAAATATGCCTCTAATAAGAATGCCCTCTACTAGCCACATAATAAGTGATAAAATTACCTCGATCAGAGTTATTTTTTCTCCTCCATCATCAGTTTCAGTTAGACCACCAGAACAAATTTCAGTGGATCAAAGTGCTATTCTAAATCAGTTGACCACTGTCCACGGGCACTCTCAAAGCAGCTACACTGAAGCAAATGGCCGTGTTGTGAACTTCATTACAACTACAACTTCTATTTCTCAGTACAGCATCTTGTCTCCCATACAGAGGAATTAATTTTGACAGATGGTGGAGCCTTCTATTTTTCCAAATAGATATCACAACATATCTGCCAATGAAGGGTGTTTTTGTAAACTTCAACCAGGGGGCAACCCACGGTTTCAAGTGACAGTGATAGCTGATACATCAGCTACCTCCCTTTCAAGGCCAACTCATTAGACTTCTTCAGTATATGAACGTCATCCTAATCACAAATGATCTACCACAGACTACCAGATTATGCAGGATAACAAATATTAAAATTGATGTTGGCAAATGTGGACAAATATCTGCATTTTCTTATTTGAACAACAAACATAGATGTGTAACTGTATTTACCTTTTTCTTGAAAGTGTTAAGAGTTAAATGGGAAACTAAGTTACCATTTAAAGAAAAAATGAGATATTTGATTAATATGATCATTTGATGGAACAATATGGGAGTTAATTTAAATAATTTCTTGTAAGGAAAAAGAGAAAATGGAAGAATTTGGGAATAGACTAAAAGATGAAGAGTGGGAAAAGTACTAAGTGGTTTCTGGTTCATCATGGAAAGTATTAAAATTGTTAAGTTAAGGATGGGTTGGAACAGAAGATAAATGTAGGAACCAGCCCAGGAATCATGGTCTCTATTATGTCCTCCCTGAAATCATAAAGGTCGCATGATATAGTCTCAGATGGCACATTCAGCATGTGGTAGAACTTAAGAAATAATTTTATCTATGGTCTTCTTTGTGGTGTTCTCAAAGCATTCAAATTGATGCTTACATTTCCAGCCCTCAAGAGACTACACTATATTTTCTAGTCGATACTTTATGTTGCATTTATTTCCCAGCCAAAGACAAGCTTACGTCCTCAGGTTGGCACTTAATGCCTTTCCAACTCTAAGCCCACAAACTCAAATTTGTTTAGTCAGTTCTGTATAAATCTGGCATCTGCCTGCCTAGGCATATCTTTATGTTTCACTGTATCTTGAGATACATCCAGGCAAATGCTTGTCAACTATGTTAGCTGCAACCTCACAACTTTTGATCCAGCTCATCCTTGGACTTTGGGTTTCCTCATTTTACCTACTTAGACTTTGCCAGTCTCAGTACATACACTACCTCCTTCAGATGTTTTCTGTCTATCCACCTTTCCTTGTCTAACTTGGATACCAGCACAGTAAGCAAAGCACATGCCACAGGATGCATTTTAGAATTTAATGAATGAAAAATACATGTTGACATTAAGCAAAATATACTTTCCTGAAACAACCAAGCTCTCATGGTTTTCAAGCAATTTTGTTATGGTCTTTACTCTTCACCACAAACTAGCTCTTTTCATAGCCCAAGGACTAGTCACTCAATACAGTAAGTGTAGGTAGGTACAGGAGACAAAGTATTATTTTCTTCTTAATTCATGCCTCTCGAGGCCTAAAGCACTCCATTCTCATTTGCTGGATTTTTTCCTGTCTCATCATCACCCACCCACCCCAAAATAGTTGATTCTCTTCCCCATACTAATAACTATACTGACTTCTAATTAATTTACTTCTTAAAATCAGAGCTTTGTCCAGAAGAGACACTGCTATTGCAAATATTTAATGTAGGTATATACACCCCACATAACTTGTGCCCCTTCTATGCTTCACACAGAAAGTATCTAAGAGGTATTATACCCTTGGTTGGGGTGGTCGTATTCAGTAATCAAATTGCAATCTAAAATATGTGGACTAGAAGGAGGTGAGGGTGGTGGAAATAAAAATTTGTCCAAATGCATGATTATTGATTTTCTGCAGATATTATGAAATATAAAATATTCATGGAAGACTGTGACTATTTCCCATTAATTTAAAATAAATGATGAAGCATTTTCAGAATGTGAAATGCCCTGAAATGCTCGAAAAATTGTAGGTAACGTCAGGGTGTCTAAGGTTTCTGCTCATAATCATGCAGAAAGTGTCAGCTGATAAGAATGTAATGGCAACATTGTGTCCTGAAAATATGTCACCAGTGGTGAAGAAAGCCTTTGATAATCAGGAGAAAGGGCAAATGGGCCAGGGTAAGCTCTTGTAACATCCCACCAATATGTCCTTTACCAAGAGAAGAAAAGAGACCACTTGCAGCAGGAGAGCTGTGCCTGGACAGCAGTGGTTATTCCTACAACAGAAACATCCAGCTTTTCAGTTTGTCAGCACAACTCTGATGGTGGCTATGTTGTTGCTTACATTAGCAGTCTGGGGTTCAGATGGGCTGGTTCAGCAACTACATTCCAGCTCTCTTATCAGATTGTGGGTCTTACCTTGATCATCTGAACAAGGTTCTATTCTGATAAGTCAAAAGCTACAGTTTACTTTCAAAATCAGAAATTCTAAGGAAGAATATTATTTCCTTGTCCATCTATAGTTTTCTACCTTGGAAAAGCTAGAATATTGGCAAAACTACAAAATTTGGCTGGTGCTTTGAAAACTATTCTCTGAGCTCTGCCCACAGAACTCTTCCCACTAAATAGTACAAATCTGTCTACCACTGTGTGTGTGTGTCAAAATGGATTGTTAAGCGGTAACTAAGTTAATCTTAGTTGAGTCATCATTAAATTATTATTCTGCATCTGGCAGAATCTCTCTGAATTAAGAGTTTCATTGAGACACCAAATTTTCTTCTGATCAGGGAGAGGTATATTATATGTATCCCAGTATACTAATTGTTACCTGTTCATTGAATCCCGATTGATGCTAGGGCCAAGCCACTGAACCCTTGAATGGGACTGAGGAATATACATTTCCAGTCCCCAGAGCCCAGCACAGGACTGTGTCTCCTTTTTAATTTAAGCTTAGGTCTAATTTGTTTTTTCTCCTAATTCTCATTTTTGACACAATTTATTTTGGCTTTGATCACCCCTTGACTAATTTAAAGAGACTCAACCACTGACTTATTCCCGTTCACCTAGAAATTTCAATGACCTTTTTTCTTGTACTACCTGGAATAGAGTGAACATAGTCATCATTTAGAAAGCAGTCCTCATTCCTAATAATGCAGAACATTTACACATCTTTGCCCAGCAATTGAGCAAGAATATTTGTTGTGGATCTCAGGGATTATCCTCACATCCCCTAATGTAACCATGAGAAAACACGGAATTGTTTTCCAAAATCAAGTCTTTTGTCAGTATTGCATTCCCATTGCAAAAACAGTTAAGAATTGAAGGAATTCTGAGATTTTAACATGCTAAGATTTTTTGCAACCTAGCATGTTCATTTCTTACAGATGCTGTCGAGGAGATGAGACCATCAGTCAGAGACAGTGAACTTTATCACTCACAGCAAGAGCAGCCAGTTTCAAATTTCTATCCATTCCATAATCTCAGATGAATACGCAGTGTGAAATTTTGATGCCTACAGAAGCAATGTGCTTTTAAGATGATGAAAGTTTAAGGCATGATAAAACACTAATTTTATTAGTATCTTTATGTATTATTTATTAGAATCACTTATTTATTAGTATATTTATCTAGGATAAGAATATCATGACTCAAGTTTACTTGCTGCAGAAACAATCATGAGAAATGACATGGGAATATGTGAATGTTGACTTTCCATTTTTCCTTCTGCTTCTATTGAGATATAAATGGTGTAGAATATTGTGTAAGTTTAGGTGCACAGGATAGTGATTTGATTTACAAGTATCATGAAATAAATATCATAGCAACTTTAGGGAGAATTCAATATCTCATTTAGATACAATATTAATGTGATACAATATCCTTTTGGTTGTGTTGAGGAAAGTTAGGGTCTTCTCCCTTAACAACATTCATATATAACATAAAGCAGTATTAATTGTAATTTTCATGTTACATTGGGGCATCCCTAGGACACATTTATTTTACGGCTGGAGGTTGTATCTTTTGAGTGCATTAATCAAATCCTCTTTTCCCAAACCCTGCCTCTGTTAACTACAAATCTAATTTTTTTCAAAAAGTATGTTTGTTTTTGAAGTGTACTTTAATCTATAAACTGCTTTTGTTCCTCTTACACAACGTACTGTTTGCTATTTTTAGTACATTTCAAACTGATCACCAGAATATATCTAGTTATGATATGTTGCTCTTTAAAGATATTTCATAGTTATTTACTATTCCCCATACAACACATTTCATGCCCGTGACTCATTTAATTTGCAACTGGAAAATTTTCTCTCTTAATTTTCGTCAAATATTTCTTTTTCCTCACACCATTTCCCTCCTTCTTGTGAACAACCTGTTTCTTTGTATATCTATATCTCATTTTCTGTTGTGGTATGTTCATTTCTTTTAAATTCCAAATATGAGTAAAATCATACAGCATTTGTCATTCTCTTTCTGACTTATTTCACTTAGCATATTACCCTCTTGGTCTACACATATGTTGCAAATGAATTAGTTATTCTCTTTATAGATGAGTAATAACCCATTGTATTTTTATCTGTTTGTGTGCATATATATATATATATAATATATATATATATAAATATAGATAAGTCTATGAAATATAAAAATAAAAAAATATAGATGGGTAAATATATATACTATAAAGACACATTTTCTTTATCCATCATCTATTGATGAACAATTAGTTTGCTTCTATGTCCTCTCTATTGTAAATAATGCTGCAGTGAATATATGTTTGAATTTATCTTTACTAGTTTGTGTTTTTATTTTCTTGGAATAAGTATCCAGACATGGAAATGTTGGATTATATTTCATTCTTAATTTTTAGATAAAACTGCTTGCTGTTTTCGACAGTGGCAGCACAAATCTACATTCTCTCCAGCAGTGCATCAGGGTTGTTTTACTTACATCCTCACCAACACTTATATTTGTTATCTTTGTGATAATATTAATTCTGACAGGTCTTACATACAATCTTTTTGTGTTTTGGACTTGCATTTTTCTGATGTTTAGTGATGTTGATCAGTTTCTTATGCCTGTTGATTACCTGTCCCCACTGTATATTCATTTTTTGTAATGGGCTTAATGACCATAATTGTCTGATTTCATCTTCAGGCATTCTTTGTGTTGCTTTATTTTCTTTGTTCTGTGTCACTACCATATTTTTAATTACTGTAGCTTTGTATTATAGTTAAAATCAGGGAAATTGATACATCATCTTTCTTCTTTGTCAGATATGTTTCTGTTTATTGTTTGCTTTATTTTCCTTTCTTTTTTTTTAAGTGATTTCAACACTTTTGTGTATACATGCAAATTTTAGAATTCTTTTTTGTAAATTCTGAAAATGCCCTTGGTATATTGATAGGCACTGAATTTAATTAATGTATTTTCTTCGCTAGTACTGGCATTTAAACAATATTATTTTCCTCATCAATGAACACAGTATATCCTTTCATCTGTTTGCATTATCTTCAATTTCTTTTATAAATATTTTATAGTTTTCTGAGTTTCCTTTACCACCTTGGTTGGATATATTTGTTGATTTTTTTTTTGTAATGCAACTTTAAGTGAGACAGTTACATCACTTTCTGTATTAGTTAGCTTCTTGTTAGTTTGCAGAAATGCAAGATGTCTGTATGTATATTTTACATTCCGAAATTTTACCAGATGCATTGAAAAGCCTTAGTAGGTTTTTGGCACCATTTTTAGGATTTCTGTTTAAATTATGTCTTCTGCAAACAGATACTTTTACTCCTTTTCTTTATTAGCTATATTTTGCATACTTTTATTTTGGATAGCTTTGGCTAGAATTTCCATATTATACTGAATATAATTGGTAAGAGTGAGCATTCTTGTCTTCTTCCTGCTCTTAAAGAGATGCTTTCAGCTTTTAATCAGTGAGTGTCATGTTAGCTGGGTTCTTGTCATATATGACCTTAACTGTGTTTTGGTATGTTTCCTCATGCCCAATTTGAGGAGAAATGTATTCATAAATAGATATTGAAATTGTCAAAACATTTTTTGAATCTATTTAAGTGACCATATAATTTTTATTCTTCAGGTTGATTGTGTGGTTTATCATACTGGTTAATTTGTGGATATTGAATCACTTTTGCATCCATGGAATAAAATGAACTTAATCATAATGTATAATCCTCTTAATGTATTCTTTGATTCGCTAACAATTTAGTGGTGATTTTTGCATCTATGCTTATCAGTAGTAGTTAAACTGTAATTTTTTGCGGTATTTGTTCCAGGTTTAGTAGTAGTGTGATACAGAAATGTGGGGTAGAAAGCCTCCCTTCCTCTTGAAATTTTTGGAAATCTCTGAGAAGTATAGGTGATAGCTCTTCTGTAAATGTTTGGCAGAAATCACCTGTGAAGCTGTCTAGGCCTAGAATTTTGTTTCTTGGGAAAGTTTTTTCAAATATTATTCAATTTCATTAGTGATAATTTGTTCATATTTTCTTTCTCATTCCACTTTGGAGATTAAGTCTTTCTAAGAAGTTGTCCATTCCTTCTAGGGTTTCCATTTTATTGGCATATAAGTTGTTGTATCATATTATGATGCTTTGAATTTCTTTGATATAAGCTGTAACTTCTCATTTATTTCTGAGCTTATTAATCTGTAACTCTATTTTTTGCTCATGTGTCTGGTTAAAGTTTATCAATTTTATTTATATTTCAAAAGTCATTATTTAGTTTGATTAAATGTTTATATTTTTAATCCTTATTATATTTAATTATGTTCTGTCCTTTCAGCTGTCTTTCCTTCTACTAAAAAGCTTTTTAGTATTTTGCTACATGTTTTGATTTTAAGAAAATATTATAACAGATAGATGTATCTTATTTGTATAAGTGGGATTATTTTGCTATAAGCATCCCTATTAATACTGCTTTTTATATACCCCATGGATTTTGTTTTTGTTGTCATTATTATTTATATATTTTTTCTTGATTTATACAGCAATCCATTTTTTGTTAATATTGTATTATTTATCCTCCACCCTTTAGAATTTTTCTTAGGTTTTTTCTTTTAGTAGATTTCTATTTTCACAGAATCCATAAGTTTCTTCACAAAACATAGAGAAAAATAATAAAATTTATACAAACATCTGAAACAACCAAATTTTCTAAAATTATTTTGAAAAATGAACATAGCTGTCGGTATTACCCTCCCAGAGTTTAGAACATAATTCAAAGCTACAGTAATCAATACATCAAAATATGGCACTTAAACACATAGATCATTGGAACAAAATAAAGAGTCCAAAAATAAACCCACACACATATGGTCAATAAGTCTACAAATGAGGAGGCAAGTGTATACAATGGAAAAAAGGCAGTCCCTTCAACAAGTAGTTCTGAGAAAACAGGACAGTACATGTAAAAAGAAGATGTAAGAGCACTTCTTTCCATAGTATAAATAATGAGATAGAAATGGAATAATTTCCTAAATGGAAAGCCTGAAACTATACAATATCTGACCAAGAACAGGAGCAGAACTGACTTTGTGATAAATCATAGCAATGTTTATTTTTGATCTGTCTCCAAATTAAAAAAAAAAAGGAAACCTAACAATTACAGTTTTTAGTTTACTGAGGAAAAAATAGATGTATTCTGCGATACAAGGATTCTTTTTCTTGTAAAAGTGTGAAGTTGAAAACCTTTTACAGAGCAAAGGAAAATTTCAACAGGACATATGATAACAGACAGAATAGAAGGAAGTATTTCAGAAAATGGGACCAACAAGATGAAAATATCTATAATATATATATAGCATAAATATTCAATATTTAAAAAAAAAGACCCCAACTTAAAAACAGTTGAAGAATCTTCATGGAAACTTTTCAAAAAACACATGTGGATGAATTTCATGCACATAAAAATAATCATAATATTGCTATACATTAGGAAAAAATAAATCAATACCAGAATGAAATATAATTTTACAGCAACCAAAATGGGTATTAACAAAAATTCTACAAATGACAAACATTAAGAAGAATGTCGAGAAGAGGGAAACCAAGTACACTGTTGGTGGAAATATAAATTGATGCATCCACTATTGTAAAAGTGTGGACAGTGCTCAGAAAACTAGAAATAGAAGCATTATATGTTGCAGCAATTTCAGTTTTTGGTATAAATCTGAAAAAAAAAAGATTAACTTAAAGAATATATTACCCCCAATGTTCTTAACATCATCATTTATAGGAGCCAAGGGTAGAAGCACAACTTAACTGCCCATCAACAGATGATTGGCTGAAATTGATGTGAGATATAGATAACATAATAAATACTTAGTCACTGTACATTAAAAAATAAAATTCTGCCATGTGGAACAATGTGACTGGACCCAGAGGGTGTTGCACATAGGAAAATAAGTCATACAGAGAAAAAAACTCTATGTTGTTACTTAAACGAGGAAACTAAAAATATACAAGAAATAATCATTTAAAAAAACAGAAAAAGAATCACATATATATGTGTAATGTTCCAGGTAGTGGTTTCCTGTGGGGAAAGGGAAGAAGGATGGGGAAGACTGAAATGTGCAAGCTACAAGTAATAAATTAGAGAATCAACAGGGCTATATTTACAGCACAGAGAACTATTTTAATAATTTAAATGATTTTAAAGAGATTATAGGGATATATTTTAGTAAAAAGTGCATGTAGTTGGGGAAATCTTTGAAGAAAAACCCAGGAAAATCAAAATATTTTGTAGTAATATGATATTAAGAGAGGTGATTTGTTCACTTTCTTTAGTGTTCTTATAATGTCCTTAGAAGAATTTAAGCTTTTAATTGAAAAATTATATACTTTTAAAAGTGACATATGTTTAAACTATTTTTATCTCTCCCCTTACATCTACAGTCAGTAAAATGTTCACATCTGACCAAAAATAACTACAACACAAACACTACTCCAGAACGCATGTGAACAGGTGAAGTTCATTGGACTAAAACACACAAAGGAGGCTGAACTGATGGAAGATCAGAGTTGGTGTCTGCAACCAAGGCCCCCTGAATAGGATATCTGAGTCCACAACTTCAGAGAACCCAGTAGAATCAGGGTCTCAGAAGTTCACACAGTTTCGGCCTCCAACTACACCAGTACTCATGGTCAAATGTAACTAAGAGGGAGCCACAATGGAGACAGAAATTCCATCCTTCGGACACTCAGTCATTCATGAAACTGTCCCTACTCCCCATTCATAGTGGTGGAGACAAGTTACCTTGCAACACTGGACATGGCAAAGGCACTTGCCTGATTCCAAATACCCACCTGTCTTTACACCTTTCCTCAATGTGTACACTGATTCTCAAGACTTATCAGATAAAAGAAAGGGTTCTATATCCCAGTGACAACAGTGGCATTAACTACCAGAGAAGTCTAAGAAGTGACAATGAAAGCACATCTTTTATCCAGACAGCAACGACTGGAAAGTGCCATTTTGAAATATAATCAGAGGTAGCTCAGGTAAGTAAAACAAATAATTGTGCAATATTGCAAGCTACCAGAACACAAAACAAGGACTCCAACTCCCAATCTGGTATTAAGATTCATCAGAGAAATAATATATCAAGATCATGACAAATCACAGTAACATTATAGGATATGAAGACACACAGAAAGACACACACAGACATAGACACAGACACAGACACCCATGCACACGAACCTGCACACACACAAACACATACAAACAATGTCAACCCAACAGCAAACAAACTTATAGTCAAGGTATATTGCCATATAACTTTTTTAATAGAGAATCCAAATAGGTGTCATAGAGAATCTCAATACAAATAAAAAATACTAAGAAAGTTGTTTAGTGAGCTCAGGAATAAATGAAATGATGATAAGGAATACATTACCAAAGAGATTGAAACTATAAAATTAACAATTATTGTTCCCCTTAGTACACTTTGGCAGAGCTAATTGCCTTTGTTATAGGCTTCTTTGATTTCTTTCCTACGTAGCGTAGAATATGGCATTCTTCATCCTGTTAGAAGACATACAATTTTACATCACGGACTAGGAATCCATTTGATTCCAAATCGGCATTTGGGTTAGGTCACGATATGCTCTTATGAATCAATATTTACGAATATGAATGCACGCCTCTGATTTTCGAATACAAGTGCGCTGAGTACATGCAAGCCGCGATACTAAGTCGATGGGTGCTGAATGATCCTTGACATCAACTTGGGTATTTTCTTTTGAATAATCATGGTTCCCTTGGTAAATTTCAGCCATCCGTACCCTTTTGGTGCTTGTTGGTTGGTTTGATTCTTTGTTGGACTGCTTCTCGCTAGTTTTGTAAACACGTCAGGCTATGCATCTTTCCTTTCGCTTCAAACAGAGAGTCAAATAAGCTGATTCACTTAAGAGAGTGCTTCCAATCACCTATGATTTCCTGCTTCCCTCTCCCATCTTAAGGGTTTTGATGACCACCTTGCCTTCTTCTTGTTTCTACTTAGCCACTCATGCTCTTCTTGCATTTCCAATAATGGTTTCTTCTTTCCATTTCATCTTGCTGCTTTTCTATTCAGGGTAGATTTCTCAACCATTCTTGTAGGATAAGTTTTGAACTGCTGAATTCTTTTAAGATTTGAAGTTCTGTGGAATTCTCTAGTTCTGCCGTTATGAGAAATGGTGGTCATGTGGCATAGTCTACCCTAAGTGGCAGCATTTGGCCATTCAGGTTATGGTCTGTGTCCTGGCACTTCTCCCTGTCCTGCAATATTGCTGCCGAGTTATCAGCTGAAACCCCTCTGGAGGTTCACTTGTGATTATGTTGTTTCCTACAGGTGCATTTTAAATCACTGGGATATTCGTGAACTTTGTTGATTTGAATCATACAGCTGCTGGTAGGTCTATTGGGGTTCCACCTCTTTGGATGCTGTGTAATTCCTGAATTAACATAGATAATTCTTTCTTGGCTTTCAGCAAGTTTCAGTCTGATTTTTCTACAGATAAGTTTTCAGAAAATTTTTGTTTATTTATCTCTTGCTTTTCCATCTGGGACTCTTATGAATTCTAGTCTTTCATGCCCTGTCTTAACCAAGGATTCAACAGCAATGTTTTCATTGGTTTGCACTTGCTTTCCTATGTCCGCTTCTGACCGAGGGATCTCTGTTCCCCTGTCTTCACAGTCATTCACGCGTCCCTCTGCATTATCTAGTCTGCTAAGGACTGAATTTTAGCCCTGATATTATCACATCCATTGAGTTTTCTGATATTTTTTGGCTCGTCTTTAGACTTTCTCTTCCCCTTTTCTGGTATTCTGCCTTGTGTGATTCTGAGACACTGTTGTTCTTCAGTGTTTTCCTGACCTCCATTTTCAACACTTGGTCTGGATAGCGTTTTGCAGTCTAGTTGTTTGAAAGCTTATCTTTGGGCTTTCAATACCTTTGGAACTGAAAATGGTACTTCCTGTTTCTTCTACTTTACTTCTTCAACTCTACTGGTCAGGTAATATCAGGTATCTAGTGGAGACTTCTAGGGCTTTGTTAAGTGAAAATTTTAGACTCTTGGCTCTACGCAATTCCATGGGATTTCTGTGAGGACAATTTCTCCTAGACATTGATGCCATATTCTGTTCCTGTGTGTGTTGTCTGGTATATCTCCAATTGCTGGTGTTGCATTTGTTGTGATGAACAAACCATACTATTTCCATTAGCATAACTTCATTTTGATTACGCTTATCTCACAGTTCTGAAAGTGCGCAGGACACTTCCTCTTGTGGAAATGAGGCTTCTAAAGGTTCTCAGATCCGCATTCTGCTCTATGTCATTTTGGAGTGTTTCCAAAACAGCAAACTGAGAGTGCGCTTGTGCTTTGTAGTGTCACGGGAATGTCCCAATGAAAGCAGTACTTCCCAGAGCTTCTCTGTCTACTGAAAAACCAGTGGAAGCACATCCATGGATGCCACACATCAGGGCCTGCTGGAATGATCCCGCAGAACTACCTTGGTGTCCTCGGTGCCGTACCGTGCCGGTGCCACCCAAAACGTAGCATCCGCTTTTGGGAGATAGTGCTGAAGGAAATGCTTCCTCTTCTCACGCTGTGGACTTGGACCACAATTCCTTGTCCTCTCATCCCTGTGGCACGGGTGCACAAAGGCAACCACAGAGCTGTTGCGCATCCTGTGCCTCAAACCAAACCATAATCCCAGCCCAGGTTATGAATGTAGCAGATCCTAAGGCTTTTCATTCTGATTTCAAACCCAAGGCCCCCTGGAACCCTCAGACCAGATGCACGATAGCTCTGATTCAGCCCCACACGTGCTCTATTGGCAAAATGCCCAATTGGTCCCTGGTCCTGCAGATGCACTGGGTGTGGCCATGGGACTTATCGGTAATCTCAAACGCGTGACCAGTTTGTTTGCTTTATCATTGGTACACAGTTCGGTTTGCTCTCTTGATTCGACCCACCACATCCCACAACGCACTCCAGATCCCTGAGACTCAGCGTGTGCCATCATCCGTAGTCCTATCCCTCACTGACCGTTGCCTATGCTACCTCAAATTTGGCAGCTCGGATCTTGGTCTCAGAATCAACTGTGGGGATATTTTGCGCTGGTTTCTTTGAGTTCTGTCAGCCAAGCATCTGCTGTGCACTCTTGCAAATCTCAGCACATCACCTTCAATCCAATGTCTCCTGTCCGCTTGAGAGTGTGCGTCCAAGTTAAGCAGAGTTTCACCCTTGTTGCTCCATCACCAGGGGTCAGACCCTGCACTGGTTTCCATTCTCTGCTTTGCCTTCTCCTGCTTCCAGGTGTTCTGAGGCCTCATCCTGTCTTTGGAAGTAACAGACCTCTCTTCGGCAAGTGTCCTGTGCCAAGGGCTGGGTGAGTGGTTGTTTCCATTGCTCTGTACATGGGAGCGAGTGAGTGCAGGTTGCACTTCTTCTCTGCCAACTGGGCATCGATGAATCAACACTATCCAGATACATTTCACAGAAATCTGATATTTGCTTAGCTCTTTGTTTCTATACAGCCGAGGTGGGAGGGATTGTCTGAAGACACCTGTTTTGACATTGTGTTGATATCTCATTTGCAGGCTTTAAGAAGTTTAACAGAATTCATTTACATGTTTTGGGAGTTATACGAAAATGAAGTTATTTTTTGAAACACACTAAATCGACCTAGAAGCCAGACTTGTCAATTTTGGTAACAATTGGCAGCTCTACGGAAAACCTTGACAGATAGAATGCAAACTAGCAGTCCAAACTGTTAAAGGGGTCAGGTCAGCTCTTTACGGTTGAAGCCTCCGAAACCAACAGGAACCATGAAATAACTATTGGAAACATGAAATAACCCCCAACCTTGGATAAACTTGTGCATGTGTTGCCCTTTACTCCCAATGACACCTGCTGGCCAATGTTGGCATTTTAAGGGGTAACATCACTCTGTGGGAAAATACAAGAGGAAAGAAACGAAATATATACATTTAGGTTTGAATCCAAAAGCAACTAGAGGCATTATAGCTAGGAGAACCCTGCTGCAATTATGCTTGTCTATTGAGAACGAGGTGTTCTTCTATCAGTGATGAGAATGCTTAATCATCCGATCATGTTGGGTAAAGCCATTTAACGCAACCAAGTCTGCACCCCCATGATATAGTGCCCCCGGGGGCTTGACTCAAGTGAAAGGCGATCCACATAAGCTAAGTCTTTAATGTCATTGGCGACTTTTACAGTACAGTTCACTTTCTGACTTGAACTATTTACCTATACTGTCTTGAAAAACTGAGGCCTAATACAGAGTCAAGTTCAGTCAAAGATTTCCCTCACTTACCACACTCCCTTCACCCCAGGGAAGACATAAACACCATATTTGCTGAATCTAGAGGAAGGCCATCGTTTCTAGGTGTGAGCTAAGTATTCAATTCCTATGTATTTCAGCCGAGACATTTTGACCTTTAAGGAGTTCACTGTTCTTCACAGAGTGTGAAGCTGGAGGAACTCTGATTCTAGGAGGGGCTTGCCCTTCACGTACTGGCTTCATTGCAGCTCAGGTACTGATCCTTCCAAATGGATGCCTGAGTGGAGGGGAGGCAAGGGCAAGTGCTTGCTAGCTAGGCCCAAACCTGGGAAAAGACTTACGTGGGCTTGGTGAATTTTGGTCTGAATGGCTTGGGAAGGCCCCTTGGGACGTGTGGATTCTCACGACCTCTTCCAAGAACAGGAGCGTTTTGATCATCTCTGCCACTTCTTCTCTTGCAGACGTCAGGGACCTTGGACCCGTTCTTGGAGAAGAGAATTGAGGAACTTCCTCAAGTCCACGTTGGCACTCCGTATGTTTCTGCTAGTATCAGCGAGGTCCAATATATCTCATGAATGTCTTTTGAGCCTGGTATCCTCTACAGCTTTGTCCACGCCAGTATTCTCCATTGTAGCAGAACATCTCTCATCCATGTGTTCGCATCTCTCCTCAATCCGTGCAGCCAGCTTTTCGGCAAGCTTCTCTTCGTGTTTCCCATAAAGTCGACTTCACCAGGGCTGGGCAAGTCTGAAAGTACCTCGGAGCCTCACCAGTAAGCTGATGACAGGCAGATCTTCCACTGTCTGCCCTTTCAGGTTCTGGAAACTGACCTGTGAACTCAGGTCTTTGGGCAGCAGCAGTATCTCGAACTTACACAGATTCCAGGACCAAACACCTAAGCCAAACTCCACAGAGGGCGGCAGCCCATCCATCACAATGATCCACCCACAGAACTCTGCCCGGTTACCTAGGATCCAACAGCCACAACAAGCCTCGAGGTACACACCAAAATTCCACCTGGATCAAACCGGTATCTGCCAACCCCAATGGCTGCTGCATCTTGTCAGTGTTGGGGGAGGGGCTGCATCCGACGAGAGGTTCCTAAGGTAAGTGTGATTATATACACTAGCTTCCCATGGGCCTTTCTTCTTCCCTCTTTCCTTTGTTCAGATCTGTATGCACAGAACCACTGGATTGAAGTGGGTCCCTTTTCAGTTGATGGTTTCACACGTCTTTAAACTTTCTAACAGTTCACAGTACAAAGAGACCCACTAAAGGAGACTTATGTTCCTATAATATCCGTACACCCGGAATACATATGCGTCGCCTGATTTCTGCTGAAACACCCGCACTCTAAGGACATGGATCCATTTGTTTCATGGGGGCTGAAATTCCAAGAAATGAAAGCAACCCCATTGTGCACTTTACTGTCTGTCTCTTTTGCCCTTAGTACACTTTGGCAGAGTTACTTGCCTTTGTTATAGGCTTCTTTTATTTCTTCCCTACGGAGCGTAGAATATGGTATTCCTTCATCCTGTTAGAAGACATACAATTTTACATCACGGACTAGGAATCCATTTGATTCCAAATAGGAATTTGGGTTAGGTCACGATATGTTCTTATGAATCAATATTTACGAATATGCATGCACGCCTCTGATTTCCGAATACAAGTGCGCTGAGTACATGCAAGCCGCGATAATAAGTCGATGGGTGCTGGATGTCCCTTGACATCAACTTGGGTATTTTCTTTTGAATAATCATGGTTCCCTTGGTAAATTTCAGCCATCCGTAAACATTTGGTGCTTGTTGGTTGGTTTGATTCTTTGTTGGTCTGCTTCTCGCTGGTTTTACAAACACGTCAGGCTATGCATCTTTCCTTTCACTTCAAACAGAGAGTCAAATAAGCTGATTCACTTAAGAGAGTGCTTCCAATCACCTATGATTTCCTGCTTCCCTCTCCCATCTTTAGGGTTTTGATGACCACCTTGCCTTCTTCTTGTTTCTACTTTGCCACTCATGCTCTTCTTGCATTTCCAATAATGGTTTCTTCTTTCTATTTCATCTTGCTGCTTTTCTATTCAGGGTACATTTCTCAACCATTCTTGTAGGATAATTTTTGAACTGCTGAATTCATTTAAGATTTGCTGTTCTGTGGAATTCTCTAGTTCTGCCGTTATTAGAAATGGTGGTCATTTGGCATAAGCTACCCTATGTGGCAGCATTTGGTCATTCAGTTTATGGTCTGTGTCCTGGCACTCCTCCCTGTCCTGCAATATTGCTGCCGAGATATCAGCTGAAACCCCTCAGGAGGTACACTTGTGACTATGTTGTTTCCTCCAGGTGCATTTTAAATCACTGGGATATTCGTGAACTTTGTTGATTTGAATCATACAGCTGCTGGTAGGTCTATTGAGGTTCCACCTCCTTTGGATGCTGTGTAATTCCTGAATTCGCATAGATGATTCTTTCTTGGCTTTCAGCAAGTTTCAGTCTGATTTTCAACAGAAAAATTTTCAGACATTTTTTGTTTATTTATCTCTTGCTTTTCCATCTGGGACTCTTATGAATTCTTGTCTTTCATACCCTGTCTTAACCCAGGATTCAACAGCAATGTTTACATTGGTTTGCACTTGCTTTCCTATGTCTGCTTCTGACCGAGGGATGTCTGTTCCCCTGTCTTCACAGTCATTCATGCGTCGATCTGCATTATCTAGTCTGCTAAGGACTGAATTTTAGCCCTGATATTATCACATCCATTGAGTTTTCTGATATTTTTTGGCTCGTCTTTAGAATTTCTCTTCCCCTTTTCTGGTATTCTGCCTTGTGTGATTCTGAGACACTGTTGTTCTTCAGTGTTTTCCTGACCTCCATTTTCAACACTTGGTCTGGATAGCGTTTTGCATTCTAGTTGTTTGAAAGCTTATCATTGGGCTTTCAATACCTTTGGAACTGAAAATGGTACTTCCTGTTTCTTCTACTTTACTTCTTCAACTCTACTGGTCAGGTAATATCAGGTATCTAGTGGAGACTTCTAGGGCTTTGTTAAGTGAAAATTTTAGACTCTTGGCTCTACGCAATTCCATGGGATTTCTGTGAGGACAATTTCTCCTAGACATTGATGCCATATTCTGTTCCTGTGTGTGTTGTCTGGTATATCTCCAATTGCTGGTGTTGCATTTGTTGTGATGAACAACCCATACTATTTCCATTAGCATAACTTCATTTTGATAACGCTTTTCTCACGGTTCTGAAAGTGCGCAGGACACTTCCTCTTGTGGAAATGAGGCTTCTAAAGGTTCTCAGCTCCGCATTCTGCTCTATGTCATTTTGGAGTGTTTCCAAAACAGCAAACTGAGAGTGCGCTTGTGCTTTGTAGTGCCACGGGAATGTCCCAATGAAAGCAGTTCTTCCCAGAGCTTCTCTGTCTACTGAAAAACCAGTGGAAGCACATCCATGGATGTCACACATCAGGGCCTGCTGGAATGATCCCGCAGACCTACCTTGGTGTCCTCGGTGCCGTACCGTGCCGGTGCCACCCTAAATGTAGCATCCGCTTTTGGGAGATAGTGCTGAAGGAAATGCTTCCTCTTCTCACGCTGTGGACTTGGACCACAATTCCTTGTCCTCTCATCCCATTGGCACGGGTGCACGAATGCAAGCACAGAGCTGTTGCGCATCCTGTGCCTCAAACCAAAATATAATCCCAGCCCAGGTTATGAATGTAGCAGATCCTAAGGCTTTTCATTCTGATATCAACCCCAAGGCCCCCTGGATCCCTCAGACCAGATGCACGATAGCTCTGATTCAGCCCCACACGTGCTCTATTGGCAAAATGCCCAATTGGTCCCTGATCCTGCAGATGCACTGGGTGTGGCCATGGGACTTATCGGTAATCTCAAACGCGCAACCAGTGTGGTTGCTTTATCATTGGTACACAGTTCGGTTTGCTCTCTTGATTCGACCCACCACATCCCACAACGCACTCCAGATCCCTGAGACTCAGCGTGTGCCATCATCCGTAGCCCTATCCCTCACTGTCCGTTGCCTCTGCTACCTCAAATTTGGCAGCTCGGATCTTGGTCTCAGAATCAACTGTGGGGATATTTTGCGCTGGTTTCTTTGAGTTCTGTCAACCAAGTATCTGCTGTGAACTATTGTAAATCTCAGCACATCACCTTCAATCCCATGTCTCCTGTCCGCTTGAGAGTGTGCGTCCAAGTTAAACAGAGTTTCACCCTTGTTGCTCCATCACCAGCGGTCAGACCCTGCACTGCTTTCCATTCCCTGCTTTGCCTTCTCCTGCTTCCAGGTGTCCTGAGGCCTCATCCTGTCTTTGGAAATAACAGACCTCTCTTCGGCAAGTGTCCTGTGCCAAGGGCTGGGTGAGTGGTTGTTTCCATTGCTCTGTACATGGGAGCGAGTGAGTGCAGGTTGCACTTCTTCTCTGCCAACTGGGCATCGATGAATCAACACTATCCAGATACATTTCACAGAAATCTGATATTTGCTTAGCTCTTGGTTTCTATACAGCCGTGGTGGGAGGGATTGTCCGAAGACACCTGTTTTGACATTGTGTTGATATCTCATTTGCAGGCTTTAAGAAGTTTAACAGAATTCATTTACATGTTTTGGGAGTTATACGAAAATGAAGTTATTTTTTGAAACACACTAAATCGACCTAGATGCAAGACTTGTCAATTTTGGTAACTATTGACAGCTCTACGGAAAACCTAGACAGATAGAATGCAAACTAGCAGTCCAAACTGTTAAAGGGGTCAGTCAGCTCTTTACGGTTGAAGCCTCCGAAACCAACAGGAACCATGAAATAACTATTGGAAACATGAAATAACCCCCAACCTTGGATACACTTGTGCATGTGGTGCCCTTTACTCCCAATGACACCTGCTGGCCAATGTTGGCATTTCAGGGGTCACATCCCTCTCTAGGAATATACAAGAGGAAAGAAACCAAATATATACATTTAGGTTTGAATCCAAAAGCACCTAGAGGCATTATAGCTAGGAGAACCCTGCTGTAGTTATGCTAGTCTATTGAGAACCAGGTGTTTTTCTATCAGTGATGAGAACGCTTTATCATCCGATCATGTTGGGTAAAGCCATTTAACGCAACCAAGTCTGCACCCCCATTATATAGTGGCCGGGGGGCTTGACTCAAGTGAAAGACGATCCACATAAGCGGTGTCTTTAATGTCATTGGCGAATTTTACAGTAGAGTTCACTTTCTGACTTGTTCTATTTACCTAAACTGTCTTGAAAAACTGAGGCCTAATACAGATTCAAGTTCAGTCAAAGATTGCCCTCACTTACCACACTCCCTTCACCCCAGGGAAGACATAAACACCACATTTGCTGAATCTAGAGGAAGGCCATCTTTTCTAGGTGTGAGCAAAATATTCAATTTCTATCTATTTCAGCCGAGACTATTTGACCTTTAAGGAGTTCACTGTTGTTCACAGAGTGTGAAGCTGGTGGAACTCTGATTCTAGGAGGGGCTTGCTCTTCTCCTACTGGCTTCATTGCAGCTCAGGTACTGATCCTTCCAAATGGATGCCTGAGTGGAGGGGAGGGAAGGCAAGTGCTTGCTAGCTAGGCACAAACCTGGGAAAAGGCTTACCTGGGCTTGGTGAATTTTGGTCTGAATGGCTTGGGAAGGCCCCTTGGGACGTGTGGATTCTCACGACCTCTTCCAAGAACAGGAGCGTTTTGATCATCTCTGCCATCTCTTCTCTTGCAGACGTCAGGGACCTTGGACCCGTTCTTGGAGAAGAGAATTGAGGAACTTCCTCAAGTCCACGTTGGCAATCCGTATGTTTCTGCCAGTATCAGCGAGGTTCAATATGTCTCATGAATGTCTTTTGAGCCTGGTATCCTCTACAGCTGTCTCCACGCCAGTATTCTCCATTGTAGCAGAATATCTCTCATCCATGTGTTCGCATCTCTCCTCAATCCGTGCAGCCAGCTTTTCGGCCAGCTTCTCTTCGTGTCTCCCATAAAGTCGACTTCACCAGGGCTGGGCAAGTCTGAAAGTACATCGGAGCCTCACCAGTAAGCTGATGACAGGCAGATCTTCCACTGTCTACCCTTTCAGGTTCTGGAAACTGACCTGTGAACTCAGGTCTTTGGGCAGCAGCAGTATCTCGAACTTACACAGCTTCCCGAACCAAATACTTAAGCCAAGCTCCACAGAGGGCGGCAGCCCCTCCATCACTCTGATCCACCCACAGAACTCTGCCCGGTTACCTAGGATCCAACAGCCACAACAAGCCTCGCGGTACACACCAACATTCCACCTGGAATCCAACCGGTAACTGCCATCCACAATGGGTGCTGCATCTTGTCAATGTTGGGGGGGGGCTGCATCCGACGAGAGGTTCCTAAGGTAAATGTGATTCTACCCACTAGTGTCCCATGGGCCTTTCTTCTTCCCTCTTTCCTTTGTTCAGATCTGTATGCACAGAACCACTGGAGGGAAGTGGGTCCCTTTTCAGTTGATGGTTTCACACGTCTTTAAACTTTCTAACTGTTCACAGTACAAAGAGACCCACTAAAGGAGACTTATGTTCCTATAATATCCGTACACCCGGAATACATATGCGTCGCCTGATTTCTGCTGAAACACCCGCACTCTAAGGACATGGATCCATTTGTTTCATGGGGGCTGAAATTCCAAGAAATGAAAGCAACCCCATTGTGCACTTTACTGTCTGTCTCTTTTGCCCTTAGTACACTTTGGCAGAGTTACTTGCCTTTGTTATAGGCTTCTTTCATTTCTTCCCTACGTAGCGTAGAATATGGCATTCCTTCATCCTGTTAGAAGACATACAATTTTACATCACGGACTAGGAATCCATTTGATTCCAAATAGGTATTTGGGTTAGGTCACGATATGCTCTTATGAATCAATATTTACGAATATGCATGCACGCTTCTGACTTCCGAATACAAGTGCACTGAGTACATGCAAGCCGCGATACTATGTCGATGGGTGCTGAATGACCCTTGACAACAACTTGGGTATTTTCTTTTGAATAATCATGGTTCCCTTGGTAAATTTCAGCCATCCGTATACTTTTGGTGCTTGTTGGTTGGTTTGATTCTTTGTTGGTCTGCTTCTCGCTGGTTTTACAAACACGTCAGGCTATGCATCTTTCCTTTCACTTCAAACAGAGAGTCAAATAAGCTGATTCACTTAAGAGAGTGCTTCCAATCACCTATGATTTCCTGCTTCTCTCTCCCATCTTTATGGATTTGATGACCACCTTGCCTTCTTCTTGTTTCTATTTGCCACTCATGCTATTCTTGCATTTCCAATAATGGTTTCTTCTTTCCATTTCATCTTGCTGCTTTTCTATTCAGGGTAGATTTCTCAACCATAATTGTAAGATAAGTTTTGAACTGCTGAATTCTTTTAAGATTTGCTGTACTGTGGCATTCTCTAGTTCTGCCGTTATTAGAAATGGTGGTCATTTGGCATAGGCTACCCTATGTGGCAGCATTTGGCCATTCAATTTATGGTCTGTATCCTGGCACTCCTCCCTGTCCTGCAATATTGCTACCGAGATATCAGCTGAAACCCCTCAGGAGGTTCCCTTGTGACTATGTTGTTTCCTCCAGGTGCATTTTAAATCACTGGGATATTCGTGAACTTTGTTGATTTGAATCATACAGCTGCTGGTAGGTCTATTGGGGTTCCACCTCCTTTGGATGCTGTGTAATTCCTGAATTCACATAGATAATACGTTCTTGGCTTTCAGCAAGTTTCAGTCTGATTTGTCTACAGATAAATTTTCAGACATTTTTTGTTTCTTTATCTCTTGCTTTTCCATCTGGAACTCTTATGAATTCTATTCTTTCATGCCTTGTCTTAACCCAGGATTCAACAGTAATGTTTTCATTGGTTTGCACTTGCTTTCCTATGTCCGATTCTGACCGAGGGATCTCTGTTCCCCTGTCTTCACAGTCATTCACGCGTCCCTCTGCATTATCTAGTCTGCTAAGAACTGAATTTTAGCCCTGATATTATCACATCCATTGAGTTTTCTGATATTTTTTGGCTCGTCTTTAGACTTTCTCTTCCCCTTTTCTGGTATTCTGCCTTGTGTGATTCTGAGACACTGTTGTTCTTCAGTGTTTTCCTGACCTCCATTTTCAAAACTTGGTCTGGATAGCGTTTTGCAGTCTAGTTGTTTGAAAGCTTATCTTTGGGCTTTCAATGTCTTTGGAACTGAAAATGGTTCTTCCTGTTTCTTCTACTTTACTTCTTCAACTCTACTGGTCAGGTAATATCAGGTATCAAGTGGAGACTTCTAGGGCTTTGTTAAGTGAAAATTTTAGACTCTTGGCTCTACGCAATTCCATGGGATTTCTGTGAGGACAATTTCTCCTAGACATTGATGCCATATTCTGTTCCTGTGTGTGTTTTCTGTTATATCTCCAATTGCTGGTGTTGCATTTGTTGTGATGAACAACCCATACTATTTCCATTAGCATAACTTCATTTTGATTACACTTATCTCACAGTTCTGAAAGTGCGCAGGACTCTTCCTCTTGTGGAAATGTGGCTTCTAAAGGTTCTCAGCTCTGCATTCTGCTCTATGTCATTTTGGAGTGTTTCCAAAACAGCAAAATGAGTGCGCTTGTGCTTTGTAGTGCCACGGGAATGTCCCAATGAAAGCAGTTCTTCCCAGAGCTTCTCTGTCTACTGAAACACCAGTGGAAGCACATCCATGGATGCCACACATCAGGGCCTGCTGGAATGATCCCGCAGACCTACCTTGGTTTCCTCGGTGACGTACCGTGTCGGTGCCATCCAAAATGTAGCATCCGATTTTGGGAGATAGTGCTGAAGGAAATGCTTCCTCTTCTCACGCTGTGGACTTGGACCACACTTCCTTGTCCTCTCATCCCTGTGGCACGGGTGCATGAAGGCAACCACAGAGCTGTTGCACATCCTGTGCCTCAAACCAAACCATAATCCCAGCCCCGGTTATGATTGTAGCAGATCCTAAGGCTTTTCATTCTGATTTCAAACCCAAGGCCCCCTGGAACCCTCAGACCAGATGCACGATAGCTCTGATTCAGCCCCACACGTGCTCTATTGGCAAAATGCCCAATTGGTCCCTGGTCCTGCAGATGCACTGGGTGTGGCCATGGGACATATGGGTAATCTCAACCGCGCGACCAGTGTGGTTGCTTTATCATTGGTACACAGTTCGGTTTGCTCTCTTGATTCGACCCACCACATCCCACAACGCACTCCAGATCCCTGAGACTCAGCGTGTGTCATCATCCGTAGCCCTATCCCTCACTGTCCGTTGCCTCTGCTACCTCAAATTTGGCAGCTCGGATCTTGGTCTCAGAATCAACTGTGGGGATATTTTCCGCTGGTTTCTTTGAGATCTGTCAGCCCAGCATCTGCTGTACACTCTTGCAAATCTCAGCACATCACCTTCAATCCCATGTCTCCTGTCCGCTTGAGAGTGTGCGTCCAAGTTAAACAGTGTTTCACCCTTGTTGCTCCATCACCAGGGGTCAGACACTGCACTGGTTTCCATTACCTGCTTTGCCTTCTCCTGCTTCCAGGTGTCCTGAGGCCTCATCCTGTCTTTGGAAGTAACAGACCTCTCTTCGGCAAGTGTCCTGTGCCAAGGGCTGGGTGAGTGGATGTTTCCATTGCTCTGTACATGGGAGCGAGTGAGTGCAGGTTGCACTTCTTCTCTGCCAACTGGGCATCGATGAATCAACACTATCCTGATACATTTCACTGAAATCTGATATTTGCTTAGCTCTTTGTTTCTATACAGCCGTGGTGGGAGGGATTGTCCGAAGACCCCTGTTTTGACATTGTGTTGATATCTCATTTGCAGTCTTTAAGAATTTTAACAGAATTCATTTACATGTTTTGGGAGTTATACGAAAATGAAGTTATTTTTTGAAACACACTAAATCGACCTAGAAGCCAGACTTGTCAATTTTGGTAACATTTTGTCAGCTCTACGGAAAACCTAGACAGATAGAATGCAAACTAGCAGTCCAAACTGTTAAAGGGGTCATGTCAGCTCTTTACGGTTGAAGCCTCCGAAACCAACAGGAACCATGAAATAACTATTGGAAACATGAAATAACCCCCAACCTTGGATACACTTGTGCATGTGGTACCCTTTACTCCCAATGACACCTACTGGCCAATGTTGGCATTTCAAGGGGTAACATCCCTCTCTAGGAAAATACAAGAGGAAAGAAACCAAATATATACATTTAGGTTTGAATCCAAAAGCACCTAGAGGCATTATAGCTAGGAGAACCCTGCTGCAGTTATGCTAGTCTATTGAGAACCAGGTGTTCTTCTATCAGTGATGAGAACGCTTAATCATCCTTTCATGTTGGGTAAAGCCATTTAACGCAACCAAGTCAGCACCCCCATGATATAGTGCCCCTGGGGGCTTGACTCAATTGAAAGACGATCCACATAAGCTGTGTCTTTAATGTCATTGGCGACTTTTACAGTACAGTTCACTTTCTGACTTGTTCTATTTACCTATATTGTCTTGAAAAACTGAGGCCTAATACAGATTCAAGTTCAGTCATAGATTCCCCTCACTTACCACACTCCCTTCACCCCAGGGAAGACATAAACTCCACATTTGCTGAATCTAGCGGAAGGCCATCGTTTCTAGGTGTGAGCTAAGTATTCAATTCCTATCTATTTCACCCGAGACTATTTGACCTTTAAGGAGTTCACTGTTGTTCACAGAGTGTGAAGCTGGAGGATCTCTGATTCTAGGAGGGGCTTGCTCTTCTCGTAATGGCTTCATTGCAGCTCAGGTACTGATCCTTCCAAATGGATGCCTGAGTGGAGGGGAGGGAAGCGCAAGTGCTTGCTAGCTAGGCCCAAACCTGGGAAAAGGCTTACCTGGGCTAGGTGAATTTTGGTCTGAATGGCTTGGGAAGGCCCCTTGGGACGTGTGGATTCTCACGACCTCTTCCAAGAACAGGAGCGTTTTGATCATCTCTGCCATCTCTTCTCTTGCAGACGTCAGGGACCTTGGACCCGTTCTTGGAGAAGAGAATTGAGGAACTTCCTCAAGTCCACGATGGCACTCCGTATGTTTCTGCCAGTATCAGCGAGGTTCAATATGTCTCATGAATGTCTTTTGAGCCTGGTATCCTCTACAGCTGACTCCACGCCAGTGTTCTCGATTGTAGCAGAACATCTCTCATCCATGTGTTCGCATCTCTCCTCAATCCGTGCAGCCAACTTTTCGGCCAGCTTCTCTTCGTGTCTCCCATAAAGTCGACTTCGCCAGGGCTGGGCAAGTCTGAAAGTACCTCGGAGCCTCACCAGTAAGCTGATGACAGGCAGATCTTCCACTGTCTGCCCTTTTAGGTTCTGGAAACTGACCTGTGAACTCACGTCTTTGGGCAGCAGCAGTATCTCGAACTTACACAGCTTCCCGGAACAAACAACTAAGCCAAGCACCACAGAGTGCGGCAGCCCCTCAATCACAATGATCCACCCACAGAACTCTGCCCGGTTACCTAGGATCCAACAGCCACAACAAGCCTCGAGGTACACACCAACATTCCCCCTGGAATCCAACCGGTACCTGCCATCCCCAATGGCTGCTGCATCTTGTCAGTTTTGTGGGAGGGGCTGCATCCGACGAGAGGTTCCTAAGGTAAATGTGATTCTACCCACTAGCGTCCCATGGGCCTTTCTTCTTCCCTCTTTCCTTTTGTTCAGATCTGTATGCACAGAACCACTGGAGGGAAGTGGGTCCCTTTTCAGTTGATGGTTTCACACGTCTTTAAACTTTCTAACAGTTCACAGTACACAGAGACCCACCAAAGGAGACTTATGTTCCTATAATATCCGTACACCCGGAATAAATATGCGTCGCCTGATTTCTGCTGAAACACCCGCACTCTCAGGACATGGATCCATTTGTTTCATGGGGGCTGAAATTCCAAGAAATGAAACCAACCCCAATGTGCACTTTACTGTCTGTCTCTTTTGCCCTTAGTACCCTTTGGCAGCGCTACTTGCCTTTGTTATAGGCTTCTTTCATTTCTTCCCTACGTAGCATAGAATATGGCATTCCTTCATCCTGTTAGAACACATAAAATTTTACATCACGGACTAGGAATCCATTTGATTCCAAATCGGCATTTGGGTTAGGTCACGATATGCTCTTATGAATCAATATTTACGAATATGAATGCACGCCTCTGATTTCCGAATACAAGTGCGCTGAGTACATGCAAGCCGCGATGCTAAGTCGATGGGTGCTGAATGACCCTTGACATCACCTTGGGTATTTTCTTTTGAATATTCATGGTTCCCTTGGTAAATTTCAGCCATCCGTACCCTTTTGGTGCTTGTTGGTTTGTTTGATTCTTTGTTGGTCTGCTTCTCGCTAGTTTTGCAAACACGTCAGGCTATGCATCTTTCCTTTCGCTTTAAACAGAGAGTCAAATAAGCTGATTCACTTAAGAGAGTGCTTCCAATCACCTATGATTTCCTGCTTCCCTCTCCCATCTTTAGGGTTTTGATGACTACCTTGCTTTCTTCTTGTTTCTAATTTGCCACTCATGCTCTTCTTGCATTTCCAATAATGGTTTCTTCTTTCCATTTCATCTTGCTGCTTTTCTATTCAGGGTAGATTTCTCAACCATTCTTGTAGGATAAGTTTTGAACTGCTGAATTCTTTTAAGATTTGCTGTTCTGTGGAATTCTCTAGTTCTGCCGTTATTAGAAATGATGGTCATTTGGCATAGGCTACCCTAGGTGGCAGCATTTGGCCATTCAGGTTATGGTCTGTGTCCTGGCACTCCTCCATGTCCTGCAATATTGCTGCCGAGATATCAGCGGAAACCCCTCTGGAGGTTCCCTTGTGACTATGTTGTTTCCTCCAGGTGCATTTTAAATCACTGGGATATTCGTGAACTTTGTTGATTTGAATCATACAGCTGCTGGTAGGTCTATTGGGGTTCCACCTCCTTTGGATGCTGTGTAATTCCTGAATTCACATAGATAATACGTTCTTGGCTTTCAGCATGTTTCAGTCTGATTTGTCTACAGATAAATTTTCAGACATTTTTTGTTTCTTTATCTCTTGCTTTTCCATCTGGGATTCTTATGAATTCTAGTCTTTCATGCCCTGTCTTAACCCAGGATTCAACAGCAATGTTTTCATTGGTTTGCACTTGCTTTCCTATGTCCGCTTCTGACCGAGGGATCTCTGTTCCCCTGTCTTCACAGTCATTCACGCGTTCCTCTGCATTATCTAGTCTGCTAAGGACTGAATTTTAGCCCTGATATTATCACATCCTTTGAGTTTTCTGATATTTTTTGGCTCGTCTTTAGACTTTCTCTTCCCCTTTTCTGGTATTCTGCCTTGTGTGATTTTGAGACACTGTTGTTCTTCAGTGTTTTCCTGACCTCCATTTTCAACACTTGGTCTGGATAGCGTTTTGCAGTCTAGTTGTTTGAAAGCTTATCTTTGGGCTTTCAATACCTTTGGAACTGAAAATGGTACTTCCTGTTTCTTCTACTTTACTTCTTCAACTCTACTGGTCAGGTAATATCAGGTATCTAGTGGAGACTTCTAGGGCTTTGTTAAGTGAAAATTTTAGACTCTTGGCTCTATGCAATTCCATGGGACTTCTGTGAGAACAATTTCTCCTAGACATTGATGCCATATTCTGTTCCTGTGTGTGTTGTCTGGTATATCTCCAATTGCTGTTGTTGCATTTGTTGTGATGAACAACCCATACTATTTCCATTAGCATAACTTCATTTTGATTACGCTTATCTCACAGTTCTGAAAGTGCGCAGGACACTTCCTCTTGTGGAAATGAGGCTTCTAAAGGTTCTCAGCTCTGCATTCTGCTCTATGTCATTTTGGAGTGTTTCCAAAACAGCATACTGAGAGTGCGCTTGTGCTTTGTAGTGCCACGGGAATGTCCCAATGAAAGCAGTTCTTCCCAGAGATTCTCTGTCTACTGAAACACCAGTGGAAGCACATCCATGGATGCCACACATCAGGGCCTACTGGAATGATCCCGCAGACCTACCTTGGTGTCCTCGGTGCCGTACCGTGCCGTTGCCATCCAAAATGTAGCATCCGCTTTTGGGAGATAGTGCTGAAGGAAATGCTTCCTCTTCTCACGCTGTGGACTTGGACCACACTTCCTTGTCCTCTCATCCCTGTGGCACGGGTGCACGAAGGCAAGCACAGAGCTGTTGTGCATCCTGTGCCTCAAACCAAACCATAATCCCAGCCCAGGTTATGAATGTAGCAGATCCTAAGGATTTTCATTCTGATTTCAAACCCAAGGCCCCCTGGAACACTCAGACCAGATGCACGATAGCTCTGATTCAGCCCCACACGTGCTCTATTGGCAAAATGCCCAATTGGTCCCTGGTCCTGCAGATGCACTGGGTGTGGCCATGGGACATATGGGTAATCTCAACCGCGCGACCAGTGTGGTTGCTTTATCATTGGTACACAGTTCGGTTTGCTCTCTTGATTCGACCCACCACATCCCACAACGCACTCCAGATCCCTGAGACTCAGCGTGTGTCATCATCCGTAGCCCTATCCCTCACTCTCCGTTGCCTCTGCTACCTCAAATTTGGCAGCTCGTTTCTTGCTCTCAGAATCAACTGTGGGGATATTTTGCGCTGGTTTCTTTGAGTTCTGTCAGCCAAGCATCTGCTGTGCACTCTTGCAAATCTCAGCACATCACCTTCAATCCCATGTCTCTTGTCCGCTTCAGAGTGTGCGTCCAAGTTAAACAGAGTATCACCCTTGTTGCTCCATCACCAGGGGTCGACCCTGCACTGGTTTCCATTCCCTGCTTTGCCTTCTCCTGCTTCCAGGTGTTCTGAGGCCTCATCCTGTCTTTGGAAGTAACAGACCTCTCTTCGGCAAGTGTCCTGTGCCAAGGGCTGGGTGAGTGGATGTTTCCATTGCTGTGTTCATGGGAGCGAGTGAGCGCAGGTTGCACTGCTTCTCTGTCAACTGGGCATCGATGTATCAACACTTTCCAGATACATTTCACAGAAATGTAATTTTTTTTTTATCTCTTTTTTCTATACACCCGTGGTGGGAGGGATTGTCCGAAGACACCAGTTTTGACATTGTGTTGATATCTCATTTGCAGTCTTTAAAAATTTAATAGAATTTATATTATTGTTTTGGGAGTTATACGAAAATGAAGTTAGTTTCTGAAACATACTAAATCGACCTAGAAGCCAGACTTGTCAATTTCGGTAACATTTTGTCAGCTCTAAGGAAAACATAGACAGATAGAATGCAAAGTAGCAGTCCAAACTGTTAAAGGGGTCATGTCAGCTCTTTACGGTTGAAGCCTCCGAAACCAACAGGAACCATGAAATAACTATTGGAAACATGAAATAACCCCCAACCTTGGATACACTTGTGCATGTGGTGCCCTTTACTCCCAATGACACCTGCTGGCCAATGTTGGCATTTCAGGGGTCACATCCCTCTCTAGGAATATACAAGAGGAAAGAAACCAAATATATACATTTAGGTTTGAATCCAAAAGCACCTAGAGGCATTATAGCTAGGAGAACCCTGCTGTAGTTATGCTAGTCTATTGAGAACCAGGTGTTTTTCTATCAGTGATGAGAACGCTTTATCATCCGATCATGTTGGGTAAAGCCATTTAACGCAACCAAGTCTGCACCCCCATTATATAGTGGCCGGGGGGCTTGACTCAAGTGAAAGACGATCCACATAAGCGGTGTCTTTAATGTCATTGGCGAATTTTACAGTAGAGTTCACTTTCTGACTTGTTCTATTTACCTAAACTGTCTTGAAAAACTGAGGCCTAATACAGATTCAAGTTCAGTCAAAGATTGCCCTCACTTACCACACTCCCTTCACCCCAGGGAAGACATAAACACCATATTTGCTGAATCTAGAGGAAGGCCATCTTTTCTAGGTGTGAGCCAAATATTCAATTCCTATCTATTTCAGCCGAGACTATTTGACCTTTAAGGAGTTCACTGTTGTTCACAGAGTGTGAAGCTGGTGGAACTCTGATTCTAGGAGGGGCTTGCTCTTCTCCTACTGGCTTCATTGCAGCTCAGGTACTGATCCTTCCAAATGGATGCCTGAGTGGAGGGGAGGGAAGGCAAGTGCTTGCTAGCTAGGCACAAACCTGGGAAAAGGCTTACCTGGGCTTGGTGAATTTTGGTCTGAATGGCTTGGGAAGGCCCCTTGGGACGTGTGGATTCTCACGACCTCTTCCAAGAACAGGAGCGTTTTGATCATCTCTGCCATCTCTTCTCTTGCAGACGTCAGGGACCTTGGACCCGTTCTTGGAGAAGAGAATTGAGGAATTCCTCAAGTCCACGTTGGCAATCCGTAAGTTTCTGCCAGTATCAGCGAGGTTCAATATGTCTCATGAATGTCTTTTGAGCCTGGTATCCTCTACAGCTGTCTCCACGCCAGTATTCTCCATTGTAGCAGAATATCTCTCATCCATGTGTTCGCATCTCTCCTCAATCCATGCAGCCAGCTTTTCGGCCAGCTTCTCTTCGTGTCTCCCATAAAGTCGACTTCACCAGGGCTGGGCAAGTCTGAAAGTACATCGGAGCCTCACCAGTAAGCTGATGACAGGCAGATCTTCCACTGTCTACCCTTTCAGGTTCTGGAAACTGACCTGTGAACTCAGGTCTTTGGGCAGCAGCAGTATCTCGAACTTACACAGCTTCCCGGACCAAAGACCTTACCCAAGCTACACAGAGGGCGGCAGCCCCTCCATCACACTGATCCACCCACAGAACTCTGCCCGGTTACCTAGGATCCAACAGCCACAACAAGCCTCGCGGTACACACCAACATTCCACCTGGAATCCAACCGGTAACTGCCATCCACAATGGGTGCTGCATCTTGTCAATGTTGGGGGGGCTGCATCAGACGAGAGGTTCCTAAGGTAAATGTGATTCTACCCACTAGCGTCCCATGGGCCTTTCTTCTTCCCTCTTTCCTTTGTTCAGATCTGTATGCACAGAACCACTGGAGGGAAGTGGGTCCCTTTTCAGTTGATGGTTTCACACGTCTTTAAACTTTCTAACTGTTCACAGCACAAAGAGAACCACTAAAGGAGACTTATGTTCCTATAATATCCGTACACCCGGAATACATATGCGTCGCCTGATTTCTGCTGAAACACCCGCACTCTAAGGACATGGATCCATTTGTTTCATGGGGGCTGAAATTCCAAGAAATGAAAGCAACCCCATTGTGCACTTTACTGTCTGTCTCTTTTGCCCTTAGTACACTTTGGCAGAGTTACTTGCCTTTGTTATAGGCTTCTTTCATTTCTTCCCTACGTAGCGTAGAATATGGCATTCCTTCATCCTGTTAGAAGACATACAATTTTACATCACGGACTAGGAATCCATTTGATTCCAAATAGGTATTTGGGTTAGGTCACGATATGCTCTTATGAATCAATATTTACGAATATGCATGCACGCTTCTGACTTCCGAATACAAGTGCACTGAGTACTTGCAAGCCGCGATACTAAGTCGATGGGTGCTGAATGACCCTTGACAACAACATGGGTATTTTCTTTTGAATAATCATGGTTCCCTTGGTAAATTTCAGCCATCCGTAAACTTTTGGTGCTTGTTGGTTGGTTTGATTCTTTGTTGGTCTGCTTCTCGCTGGTTTTACAAACACGTCAGGCTATGCATCTTTCCTTTCACTTCAAACAGAGAGTCAAATAAGCTGATTCACTTAAGAGAGTGCTTCCAATCACCTATGATTTCCTGCTTCTCTCTCCCATCTTTATGGATTTGATGACCACCTTGCCTTCTTCTTGTTTCTATTTGCCACTCATGTTATTCTTGCATTTCCAATAATGGTTTCTTCTTTCCATTTCATCTTGCTGCTTTTCTATTCAGGGTAGATTTCTCAACCATAATTGTAAGATAAGTTTTGAACTGCTGAATTCTTTTAAGATTTGCTGTACTGTGGCATTCACTAGTTCTGCCGTTATAAGAAATGATGGTCATTTGGCATAGGCTACCCTATGTGGCAGCATTTGGCCATTCAATTTATGGTCTGTATCCTGGCACTCCTCCCTGTCCTGCAATATTGCTGCCGAGATATCAGCTGAAACCCCTCAGGAGGTTCCCTTGTGACTATGTTGTTTCCTCCAGGTGCATTTTAAATCACTGGGATATTCGTGAACTTTGTTGATTTGAATCATACAGCTGCTGGTAAGTCTATTGGGGTTCCACCTCCTTTGGATGCTGTGTAATTCCTGAATTCACATAGATAATACGTTCTTGGCTTTCAGCAAGTTTCAGTCTGATTTGTCTACAGATATATTTTCAGACATTTTTTGTTTCTTTATCTCTTGCTTTTCCATCTGGAACTCTTATGAATTCTATTCTTTCATGCCTTGTCTTAACCCAGGATTCAACAGTAATGTTTTCATTGGTTTGCACTTGCTTTCCTATGTCCGATTCTGACCAAGGGATCTCTGTTCCCCTGCCTTCACAGTCATTCACGCGTCCCTCTGCATTATCTAGTCTGCTAAGGACTGAATTTTAGCCCTGATATTATTACATCCTTTGAGTTTTCTGATATTTTTTGGCTCGTCTTTAGACTTTCTCTTCCCCTTTTCTGGTATTCTGCCTTGTGTGATTCTGAGACACTGTTGTTATTCAGTGATTTCCTGACCTCCATTTTCAACACTTGGTCTGGATAGCGTTTTGCAGTCTAGTTGTTTGAAACCTTATCTTTGGGCTTTCAATACCTTTGGAACTGAAAATGGTACTTCCTGTTTCTTCTACTTTACTTCTTCAACTCTACTGGTCAGGTAATATCAGGTATCTAGTGGAGACTTCTAGGGCTTTGTTAAGTGAAAATTTTAGACTCTTGGCTCTACGCAATTCCATGGGATTTCTGTGAGGACAATTTCTCCTAGACATTGATGCCATATTCTGTTCCTGTGTGTGTTGTCTGGTATATCTCCAATTGCTGGTGTTGCATTTGTTGTGATGAACAACACATACTATTTCAATTAGCATAACTTCATTTTGATTACGCTTATCTCACAGTTCTGAAAGTGCGCAGGACACTTCCTCTTGTGGAAATGAGGCTTCTAAAGGTTCTCAGCTCTGCATTCTGCTCTATGTCATTTTGGAGTGTTTCCAAAACAGCAAAAAGAGTGCGCTTGTGCTTTGTAGTGCCACGGGAATGTCCCAATGAAAGCAGTTCTTCCCAGAGCTTCTCTGTCTACTGAAACACCAGTGGAAGCACATCCATGGATGCCACTCATCAGGGCCTGCTGGAATGATCCCGCAGACCTACCTTGGTTTCCTCGGTGCCATACTGTGCCGGTGCCATCCAAAATGTAGCATCTGCTTTTGGGAGATAGTGCTGAAGGAAATGCTTCCTCTTCTCACGCTGTGGACTTGGACCACACTTCCTTGTCCTCTCATCCCTGTGGCATGGGTGCACGAAGGCAAGCACAGAGCTGTTGTGCATCCTGTGCCTCAAACCAAACCATAATCCCAGCCCAGGTTATGAATGTAGCAGGTCCTAAGGCTTTTCATTCTGATTTCAAACTCAAGGCCCCCTGGAACACTCAGACCAGATGCACGATAGCTCTGATTCAGCCCCACACGTGCTCTATTGGCAAAATGCCCAATTGGTCCCTGGTCCTGCAAATGCACTGGATGTGGCCATGGGACATATGGGTAATCTCAACCGCGCGACCAGTGTGGTTGCTTTATCATTGGTACACAGTTCGGTTTGCTCTCTTGATTCGACCCACCACATCCCACAACGCACTCCAGATCACTGAGACTCAGCGTGTGTCATCATCCGTAGCCCTATCCCTCACTGTCCGTTGCCTCTGCTACCTCAAATTTGGCAGCTCGTTTCTTGGTCTCAGAATCAACTGTGGGGATATTTTCCGCTGGTTTCTTTGAGATCTGTCAGCCCAGCATCTGCTGTACACTCTTGCAAATCTCAGCACATCACCTTCAATCCCATGTCTCCTGTGCGTTTGAGAGTGTGCGTCCAAGTTAAACAGAGTTTCACCCTTGTTGCACCATTACCAGGGGTCAGATCCTGCACTGGTTTCCATTCCCTGCTTTGCCTTCTCCTAGTTCCAGGTGTCCTGAGGCCTCATCCTGTCTTTGGAAGTAACAGACCTCTCTTCGGCAAGTGTCCTGTGCCAAGGGCTGGGTGAGTGGATGTTTCCATTGCTCTGTACATGGGAGCGAGTGAGTGCAGGTTGCACTTCTTTTCTGCCAACTGGGCATCGATGAATCAACACTATCCAGATACATTTCACTGAAATCTGATATTTGCTTAGCTCTTTATTTCTATACAGCCGTGGTGGGAGGGATTGTCCGAAGACCCCTGTTTTGACATGTGTTGATATCTCATTTGCAGTCTTTAAGAAGTTTAACAGAATTCATTTACATGTTTTGGGAGTTATATGAAAATGAAGTTATTTTTTGAAACACACTAAATCGACCTAGAAGCCAGACTTGTCAATTTTGGTAACATTTTGTCAGCTCTACGGAAAACCTAGACAGATAGAATGCAAACTAGCAGTCCAAACTGTTAAAGGGGTCATGTCAGCTCTTTACGGTTGAAGCCTCCGAAACCAACAGGAAACATGAAATAACTATTGGAAACATGAAATAACCCCCAACCTTGGATACACTTGTGCATGTGGTGCCCTTTAATCCCAATGACACCTACTGGCCAATGTTGGCATTTCAAGGGGTAACATCCCTCTCTAGGAAAATACAAGAGGAAAGAAACCAAATATATACATTTAGGTTTGAATCCAAAAGCACCTAGAGGCATTATAGCAAGGAGAACACTGCTGCAGTTATGCTAGTCTATTGAGAACCAGGTGTTCTTCTATCAGTGATGAGAACGCTTAATCATCCGATCATGTTGGGTAAAGCCATTTAACTCAACCAAGTCTGCACCCCCATGATATAGTGCCCCCGGGGGCTTGACTCAAGTGAAAGACGATCCACATAAGCTGTGTCTTTAATGTCATTGGCGACTTTTACAGTACAGTTCACTTTCTGACTTGTACTATTTACCTATACTGTCTTGATAAACTGAGGCCTAATACAGATTCATGTTCAGTCAAACATTCCCCTCACTTACCACACTCCCTTCACCCCAGGGAAGACATAAACACCACATTTTCTGAATCTAGCAGAAGGCCATCGTTTCTAGGTGTGAGCTAAGTATTCAATTCCTATCTATTTCAGCCGAGACTCTTTGACCTTTAAGGAGTTCACTGTTGTTCACAGAGTGTGAAGCTGGAAGTACTCTGATTCTATTAGGGGCTTGCTCTTCTCGTAATGGCTACATTGCAGCTCAGGTACTGATCTTTTCAAATGGATGCCTGAGTGGAGGGGAGGGAAGGGCAAGTGTTTGCTAGCAAGGCCCAAACCTGGGAAAAGGCTTACCTGGGCTTGGTGAATTTTGGTCTGAATGGCTTGGGAAGGCCCCTTGGGACGTGTGGATTCTCACGACCTCTTCCAAGAACAGGAGCGTTTTGATCATCTCTGCCATCTCTTCCCTTGCAGACGTCAGGGACCTTGGACCCGTTCTTGAAGAAGAGAATTGAGGAACTTCCTCAAGTCCACGTTGGCACTCCGTATGTTTCTGCCAGTATCAGCGAGGTTCAATATGTCTCATGAATGTCTTTTGAGCCTGGTATCCTCTACAGCTGTCTCCACACCAGTGTTCTCCATTGTAGCAGAACATCTCTCATCCATGTGTTCGCATCTCTCCTCAATCCGTGCAGCCAGCTTTTCGGCCAGCTTCTCTTCGTGTCTCCCATAAATTCGACTTCGCCAGGGCTGGGCAAATCTGAAAGTACCTCGGAGCCACACCAGTAAGTTGATGACAGGCAGATCTTCCACTGTCTGCCCTTTCAGGTTCTGGAATCTGACCTGTGAACTCAGGTCTTTGGGCAGCAGCAGTATCTCGAACTTACACAGCTTCCCGGACCAAAGACCTTACCCAAGCTACACAGAGGGCGGCAGCCCCTCCATCACACTGATCCACCCACAGAACTCTGCCCGGTTACCTAGGATCCAACAGCCACAACAAGCCTCGCGGTACACACCAACATTCCACCTGGAATCCAACCGGTAACTGCCATCCCCAATGGATGCTGCATCTTGTCAATGTTGGGGAATGGCTGCATCTGACGAGAGGTTCCTAAGGTAAATGTGATTCTACCCACTAGCATCCCATGGGCCTTTCTTCTTCCCTCTTTCCTTTTGTTCAAATCTGTATGCACAGAACCACTGGAGGGAAGTGGGTCCCTTTTCAGTTGATGGTTTCACACGTCTTTAAACTTTCTAACAGTTCACAGTACACAGAGAGTCACTAAAGGAGACTTATGTTCCTATAATATCCGTACACCCGGAATACATATGCGTCGCCTAATTTCTGCTGAACCACCGCACTCTCAGATCATGGATCCATTTGTTTCATGGGGGCTGAAATTCCAAGAAATGAAACCAACCCCAATGTGCACTTTACTGTCTGTCTCTTTTACCCTTAGTACACTTTGGCAGAGCTACTTGCCTTTGTTATAGGCTTCTTTCATATCTTCCCAACGTAGCGTAGAATATGGCATTCCTTCATCCTGTTAGAAGACATACAATTTTACATCACGGACTAGGAATCCATTTGATTCCAAATCGGCACTTGGGTTAGGTCACGATATGCTCTTATGAATCAATATTTACGAATATGAATGCACGCCTCTGATTTCCGAATACAAGCGCGCTGAGTACATGCAAGCCGCGATACTAAGTCGATGGGTGCTGAATGACCCTTGACATCACCTTGGGTAATTTCTTTTGAATATTCATGGTTCCCTTGTTAAATTTCAGCCATCCGTACCCTTTTGGTGCTTGTTGGTTGGTTTGATTCTTTGTTGGTCTGCTTCTCGCTAGTTTTGCAAACACGTGAGGCTATGCATCTTTCCTTTCGCTTCAAACAGTGAGTCAAATAAGCTGATTCAGTTAAGAGAGTGCTTCCAATCACCTATGATTTCCTGCTTCCCTCTCCCATCTTTAGGGTTTTGATGACCACCTTGCCTTCTTCTTGTTTCTACTTTGCCACTCAGGCTCTTCTTGCATTTCCAATAATGGTTTCTTCTTTCCATTTCATCTTGCTGCTTTTCTATTCATGGTAGATTTCTCAACCATTCTTGTAGGATAAATTTTGAACTGCTGAATTCTTTTTAGATTTGCTGTTCTGTGGAATTCTCTAGTTCTGCCGTTATTAGAAATGGTGGTCATTTGGCAAAGGCTACCCTAGGTGGCAGCATTTGGCCATTCAGGTTATGGTCTGTGTCCTGGCACTCCTCCCTGTCCTGCAATATTGCTGCCGAGATATCAGCTGAAACCCCTCTGTAGGTTCCCATGTGACTATGTTGTTTCCTCCAGGTGCATTTTAAATCACTGGGATATTCGTGAACTTTGTTGATTTGAATCATACTGCTACTGGTAGGTCTATTGGGGTTCCAACTCCTTTGGATGCTGTGTAATTCCTGAATTCGCATAGATGATTCTATCTTGGCTTTCAGCATGTTTCAGTCTGATTTTTCTACAGATAAGTTTTCAGACATTTTTTGTTTCTTTATCTCTTGCTTTTCCATCTGGGACTCTTATGAATTCTAGTCTTTCATGCCCTGTCTTAACCCAGGATTCAACAGCAATGTTTTCATTGGTTTGCACTTGCTTTCCTATGTCCGCTTCTGACCGAGGGATTTCTGTTCCCCTGCCTTCACAGTCATTCACGCGTCCCTCTGCATTATCTAGTTTGCTAAGGACTGAATTTTAGCCCTGATATTATCACATCCATTGAGTTTTCTGATATTTTTTGGCTTGTCTTTAGACTTTCTCTTCCCCTTTTCTGGTACTCTGCCTTGTGTGATTCTGAGACACTGTTGTTCTTCAGTGTTTTCCTGACCTCCATTTTCAACACTTGGTCTGGATAGCGTTTTGCAGTCTAGTTGTTTGAAAGCTTAGATTTTGGGCCTTCAATACCTTTGGAACTGAATATGGTACTTCCTGTTTCTTTTACTTTACTTCTTCAACCCTACTGGTCAGGTAATATCAGGTATCTAGTGTAGACTTCTAGGGCTTTGTTAAGTGAATATTTTAGAATCTTGGCTCTACTCAATTCCATGGGATTTCTGTGAGGACAATTTCTCCTAGATATTGATGCCATATTCTGTTCCTGTGTGTGTTGTCTGGTATATCTTCAATTGCTAGTGTTGCATTTGTTGTGATGAACAAAACATACTATTTCCATTAGCATAACTTCATTTTGATTACGCGTATCTCACATTTCTGAAAGTGCGCAGGACACTTCCTCTTGTGGAAATGTGGCTTCTAAAGGTTCTCAGCTCCGCATTCTGCTCTATGTCATTTTGGAGTGTTTCCAAAACAGCAAACTGAGAGAGCGCTTGTGCTTTGTAGTGCCACGTGAATGTCCCAATGAAAGCAGTTCTTCCCAGAGCTTCTCTGTCTACTGAAACACCAGTGGAAGCACATCCATGGATGTCACACATCAGGGCCTGCTGGAATGATCCCGCAGACCTACCTTGGTGTCCTCGGTGCCGTACCGTGCCGGTGCCATCCAAAATGTAGCATCCGCTTTTGGGAGATAGTGCTGAAGGAAATGCTTCCTCTTCTCGCGCTGTGGACTTGGACCACACTTCCTTGTCCTCTCATCCCTGTGGCACGGGTGCATGAAGGCAACCACAGAGCTGTTGCACATCCTATGCCTCAAACCAAACCATAATCCCAGCCCAGGTTATGAATGTAGCAGATCCTAAGGCTTTTCATTCTGATTTCAAACCCAAGGCCCCCTGGATTCCTCAGACCAGATGTACGATAGCTCTGATTCTGCCCCACACGTGCTCTATTGGCAAAATACCCAATTGGTCCCTGGTCCTGCAGATGCACTGGGTGTGGCCATGGGACATATCGGTAATCCCAAACGCGCGGTCAGTGCGTTTGCTTTATCATTGGTACACAGTTCGGTTTGCTCTCTTGTTTCGACACACCACATCCCAAAACGCACTCCAGATCCCTGAGACTCAGCGTGTGCCATCATTCGTAGCCCTATCCCTCACTGTCCGTTGCCTCTGCTACCTCAAATTTGGCAGCTCGGTTCTTGGTCTCAGAATCAACTGTGGGGATATTTTGCGCTGTTTTCTTTGAGTTCTGTCAGCCAAGCATCTGCTGTGCACTCTTGTAAATCTCAGCACATCACCTTCAATCCCATGTCTCTTGTCCGCTTCAGAGTGTGCGTCCAAGTTAAACAGAGTTTCACCCTTGTTGCTCCATCACCAGGGGTCAGATCCTGCACTGGTTCCCATTCCCTGCTTTGCCTTCTCCTGCATCCAGGTGTCCTGAGGCCTCATCCTTTCTTTGGAAGTAACAGACCTCTCTTCGGCAAGTGTCCTGTGCCAAGGGCTGGGTGAGTGGATGTTTCCATTGCTCTGTACATGGGAGCGAGTGAGTGCAGGTTGCACTTCTTCTCTGCCAACTGGGCATCGATGAATCAACACTATCCAGATACATTTCACATAAATGTGATAATTGTTTAGCTCTTGGTTTCTATACAGCCGTGGTGGGAGGGATTGTCCGAAGACCCCTGTTTTCACATTGTGTTGATATCTCATTTGCAGTCTTTAAGAAGTTTAACAGAATTCATTTACATGTTTTGGGAGTTATACGAAAATGAAGTTATTTTTTGAAACACACTAAATCGACCTAGAAGCCAGACTTGTCAATTTTGGTAACATTTTGTCAGCTCTACGGAAATCCTAGACAGATAGAATGCAAAGTAGCAGTCCAAACTCTTAAAGGGTCATGTCAGCTCTTTACGGTTGAAGCCTCCGAAACCAACAGGAAGCATGAAATATCTATTGGAAACATGAAATAACTCCCAAACTTGGATACAATTGTGCATGTGGTGCCCTTTACTCCCAATGACACCTACTGGCCAATGTTGGCATTTCAAGGTATAACATCCCTCTCTAGGAAAATACAAGAGGATAGAAACCAAATATATATATTTAGGATTGATTCCAAAACACCTAGTGTCATTATAGCTAGGAGAACCCTGCTGCAGTTATGCTAGTCTATTGAGAACCAGGTGTTCTTCTATCAGTGATGAGAACGCTTTATCATCCGATCATGTTGGGTAAAGCCATTTAACTCAACCAAGTCTGCACCCCCAAGATATAGTGGCCCCGAGGGCTTGACTCAAGTGAAAAATGATCCACATAAACTGTGTCTTTAATGTCAGTGGCGACTTGTACAGTACAGTTCACTTTCTGACTTGTACTATTTACCTATACTGTCTTGAAAAACTGAGGCCTAATACAGATTCAAGTTCAGTCAAAAATTCCCCTCACTTACCACACTCCCTTCACCCCAGGGAAGACATAAACACCACATTTGCTGAATCTAGCGGAAGGCCATCGTTTCTTGGTGTGAGCTAAGTATTCAATTCCTATCTATTTCAGCCGAGACTATTTGACCTTTAAGGAGTTCACTGTTGTTCACAGAGTGTGAAGCTGGAGGAACTCTAATTCTAGGAGGGGCTTACTCTTCTCATAATGGCTTCATTGCAGCTCAGATGCTGATCCTTCCAAATGGATGCCTGAGTGGAAAGGAGGGAAGGGCAAGTGCTTGCTAACTAAGACCAAACCTGGGAAAAAGCTTACCTGGGCTTGGTGAATTTTGGTCTGAATTGCTTGGGAAGGCCCCTTGGGACGTGTGGATTCTCACGACCTCTTCCAAGAACAGGAGCGTTTTGATCATCTCTGCCTTCTCTTCTCTTGCAGATGTCAGGGACCTTGGACCCGTTCTTGGAGAAGAGAATTGAGGAACTTCCTCAAGTCCACATTGGCACTCCGTATGTTTCTGCCAGTATCAGCGAGTTTCAATATGTCTCATGAATGTCTTTTGAGCCTGGTATCCTCTACAGCTGTCTCCACGCCAGTATTCTCCATTGTAGCAGAACATCTCTCATCCATGTGTTCGCATCTCTCCTCAATCCGTGCAGCCAGCTTTTCGTCCAGCTTCTCTTCGTGTCTCCCATAAAGTCGACTTCGCCAGGGCTGGGCAAGTCTGAAAGTACCTCGGAGCCTCACCAGTAAGCTGATGACAGGCAGATCTTCCACTGTCTGCCCTTTCAGGTTCTGGAAACTGACCTGTGAACTCAGGTCTTTGGGCAGCAGCAGTATCTCGAACTTACACAGATTCCCGGACCAAAGACCTTACCCAAGCTACACAGAGGGCGGCAGCCCCTCCATCACACTGATCCACCCACAGAACTCTGCCCGGTTACCTAGGATCCAACAGCCACAACAAGCCTCGCGGTACACACCAACATTCCACCTGGAATCCAACCGGTAACTGCCATCCCCAATAGCTGCTGCATCTTGTCAGTGTTGGGGGAGGGGCTGCATCCGAAGAGAGATTCCTAAGGTAAATGTGATTCTACCCACTAGCGTCCCATGGGCCTTTCTTCTTCCCTCTTTCCTTTTGTTCACATCTGTATGCACAGAACCACTGGAGGGAAGTGGGTCCCTTTTCAGTTGATGGTTTCACACGTCTTTAAACTTTCTAACAGTTCACAACACAGAGACCCACTAAAGGAGACTTATATTCCTATAATATCCGTACACCCGGAATACATATGCGTCGCCTGATTTCTGCTGAACCACCGCACTCTCAGGACATGGATCCATTTGTTTCATGGGGGCTGAAATTCCAAGAAATGAAACCAAGCCCAATGTGTACTTTACTGTCTGTCTCTTTTACCCTTAGTACACTTTGTAAGAGCTACTTGCCTTTGTTATAGGCTTCTTTCATTTCTTCCCTACGTCGCGTAGAATATGGCATTCCTTCATCCTGTTAGAAGACATACAATTTTACATCACGGACTAGGAATCCATTTGATTCCAAATCGGCACTTGGGTTAGGTCACGATATGCTCTTATGAATCAATATTTACGAATATGAATGCACGCCTCTGATTTCCGAATACAAGCGCGCTGAGTACATACAAGCCGCGATACTAAGTCGATGGGTGCTGAATGACCCTTGACATCACCTTGGGTATTTTCTTTTGAATATTCATGTTTCCCTTGTTAAATTTCAGCCATCCGTACCCTTTTGGTGCTTGTTGGTTGGTTTGATTCTTTGTTGGTCTGCTTCTCGCTAGTTTTGCAAACACGTGATTCTATGCATCTTTCCTTTCGCTTCATACAGAGAGTCAAATAAGCTGATTCAGTTAAGAGAGTGCTTCCAATCACCTATGACTTCCTGCTTCCCTCTCCCGTCTTTAGGGTTTTGATGACCACCTTGCCTTCTTCTTGTTTCTACTTTGCCACTCAGGCTTTTCTTGCATTTCCAATAATGGTTTCTTCTTTCCATTTCATCTTGCTGCTTTTCTATTCAGGGTAGATTTCTCAACCATTCTTGTAGGATAAATTTTGAACTGCTGAATTCTTTTAAGATTTGCTGTTCTGTGGAATTCTCTAGTTCTGCCGTTATTAGAAATGGTGGTCATTTGGCAAAGGCTACCCTAGTTGGCAGCATTTGGCCATTCAGGTTATGGTCTGTGTCCTGGCACTCCTCCCTGTCCTGCAATATTGCTGCCGAGATATCAGCTGAAACCCCTCTGGAGGTTCCCTTGTGACTATGTTGTTTCCTCCAGGTGCATTTTAAATCACTGGGATATTCGTGAACTTTGTTGATTTGAATCATACTGCTACTGGTAGGTCTATTGGGGTTCCAACTCCTTTTAATGCTGTGTAATTCCTGAATTCGCATAGATGATTCTATCTTGGCTTTCAGCATGTTTCAGTCTGATTTTTCTACAGATAAGTTTTCAGACATTTTTTGTTTCTTTATCTCTTGCTTTTCCATCTGGGACTCTTATGAATTCTAGTCTTTCATGCCCTGTCTTAACCCAGGATTCAACAGCAATGTTTTCATTGGTTTGCACTTGCTTTCCTATGTCCGCTTCTGACCGAGGGATGTCTGTTCCCCTGCCTTCACAGTCATTCACGCGTCCCTCTGCATTATCTAGTCTGCTAAGGACTGAATTTTAGCCCTGATATTATCACATCCATTGAGTTTTCTGATATTTTTTGGCTTGTCTTTAGACTTTCTCTTCCCCTTTTCTGGTACTCTGCCTTGTGTGATTCTGAGACACTGTTGTTCTTCAGTGTTTTCCTGACCTCCATTTTCAACACTTGGTCTGGATAGCGTTTTGCAGTCTAGTTGTTTGAAAGCTTAGATTTTGGGCCTTCAATACCTTTGGAACTGAATATGGTACTTCCTGTTTCTTTTACTTTACTTCTTCAAACCTACTGGTCAGGTAATATCAGGTATCTAGTGTAGACTTCTAGGGCTTTGTTAAGTGAATATTTTAGAATCTTGGCTCTTCGCAATTCCATGGGATTTCTGTGAGGACAATTTCTCCTAGATATTGATGCCATATTCTGTTCCTGTGTGTGTTGTCTGGTATATCTCCAATTGCTGGTGTTGCATTTGTTGTGATGAACAAAACATACTATTTCCATTAGCATAACTTCATTTTGATTACGCGTATCTCACATTTCTGAAAGTGCGCAGGACACTTCCTCTTGTGGAAATGTGGCTTCTAAAGGTTCTCAGCTCTGCATTCTGCTCTATGTCATTTTGGAGTGTTTCCAAAACAGCAAACTGAGAGTGCGCTTGTGCTTTGTAGTGCCACGGGAATGTCCCAATGAAAGCAGTTCTTCCCAGAGCTTCTCTGTCTACTGAAACACCAGTGGAAGCACATCCATGGATGTCACACATCACGGCCTGCTGGAATGATCCCGCAGACCTACCTTGGTGTCCTCGGTGCCGTACCGTGCCGGTGCCATCCAAAATGTAGCATCCGCTTTTGGGAGATAGTGCTGAAGGAAATGCTTCCTCTTCACGCGCTGTTGACTTGGACCACACTTCCTTGTCCTCTCATCCCTGTGGCACGGGTGCATGAAGGCAACCACAGAGCTGTTGCACATCCTATGCCTCAAACCAAACCATAATCCCAGCCCAGGTTATGAATGTAGCAGATCCTAAGGCTTTTCATTCTGATTTCAAACCCAAGGCCCCCTGGATTCCTCAGACCAGATGTACGATAGCTCTGATTCTGCCCCACACGTGCTCTATTGGCAAAATGCCCAATTGGTCCCTGGTCCTGCAGATGCACTGGGTGTGGCCATGGGACATATCGGTAATCCCAAACGCGCGGTCAGTGTGTTTGCTTTATCATTGGTACACAGTTCGGTTTGCTCTCTTGTTTCGACACACCACATCCCAAAACGCACTCCAGATCCCTGAGACTCAGCGTGTGCCATCATTCGCAGCCCTATCCCTCACTGTCCGTTGCCTCTGCTACCTCAAATTTGGCAGCTCGGTTCTTGGTCTCAGAATCAACTGTGGGGATATTTTGCGCTGGTTTCTTTGAGTTCTGTCAGCCAAGCATCTGCTGTGCACTCTTGTAAATCTCAGCACATCACCTTCAATCCCATGTCTCTTGTCCGCTTCAGAGTGTGCGTCCAAGTTAAACAGAGTTTCACCCTTGTTGCTCCATCACCAGGGGTCAGATCCTACACTGGTTCCCATTCCCTGCTATGCCTTCTCCTGCATCCAGGTGTCCTGAGGCCTCATCCTGTCTTTGGAAGTAACAGACCTCTCTTCGGCAAGTGTCCTGTGCCAAGGGCTGGGTGAGTGGATGTTTCCATTGCTCTGTACATGGGAGCGAGTGAGTGCAGGTTGCACTTCTTCTCTGCCAACTGGGCATCGATGAATCAACACTATCCAGATACATTTCACAGAAATGTGATATTTGTTTAGCTCTTGGTTTCTATACAGCCGTGGTGGGAGGGATTGTCCGAAGACCCCTGTTTTCACATTGTGTTGATATCTCATTTGCAGTCTTTAAGAAGTTTAACAGAATTCATTTACATGTTTTGGGAGTTATACGAAAATGAAGTTATTTTTTGAAACACACTAAATCGACCTAGAAGCCAGACTTGTCAATTTTGGTAACATTTTGTCAGCTCTACGGAAATCCTAGACAGATAGAATGCAAAGTAGCAGTCCAAACTCTTAAAGGGTCATGTCAGCTCTTTACGGTTGAAGCCTCCGAAACCAACAGGAAGCATGAAATATCTATTGGAAACATGAAATAACTCCCAAACTTGGATACACTTGTGCATGTGGTGCCCTTTACTCCCAATGACACCTACTGGCCAATGTTGGCATTTCAAGGGATAACATCCCTCTCTAGGAAAATACAAGAGGAAAGAAACCAAATATATATATTTAGGATTGATTCCAAAAGCACCTAGTGTCATTATAGCTAGGAGAACCCTGCTGCAGTTATGCTAGTCTATTGAGAACCAGGTGTTCTTCTATCAGTGATGAGAACGCTTTATCATCCGATCATGTTGGGTAAAGCCATTTAACTCAACCAAGTCTGCACCCCCAAGATATAGTGGCCCCGAGGGCTTGACTCAAGTGAAAAACGATCCACATAAACTGTGTCTTTAATGTCAGTGGCGACTTTTACAGTACAGTTCACTTTCTGACTTGTACTATTTACCTATACTGTCTTGAAAAACTGAGGCCTAATACAGATTCAAGTTCAGTCAAAAATTCCCCTCACTTACCACACTCCCTTCACCCCAGGGAAGACATAAACACCACATTTGCTGAATCTAGCGGAAGGCCATCGTTTCTTGGTGTGAGCTAAGTATTCAATTCCTATCTATTTCAGCCGAGACTATTTGACCTTTAAGGAGTTCACTGTTGTTCACAGAGTGTGAAGCTGGAGGAACTCTAATTCTAGGAGGGGCTTACTCTTCTCATAATGGCTTCATTGCAGCTCAGATGCTGATCCTTCCAAATGGATGCCTGAGTGGAAAGGAGGGAAGGGCAAGTGCTTGCTAACTAAGACCAAACCTGGGAAAAAGCTTACCTGGGCTTGGTGAATTTTGGTCTGAATTGCTTGGGAAGGCCCCTTGGGACGTGTGGATTCTCACGACCTCTTCCAAGAACAGGAGCGTTTTGATCATCTCTGCCTTCTCTTCTCTTGCAGATGTCAGGGACCTTGGACCCGTTCTTGGAGAAGAGAATTGAGGAACTTCCTCAAGTCCACATTGGCACTCCGTATGTTTCTGCCAGTATCAGCGAGTTTCAATATGTCTCATGAATGTCTTTTGAGCCTGGTATCCTCTACAGCTGTCTCCACGCCAGTATTCTCCATTGTAGCAGAACATCTCTCATCCATGTGTTCGCATCTCTCCTCAATCCGTGCAGCCAGCTTTTCGTCCAGCTTCTCTTCGTGTCTCCCATAAAGTCGACTTCGCCAGGGCTGGGCAAGTCTGAAAGTACCTCGGAGCCTCACCAGTAAGCTGATGACAGGCAGATCTTCCACTGTCTGCCCTTTCAGGTTCTGGAAACTGACCTGTGAACTCAGGTCTTTGGGCAGCAGCAGTATCTCGAACTTACACAGATTCCCGGACCAAAGACCTTACCCAAGCTACACAGAGGGCGGCAGCCCCTCCATCACACTGATCCACCCACAGAACTCTGCCCGGTTACCTAGGATCCAACAGCCACAACAAGCCTCGCGGTACACACCAACATTCCACCTGGAATCCAACCGGTAACTGCCATCCCCAATAGCTGCTGCATCTTGTCAGTGTTGGGGGAGGGGCTGCATCCGAAGAGAGGTTCCTAAGGTAAATGTGATTCTACCCACTAGCGTCCCATGGGCCTTTCTTCTTCCCTCTTTCCTTTTGTTCACATCTGTATGCACAGAACCACTGGAGGGAAGTGGGTCCCTTTTCAGTTGATGGTTTCACACGTCTTTAAACTTTCTAACAGTTCACAACACAGAGACCCACTAAAGGAGACTTATGTTCCTATAATATCCGTACACCCGGAATACATATGCGTCGCCTGATTTCTGCTGAACCACCGCACTCTCAGGACATGGATCCATTTGTTTCATGGGGGCTGAAATTCCAAGAAATGAAACCAAGCCCAATGTGTACTTTACTGTCTGTCTCTTTTACCCTTAGTACACTTTGGAAGAGCTACTTGCCTTTGTTATAGGCTTCTTTCATTTCTTCCCTACGTAGCGTAGAATATGGCATTCCTTCATCCTGTTAGAAGACATACAATTTTACATCACGGACTAGGAATCCATTTGATTCCAAATCGGCACTTGGGTTAGGTCACGATATGCTCTTATGAATCAATATTTACGAATATGAATGCACGCCTCTGATTTCCGAATACAAGCGCGCTGAGTACATGCAAGCCGCGATACTAAGTCGATGGGTGCTGAATGACCCTTGACATCACCTTGGGTATTTTCTTTTCAATATTCATGGTTCCCTTGTTAAATTTCAGCCATCCGTACCCTTTTGGTGCTTGTTGGTTGGTTTGATTCTTTGTTGGTCTGCTTCTCGCTAGTTTTGCAAACACGTGAGTCTATGCATCTTTCCTTTCACTTCATACAGAGAGCCAAATAAGCTGATTCAGTTAAGAGAGTGCTTCCAATCACCTATGACTTCCTGCTTCCCTCTCCCGTCTTTAGGGTTTTGATGACCACCTTGCCTTCTTCTTGTTTCTACTTTGCCACTCAGGCTCTTCTTGCATTTCCAATAATGGTTTCTTCTTTCCATTTCATCTTGCTGCTTTTCTATTCATGGTAGATTTCTCAACCATTCTTGTAGGATAAATTTTGAACTGCTGAATTCTTTTAAGATTTGCTGTTCTGTGGAATTCTCTAGTTCTGCCGTTATTAGAAATGGTGGTCATTTGGCAAAGGCTACCCTAGTTGGCAGCATTTGGCCATTCAGGTTATGGTCTGTGTCCTGGCACTCCTCCCTGTCCTGCAATATTGCTGCCGAGATATCAGCTGAAACCCCTCTGGAGGTTCCCTTGTGACTATGTTGTTTCCTCCAGGTGCATTTTAAATCACTGGGATATTCGTGAACTTTGTTGATTTGAATCATACTGCTACTGGTAGGTCTATTGGGTTTCCAACTCCTTTGGATGCTGTGTAATTCCTGAATTCGCATAGATGATTCTATCTTGGTTTTCAGCATGTTTCAGTCTGATTTTTCTACAGATAAGTTTTCAGACAGTTTTTGTTTCTTTATCTCTTGCTTTTCCATCTGGGACTCTTATGAATTCTAGTCTTTCATGCTCTGTCTTAACCCAGGATTCAACAGCAATGTTTTCATTGGTTTGCACTTGCTTCCCTATGTCCGCTACTGACCGGGGGATTTCTGTTCCCCTTCCTTCACAGTCATTCACGCGTCCCTCTGCATTATCTAGTCTGCTAAGGACTGAATTTTAGCCCTGATATTATCACATCCATTGAGTTTTCTGATATTTTTTGGCTCGCCTTTAGACATTCTCTTCCCCTTTTCTGGTATTCTACCTTGTGTGATTCTGAGACACTGTTGTTCTTCAGTGTTTTCCTGACCTCCATTTTCAACACTTGGTCTGGATAGCGTTTTGCAGTCTAGTTGTTTGAAAGCATATACTTTGGGCCTTCAATACCTTTGGAACTGAAAATGGTACTTCCTGTTTCTTTTACTTTACTTCTTCAACCCTACTGGTCAGGTAATATCAGGTATCTAGTGTAGACTTCTAGGGCTTTGTTAAGTGAAAATTTTAGAATCTTGGCTCTACGCAATTCCATGGGATTTCTGTGAGGACAATTTCTCCTAGATATTGATGCCATATTCTGTTTCTGTGTGTGTTGTCTGGTATATCTCCAATTGCTGGTGTTGCATTTGTTGTGATGAACAAAACATACTATTTCCATTAGCATAACTTCATTTTGATTACGCGTATCTCACATTTCTGAAAGTGCGCAGGACACTTCCTCTTGTGGAAATGTGGCTTCTAAAGGTTCTCAGCTCCGCATTCTGCTCTATGTCATTTTGGAGTGTTTCCAAAACAGCAAACTGAGAGTGCGCTTGTGCTTTGTAGTGCCACGGGAATGTCCCAATGAAAGCAGTTCTTCCCAGAGCTTCTCTGTCTACTGAAACACCAGTGGAAGCACATCCATGGATGTCACACATCAGGGCCTGCTGGAATGATCCCGCAGACCTACCTTGGTGTCCTCGGTGCCGTACCGTGCCGGTGCCATCCAAAATGTAGCATCCGCTTTTGGGAGATAGTGCTGAAGGAAATGCTTCCTCTTCACGCGCTGTTGACTTGGACCACACTTCCTTGTCCTCTCATCCCTGTGGCACGGGTGCATGAAGGCAACCACAGAGCTGTTGCACATCCTATGCCTCAAACCAAACCATAATCCCAGCCCAGGTTATGAATGTAGCAGATCCTAAGGCTTTTCATTCTGATTTCAAACCCAAGGCCCCCTGGATTCCTCAGACCAGATGTACGATAGCTCTGATTCTGCCCCACACGTGCTCTATTGGCAAAATGCCCAATTGGTCCCTGGTCCTGCAGATGCACTGGGTGTGGCCATGGGACATATCGGTAATCCCAAACGCGCGGTCAGTGTGTTTGCTTTATCATTGGTACACAGTTCGGTTTGCTCTCTTGTTTCGACACACCACATCCCAAAACGCACTCCAGATCCCTGAGACTCAGCGTGTGCCATCATTCGTAGCCCTATCCCTCACTGTCCGTTGCCTCTGCTACCTCAAATTTTGCAGCTCGGTTCTTGGTCTCAGAATCAACTGTGGGGATATTTTGCGCTGGTTTCTTTGAGTTCTATCAGCCAAGCATCTGCTGTGCACTCTTGTAAATCTCAGCACATCACCTTCAATCCCATGTCTCTTGTCCGCTTCAGAGTGTGCGTCCAAGTTAAACAGAGTTTCACCCTTGTTGCTCCATCACCAGGGGTCAGATCCTGCACTGGTTCCCATTCCCTGCTTTGCCTTCTCCTGCATCCAGGTGTCCTGAGGCCTCACCCTGTCTTTGGAAGTAACAGACCTCTCTTCGGCAAGTGTCCTGTGCCAAGGGCTGGGTGAGTGGATGTTTCCATTGCTCTGTACATGGGAGCGAGTGAGTGCAGGTTGCACTTCTTCTCTGCCAACTGGGCATCGATGAATCAACACTATCCAGATACATTTCACAGAAATGTGATATTTGTTTAGCTCTTGGTTTCTATACAGCCGTGGTGGGAGGGATTGTCCGAAGACCCCTGTTTTCACATTGTGTTGATATCTCATTTGCAGTCTTTAAGAAGTTTAACAGAATTCATTTACATGTTTTGGGAGTTATACGAAAATGAAGTTATTTTTTGAAACACACTAAATCGACCTAGAAGCCAGACTTGTCAATTTTGGTAACATTTTGTCAGCTCTACGGAAATACTAGACAGATAGAATGCAAAGTAGCAGTCCAAACTCTTAAAGGGTCATGTCAGCTCTTTACGGTTGAAGCCTCCGAAACCAACAGGAACCATGAAATAACTATTGGAAACATGAAATAACTCCCAAACATGGATACACTTGTACATGTGGTGCCATTTACTCCCAATGACACCTACTGGCCAATGTTGGCATTTCAAGGGGTAACATCCCTCTCTAGGAAAATACAAGAGGATAGAAACCAAATATATATATTTAGGATTGATTCCAAAAGCACCTAGTGTCATTATAGCTAGGAGAACCCTGCTGCAGTTATGCTAGTCTATTGAGAACCAGGTGTTCTTCTATCAGTGATGAGAACGCTTAATCATCCTTTCTTGTTGGGTAAAGCCATTTAACGCAACCAAGTCTGCACCCCCATGATATAGTGGCCCTGGGGGCTTGACTCAAGTGAAAGACGATCCACATAAACTGTGTCTTTAATGTCATTGGCGACTTTTACAGTACAGTTCACTTTCTGACTTGTACTATTTACCTATACTATCTTGAAAAACTGAAGCCTAGTACAGATTCAAGTTCAGTCAAAGATTCCCCTCACTTACCACACTCCCTTCTCCCCAGGGAAGACATAAACACCACATTTGCTGAATGTAGCAGAAGGCCATCGTTTCTAGGTGTGAGCTAAGTATTCAATTCCTATCTATTTCAGACGAGACTATTTAACCTTTATGGAGTTCACTGTTGTTCACAGAGTGTGAAGATGGAGGAACTCTGATTCTAGGAGGGGCTTGCTCTTCTCCTAATGGCTTCATTGCAGCTCAGGTTCTGATCTTTCCAAATGGATGCCTGAGTGGAAGGGAGGGAAGGGCAAGTGCTTGATAACTAAGTCTAAACCTGGGAAAAGGCTTACATGGGCTTGGTGAATTTTGGTCTGAATGGCTTGGGAAGGCCCCTTGGGACGTGTGGATTCTCAAGACCTCTTCCAAGAACAGGAGCGTTTTGATCATCTCTGCCATTTCTTCTCTTGCAGACGTCAGGGACCTTGGACCCGTTCTTAGAGAAGAGAATTGAGAAACATCCTTAAGTCTACATTGGCACTACGTATGTTTCTGCCAGTATCAGCGAGGTTCAATATGTCTCATGAATGTCTTTTGAGCCTGGTATCCTCTACAGCTGTCTCCACGCCAGTATTCTCCATTGTAGCAGAACATCTCTCATCCATGTGTTCGCATCTCTCCTCAATCCATGCAGCCAGCTTTTCGTCCAGCTTCTCTTCGTGTCTCCCATAAAGTCGACTTCGCCAGGGCTGGGCAAGTCTGAAAGTACCTCGGAGCCTCACCAGTAAGCTGATGACAGGCAGATCTTCCACTGTCTGCCCTTTCAGGTTCTGGAAACTGACCTGTGACCTCAGGTCTTTGGGCAGCAGCAGTATCTCGAACTTACACAGCTTCCCGGACCAAACACATAAGCCAAGCTCCACAGAAGGCGGCAGCCCCTCCATCACACTGATCCACCCACAGAACTCTGCCCGGTTACCTAGGATCCAACAGCCACAACAAGCCTCGAGGTACACACCAACATTCCACCTGGAATTCAACCGGTAACTGCCATCCCCAATGGATGCTGCATCTTGTCAGTGTTGGGGGAGGGTCTGCATCCGAAGAGAGGTTCCTAAGGTAAATGTGATTCTACCCACTAGCGTCCCATGGGCCTTTCTTCTTCCCTCTTTCCTTTTGTTCACATCTGTATGCACAGAACCACTGGAGGGAAGTGGGTCCCTTTTCAGTTGATGGTTTCACAGGTCTTTAAACTTTCTAACAGTTCACAGTACACAGAGACCCACTAAAGGAGACTTATGTTCCTATAATATCCGTACACCCGGAATACATATGCGTCGCCTGATTTCTGCTGAACCACCGCACTCTCAGGACATGGATCCATTTGTTTCATGGGGGCTGAAATTCCAAGAAATGAAACCAACCCCAATGTGCACTTTACTGTCTGTCTCTTTTGCCCTTAGTACCCTTTGGCAGAGCTACTTGCCTTTGTTATAGTCTTCTTTCATTTCTTCCCTACGTAGCGTAGAATATGGCATTCCTTCATCCTGTTAGAAGACATACAATTTTACATCACGGACTAGGAATCCATTTGATTCCAAATCGGCACTTGGGTTAAGTCACGATATGCTCTTATGAGTCAATATTTACGAATATGAATGCACGCCTCTGATTTCCGAATACAAGCGCGCTGAGTACATGCAAGCCGCGATACTAAGTCGATGGGTGCTGAATGACCCTTGATATCAACTTGGGTATTTTCTTTTGAATATTCATGGTTCCCTTATTAAATTTCAGCCATCAGTACCCTTTTGGTGCTTGTTGGTTGGTTTGATTCTTTGTTGGTCTGCTTCTCGCTAGTTTTGCAAACACGTGAGTCTATGCATCTTTACTTTTGCTTCAAACAGAGAGTCAAATAAGCTGATTCAGTTAAGAGAGTGCTTCCAATCACCTAGGATTTCCTGCTTCCCTCTCCCATCTTTAGGGTTTTGATGACCACCTTGCCTTCTTCTTGTTTCTACTTTGCCACTCATGCTCTTCTTGCATTTCCAATAATGGTTTCTTCTTTCCATTTCATCTCGCTGCTTTTGTATTCAGGGGAGTTTTCTCAAGCTTTCTTTTAGAAGAAGATTTCAAATGCTGAATTCTTTTAAGATTTGCCGGTCTGTGGAATTCTCTAGCTATGCCGTTATTAGAAATGGTGGTCTTGTGGCATAGGCTACCCTAGGTTGCAGCATTTGGCCATTCAGGATATGGTCTGTGTCCTGGCACTCCTCCCTGTCCTGCAATATTGCTGCCGAGATATCAGCTGAAACCCCTCTGGAGGTTCCCTTGTGACTATGTTGTTTCCTCCAGGTGCATTTTAAATCACTGGGATATTCGTGAACTTTGTTGAGTTGAATCATACAGCTGCTGGTAGTCTATTGGGGTTCCATCTCCTTTGGATGCTGTGTAATTCCTGAATTCGCATAGATGATTCTTTCTTGGCTTTCAGCAAGTTTCAGGCTGAGTTTTCTACAGATAAATTTTCAGACATTTTTTGTTTCTTTATCTCTTGCTTTTCCATCTGGGACTCTTATTATTTCTAGTCTTTCATGCCCTTTCTTAACCCAGGATTCAACAGCAATGTTTTCATTGGTTTGCACTTGATTTCCTATGTTAGCTTCTGACCGAGGGATTTCTGTTCCCCTGTCTTCACAGTCATTCACGCGTCCCTCTGCATTATCTAGTCTGCTAAGGACTGAATTTTAGCCCTGATATTATCACATCCATTGAGTTTTCTGATATTTTTCGGCTCGTTTTAGACTTTCTCTTCCCCTTTTCTGGTATACTGCCTTGTGTGATTCTGAGACACTGTTGTTCTTCAGTGATTTCCTAACCTTCATTTTCAACACTTGGTCTGGATAGCGTTTTGCAGTGTAGTTGTTTGAAAGCTTTTACTTTGGGCCTTCAATATCTTTGGAACTGAATATGGTACTTCCTGTTTCTTTTACTTTACTTCTTCACCTCTACTGGCCAGGTAATATCAGGTATCTAGTGTAGAATTCTAGGGCTTTGTTAAGTGAAAATTTTAGACTCTTGGCTCTACGCAATTCCATGGGATTTCTGTGAGGACAATTTCTCCTAGACATTGATGCCATATTCTGTACCTGTGTGTGTTGTCTGGTATATCTCCAATTGCTGGTGTTGCATTTGTTGTGATGAACCACCCATACTATTTCAATTAGCATAACTTCATTTAGATTACGCTTATCTCACATTTCTGAAAGTGCGCAGGACACTTCCTCTTGTGGAAATGAGGCTTCTAAAGGTTCTCAGCTCTGCATTCTGCTCTATGTCATTCTGGAGTGTTTCCAAAACAGCAAACTGAGAGTGCGCTTGTGCTTTGTAGTTCCACGGGCATGTCCCAATAAAAGCAGTTCTTCCCAGAGCTTCTATGTCTACTGAAACACCAGTGGAAGCACATCCATGGATGTCACATATCAGGGCCTGCAGGAATGATCCTGCAGACCTACCTAGGTGTCCTCGGTGCCGTACCGTGCCGGTGCCATCCAAAATGTAGCATCCGCTTTTGGGAGATTGTGCTGAAGGAAATGCTTACTCTTCTCACGCTGTGGACTTGGACCACTCTTCCTTGTCCTCTCATCCTAGTGGCACGGGTGCACGAAGGCACCCACAGAGCTTTTGCGCATCCTGTTCCTCAAACCAAACCATAATCCCAGCCCAGGTTATGAATGTAGCAGATCCTAAGGCTTTTCATTCTGATTTCAAACCCAAGGCCCCCTGGATACCTCAGACCAGATGCACGATAGCTCTGATTCTGCCCCACACGTGCACTATTGTCAAAATGCCCAATTGGTCCCTGGTCCTGCAGATGCACTGGGTGTGGCCATGGGACTTATCGGTAATCTTAAACGCGCGGCCAGTGTGGTTGCTTTATCATTGGTACACAGTTCGGTTTGCTCTCTTGATTCGACCCACCACATCCCACAACGCACTCCAGATCCCTGAGACTCAGCGTGTGCCATCATCCGTAGCCCTATCCCTCACTGTCCGTTGCCTCTGCTACCTCAAATTTGGCAGCTCGTATCTTGGTCTCAGAATCAACTGTGGGGATATTTTGCGCTGGTTTCTTTGAGTTCTATCAGCCAAGCATCTGCTGTGCACTCTTGTAAATCTCAGCACATCACCTTCAGTCCCATGTCTCCTGTGCGTTTGAGAGTGTGCGTCCAAGTTAAACAGAGTTTCACCCTTGTTGCTCCATCACCAGGGGTCAGACCCTGCACTGGTTTCCATTCCCTGCTTTGCCTTCTCCTGCTTCCAGGTGTCCTGAGGCCTCATCCTGTCTTTGGAAGTAACAGACCTCCCTTTGGCAAGTGTCCTGTGCCAAGGGCTGGGTGAGTGGATGTTTCCATTGCTCTGTTCATGGGAGCGAGTGAGTGCAGGTTGCACTTCTTCTCTGCCAACTGGGCATCGATGAATCAACACTATCCAGATACATTTCACAGAAATGTGATATTTGCTTAGCTCTTTGTTTCTATACAGCCGTGGTGGGAGGGATTGTCCGAAGACCACTGTTTTGACATTGTGTTGATATCTCATTTGCAGTCTTTAAGAAGTTTAACAGAATTCATTTACATGTTTTGGGAGTTATACGAAAATGAAGTTATTTTTTGAAACACACTAAATCGACCTAGAAGCCACACTTGTCAATTTTGGTAACATTTTGTCAGCTCTACGGAAAACCTAGACACATAGATTCAAACAAGCAGTCCAAACTGTTAAAGGGGTCATGTCAGCTCTTTACGGTTGAAGCCTCCGAAACCAACAGGAATCATGAAATAACTATTGGAAACATGAAATAACCCCCAACCTTGGATAAACTTGTGCATGTGGTGCCCTTTACTCCCAATGACACCTACTGGCCAATGTTGGCATTTCAAGGTGTCACATCCCTCTCTAGGAAAATACAAGAGGAAAGAAACCAAATATATACATTTAGGTTTGAATCCAAAAGCACCTAGAGGCATTATAGCTAGGAGAACCCTGCTGCATTTATGCTAGTCTATTGAGAACCAGGTGTTCTTCTATCAGTGATGAGAACGCTTAATCATCCGATCATGTTGGGTAAAGCCATTTAACGCAACCAAGTCTGCACCCCCATGATATAGTGCCCCCGGGGGCTTGACTCAAGTGAAAGACGATCCACATAAGCTGTGTCTTTAATGTCATTGGCGACTTTTACAGTACAGTTCACTTTCTGACTTGTACTATTTACCTATACTGTCTTGAAAAACTGAGGCCTAATACAGATTCAAGTTCAGTCAAAAATTCCCCTCACTTACCACACTCCCTTCTCCCCAGGGAAGACATAAACACCACATTTGCTGAATCTAGCGGAAGGCCATCGTTTCTAGGTTTGAGCTAAGTATTCAATTCCTATCTATTTCAGCCGAGACTATTTGACCTTTAAGGAGTTCACTGTTGTTCACAGAGTGTGAAACTGGAGGAACTGTGATTCCAGGAGGTTCTTGCTCTTCTCGTAATGGCTTCATTGCAGCTCAGGTACTGATCCTTCCAAATGGATGCCTGAGTGGAAGGGAGGGAAGGGCAACTGCTTGCTAGCTAGTCCCAAACCTGGGAAAAGGCTTACCTGGGCTTGGTGAATTATGGTCTGAATGGCTTGGGAAGGCCCCTTGGGACGTGTGGATTCTCACGACCTCTTCCAAGAACAGGAGCGTTTTGATCATCTCTGCCATCTCTTCTCTTGCAGACGTCAGGGACCTTGGACCCGTTCTTGGAGAAGAGAATTGAGAAACTTCCCCAAGTCCACATTGGCACTACGTATGTTTATGCCAGTATCAGCGAGGTTCAATATGTCTCATGAATGTCTTTTGAGCCTGGTATCCTCTACAGCTGTCTCCACGCCAGTATTCTCCATTGTAGCAGAACATCTCTCATCCATGTGTTCGCATCTCTCCTCAATCCGTGCAGCCAGCTTTTCGTCCAGCTTCTCTTCGTGTCTCCCATAAAGTCGACTTCGCCAGGGCTGGGCAAGTCTGAAAGTACCTCGGAGCCTCACCAGTAAGCTGATGACAGGCAGATCTTCCACTGTCTGCCCTTTCAGGTTCTGGAAACTGACCTGGGAACTCAGGTCTTTGGGCAGCAGCAGTATCTCGAACTTACACAGATCCCGGACCAATCACCTAAGCCAAGCTCCACAGGGGGCGGCAGCCCCTCCATCACACTTATCCACCCACAGAACTCTGCCCGGTTACCTAGGATCCAACAGCCACAACAAGCCTCGCGGTACACACCAACATTCCACCTGGAATCCAACCGGTAACTGCCATCCCCAATGGCTGCTGCATCTTGTCAGTGTTGGGGAATGGCTGCATCTGACGAGAGGTTCCTAAGGTAAATGTGATTCTACCCACTAGCGTCCCATGGGCCTTTCTTCTTCCCTCTTTACTTTTGTTCACATCCGTATGCACAGAACCACTGGAGGGAAGTGGGTCCCTTTTCAGTTGATGGTTTCACAGGTCTTTAAACTTTCTAACAGTTCACAGTACACAGAGACCCACTAAAGGAGACTTATGTTCCTATAATATCCGTACACCCGGAATACATATGCGTCGCCTGATTTCTGCTGAACCACCGCACTCTCAGATCATGGATCCATTTGTTTCATGGGGGCTGAAATTCCAAGAAATGAAACCAAGCCCAATGTGCACTTTATTGTCTGTCTCTTTTACCCTTAGTACACTTTGGCAGAGCTACTTGCCTTTGTTATAGGCTTCTTTCATATCTTCCCTACGTAGCGTAAAATATGGCATTCCTTCATCCTGTTAGAAGACATACAATTTTACATCACGGACTAGGAATCCATTTGATTCCAAATCGGCACTTGGGTTAGGTCACGATATGCTCTTATGAATCAATATTTACGAATATGAATGCACGCCTCTGATTTCCGAATACAAGCGCGCTGAGTACATGCAAGCCGCGATACTAAGTCGATGGGTGCTGAATGACCCTTGACATCACCTTGGGTAATTTCTTTTGAATATTCATGGTTCCCTTGTTAAATTTCAGTCATCCGTACCCTTTTGGTGCTTGTTGGTTGGTTTGATTCTTTGTTGGTCTGCTTCTCGCTAGTTTTGCAAACACGTGAGGCTATGCATCTTTCCTTTCGCTTCAAACAGAGAGTCAAATAAGCTGATTCAGTTAAGAGAGTGCTTCCAATCACCTATGATTTCCTGCTTCCCTCTCCCATCTTTAGGGTTTTGATGACCACCTTGCCTTCTTCTTGTTTCTACTTTGACACTCAGGCTCTTCTTGCATTTCCAATAATGGTTTCTTCTTTCCATTTCATCTTGCTGCTTTTCTATTCAGGGTAGATTTCTCAACCATTCTTGTAGGATAAATTTTGAACTGCTGAATTCTTTTTAGATTTGCTGTTCTGTGGAATTCTCTAGTTCTGCCGTTATTAGAAATGGTGGTCATTTGGCAAAGGCTACCCTAGGTGGCAGCATTTGGCCATTCAGGTTATGGTCTGTATCCTGGCACTCCTCCCTGTCCTGCAATATTGCTGCCGAGATATCAGCTGAAACCCCTCTGGAGGTTCCCTTGTGACTATGTTGTTTCCTCCAGGTGCATTTTAAATCACTGGGATATTCGTGAACTTTGTTGATTTGAATCATACTGCTACTGGTAGGTCTATTGGGTTTCCAACTCCTTTGGATGCTGTGTAATTCCTGAATTCGCATAGATGATTCTATCTTGGCTTTCAGCATGTTTCAGTCTGATTTTTCTACAGATAAGTTTTCAGACATTTTTTGTTTCTTTATCTCTTGCTTTTCCATCTGGGACTCTTATGAATTCTAGTCTTTCATGCCCTGTCTTAACCCAGGATTCAACAGCAATGTTTTCATTGGTTTGCACTTGCTTTCCTATGTCCGCTTCTGACCGAGGGATTTCTGTTCCCCTGCCTTCACAGTCATTCACGCGTCCCTCTGCATTATCTAGTCTGCTAAGGACTGAATTTTAGCCCTGATATTATCACATCCATTGAGTTTTCTGATATTTTTCGGCTCGTTTTAGACTTTCTCTTCCCCTTTTCTGGTATACTGCCTTGTGTGATTCTGAGACACTGTTGTTCTTCAGTGATTTCCTGACCTTCATTTTCAACACTTGGTCTGGATAGCGTTTTGCAGTGTAGTTGTTTGAAAGCTTATACATTGGGCCTTCAATATCTTTGGAACTGAATATGGTACTTCCTGTTTCTTTTACTTTACTTCTTCACCTCTACTGGCCAGGTAATATCAGGTATCTAGTGTAGACTTCTAGGGCTTTGTTAAGTGAAAATTTTAGACTCTTGGCTCTACGCAATTCCATGGGTTTTCTGTGAGGAAAATTTCTCCTAGACATTGATGCCATATTCTGTACCTGTGTGTGTTGTCTGGTATATCTCCAATTCCTGGTGTTGCATTTGTTGTGATGAACAACCCATACTATTTCAATTAGCATAACTTCATTTAGATTACGCTTATCTCACATTTCTGAAAGTGCGCAGGACACTTCCTCTTGTGGAAATGAGGCTTCTAAAGGTTCTCAGCTCTGCATTCTGCTCTATGTCATTCTGGAGTGTTTCCAAAACAGCAAACTGAGAGTGCGCTTGTGCTTTGTAGTTCCACGGGCAAGTCCCAATGAAAGCAGTTCTTCCCAGAGCTTCTCTGTCTACTGAAACACCAGTGGAAGCACATCCATGGATGTCAAATATCAGGGCCTGCAGGAATGATCCTGCAGACCTACCTAGGTGTCCTCGGTGCCGTACCGTGCCGGTGCCATCCAAAATGTAGCATCCGCTTTTGGGAGATTGTGCTGAAAGAAATTCTTACTCTTCTCACGCTGTGGACTTGGACCACTCTTCCTTGTCCTCTCATCCTAGTGGCACGGGAGCACGAAGGCCACCACAGAGCTGTTGCGCATCCTGTTCCTCAAACCAAACCATAATCCCAGCCCAGGTTATGAATGTAGCAGATCCTAAGGCTTTTCATTCTTATTTCAAACCCAAGGCCCCCTGGATACCTCAGACCAGATGCACGATAGCTCTGATTCTGCCCCACACGTGCACTATTGTCAAAATGCCCAATTGGTCCCTGGTCCTGCAGATGCACTGGGTGTGGCCATGGGACATATCGGTAATCTTAAACGCGCGGCCAGTGTGGTTGCTTTATCATTGGTACACAGTTCGGTTTGCTCTCTTGATTCGACCCACCACATCCCACAACGCACTCCAGATCCCTGAGACTCAGCGTGTGCCATCATCCGTAGCCCTATCCCTCACTGTCCGTTGCCTCTGCTACCTCAAATTTGGCAGCTCGGATCTTGGTCTCAGAATCAACTGTGGGGATATTTTGCGCTGGTTTCTTTGAGTTCTATCAGCCAAGCATCTGCTGTGCACTCTTGTAAATCTCAGCACATCACCTTCAGTCCCATGTCTCCTGTGCGTTTGAGAGTGTGCGTCCAATTTAAACAGAGTTTCACCCTTGTTGCTTCATCACCAGGGGTCAGACCCTGCACTGGTTTCCATTCCCTGCTTTGCCTTCTCCTGCTTCCAGGTGTCCTGAGGCCTCATCCTGTCTTTGGAAGTAACAGACCTCCCTTTGGCAAGTGTCCTGTGCCAAGGGCTGGGTGAGTGGATGTTTCCATTGCTCTGTTCTTGGGAGCGAGTGAGTGCAGGTTGCACTTCTTCTCTGCCAACTGGGCATCGATGAATCAACACTATCCAGATACATTTCACAGAAATGTGATATTTGCTTAGCTCTTTGTTTCTATACAGCCGTGGTGGGAGGGATTGTCCGAAGACAACTGTTTTGACATTGTGTTGATATCTCATTTGCAGTCTTTAAGAAGTTTAACAGAATTCATTTACATGTTTTGGGAGTTATACGAAAATGAAGTTATTTTTTGAAACACACTAAATCGACCTAGAAGCCAGACTTGTCAATTTTGGTAACATTTTGTCAGCTCTACGGAAAACCTAGACAGATAGATTCAAACTAGCAGTCCAAACTGTTAAAGGGGTCATGTCAGCTCTTTACGGTTGAAGCCTCCGAAACCAACAGGAATCATGAAATAAATATTGGAAACATGAAATAACCCCCAACCTTGGATACACTTGTGCATGTGGTGCCCTTTACTCCCAATGACACCTACTGGCCAATGTTGGCATTTCAAGGTGTCACATCCCTCTCTAGGAAAATACAAGAGGAAAGAAACCAAATATATACATTTAGGTTTGAATCCAAAAGCACCTAGAGGCATTATAGCTAGGAGAACCCTGCTGCAGTTATGCTAGTCTATTGAGAACCAGGTGTTCTTCTATCAGTGATGAGAACGCTTAATCATCCGATCATGTTGGGTAAAGCCATTTAACGCAACCAAGTCTGCACCCCCATGATATAGTGCCCCCGGGGGCTTGACTCAAGTGAAAGACGATCCACATAAGCTGTGTCTTTAATGTCATTGGCGACTTTTACAGTACAGTTCACTTTCTGACTTGTACTATTTACTTATACTGTCTTGAAAAACTGAGGCCTAATACAGATTCAAGTTCAGTCAAAAATTCCCCAGGGAAGACATAAACACCACATTTGCTGAATCTAGCGGAAGGCCATCGTTTCTAGGTTTGAGCTAAGTATTCAATTCCTATCTATTTCAGCCGAGACTATTTGACCTTTAAGGAGTTCACTGTTGTTCACAGAGTGTGAAGCTGGAGGAACTGTGATTCCAGGAGGTTCTTGCTCTTCTCGTAATGGCTTCATTGCAGCTCAGGTACTGATCCTTCCAAATGGATGCCTGAGTGGAAGGGAGGGAAGGGCAACTGCTTGCTAGCTAGTCCCAAACCTGGGAAAAGGCTTACCTGGGCTTGGTGAATTATGGTCTGAATGGCTTGGGAAGGCCCCTTGGGACGTGTGGATTCTCACGACCTCTTCCAAGAACAGGAGCGTTTTGATCATCTCTGCCATCTCTTCTCTTGCAGACGTCAGGGACCTTGGACCCGTTCTTGGAGAAGAGAATTGAGAAACTTCCCCAAGTCCACATTGGCACTACGTATGTTTATGCCAGTATCAGCGAGGTTCAATATGTCTCATGAATGTCTTTTGAGCCTGGTATCCTCTACAGCTGTCTCCACGCCAGTATTCTCCATTGTAGCAGAACATCTCTCATCCATGTGTTCGCATCTCTCCTCAATCCGTGCAGCCAGCTTTTCGTCCAGCTTCTCTTCGTGTCTCCCATAAAGTCGACTTCGCCAGGGCTGGGCAAGTCTGAAAGTACCTCGGAGCCTCACCAGTAAGCTGATGACAGGCAGATCTTCCACTGTCTGCCCTTTCAGGTTCTGGAAACTGACCTGTGAACTCAGGTTTTTGGGCAGCAGCAGTATCTCGAACTTACACAGATCCCGGAACAAACACCTAAGCCAAGCTCCACAGGGGGCAGCAGCCCCTCCATCACACTGATCCACCCACAGAACTCTGCCCGGTTACCTAGGATCCAACAGCCACAACAAGCCTCGCGGTACACACCAACATTCCACCTGGAATCCAACCGGTAACTGCCATCCCCAATGGATGCTGCATCTTGTCAGTGTTGGGGAATGGCTGCATCTGACGAGAGGTTCCTAAGGTAAATGTGATTCTACCCACTAGCGTCCCATGGGCCTTTCTTCTTCCCTCTTTCCTTTTGTTCAAATCTGTATGCACAGAACCACTGGAGGGAAGTGGGTCCCTTTTCAGTTGATGGTTTCACACGTCTTTAAACTTTCTAACAGTTCACTGTACACAGAGAGTCACTAAAGGAGACTTATGTTCCTATAATATCCGTACACCCGGAATACATATGCGTCGCCTGATTTCTGCTGAACCACCGCACTCTCAGATCATGAATCCATTTGTTTCATGGGGGCTGAAATTCCAAGAAATGAAACCAAGCCCAATGTGCACTTTACTGTCTGTCTCTTTTACCCTTAGTACACTTTGGCAGAGCTACTTGCCTTTGTTATAGGCTTCTTTCATATCTTCCCTACGTAGCGTAGAATATGGCATTCCTTCATCCTGTTAGAAGACATACAATTTTACTTCACGGACTAGGAATCCATTTGATTCCAAATCGGCACTTGGGTTAGGTCACGATATGCTCTTATGAATCAATATTTACGAATATGAATGCACGCCTCTGATTTCCGAATACAAGCGCGCTGAGTACATGCAAGCCGCGATACTAAGTCGATGGGTGCTGAATGACCCTTGACATCACCTTGGGTAATTTCTTTTGAATATTCATGGTTCCCTTGTTAAATTTCAGCCATCCGTACCCTTTTGGTGCTTGTTGGTTGGTTTGATTCTTTGTTGGTCTGCTTCTCGCTAGTTTTGCAAACACGTGAGGCTATGCATCTTTCCTTTCGCTTCAAACAGAGAGTCAAATAAGCTGATTCAGTTAAGAGAGTGCTTCCAATCACCTATGATTTCCTGCTTCCCTCTCCCATCTTTAGGGTTTTGATGACCACCTTGCCTTCTTCTTGTTTCTACTTTGCCACTCATGCTCTTCTTGCATTTCCAATAATGGTTTCTTCTTTCCATTTCATCTCGCTGCTTTTGTATTCAGGGGAGTTTTCTCAAGCTTTCTTTTAGAAGAAGATTTCAAATGCTGAATTCTTTTAAGATTTGCCGGTCTGTGGAATTCTCTAGATATGCCGTTATTAGAAATGGTGGTCTTGTGGCATAGGCTACCCTAGGTTGCAGCATTTGGCCATTCAGGATATGGTCTGTGTCCTGGCACTCCTCCCTGTCCTGCAATATTGCTGCCGAGATATCAGCTGAAACCCCTCTGGAGGTTCCCTTGTGACTATGTTGTTTCCTCCAGGTGCATTTTAAATCACTGGGATATTCGTGAACTTTGTTGAGTTGAATCATACAGCTGCTGGTAGGTCTATTGGGGTTCCATCTCCTTTGGATGCTGTGTAATTCCTGAATTCGCATAGATGATTCTTTCTTGGTTTCAGCAAGTTTCAGGCTGAGTTTTCTACAGATAAATTTTCAGACATTTTTTGTTTCTTTATCTCTTGCTTTTCCATCTGGGACTCTTATGAATTCTAGTCTTTCATGCCCTGTCTTAACCCAGGATTCAACAGCAATGTTTTCATTGGTTTGCACTTGATTTCCTATGTTAGCTTCTGACCGAGGGATTTCTGTTCCCCTGTCTTCACAGTCATTTACGCGTCCCTCTGCATTATCTAGTCTGATAAGGACTGAATTTTAGCCCTGATATTATCACATCCATTGAGTTTTCTGATATTTTTCGGCTCGTCTTTAGACTTTCTCTTCCCCTTTTCTGGTATACTGCCTTGTGTGATTCTGAGACACTGTTGTTCTTCAGTGATTTCCTGACCTTCATTTTCAACACTTGGTCTGGATAGCGTTTTGCAGTGTAGTTGTTTGAAAGCTTATACTTTGGGCCTTCAATATCTTTGGAACTGAATATGGTACTTCCTGTTTCTTTTACTTTACTTCTTCACCTCTACTGGCCAGGTAATATCAGGTATCTAGTGTAGACTTCTAGGGCTTTGTTAAGTGAAAATTTTAGACTATTGGCTCTACGCAATTCCATGGGATTTCTGTGAGGACAATTTCTCCTAGACATTGATGCCATATTCTGTACCTGTGTGTGTTGTCTGGTATATCTCCAATTGCTGGTGTTGCATTTGTTGTGATGAACAACACATACTATTTCGATTAGCATAACTTCATTTAGGTTACGCTTATCTCACATTTCTGAAAGTGCGCAGGACACTTCCTCTTGTGGAAATGAGGCTTTTAAAGGTTCTCAGCTCTGCATTCTGCTCTATGTCATTCTGGAGTGTTTCCAAAACAGCAAACTGAGAGTGCGCTTGTGCTTTGTAGTTCCACGGGCATGTCCCAATGAAAGCAGTTCTTCCCAGAGCTTCTATGTCTACTGAAACACCAGTGGAAGCACATCCATGGATGTCACATATCAGGGCCTGCAGGAATGATCCTGCAGACCTACCTAGGTGTCCTCGGTGCCGTACCGTGCCGGTGCCATCCAAAATGTAGCATCCGCTTTTGGGAGATTGTGTTGAAGGAAATGCTTACTCTTCTCACGCTGTGGACTTGGACCACTCTTCCTTGTCCTCTCATCCTAGTGGCACGGGTGCACGAAGGCAACCACAGAGATGTTGCACATCCTGTTCCTCAAACCAAACCATTATCCCAGCCCAGGTTATGAATGTAGCAGATCCTAAGGCTTTTCATTCTGATTTCAAACCCAAGGCCCCCTGGATACCTCAGACCAGATGCACGATAGCTCTGATTCTGCCCCACACGTGCACTATTGGCAAAATGCCCAATTGGTCCCTGGTCCTGCAGATGCACTGGGTGTGGCCATGGGACATATCGGTAATCTTAAACGCGCGGCCAGTGTGGTTGCTTTATCATTGGTACACAGTTCGGTTTGCTCTCTTGATTCGACCCACCACATCCCACAACGCACTCCAGATCCCTGAGACTCAGCGTGTGCCATTATCCGTAGCCCTATCCCTCACTGTCCGTTGCCTCTGCTACCTCAAATTTGGCAGCTCGGATCTTGGTCTCAGAATCAACTGTGGGGATATTTTGCGCTGGTTTCTTTGAGTTCTATCAGCCAAGCATCTGCTGTGCACTCTTGTAAATCTCAGCACATCACCTTCAGTCCCATGTCTCCTGTGCGCTTGAGAGTGTGCGTCTAAGTTAAACAGAGTTTCACCCTTGTTGCTCCATCACCAGGGGTCAGACCCTGCACTGGTTTCCATTCCCTGCTTTGCCTTCTCCTGCTTCCAGGTGTCCTGAGGCCTCATCCTGTCTTTGGAAGTAACAGACCTCCCTTCGGCAAGTGTCCTGTGCCAAGGGTTGGGTGAGTGGATGTTTCCATTGCTCTGTTCATGGGAGCGAGTGAGTGCAGGTTGCACTTCTTCTCTGCCAACTGGGCATCGATGAATCAACACTATCCAGATACATTTCACAGAAATCTGATATTTGCTTAGCTCTTTGTTTCTATACAGCCGTGGTGGGAGGGATTGTCCGAAGACCACTGTTTTGACATTGTGTTGATATCTCATTTGCAGTCTTTAAGAATTTTAACAGAATTCATTTACATGTTTTGGGAGTTATACGAAAATGAAGATATTTTTTGAAACACACTAAATCGACCTAGAAGCCAGACTTGTCAATTTTGGTAACATTTTGTCAGCTCTACGGAAAAACTAGACACATAGATTCAAACTAGCAGTCCAAACTGTTAAAGGGGTCATGTCAGCTCTTTACGGTTGAAGCCTCCGAAACCAACAGGAATCATGAAATAACTATTGGAAACATGAAATAACCCCCAACCTTGGATACACTTGTGCATGTGGTGCCCTTTACTCCCAATGACACCTACTGGCCAACGTTGGCATTTCAAGGTGTCACATCCCTCTCAAGGAAAATACAAGAGGAAAGAAACCAAATATATATATTTAGGTTTGAATCCAAAAGCACCTAGAGGCATTATAGCTAGGAGAACCCTGCTGCAGTTATGCTAGTCTATTGAGAACCAGGTGTTCTTCTATCAGTGATGAGAACGCTTAATCATCCGATCATGTTGGGTAAAGCCATTTAACGCAACCAAGTCTGCAACCCCATGATATAGTGCCCCCGGGGGCTTGACTTAAGTGAAAGACGATCCACATAAGCTGTGTCTTTAATGTCATTGGCGACTTTTACAGTACAGTTCACTTTCTGACTTGTACTATTTACCTATACTGTCTTGAAAAACTGAGGCCTAATACAGATTCAAGTTCAGTCAAAGATTCCCCTCACTTACCACACTTCCTTCACCCCAGGGGAGACATAAACACCACATTTGCTGAATCTAGCGGAAGGCCATCGTTTCTAGGTGTGAGCTAAGTATTCAATTCCTATCTATTTCAGCCGAGACTATTTGACATTTAAGGAGTTCACTGTTGTTCACAGAGTGTGAAGCTGGAGGAACTGTGATTCCAGGAGGTTCTTGCTCTTCTCGTAATGGCTTCATTGCAGCTCAGGTACTGATCCTTCCAAATGGATGCCTGAGTGGAGGGGAGGGAAGGGCATGTGCTTGCTAGCTAGGCCCAAACCTGGGAAAAGGCTTACCTGGGCTTGGTGAATTTTGGTCTGAATGGCTTGGGAAGGCCCCTTGGGACGTGTGGATTCTCACGACCTCTTCCAAGAACAGGAGCGTTTTGATCATCTCTGCCATCTCTTCTCTTGCAGACGTCAGGGACCTTGGACCCATTCTTGGAGAAGAGAATTGAGAAACTTCCCCAAGTCCACATTGGCACTACGTATGTTTCTGCCAGTATCAGCGAGGTTCAATATGTCTCATGAATGTCTTTTGAGCCTGGTATCCTCTACAGCTGTCTCCACGCCAGTATTCTCCATTGTAGCAGAACATCTCTCATCCATGTGTTCGCATCTCTCCTCAATCCGTGCAGCCATCTTTTCGTCCAGCTTCTCTTCGTGTCTCCCATAAAGTCGACTTCGCCAGGGCTGGGCAAGTCTGAAAGTACCTCGGAGCCTCACCAGTAAGCTGATGACAGGCAGATCTTCCACTGTCTGCCCTTTCAGGTTCTGGAAACTGACCTGTGAACTCAGGTCTTTGGGCAGCAGCAGTATCTCGAACTTACACAGATCCCGGACCAAACACCTAAGCCAAGCTCCACAGGGGGCGGCAGCCCCTCCATCACACTGATCCACCCACAGAACTCTGCCCGGTTACCTAGGATCCAACAGCCACAACAAGCCTCGCGGTACACACCAACATTCCACCTGGAATCCAACCGGTAACTGCCATCCCCAATGGCTGCTGCATCTTGTCAGTGTTGGGGAATGGCTGCATCTGACGAGACGTTCCTAAGGTAAATGTGATTCTACCCACTAGCGTCCCATGGGCCTTTCTTCTTCCCTCTTTCCTTTTCTTCAGATCTGTTTGCACAGAACCACTGGAGGGAAGTGGGTCCCTTTTCAGTTGATGGTTTCACACGTCTTTAAACTTTCTAACAGTTCACAGTACACAGAGACCCACTAAAGGAGACTTATGTTCTTATAATATGCATACACCCGGAATACATATGCGTCCCTGATTTCAGCTGAAACACCTGCACTCTAAGGACATGGATCCATTTGTTTCATGGGGGCTGAAATTCCAAGAAATTAAACCAACCCCAGTGTGCACTTTACGGTCTGTCTCTTTTGCTCTTAGTACACTTTGGCAGAGCTACTTGCCTTTGTTAGGTGGCTTCTTATATTTCTTCTCTACATAGCATAGAATATGGCATTCCTTCATCCTGTTGGAGACATACATGTCTACATCACGGACTAGGAATCCATTTGATTCCAAATCGGCATTTGGTTTAGGTCACGATATGCTCTTATGAATCAATATTTACGAATATGAATGCACGTCTCTGATTTCCAAATACAAGTGTGCAGAGTACATGTAAGCTGCGATACTGGGTCGATGCGTGCTGAATGATCCCTGACATCACCTTGAGTATTTTCTTTTGAAGAATCATGATTCCCTTGGTAAATGGCAGCCAACCGTACATTTTGTTGCTTGTTAGTTGGTTTGAATTTTTGTTGGTCTACTTCATGCTTGTTTAGCAAACCCGTCAGTCCATGCATCTCTCCTTTCGCTTCAAACAGAGAGTCAAATAAGCTGATTCAGTTAAGAGAGTGCTTCCAATCACCTATGATTTCCTGCTTCCCTCTCCCATCTTTAGGGGTTTGATGTCCTCCTTGCTTTCTTCTTGTTTCTTCTTTGCCACTCATGCTCTTCTTGCCTTTCCAATAATGGTTTCTTCTCTACATTTCATCTTGCTGCTTTTCTATTCAGGGTAGATTTCTCAAACATTCTTGTAGGATAAGTTTTCATCTGATGAATTCTTTTAAGATTTGCTTTTCTTTGGAATTCTCAAAATCTGCCGTTAAAAGAATTGATGGTTATGGGGCATAGGCTTCCCTATGTGGCAGCATTTGGCCATTCAGGGTATGGTCTGTGTCCTGGCACTCCTCCCTGTCCTGCAATATTGCTGCAAAGATATCAGCTGAAACCCCTCTGGAGTTTCCCTTGTGACTATGTTGTTTCCTCCAGGTGCATTTTAAATCACTGGGATATTCGTGAACTTTGTTGATTTGAATCATACAGCTGCTGGTAGATCTATTGGGGTTCCACCTCCTTTGGATGCTGTGTAATTCCTGAATTCACATAGATGATTCTTTCTTGGCTTTCAGCAAGTTTCAGTCTGATTTTTCTACAGATAAATTTTCAGACATTTTTTGTTTCTTTATCTCTTGCTTTAACATCTGGGACTCTTATGAATTCTAAACTTTCATGCCTTTTCTTAACCCAGGATTCAACAGCAATGTTTTCATTGGTTTGCACTTGCTTTCCTATGTTCGCTTCTGACCGAGGGAAGTCTGTTCCCCTGTCTTCACAGACATTCACGCGTCCCTCTGCATTATCTAGTCTGCTAAGTACTGAATTTTAGCCGTGATATTATCACATCCATTGAGTTTTCTGATCTGTTTTGGCTCGTCTTTAGAGTTTCTCTTCCCCTTTTCTGGTATTCTGCCTTGTGTGATTCTGAGACACTGTTGTTCTTCAGTGTTTTCCTGACCTCCATTTTCAACACATGGTCTGGATATTGTTTTGCAGTCTAGTTGTTTGAAAGCTTATCTTTGGGCCTTCAATATCTTTGGAACTGAAAATGGTACTTCCTGTTTCTTTTACTTTACTTCTTCAACCCTACTGGTCAGGTAATATCAGGTATCTAGTGTAGACTTCTAGGGCTTTGTTAAGTGAAAATTTTAGACTCTTGGCTCTACGCAATTCCATGGGATTTCTGTGAGGACAATTTCTCCTAGACATTGATGCCATATTCTGTTCCTGTTTGTGTTGTCTGGTATATCTCCAATTGCTGGTGTTGCATTTGTTGTGATGAACAACCCATACTATTTCGATTAGCATAACTTCATTTAGATTACGCTTATCTCACATTTCTGAAAGTGCGCAGGACACTTCCTCTTGTGGAAATGAGGCTTCTAAACGTTCTCAGCTCCGCATTCTGCTCTATGTCATTCTGGAGTGTTTCCAAAACAGCAAACTGAGAGTGCGCTTGTGCTTTGTAGTGCCACGGGAATGTCCCAATGAAAGCAGTTCTTCCCAGAGCTTCTCTGTCTACTGAAACACCAGTGGAAGCACATCCATGGATGTCACACATCAGGGCCTGCTGGAATGATCCCGCAGACCTACCTTGGTGTCCTCGGTGCCGTACCGTGCCTGTGCCATCCAAAATATAGCATCCGCTTTTGGGAGATAGTGCTGAAGGAAATGCTTCCTCTTCTCACGCTGTGGACTTGGACCACTCTTCCTTGTCCTCTCATCCTTGTGGCACGGGTGCACGAAGACAACCACAGAGCTTTTGCATATCCTGTGCCTCAAACCAAACCATAATCGCAGCCCTGGTTATGAATGTAACAGATCCTAAGGCTTTTAATTCTGATTTCAAACCCAAGGCCCCCTGGATCCCTCAGACCAGATACATGAATGCTCTGATTCAGCCCCACACGTGTTCTATTGTCAAAATGCCCAATTGGTCCCTGGTCCTGCAGATGCACTGGGTGTGGCCATGGGACATATCGGTAATCACAACCGCGTGGCCAGTGTGGTTGCTTTATCATTGGTACACAGTTCGGTTTTCTCTCTTGATTCGACGCACCACATCCCACAACGCACTCCAGATCCCTGAGACTCAGCGTGTGCCATCATCTGTAGCCCTATCCCTCACTGTCCGTTGCCTCTGCTACCTCAAATTTGGCAGCTCGGATCTTGGTCTCAGAATCAACTGTGGGGATATTTTGCGCTGGTTTCTTTGAGTTCTGTCAGCCAAGCATCTGCTGTGCACTCTTGTAAATCTCAGCACATCACCTTCAATCCAATGTCTCCTGTGCGCTTGAGAGTGTGCGTCCAAGTTAAACAGAGTTTCACCCTTGTTGCTCCATCACCAGGGGTCAGACCCTGCACTGGTTTCCATTCCCTGCTTTGCCTTCTCCTGCCTCCAGGTGTCCTGAGGCCTCATCCTGTCTTTGGAATTAACAGACCTCTCTTCGGCAATTGTCCTGCGCCAAGGGCTGGGTTTGTGGATGTTTCCATTGCTCTGTTCATGGGAGCGAGTGAGTGCAGGTTGCACTTCTTCTCTGCCAACTGGGCATCGATGAATCAACACTATCCAGATACATTTCACAGAAATGTGATATTTGTTTAGCTCTTGGTTTCTATACAGCCGTGGTGGGAGGGATTGTCCGAAGACCCCTGTTTTCACATTGTGTTGATATCTCATTTGCAGTCTTTAAGAAGATTAACAGAATTCATTTACATGTTTTGGGAGTTATACGAAAATGAAGTTATTTTTTGAAACACACTAAATCGACCTAGAAGCCAGACTTGTCAATTTTGGTAACATATTGTCAGCTCTACGGAAATCTTAGACAGATAGAATGCAAAGTAGCAGTCCAATCTCTTAAAGGGTCATGTCAGCTCTTTACGGTTGAAGCCTCCGAAACCAACAGGAAGCATGAAATATCTATTGGAAACATGAAATAACTCCCAAACTTGGATACAATTGTGCATGTGGTGCCCTTTACTCCCAATGACACCTACTGGCCAATGTTGGCATTTCAAGGGATAACATCCCTCTCTAGGAAAATACAAGAGGAAAGAAACCAAATATATATATTTAGGATTGATTCCAAAAGCACCTAGTGTCATTATAGCTAGGAGAACCCTGCTGCAGTTATGCTAGTCTATTGAGAACCAGGTGTTCTTCTATCAGTGATGAGAACGCTTAATCATCCGATCATGTTGGGTAAAGCCTTTTAACGCAACCAAGTCTGCACCCCCATGATATAGTGGCCCCGAGGGCTTGACTCAAGTGAAAAACGATCCACATAAACTGTGTGTTTAATGTCAGTGGCCACTTTTACAGTACAGTTCACTTTCTGACTTGTACTATTTACCTATACTGTCTTGAAAATCTGAGGCCTAATACATATTCAAGTTCAGTCAAAAATTCCCCTCACTTACCACACTCCCTTCACCCCAGGGAAGACATAAACACCACATTTGCTGAATCTAGCGGAAGGCCATCGTTTCTTGGTGTGAGATAATTATTCAATCCCTATCTATTTCAGCCGAGACTATTTGAACTTTAAGGTGTTCACTGTTGTTCACAGAGTGTGAAGCTGGAGGAACTCTGATTCTAGGAGGGGCTTACTCTTCCCATAATGGCTTCATTGCAGCTCAGATGCTGATCCTTCCAAATGGATGCCTGAGTGGAAGGGAGGGAAGGGCAAGTGCTTGCTAACTAAGTCCAAACCTGGGAAAAGGCTTACCTGGGCTTGGTGAATTTTGGTCTGAATGGCTTGGGAAGGCCCCTTGGGACGTGTGGATTCTCACGACCTCTTCCAAGAACAGGAGCGTTTTGATCATCTCTGCCATCTCTTCTCTTGCAGATGTCAGGGACCTTGGACCCGTTCTTGGAGAAGAGAATTGAGGAACTTCCTCAAGTCCACATTGGCACTCCGTATGTTTCTGCCAGTATCAGCGAGTTTCAATATGTCTCATGAATGTCTTTTGAGCCTGGTATCCTCTACAGCTGTCTCCACGCCAGTATTCTCCATTGTAGCAGAACATCTCTCATCCATGTGTTCGCATCTCTCCTCAATCCGTGCAGCCAGCTTTTCGGCCAGCTTCTCTTCGTGTCTCCCATAAAGTCGACTTCGCCAGGGCTGGGCAAGTCTGAAAGTACCTCGGAGCCTCACCAGTAAGCTGATGACAGGCAGATCTTCCACTGTCTGCCCTTTCAGGTTCTGGAAACTGACCTGTGAACTCAGGTCTTTGGGCAGCAGCAGTATCTCGAACTTACACAGCTTCCCGGACCAAAGACCTTACCCAAGCTACACAGAGGGCGGCAGCCCCTCCATCACACTGATCCACCCACAGAACTCTGCCCGGTTACCTAGGATCCAACAGCCACAACAAGCCTCGCGGTACACACCAACATTCCACCTGGAATCCAACCGGTAACTGCCATCCCCAATAGCTGCTGCATCTTGTCAGTGTTGGGGGAGGGGCTGCATCCGAAGAGAGGTTCCTAAGGTAAATGTGATTCTACCCACTAGCGTCCCATGGGCCTTTCTTCTTCCCTCTTTCCTTTTGTTCACATCTGTATGCACAGAACCACTGGAGGGAAGTGGGTCCCTTTTCAGTTGATGGTTTCACACGTCTTTAAACTTTCTAACAGTTCACAACACAGAGACCCACTAAAGGAGACTTATGTTCCTATAATATCCGTACACCCGGAATACATATGCGTCGCCTGATTTCTGCTGAACCACCGCACTCTCAGGACATGGATCCATTTGTTTCATGGGGGCTGAAATTCCAAGAAATGAAACCAAGCCCAATGTGCACTTTACTGTCTGACTCTTTTACCCTTAGTACACTTTGGAAGAGCTACTTGCCTTTGTTATAGGCTTCTTTCATTTCTTCCCTACGTAGCGTAGAATATGGCATTCCTTCATCCTGTTAGAAGACATACAATTTTACATCACGGACTAGGAATCCATTTGATTCCAAATCGGCACTTGGGTTAGGTCACGATATGCTCTTATGAATCAATATTTACGAATATGAATGCACGCCTCTGATTTCCGAATACAAGCGCGCTGAGTACATGCAAGCCATGAAACTAAGTCGATGGGTGCTGAATGACCCTTGACATCACCTTGGGTATTTTCTTTTGAATATTCATGGTTCCCTTGTTAAATTTCAGCCATCCGTACCCTTTTGGTGCTTGTTGGTCGGTTTGATTCTTTGTTGGTCTGCTTCTCGCTAGTTTTGCAAACACGTGAGTCTATGCATCTTTCCTTTCGCTTCAGAGAGTCAAATAAGCTGATTCAGTTAAGAGAGTGCTTCCAATCACCTATGACTTCCTGCTTCCCTCTCCTGTCTTTAGGGTTTTGATGACCACTTTGCCTTCTTCTTGTTTCTACTTTGCCACTCAGGCTCTTCTTGCATTTCCAATAATGGTTTCTTCTTTCCATTTCATCTTGCTGCTTTTCTATTCAGGGTAGATTTCTCAACCATTCTTGTAGGATAAGTTTTGAACTGCTGAAATGTTTACGATTTGCTGTTCTGTGGAATTCTCTAGTTCTGCCGTTATTAGAAATGGTGGTCATTTGGCAAAGGCTACCCTAGGTGGCAGCATTTGGCCATTCAGGTTATGGTCTGTGTCCTCGCACTCCTCCCTGTCCTGCAATATTGCTGCCGAGATATCAGCTGAATCCCCTCTGGAGGTTCCCTTGTGACTATGTTGTTTCCTCCAGGTGCATTTTAAATCACTGGGATATTCGTGAACTTTGTTGATTTGAATCATACTGCTACTGGTAGGTCTATTGGTGTTCCACCTCCTTTGGATGCTGTGTAATTCCTGAATTCGCATAGATAATTCTATCTTGGCTTTCAGCATGTTTCAGTCTGATTTTTCTACAGATAAGTTTTCAGACATTTTTTGTTTCTTTATCTCTTGCTTTTCCATCTGGGACTCTTATGAATTCTAGTCTTTCATGCCCTGTCTTAACCCAGGATTCAACAGCAATATTTTCATTGGTTTGCACTTGCTTTCCTATGTCCGCTTCTGACCGAGGGATTTCTGTTCCCCTGCCTTCACAGTCATTCACGCGTCCCTCTGCATTATCTAGTCTGCTAAGGACTGAATTTTAGCCCTGATATTATCACATCCATTGAGTTTTCTGATAATATATGGCTCGTCTTTAGACTTTCTCTTCCCCTTTTCTGGTATTCTGCCTTGTGTGATTCTGAGACACTGTTGTTCTTCAGTGTTTTCCTGACCTCCATTTTCAACACTTGGTCTGGATAGCGTTTTGCAGTCTAGTTGTTTGAAAGCTTATATTTTGGGCCTTCAATACCTTTGGAACTGAAAATGGTACTTCCTGTTTCTTTTTCTTTACTTCTTCAACCATACTGGTCAGGTAATATCAGGTATCTAGTGTAGACTTCTAGGGCTTTGTTAAGTGAAAATTTTAGACTTTTGGCTCTACGCAATTCCATGGGATTTCTGTGAGGACAATTTCTCCTAGACATTGATGCCATATTCTGTTCATGTGTGTTGTCTGGTATATCTCAAATTGCTGGTGTTGCATTTGTTGTGATGAACAACCCATACTATTTCGATTAGCATAACTTCATTTTGATTACGTTTATCTCACATTTCTGAAGGTGTGCAGGACACTTCCTCTTGTGGAAATGTGGCTTCTAAAGTTTCTCAGCTCTGCATTCTGCTCTATGTCATTTTGGAATGTTTCCAAAACAGCAAACTCAGAGTGCGCTTGTGATTTGTAGTGCCACGGGAATTTCCCAATGAAAGCAGTTCTTCCCAGAGCTTCACTGTCTACTGAAACAACAGTGGAAGCACATCCATGGATGTCACACATCAGGGCCTGCTGGAATGATCCCGCAGACCTACCTTGGTGTCCTCGGTGCCGTAACGTGCCGGTGCCATCCAAAATGTAGCATCCGCTTTTGGGAGATAGTGCTGAAGGAAATGCTTCCTCTTCTCGCGCTGTGGACTTGGACCACACTTCCTTGTCCTCTCATCCCTGTGGCACGGGTGCATGAAGGCAACCACAGAGCTGTTGCACATCCTATGCCTCAAACCAAATCATAATCCCAGCCCAGGTTATGAATGTAGCAGATCCTAAGGCTTTTCATTCTGATTTCAAACCCAAGGCCCCCTGGATTCCTCAGACCAGATGTACGATAGCTCTAAATCTGCCCCACATGTTCTCTATTGGCAAAATGCCCAATTGGTCCCTGGTCCTGCAGATGCACTGGGTGTGGCCACGGGACATATCGGTAAACTCAAACGCACGGCCAGTGTGGTTGCTTTATCATTGGTACACAGTTCGGTTTGCTCTCTTGATTCGACACACCACATTCCACAACACACTCCAGATCCCTGAGACTCAGTGTGTGCCATCATCCGTAGCCCTATCCCTCACTGTCCGTTGCCTCTGCTACCTCAAATTTGGCAGCTCGGATCTTGGTCTCAGAATCAACTGTGGGGATATTTTGCTCTGGTTTCTTTGAGTTCTGTCAGCCAAGCATCTGCTGTGCACTCTTGTAAATCTCAGCACATCACCTTCAATCCCATGTCTCTTGTCCGCTTCAGAGTGTGCGTCCAAGTTAAACAGAGTTTCACCCTTGTTGGTCCATCACCAGGGGTCAGATCCTGCACTGGTTCCCATTCCCTGCTTTGCCTTCTCCTGCTTCCAGGTGTCCTGAAGCCTCATCCTGTCTTTGGAAGTAACAGACCTCTCTTCGGCAAGTGTCCTGTGCCAAGGGCTGGGTGAGTGGATGTTTCCATTGCTCTGTACATGGGAGCGAGTGAGTGCAGGTTGCACTTCTTCTCTGCCAACTGGGCATCGATGAATCAACACTATCCAGATACATTTCACAGAAATGTGATATTTGCTTAGCTCTTGGTTTCTATACAGCCGTGGTGGGAGGGATTGTCCGAAGACCACTGTTTTGACATTGTGTTGATATCTCATTTGCAGTCTTTAAGAAGTTTAACAGAATTCATTTACATGTTTTGGGAGTTATACGAAAATGAAGTTATTTTTTGAAACACACTAAATCGACCTAGAAGCCAGACTTGTCAATTTTGGTAACATTTTGTCAGCTCTACGGAAATCCTAGACAGATAGAATGCAAAGTAGCAGTCCAAACTCTTAAAGGGTCATGTCAGCTCTTTACGGTTGAAGCCTCCGAAACCAACAGGAAGCATGAAATAACTATTGGAAACATGAAATAACTCCCAAACTTGGATACACTTGTGCATGTGGTGCCACTTACTCCCAATGACACCTACTGGACAATGTTGGCATTTCAAGGGGTAACATCCCTCTCTAGGAAAATACAAGAAGATAGAAACCAAATATATATATTTAGGATTGATTCCAAAAGCACCTAGTGTCATTATGGCTAGGATAACCCTGCTGCAGTTATGCTAGTCTATTGAGAACCAGGTGTTCTTCTATCAGTGATGAGAACGCTTAATCATCCTATCATGTTGGGTAAAGCCATTTAACGCAACCAAGTCTGCACCCCCATGATATAGTGGCCTGGGGGCTTGACTCAAGTGAAAGACGATCCACATAATCTGTGTCTTTAATGTCAGTGGCGACTTTTACAGTACAGTTCACTTTCTGACTTGTACTATTTACCTATACTGTCTTGAAAAACTGAGGCCTAGTACAGATTCAAGTTCAGTCAAAGATTCCCCTCACTTACCACACTCCCTTCACCCCAGGGAAGACATAAACACCACATTTGCTGAATGTAGCAGAAGGCCATCGTTTCTAGGTGTGAGCTAAGTATTCAATTCCTATCTATTTCAGCCGAGACTATTTGACCATTAAGGAGTTCACTGTTGTTCACAGAGTGTGAAGATGGAGGAACTCTGATTCTAGGAGGGGCTTGCTCTTCTCCTAATGGCTTCATTGCAGCTCAGGTACTGATCTTTCCAAATGGATGCCTGAGTGGAAGGGAGGGAAGGGCAAGTGCTTGCTAACTAAGTCCAAACCTGGGAAAAGGCTTACCTGGGCTTGGTGAATTTTGGTCTGAATGGCTTGGGAAGGCCCCTTGGGACGTGTGGATTCTCACGACCTCTTCCAAGAACAGGAGCGTTTTGATCATCTCTGCCATCTCTTCTCTTGCAGACGTCAGGGACCTTGGACCCGTTCTAAGAGAAGAGAATTGAGAAACTTCCTCAAGTCCACATTGGCACTACGTATGTTTCTGCCAGTATCAGCGAGGTTCAATATGTCTCATGAATGTCTTTTGAGCCTGGTATCCTCTACAGCTGTCTCCACGCCAGTATTCTCCATTGTAGCAGAGCATCTCTCATCCATGTGTTCGCATCTCTCCTCAATCCGTGCAGCCAGCTTTTCGGCCAGCTTCTCTTCGTGTCTCCCATAAAGTCGACTTCGCCAGGGCTGGGCAAGTCTGAAAGTACCTCGGAGCCTCACCAGTAAGCTGATGACAGGCAGATCTTCCACTGTCTGCCCTTTCAGGTTCTGGAAACTGACCTGTGAACTCAGGTCTTTGGGCAGCAGCAGTATCTCGATCTTACACAGCTTCCCGGACCAAACACCTAAGCCAAGCTCCACAGGGGGTGGCAGCCCCTCCATCACACTGATCCACCCACAGAACTCTGCCCGGTTACCTAGGATCCAACAGCCACAACAAGCCTCGCGGTACACACCAACATTCCACCTGGAATCCAACCGGTAACTGCCATCCCCAATGGATGCTGCATCTTGTCAGTGTTGGGGGAGGGGCTGCATCCGAAGAGAGGTTCCTAAGTTAAATGTGATTCTACCCACTAGCGTCCCATGGGCCTTTCTTCTTCCCTCTTTCCTTTTGTTCACATCTGTATGCACAGAACCACTGGAGGGAAGTGGGTCCCTTTTCAGTTGATGGTTTCACACGTCTTTAAACTTTCTAACAGTTCACAGTACACAGAGACCCACTAAAGGAGACTTATGTTCCTATAATATCCGTACACCCGGAATACATATGCGTCGCCTGATTTCTGCTGAACCACCGCACTCTCAGGACATGGATCCATTTGTTTCATGGGGGCTGAAATTCCAAGAAATGAAACCAACCCCAATGTGCACTTTACTGTCTGTCTCTTTTGCCCTTAGTACCCTTTGGCAGAGCTACTTGCCTTTGTTATAGTCTTCTTTCATTTCTTCCCTACGTAGCGTAGAATATGGCATACTTTCATCCTGTTAGAAAACATACAATTTTACATCACGGACTAGGAATCCATTTGATTCCAAATCGGCACTTCGGTTAGGTCACAATATGCTCTTATGAGTCAATATTTACGAATATGAATTCACGCCTCTGATTTCCGAATACAAGCGCGCTGAGTACATGCAAGCCGCGATACTAAGCCGATGGGTGCTGAATGAACCTTGATATCAACTTGGGTATTTTCTTTTGAATATTCATGGTTCCCTTATTAAATTTCAGCCATCAGTACCCTTTTGGTGCTTGTTGGTTGGTTTGATTCTTCGTTGGTCTGCTTCTCGCTAGTTTTGCAAACACGTGAGTCTATGCATCTTTACTTTTGCTTCAAACAGAGAGTCAAATAAGCTGATTCAGTTAAGAGAGTGCTTCCAATCACCTATGATTTCCTGCTTCCCTCTCCCATCTTTAGGGTTTTGATGACCACCTTGCCTTCTTCTTGTTTCTACTTTGCCACTCATGCTCTTCTTGCATTTCCAATAATGGTTTCTTTTTCCATTTCATCTCGCTGCTTTTGTATTCAGGGGAGTTTTCTCAAGCTTTCTTTTAGAAGATTTCAAATGCTGAATTATTTTAAGATTTGCCGGTCTGTGGAATTCTCTAGCTCTGCCTTTATTAGAAATGGTGGTCTTGTGGCATAGGCTACCCTAGGTTGCAGCATTTGGCCATTCAGGTTATGGTCTGTGTCCTGGCACTCCTCCCTGTCCTGCAATATTGCTGCCAAGATATCAGCTGAAACCCCTCAGGAGGTTCCCTTGTGACTATGTTGTTTCCTCCAGGTGCATTTTAAATCACTGGGATATTCGTGAACTTTGTTGAGTTGAATCATACAGCTGCTGGTAGGTCTATTGGGGTTCCATCTCCTTTGGATGCTGTGTAATTCCTGAATTCGCATAGATGATTCTTTCTTGGTTTCAGCAAGTTTCAGGCTGAGTTTTCTACAGATAAATTTTCAGACATTTTTTGTTTCTTTATCTCTTGCTTTTCCATCTGGGACTCTTATGAATTCTAGTCTTTCATGCCCTGTCTTAACCCAGGATTCAACAGCAATGTTTTCATTGGTTTGCACTTGATTTCCTATGTTAGCTTCTGACCGAGGGATTTCTGTTCCCCTGTCTTCACAGTCATTCACGCGTCCCTCTGCATTATCTAGTCTGCTAAGGACTGAATTTTAGCCCTGATATTATCACATCCATTGAGTTTTCTGATATTTTTCGGCTCGTCTTTAGACTTTCTCTTCCCCTTTTCTGGTATACTGCCTTGTGTGATTCTGAGACACTGTTGTTCTTCAGTGATTTCCTGACCTTCATTTTCAACACTTGGTCTGGATAGCGTTTTGCAGTGTAGTTGTTTGAAAGCTTATACTTTGGGCCTTCAATATCTTTGGAACTGAATATGGTACTTCCTGTTTCTTTTACTTTACTTCTTCACCTCTACTGGCCAGGTAATATCAGGTATCAAGTGTAGACTTCTAGGGCTTTGTTAAGTGAAAATTTTAGACTCTTGGCTCTACGCAATTCCATGGGATTTCTGTGAGGACAATTTCTCCTAGACATTGATGCCATATTCTGTACCTGTGTGTTTTGTCTGGTATATCTCCAATTGCTGGTGTTGCATTTGTTGTGATGAACAACCCATACTATTTCGATTAGCATAACTTCCTTTAGATTACGCTTATCTCACATTTCTGAAAGTGCGCAGGACACTTCCTCTTGTGGAAATGAGGCTTCTAAATGTTCTCAGCTCTGCATTCTGCTCTATGTCATTCTGGAGTGTTTCCAAAACAGCAAACTGAGAGTGCGCTTGTGCTTTGTAGTTCCACGGGCATGTCCCAATGAAAGCAGTTCTTCCCAGAGCTTCTCTGTCTACTGAAACACCAGTGGAAGCACATCCATGGATGTCACATATCAGGGCCTGCAGGAATGATCCTGCAGACCTACCTAGGTGTCCTCGGTGCCGTACCGTGCCGGTGCCATCCAAAATGTAGCATCCGCTTTTGGGAGATTGTGCTGAAGGAAATGCTTACTCTTCTCACGCTGTGGACTTGGACCACTCTTCCTTGTCCTCTCATCCTAGTGGCACGGGTGCACGAAGGCAACAACAGAGCTGTTGCACATCCTGTTCCTCAAACCAAACCATAATCCCAGCCCAGGTTATGAATGTAGCAGATCCTAAGGCTTTTCATTCTGATTTCAAACCCAAGGCCCCCTGGATACCTCAGACCAGATGCACGATAGCTCTGATTCTGCCCCAAACGTGCACTATTGGCAAAATGCCCAATTGGTCCCTGGTCCTGCAGATGCACTGGGTGTGGCCATGGGACATATCGGTAATCTTAAACGCGCGGCCAGTGTGGTTGCTTTATCATTGGTACACAGTTCGGTTTGCTCTCTTGATTCGACCCACCACATCCCACAACGCACTCCAGATCCCTGAGACTCAGCGTGTGCCATCATCCGTAGCCCTATTAATCACTGTCCGTTGCCTCTGCTACCTCAAATTTGGCAGCTCGGATCTTGGTCTCAGAATCAACTGTGGGGATATTTTGCGCTGGTTTCTTTGAGTTCTATCAGCCAAGCATCTGCTGTGCACTCTTGTAAATCTCAGCACATCACCTTCAGTCCCATGTCTCCTGTGCGCTTGAGAGTGTGCGTCCAAGTTAAACAGAGTTTCACCCTTGTTGCTCCATCACCAGGGGTCAGACCCTGCACTGGTTTCCATTTCCTGCTTTGCCTTCTCCTGCTTCCAGCTGTCCTTAGGCCTCATCCTGTCTTTGGAAGTAACAGACCTCCCTTCGGCAAGTGTCCTGTGCCAAGGGCTGGGTGAGTGGATGTTTCCATTGCTCTGTTCATGGGAGCGAGTGAGTGCAGGTTGCACTTCTTCTCTGCCAACTGGGCATCGATGAATCAACACTATCCAGATACATTTAACAGAAATGTGATATTTGCTTAGCTCTTTGTTTCTATACAGCCGTGGTGGGAGGGATTGTCCGAAGACAACTGTTTTGACATTGTGTTGATATCTCATTTGCAGTCTTTAAGAATTTTAACAGAATTCATTTACATGTTTTGGGAGTTATACGAATATGAAGTTATTTTTTGAAACACACTAAATCGACCTAGAAGCCAGACTTGTCAATTTTGGTAACATTTTGTCAGCTCTACGGAAATCCTAGACAGATAGATTCAAACTAGCAGTCCAATCTGTTAAAGGGGTCATGTCAGCTCTTTACGGTTGAAGCCTCCGAAACCAACAGGAATCATGAAATAACTATTGGAAACATGAAATAACCCCCAACCTTGGATACACTTCTGCATGTGGTGCCCTTTACTCCCAATGACACCTACTGGCCAATGTTGGCATTTCAAGGTGTCACATCCCTCTCTAGGAAAATACAAGAGGAAAGAAACCAAATATATACATTTAGGTTAGAATCCAAAAGCACCTAGAGACATTATAGCTAGGAGAACCCTGCTGCAGTTATGCTAGTCTATTGAGAACCAGGTGTTCTTCTATCAGTGATGAGAACGCTTAATCATCCGATCATGTTGGGTAAAGCCATTTAACGCAACCAAGTCTGCAACCCCATGATATAGTGCCCCCGGGGGCTTGACTTAAGTGAAAGACGATCCACATAAGCTGTGTCTTTAATGTCATTGGCGACTTTTACAGTACAGTTCACTTTTGACTTGTACTATTTACCTATACTGTCTTGAAAAACTGAGGCCTAATACAGATTCACGTTCAGTCAAAAATTCCCCTCACTTACCACACTCCCTTCACCCCAGGGAAGACATAAACACCACATTTGCTGAATCTAGCAGAAGGCCATCGTTTCTTGGTGTGAGCCAAGTATTCAATTCCTATCTATTTCAGCCGAGACTATTTGACCATTAAGGTGTTCACTGTTGTTCACAGAGTGTGAAGCTGGAGAAACTGTGATTCCAGGAGGTTCTTGCTCTTCTCGTAATGGCTTCATTGCAGCTCAGGTACTGATCCTTCCAAATGGATGCCTGAGTGGAGGGGAGGGAAGGGCAATTGCTTGCTAGCTAGTCCCAAACCTGGGAAAATGCTTACCTGGGCTTGGTGAATTTTGGTCTGAATGGCTTGGGAAGGCCCCTTGGGACGTGTGGATTCTCACGACCTCTTCCAAGAACAGGAGCGTTTTGATCATCTCTGCCATCTCTTCTCTTGCAGACGTCAGGGACCTTGGACCCGTTCTTGGGAAGAGAATTGAGAAACTTCCCCAAGTCCACATTGGCACTACGTATGTTTCTGCCAGTATCAGCGAGGTTCAATATGTCTCATGAATGTCTTTTGAGCCTGGTATCCTCTACAGCTGTCTCCACGCCAGTATTCTCCATTGTAGCAGAACATCTCTCATCCATGTGTTCGCATCTCTCCTCAATCCGTGCAGCCATCTTTTCGTCCAGCTTCTCTTCGTGTCTCCCATAAAGTCGACTTCGCCAGGGCTGGGCAAGTCTGAAAGTACCTCGGAGCCTCACCAGTAAGCTGATGACAGTCAGATCTTCCACTGTCTGCCCTTTCAGGTTCTGGAAACTGACCTGTGAACTCAGGTCTTTGGGCAGCAGCAGTATCTCGAACTTACACAGATCCCGGACCAAACACCTAAGCCAAGCTCCACAGGGGGCGGCAGCCCCTCCATCACACTGATCCACCCACAGAACTCTGCCCGTTTACCTAGGATCCAACAGCCACAACAAGCCTCGCGGTACACACCAACATTCCACCTGGAATCCAACCGGTAACTGCCATCCCCAATGGCTGCTGCATCTTGTCAGTGTTGAGGAATGGCTGCATCTGACGAGACGTTCCTAAGGTAAATGTGATTCTACCCACTAGCGTCCCATGGGCCTTTCTTCTTCCCTCTTTCCTTTTCTTCAGATCTGTTTGCACAGAACCACTGGAGGGAAGTGGGTCCCTTTTCAGTTGATGGTTTCACACGTCTTTAAACTTTCTAACAGTTCACAGTATACAGAGACCCACTAAAGGAGACTTATGCTCCTATAATATGCATACACCCGGTATACATATGCGTCCCTGATTTCAGCTGAAACACCCGCACTCTCAGGACATGGATCCATTTGTTTCATGGGGGCTGAAATTCCAAGAAATGAAACCAACCCCAGTGTGCACTTTACGGTCTGTCTCTTTTGCTCTTAGTACACTTTGGCAGAGCTACTTGCCTTTGTTAGGTGGCTTCTTATATTTCTTCTCTACATAGCATAAAATATGGCATTCCTTCATCCTGTTGGAGACATACAAGTCTACATCACGGACTAGGAATCCATTTGATTCCAAATCGGCATTTGGTTTAGGTCACGATATGCTCTTATGAATCAATATTTACGAATATGAATGCACGCCTCTGATTTCCAAATACAAGTGTGCAGAGTACATGTAAGCTGCGATACTTGGTCGATGCGTGCTGAATGATCCCTGACATCACCTTGAGTATTTTCTTTTGAAGAATCATGATTCCCTTGGTAAATGGCAGCCATCCGTACATTTTGTTGCTTGTTAGTTGGTTTGAATTTTTGTTGGTCTACTTCATGCTTGTTTAGCAAACCCGTCAGTCCATGCATCTCTCCTTTCGCTTCAAACAGAGAGTCAAATAAGCTGATTCAGTTAAGAGAGTGCTTCCAATCACCTATGATTTCCTGCTTCCCTCTCCCATCTTTAGGGGTTTGATGTCCTCCTTGCCTTCTTCTTGTTTTTTCTTTGCCACTCATGCTCTTCTTGCCTTTCCAATAATGGTTTCTTCTCTACATTTCATCTTGCTGCTTTTCTATTCAGGGTAGATTTCTCAAACATTCTTGTAGGATAAGTTTTCATCTGATGAATTCTTTTAAGATTTGCTTTTCTTTGGAATTCTCAAAATCTGCCGTTATTAGAATTGATAGTTATGGGGCATAGGCTTCCCTATGTGGCAGCATTTGGCCATTCAGGGTATGGTCTGTGTCCTGGCACTCCTCCCTGTCCTGCAATATTGCTGCCAAGATATCAGCTGAAACCCCTCTGGAGTTTCCCTTGTGACTATGTTGTTTCCTATAGGTGCATTTTAAATCACTGGGATATTCGTGAACTTTGTTGATTTGAATCATACAGCTGCTGGTAGGTCTATTGGGGTTCCACCTCCTTTGGATGCTGTGTAATTCCTGAATTCGCATAGATGATTCTTTCTTGGCTTTCAGCAAGTTTCAGTCTGATTTTTCTACAGATAAATTTTCAGACATTTTTTGTTTCTTTATCTCTTGCTTTTCCATCTGGGACTCTTATGAATTCTAATCTTTCATGCCCTTTCTTAACCCAGTATTCAACAGCAATGTTTTCATTGGTTTGCACTTGCTTTCCTATGTTCGCTTCTGACCGAGTGATTTCTGTTCCCCTGTCTTCACAGTCATTCACGCGTCCCTCTGCATTATCTAGTCTGCTAAGTACTGAATTTTAGCCCTGATATTATCACATCCATTGAGTTTTCTGATCTGTTTTGGCTCGTCTTTAGACTTTCTCTTCCCCTTTTCTGGTATTCTGCCTTGTGTGATTCTGAGACACTGTTGTTCTTCAGTGTTTTCCTGACCTCCATTTTCAACACATGGTCTGGATAATGTTTTGCAGTCTAGTTGTTTGAAAGCTTATCTTTGGGCCTTCAATATCTTTGGAACTGAAAATGGTACTTCCTGTTTCTTTTACTTTACTTCTTCAACTCTACTGGTCAGGTAATATCAGGTATCTAGTGTAGACTTCTAGGGCTTTGTTAAGTGAAAATTTTAGACTCTTGGCTCTACGCAATTCCATGGGATTTCTGTGAGGACAATTTCTCCTAGACATTGATGCCATATTCTGTTCCTGTTTGTGTTGTCTGGTATATCTCCAATTGCTGGTGTTGCATTTGTTGTGATGAACAACCCATACTATTTCCATTAGCATAACTTCATTTTGATTACGCTTATCTCACAGTTCTGAAAGTGCGCAGGACACTTCCTCTTGTGGAAATGAGGCTTCTAAAGGTTCTCAGCTCCGCATTCTGCTCTATGTCATTTTGGAGTGTTTCCAAAACAGCAAACTGAGAGTGCGCTTGTGCTTTGTAGTGCCACGGGAATGTCCCAATGAAAGCAGTTCTTCCCAGAGCTTCTCTGTCTACTGAAACAGCATTGGAAGCACATCCATGGATGTCACACATCAGGGCCTGCTGGAATGATCCCGCAGACCTACCTTGGTGTCCTCGGTGCCGTACCGTGCCTGTGCCATCCAAAATGTAGCATCCGCTTTTGGGAGATAGTGCTGAAGGAAATGCTTCCTCTTCTCACGCTGTGGACTTGGACCACTCTTCCTTGTCCTCTCATCCTTGTGGCACGGGTGCACGAAGGCAACCACAGAGCTTTTGCATATCCTGTGCCTCAAACCAAACCATAATCCCAGCCCTGGTTATGAATGTAACAGATCCTAAGGCTTTTAATTCTGATTTCAAACCCAAGGCCCCCTGGATCCCTCAGACCAGATGCATGAAAGCTCTGATTCAGCCTCACACGTGTTCTATTGGCAAAATGCCCAATTGGTCCCTGGTCCTGCAGATGCACTGGGTGTGGCCATGGGACATATCGGTAATCACAACCGCGTGGCCAGTGTGGTTGCTTTATCATTGGTACACAGTTCGGTTTGCTCTCTTGATTAGACCCACCACATGCCACAACGCACTCCAGATCCCTGAGACTCAGCGTGTGCCATCATCCGTAGCCCTATCCCTCACTGTCCGTTGCCTCTGGTACCTCAAATTTGGCAGCTCGGATCTTGGTCTCAGAATCAACTGTGGGGATATTTTGCGCTGGTTTATTTGAGTTCTGTCAGCCAAGCATCTGCTGTGCACTCTTGTAAATCTCAGCACATCACCTTCAATCCCATGTCTCCTGTGCGCTTGAGAGTGTGCGTCCAAGTTAAACAGAGTTTCACCCTTGTTGCTCCATCACCAGGGGTCAGACCCTGCACTGGTTTCCATTCCCTTCTTTGCCTTCTCCTGCTTCCAGGTGTCCTGAGGCCTCATCCTGTCTTTGGAATTAACAGACCTCCCTTCGGCAAGTGTCCTGTGCCAAGGGCTGGGTGAGTGGTTGTTTCCATTGCTCTGTACATGGGAGCGAGTGAGTGCAGGTTGCACTTCTTCTCTGCCAACTGGGCATCGATGAATCAACACTATCCAGATACATTTCACAGAAATGTGATATTTGCTTAGCTCTTTGTTTCTATACAGCCTTGGTGGGAGGGATTGTCCTAAGACCCCTATTTTGACATTGTGTTGATATCTCATTTGCAGTCTTTAAGAAGTTTAGCAGAATTCATTTACATGTTTTGGGAGTTATACGAAAATGAAGTTATTTTTTGAAACACACTAAATCGACCTAGAAGCCAGACTTGTCAATTTTGGTAACATTTTGTCAGCTCTACGTAAAAACTAGACCGATAGAATGCAAACTAGCAGTCCAAACTGTTAAAGGGGTCATGTCAGCTCTTTACGGTTGAAGCCTCCGAAACCAACAGGAACCATGAAATAACCCCCAACCTTGAATACACTTGTGCATATGGTGCCCTTTACTCCCAATGACACCTACTGGCCAATGTTGGCATTTCAAGGGGTAACATCCCTCTCTAGGAAAATACATGAGGAAACAACCCAAATATATATATTTAGGTTTGAATCCAAAAGCACCTAGAGGCATTATAACTTGGAGAACCCTGCTGCAGTTATGCTAGTCTATTGAGAACCAGGTGTTCTTCTATCAATGATGAGAACGCTTAATCATCCGATCATGTTGGGTAAAGCCATTTAACGCAACCAAGTCTGCACCCCCATGATATAGTGCCCCCGGGGGCTTGACTTAAGTGAAAGACGATCCACATAAGCTTTGTCTTTAATGTCATTGGCGACTTTTACAGTACAGTTCACTTTCTGACTTGTACTATTTACCTATACTGTCTTGAAATACTGAGACCTAATACAGATTCTATTTCAGTCAAAGATTCCCCTCACTTACCACACTCCCTTCACCCCAGGGTAGACTTAAACACCACATTTGCTGAATCTAGCGGAAGGCCATCTTTTCTAGGTGTGAGCTAATATTCAATTCCTATCTATTTCAGCCGAGACTATTTGACCTTTAAGGAGTTCACTGTTGTTCACAGAGTGTGAAGCTGGATGTACTCTGATTCTAGGAGGGGCTTGCTCTTCTTGTAATGGCTTCATTGCAGCTCAGGTACTGATCCTTCCAAATGGATGCCTGAGTGGAGGGGAGGGAAGGGCATGTGCTTGCTAGCTAGGCCCAAACCTGGGAAAATTCTTACCTGGGCTTGGTGAATTTTGGTCTGAATGGCTTGGGAAGGCCCCTTGGGACGTGTGGATTCTCACAACCTCTTCCAAGAACAGGAGCGTTTTGATCATCTCTGCCATCTCTTCTCTTGCAGACGTCAGGGACCTTGGACCCGTTCTTGGAGAAGAGAATTGAGAAACTTCCTCAAGTCCACATTGGCACTACGTATGTTTCTGCCAGTATCAGCGAGGTTCAATATGTCTCATGAATGTCTTTTGAGCCTGGTATCCTCTACAGCTGTCTCCACGCCAGTATTCTCCATTGTAGCAGAACATCTCTCATCCATGTGTTCGCATCTCTCCTCAATCCGTGCAGCCAGCTTTTCGGCCAGCTTCTCTTCGTGTCTCCCATATAGTCGACTTCGCCAGGGCTGGGCAAGTCTGAAAGTACCTCGGAGCCTCACCAGTCAGCTGATTACAGGCAGATCTTTCACTGTCTGCCCTTTTAGGTTCTGAAAACTGACCCGTGACCTCAGCTCTTTGGTCAGCAGCAGTATCTCCAACTTACACAATTATCAGGACCAAAGACTTAAGCCAAGCTCCACAGAGGGCAGCAGCCCCTCTATCACACAGATCCACCCACAGATCTCTGCCTGGTTACCTAACATCCACCATCCACAACAAGCCTCGCGTTACACACCTTCATTCCCTATAATTGCCTTCCGTGAGCATGGGGATGCAGCCACTGCTACTGGGATTTCCAGCACAAACCTCAAGCTTTCCTTGACAGTCAGATATAGGAAAACACTCAGGGGACACGAGCTAAGGGATTCCATTAGAACCCACGCGCTGACAACCGTTGGTGGATCCTCCCCACGCTTAGGATTCCGGAACCCTTCTGTGTGTGGGGGGAAGCTCGAGAGACACATCCACGTATTTATCTTCAGTCACAGATGTTCCCTGTTATGGGATAGTCTGAGAAATACCTTCCCTAACCTTGGGGAAGCTGCCGCTTCCACTGGGATTTCCTGCACAACCCCCTATCTTTCCCTGGCAGCCAGACTCAAGAAAACACTCAGGGGAGTCGATATAAGTGATTCCGTTAGAACCCATGCGCTGCCGACTGTTGTTGGAACCTCCCCACGCTTAATATTCAGGAACCATTCTCTGTACATGTGGTCACATGAGAGACCGCTCCACACATCTGTATTCAGTCACAGGTGTTCCCTGTTAGGGGTAATTCCTATAATTACCTTCCCAGAGCATGGGGATGCAGACGCTGCCACTGGGCCTTCCAGCACAAACCCCAAGATTTCTCTGGCAGCCAGACTTAGAAAAATACACAGGGTGACGAGTTAAGGGATTCCGTAATAACCAACGTGCTACTGACCTTTGGTGGAACCTCCCCACGCTCAGGATTCCGGAACACTTCTGTGTGCGTGGGGGAGCTCGATAGATCAGTCCACACAGCTATCTTCAGTCACAGGTTTTCCCAGTTACGGGAAACACTGATAAATTATTTCCCTGAACTTGGGGTGGCACCCGCTGCCACTGGGCTTTCCAGCACAAACCCCAAGCTTTCCCTGGCAGCCAGAATCAGGAAAACACTTAGGGGAGACGAGCAAAGGAATTCCATTAGAACCCACGCACTGCCGACCTTTGGTGGATCCTCCCAATGCTCAGGATTCTGGAAACGTTCTGTGTCTGTGGGGGAGCACGAGAGACCGCACCACGCAGCTATCTTAATTCACAGGTATTCCCTGTTAGGGGGAAGTCCTATAATTACCTTCCCTGAGCATGGGGGTTCAGCTGCTGCCACTGGGCTTTCCCGCACAACCCCCTCGCTTTCCTTGGCAACCAGATGTTGGAAAACACTCAGGGGAAACGAGCTAAGGGATTCCATTAGTACCCACGTGCTGCCGACTGTTGGTGGAACCTCCCCACGCTTAGGATTCCAGAACCATTCTCTGTTCGTGGTGGAGCACGAGAGACGGCTCCACGAACCTATCTTCAGTCACAGGTATTCCCTGTTAGGGGGAAGTCCTATAATTAACTTTCCTATGCATGGGGATGCAGCCGCTGCCAATGGGCTTTTCAGCACAACCCCCTAGCATTCCCTGGCAGCCAGACTTAGGAAAACACTCAGGGGAGACGAGCTAAGGATTCCGTTTGAACCCAATCGCTGCCGACATTTGGTGGAACCTCCCCACGCTTAGGATTCTGGAACAATTCTCTGTGGGTGGGGAAGCACATGAGACAGTTCCACAAAGCTATCTTCAGTCACAGGTGATCCTTTTTAGCGGGAAGTCCTATAATTAGCTTCATTTGAATGGGGATGCAGCCGCTGCCACTGGGGTTTCCAGCACAACCTCCTAGCTTTCCCTGACAGCCAGACTTAAGAAAACACTCAGGGGAGATGTGCTAAGGGATTCGGTTAGAACCCACGCACTGCCGACCGCTGGTGGAACCTCCCCACGCTCAGGATTCCGGAATCATTCTCAGTGCGTGGGGGAGCTCAAGAGAAAACACCACGCAGCTATTTTCATTCACATGTGTCCCCTGTTAGGGGAAAGTCTGATAAATACCTTCCCTGACCTTGGGGAAGCATCTGCTGCCACTGGGATTTTCAGCCCAAACCCCTAGATTTCCCTGTCAGCCAGACTGAGGAAAACACTCAGGGGATTTCAGCTAAGGGATTCCATTAGAAGCCACGTGCTGCCAACGGTTTGTGGATCCTCCCCACTCTCAGGATTCCGGAACACTTCTGTGTGTGTGGGGAATTTCGAGAGACAACTCCACGCAGCTATTTTCAGTCACAGGTGTACCCTGATGGGGGAAATTCTGATAAATAACTTCCCTTACCTTGGGGATGCAGCCGCAGCCTCTTGGGTTTCCAGGACAGTCCCTTAGCTTGCGTTGGCAGTCAGATGGAAAACTCTCAGGGGAGATGAGCTAAGGGATTCCATTAGAACCCACGCGCTGCAGACCGTTGATGGAACCTCCCCATGCTTAGGATTCCAGAAGCATTCTCTGTGAGTTTGGGAGCTCGAGAGACAACTCCATGCAGCTATCTTCAGTCACAGGTGTTTTTGTTTGGGGGAAGTACAATAATTACCTTCCCTGAGCATGGGGAGGCAGCTGCTGTTACTGGGCTTACCAGCACAACCCCCTAGCATTCCCTGGCAGCCAGAATCAGGAAAACACTCAGGGGAGACGAGATAAGGGATTCCATTAGAACCCACGTGCTGACGACAGTTGGTGGAGCCTCCCCACGCTAAGGATTCCGGAACAGTTCTGTGTGCGTGTGGGAGTTCGGGAGACACTCCCACGCATCTATTTTCAGTGATAGGTTTTCCCTGCTAGGGAAAAGCCTCATAAATAACTTCCCTGATTTTGGGGAGGCAGCTGCTGCCACTGGGCTTTCCAGCACTACCTCCTAGCTTTCCCTGGCAGCCAGAATCTGGAAAACACTCAGGGGAGACGAGCTAAGGGATTCCATTTGAACCTACGAGCTGCCGACCTTTGTTGTAACCTCCCCAGGCTGAGGATTCAGGAACCATTCTCTGTGCATTGGGGAGCTCGAAAGACAACTCCACGCAGCTACTTCAGTCACAGATGTTCCCTGATAGGGGGAACTCTTATAATTAACTTCCCTGAGCATGGGGATGCAGCCACTGCCACTGGGTTTTCCAGCACAACCCACTAGCTTTCCCTGGCAGCCAGAATCAGGAAAACACTCAGGGGAGACGAGCAAAGGGTTCCCATTAGAACCCACATTCTGCCGACCATTGTTGGATCCTCCCCAAGCTCAGGATTCCGGAACCATTCTCTGTGCATGGGGGAGCAGGAGAGACCACTCCTCGAAGCTATCTTCAGTAACAGGTGTTCCCTTTTATAGGGAAGTCCTATAATTACCTTCCCTGTGCATGGGGATGCAGCCGATCCACTGGGCTTTCCAGCACATCCCACTAGCTTTCCCTGGCAGCCAGACTCATGAAAACACTCAGAGGAGACGACCTAACGATTTTCTTTAGAACCCACGCGCTGCCGACCTTTGGTGTAATCTCCCCATTCTCAGGATTCTGGAACCATTCTGTGTGCGTGGGGGAGCACGAGAGAACGCCCACGCAGCTATTTTCAGGCATAGGTGTTGCCTGTAAGTGGAAAGTCTGATAAATAACTTCCCTGAGCATGGGGAGGCAGCAGCTGCCACTTGGGATTCAAGCACAAACCCTTAGATTTCCTTGGCATCCAGACGTTGGAAAACAATCAGGGGAGGCGAGCTGAGGGATTCCATTAGAACCCACATGCTTCAGACCGTTATTGGAACCTCCCCACGCTTAGGATTCCGAAACAATTCTCTGTGTGTGGTTTAGCATGAGAGACCGCTCCACGCAGCTATCTTCATTCACAGGTGTTCCCTGTTAGGGGGAAGTCCTATCATTACCATCATTAAGCATGGGGATGTAGTCAATGCCACTGGGCTTTCCAGCACAAACCCTAACTTTCCCTGGCAGCCAGACTTAGGAAAACACTTAGGGGATATGAGCTTAACGATTCCGTTAGAACCCACGTGCTGCCGACCCTTGATGGTACCTCCCTGCGCTCAGGATTTCAGAACCATTCTCTGTGAGTGGGGGAGCTCGAGAGACAACTAAACGCAGCTATCTTCAGTCACAGGTGTTCCCTGTTAGAGGGTCTTCCGATAATTAAATTCCCTGACCATGGGGATGCAGCCGCTGCCACTGGGATTTCCAGCAGAACCCCCTAGAATTCCGTGGCAGCCAGACTAGGAAAACACTCAGGAGTAATGAGCTTAGGGATTCCGTTAGAACCCAAGCGCTGCCGAACGTTGGTGGAACCTCCCAACGCTCAGGATTCTGGAAACATTCTCTGTGCGTGGGGGAGATTGACAGATAACTCCATGCAGCTATCTTGAGACACAGGTGTTCCCTGATAGGGGGACTTCCAATAATTAACTTCACTGACCATGGGGATGCAGACACTGCCACTGGGATTTCCAGCAGAACCCCCTAGCTTTCCCTGGCAGCCAGACTCAGGAAATCACTCAGGGGAGACGAGCTAAGGGATGCCATTAGGACACACGCGCTGCCGAATTTGGTGGAACCTCCCCACGCTCAGGATTCCGGAACCATTCGCTGTGCGTGGGGGAGCACGTGAGACTACTCCACGCAGCTATCTTCATTCACAGGGGTTCTCTCTCAGGGGAAATTCTGATAAATAACTTCCCTGACCTTGGGGACACTGTCGCTGCCACTGGGCTTTCCAGCACAACACCCTAGCTTTCCCTGGAATCCAGACTCAGGAAAACACTCAGGGGAGATGAGCTAAATTATTCCATTAGAAACCACGCGCTACCGACCTTTAGTGGAACCTCCCCACGCTCAGTATTCCGGAACCCTTCTGTGTGTTTGGGGGAGCACGAGAGACTACACCATGCAGCTATCTTGAGTCACAGTTGTTCCCTGTTAGGGGGAAGACCGATAATTTCCTTCCCTGAACATGGGGAGGCAGCCGCTGTCACTGGGCTTTCCAGCAACCCCCTAGCTTTCCCTGACAGCCTGACATAGGAAAACTCTCAGGGGAGACGTGCTAAGGGATTCCGTTAGAACCCTCGTGCTGCCGACCGTTGGTGGAACCTCCCCACGCTCAGGATTCCGGAACCCTTATCTGTGCATAGGGGAGCCCGAGAAACTCCTCCATGCAGCTATCTTCAGTCACAGGTGTTCCCTGTTAGTGGAAGTCCGATAATTTCCTTCCATGGACATGGGGAAGCAGCCGCTTACACTGGGCTTTCCAACACACCCCCCTAGCTTTCCCTAGCAGCCAGACTTAGGAAAACACTTAGGTGTGGCGAGCTAAGGGATTCTGTTAGAACCCACATGCTGCCGACCTTTGGTGGAACCTCCCCACCCTCAGGATTCCGGAACGCTTCTGTGTGCGTGGGGGAGCTCGAGAGACACGTCCACAGAGCTATCTTCAGTCACAGGTGTTCCCTGTTAGGGGGAAGTCCTACAATTACCTTCCCTGGGCATGGGGATGCAGCCGCTGCCACTGGGCTTTCTAATGGACTCTTTTCACAGTACTTTTCGTTTTTTGGGGGGTGAGGGTGAGCTGGTCTTTGCTTTTGTGACCAGACAGCCAACCAGTTAGGGTTCTCTCATCTCTTAAATGGAATATTCTGTAGACACATATTATCTGTCTCTTGCTGTAATATTCTTAGTGGGAATTAAAAATTAGGGTAAGTGGACAATACATGCATTCATCAAGAGAAAACATATTAAGCATCCACAATAAATCTGGCACTATATTAAGCACTGTGTTATGGTAAAAAAAAAAAAACAATATTTACTCTTTTGTCATTGGATCTTGAACATGACCAATATTCCAGACTGAAGCTTTGGTATTAAATTTTAAACTGCTGACTAAGCTCTGGATTGACTCTTGATTAAATGTAACATCGTATATAAAGAACTTCACATGGTTCCTGGCAGTTGATGTGCGCTCAGTCCGGGTTAATTTCTTCCTTTCCTTCTTTACTTTTCTTTTCCTTGTTTTGCAAATGATTACATATGATGGCTTTTCGTGTTAGTTTTTGAAAACCAGTCATTCGTTTGCTTGAAAGGAATGGAATAAAATGTTACATGTCTATTGGGTAATTTTTAAGGGAAAATATTAAATATACTAGTATACTTTGGTTCATATTTTGACTTTTTGTGGATCATTTTAATACCATCTTATTTAATTTATCTTCATCTAAATATCCAAATATAATTTTTAAAATATGATTTTGTGAAACTATGAAGGCTGATGTATGTTAAAATGTTTAACATTTACTTCAGAATCCTATGTTTAATTTGCTAATTATTCTTTTGAAATCAGGAGATCCAAGAAATAAACCAAGTGCATTTGTTACTAAAGAATTTGGAAATTATTTTTGATATTAGTACTATTTTATACTTCAGTTTACTAGCAAATTATGGGAAAAAAATTACAAAACTTATGGGTGTATGGTAAATAATCTTCATAAAAATTAGGCGTAAGTTGTCAATTCAGTTGCTGATGGAGAAAATACAGCAAAAATAACAGAAAATTGAGAGTTAACATCATCTTAATATGTGTCAATTTATGGGACAAAGTTATTTCTTTCTCTCTCTCTTTTTCTCTAGTTCATAAAACTTCAACTGAGGTAAAACTGACTACAACAAACTGGTTATGAAGAGTACTATTTGATAAATCTTGGCATATGGGTATACACCTGTGAGTCCACCACCACAGTCAGGATAATAAACATTCTTCACTCCCAAAAGTTTCCTGGTGCACTTAAAAAATTTTGTTGTTGTTGTTGTTTTGGGGGGGTGGGGGAGGTAATTAGGTTTATTTATTTATTTTTTAATGGAAGTGCTGGGGATTGAACCCAGGACCTCGTGCCATGAAGGCCCTTCTCCATAGGGTAACCCTGTTTTAACCCATCACCAAGGCCCCAGCTAACTTCATTGTTCATGCACAATTTGACCTATAAACGTCTCTCACCTTGCACAGCTCTTCAGAGCTCCTCTCTCCCTGCTACGTTAGATGCTGCCTGACACAAGGATCCTGGAAAGGAAGCTTCCTAGGTCAGTATATTGTCTGTGGATCAGTTCCTTTAAGCAGTACCTCCGTTACACTTTCAGTTCAGTGGAATCAGGAAACATTTTTTATGAAACACAGTTATCAAATTTCAATAACTTGCATGCCTACTTAAAAACCATGCCTTTCTTAGATTTTCTTCCCTTTTAATTTTAAAGCTTTTCTTTTTTTTTTTTTTTGAGAAGCTTATAAGAAAAGAGTTAGAGTAGATATTATTGGACTCCTCCCAGCGGCCACCTTCTCAGTGACAATAGTGAGTGCTGAGTGTCTCAGTTAAGGACTGGACCACACAGGATGCCTGGAAAAGGCTGCCCCTCATGCTGACCTCTGGGTAAGGGAAGCACTCTATTCTCTGCATCAGTGATCCTTCATCTTTAGCATGCATTTGAATGATGATTACCTGGAGAGCTTGTTAAATAAAACACAAATTCCTGGGCCCCACCTCTAGTGGGCTGGAACACATGACATTACATTTCTAGTAAATGATAAGGTACTGATATCGATGCTAACGTTCAAGAAGCTCATTGTGAGAGCTGCTGCTCGGATCGGTGGTCCTCCGCCCTACTTTGGAGGACCCCCACCCACTGCCAGGGAGTTCTGGGTGCAGGCAGTCCCCAGTTCACATGGTAGCACAGACCTGCAGAAATGCCCGCTCAGCTCCCTCAGTGCAAAGCGGTCTTAACAATCATTGGAAAAATTACACTGGCTCCCTGACCTTTAACCATTTTTTGTCAAAATATTATAAAACTCTCTTACTGTTTATTTAATGTTGGGTACATTTTTTAAGTGAAACTAATGTTTATGACACTGCAATTTTAAGTGTCATAAATATTGAGAATAATGTTTTCTTTCTTTGTGGAAAATTTATCAGAAGTAATTGGAACAGTGCTTGCCTTCTTGTTCTAAAACATGTTAGGGAACGTGCAGTTTTCTGTGCTCTGGCAAATTTTCATACCCTTCTCCGAGTTTAGATCAGCTTCCAACATTTTAGCCTTTGGACTTTCCACATTGTGAGATACCTCCAGGAGTTTATTTAATGTGAATTTTTTTGCCACTGACACTTCCTCAGGGACACCTTCATCCGGTTTTCTTTCCCCACAACCATTTTCCTCATTTATGTTATAACTTTGCCTTCGGTAAGTTCCTCTGACTTCATGTCTAGAGTTTATGGAAAAGGGGATGGGAAGGGATAAATTTGGTAGTTAGAGATTTGCAAATCATAGCCACTGCATATAAAAACTGATAAAACAACAAATTTCTTCTGTAGAGCACAGGGAACTACATTCAATAGCTTGTGATAACCTTTAATGGAAAAGAATATGAAAATGAATCTATGTATGTATATACCTGACTGGGCATGATGCTGTACACCAGAAACTGACACATTGTAACTGATGGTACTTCAATTAAAAAAGAAAGATTGAATAGAATCTGGAGCAATAGCGGGACTCAACATTCCCACGATCAGCTAATTCTCTTACTATTCATTTACACTTGATCTATAGCTCACTTTCAGCATTTTCACTTTTCCTTTCTTTGCTGCCCTCTTATCTTTGTTGGCCAATCTCCTGCATTGATTATCCGTCTTTATGACACTATGTGGGGTTATCACTGAGAGACCACTTTGCAGTCTACGTCTGTGACCTGAGTAACAGATGTGCAGTAACCACAGAGCTGCTGTAGAGTGATGTGACCGGTCACTGATCCTAATGCGCATTTGTTATTTTCATAGGGATCTGTGGGCTGAAGAAGTGGCAGTGGAGTTTACTTTCTATGCAATGACAGGCAGTTAATAAGTCGTGGCACCAGAAATTTTAGTTGTTGGGGACTCGTGTTATTTAACTAAATGTGTAAATGAAACCTGCATTCAGAGCAAAGTCTGCATGGTCCTGTCCCTTCCTCAGATCAACAAAATTAGCATCTCTGAGATGCAACTTAGGCCATGGTATTATTTTAAAACCTCCCCCAGGTGATAGCTTATATAAAACCAGGTTTGAAACAATTGCTCTAGAACAGAGCTTCTCAAAATGTAGTGTTTATCAACATCATTTGAAGGATTTAAGACAGATTTTGGAGCCCCGATCCCAGAAATTCTTATTCAGAGACTGATAAATTGGTAAGTTACCTTTTCTAATTACCGGACAAATTACCTAGAATTTGAACTTTTCACAGTCACGTAGGGAATTATGCTGATGCTTTTTTTTTAATTGAAATACAATCAGTTACAATGTGCCAATTTCTGGTGTACAGCACAATATCCCAGTCATGCATATATATACATATATTCATTCATTTTCATATTCTTTTTCAGTAGAGGTTACTACAAGATATTGAATATAGTTCCCTGTGCTCTACAGAAGAAACTTCTTGTTTATCGATTTTTATATATAGTGGTTAACCTTTGCAAATCTCAAACTCCCCATTTATCCATTCCCACTCCCTTACCCCCTGTAACCATTAGATTGTTGACTATGTGTCTGTTTCTGCTTTTTAGATGAGTTCATCAGTGTCCTCTTTTTTCTTTGTTTAGATTCCACATATGGGTGACATCAAATGGCATTTTTCTTTCTCCTTCTGCTGACTTCACTTAGAAGAACCATCTCCTCATGATGCTGGTTGATGGCCACACTTGGACCAGTTGTCTGAATGTTATGAGAATATATTCTCTGAACATAAAGCTTGTAACAGAGGCACCTATTTTATTATGATGTAGAAAGACACTAGAGGATATATTTGGCATACGAAGGATAACCGTGCTGAGAGAATTATTGTAAACTAAAGACAGAAATCTGGCAATCTAGGGACCCTCAGGATCAAAGCACACTTAAACTCCTTCCTTAGAATTTTTGGTTGAATAAGCCAATAAATCCTCTTGAATTTAAAGCCTTTTTCACTTAAATCTTGATATTTACAACATCAAGAATTCAATCTCCTAAGAGGCTTGATTCACTGTTGTGTAAATTTCCCCTCACTTTAATGGTTCTGTTATTTTCCATTACATATTTAAGAAATGGGCAAGTGTAGAAGACCTTCAGGTTTTTTAGGTGACATTTGAGTAGGGCCTGAGAAGATCCCATTATCCATACTGAGACTTAAGATAAAGCCCTCACTCAAGTCAGGCTGTTGTGCATTCAAAGGTGATTTTCACAATCAGGACTGAAGACATTGTCCATGTATCTATTCGGCGATATCACTTGATTGATCTTTGAATGGCAGTATTTTTTTTTTGTCTATGAGTTGATATCAACACTTTCATGAACAAAAAGTTATGATGAATATTTCAGTCTAATTTATTACAGTGTATTCAACTTAAAAAAATGACTAGAAAGTCCAATTCTTTGCCCCTTTCATGTCATCTAATTATGTACATCTAAGACAGCTGATGAAAGTTATCCATTAAGTGAAACTTCTGATAGTCAAACACAAGTATTAAATTGACACACAGTATCCCTTCCATTGCTCGGTGTTTCAGTTTGGTCCAGCTACCACGAAAATGTATCAGAGACTGGGTGTGTGGCTTAAACAACAAAAATGTATTTTCTCGCAGTTCTGGAGGCTAAAGGTCTGAGGTCAAAGTGTTAGCAGGGTTGGTTTCTTCTGAAAGTTCCCTCCTTGGCTTGTAGATGCCAAATTCTCCGTGTGTCTTCGTATGGTCTTCCCTCCCTGTGTTTCTGTCCTAATCTTTTTATAAAGACATATTACATTGGATTTGGGCCCACCCTAATGACCTCATTTTAATTTGGTTACTATTTAAAGACCTTTCTTCAAATACAGTTACATTCTTAAGGTACTAGGGTTAGAATGTCAATACATGAGTTTGGGGGGCACGCAAACCCAGATGATTTTAATCTCTTGATCTGTAATTTTAGGCTCTAATTTATAACTCCTTCTTGCCCTCCCCACTTCTTTTCTTCTGTTCTTTCTTTCATTACAAACTGTCTTCAGTTTCCATGCTTCCTTCTTAAAATGTGGAAACAGCTGTGGGGATAATCATCTGGTGCCCAACAATGACAGCTGTGCGCCCCCAACTATGGGGACGTTTACTCACACACGGCTCTGTGCTTGGTGAGGTCCCAGTAAAGGTTAAAAATTTATCACAGCACAGAACCAACCTCCAAAAACCATTTTCTGTTTTCTAAGAGGAATGACAAATTACCTGCTCATAACCTAAAGGTGAATTTACACCCAGCCCGCTACAAAGTTTCCGAAGGTGATGTGAGAATGTGTGCTTTGACCTTGCCTGAATGTGAGATTTGTGGATCACATAGCCCAGTGTGCTTGTGATGGACAAAACATGACTTATTTCTGTTCTTAGCAAACAAGCATTTCCTGTGCTTGGAGTTTATTCCAACTTTAAAATAAAAGTCTTAAAAATACAGGTATATTCCACCCCTGAATGATAACTTGGGCAAACTTTGCAAAAAGTAATCCCAGTTATAATTTATTCCGATTACCAGCTATTTCCCTTAAATTGCTATTGACTTTGCACTTACTAGATGATACAGCAGCTGTATCTTTTGTTAAAGTCTCCCCATTTGGGTGTTTTGAGCTAAAGTCAATTAAACCATGTGGCAGAATCTGTTAAGAACAGATAGGCAGCACCTACTCTGATGAACACAGAGGATCTTACTCTTCTGTAAATTATTCTCACACCAAATGATCTTTCCTTATAGTTTAGGCTGTAAATAGTCTGGTTAGTTCGCAGCTGAGCTGATATAAGAGATTATGCTATTTAGATGTAAAAGTCCGTAGAGAGCTAGTAGCTAGGAATATAGCTGATTTTATGGAGCATTTATTTATGGATACACTGAGAACAAGTGTTTGAAAATGTTTGTGTAAAGAGACTAAAAGATTATGGAACTAAATTCTAGCAACTTAGAAGCAAATCATTAAAGAAGAGTAGTTGCCTAGTTGGAAAAAGAGGCCATTTCGTTTTGTTTTGATTTTTCTGTTTAAATCTAAAGTCTTAAAAGGTAATTTTATTTCATTTTTTCTCTCTTTTTAATTGAAATATAGTTGCCACACAATATTATATGAGTTTCAGGTGTATTACATAGTGGTTTGACATTTGCAAACATTGTGAAATGATACGTTCAGTAACCATCTGTCCCCGCACAGAGCTGTTACCATGTTATGGACTATATTCCTTATGCTGTATGTTATGCCATTGTGGTTTATTTATTATGTAACTAGAGGTCTGGTCTCCTTCACTAATTTTACCCCCATCTCAACCCCCTTTCCTCTGGTAACCACCAGTTTGTTGTCTGTACCCCAAGTCTGTTTTCAGTTTTTTTGTTTTGTTTTCCTATTCCACATACAAGTGGGATCATATGATATATGTCGTTCCCTCTCTGACTTATTTCACTTAGTGTAACACCGTCTAGATCCAGCCATGTTGTCACAAATGGAAAAATTCCTTTTTTGATGGTGAAATAAGATTCTATCATACATACACCAAGTCTTCTTTATCCATTCATCTGTTGATGGACATTTAGTTTGCTTCCTTATCTTGGCTATCATGAATAATGCTGCTATGAACATTGGGGTGTATGTATCTTTTCAAGTTAGTGTTTTTGTTTCCTTCAGGTAAATATCCAGAAGTGAAATTGTTGGATCATATGGTAGTTCTGTGTTTAATGTTTTGAGAAACCTCCATACTGCTGTCCATAGTGGCTGCCCCAATTTGCATTCCCACCAGCAGTGCAGGAGGATTCCTTTTTCTCCACATCCTTACCAAGACCTGCTGTTTGCTGTCTTTCGAGGAGAACACTTTTGCCAGGTGTGAGATGGGATTCCCTGTGGTGTCGGTTTGCCACTTCATTTTAACGATGACACCCAGAGAGAGGCAGTGACTCATTTAAGGCTAAATGGCCTTTTCACAGCAAAGCCAGGATGGAGGTTTTGTCTTCACAATGGTCTTTCTACGTGAAAGAAACTAACATGAAATACTCCCATGGTAAATAGGAACGAGCTTATGTATGGTAGGTATCTGGCCTGCATACAAAGTTATTGTATCTGCGCCAACATTAAGAAATCTGAGTCTTGGTGACATTAAGTTGCTCCAGGTCTCCAGATGAAAAGGGACTGAGCAGGGTTTTGGACCCTGTCTGTGTGCATTCCAACCTGTGTTCTCTTTACAGTGCAATACTGTTTTTAATCTGAGATAATCACCGAGTTGACACTCTAAACAGACTCAGACAATCAGGATAAACTGGATTTATTCTAGGTCTGCTACTATAGTTCATTTAAGTCAAACACTTAGCTGTGGGCTACCTTGCGAGCTCTTGTAGTTAGCACCCCAGGGTCCTGTGTCTGATCCTAGGACCACTTATCCCATTGCTTTAGATGAACATTTTGCTCTGTGTTTCCCCATCAATAAAATATTGTATTAGGGGCAAGATAGAGTTCAAATTCAGTAGCTGACTATTTCTAAAATACAATCTCTCCTAAAAGCTGCCAACAACTCAGATTAACTCTACTTTGGGGTCAGATGTCTGAATGTCCCTCACTAGAGTTCATCTGTGTCTACCATGTACTATTTACTTCACATCTTTATATGTTCACTAAAGTTATCACCAGGCATTAAACAGACCGGACCATACTGTTCCCAGTTACCACCTTGAAGTGATGCAGTGGTACCAACCAGAGGCTGGTACCAGACAGAGACCAGAAGACTCTGAGAAGGAAGCCCTGAGTCTTAGATTCCCTGTCTACCACTCAGCAATCAGATGGCCTTGGTTTAATCCACTCATAACCTTTCAATTTTTGTATGGATGTAAGACAGGGACAATCATTTTGTCTCCCTCTCAACATTACAAAAATAAATGGAATAAATGTATTTTATAACAGGTTTTAAAATGGGAAATTATTATTAAACAGTATACTTTATTGCTGGGTCCACAGTCCATGATGATTTAATTTAAATATTTGCAGCAGGAACTTACCAAGCAGTAAGTCATAGAGTAAGCCCAACTTTCAAAGAATCAAATAATAATTTGCTCTTAGGAAAATATGTCTCTTGAATGTGGCCCAGAGGAATAAAGGGAATGATCATCAGGTTTTTGGATGATTTAAGAAGAGTTTTGGATGATTTGGAGGGAAACTCAGTGCCTTAAATGGATTTGATTAGTATTATAATGAAACAGTAAATAGTTAACTTGGAGAAGAGAAAGTAGGGAAAAGAATGATCAAACTTGTAGGAAGCCAAATTCAACAGACAGGACTAAGAAAAATAAATTTAGAGTATTTTCATAGATACACTCTTGCCATATTTAAAAAAAAACCTAAAAATATACCTGTTAACGTCCATGAAGACAACAACTTTTCTCCATTTCTGTCCCAGAAGATTTAAACTATACTGATTTGCTGACCCTGAGATTGGTCTCACTTAAAAACATTTATGGAAAGCTCTGGCTCTGTTTGAAGAGAAGATATAATTTGAAACTTTGCATAAAGGAAATAAAGATTCTTTTTTTCTGAATCTCTGGAGTTTGGTGCACTTTAAAGTGGACACGTGAGGATGAAAGACACTAAAGAACACTGTGGTTCAAAAGTGAATGCAGTTTTTTTATTCAAGTGCAGTCAGTTACAGTGTGTCAATTTATGGTGTACAGCACAACGTCCCAGTCATGCATATACATGCATATATCCTTTTTCATTAAAGGTTATTACAAGATATTGAATAGAGTTCCCTGTGCTACACAGAAGAAATCTGATTTTTATCTATTTTAATATATAGTGGTTAACATTTGCACGTCTCAAACACCAAAATTTATCCCTACTCACCCCTTTTTCCCCAGTAATCATAACATTGTTGACTTTGTCTATGAGTCAGTTTCTGTTTTGATGAGTTCATTTGTGTCCTTTCCCCCCCCTTTTTTTCAGATTCCACATATAAGTGATATCATATGGTATTTTTCTTTCTCTTTCTGGCTGACTTCACTTAGAATGATGATCTGCAGGTCCATCCATGTTGCCACAAATGCATTTTTTTAATATTTTATGGCTGAGTAATATTCCTTTGTATAAATATCTCACTCCTCACCAGTCAGAATGGTCATCATTAAAAAGTCCACATACAATAAATGCTGGAAAGTGTGTAGAGAAAAGGGAACCCTCCTACACTGCTGGTGGGAATGTAGTTTGGTGCAGCCATTATGGAAGACAGTATGGAGATTCCTCAAAAGACTAAAAACAGACTTACCCTATGATCCAGCAATCTCACACCTGGCCATATATCTGGAGGGAACTCTAATTTTAATATGAACACCCCAATGTTCATAGCAGCACTATATACAATAGCCAAGGCATGGAAACAGTCTAAATGTTCATTGACAGGTGACTAGGTAAAGAAGTTGTAATATATTTATACAATGGAATACTACTCAGCCATAAAAGATGATAAAATAATGCCATTTGCAGCAACGTGGATGGACCTGGAGATTGTCATTCTAAGTTAAGTAAGCCAGAAAGAGAAAGAAAAATACCATATGCTATCAGTCATATGTGGAATCTAAATAAAAGATAAATGAACTTATTTATAAAACAGAAACAGACTCAAAGACATAGAAAATAAACTTATGGTTACCAGGGCAAAGGGGGTAGAAAGGGATAAATTGGGAGGTCGAGATTTGCAGATACTAACTATTATATATAAACTAGATAAACAACATATTTTTACTGTATAGCACAGGGAACTATATTTGACATCTTGTAGTAACTGATATGAAAAAGAATATGTGTATTGATATGTATGACTGAACTATTATGCTGCATACCAGCAATTGACATATTGTAACTGACCATACTTAATTAAAAAAACAGACAGAGTGAATGAAGGGACTCTTTACAGATCCATAGACAGGCTATGGGACACTGGTAAGGGATGGGTGTTCTCAAAGCTTGCACAGCAGGGAGCTGCCTCTACCCTTGGCTGCAAGACCCAGGAAGACAGCAGTTATGGGGACTGGAGAGGTTCCAGTTCCAGCAGGGAACTACCCAGCAACCTCCTATAAAGGTGCACCTCCCAGTAGGCAGGGAGCTGGGATCCACTTCCCACCTCATTCTACTGCCTCTGAGCTCCACCCCATGTCACCCATTGTCCAAACACACCTCAGAAGCCAGACAGCAAAAGAGCCTGGAGATGCCACCCATCTAGTTCAGCATCGGGGGCTGGCAAGGGCGGAAGGTGCCAAGAGTGCTTCTGGGAGGTCAGAGTCACAGCATTGTGCACATAGTTGCAAACAGCTCAGAGACGTAAAGGTGAAATGAAACATGAAGGTAATAAACATTGCACTGTATTTTTCACACAAATCACATTTGATCACCTTTTAAATTTCCTTAGATTAAATGAATATTTTAGTGCTACACATACTGGATTATTTAAAAAATATTTCCATCTGGTTAATACTGACTTGTTCAGAGAATGAGTAGAAAAAGTGTAGAAATTGGAACATTAGACCTCTTGCGGCATATTGTACCATACTATAGAAACACTTTCTTCTTTGGAGTGTTACTTTTTACTGGCAAGAACGGTATTGTGTAAATGTCATCTTAGAAATATATTGCGTGCATCAATGTCAAGGCTGTAATATTTTTTCCATATGGGAGGGAGTAAGTCTCATAAGAGTTACCTTCGTTATAGATTCTCCAAGATAACTCGCAGCTGTCTGCGTGGACCCTTAAAAACCCTGCACAACTGAACATAAATTATTTGAAATGCTTTTATTGGCAAATACACTGTGAAATCCTTGTCTTGATTGTGGCAACTGCTTTTTAAGCTACTTGGAAATATTTGTTACTTAAAAGCAGTATAAAAACTAAAAAATTGATCTACAATTTTAAATAGAATATATATATACATGTGTATATGTGTGGGGTGTATGTGTGTGTTCTTACAGAAAATATGTCAGGGTGATGCCAGCAATTATTCTTTTAATACTTAATGTGTTGTGAGATTATACATCACCTGTGCAAAACAGTATTTTGTCTACTGTCTTATTGAACAAAATGCAATACTATGGAATCTACACAAAGTCTGAGTGTTTGGAAATCAGAAAATAAGTGTGAAATCCTACTAATGAAGGGCTTCAGATTTTTATTGACTACAAGATTCATAAATTGCTATATATAAGCATAAAATTAAAATATTTATAAAATTTATAAGATGCTATATATAAACATAAGATTAAAATATTGGGGCTCATGGAATTTGTAGGAAAGTATCTAATATTTAACTGTGTCTTTGAGATGCGTTCAAAAACGTGAGTAAATTAAATTGGCTGAAAAGGAAATTGCACGCAGTGTATAGATAACTCTATGCAGAGTAAACTTGTAAAATTACCATCGATCAGTGGTAATTTCTGCTGAGGAGGATGGGGTGGCTGTGCTTGGAACCAAGGATGTGTGTGTGTGTGTGTGTCTGCATTTGGGTTTGTTTGTGTCTGAACTCAGTGTTGTGGGCTTTTTTCCAGGATTGTTCTATCTTAAAATATTATCTCCCTCTGTGCCCACAAGTTTATTCATATTTGTCAACCAATTTGTCTCAATTTTGGGTTTAGAAAAACGGTCACCACAGGCGTACAAGCTTTAGGTAAGATTGGAACCATCCTCTCGCCTTCCTATTGTACGTCTGGTTAACACCTAGCATACAAAGTAGACAGTGCACACTCCCAAAGTGAGTGCTGTCGTGGAACAGACACAGAAGGTCAAACAAACACTTGAAGCCGGTCAGGGGCACATGCTGTGCACCGGGAAGCAGAGAATCAATCATGGGGTTGGAGACGGGAGCTTGGCTCTAATCCAAACCAGGGTGAGCTAATGGGATGTCACACGGAGAGAGGTCTGAGGAAGACTTTAACCCAACAGCACTGAGAGGAAGGACCCAATTTGTGCTCTGATTTTCAAACAGAACACTCTTAGCAACAGATTTCTAAGTAGCACAGTGGGAATGCTGCGTTTCTGTCACTTTGAAAAATCATCTTATTTCACGAAGCATACAAATTTCTAGGTAAACAAAACCCACTTAAGATAAAGCTAATGAGGCATTTAGTGAAGAGGAAGATGTGTGAAAATTATACAGTGCTGGAAAAAAAGGTCTTTTATTCTTGGAGTTTAGGAGACGCAGAGCAATACATTGTGCCGTGAGGGTAGTTTCCCATTGTCATCATCTCCTATTGTGTGGGTCCACAGACGTGTGTCATCCTTCACAGACGAAATTACTGCTGGAAGAATGGAGACAAAAAAATGGGACAAAGTATTCCACCTTAGAAAATTACATCCAGAATCTGTAGACAGCGTCTCAGAAAGTAGGTTTCATTCAAACATGAAAGTTACTCTGAACCCTTCCAAGAAATGCTCAGAAGTCATTTTGAAACCTTTCAGTTTCCGTGAACTATCACAGCACATTTATAGAAGGTAAGTGAATGTTAGTGGATCTTTAAAAATTATAGTGCTTTATTTTTCCAAGCATCTCCTTAAAATGCAGAGCAATGTCATCGAGGCAGCTTTAAGATCTAAAAAAATGTTAGAATCCTCTTTATCTAACCATTGCAGGCAAGGAAAAAAAAACCCCAAAAAACTGCTTAGTGCCTACTTATGAAATGCTCCCAAAGACAAAGATCTTAAAAACTGGAGATGGTAAAAATACAGTTTCAAACACATGGTACCCTTTACTGCACTACCAAGCTCCATGCTGAGTTGGCAGCCTCGACGTATTAGAAAAAATGGCCCAGAAATGTATGGAGTTCCCCTCTTTCCTCAGAGTCAGAGTCACTGAAACAGGGGTGCTCGGGCACTCAGCCCACTGTGCTCACTCTGGGATGGTTGTGAAAAAACTGACTTGCAAAATTTCCCCAGACAGAAAAATACAGCAGACACATAGCTTTCACTATCTGGAGGACTAAACTGGTTCTTTAGATTTTAAACAAATGTTCTAGGTGCATCTAAAGGCCAGATGTGTAAACATTTCATGTTCCTGCCAACCAGACTGAAGGGAAGAGCCAAGGTGACTGCTCTGTTATTTATATATTTATCCCTTTTGTTTGTATTTTTCACAAAACTGGTAGATCATCTTTCATCTGTTTACAGTGTATCATGACGAAGTTTCCAATACTATAAGCATAAAAGGGTGCCAGATCTTAATGTTTTGAGGCAGAGTCCACATCTGGGGCTGTCTAAGAGCTTCGGTGTTGAGATGTAGTTTACTGGTGAGAAATCGATTGTGCATTATACGTAAAAAAAGTTCAATATGCTATTCAATAAACTCACTTAAAAATGTACACAAAAGCCCCTTTAATATTCAATTTCATTTGATAAGGAGCATTGCTCTTACAAAACTGTGGGTCTGGACCACATGAAATTAATTTAAAAGTCAACATATCTTCCAATAATGACAGGTGGTAAAATGATGTGCAAAGTACCCAGACAGACATCTACACTAAAACAATCTCAGATGGTACAATCCTAGGTGGGAGACTAGTATAAATTGTCTGCTGATGGAAGGATGGATGAAGCAGTGCCCTATGTTTACATATTTTGTGTAATTGTCTCAATTTTTCCTTACAGAAATCCTTTGTAGTACAGATTCAGAATTCATGTTTTCCAGATTATAGGTTATGGTCCCCAGACCTCCAGGATCTGTTGGAGAATCATGGGGAAACAGGACGCACTGAATGGTTTTAAGGTAATAATGCAGAGAATGGCTAATTACACATGCCTCATTTAGTAATAAACAGTATAAGTAGCTACATTTTTGTAGTTTTGTAGATGAGTTCATTAGTGGCCTCTTTTTTCTTTTCTTTTTTTGATTTAGATTCCACATATGAGTGATATATGGTATTTTTCTTCCTCTTTCTGGTTGACTTCACTTAGAATGATGACCTCCAGATCCACCCATGTTGCCGCAAATGGCATTATTATTATTATTATTATTATTATTATTATTATTATTAATCATTGAGTAGTATTCCATTGTATAAATATACCATGACTTCCTTACCCAGTCGTATGTTGATGGACATTTAGGTTGCCTCCACGTCTTGGCTATTGTTCTTGTGTTTCTGTGAGCAATGGGGTGCATATGTCTTTTTGAATTAGGGATGGGAAGGGATAAATTAGGAAGTTTGAGATTTGCAAAAGTTAACCATTATATATAAAAATAGATAAAAACAAATTTCTTCTGTCTAGCATGGAACCATATTCAATATCTTGTAATAACCTTTAATGAAAAAGAATATGAACATGACTATATGTATATATATTTGCATGACTGGGGCATTGTGCTGTGCACCAGAAATTGACACACTGTAACTAACTATACTTAAGTTAAAAAAAGTTTTAATAAGTGAATGAATTTCAGTGGATTTTTCATAATATTCACACAGATGATGGTGACTAAGAAGCCTGTTAAAATTCTTTACATTCTAGGGCAGTCTTGTTTTTCCCAAGAGTGGACTGAGATGTTCCGTGGTGGTTTAAGGAAGGCATAGGGCACTTTTCACACTTGCTGGAAAACAAACCCTTCTAAAGTCAGAAAATGCCCCACTGACTAGTTCTAGCTGAAAAGTTAATTTGCCAATCTCTTTGTGTTTTTGAATCTCCATTTTTTCCAGGTTATGTATGATATAAACCAATAAGGGTTATTGAGACTAGTGATAAAAGTATCTCCTTCTTGAAACAAGAAATAGGTTAAATGGACCAGCAACTGTTAGGAAAGTTAAGTGTTACTATCCATCCACAAAAAATATGGTAATAAACTCGTGTTCCTTACCTGTCAAGTGAAGAGGAGAGGAGTGTAACTCGATTTACCTCAACAAGGCATTTTGAGTGTTACAAACATAAGAAAAAGTTCATTTTAATTAAGCCATTTGACAGTCTTGTCAAAATACCTTGGCTAATTACATTAATTCACTCTTTTTGGTCATTGAGTTAATGTGGGCAACAGACATCTCTTTCACCTTAATTCTCCCATTGTCTAAATCTTTTTCTTTGTTTTTTTTTTATAACAAGTATTATATTGTTTTAAGTCTGTTCTAGCTTGATAACTGGGGTAAGGGAACATTCTTCACTGAACAAACAGAAAATCAGTGGACAATTATCAATCTACTCAGCATCTTCCTGCCTTTCAGGGAGTTTCCACACTTTCTTCTCATCCTCTGCCCAGACTCCCTAATGAGTTTTTGCACCAGGTGAGTCCTCACAAGGAAATGATTTCCTGCCACAGCCCCGATATCGGCCATCTCTCTTGACAGCTCCCTTTATCAAATGAGGGAAGAAACTCTCCAGGGATTGGAGTCACCTCCTTCTCTGTCCTCCTCTTCTAAATCAGTAAGGTAATTCAAAGTCAGCCCCGAGGAAGACAAAAGCAATTAGCTAGCTTGTCTTCACTTCCGCACTGCCAATATAGTCATCACATCCGTCGCTCAAGATATCCTCATGGAAAGGACAAATGATTGAATGAATGAGTAACTAAAAGTGATTCATCCTGTCTATACCTTTGAGGCTGCCTGCTTATGATGTGGTTTGATGTCCTCACATGCTCTTAGAGAAAATGCTCTAAGTGGAAAAGGAAGGCTATCATGGCTACGTAGACAATGGAGAAATTTATCATTGAATACGTGACTTCTTAGCGACTTTAGATTATAACACGGGGAGCATTTCACTGAATGGGCTGTATGCGAGTTTGGCCCATGACAACTATAATAATCAAAATTAGATTATTATTATGTTTCAAACTTGTCAACACAGAAATATATTTTTGAATAGATTTCTTCTCAGATGACAGATTCCTTCCTCCCCTTTCCAATTTACTATGCAAAAAAATATATTAAATCATCTTTATTAATAGTTAATTTTTCCCCACTTGGGGGAAATAACTTAAGGTGGAAAGGCCATATAATTCATCTGCAGAAAGAGTTAGTGGGATGAGAATCCCACAGGAAGGATACAGAGAACCAATTAAAGTAATGGAACCCATTAAATATTTCCATTGCATGAGTGTTTTGCTTACAGTGTCAAATTAAGGAGAGTCCCATAGCGGTCAAGACCGTGTCTCTGCAGTAGACATCTGCGCATGTTGCAGGCTAGAATCCAGACTCTGCTACTAACCAGAGTTATGAGTTTAGCAAGTTATTTCACCTCAGGTTCTTCTCCAGTCATTGGGTTTATAACCAAATGGTTTATTCAAAGGGATAACTCTTATTGAGTGTTCATAATATTATCTACAGGTAATGTACATTCAATAGCAATTTTAGTACTATTAGTAAAATAAATATTATCCACTAATGCAGGATGCTGTAGCCTTTGGGTGAAGAAGGGTACGCATTTTTAAGAAACAACAGGAATCAACTGTTATTCTTTGACCACAAGGGTAAAGCCCAAAGCATATGACAAGTGGAACGTGTACTGATGGTGGTTCTGATCTGTATGATGGGGATGCACTTAAAATGCTGGTTAGAAAGTGAAGATACCAAGTAAGAAGGACCCATTGTGGCAATTTCCTGCAACCACAAACTTCGTGCAGTTTGGGTGAAGGTTCTCGACAATCATTTTCCAATCCCACTGGCCCGAATCCATATGTCTTCAACCCTAGATTATAATATTTTCTTTAAAATATTCTCCTGTCTCCAGACATTGTCCATCAAACCTAAAACTTGCTCATCAATTTGCAAATTAATTTTCAGAAAGCACTGTTTCAGTAGTGTCCCCCTTGAGTTTCAAAACCATCGATTTCTCCACTGCCTATAAAACAAAGTGCAAGTTCTTTAACCTTCACTCAAAAATCCCCGTATTACCCCCAATTTTCATATCTGAATCTAGCCTTTACTTACTATCCTTTTAAAACCAAATTACAGCTAGCATAATCTCTAGACATCTCGCCATTACAGTCCATCAGATACGATACTGCACACAGCCTTACGCATCCAGTCTTTTACATTCTGTGTCTGATACATTCCTTGAGTTGGATGATGCATCTAGTAAATATTTGAATTTATGTGAAATTCTCAACAGAGTGATTTGTATTAAGTACTTTTTGACACAATGATAGGACAATTTGTCAATGTTCAAACTCAGGTTGGGAGGCCCCTGTTCCAGAGATTATAACCAGCTCAGACAAAAATTAGTCACCTCGTACCCTTCCCTCTTTCCCATCTTCAAAGCCCCTGGTAATCATTTTTCTTCAATAGATTTGTATATCTGGTTTCCCTTTTTCTGTATATCCTCCTTCGGCTGGTTAATTGTGAGGATGTTCTAAGTGGTCTCCCTCCTTCCAAATTGGTCTGTCCTCTGCCTTGCTCAGTGCTTCCAGGCTGGTTGTACCCAAGCTCTACTCTGTGAATATTCTGCAATGGTTTCTTATCCCATGAAGCACCAAATCCAAACTCTTTCACAAGACACTCAAAGTTCATAGGCTGTGATCTTCACCCTCCTCCACCTCTTACATTCTCTCTCTACTGCATGTAGTAATTGCAGGTGTGCAATATTATATCATTTCTGAGCACTGATCTTTGCTCATTATGGCAGTCAGACCCCAGGGTACTGCCAATAATTCCCAAACTCTGGTGGGCATGCTTTTGTATAACTCCTGTCCCTGGATTGTGGTTGGAAACTGTCATTTGTTTCTAATCAATAACATTTGGCAAAAGTGGGGCTATCACTCCTGTGATCAAGTTACATTATATAGTAAAGGTTAAGGGATTTTGCAGATGTAGTTAAAGTCTCATATAAGTTGATTCTGAGTTAATAAAAAGGGAGACTGTCTCAGGTGGGCCTGGCTTAATCAGATGAAAGCCCTTAAAAGTGAGTGGCTACCTTTATGGCTTTGTAGAGGTGAACATCCACGTTTGAAATGCCCATGGAGAAGGGAGCTTAAGGAAGCTTTCAGACCCCTGGCTCCATCCAGTGACAAATCAGGACATCAGCCAACCAGCCACTAGAATATTAATTCTGCCAACACACTGAATGAGCTTGGAAACCAGTTCTTCCCCAGTCGTGCCTCCAGATGAGAATGCAGACCAGGACAACACCTTGACTGCAGCGACATGAGACCCTGGGTAGACGGACTCAGCTAGGCATGCCCAGACTCCTGCCACGGGGATGCTGTAAGATAACAAATGTGTGCTGTTTCAAACCACCTAACAGGTTGTGCTCTGTGATGCAGCAATAGATAACAATAAATCATACAATTATTTTTGCCTGCAACATGTTTTCACCCTACTCTCTACTCAGGTCTGCATCTCACTAAAATAATCCTTTGAGAATCAACCTAAATATCACCTCTTCTGTGAATCATTTTCTTACTTACTAGCATGGGTTAATTACACCTGCTCTGTGCTTTCAGTGTTTTCTACAAATCCTTATTGATACTCAACATGCTAAACTAGAATTTGATTTTACACATATGTTTCTTACATTTAAAAAATGATTTCCTTGAGAGGAGACTTCATGTCTAAGCAAACACTCAGCGTATGCGTTTGAATATATTTAAATAATATAAATATTTAATACAATATTTAAATAATAATTAATATTACATTAGATGCTCTAATGTCATTTGTTATTATGAGCACAATTTTGTGGATTCTTATGGTACTTGAACTATCTGTTAAATATCTCAGAAGACTTTGCTTTAAAAAAGAGAGGGAAGTAGAATTCTTAGAAAAGGAGAGAACAGAAATTGGGAAAATTCAGGGATAAGAGACAAAATTTCATCTTAAAGGATAATTTTTTAAAAATAAATTGATGCATTTTATTAGACCCAAGAAATATTTGTTTATTTATTTATTTATCCAACTACATTTGTGTTTTTTATTCAGTTATTTTAAACTGAAGTACAGTCAGTTACATGTCAATTTCTGGTGCACAGCACAATGTCCCAGTCACGGATAACTTTTTAAAAATGATAGTTGGACATGAATATATTAGTTTCAAGCAGTGACTTGATCTAGATCAGAATGAGTTCTAAATTTTACTGTTACTCTGAAATGAAATAAAATGAGATGAATTAAAATGAGAAGAAGAAAACGGTTACCATTTCTGGAGTTCGGACACAGTATACCTGATGGTGATTTCATGATGTCTGATGGATGACATGTGAGATGAAGCTTCAAAACCCACAAAACAGGGGTTAGACTAACAGTAGGTAACGAACACTAAAAGCGTAAACTAAGTGCGAGGAGTCTGATGCACACACGCCGTGAGGAGTGGCGTGGCTGGGTTTACACGGATCCATTGCACTCATGGAGGGAGGGCAGGCATTTGTCCTCTTCCTGGTGACAAGGCTTTCAGAGATGGTGCCGTGCACCAATGACCCATGGAAGGTACTGTCTCATAACCCACCGTTCCCTTCTATCAGAGGAAGACGTGTGAAACGTCTGGAACTAGCAGAACATTGGCAGATTATCCACCAGGGTGATGTCATATGGTCCACGAGATGATTTATCTTCAGATGAAGGATTTAATTGTTTTAATAGAAAGAGAATGCTGATCAGCTTCAGCAATGCCATGTGCAAGGGCTTCTCGCTACATCTTATCTCAGCTTATAGAAACTCACTTCCACGTAGACATTTTGATAGTCGTGAAACAATAAATCAGGTAAGATATCAATAACATGTATTTTCCAGAGTGGTGATTGTTTACCCGCAATTGTATAGCTAGTAAGTCACAAAGCAGAACACAGCTTTCTGCAGTGGGTTCTGAGATCTTCTGCATTGGAACTGACCATGTGCCAATCAGCCAATGCATCACCTTAACTCTAACCCTAACCCTTCATGTGAGGTGAGGAACCATCTTCTGCTATTTCTGTACAGCTGACAATTCTCTGAAACAAAGGCCACAGAATTTGGAGTGAAAATATCAGCCTATTTGTTATCCTTTAATGTCCAGGAAAATGTCTTCTAAAAAGATTTAAGCAAAACAACAGAGACCTGAATTAAGGGATTTCTTACTTTGCCACAGCTAGCTCTAAAACCGTGGGTGTGTCCACTTCCAAGTCTCAACTTCCTCACTTGCAAAACTGGGTTAATTATTCCTGCCCTGCCTGCATCACAGAGCAGTTGTGGAAATGTTATGGACTAATGTGGGTGAGACCTGTCTGGAAGCCACATGATGCCTGAGAACTCTAGCCACAATTTCCACCCTACACAGAATCCATTCCTCAATATTTGAGTTGATTATTCAGCCAGACTCCTTGAATCATGGGGGGAAAAGCACATTATTGAAACCCTTTCTTTCATTTACTAACGTAGACTATTCTATTTCATGCTTTATAAAATGTTAAGTTTATTTTTAAAGGATCAGGATTCATCAGTATCAAAGGAAAAGAATGAAGTGCTTGACTGTGGTTGTATTTCTCCGTACATAGGACCAGATAGCCCTCACTCAGCTAACTGAGATTAATCAAGCACAAATAGCATTTCGAAAAAAAATTCTATTTCAGTACTTGTAAATTAAAGTGTACGTAGAAATTATATGTATGTGTGTATATATATATAACATGAGAATGAGAGAGGGGGAGAGAGATGGGGGATCTCTACTACCATTTCCCTTTGCGGGCCTTGGAGATGAAGAAAGGGCCATGAACCAAGGACTGTGACAGCCTTTAGCAGCTGACAGTGGCCCTCACTTTTTAGCCAGTGCAAAACCAGAGGCTTCAGTGTTACAGCCACAGAGAACTTAACTTCTGCCAACAACTCAAGTGAGCAAGACATGGGTTCCCCCTTAGTTCTCCCAGAGAGAAACACAGCCTGCTGACACCTTGATTTTAGCTTGGTTAAACTTGTGAATTTTCCCCTAGAGACCTGGAAAATAGCCAATCTGCTTTGTCTTCAGCAATCAAGTTGGTGGGACTTTGTTTTGTCAGCAATAAAAAATGAATACAATTCCATCAGAGACTATGAAAACAATTAAGGACGTAACAGATTCTCCACCCTTCGTCTTTCAGTTCCTAGGAAATGGTGGCCATTGGTCACAGGAAAACTGGTTTACCAGCCATTAGTGCTGTTCACAGATGTTCTGCTTCCTCTCTTCATCACATAATGAGGTTTACTGTCCCTGCCTCCTTGAAGTAAGGTCCAAATATGCCACTTGGTCAGCAGCATGTAAGCAAAGGCGTGCTACATCCAGAACGTCACCTGTCGGGTCTTTTTCAGTTCTTCCCTGTGATTAGAAATGTTCCAGATCTGTCTGTGTCTTTGATGAAATCAAGCAGCAGCAGAGTTCCCCACTAACTAGATACCCATGAAGTGTGAATAATTGAGAAGGCAAAAAAAAAATTGTTCGTTTGAAGTCACTACATTTGGGGTTTATTTCCATGGTGCAGCCCACCTTGTCAACCCTGACTGTTAAGCTGATCCAAAAAAAAAGAAAAAAAAGCTCTCCCAGCGTTCTGGAGTTAATAATAGCCCAGCAGTCAGTTTCACGGTGTAAATTTACATTCAGGCGTATGCAGAGAGAGTAAATACAATTCTCTTGTTCTGTTTTGCCAAATTATGTGGAACTATAACAGTATAGACAGATTAGATGTCATTATAAGAAAAATTTAACTTGAATTCATCTTCCAGCAAGAGTGGGCTAGTTAAAGACCAACAGCTGAACAGCTGAGCAGTTGCTCCACTACTGAGAACACCTAGTAAAGTGCCAGAGAGGGGGTACCAGGTAGCCACGAAGGGGTGAAGATGTGAGGGGACATAATTCAGCCCATAACACACCACCAACGCAACTGTGTGCTTGGGACATTCACCAAGATTGAAACATAGGGGCCATAAAATGACAACAAAATTAAAAGAATCTGGGAGACAAATCAATGAAGCTAGAAATTTATTTAAGAAAAAGAAACAGATCAATTCTCCTTATTTTCAAGAGTCATGTTCTTTAAAATGAACACTGGATAAATAAATACTGTATCATCGCTTCTAGGGAATATATTCATATTTATCCATCCCTCACATCAATTATACTCTTAAATACCAAAAATACTTATCCTGGTAGATTCTTTTTTCTTTATTTGCAAGGGATGTTCAGATGTTAAGTGACTTGCCAGGGGCTGCCCCACTAACAGGTGTCAGAGGTGGGATTCAAATGTGGTCCAATGGCCCCGAACCAGGGCTTCCTCACTTCCTCCCCGATCTGTCCTCTGGTCATTTCCATATGAGACCTGAAACAAGAGGGCAGCATGCGCCCTGGTTCTGCCTTGGATGGGACATAGGCATCATGTCTAAAATTTCTCAGCAATCTGTGCAAGTCTGCTGATGACCAGTAAATCAATCAGAGTATTGAGTTTGGGGTTATGAATACATTTTAGTGAGTATGCAAATTCTCAAATACAGAATCCACAAATAACTAGAAAGCAACAGACTTCTGAAAACCCAGTGGGTCAAAAAGAAATCACCATGGAAATCAAAAAATACTTTCAACAGCATAATAATATGCAAACAGCATATCAAAACTGGTAGGATGAAGCTTAATCAAAGCTTAGAGGAAAATTAACTGCATTCAGAGGCATAATTAGAAGAAAAGAAAGGGAGTGGTAAAAATAATAGAGAAAAGTAATTAAATTGATCAAACATGATAAATTAATTGAAAGAAAGACATTCTTTGAAAGGACCAATAAAATTGATAAACTTTGATTGATTTGGTGAGAAAAAAAATTGGAGGGAAGACATAATTATTAATATCAGGAATGAAAAGGAGATATTACTGCAGACAATATAGGCATTACATGGTTCATAAATTTTGACAGACTTTTTAATACCAGTGAATAATTTTATAGCAATAAATAAGAAATAGTAAAGGAAATAAAAATATCCTAGAGGAAAATATCCTAGAAAAATACAATTGAAGAAGAAAAATGGAACATATATATAGTTTTCTATTTTTAGTAAAAATAATTGAATCTAAAATTTAAAGCTTTTCCATGAAGAACACTCTTGTTCTAGTTGTCTTCATTGCTGAATTCTTGCAAACAATGTAGGAAAAATAAAACACACACCCACACTTTTCTGAATATTATTAGAAAAAGAGTGAAACTTCTCAACTCACTTTATGATCCAGCAGAAATATTGATAACAAACCCTAACAAAAATATTACAAAACAAGAAATACAGGTCCATGTTTGTCATGAAAATGGACTCATATATGACAGAATGAAGTTCATAAACTGACCTACAGATGATATGGACACCTGATTTATGACAAGGACATCAGAGCAGAGGAGTTAAGAAAGTTGAGAATTTCAAAAACTTGTGCTAGGTAAATTGGACGTACATATGGAAATAAATCTGACCCCATCTTAAAACCATCAATATCACATGGATGAAACGTCTAGATAATACAGATGATTCTTGCATTACCTTGGAATGGGGAAATATTTCATAAGCAAAATATGAAAAGCACAACTAAAGCTTAAGGAAAAGATTGTTGTGTTGAACTATTTTAAAATTAAGAAGTTCATTTCACTACAGACACCATGAAGAAAGTGAAAAATCAAGGCACAAAGTTACAGAAGATGCTGAGAACACTTTGACCTGAAATTAAACACATCTAGAATATATTAAGAAATTTTTCAAGTAACTAGGAAAATAGAGACAATTTAATAGCAAAATGGGCAAGAATCTTAAACAGGCAACTTCATAGGTGAAGATTCTAGAAAGCCAATAAGAGTGTAAAAAGACTGTCAGCTTCATTAGTCATTTGGGAAATGCCAACAAAACCCATTGCAAGCCACCAGCATACACCATTCACTAAAGAGAAGACGAAAAAGATGGTGCTGTTAAGACCACGTATTGGCAATATTGTAGTAATGGAGGAATTACTAGACACTCTTGGGAGTGTAAATTATGTTCCATCCCTTTGGGAAGCTGCTTGTCAGCATCTCATATGATTTAATATATTTGTGCAATTCAACTCCTAGGTACACACAACCAGAGGACATGAAATAGAATTCCAATAGAAGATTAAAACACATAAAAAGATTAGCAAGTGGATCAAAAAATCAGATGGATGGATAAAGCAGAGACTCTTCATGATGATGCAAAACAATGAGAAAGAATGAATTGCTACGTGTAAATCACACAGTAATCTCACGAAAATAATGAGCGAAAAAAAAGCCTTTTAAAAAAGCACACTTTTGTGTAAGTATTAAAAAGCTGAAAAAACAAAACAAAACAGTAAAACCACTCTAAGATATGAGAAGTTTGGAGATGAGGTAAGTTTGAATTGGGAGGGAGCACAAACCGGCACCGTGGCACACGGCATCCTGTCCTTGACCTGTGAGTTTGCTACGCTGGGGACTTGACATTGTGGCAACTGATTGAACTGCTCACTTATGGTTCATTTACTCTTCTGTAACTTTGTTATAATTCAATGAACGATTTTAAATGACTTTTAAATACTAAAGTATGACTTAAATTATTCAAAAACAATGATACATCCTGAGAACATACAGCAAGCCATTTCAGAAGAGGACCTTTAGAGATCACCTTCTGGCTCTGCTTTGCTGTCAGTCTACCTATCTCTAAAGATGGCAAACAGCTGAGTTATTTAGATAACTAACCCAGGGGGAAAAGGCAACATAAATTTTGTAGTATCTGATTTCAGCCTGCTAGTCTGGAAAATTAATTTTGTAATTAAAAATTTAAATGTTATTACAAAGAGGGTGTGGTTTGGTTTGGGAATCACACTGAGTACATTTTATAAAGCAGAATAATTTTGCTAAGAAACTGTCATTTTTTTCAAAATTAGGTGATCCTAATTTTGCATATTGTTAATTATAACTATGAATTACCTGAAAAAAATCCGTCTCTTATCTAGTCATCCCCATATACTCTCAGTAATGAAACCCATATTAATGGAAATGCATTTTAAGTAATTACATTCTGAAATAGCTCTGAGGTTAGAAGCTTGTTTACTATGGACACAAAGAAAATAAAACTATTCAAGTTGCTTCTGTGAATGAAATTAGTGACAATACTTCTCTGTTTTGGAACTTATCCCATGGTTTGGATGCTGAAGAGTCAATTGAATCTAATTATGAGACTTCAAAATACTGCTACCCTAATAGTAAAGCATATAGTCATTTCTCACCAAAATATTACAGTCCTTAAAATTGTCACATACTAAAAAAAATCAAAGGAATACTCATAACGTTATAAAGTTCATTGTATTCGGCTACTTCACAACAGTTTACTAACAATTTATCATAGAAAAATATAATGAATAATTATATTTTATACATTCAATTGTAATAATAAGCTCCCTTTGAATAAATATTCACTAGGTAACATTGAAAAGATTTACATTGAGGTTGTCAAAAGTTAGTAATCTTATCATCTCTTTTTATACCTAATCTTACACACATACGCACACACATTTTCTATTTCCTCTTTGGGTCTTACCAGATCTTACAGACTGCAGTCAAGTGCAGAGACAGACAAAGTATATGCATCGCATACTGTGTTCATAAAGGCAAAATAGGCAAGTAGTGAACAGGCCTTAATCTGGTTATTTTTTAATTAATAAGACAACTACTCTGGGCTACACATATTTTTTAGTCCCTGTAGAGTTAACAACAGATATTCAAAGGAAAATCAGCATTCACAATAAGAGCAAAACTTTTTTTTAATAATAATTTAGCGTCTAAGGGCTTTCATGTAACTAATCTCATTGTATAAAATTTCATGCACTTGTCAGGGCAGTTCTAGAGATGAGTAACTGACACCTCCAAAAAAATTACAGGAAAAACTCAAAGTTGTATCAACTGGTAGATGTAAATTGTAGCCTTTAATAACCAAAGTAATGTTTTCTCAATACACTAGTTACTTTCTGAATTTATTGTGGCATATCACGAAATATACCAAGTAAAATTATGTTAATAAACATTCTTTCTGCTCACAAACATAAAATATACTCCAAATGCCTTCAGAATTCCTTAGTTCTAATCTTAGTGTCACTTTCAAACTCCTTCAGTGCCATCTTTAGTTTCTCAACTTCCAAGATGTATAAATATTGAAAATTGGACCGTGGAAAACTTTTTTACTAATTGGAACTAAATATTGAATAATTGATGAACTACTTAGAAATATTTTTGTAAGATTTAATAATTAGAGCCAACTGAGAAAAATGAGAACTCCAGTTTTCCTGAAGATTGGCTGTTGAGAAAAATCAATACATAAAAATCACAAATAACAAAGATGGATAGCAAGTTACTGCTTCCATGAGAAAAGGATTCTTTATTTTAGAAAACATATGTGTGCAGAGATTCAGCCAATGGCAAATATTTGAAACACATAAAATGATTGCAGGCATAGAAAGTGAGTTACTCAGTTGCTGTTCAGTAGAGTGTCAGTGTAAGGTGAAATGTGTGACTGTCACCGGATCTCGGCTGGAAAAGCACTTTAGAGATCCTATTCAAGGTCAAGTGTACACTTGAAACTGAATTGCAACCACAGCTGAGGTGTAACTCTTCCTCAGTTATTGATTTTCCCCCCGTTACTCCAGAGGTTGACTGCAACTTTCTCTCTGCCTAGAGCAATCTGGAGAAAGGTGCTAGGCATGTAAGTCCTAGAGACAGAAAGTCCAGTTTTCAATATCTATTTGCTACGTGACCTTGGGCAAGTTTAACAAACTCTCTGAGTTTCAGTTTCCCCATCCGTAAAGTAGGAATCATCATAAAACCTATCTCATAAGGATGTGGGAAAAGTAAATGCAAGAAAAGGCTTTCTCACAGTACTTGCCGCAGAGTAAGAACTCAACGTGTAACAGTCACTACTGCCGTGGTTGTTAATAACATTTCTGTTTCTCTTAGCCCTTGACTGTTACAACTGCAGAGCCACAATCTCACACCCTCAGAGTCATGCTGGCCTGGTATTTTAGGTTCTCTGAGTGTTGTGATCTCTGAGAAACCTAGCTGGTTTGCCCATTCTTAACTTTTCTTATACTTCTCATAAATAAGGCTGGATGAACCACCTAGTATTTTCATACCTGGGACCACAAGTATCTCAGGACGAGGGCTGGGTAGTTTTTGAAAGCTGCACTGTAATCTACTTAGTAAACTCTTGACAGACATTCTCAATCAGACCTCATGTTAATGTATTTTACTTGCTGGAGAATAGTATGGAAGGTGTTCTGGTTTGAGAAAAGGTTTGTTTTTTTTTTTTTTTGAGGACTTGTATGAAACAAATTAAAATTAAAGGAGCGAGACCAGATTTTAGGGGTGTTTACTTAGGACATTAAGCTGAAGAATTTGGACCAATGATTGCAAATTTATTACATCTTTCTGGTTTACTCTGATGGGTTATTTACAGGTTTGCAAAATTTCTGAGTTAAAAATGCTTGTAAGAGCATGCGTCTTGTTTCTTCAAGAAAACTTACTGCCATCAATTATCAATGTTTTCCTTGAAATATGGAAGAACTCATGAGCTGTGTATGCAATTCTGAGCTAGACTATACAGTCAGAAATAGGAACTACAGAAATCTCAGTCTCAGGAGTCGTAAGGAAGATAGATTTAGGTCAGCTCTATAGGGTAGATTGATGTGGCAAGGCTGAATCAGAGAGTAAGTGGTTGTTCAAATGAATCAGATTGAGTATTTGTAAACATTTTCACAACATCTTTTTTGTTTTTCTAGAGTATTTATTTTGTGAAGATATCCTGATGTCTAAAACCAGCCTGCAGTCTTGAAGGTGAGCACTGCAGAGTAGATGCTTCTGTCGTCAAATCGACTCTTCATGGTGTATTAACAACCTACTCCAAAATCTCAGGGGCTTAAAGCCAGACACGTTTATTTCTCACTCATGATGCATGTTCACCAAATGCCAACAGGGGACCCCCCCACATCCTCCTCACTCGGGGACTCAGATTGATCAAACATCCACCATTTAAAAGAATCACACTGAAGAGAGAAGCGACACTTGCACAGTCTTACATTGATAAATAAATGTTCTTACCTGAAAGTGACACTGTAGCCCAGTGCCACTGGCCAGACTGGTCACATGACTTTGCCCAACAGAAGGCGTCGGGGGCAGTGACGTAAAATCCTTCCACGTGCCTGGCAGCAAAGATGGAGCAGATATGGAAGAGCATTAGACAAAAAGCTTTACTATACTTTCATAGAAAAACTACGTTTAACTTAAGTATTGGAAATACTTAAGGTATTGGAAAATCAATATTCCTCAACTGATGGAAAGAGAGCTCCCTACTAGAAAAATTAATAATGATGACATACTTGATGACCTTATCTCCAGGGGTCAGACACCTTCCTGTGGGCCATGATTTGATCTTACAACTCCATTCCAGTGTCAGCACAGATGATGTTGCAAGAGTAACCGATATGAAACCCGAGGCTTAGAAAGGTTAAGGGATCAGCATAAGCTGTGTGGCTGGTAAGTCAAGCAGCCATTGGTTTCCTATATTCAAACACTTCAAAGGAACATTTTAAATTAGTGTCTCCCGCTTTCATGCTCATGCAATTCACTTGACGATCTTACTAAAAGGAGATTCTGAATCAGTAGTTTTGGGTCCTGAGAGTCTGCATTTGTAACAAGCTCCCAAATGATGGCCGGATCGCTGATTCATGGACTGGCCTCTGAGCCGCAAGACTTTAGAGGAACCACAGGTCATTTCTGCACCTTGTCAGTCACCACCGTCTACATGACCTCTCTCCCATGTGGGAGGACCCTCAGAGGCAGTGCAGGAATCACATGTTGAATTGCACATATGTCTTTTAACTTGGTAAAACTTTGAGTAAAAACATTCCAAAATGCACAGATGATGAGAAAAGCCACATGTTAACTTTGAGACTGCATCGTCTGATTCCCCCTTTGAATTGCAGTGAGAGTCAGCTGATGTGTGTACCTGGTGTGTGCAGCGCCGAGTCCACACCCACGGAGGTCAGGGTTAAGGAGAGGGGGTAACTGTACTCTGACACAGTACAATCATACACTTCATGGTGTTTAGGATAGGTTGGTAGCTATTAAGATGGGCACTTTGCAAAAAATGCATTTATTATTTTCTTACCTAGCTCTTCACGGAGAAATCACTGTTTGCCACCAGACTCCACATTTGACATTTTGAAAGGTACCTGTAGCTCTGTATCATAAATAACATCTTGAGGTCATTGCGTGCTGTTCAATTCAAAACAGAGGGGCTGAACAACAACAACAAAAATCACTGTTTCAAGGACAAAAGAAAAGACAATTGACTGAAAGAATTTTCTGGGGGCTGATTAGTCAGAGGGTCTTTGGGAAAAATTTGTCTGAGATTTGGTGGTCACGTTGCCTGCCAGACTCTTGAAAGGACACATCAGTCAGGTGTGACACGCTGCTGATTGCCTCATTAAATCACCATCACGGGCTACATTTGTCTCCTCAGGTCCAGTGGAAAAAAAATATGATGGCAAGCTCTTTTCAAATTTTCTTATTGAAGCTTCTCCAAATAAATCTATATTTTACGTTGAGCTAAGCTAATTAATCATCAAGTTCTACCCTTCATATCAAGATATTTAGAATAGGTGCCATGCTTCCTTAAACAAGGTCAAAGGACTAGTTTTAATAAGCTGGAGAAACTTTCCCAATATTAACACTCCAGAAAGGTATTCCATAGACTGCAGTTCCAGGAAGATGGGAAAAAGTGAAGTTTACCATAGACTATTGGACAAAGGATTCATTGTCCACAAAGTTTACCCTTGAGTTCAGTTACTACTGTAACTTTGTGCTCCTGGAAGATGTCAATTTTTTGGTTTACATTATATTATAAGTGAAATAATTTAAGATGCTGAACATTTACAACTTAACTAGAAGGACAGATATGCAAATGTAACTTTTCAATATGTGAAATGCTGGTATACTTCAGGGATTCAGACACAATTAAGCATTTCTTAGATCCTACTCCATTTCAAAAGCTTAGAATAGGTGTTAGAAGGATAACAAAGCCAGCATTGATGCTAATATTCTTATCTTCATTATAGTGATAATTATCTTTCCTCCAAGACCTTAGAGATATTAAAAAAAAAACTCACCAATAACTACAAGAAATTATAATAGAAAAGAACAAGTCTGACTCCAGATTAGGTCTGTTTCTTTGGCTTTAACCCTATGTCCTTTTTTCTAGGCTCAGTCTTGCTGGCTCCACATATTTTGTAAAAGAATATTGCCTTTAGCCTGAAATAGACAGGAGAGTCTGTTCCCAAGGCTCTGAACTTTAAGGATGTTAACACTTTTGCACTCCTATAAAGATAACAAGTTGCAGAATAGAAAATAATATTTGTTGTATTAGAGGTTTTACAGGGACACCATGACCTGATCCACATGGACAGTTACAAGAACAAAGTATGCCTGCACCAAGAAGTTTGCAACAACCAACCACACCCCCCCCTTCTTAGTATAAAAGAAGCCTGAATTCTGACTTGAGTAACATGGTTCTCCAAGTCATTAGCTTGCCATATACTCAGTCTGCTGGCTTTCTGAATAAAGCTGCTATTCCTTGCCTCAACAATTGTCTCCTGATTTACTAGCCTGTTGTGCAGTGAGTGGACCGAGTTTGGACTAGGTAACAAAATAGGATGGTATCAACTTATATTGCCACTAGTTGTATATAAAAAGTGGCTATTTGCACATTATTTGCACTGTTTCCATTATTTAACTTTTTCTAAGAGAGAGATATCTCAATTTGGAGAGTTTTTTTTTTAAATGTGTTTTTTAAAATTTGTATTTATTTTGTGAATCGCTTGTTCATTTTGCAGGTCGTCATCTTTCTATTATTTACTTAGAAAATATTCTGGTACTAATATACAATATTGCTATATTTGCAAAATGTTTGTTACCCCGTCAAGATATACAAGGATTCAAAAATCAGTCATTGAGAAGTTTTCAGAGCTGTATTAGATTCAGCTTGGCTACATCAGTATAATCTGTAAAAATAAGAATGCCTGCTTTCGTAGAAGCAGTGAAGGTTATACAAATTATTAGAAAATAATATGCCAGATTTAGAGGCACACTCTGTAATCATTTAAGGTACAGATAATCTCATCTTATAGAAACTCTTTTAGAGATAGAAAAGGAGGTAAAAATCTCCCACCTATTTTTTTTTTCCACTGGGGAAAGAAGTGTATTTGCATATATTTATGCCATCCTTGTCAGGAACTTTTTTTTGTTGTTATTTTGTTATCTTCTATTTTTTAGTGTATATATTTATTGAAGTCTAGTCAGTTTACAATGTTGTGTCAATTTCTGTTGTACAGCATAATGCTTCAGTCATATGTGAACATACATGTTTGTTTTCATATTCTTTTCGCCATAAGTTATGTAAAGATGTTGAATATAGTTCTCTGTGCTATAGGGTATGAACTTGTTGTTTATCTCTTTTACATGTAGTAGTTAGTATCTGCAAGTCTCAAACTCCCAACTTATCCCCTCCCATCCCCTTCTCCCCCAGTAACCATAAATTTGTTTTCTGTGACTGTGAGTCTCTTTCTGTTTTGTAAATAACTTTGTCCTTTTTTCAGATTCCATATATAAGTGATAGCATATGTCCCAACTGTTTTTATGTAGCTGAAATAACCGTTGAACTGAAATCAGACAAGGACAAGGTAAGAATGAAAAGTTGTGGACCAATGTCACTTATAAATACAGATGCAAAAGCTGTAGTGCAGAAAACCTGTGTAGCGTTGCTGAGTATGATGTTTTTAATGATGTTTGGAGTGAAGGGTAAGACTCCACGTAGATTATTAGCAGACTCTCTGATACCAGAGCAGTGTGGCAGAATCTCAGGTAGAGCTTTACCTAAATCAAGTCAAATGAACCTGGATGCATTCCCAAGCACTGGGCATAAAGCATGGATATTTTCTTCCTGATCTAAATTTTGTTAATCAAATTTCAACTTTGTGATCAGCTTTGCTGTTTACGAAAGGAATCTGTCAAATAAGAATTTTTCTTTGATGGGATCAAAAATTCTCAGAATGGATGAAAAGCAGGAGCTAGCTATATTGGGAAAGTTAGTACTTTTATTGACTTACGTGCCAAATAAAAATGCTATAGCTGCCAACTGACCGGTTTCAAAAGATGAGAAAACACTTATCATTGAGCCCAAAGTAAATGTTACCTCCAAAAGGCATTGTTACAATTTAATATCTTTGCTTTTAGCTGCACTTATAAGACTATATCCAGGGCATATAGTCTTACCAAGAGCTCCCATTGTATACGACTTCTCTTGCTTGGCAGTACAGAAAAAGAAATAGTTAGATTACCTCAAGACTTAGCTCTTTTGTAACAGCAAATGGAGTTTTGCTAAAGTCCTATCCACTTCAAATGGATCGATTTCATTTACAATATCCACAGTCAAAATAATTTTCAGATCAGTTTGAAAGTAAAAGTAAACACAAGCTTCATTTTCTTTAATAATCACTAACATATTCTAGCTTTATTTGACATCAATTGAAAGAATTCAATGAAAGATTCTACTGCATGAGAGAGACACACACAGAGAGGGAGACAGAGAGAGAGAAAAGGAATGTATGTCCTGGATAATAACATTATCTATTGTTATTTTTCATCATCACAGAAATAACTTTTTAAACAATAATATAAAAAAGTTATTCCTACATTTGGAAAGTGATGCACACTAAAATATGCCTCAAAGATCTGAGAGCTTGTAAGCATGTTTAATTTTCACTTTGTATTTAAATACTCACTTTGGAATAATGATATTCATTTCTGCATGCCTCTTGATTTACTCCAAGGAATTTAGCCCTCAAATCACTGTATTATTTTTATGGCTCTTTAAACAGAATATGAAATAAACACTTGAAAATATAGTAGCTGAATTTATCATTGACTTTCAAGTGCTTGTATGTATAATCAGAATAGAAGACTGAAATAAAGGTGTTGAAGTCACTCTGTATGAACATTTTCGCATACATACATATTCAAAGCTTTTCTTATGAAGAAGCCAAAATGCACTTTTTAAACTTTTCCTTCTTGCATATAATCTGTGACTGATAGTCATACATAATGATTCTTCACAATAGATACTTCACAGCTTCTGGAAATTTGCTTCTATTGTAAATGTTATATAGTCAAAGTCCAAGACCTTAGAGCATTGCTTTTTTTATATATGAAAAATATTTGTGGGCTACCCCAACCAAATGTTTACATTTTGATACAGGTATACCATTTCAGACTTCCAGTATATATTTTAAATTTCTGCCTTCCACAGCCAGGGACAAGAACAAATAAGCCTTTGAAGCAGTGAAACAGTTTGCTATCGAATTAACTTACTGATACTGCTTCAGAATAATTTAACTCCCTCGAACCAGAAGGTCCAACACTTTACCTTTAATCCTTTAAATTGAGTTTCATGCCACTTACTCAGATTTTGACAGGGCTTTACGGTGCAAATTTCTACATACTCCGTGTGAATATTGAGTATTTTGGGGGTGTGGCTGAAGAATACAGAATGTTCACTAGTGTTGCTTTGTGACTAATGGGGCATGACAGCAAATATCCCAGTGTGAGTGAGTTAATTAATATTTTGCAGTACTTAATGCATCGATTTCAGTTCGCAAGGCAGATTCTGCATGCAAATTAGTGTAGGTCCCATTATCCAGTGTCTCGATAGAATCCATGAAATGAGCCACAAGGAACTTCTACTGAACTATTACCATGTGCAATCCAGCTGCTTTACTGTAAATATTTTAAGGTACTACCTTGAAGTTTATATCAAATACTAATTAATTCATTTTAATAATTAGCATAGCGTTTATTATTTCCATAATACCAACTCAAATCTTTGAGTCAGATTTTAGATTAAAAAGAAAAGTTACACAGCATTTAACTATTAAAGTTTTTATTTTTAGCATATTTCCACCAGGGGGCACTACCCACATATAGTGTAAAAATCAGTCTCCTTTCTGAATTGTAAAGGTGTCTATGTGACAAATATCTGTCTCCAGATCATTTATTTTTAAGCCTAAAGGTTAAACCTTTGAGTCAAAATGCAGTGTTATATTTCCATCATATTTACCTCTATAATCTAGGCAGGCCATTTGGTTAGAAAATGCCCTTTATGAAATCATCAAATTTAGAATGCTTCACTTTATTTAAATCAGCAACTAAAATCCACACTATTGTGGATTGTGCTAGCAGGACTTAATTCATTATCTTCTGAATATTAAAGAAAATAATTTACTTAGTTGAAATTAGTAGATTAGATGTAAAGAATTGTTACAGTAAAAATCACAAGTGCTAATTCAAATAGATAAAAATAATTTAGGGATTTTATTGAGATAGACTGCATAAGAAAAATAAACTGTTAATAAAATAAATCCTACAGTCTAGTCATGCGGCCTCAGATACCTCTAGTTCCATTAATATTAAAATTCTGATTTATTATAAGCCATTTATATGATTACAGGAATCAAGTACTCTCTCACCATAAAGAAATACATTAAGTGCAGCTATAACTCCTAGAATTAAAATTATCCCCTATGTTTAAAAAAGTTGATTTTCAACTTCCATTTGGTTTTCCACTTTTAAGTCTATAAGAAAAATATTGTGTTGTTATGATTTTTGAAACAACCTAACTGAAACATTAATTTATTTAATCATGTTATTTAAAATAGTGGTGATTATTTCTGTGGTTTTAGTAAAAGATGATCACAGTGTACTACAAAAGTAGCAGAAATAGCCACAGACAGTCACAGTCCTAAGAGCAGATAATTGCATTGCTTGAAAGATCTATCTTAAGATAATAAGTAGAAAAACAGAAGTCTACAGCTTAGATCAAGAGAAGGTACCCCTTACAGTGTTAATCTCTTAAAAACTTAAAAGCCTCTATCTCTTTCAAATGACAAATCAGTTCTAAGTTTCTCTGTAAATCACCAGGCTGATAACCCTTTTGATTTCTTAATCTTCCCAGTGTTGCTGAAACTGTGGTTATGGGATTAACATGGTCTTGCAAGTTTCACGATTTAATCAATCAAAAATCGAGGACTTACTGAGCATCTCTAAGATAACCCCGCAAATTCCACTATCTAGAATTTGAACCTGAAACTCCTTCTAGTCCAACCCTCCTCCCTCGTTCCTGTTCTGCATGAAACTATTAGCGTGAAATAGGTGTGAGAAACAGCCACTTGCTTATTCAAACAAGCAGTCATCATTAACTTGAGGGGGTGTGAATGTATGTTTATCTCATATATTTTACATGGACAAGAACAGATTGGAAGGAAGATGGTGGAATATGGCTGTAAATTTCTGTACGTGTAGGTTAGTGAATTTAGAGAGCATTTTCTACTTACTCATCTGCTCCACATTTTTGAAGTCTCACAGTGTAACAAGCACTATGTTGTGCACTGAAGATATAATGGCAGATGAGACACAGTGCCTGTCCTTTTTTTTTTTAATTGAAGTATAGTCAGTTACAATGTGTCAACTTCTGGTGTCCAGCATCGTGCCGCAGTCATGCATATACACTCATAGATTCCTTTTCATGTTCTTTTTCATTAGAGGTTACTACAAGATACTGAATACAGTTTTGTATTTATCTATTTTATATAAAGTAGTTAGTATTTGCAAATATCAAACTCCCAATTTATCCCTTCCCACCCCTTTTCCCCTGGTAACCATGATTGTTTATTGTGACTGCGAGTCTGTTTCTGTTTTGTAAATGAGTACATTTGTGTCATCTTCTTTTTTTTCTTTTTAACTTCACATATGAGTGATATCACATGGTGTTTTTCTTTCTCCTTTTGGCTTACTTCACTTAGAATGACGATCTCCAGGTCCATCCATGTTGCTGGGAACAGCATTATTTCATTCTTTTTAATGGCCAAGTAGTATTCCTTTGTATAAATGTACCACAACTTCTTTATCCAGTCATCTGTCGATGGACATTTATGTTGTTTCCATGTCTTGGCTATTGTAAATAGTGCTGCTATGAACATTGAGGTGCATGTATCTTTTCAAATTAGGGTCCTCTCTGGATATATGCCCAGGATTGGGATTGCTGGGTCATATGGTAAGTCTGTATTTAGTTTTTTGAGGACTCTCCATACTGGTTTCCGTAATGGCTGCAGCAAACTACATTTCCACCAACAATGTAGGAGGGTTCCCTTTTCTCCACAGCCTCTCCAGCAAGTGATTGTCCTTGAAAGATGTGTTGGCAATGGATTCTGGGGAGCAAGAGGCAATGATGAGTTCACTTCTTTAAAAGTGGGTATTCCAACTGTCAAAAAAATAATCTTTCAGTGAGATGCTACGTGTTGACTCCATTGAGCACAACTTTTGATTAAAGAATTCTAGTCTTGAACTAAATTGGACGGAACTAATTGACATACAGATTCTGTCCTGGCCGCCAAAGTTTCAAATGCCTTCCACTCCCAACTCTCCACATCTCCATTCCTATGGCAAAAATGACTTTTGCCTCTATTTACACATTTATTTCAACATTTCTTTATACACTGTCATTTTTTTTACCTCTTTGTGAACTGATATATTATATGTAATGTCTGCTAGTTCTGGTTGTCTCATGAGTGAAATAAAATCTCTAACATGGGTTTATTTTTACATCTTTACAAGAGTCACGATTTTACCATTTTTGGAAAATTATCATTTAACATGATTCATAGTTGGATCGGACATGAGAGTTTGGATCTCAGCAGTTTGCAGGTACAAGGCACCAGAATTCATGGGAGCAGATGAGAACTCCCAGGGAAACTGGACTTAGCAGGAAAAGAAGGATGAAAATAGAACTTTGAGGAAGGCTGTAATTCAACAAGTCAGATTTTGGAAGGGTTCCCTTACATCAAACATTTTTTCCCCACTTGATTCACTTTTCAATTCAGATTAAGTTTTCTGGAGTAGAAACACATTGTTAGAGCAATTTAGAGTGTCAGATTTTAAAAGTAAAATTTGCAGAGCAGAGCACATCTAGAACAGCAGTTTTCAATCTTGGCTGCACGTTGAAATTATCTGTGAGCTTTTAAAGTGCTGGTACTTCTAATTCCATCCCCAGAGATTTTCATTTACCTGATTCAGGGCAGGGGTCTGGGTCTGGGATTTTTTCAAAATGTCCCTCTGTAATTCTTGTGTGCAACCAAGACTGAGAGACACTGATCTAGGAAGGGATAGTGAAGATGCTCAGGGCCACAGAAGAGATGAGGAGGAGGCTTTCAGAGTGTGGTGTGGAGTGGGGAGTGGAAGGAGTTAGTCCCCAAGGAAATGTGGCCATCTTCAAATGTTTGAAGGGGTGTCAGGCGATGCTCTATTTTGCTTCATACATATAGAAATAGGAAGTTCAGTGGAGGTTGTTTAGGCTTATTCTAAGGAAGAATCATCAAACAATTGAAATATATTAAAATGTTAGAGGGTGCTTTGAAGAACAGTGAAGCCAACACTTGAGCATTGGGGACGACTGTCAGAGCTCTTTCTCTGGTACAACATTGTAAATGTGTCCGAATCTGTCATCTTCTTCAAAAATGATAAGTGACTACACTTAATGGCACTGTGAAAAAAAATTGAAATATCCTATTGAATATATTCATTACCCAGGGCATTTAATACATACATACATTTTTTTCCTGATAAATCTAGAGTCATAAGATTTCTCTTTCTTGAGGTCAAGATGGAGTCACCCCCATAATACAAAAGCATCTCAAGCAGCTCCACATCACGGGTTTGCAAAAGGCTCTGGGTTAGTGGCTTGCCAGTTATGCTATGCATAACCTCAAAGTTTTCAGACTCCACGTGTAAGTGAGGTCTTGCAGTATCTGTCTTTCTGTGTCTGGCTTATTTCACTTAGCAGATTCCTGTAAGTTCATCCATGTTGTTGCAAATGGTAGAATTTCCTTCTTTTTTAAGGCTACGTATGATTCCATCATGCATTCACACCACACTGCCTTTAGACCTTCTTCCATCAATGGACACTCAGTCTGCTAAGCTGTTGCCATATCTTGGCTATTGTGAATAATGCTACAGTAAACATGGGCTGTGGTTACCTCTTCCAGAAACTGTTTTCATTTCCTTTGCGTAGGTCCCCAGAAGTGGTGTAGCTGGATTTTATGGTTCTTTTCCAAAAAAATAAAAATTAAAATTAGATTTGTGAGTTTTTAAAAAAAAAAGTAATGAGAAGATTCATGGTAAAGCAGATAGAAAAATGCATGGTGATTGCACAGATTGGCAACAGGGGAAAATGGACTGCTATTATTTCATGAGTCTAGTTTTGCGGGATGAAAATTCCTGTGTGGATGGATAGTGGTGACGGGGAACCAGCAACGTGACTGTACCTAACGGCTTGTTTTCTGTTTGCACTTTCTACAAGCCTCTCTCTCTTAATTGAAGATTGTGGCTTATTTTCTTAACAGAATCAGCTTTTGTAGTTCAGTTCTGTTGCTCTTTGATCTGAGCTCAGTTGAGAGCGACTAACAAGATTTACACTCCATCCAGAGTAAGACACACTAGACCCGCACTCCAGGCTTGGTATCTATTTTATTTTAGTTTAAGAAAATTTAGTTTGAGTCTTCTAGAAGGCAACTTTTTTTTTAACTGAAATATATCTGCTGATAAAAAAAAATTGGAAGCAACCATTTATATCCTGGACAACTTCTTTCAGAACCTCTATTTCCCTTGTCTTTATCTTCCATGACATTTTTATGATATGGGGAATTCATCTACCATTTAAAAACTCATCCTACTTATTAGTTTTCCATATATAACATGCTCTTGTTCATTGCTACCTACTTTGAAAGTCTTTCAATCTCATTTCTGGCTTCTTACCCTCCCTCCTCATATCTTCCTGCCTGTCCCCTTACCCTAAAGCTCTCTTTTTCTTCTTTCTCTCCAATAAACTTGAGAATTCAGTTTTCAGTTGTAATTGAGTAGTTCCTAACTTACCATCTTGTAACTATCATGTGCTACCCTCTTTTTACGTTCATTTAACCCTTACCTTGGAGAAGCAGGGCATTACTAATCTTTCTGAAACTGGTGTCTCATTTATAAAAATGAAAAGCATAATAGTACCTGCATCATAGGATTGTTGAAAATCAAATGAAACAGTGCATTCATCGTGCTTTTTAAAGTACTCTGCACAGGGTGAATATACCAAAGACGAGACCCGATCATTGCAGGGGCTGGGGCTTTAGAGATGTCACCATCCTAATGTGAATTCCTCATTGCCTTCTGCGCAGCTCATAAGACTGTTTTTCTAATGGGATTTACTTCAAGTCTCCTGATTTATTACGTCCTGTATCCTAAAAAGAATCTTTCTAAAACACCATTTTCATCATTTTACTCCACTCTGTAAAAAAGTTCAAAAGAGCTCCAATTTCTGATTTTTTTCAAGTATTACTACCTAATTAACATTCTTTACTGACTGTTATGGACTGAATGCTTGTGGCCCCACCCCCATTAGTGTATTGAAGCCTTACTCCCCTCATGTGATGGTATTTGAAGAAAGAGCCTTGGAAGGTAATTAATATTAGATTAAGTCAATGATGGGACACTCAGCATGGGTCTGTGAACTTATAAAGAGAGAAATCTCTCTCTCTCTCTCTTTTGTCTCTTTCTCCAAGTGAATGCACAGAGAAAGGGTCATGGGAAGACACTTAAGAACTTGACTATTTGCAACATAAAGAGAGAGCTCTTGTCAAGATCTAGATTGGCCAGTAATTCCATGTTCTTGATCTTGGGCTTCTCAGCCTCCAGAACTGAGAATAAATGTCTGTTTTTTAAAAGCCATTTCATCTGTGATATTTTGTGTGTCAGCCTGAGATTACTAAGAAAATGATCATAGTGGTACTTCCTGAATTTTAATGTCCCGTTATGAGAAATTCTAGCATATGCATATTTGATCTTTGTAACTTTTTGGTATTTTCAAATTGCATTCCCGAGTAAGTTCATCTTAAGCCACTACCATTGAGAATAATTATGTGAAATAGGAACCAGTGGTTAAGAAGGCAAGAATGGAGATGAAGTGTGACACAGAGCAGATTAGATATTGTGTTTGTATGTAAAAGAGCTAGGGGGGTAATCAAGTAAATAGAGTCAGAATAGCTCAGATTCTTGCATTACATTTTTTAATATTTTAAGAGAGAGAGACAGAAGACTCATTTAAGGAATTCTAATAGGAATCCACTGTAATAAATTTGCTCATTTATTGACTGAGAAGTAGCTAAAACTATATAAAACAGGGTACTGAGAAAGGAAAATGGATGAAAACTAATAAACAGAAAAATAAAACTTTCACTGATATTGAGAAGAGAAAGTTGAATGCCATTTATTTCAAAATTGAAGGCAGACAGAATTGTAAGCATCATTTTCAAGAATAAACAGTTTTCAGTTAAACCACGAAACATGTTTTCTTTTTATTTAGAAATTTTATATTTATTTGAACTTCACATATATATGAAGCTGAAAAGCCTAATTTAACATACATTTCATTATATGCTTTTGTGTATACAGAAAAAGGAAAAACAAGCAAATAAACTGCTTAAATTATGATTAAATTTTCAGAGTCTGAATCATTTTTCAGTTTATGCACATTGTTGGTGATTTTTTACATCATCTTATCTGGGCTGTCATCAGTTCTTTAAAAATGCCCATAAAAATACTAAACTTAATTGTGGTGTGGGCTCAAAGCAGGATTTACAGTAGTGAAGAGCTGGCCTATTTTCCATTCCTGCTGGAGCAGTGTTAATAAACATCTTATCACCACATTACTCATCCCTTTGTCACTACCACTGGGTTTCTAAGGGTTCACGGATGACTTCACGTCACCTCTTGGACAGTTTTATATGTTGAAGCACAGTGGGCTGGATCTGATGCTAGTGAGTCCAATACCTGAGCGATTCTCCAGAAATGAAAATTAACGAAACTGTTGCCTTTCCGCACCAATTGTAAGGTGTTCATTAGAAGATGCAGCCCAATTTCAACAAGTTAAAACATTTAGAAAAATGTGCCTTAGTATCTACGAACTTTGGTAGATGTCACTGCAAACTTTCTTTCCTCTAAAATAGTCCATCCTTCTCCATCTCTGGTTGTTGTTGAAATTCTAGACTTGAAAACAGTTCCAAGCAGAGAAGACAAAAGGACTGGTGTGCAAGAAAGTCAGAAAATAAAAACGCTTCTGGGTGTGCCTGTTATTTATAACAAAGCCAATAGGTCATTGAAATTGTTAGGGGGGACCCATGATGTGTGGGGGGTGAGGGGTACAAAAGGGAAAGATCATTCCTTCACCAGTTACTACAGCCTCAGCATTCTGTGGATGTTTCACATCTTTTGCTAATTTCTTCCAAATAGCCTTATGTGAGAGGAGTCATGCCCATGTGTGGTAATGAAACAGGTGTACATGGGTTGAGTCATCACCCTTGTGGCTAACACGGTAACACAGTGGAAGTGTCAGTACCAGTGTTAGATGCTCAGACCCACACATTATGCCCCTATGGCTGAGAGCAGTGCTTCTTAATCTGTCTTATCTGATGAAGACTCGTTAATTATTTCTACAACACATGTCCATTCTTAACTTTTTTTATTACATTGATTTTCCAGGGATGAGCTGGGAGAGAGACAGGGGCTTCGTTTGAAAACCCCCCTGGGTAGAGCTGCAAAGCACATCCACCCCCTCTTCTTATAATGGTTAACACATTTTTAATGCATTTTCAACGAAGATAATGAAATCCACACTAAAGAAAGAGGTAGTATTAAGATTGTGAAAAGATGTTTTAAGATATCAATTGTATGAGGGTCTAATCTTTCACATCATGTAATAAAAAATAAACTGATAAAGGTAAAGAGGAAAAGTGTACATGAAAGAGATGGATGAAGAGAGAGCTGTGCCAGACTGCAGCGTAGACAGGAGTGACTGACCACCTGTCACTGACTTGGTGAGGATCAGACAGCTATGGAAAAGTGAGCTGAAAATAATGATGATTATTATCATCATTATCACGGTCAGCATAGCTATATGAATATTCACTATGTGTCATGCACAATGCTGTGTACCTTAAAAACATGAGCTCATCTAATCCTCTCAACAAAATTAATAGTGAATAATCAAGTTTCATAGAAGTGTTAAGTAGTTGGATAAGTGGGGGCATCAGGCAGGTAAGGTGGAGGAGAGAGATGATGATCTAGACGATGCTGGCATGCCCACTTCCAGCATAAAGGAACTTTACTTCCTCTGAATGAGAGCCAGCAAGAAACTGGTTAGAATCTGACAGCTGCAACTGCGTAGTAGTGACAAGGACCTAACCAGTCATGACCCGATGCTCCCTGTAATATAATCAGCATTGCAGTTTAAGGTCCCCTCAATGGGTCTTTCTGTGTGCATCGTGGGTAAAGACATGCACAAAAGGGGATGAGCATGCCTTAGCACTCCTGGGGGAAGAGTCCACAGTTAATCAAGAGACCACCTGTAGGCGAGGGTATAAGAGAGGGGACCCAACAAAGGCCACTGCTACCTGCCCTTGGAGCAGCACACCTCCCACCCTTGGAGGTATACTTTCCCCTTTAAACTCTTTCACTACACAAAGCTGCTGTCTCCCATCTGAATTCTTATTTTTCGGTTATGACAAGAACTGGGGTCTTATTTTCCCTCCCCTTTTGGGGGTAACAGAAGCTCTTATCCAACTTAAAAAAATAGCAAAAGGAGAAAAATTCTTCATTGTCAGATATGCTAAAGAAAATGTATTATTGTTCTCACAACACATGGTAATGATTACATCGCAGTTTGCGGGAAAGCTCAGTATATGCCTCCCTGACTCAAAGGGCTTTCAGTAGCGGCTCCATGAATTCTGAATGCTTGATTATCAGGTGAAATATCTGGGAAGAAAGACCTCATGGATTTTATCCCAGTCCCTGAAATTCCACGTGCTGTTCTCCAGTGGCTTGGAGAATAAGATCATTGAACGGGAACAGACTTCACATCCTCTCGTGGGAAAAGATCTTGAGACCTACTTACAGGATTTTCTGGAGCCACAGGAGGTTCACAGAGTACCTCACAAATACTGGGAAATCTCTCGGTTCATTTTTACTGTGCGATTTTTATATATTTTCACATACTTTGTGGATATGGGTTTAAAAAATAGGAGTACCTTATCAGGGAAAATACAAAACACATTCCACCCACAACTTTGGAAATCAGATTAGTGATTCATCCACCCTGTGCTCTGCCCTAAGTAATGTATTGGGTGCTGGGTGACATTTAAATGTTCAAACCACTTCATCTCTGCCTTCAGGGAACTTGCAACCCAGCACCAGTCTCTGGGGCAGGAGAGAAAGATGAGTCTAAGAAGATCTGTGAGAACTCTACTGTTTCCATTTTAGAATCTTACCTTAGCTCTACTGGCTGCACTTTATTTTGCTTGGAATGATTCAGCCCAACTCTCATTTTAATGGTGTGTGTCTAGGATTCACCATCAATTGTTCTTATTAATTTTGTAGCTTGGTGGTGAACATTCACATCTACTTTGGAAACATAAACAAAACTTAATGAATGTTTAAATTGAACCATGACCTTGAAGGGCTTGCACAATATGAACAATTTGTAATTTCTATATTGAACTGTATCTTAATAGAAGCAAAAACATCTGTACATAAAAGATAACCTCGCATTCCCAACATACATCATTTGATGGTAACAACATATAATAGACACCTACACCGAGTTAATGACAATCATTTGTTTCCTTAAAGATGAGAATGCTTCTTGGCAGGAATAAATGTTACCATGAAATTATGTTTCCCTAAATTATTGTTGCTCGCTTTTAATTAGTACTTAACTCACTTATTCCATGATAATCTATTATTTCATGGATTACAGGCTGTATCTGATTCATTAAGACTGCTCTATTAATAGCCTTGAATGTAGTCTCTGACCTTAACACCCCAACTTCCCTCTTCACACCACAGGCAATAAACATTTAAAATTATTCTAAAAGCAAAAGCTGTGCATAGTATTTTTCATGCTATAAGATACTTGAAACAATAATCAATTAAATGCAGTAAGTTTTTATTCAAAATTAAATTTAGACACAGAATTATATCAAGTAAGAGGACCTGAGGGTAAGAAGAGGTCAAGAGAAACTATGTACCAACTGGAATTGTACTCTTTCATTGGCAAGCTTAAGTATACATATCATATATATATTTACATATGTAGACAAAGAGTGTCACCTACCATATCAGTCAACGTAGGATGCTGTGGCCATCAAGCCATCAACCACTGTAGCCACCCCCCGTGGTGCCCCCTGAGGGGACTCAGGATGGAAATGAACAGGATAGCTAAGGCAGATAGCAAAGGAGTGATTTCAGTGAGCCCAGACTCTTGTATATTTCCACGCATAGAAAGGTGCTAAATTTGTTAACTTGAGATGTCTGGTTTTCTTTCATTAATAGTAATCTTTTGATGTTCTGATTACCTGGTTTTTGCAAAAACTTCTGTGTATCCTGCCTCCTCCGTAGTCTCTTCAGAACGGTCCCTCAGAGCTATCTGAGAGGCTGTCTCCTGGGCTTAAGGCCTCCACTGAATAAATCAGTAAATCATAATTATCAATTTTTAGGTGTGCATTTTTTCAGTTGACACCTATATGGATTTATATATGAAAGTGTGTAAAATTTATGTATGATGAATATACATGTGCAAGCCCATCATGTGCACATGCATATATATACACACATGCTCACATCCATCTATGTATGGATATGTATGTTGTAGGGGAGCAAAATTTGCCACCCGAAAGTATATCTTTGGCATGTGGGTTATTTTGAGCTAAAAACAATCAAGGCTCCAAAGATTCAGGAAGTCTTTTTCCTTCCCTCACTGTACCTGTCTAAACACCATAGGTAGAGGACCTAATCCATGAAGGGAGCACCACCATAGAGCACAGGTGAGGATGAATAGGGAGGAGCCTAGCAAAGTCCGTTTGTTAAAATTCCTCTCTGCGTTCCATTGTCTCTGCCTGGCTTAGCAAACATTTGTTTACCAAACATTTGCTTTTCCAACTTCATGTGAATTACCTTCTTTCTTTTTGAAATCCCAAACCGCAACCCCCCAAACCCTCTTCTGTCTTTAGCTAAAGATGATATTTAAGGCGTTCAACTGGAGGGCTTCGGCCACTGTAGTGAGCTACGTAGCTTTCCTGAGTCTTTCCCATGCATGTTTTCTATTAAACTCTTGTTTGATTTTGCTTTAGTAATTGTAGCATTTCCACATTAGAAGAGGCTTTTAATCTAGTCCAAATTATTAGGAAGTCTTTTGGATCTCTCCTAAAGAGATTTCTGCCCACCACTCACAATCCCACCAGTGATACAGAAAGACATGGGGGGAGAGGATGGCTGAGCCCCAGGTCTCAGCTGAGTCCCTAGAAGACACCCCACCAACAGTGGGTCCTTGGCTCATCACAAGGAAGAATTCATGAGCGAGCCACAGTTGAGAAAAGGTAGATTTATTCAGAAAGATACGTACTCCATAGCAGAGTGCAGGCTGTGTTAAAAGGTAGGAGAAAGGCCATGAGGTGTGGGGGTTGTTGGTTTTTAGGGGCTCAGAACTTCATACACTTACAGGTGGGAGGATTATCCTGGCTACTTTGGGGAAGGGGATGTGATTCCCATCTCTCACCCTTTGACCTTTTATGACCAGCCTTCAACCTGTCCTGGCACCTGCAGGAGGACCATTTAACAGCTGTTGTATTTCAATGAGCATCTATTGAAGCTAAAGGTCCAAGTCCTCCAGCATCTTGGTGTTAATGGCTGCGTCATTCTTTTAATGGTTTTGCCTTGTCCACTCTCCTCCTGTCTCACCACCACACATGGCCTTCAAATGTTTAAAGTCAGTAATTATGTTCCCTTCTTTGTCTAAATATAACCTGTATCATCAACTGTTCATTGTGTGACTCACTTTACAGGCCCCCTTGATGTCTGACTTAGTTGCCTTCTTGGGCACATTGTTTAATTGGTTCATAACTCTTTAACATGGAACTTGTAAGTCAACCAAATGCTTTGGTTTGGCTTCAGAAGGGAAGGGGACAGGGCACAGCCATTAAAGGCATGACACAGCCATCAACATCAAGATGGCAGGAGAATCAACTCCCAGTAGGACTTAAGGCCCAATATGGCAGGAGATTTGACTTTGAGTAGACATTGAGCTTCATTATATGCTACTATAATATGTTCACACAGTAAATGGCACTTCCTCAGGTGCCATGACACTTTCAAGGCTGACCATAAAAATACAAAATTGGGCAATGGCCCAGTTCCTGGGAATCTCAGCCTTTTCCCCAAAGTAATTGGAACAATCTTCCCACTTGTTAGTGTATGAAGCTACACAACCCATAAAAACTAACAACTCCGCACCTCACAGCCTCTCACTCCCTGGCCTTTGGAGACAGCCTGTACTCTATCTATGGAGTGTGTATCTACTTTTGCTTTAAACACCTTGTGGCCTTTCTCCTGCCTTCTGAGATGGCTTCAATTCAGTCTATGGTGTGTTCCTCTCTCTGAATAAATCTACTTTTACTCAACAATGGCTTGCTCTTGAATTCTTTCCTGTGTGCCCCATTTTTCCTGTATCAAGTGTCCCTAGAAACTACTACTTGCTTTGGGTTTTCCATGAATATTTCATACTGCTGACTGTTAGTATGGCTTGTATCAAACAAAAGTCTTTCACATACATTTACGCCAAGCCAAGATCTTCTCATTTTGCTGTTAAGAGATGAGCAATGAACAAAGAAGAGAGAACAGAGAACAAAGAGATGGCATCTGAGAAGGAAGAGCGGGTTCAGCACCAATGCATCAGGGAGGCTGCCCAAGGAAGGGGCTAGTGTCCATTCACACTTACAGGGTTGACTTCAGCACACATGAGCTGATCTAACGCAGATGTTAAGAGATGAAGGAGTGAGCAGAGTAAGTATGAGAAATTCCTTCAAGCTTTTGGAATTAAAGAGCAGGGGAGGAAGCAGTTCTGAGGGGAAAAAATTGCTCTTGTAGTTTGTTTTGGTTTTGTTTTGCTTTTTCTCAGGCAGCGGAGACAGGGAGCAAGTTTCTAGGTAAGGAGCAGATGTAGGGTTACGCTGCCTTCTTTCCTGGTTATAGCTGTTGGTGTGCTGACAGTCTCTGGGCACTGAGATAAGCATCCTGAGAGTGAGACTGGTTCCCATTTGGCTTCTCAGCTCCGTGTCATTCACAGAATAGGCACAACACAAATATTTGTTGAATCGAATTGTGTCATTTCTCCCAATGGGCATATTTCTTCCAAGACTGCTGTGAGTAATTCTGCCATCCCAGCAGCAAATTTGTTTCATTTGTTTCTACCGTGGTCTGCAACAAATAAAACTAATATGAAGTAGAAAGAAAAGAAAATGAAAGAAAGAAAAATAACAGAAACACATCAGCAAATTTTTGGATTTTGGATGTTCTTTAGCAAATAGGATAATATATCAAGTTGAGAGACAGGAAAGACCATCAAGGGAATGAATGCAATTGGAAAAGTAAGGGGGGGGTGAGGACTGAGCCGTGGGGCACTCAGGATTGAGAGGTGAGTCAGGAGGACAATTAAAGTAGTTTGAAGTGAGTAGCCTGTGAAAGGGAATAAACAAGACAGTGTGAAACCCTGACGGTCCAAAGAAGGGCGTACATACAGAGGAAGAAATGACCACAGGTCAAACCCTGCTCTTCACTCAAGTAACATAACTCAAAACTGACCACTAGATTCATCAAACTGGAGGTCGTCAGTGACATTAAAATCAAGCCCCAGAATCTCTAGATACCGCATCCCGTTGTAACAAAGACTGTGTTCTGTTCTTACAGTGCCTCTGAGATTGGGTTGTATGCCTCCTGTTTTGCCTTTCAAGGACTAGACATCGTATTCTTATCAATAGTAGTATCTGCATTATTCATAAATTCATAAGCTGTTGAGATTCTGCACTGAATAAGGGACTCATAGAATTTGCTTTCAGGGAGCTTAGAGTCTGTGGAGAAGTCACTCAGCCACATCCTATCCACATATCCTTGTATGTTTTGCACAAAGAATCTTTTTTTTTTTTGGAGGTGTTGTATGGCTTTGTGTTGTACTCCTTTCAAATCACAATAAGAAAACGTGGCAAAGTCATAGCCCGTTACGGCAATGCCGTCTCTCTAGCCAACAGGGTTACAGAACGAGCATGTCAACTGACCACGACCATGAGATCTGAGGGGACGTCTAGGGATAGACTTCCAGGAAGGATGCTCAGGTATTAAAAAGAGATCAATGTGAAGAAAGGAGTCTCTTTCCTGGACTGGTATCATTGATGAGGTTCAGGACATGCGACCCCCATATACAGAAACTTGGCATATGACATTTTTTTAAGCTGAAGGATTTTGGGAAAAGAGCAGAAACAGGAAGGCTACACTGACATCCCCCCTCCCTGCCCCAGCCCTTCTTCCCTGAAACAGGTCCTAAAACCCTCATGTGAGAGGCGCCCTCCCTGTTCCCGGAGGAAAGGAGCATCCTTATACTTGAAAACAAAGGGATGTCAAGAAGAAACCAAACAACAGTCAACATTTTACTACAATTATCCCCCACTTCCTAACCTATCATAGCTCCACGTGACTGCCCATTCTTCACCAAACCCCACATAAAATATGTGGGTCTCTTTCTCGGGGTCTTTATTTCTTTAGGAAGGCTCTCTTTGTTAGAGAAGGCAGGTAGCTAGATATGAGCAGAGAAAGGGGGACACAAGCAAATGGCAGAAAATGATACATCTTGTGAACAATGGGGGTTCTTGGACAGGCCAAGAAAAACAGGATACACTGGACTCATTAAAAAACTACACCTTCTGTGCTGATCAGTGTCCTGGAGGCAGAAGTGTGGGACAGGACAGGAATCCCCACCATTTGAATGTAACCTTTCGATCATTATGACCTCATCCAACTTCCCAATCAAGAATAAATAAGGATGAAAAATCCCTTCTTCACACCTGGGAAGGTAGAACTGGGATGGAAGTCAGGAAGATGACCCCAAACCCCTCCCCACCAATGAATCCTGCCCGTTCATTTTTGCACTCATATAACAAGCTTGCCAAGGACCCTCGGGGCAGCCACCCACCGGGTCTGCCCGCTCCTTCCTTGAGAGCGTACTACCCATCCCTTAATAAGTCCTGCTTTGTTTTCTTAACCTCTGCATCTTGTCTCTGAATTCTTTCGGTAACAAGACAAGAACTTCTCTCCTGCAATACCTTGTCACATAAAATTTATATTAAATAAACTTGTATGCTTTTCTCCCAGTAATCTGAGAGCCATGAGATGATGAGTAAACTATTACAGAAGGAAAAGTCAAAATGGCATTGGAATTTAACTGGAAGTTGTCCTGAGTACACATAACATTTTGTTACTTGAGCCACTAAACTCTTTCCTGGGTGGGAATTAGCTGGCAGCCAAATACCTTCTGATATCCATATTTTAGCCTCAATAAAAACATTTTCTTTTCCTTGGAGGATACCTAGGAAAAGCGATGAGGGAAAAAGAAGGTAAGTGAGCTAAAGAGTAAAAGTAATAAAAGTGTAGTTGTCAAAAAGACAGTTAAACATAATATATTTGATACATTGCAAAATATGAAACAAAACAAGGTAAAATAGTGAAACCAATTCTGAAAACCAATTACAAGCACAGATGACTTATGACAGCACATTTCTATAGCTCAACTGCCGGTCATCTTTCAAAGAAGGAATCATGCATTGGGGACACCCACCACAGCATTTGGATAATGGATTCCAGTGTTAACCTGGAAATATAACGTTTGGATTCATTAAATAAAAGCAATGGAGTTCATTAAATTATAAAGCAAGTCCTCTAGTGACCAACAGCCACCAGACATGTTCATTTACAAAGACGCTTTTTTGAAGCATGTATGACTTAATGTAAATTCAAAATTAATGCAGACATGGGCTTGGGAAATGGCCTTCAACCTAGTTCAGTTAAAGCATAGAGGCAGGTTTGTTAAGTCAAAATTAACCTATGACAAGAATCTATCTTGGACCTATAAGGAAAATTGAATACATTGGGAAAAGGCACATGCCAAAAGTAAACACACTTCAAAGAGGAAAAAGAAAACATAAGGTGGAGAATTATAAAGTAGCCCAGAGTGGTGTTTCTCATGGAAACTGACTCTTTAATGTCATTCAAATTCTAGTTTTAAGTCTTGCATTTCAGCAGGAAAGCTTTTCCACTTGTACATCATAGCATACCACTTTTAGGAAGCCTGCAAGGGTTGTGTGATGATGTGGTCTTAGTGTAAAATCAATTTTAGGAGAAAGAAGTTTAAAAAAAAATTGCCATTTAGTTTCACTGTCCAAAGATTTCCATCTTGATTGTGTTAAGGGGACGATGAAAATATACTTTTAGACTTTAAGATAAATATTTTTAATCTTAAGCAACTTCTAAATGGCTGGTAATAAATAGCAAGATTATAGCAGTGGATTTCAGCCTATGATGGCTCACAGTAATGAACCCACATCGGGAGGTGTGATGTGTGATGGAAAGAGATGGCTGAGTCACAGAGCCACAGGTGATGCAGCTAAAATCCACAACACTGAATATTAGGAAAAAAGACAGATTTTTAGAACATTCACTTTATGATTCAGCAGGAACACTTTAAATAGGTAAGAATAAGTTTACCTTCAATCTCTGTCCTTTTAAAAGGATTTCATTGTTCCCCATTCTCATTTTTAAATTTGGTTGATACTAAAAGATTATATAGTCCTTTGAACAAAGAGAGCAGAAGCTTCCCAGGGCATTCTGTACCCGAATACCAACCAGCCCAAATCGGACAAGGTCACAGTGAAGGGGGAACAATTAAATGGCCACATTTAGGCTAACAGATGGCTTATTCTTATGCTTGCCCTTAAAATGGTCAACTGACCTGCCTGATCAGTTGCTACTCACAGTTCCAGGCTCACTGTTAAAACTAAAACTATTGATCTTACTGTTTCTACTTCAGTCCAGTATCAGAAGCTATAATCATGCTTGGTCTCTGAGTTGATCTCCAGGGAGAAGGTCACAGAACAGTAACCTTACAAAGTAGCCTAAATACCAAGAAGACTGCACCTTGAGTGCTTATGAGACAAAGAGATCGAAAAGGTGACAACTGGCTTCCTTAGAACTGGTCACCTGGAGGCATCATGATGCCTCTCTAAGTCTCCTGATGAGAAAATGACTCTGTTGACTGTTCCCGATGCTTTATTGTTTGAACTATGGCTCTGTAACCACCCCACCCCACCCCATCCCCAAGGTGGGCTCCAGTTGTGAAGGCACCAGCCTGCTGTGAGTCCCCTTTGCCCTGCACAGTAGTAAAGCTTCCTCTTTCCTTCTAAGCTCTGAGACCTGATCTCTGAGTTATTTGTCTCATCAGGGAAGGGGCTGATCTTTTGGCAACAACTCTTGAGTTTGCAAAACACATTTTTTTCATTTAAACCTATTTGTGCTCAATAAATTGAGGTACTAAAAATTGCACAATTAACTAGAAAATTTGAAAAATAAGACTATTCTAAGCAGTGAAAAATATGCCTCTCAGCTGGATATCCTAATTACCGATTTTTGACTATTTCTAAAAAGGGCAAACCGAACGCCAGAGTCCGATTCATTTAGCCAGCTTCCCCACATTCTGGAAATCAGCAGGAACTAACTGATCTGTTCAAAGTAAAGGTAAGGTCTAAGTGAGTCTGAATTTTTGAGTAGCTAGAGGCTGGAAAGTCTGATCAATCCATGGAATGATTTGATTACCATTGCAGTTTGTTTGACTAGAGAAGAAATTGGTTATTGTTTTGGTCAAAACTTTGAACCGATCACGTTACTTTCTCTTCCATTTTGCATCTATGTGAATTAGTACTAAGTGATTAATTTCAAATGGAAATACACGAGCAACACTTGGGAAAAATAACGCAGTGCCACCCTCAGTGTACTTAGGAAATCAGGTGACCTTCCTGACAACTAACATATAATTTAGAATAAAAAAAAAACAACAAAAAAACAAGAAATATATGATTAAGTATATTCAAAAACTGAAAAAGCCTTGCATGTCTATTGAAATGTAAACACCAACAATTCAAGTTTTGCACATAATTTAGACCTTGAAACTGACAGCATAAGTGTAATAAAATGACTGTCTAGCTTGAAAGATGGAGTAACTGCAAAAAACCCCCAGGATTTTGGAAGATGTAGGGGAAGTAAACTAGCTTCTTTCCATGTGCTGCCACATGAGGGTTAATAAAACAGAAACAACAGAGGCACTTTTAGAACATGATTCTGATGCAGTGCTCATAGACAACTCATTTTACTGAACAATTTAAGTGTGATGCCCAGAAGGCAGAGCAAAAATATCTATTTAAATGGTCAATCCTAAAGGCTAGGTACAAAAAGGAAACAAAGAGAAGAATTCAAAGATAGATGTTTAGGACTTTATTCTTCTAACTGCCAAACTGCTACAGGTGGCAGTCAATATTATTTAATTGTTTATTCTCCAATGTCTATAAGAATCTGAGTCACAGCACACCAAGAATAAACATGGTGTGAAAGGAGTCATTGTGTGTGTAAACATATATATGTACATATGTACATGCATGTATGTGTGTGAATATCGGAATATACACACACACACACAAGTACATATGCATGTATATATGTGGGTGCATATACGGGTATATATACACACATACATATATATGCATATATAGGTATCTGAATTGTGAATAAAAAATACTGTAAATCATATCAGTAAACAAAGAAGGCTGAAGCCATCAAGTCATCAGCGCCTGCCCCACCTCCTAGTGAGGACATCCCTGCAGCCCAGCCTCTGCAGCCACTCACAGTGGTGCACCCTGAGGGGACTCAGAATAAGAAAGGACAGGACGCTGGCCCTAGATGGCTATGTGCTTGTCAAAGGAATGAATTCAATGGGCCCAAATGTTTGCTTCCTCCCCTACATAGAAAAGCACTAAATTCTTTAACTGGAGATGCCTGGTTTTCTTTAGGTAACAAGTGACATTTTAATGTTCCAACTACCTGGTCTTTGTTGTAAAACTCCTATATATCCTGGCCCCTCCCCTACCATTTTGGAGCAGCCCCTCAGAGCTATCTGAAAGGCTGTCATCCTGGGCTTAAGTCCTCAGAAATGTCCACCAAATAAAACATAACTCTCAGCTTTTAGGCTGTGCATTTATTTCAGTTGACAGAATATAGGAATAGATTCACAGGTACGTACATACACATGCATATATATGAGTGTGGGTAAATACAGGATTTTATATATAATCTAAAATGGAAGTGGTAACTTTTATGGACTGAGTATTTCTGTCCCCATCCAATTTCATTCATATTTTGAGACCTTAACCCCCAATGTGATGCTCTGAGGAGCTGAGGCCTTTATGTTTAGTGGAGTCAACAGTGTGTGGCCCCTATGAGGGGATGAGAGACCTTACAAATCTTTCTCAGCATGCAAGCTTCCAAGAAAGGCTCACGAGAAGGCAGCTGTCTACAGTAAAAGCCAGGAGGGGGAAAGGTTCTCACCTTGAACCCAGTCTGCCAGCACCTTGATCTTGGACTCTCCAGACTCCAGAACTGTCAGAAATAAGTGTCTGTTGTGTAAGCCACACAGTTTGTGGTGTTTTGTTATAGTAGCCCAGCTGAATGAGACTAGTAATTACACAACTTGAGTTTCTCCTCCACTTTGTTTTCTGTACAGAATGAAAGGATTTTTTTTTTAAAGACAATTGAAAGAATATAACTGAGATGCATTAGATCTGAACTCTAGGACTAGCATTTATCTATCCATGTGATACATTATTATTTTTATATTTTCATTTTACTTACCTGTGAATGAAAACTTGAAATACATAAACTTTAAAGTAACTTTTTGCTTTAAAGTGTTTGATTTAATGGGTACCATCGATAGAAAATCAATTAGAATTTTTTAAAAATTCTTAGGTATAACAGAATGTGTTGGCTTGAGCTTATAAAGAAAAGAGTTTCACAAATTTCACCAAATATCATAAAATTAGTTATAATTTGCTTCATGTTCTTCCTTTTATTCTGCCATGTAGAAGTACTTATATGTTTGGTTTTAAGGTAATAGGAGGCTGATAAATAGCACCTTTGTCTACTTTCTAAGTTTGGAACTGATGGAGCTACTTTATGGATAGAGCTGCTTAAAGAAAAGTCTTTGATCTATGACCAAAGCGGCCTTCTACTGCATCCTGTTTACCCCAACACACTCACCCCCTTACCCTTCCTAAGTTATTCACTGGCATAATGCATCTGAGATTAGAAAAGAGTTTGTAGACCGAATACATAGATCCTGGACTTTTCCCTCATGGAGACTTGGGGAGCAAATGCAACAACAGGAAATAACTACTCAGTTTCTGCAGAGTTTGATAAGGTAAACCTCGCACCCAAGTAGGGAACGTGTTGCAATGGATGTCACCAAACAATCCAAGAACTAACGTTTCCCCCAGGGCTCAGGATGCATATAGGAGCGAGTGAGGGGTCCAGTAGTATTGCTCTAACAGGTGCTTCTTGACATGGAGAAGTGAGGAGTGGGGAAGACATGTTCTGTGTCTTCTGCTCAGTAGATGGGTTTCTGACTTCTTTTGAATTGAAGTCCAATTTCAAGATGCTTAAGGATATCCTGAAAATGTTGTGCATGTGCCCATGTGTGTACATGGTGGATGCATTTTTCTGGGAGTCCAGTGCTTTAATTATAGCCTCAGTGGAGTCAGCAACCATCAAATAGTGAAGACCTGCAGATGTGGGCTATTGCCTTGGACTCTTTATTCTGTTGTTCAGTAAAACAAACGGTGGGAGTGAACTTTCCCTCATGGAATCCAAATGAATAGATCACATTTTTCAGATATTTTGACATGGGCTAGTAGCTGATTCTGTGTATATTTAATTATTTGTCTTAAAAATTTCCTTAGTGGATTCCAGGGATATGTCAATGCTGTAAAATATGCTTGCTCTTTCCCAAATTTGTTGTGTTGACTGAAATAAAGTGCACAATCTAAAAGCTGAGTTATGTTTTATTCAGTGGACATTTCTGAGGACTTAAGCCCGGGATAACAGCCTCTCAGATCGCTCTGAGGGACTGCTCTGAAGAGGTGGGAGTGAGCCAGAATATATAGGAATTTTTATAACAAAGACCAGGTAGTTGGAACATCAAAAGATTACTGTTAATTAAAGAAAACCAGACATATAAAGTTAAGGAATGTAGCACTTTTCTATGTATGGGAAGGTGCAAAGTTCTGGGCTCACTGGAATCATTCCTTTGATGTGCACTTTAGTGATCCAGGACCAGTGTCCTGTCCTTTTGCAGCCTGGGTCCCCTCAGGGGGCACCACTGGGGCTGCCTGCTTGTCTGCATCCTGAGTTTCCCCCCACTCACTGTAAGGGGTGGTGGCAGCAGCTGATGGCTTGATGGCTGTCGCATCCTCTGTTTACTGATATGTCTGGCAAGATTTTTCATTCACAGTTGTCTGTACCTGTATCTCACACACGGAGAGTGGAATATTAGGATGTAAGTTAATTGGCCCAAACTATCCATCAACATTAATAGGAACTCAAGTCCTTAGTTAATTTTGCTCAAAACTCTTTGTTAATTTCTTAAGTGACTAAAAAATAACATGTTTCAAAGGGGGCATCGCAGGGGTTCTGAAAGTGGAATCGACGTTGAAGTGGGGCTAGTGGTCTCCATGTTGAAATAGCAGCCTTTATTGCTATTCTGTCTCCCTCCACCTGCACAGTGCACAGTGCACAGTGAGGCCAAGCAAAACAAAACATCAGAGTTTGGAGCAGAGCAAGGTTTATTGATCAAGAGGCCACCAACCCAGAAGATGGGAGACTTAGTTTTCTTTCAAATCCATCTTGCTGACTGGCTGCCTGGCTGGGGCACAAGATTTTTAAAGGCACAAAGGATCAATGGGAGGGGGGATTTTGTGATTTCAGCTTTGGGATTAAGATCTCCCTTGCAGACCTCTGGGCACCAGCTTGTGAGTCCAGGTGTCACTGGCAATTGTGATGGATCTGTGTGTCCCTGCAAAGCACACCAGTAAGTCAGGGTCTTGTGCTCTCTTAGCTCCTTTCTATGAGAGAACAAAAGCCATGACTGATGCGTTTTATTATTTACTTAAAGCCTATGTTACGGATGAAGAATTTCAATTCCCAATTGGCCCCGCTGTTACCTTCAAGGCCATTGTGTTTCCTTTGTTTTGGGTTTCCTCACTTCCCTAATTAATTACTGCTTCAGTCTGCTCTTACAACTCAGAGAAGACCCTGAAGACTAAAGTCTTTTTCTATAAATAAGAAATGGGGATGATGGGGAGGATTTTGTTTCTGGGAAGGCCCCACTGTGTCCACCTCAATTTCCGTATCACTCCTTCATTGTCCTGTAGAATGAGGGTGTATTGAGGACTTTTTGTGACATGAACAAAGACACGTTTCCTTTTCATATTCAAGTATGACATTATTTACATAATTGTCGATGTAACGATAGACATTTTGCCCATTCCTTCCTTCCTTCATTCAACAAACATGTATTAAGTCCCTACTAGGTATCAGATGCTGACTCGGTTCAGGCAGCACAGCCATGGAGAAAGTTCCAGCTCAGTCCAGTCCTCCCTGTATGTGCACATACACATCAATGTTACACCTACAAGGTGTATATAACAAGACAAATATAAGGTATATTTTACATTAATAGTAAATGAATGCATTCACGTTTATGTTAAAGATAAATATTCTAAGTTAATAAGTCACTCATTTAAATTGAAATGTAATAATTATTTAAAGGTTCTTTCCTTAGGTATGAGACACATTTTAATAGAACAGTAAACACTTAGTGAAGCAGAAATATTTTTTAGTCATTGTCAAGTTTTTTGCATAGTGAAAGATAAGAAAGCTATGTGTAATTTCTGTGTAATATATTCAGATATGATGCAACATCTAGCTGTCAGCAAAATTCTAATTTTCCCCTAATTCCCCAGCTGAACTGAGATACAGAGAGGTCAATGGAAAGGTCAGATGATGAATCAGTGGTTGGTTATAAAATGGAAAAGAAAGCACTTTCCATTTGTAAATCCCCTACTGTAACCACCTGATAACCCAAACATACTTGACAAGAATACAGCACCACACTTACTGGTTTTCTACCTTCTACAGCCAGATAATAGTAAGTAGCAATTTTTATGTGTGCAAAATCCTGCAAATAGGATGATCTTGTCTTCCTTCTGCAAATCTCAACCAATATAACATTTCAGAAAGTAGCAATATCAATTTGATGAAATAAATGTTATATACATATATATATATATTTAAAAGAAATACAATAGAAAGTTCACAATATATCACACTTTAGGCAGTTTGTGAAGAATACTGGGGCTACATAAAAACATATTGTATTCTGTGGATGGAAGAAGAAATATAAAAAAAAATCTGGCTACATGAATAGAACATAAAACCAATAGCATTTTTCCTAATTGAAACAACCTGTGAAATCTTGTGGGATCAGTAGTAACCATTTTATTTTATCTTCTTTACTAAATCCTGATAACATCATCCTGTAGTGTTTCATTACATACAATTTTAAAGTAGAGTCCAACAGACAGATGTTTTAGATGAGAGGAAAATGGTGTCAGATTTGGAACAGCTCGCCTTTTGAGTATGATGGGGACTAGAAATAATGGTCCACTCTTTGTGAGGTGTGTTTTCTCTGTACATATATAAAGAGAATTTAATTAGTTTTATAAACTATGAATGGTTCTATGAATTCTATGACTTTCCAAATAATAGGACTATTCAGAATATGACAAGGAAAACGAAGGGAAGTATTTAACCTAGTCCAGGGGATGAATTAGGGACTCTGGAAGCTTCCTTCATGAGGTGTTGATGATCTGTATCATATTTCTTTTCTTCTTTTTCTTTTCCCTTCTCCCATGCAGGAAGTCCCATCCTTCCATCCCGTAATTCCCACAGCCATTTAGTTTTCTTCTTTCTCTTCATTCCTTTCTTTTTCCTTTCTTTTCTGTCTGGTCTATTTTCTATGTATCCATTCTTTACCTTCATCTTCCTCAGCTTTGATGCAGGGCAGGTAAGAATGTATGGAATTAAAGTATCTAGGTCCTAGTTATTATAGAGTATCCTGTGAATCCAGTTAAGTAATAACTCCACAATGCTCCTGGATGTTACTGTGCCTTCAAGAATACTTACACACACACACACACACACTCACATGGGATGCGGTTTATAACACTGTATTTTGAGTGGGTCTAAGGAATTTCCATCAGGGCCTCTGTGTGTCTAGGGGGGTGGCCATGGGTTAACACTGGGATTGTGGATACCGCCTCAATCAGAAAATCCTTGAAGTCTACTAGTCATCTGGGTACATTTTTTTGCTTGAATAAAATGCCCTGAACCTTGAAAACATTTTGAAAATTAATTCCCTAGGAGTGGTATTTGTTTATTAACAGTGAAGTTCACATTACATAAAGTATGTGTGAAGGAAATTAGTGGTACAAATTACAAAATTGCTTTTGTTATATTTTTAGATGTTTATTGGGCTCCTGTATTCATGACACTGTGTTACAATTGTAAGTGAGAGAGACAAAGATGATCAAAAAGAGACTGATTTCAAAGGTCAATGATCTTCTAAGAGAAATAAAACTTTAACCAGTGATTAGGAAGAGACTTTTGCACTAAAGAAAGGGTAGGTTTAGGACAGATGAAAAGGAAAAATGATAATCAAAGACACAGAGAGAGGAAATTTTGCAGTATACTCAGGAAACCTTATAAAGGAATTCAGTTTTCCTGAGAGAGGTGCTTCAGTATTTCGGTGAATACCGATCCTGCAAAACTGGCCTCTGTACTCAGAAAACCGAATTAGGACTCAGAGGCAGAGTTTTGGGGAAATCAGAAAAGAACAGCTTTATTGCTTTGCCAGGAAAAGGGGAGTCGCAACAGGCTAATGCCTTAGAAACTGAGAAGCCCTCTTGGATTGGGGTCCTGAGGTTTTATTGAAAATCTGGATGGAACAGAAAATGTGATAAGAATCAGGGCATTTTACAGGGTGCTACATTCCTCTTAGCCTTGGTGAATCTTCCCTCCTTCTTGGAGGAACTCCAGAGGGTCTGTCCATTCTTATGAGATTATCAGCCCATTACCTCCTTCCTGGGGTGTGGCATCTGGGGTGAAGCTATTCTCAGTAAAGACTGTCTAGGCAGAGGGGAGCGTAATGGCCATGAAGCCAGTTTGTTATTTTGTTTCCTACTCCTCCAATATCACAGCAGAAGGAAGACCTAAATGCCGTCAGCAGATCCTCCTCTAACTCCTGGTTACACAGACCTTAAATAGTTTATGATTCACAACCAGGACCTTGTTTCTTCCTCCTTAGTCAACGATGTGAGGCGTCATTTCAGTTTGTTTGTTTCACACAGTCTAGGTGTCTGTGCATTCTGCATCACGCCAAGAAAAACGCACTGTGAGGATGTTGCTGGTGGATGTAACCAGTGTTCCAGGTTCTTGTCTCATCCTAGAAAGAATTCAGAGACAAGACGTAGTGGTTCAAACAGTGAAGTGAAAATTTATTAAAGGTTGGAGAGCACACTCTCAAGGGGAGAGTGGGCAGGCTCAGGCGAGCGGCTGCCCCAAGTTTCTTTGGTAAGTTGGTTACAGAGGGTGTAAAAATGAATGGGTGGAATATTCACTAGGGAGGGAAGGGTCTGAGGTCGTATTCCCTGATTTTCATCCCAACCCCACCTTCCTAAAGGGAGGAGGGATTTTTGTTCTTATTTAGTCTGGATCGGAAGTGTCATGGAGTCAGTGCATGATGGGTAGTTCTTATCTGCAAGGCTAATTTTATTGAAATGAGGGCATAATGAGCAAAAGTTTACATTCAGACACTAGAGATCCCTGCCTTTTCCCACTTTTCCATGCCGACCTCTGGGCCACTTATCATCCCCAGATTTGTTACCACTTATCAGCCCAGAGGTTTCTGCTTTTCTTTCTCTGCCCAGGGACCCCTGGTGCTTCCATGATGTGGGGTTTCCTGCATTTGGCCTGTGTCTCTCCTTTCTCTGCTCGTATCCAGCTATCTGCCTGCTCTAACAATTTCATCTGCTGCTGAAACTGTGTACAACAAAGCATCATTGTAAGTTATTTCATACAAAACTGTTCACGTTGGGTAGAGGGAGTATTAAATATTTGACAAGAGTTTTGATTTATATGTGTAAGTTTTTTAGATTAAAATATGTTTTCTTACAGCACATATATTTTGGGAATGTGCAACTGAAGTATACAATGTTCTGTTGTAAAGAGTGAAGCAAATTCATAAGAAAGGTCAAAGAGCTGAATAAGGTGGCTTCTTATTTTAAGCTTGTAACTCCAAAATATAATATAACACGAATCACAGTGCTATAGATGATTCTCAATCATACAGTTATATTTAATAATACTATCTCTTGTACTATAGCTTGGATGTTAAGCTGAGATCCTTATAATACTTAATCTTAGTTTTGTATTTTCTCCATAAGGCAATAAGCCATCTTAAGTAAACCGAAGAAGGAAATATTCCACTGGGTATTTTCAAATGTCAGCTTAAAACTGTCATTTGAATGGAAACAAAATCACAAGAAAAGGAAATCAATATTTCAATATTCAATATTTCAATAAATCAATGTATACAGTGTGAAAAGAAGACATGGGTAATGCCTTCAAATCAAAACTTTCCTGTCAATGAATGATATAAGAATTTGTAAATTCTGAAAATTTCTTTCTATTAGTAATAAACTAGAGACTGTTGATCTTGAAAATGTTTTCTAAAGGTATAGTGGGTGGGAGGCACAGTTGGAAATAAAGGAGGTAAAATCATAGAAGATCTTAAAGACCAGAATTGGAGGGGTTGGGATTACACAGTACAGGAGATGAACTGGTTTCTGTGTCTGCAATGACCTCTTTTCTTGTGCCTTCCTGAACTACAGAGGCTGCAAAACTAAATGTCATTTTCTGTGCTGCCCTGTGGCTAGGATTCTGATTGAAATTTAGGTTCTATCAAATTGATGCACTTGTGTGAAATTTGGAACTGTGGTCTTTTTCTGCAATAATGTCCAGCTTTCCAGTCTCTGCCTTCACAGATGCTAAGCAGGGGGCAAAGTGTGTGTTCCGGGGGTGTCTCCACCACCCTGGTTGGTAGACACCCCTGGGAAGCCAATGTGCCAGTGTTGTCCTGGAGGTCATTTCTCAGGGCCCTGCCTCTGACACATGCCACCACTTTGTTACTTTTGTTAAATTAACTTAAGATAAACAGGGGGGAGGGCATAGCTCAGTGGTAGAATGCATGCCTAGCATGACCAAGGTCCATGGTTCAATCCCCAGTACCTCCATTAAAATAAATAAACTTAATTAGCACCCCTACATCCTAAAAACCCCAATCCTCAGAAATAAAAATAAATATAATATATAAAAATAATAAATATAAAATAAAAATATAATATATAAAAATAAAAATAATAAGTATAAAAATAAAAATAAATAAAAATCTGGGTGATAAAATAAAGTCTAACCTAAAAGGAAAAAAAATAGATAAACAGAAAGGTTTCTGTGTCTTACAACTGGATCCTACCAGAAACACTGAACTTTCTAGAACCTGAATTTTTGAAGTCTTTGCAATAAATTATATCATATCATATGGTAGCCTGAACTTCACTTAAGCCAATTAAAACTAAACTGCATTTCCTACGGGATGTCACAAGGCAATGTGTTCTCTAGAAGTAGATCCTTGATTCCAGGTTTGGCACCTTAGGGCACCGTCTTCCAAAGCATTAATCCATAATGGAAAGAGGACAGCAGGTAAGCCCTCCTGACCACAGGAACAGAGTGGTTGGGAAAGTAGCTTGATTTCTCCATTCTCACTGAGAAAATGATGTCATTTCTTTTTGCAGGTGGGGGTAGAAAGAAAATATAGGGCAAATCTGTGCTTGTAAACCATTCTGGTTTTCAATTGCCTTGTCTGGCTGAGAAATCAGTAGAGTAATGGGGAGAAACAATGACGAATGTGTTGGAATGACTTTTTTAACTGCTTTGCACCATTGAGAATGTCACTATGTCTGAAAGAGATGATCAGTTGTGGATTATGCATTTTAACTATCACTAGTTCTTAAGGAGAAAATGGTAATAAAGAAAGAAATTAATGAGGTCTCCAATCCACCAACTTGTGAATTTAGCCTCTAGATCAGGTAGAAAAAACAATGCTGAATATATTCTGTGGCAACTATATCAAAAGAGCATGTTATTGATACCAATGAATTCATGAACAGAGAGATGGAGGGAGCCAGCAGTCATCTTGAGGGGACTTACTCTGATTTTCCCCAACCAGCCATTCTGTGTAAGTGGAATTAGTCAGTGGCCATGGAGCCGCCTGGACACCATGGCCAAGGCCAGCACGTAAACTCGCTCCCCTGGTTTTGACCCAGAGCAGAGGACGCTCCACTGGAGCCTTGTCTTTATGGGTTGGAAGCCTCCTCCTGTCACTAGCCCACACCCATAGGGCTCATAAGACCTAGAACATTCACCTAGTGCCTTATTTCTCCTCTGTGGATGAAAAAGAAATCCCCATTTCACCATGCAAAGCTTGCAGGGGCATGGAATTATAACACTGTGTTTTCAGAAAGGGCCCAGAGCCCAGGAGACTAAGACTCATTACGTTTCCATGTTCCTATTAAAAATTTGTCATCTCTAGGCCAGAAAATGGAAACCTTCGAATTTCAGAATAAATACTTTATAAGAACTAAAATTACTTCAGCTGAAGAAGAAGGAAGTTATACATTAATTATAAGGGTTTTCACCGTTAAAAATACCCTGTCAAGATGAAACTAGTTGGATGAGAAAAAAAGTATGATAAACTCCACAAAAGAGCAAGAAATTCACCATTTGGTTGAAGGACATTCCTAATCAAGTATTTAGACAATACATGAATATGTATCATTATCTTTATATTCAAATACATATATTAATCTATTTGCTAACACACATCCTTTGGAACAAAAGTACACAATCATTAAAATGACTGTACTTTACCCTGTGCATCTATGTGTGTGTGTGTGTTTCCATTTCAGACTTGCTTCTAGGACTCAGAAATTAACTGCCAATTTTAGTTAGAAGGAAAAAATCCACGTATTCCTCTGTTTTAAAAACAAAACAACCAGTATGAGTATTTTTCCTTGTGTAATTCACATTTAAAATAAGTATCTAGAGGAATTAGCCACCATGAGTTTGAATTCATTTATTTCCAATTTTGTCCATTTCTAAAATACAAACTTTAATATGGCTATCTTCAAATTATTTGAAATTGTTTGTCTCAAATAGTGAAAAGTGTTTTCTTACAGTTATTAGAACATTCTTTTAATAAGCAAGGGAATAATTGAGTCAAACTATGCATACGTATGCCTAGAGAAAACCAACAAATATTAATGTCAGCATACTTCCATTATTTCTACTCTGCAATAATTTTTACAACAGATTTTTAAAAAAGCTATTTTTAATTACACAACTAATGTGCCTTCATTATAAAAATTCAAACAAGAAAAAATAAAAGTCTTTCTGGATGCAGTGGTAAAAATTCTATATTTTATGATTAATTTTGTTGTCTCTTGAGGTCTCTGTTTTGTACCATTTTATCAAGTTTGAGAATTTCCTTAATCAATCCTTAGTGAATGTTTTTTTAAAATATGTTTAATTTTTTGTCTTTTTGAAGTATTTTTCTCTTCTTATTGGTAAGGTTTGTTAATTACATTCACCATTTTTTTTGTTGTTGTTCAACAATTGTTGCTTTTCTAGGATAAAACCCAAACAGGTCAAGGTGTACCCTTCCTCCAATAGACATGGGACAGCTTGGTCATATATGCTGATATTTCATCACATTTCAGTTAGAACATTCTGTGCTCCCAAGTAAGATTAGTTCTATATTCAAATATATTCTGTGTTCTCCCCGAGTCCTCTTACCATGGATACTGTTTTCCTTCTTGAATTTTGTATTTTAATTCACCTTTGATTTCTTGTACTTTACCATCAATAATTTTTAAAACAACTTACAAGGGTTTTAATTACCAGGTAGAGATATATATTTGTTGCCTTTATCAAATTCTGAAATTCAAAAACAGAAAATTAGTTTACTTTTACCATTTTACTATTTTCACTACTTTTTAAATTTTTAGTACTATTTTATTTTTCTGTCTACTATTTTTGTAGGAGGGCACCCACTGCTTTGTTCCATGGTTTCTATTTTCATTGATTTTTCTCATGTACAAAAAAATATGTCACGTCTTTGACATATAAAGACCTGCACACATTTAATGTGTATGACTCGGCGATTTTGGGAATAAGTAGACACTTGTGAAATCATCACCCCTGGATATTGCCTAAAAGTTTTTAAGAGGTCAGGTCTTGTGTTAAGTATTCTTACAACACGTCTCAGTCTGTTTGGGCTGCTATAACAAAGTGCCAGTGACTCGGTCAACAACAGAAATTTTCTTCTCACTGTTCTGGAGGCTGAAAGCTCAAGGTCAGGGTGACAGCGTGGTCCACTTCCAGTGAGGTCCTCTTCCTGCTGGCAGATGGTTACCTTCTTCCTCACAGGGTGGGAAGGCTCAGGGAGTTCTGGCGATGGGGCTCCTTCATAAAGACATAGCTCCCATTCCTAAGGGCTCCACTCTCATGACCTAATCACCTCCCCAGAGCCCCGCTCCCTGACACCATCACCTTGGGGCATAGAATTCCAACACATGAATTTCGAAGGAGACATCAATGTTCAGCCCATAACACCACAAAGAATAACTATACTGAGAAAGAGGAAGGGAGGAGGCTCTGGGCTATGTCTAGGCTGGCTTCTCCATCAGTCTTTTGCACGTTACACTGCTTTCTCAAACCATTTTGGTGCACGTGGCTTCCTGGTACAGTTTCCAGACCATTCCTTGACATCTTGTTCATGCTTCATGAGAAACAATTCATCCACCTCTTTGATTCAATTATGATGAAGTCTCAGTGACCCTCTTCAACTTTTCTCCAGTCTTGTTTATCTTCCTATCCAAGCTAGGGATTGAGGATGGGGTATTGTATTCTCGCTACCTTTTGGTAACCTGACAGCAAAAATAGTGGACATAGGGAACTGTATTCAATATCTTGTAGCAACTCGTGGTGAAAAAGAATATGAAAATATATATATATATATATTCATGTATGACTGAATCATTATGCTGTACACCAGAAATTGATGCAACATTGTAAACTGACTATATACTTCAATAAATAATATATATATATATATATATATATATATGCTAAGAAATAGTGGACAGAGAAATCTCAGAAGAAACTTTTAGATTCTTTGTTGGAGAATCTGCTATTTTAGAATTTTTAAAAAGTCACTCCACTTTCTTATTTAGGTAATCTAATTTGGGGGGACTCCCCTCAAAGTTCATGTTGCCTTCCCCATTGAGAGGTAGCTCTGAAATACGGTCAGGTTTTGGCTTGTGGGGTTTTTAATAGATGCTAAGGTAGCATCTCCTGAGACGCTAAGGTAGTAGAGGTCAGTGCATTTGTTTTTAATCCCTCATCCTTCATTCCTTAGCTGCATGATTTGGGGCAATTGTATTTATCTTCTCCTAATTCAGTTTCTTCATCTGTAAAATTGGAATAATAATAGTAGTTGCTCATTGTTCATGAGGAAATTGTATCAGTATAGTAAACACTTAGTGAGAGTAGCTATTTTATTAGTAAAAAAATTAAAATTCTGTTGAAAGCCTCTCCACAATCAATACGGAAGGAAAGAAAATTGACTTATAAGTGAGTAAACTCAACATAAGTAGCCTGCAAGAGACTGCAAAATCAGAATGAAATTGCACACCCTTGATACAAGAAGCCAGAAGAAAGACCAGTAATACTTATCTCCTTGACAGTCAAATGGTTACTTCAGCAGGTAGACTCCTAAATAATACTGGAGGTATGTTATTACATTTCCAGGAATGATGAGATCCATAACTTTGGAAATATCTCTGTGCTATAAAACTGGAGACTGTGTTTATACAGGTTTGGAGAGATTAATTTATATTCCAGAAGGTTAAAGCTAAGACTCAAGATCATTATGTTCTCAAGGAGATCCCTGAAATCACCAGTAATATTATTACTCAATTCTGCATTTGTTTCTTTCCAAATAGTGTTTGCATGATAAAGTGGGATTATTCTCAACTGTTATATTGCTTCTGGGAGACAGAGGTAGGATTTGAAGTCAGGTTAAACCATGTCAGAGTTTACGTATGAGATTATTCTCCATTCCTTATCTGTTGTTGATAAATCATTTATTCATTATTAGAATGATTGCTTTTTGTGTTCAGTATTGGGGAAGGGAAGCTCTGTGATCCATCTTTGCCTTATCCTTTTACTTAGAAATGTAAAGTGTATTTTTTTCTATTTTTATATGCCCTCTATGTATTTGTCTTAACTTTTCTTTCATTATAAAAAATGTAAAAAGTAATAGACAGAAACCTTAGGTAAAATAATCAGACAACCAGAAAGGGGAGTGCTCACACCCTACCATGAGAGCAGAAACAAACAGCAAGAAGAAGGACTTCCTCTGCCTGCCTGGCAAGAGCTCAGCCAGTGAGAGGCTGTCACAGCTCAGTCAATGAAAAGTCACTGCACTTCAGATTCTCCCTCCAGTGGACTCTTGGTTTACTACAGCTCTCACACCTTCCTGTTTTCCTTTACAATAGAGTTCTCCTCTCCTTTTATAGGGGACTTGCAGGTGGCTTACCATGGTTGCAGACTCCAAATTGCAATTCTTTGCTGATACCACATCAACCCATTTTTACTGGAGAAATAACTGGCTTCCTATTCATTTTAGATCAACAGACTTTATATCCATAATCTACGCCCCATAAAAAATCATCCTTAGATTCGTATTTTAAAGATTTTCAAGGGCTAAATGATCTGTTCATGAGAAGTCAAATAAAGACTTACGTCTAAGTGCTGACCCTTACAGGTAAACAATTGTTTTAAAGAAAATTGCTGCTGAAAATACTTCATGGTCCTCCCCTGTCTTCATGGCTGTGTGTGAACATCCAAGTGTCAGTAAAAATCAACAGGGCTGGTACATCTCTGCTGAAGGCCTTGAGATTATCAGCCCATCTTAATGCAGAGGGTAACTGAGTGTCTACTGTTCTGCATTCAGCCACACACAACTTCCTGCACAAACCCATTTCTCAAAGCAGTGTCATCACTCGTGGAGTCTAGGAAGGATGAAAGTCTCCAAATTAACAGTGCTTCACTTCAAACTTGCAGCCTACTCTTTTTATAGCTTCCCTCCAGAAGCTTCTCTCCCTTTCTGTAATCACCACCAGAACGAATCACTTGCTCCTTGTTAAGCTTTTATCTTAGTGAAGCGAAGGTGACAATGATACACTGTGCTGTAAGACCTTCTTGGCAGCTCTCCCGCGATGCCTGCTGGCCTGTTTTGATCCCCTTCCATATGTCCACAATTTAAGTGGCAATACAACTCTTTCTGAATTGTATCATAAAGCACTGCAGGGCACAATCTTGTGTTACCTGCTTTTGGAAAAGCAGTCTTTTCAAACTATTTCAATGTTCACATTAAAGAACTGGCTGCCTGAGACTTGTTGATTTCAGGTTTGTAAGGACAGGATCAAGACGCCAGCAGGGAGGCAACCGTGAGAGCCTCATTCTGCATGTACAACAGCCTCTTTGTTCTCCTTTAAGTAATTTGAAGCCATTGGTTTTATTATTGACTCAGATAGCACCCCCCCACAAGTCAACAATTCTGACATTCATTCTAATGAAATGCTGAAGTTCAATATCTTGTAGAAAAGTAATTTCTAAGGTGTATTAACAAACATTTATAAATTGCTGGGGAGTTTAAAGAGTTAATCTATCAGTGGATTTCAATCTAGAAAATTTTCTGTTTAATGATTCTCAAAGGAAAAAAATAACCAATTTTTGTCTTTTGGTTAAAGACTGTGAGCATCAATTTTCTCATAGGAAGAATTTCATTTTCTTTAAATGAAGTTAGTGTTCATGAATAGACTAGTGTTTTTTAAATTGTTTTTTTGCTTAATCTGTCTAGTGTGTTTATTTTGTTTCCATCTGAAGTTCTCTAGAATTACTTTTCATCAATTTAATAATTGTTTTGTGATGAAACAGTTTTTCCTGTGAGTGTATTTATAAACAAGGAACAAAGATTCAATGCTATTGTTAAGAATTGATTTTTCTGTTCATTAAAAACAATTTACTTGAAAGCAAGTCTATTCTTAGTCACTACTAGGTTAATAAACAAAAATTTTCACATTCAAATCTAGTAAATTGAAAGATTTGTTAACCTAACCTTTAAATCAGTAATTTTACAGTCTCTTTCCCTGTTTACACTTTAAATATGTCTAGTGTACTAATGAGTAAAGAAAGAAATTATTCAACTAATGATTATAAAGTTTTCTATGACTGCAATAGAAATTTATTTTAAATTTAGTCACAAAGATATTTTATTTTTATTTTTATTTTTACCCATTTTTCCTGATTGATATGTAACTCCATTGGAAAAGGTGCTTTAACTTTAAACTTCATAATAATGGTTATGTAGCTTAAGATCTTTTTTTAACATTAAAAAAACTGAAGTAAAGTTGGTTTAAAATTTTTTTTAGTTTCAGATGTACAACATCATGAGTCAGTATTTTTATAGATTATACTTCATTTAAAGTTATTACAAAATAATGATTATATTTCCCTGTACTGTACAATATGTTCTTATTGCTTATTTTTTGTATATATAGTAGCTTGTGTCTATTAATTCCGTACTCCTACTTTACCCCCCCACCACTGGTAACCACTAGTTTGTTCTCTATATCTGTGAGTCTGTTTATGTTTTGTTATATACATTGCTTTGTTTTATTTTTTAGATTCCACATACAACTGATAACATAGAGTATTGATCTATCTCTGTCTGACTTATTTCACTAAGCATAATAATGTCTAGACCCATCCACATGTTGCAAATGGCAGAATTTCATCCTTTTTATGACCAAGTAATATTTCATTGTAGATAGATAGATAGATAGATAGATAGGTAGATAGATAGACAGAACACATCTTCCTTATTCATTCCTCTGTTGATGGACATTTAGGTTGCTTATATATCTTGACTATTGTAAATAATGCTGCTATAAACATTGGCATATCTGTATCTTTTTACATTAGTGTTTTCATTTTCTTTGGATGTATATCCAGCAGTGGAGTTGCTGGATCAAACGGTAGTCTTATTTTTAATTTTTTGAGGAACCTCTGTACTGTTTTCCATAGTGGCTGCACCAATTTACAATCACATCAGCAGTGTACAAGGGGTCCCTTTCCTCCACACCTCACTAACATTTGTTAGTTGTATATTTTTTGATGATAGGCATGTGGACAGGTGCGAGGTATCTCATTATGATTTTGATTTGCATTTCCCTGATGATTAGCAATGTTGAGCTGTTATTAGTGTGCTGCTTTTTCTTTGGAAAAAAAGTCCGTTCTTGTCTTCTGCCCATTTTTAAATTGAATTGTTTGTTTTTTTGAAGTTGAGTTGTATGAGCTGTTAATATATTGTGGTATTAACCCCTATTGGTCATATTATTTGCAAATATGTGCTCCATTCGGAAGGTTGTCTTTTTGTTTTGTTGATGGATTCCTTTGCTGTGCAAAAGCTTTTAATTTTAATTAGGCTAATTTTAATTTTAATTAGGTCCCATTGTTTTGCATTTGCATTTCTTTTGCCTTAGGAGACAAATTAAAAAAAAATACTGCTGTGATTTATATGAAAGAATCTTCTGCTTATATTTTCCTCTAGGAGTTTCATGGTTTCAGGACTTACATTTAGGTTGTGAATCCATTTTGAGTTTATTTTTCTGTTTGGTGTGAGGAAATTTCTAATCTCATTCTTTTACACCTTGCTGCCCAGTTTTCCCAGCACCACTTTTTCAAGAGACTGTCTTTTCTCTATTGTATATTCTTGCATCTTCTGTCATAAATTAATTGACTGCAAGTGTGTGGGTTAATTTATGGGCTCTCTATCCTGTTCCATTGATCTCTGTCTTTTTATGCCAGTGCCATACTGTTTTGATTACTGTAGCTTTGTAATACAGTCTAAAGACAGGCACTGTGATATTTCCAGCTTTGTTCTTTTGTCTTAAGATTATCTTGGCAATTCAGGGTCTTTTTAGTTTTTTCGCTTTTGTTTGTTTTTTGTTTTTTGCTTTTGTTCTTCTCTTAGCTTGAAATTTTTTTTTTGGCCTAAATCTTACTAATTACTTACCAATTCCTCTAATCTTTCCAAATCTCCATGGCATGTGGCAACAGCTCTGAGTTGTGGTTGGAAGAAGTCATATGCTCTGTTCTGAGTTCAAGGTCCCCTCATTGTTCGGTGGCCTGTGCTAGAGGAGGAGGAGTGGAGGGAGGCAAACTTGAGGGCAGTGCTCATGTGTTTGGAGCAAGATGTCAGATGACAATGGTAGTGGCATAGAGCTGCAATAAAACCAAGCCAACACCGTGGAATGGCAAGTAGGGAATGAGAGAGAATTTTGGAGAGCTTCAAGGACAGGGTGGTGTCTGTGAAGGTGAATGTGGTGTTGCAGGCCCGTTGCAGGCTTGTCAGGAGATTTCACCTGGTCTTAGATTGCCCCTGGCTCTCCATGGTCTTCAGTTGAAGTTGAAGGTTAATATTGGTGGAAGGCTTGTATTACAGAAAGTTTATCTTGTTGGTTCTCAATTCCCTGCAAGTCAGAGTCTCTGAGAAGCTTTTTAAATTTTTCAGTTTGAACTGTCTTATTGAATGTTACTTTCTTAAACCTTTCAGTCTCACATAGGTTTTCATTACATTTTTTTCAGTGATTTTTAAAAAACTTTTCTTATTGAAATAATTTTAGATCTCCGGAGCAATTGCAAAGATTTGACAGAAGGCTGCTGTACACCCTGTATCCGGCTTTCCCCGATGTCAAAATCCTACATAACTGTGGTAATTTTTTTTAACAAATATTAGTATTGGTGTAATAATACTAACAAAACTACAGGCCTTTTTCAGATCTCACCAGTCTTTCTGCCAGTGTCCTTTTCTTACTCCAGAATCTGATCCAGGGTCTTACATTGCCTTCAGTGGTCACGTGTCCTCAGTCTCCTCAAGTCTGTGAAACTCTCTCATCTTCCTTTGCTTTTCATACTTTTAAAGAATACTGGTCAATCATTTTGTAGAATGTCCCTCAAAGTGGGTTTGTCTGATGTCTTCTTATGATCTGATTGAGGTCATGAATTTTTGACATGAACATCACAGAAACGTTAAACTGTTCTCAGTGTATTTTTTTCAGGGACCCAGGGTGGTGATGTGTCTTTACACTGCCCAGTTGGTTAAGAAAATATCTGCCAGGTTTGTCCACTGTAGAGCACTAGTTTTCCCATTGTAATTAGTAAACATCTTAGGGGAAATACACTGAGACTGTGCAAATATCTTTCTTCTCTTCAAATTTCCACTCACTGATTTTAAGATTCAAAAATTAATATTATGGTTTTCTAATAGTGCTTTCTTGTTGACCTCAGTCATATTAAATTTAACAAGTGGAATTCTTTTATAGCATGAACTGCCTCTTTCCCTGATATATTTATTTATTCAAAATTTACATCATTATGGACTTATTTTATGAATTATAATCAATATGATTGTAACTTATTTTTTTGTTGGAATTATCCAAGCTTTAGCTAAGAGGATCTCTTCTGGGATGCCTTCTGTGTCTTTTCTATGTGCTACCATCTTTCTCTGTGCACATCCTCGTGTTCTGACACCACACAATGTTCCAAGTTCACGTCGGATTTTCCCTCATCCAGTCCTGGAATCAAGCACTTCATAAGGTTTCTTTTTATTACAGAATAGTATTTAGAAGGCAGCATCTGGGTTCCTTTTACTGAAGAAGAGTATTTGGAAACCAAGGTCTGGATGTTAGATGTGCAACAGGGGTATTATTGCTTTTAATCCCTTCTCAGTGAAAAGAACTCAGAAATATATGTACATTCACTAATTCATGCATAGACCACACAGCTATGTAGCTATGTAATGCATGCATGTATATGCAGTTATCTTATCTATCTATCTTTGATCTATCATGTTTGGATCATTTACATTTTAGTGAATTTTGATATATTTGATATATTATTTGATAGTTGCATTATGTATGTCCTTTCCACTTTTTTGTTCTTTCCCTTGGTTAGTATTGTTTGGATTTAATTGAGCACTTTTTAATAATTCAGACTTATGTTCATTCAACTTAATAGTTACATACCACATTTGGTATACCCCAAGATTTATAATATGCATCTCTAGTTCATCAGAATCCACTTTCAGATACTATTATATTTCTTCACATGCTGTGTAAAGACATTACACAATTATATTTCCTGCCCATCTTGCCATCATTTGTACTGTCACCATAGATTTTCACATATGCTGTCAACACAGGATATACATTGCTGCCATTTTTGCTTTGGACAGGCAGCATTTTAAGAACAATTAGAAACAAAAACAATCACCCTTGTTTGCCCTCATTTATTACATTTCCAACCCTCCTCATTTCCTTGTGTTGATTAGGTTTCTGGATGATATCTGAATTTTGCCTGAAGAAATACACTTCACATTTGTTAAAGTATGTGTCTGCTGGAGATGAATTCTCTATTTTTGTCTGTTTGACAAATTCTTTATTTCTCTTGTAGTTTTGAGGAAAACTGTTTTTGCTAGGTATAGAATTCTGCTTTGACAGATGCTTTTCTCTCAATAATTTAAAGATTTCAATTCTTTTTCTTCTGTTATATATGAGTTCTGATAAGAACTGCCCTCTACTGCTTCTCTCCCTTCTTTGACTGCAATGTGTCTTTTCCCTCTGGGCAAATTAAGAATTTTATCTTCATCTTTTTTCCCAATAGTTTAAGTATGATATATCAAGGGGTGTGTGTGTTTCCTTGTGTGTGTGTATTTGTACTTATCATATTCAGTGTTAGAACTTTGAATTGTTTGTTGTCATTATTTTAGGAAAATCCTTCAGTCAGTATTCCTTCAAATATTTCTTTTGTCACATTTTGCTCTCTTTGTCTTATCTCCTGAGGTTTCAGTAATTTATCTAGCCCATAGAGGTGGAATGCTCTGTTCTCTTTTTGTCACTCTCTTTTTTTTCTTTATGTTTCAGTTTAGACAACTCTTACTGAGCTATCTACTGATAATATCCTCAGGTGCGTTATCTGCTTGTAAGAATGCCAAAGACATTATTTGTTTCTTGTACTGAGTTTTTTTTTAACCTCTGTCATTTCTGCTTGATTTTCTCTTTTTTTGTTTTCAGCTCTAATTATCTTTTTTATTTCTTTTTTTCAGTTGAATTGTAGTCAGTTACAATGTGCTAATTTCTGGTGTACTGAACAATGTCCCAGTCATACACACACATATATTTGCTTTCATATTCTTTTTTATTAAAGGTTATTACAAGATACTGAATACAGTTCCCTGTGCATTACAGAAGAAACTTGCCTTTATCCATTTTTATATATAGTAGCTAATATATTTTACATTTTTCTGTTAAAGTTACCTATCTGTTCTGGCATGTTATATACTTTTTCCATTAGAAATTCTAATGTAACAAGTTTAAAAGTTAAATATAACAAGTTCTCAACTATTTTCCACTTTTGTGTCATATCTGAGTATGTGTCCATTGATTGTCTTGGCCTCGGGGTCTGATTTTTCTCTCCCTTTAGTGCGCCTTTTCTTCCAAGACATACATATCATACAGGACCACAGAGACTAAGATCAGCAGTTTCACAACTAGAAATGGACATGCCTTTCTATCTTCTAGGTTTGGGAGTTTGTATCAATCAGGTCAGGATTTGGGTTCGGGTTGAGTTTTTTCCATTGTCATGGTTACCCACGGTGCTCACTGGGTTTACTGTGAGGGCTGTTTGTTTGCCAGGGGTTTTTTCTCAGTGTCAGATCCACCCACAGTCTCAGATCTTCCTTTGTTGCAGCTCAGAGAGTCTCTGTCTCTTGCAGCTCCCCCACGAATGAGTAGCTATTATTTCACTCCAGATTATTTGCTTGATGGTGACAGGGAGCTGTGCTCTGATGTTCTGATTGAGCCTCAAGCCTTAGACTCCTGGGTCTTCACAAGTCCTCCGGCTGCCTCTAGGTTTGGATAAATCCACAGTTACCTTTGATATGAGGCAAACTTCATGCTCACGTCCATGCTCCCTCCTCTCTGGTTCTCTTCTTAAATCTAATAATTACTGTTAAGTCACTTCCACCCTTTGAATCTTTTGAATTAACCAGCTCGAAGTTTGCCCTCCTTTCTACATTTATGTTTCCAACTGACAGCCCATCTCGTAACATTTTGGGGGACTGCAGTGGGAAGTTAGTGTTTTTTTAAATTACAGAAGCAATAAAAACTCACCAAAAAGGCAATGTGGGAAATACAGAAAAACTATAACAAAGCCAATCAAATGACTTATTCTGCTCCCATTTAGAGGAAATGTTGTTTAAAATTTGTGACATTTACTCTCAGTCTTTTCTCCAAGCAGTATTTATTTGATACCTTGCCAATTAAATTATTCAAACTGTTTTATTCTGTTTAATATTATAATGTCAATTCTTGCCATGTGTGCAAAGACTGCTATCCCTCTGTTGTCTCCTCCCCTCCAAAACACAAACTACATTCATCTCCCCTTCTTTCTGAATGAACTTTTCTACAGCTAGGCTCTCCTGGACTGCCTTATAACTATAGGAATATTAGGTATTCCTAACTAAGTGTGTATGAGAGATCTTGCAGTATGTGGACTTTCCAGGAAGTCTCTTAACAGTGAATAGAGACAACACATCTTCCTGTCAGTTCCTGCTCACTGCAGTATGAATGTGGTGACTGGTGCATAGGCAGCCACCTTGGACCTGAAGTAGCACACTAAAAACAGTGGGGCAGAAAGGACCTAGGAACCTGAGAGTCATGGGGCCACAATTTTAGGTCTAAATTGCCTACTTTGCACTTCTATATGTGAGAATTTGACAAATCATATTTAAGTCACTTTTTAAAATATAGCTGAAACTTTTCTGGTATAGTACGTAATTCACTTTCATAAGCTCATATTAAGTGTCTGTTAAACATTCCATAAGGCATATATTTTACCAGTTGTATAACCTGTTTATCACCTCTTATTGGACAATTTCTGCTGTCAGTTATTAAATGATGTAAATATGTCTGGAATTAAGGTGAAAGTAACTACGATTTTGTCTGCATTTCAGGATAATTTCCTAGGATAGTCTATCTGATACAGAATCACAGGTCAATAATTCCTATCTGAGATTTTTGGCCCAGATACATTCAGAATTGAGGAACTTTGTATTATTGCTTATACTCTGTATTAATAGCACTCCCAGGAAATTCTTGAGACAGCATCCTCTTATCAAATATATTTTAATTTTTATAATAGAATATATAAATAATTATACTGAGAAGATCTGGTTAGGAGGCAAATGATTTAAGAAATAACTTGTTTCTCAGAGAGTTTCTATGATCTTTTAAATTTTTTTTATTAGTACAGAATCCCTTGGTGGGCCACCAATTTGTAAAATTAATACATCTTATCTAACAGCAAGAACTGAAAGAACATTTCGTGTATATTTTAAATAATGTGTTAATCTATAGACAGCAAAATGTGAGTGATTCCTTGTATCTTATAGTTGTCTCATTATGAACCCAAACTGCTGATGTCAGAAAGCATCTTTATATTATAAATCACTAAGAATTAAATTTCTAGCAAGTAAGTGTTAGAAAAATCAAAGCACATTATATGCAAACTTATTTAGGTTATTTTCTTATGAAATATTACATGTAAGATGGCTATTTCTGAACTAGTGTGATCTGATTCCATATGTGCAGGAAAAAAATCAGTTTTGGATTCCTTCTCTTAGCAGAGTCTGGAAGTGCCAGGTGAATTCTAATATAACTGACTTTTATTATTAAAGGAATTTAAACTTCAATAAAATGAAACTATTAAATAGATTAAGAAACAGTGTAAGACTTGAATCACATTTGAGGTTAGACAGCTGCTTCAAATCACATATTCAAGCTGTTTTATCTGTTTTGGGGACTGGACTTGCCTAATTCATTTCCTTTTGCAATGACAAAAGAAATCATAGCTAAGCAATAAATTGTAGTTTAACATCTCTTTATTACCACCTAGCCCATCATTTTAAGCAAAGCACTATAGAAATAGAAAATATCCCAATGCCCATGAAAACTGTAGGATCACTTTGTGTTTTATCGCAGAAGAAAAAGGAATTGAGTAAAATACCTGAACTAAAGGCATTACCCCATCTCCCCCTCAGCAAGCATTTAATTTCAGCAGGTATCATTTGGTTATCACTCAATCTCTGTTATAAACCTACGTAAGTGTTGCAGAAAGGGTTCTGTCCTTGGATATAATTGGTTTGCTAATAATAGATAAGATATGAGAAAGGAAATCTCTATGGCAGCCAACGGACCGGAGGAGCGAGGCAATTCTGACGTCTTGTGGGGGAAGCGCTGCAGGAGGGCGGGGCTTATGCGCAACGGAGAGGATCTATCATATATGGGCTAATAGCTACAAGACAGTCTTGACAGATCTCCAACACGTGGTTTAACTGTCATCTTTAGGCGTTCCTATGACACCAGAGACCAAGAGTAACACAAAAATAATAAGCAAAATTACAGTTTTTAATCATCGCCTTCGACTAGTACCATTTTGAAAAATTGAGGTCCTAATGAAAAATTAAATATTATCTAAATGACTGATGCCTCAGTACAGGCAAATATAATCTACAGCTACATGTTGGGTACCTACCCTGATTTCATGATCATCAGTTCGAACGTTTAATGCACGCTCAGTAAACAGCTTGAAAAGAAAAGATGACAAATTTTAAAGTTCAATTTCTGGTTTTGTCTTTACGTTTCTCCTGGATCTGTTTGTATTCATTTACCTTTAGTCCACTCTTGAGTTAAGCAAAACAAAGACTATTTCATATAGAAGCTTTTGTATACTTACATATTAACTGCCTCCTTTTTCACCTGGAAGGAAATCTGTACAAGTATATGTAGCATAAACTGTCAAGGTAGCTTCTCTCTGACGATCACAGCTACCGCAAGAATGTCAAGATGTCCCACAGCACCAGAAAGACAAGTTGTTTGCTGTTGAAAAAAGACAACAAAACCATCTAACATCCTGCAACAAAACAAGCCGTTTGCTCTCAAGCAAATAGCAGATCAAGCTAATGTAGGACTTTCAATGTGAGATGTAAAGATTTAAAGTTAGAACAAATTCTTCCATATCACCATAGAATTATAACCTTTATCCCTAATTCACGTTTATAAAATTATTCTTGGCATGTATCTAATGAGAAGAAACTATGGCTAGAAAAGAGAAGAATTGATTATCTGAAAAAAATCAATGTCTGTATTGAGACATCTTGCATCACAATCTTTGTGTATTTAAGAATTTTCTGTAATTTTACCTTAAGGACCTTTATGCTTTTTCTCTTTGTGTCTTTCTTTTAATAGGAGATTTTGAGAGCCTAGAACACTGTTGGAAAGGAGGTATAAAGCCATGGTGTATTGGATAGTATTGCTGTGTAAGATGTTGCCCCAGAACCCAGCAGGTTAACAAACATTAATCATGTCTTGTCTCTGTGGGGCAGGGATCTTGGGCACAGCTTAGTTGAGCATCTCTGACCCAGGTCTCTCCTATGGTACAGTCAAGCTGTCAGGTTAGTTTCCTTCTGAAGGCTCGACCTCAAGGAACATCTTCCACCAAGCTCACCCTGTGTATGTTGCCAGGTCTTTGTTCCTGGTCAAGTTCTCACATGACCAGGTAGCTGGATTCTTCCATGGAGAATGAGGAGAGAGTGAGAGGGGTGCCCAAAACAGAAGCCACAGTCCACTTCTAATCTAACCTCTAAGTGCCATCCCATCTCCTCTGCCATAGTCTCTTCAGTAGAAGCAAAACAAAATTCTCCACCCATCATAAGGACGAGGGCTTACTCAAGGCATGAGTACCAGGAGGTGGGGTCATTCAAAATGTTTACTTAATGAATGGATTAATGAATGAACAAATTTTATATGTATTTTTTTACACTAAGCATCACTTATATCTTAAGAGATTTAGTTCCTGCAACGTCAAATACAAGTTCCTTGTAATATTTCCATTTCCAAGCTTTCACTTGGCTTTCAAAAGTCATGCAAATCTAGCTACACAGGAAAGAAAAGAGAGGCGTGCTGAGCAGAGAGCTTTAAGGGCAGTTTGGTCCTCTTTCATTTGTGTCTAAGTCCCCAGTCCACACTAGTGTGGCTAGATAAGTTAGAGAAATATTATATTGTTTTTATTCTCCTCACATTTTTCCTCCTCCCATTAAAGGCAATACTCACTCTTGTTTTAGTTTATTATCCTGGTATTTGAGGGGAATGAAAGTGTAGATGAAAGGAAGTTGGGTGGGTGTGTTCAGAGGACATCTCAGGAGTAATGACTGATACTAATTTCTCGCCTGTGTGGAAGGTAGTGGACTTGGAGGAGATGTATTGGCTAAAAAATAAATGAATGTGATCTTATTTCTTGCACATCTGAGCTTGTGGTTTCATGTTCATACCCACTAGAGAGCCTTATACCTGACCCTCACTTAGTTTTCCAAGGATGTGATGTCAAACCAAATAAGAAAAAAATTCTAGACATTAGTTCCATAATATAAGCTACTTTGGTAGAAAGAGAAGTTTGAGCTCCAAGAATAATTTAAAAAGATCAAGTAACCCTCTCCAGTTTTTTTTTAAATCAACCTTCCATTGGATAAAAATGTATTCTTTACTATAGTAAGTAGTATTGAAATTGTGTGGCTTGAGGATTATATTTTGTCTGAGAACATATCAGAGATTTTTCCCTGTGGAAACTAATAACGTACAAAACTCTTGAGCTGACCTGGGAATTAGAAGGAAGGCAGCAACAATGTTGTGTTCTGTGATTTTTACTTAAATATCATACACACTTTCCCATATAATTATGGCATCTATACTTTTTTATGGTTGCATGGCAATCCAACAATTTCAGGTGCTGGATTTACTGAAAAATCTCTCCTACAGCTGGACTTTTTAGTTTGAAGAATTTAGTTTGAAAGTGTTGATGAACACATTAGGAAGGGCAAGTGTGAGTCCCCATGGAGTTCAGACATCAATCTTTAAAGGCTTTTGAAAACAATTCCAATATAACATGTTTCTGTAGGAGGATATTTTTTACCTTCAAATAACTTTTCTATGATTGTGTGGTTTTAATTGACCTGATCACTTTTTCTTGGTGAAATCAAAGAGTATAAGTTAAGGAAGTGAGATATTAAAACTCAAAATGAAAAGGAAAATGCTGTAGGTTTCTCCTTGATATCAAATCTAATTGTAGATGAAATTTATAATTTGGGGATTGGAAAAATAAATGTTTATTACAGGAAACAGACAAGGATATGCTGTGCAGCATGGGGAATATAGCCAGCATTTTACAATAACTATAAATGAATATAATCTTTAAGAATTGTGAATCAATCTGTTGTACACCTGAAACTACCTAACATTGTGAATCAACTATACCTCAATTCAAAAAAAAAGTTAAAAAACCAAATTTGAACCAGATCTCCACAATATAGTCCAGAAATGCTATCTAAACATGTTAAATATAAAATGAATACTTTCCAAGGTAGAAATGACTTAGCTTTTACAGGATTTGCTCTAACCAAGGATCTTTGCAATGAGAGTTCTGTTTTGAAAGTCCCTATAAATGTACTCAAAGAAATGATGAATATTAGGAATTTTGTTGGCTTTTTCCTAATCATTAATAATGTCAATGGCTAATTCAAAATACTAGGACACTACTGTTTACGGAAAATCAATCAAATTAAGCCAAATTAATACATGATGTGCAGTCCAGTCCACACTTCCTCCCCAGGAAGCCCTCAAGAACTAGGCTCTTGTAGTTTTCTCTTCCTCTGTTCTCAGCCCAGAGGAAACACAAGGTGTGTAGCAGGCACCAGATAAGTGCTTAGTAAAGTCATGGAGTAAAACTGTCACCACAGGAGATCCAAAGTTGTGTAAATCTTAAGCCATTTCTGAGAGCTTTCTGATTACCAGCACAGGGCTCTGCATTTTAGAAATTCTCTCCCATTGAGTCGTCATCTTATGTGGAAGCTTCATTATTCCCATTGCTTTATAAGCAATAAAAATTTATGAAATATTTGCTCTATGTAACTTGTAATGGTACTTTAGAAGTTTATTAGGAAGCTGGGGTTGGACCATAAAATTATGCCATTATGATAGATACATAAATCAAACATCGGATAAATTCAGAGTAAATAATCCTGAAAAGGTAGCAGAACTAAATTCCATGTTTAACCTTGTGCAAGAGCTTTCACTGCTTAGCAATTACTTCTCTACTCTTTAACTTGACTAAACCAAATTATTGTGAAACTCTTTTAGAACTTTGTGTTTGCTCTGCCCCTGAAGAGTTGGTGTGTGTGTGTGTGGGTTGAGAGGCCCTGACAAAGGGTTAGGAACCCAGTTTCAAAGTCCCGGCTCCAAACGTTAAATCCATTAACCTGAAAATGTTCACATGGAATTGTGCCCCTTTTTTCTGCGTCTCAAGTGAAAAGGAAACTATGAACAGGGAGAAGCTTTCATAAAAGCATTTTAATGCAAAGACATTTGCAATATCAAGCTTTAAAATTTACTTCTGTTTTAAAATATTCATTTCTAATAAATAAATAAATAAATAAATAAATAAATAAATAAATAAAATATTCATTTCTAAAAACATGGGCCAATCCTGTATTATTAATATTCTATCTCAAAAACTGATGGTTAGAATGACAATGTTATTGATGTGCACAGAAATAATAAAGGTTTTTGCCTTGAGTTGATCTTTTTTTTAATGTCAGTGGAAAAAAATCTCAAAAAAACAAAAAACATCCCTCTTTCTTTTTCAACATAAAATTGTAGATGTCCCTGCTTCTTTGCACCACATTTAACTGAATTAGTTATGTAAGTTGCTGGCCTCTCAAATGTCTGTGGGTAGCTTAATGAGTCAGATTTCCATCAGGAAACATTTAATTCAAACATGATCATAACCACTGCAACACTACCACAAAGACACGAAGGCAATCTTTTAAATCAGTTTCTTGAATTACTCTTTGGATCATAAAGTGGGACTTTCCTCTTAAACATTTTCATCCCTGGTGCAGATTATCTGAATTTAAACTCTGCCTTAAGGAGGCATCAATGTGAGAAGACAGCCCTACCTTGGTTGACGTACTTTCTACCATGTTCACTGCTCTCCATGTTAACAACAGGGAAGATGAGGGAAGGAAGGTGGCATCTCCCACACTGTTGTAATAATCTTTCAAAGAAATTGCAGAGCCAGATTCGGGTTTGTTTCCCATGCATTGGGAGAAATTCATTTTTCATAAACACAAGGATCTCTTTCCCTAAATTGCATTTCTCAAGACCACACTGAGTTAACTTGAGACTGTGGTACATTTGTTAGCATTGCCTCAACTCTGTAAACCTGAAAATCTGCCTCCAGGTGCACGTGCTTCTGTCAGGTAGTTAGATAAGTGGGGGCACCGGGCAGACAGGTGGAGGGGAGGAAGAATGGTCCGGAAGATGGCGGTATCCCTGCCTTCAGCATAAAGGGGCTTGCCTTCCTCTAAATGAATGTCTGCATGAAACCAGTTAGAGCCTGTGCAGTAGCGAGAAGGACCTAATGGGACATGACCCAGTGCTCATTGTAATACCACCAGCATTGCCGCTTAGGCTCCCACTTGTGTTCCTCTGTGTGCGTAGTGGGTAAGGACAGGCACAAAAGGGGGCAAGCATGACTCAGCACTCCAGGGGCAAGAGCTGTCAATCAATCAAGAGACCACCTCTAAGTGAGGGTGTAAGAGGAGGGACAAAGCCCATGGCTCTCTGTCCTTGGATCAGCCCGCCTCCCGTTTCTGGAGGTGTACTTTCCCTTTGCTTTGAAACAAAACCTTTAAAATCTTGGCTACCAATGCTTCTGTCTCCCGTTTGAATTCTTATCTTTCAGGTGAGGCAAGAACTGGAGTCTTTTCCCCTTCGCCTTTTGGGGTAACACATCCACGTTGAAAACATTCAATGATTTCCTGTTGATAAGATGCTGTAATGAAGGCAACGAAGATGAACTTCATAATTATGACCTGAAGACTAACAGATGCAGTAACAGGCATTTTTAAAGAAAATTTTATATGCAAATATACATACATTTTCTGTTTATAAGACAGAAAGAAATAGTCTTAAAAATTATCAAAGCTGATGGCAGCTTTACTAAGTATGACCAGAGATTCTAAAAACCAGAGTGCACATCTGTTAACAAGTTACGCTAAATCCCTTCTTGAATCTGCTTTTCTACAACAAAGATTTATTCTGAATTTGTCCTAAAAGATGAGCTAAAACCTTATCATGTATTTACCTTCAACCATTTATTTGACGTGTAATTGGGGAGGGAAATTGTTCAGAGGGCTCAGATAATAAAAAGTAGGAAATACATCCAGTGACCTTGAAATACCTGTAGCTTCAACGTGTATTCTATTCCAGCCCTTCTGAACGTGAGCGAACTTCTTCAGCAAAAGAAAATAAAACAGTAAAAATGCTTATGTGTAACTAAGGCAGAGGGACTTAGTTAGAGGACTGTCAGTTCTGCTACGTGGGGTGGCGCCATAGTCTAACTAACTTCAGGGGCTGGACCCGGCACCCTTCTGTCCTCATCCAGCCCCTGTCACTTACCTGGCTCTGTGCCTTGACCACTTATATTACCATGTCTCTGTTTCTAACATGAATACTTCGTGTGGCTTTCTCACATTTCAGGGTACTGCTCTCACACTTTAATCTCGAGGCATTTAATTTACTCTTCTAAAATGTGGGTAAGTCTCATTATGCTGACTATACAGACCAGGAATCTCAGACTCTGAGGCTGGAAGTAAGTTGTGGCTGTCACATAACTGATGGTGGAAAAATAGGAATTCTAACCCAAGTGATGGCTGGTGCAAATCACGTGACTTCAGCTAATTCATTTGTACATCTCAAGCTCTTAGCTTGGATCTGACCACCAAAGAATGCTTCGCCAGCCTCCTCCAACATAATCATTTTTTCCTTTTCTGTATTGTATTCAATTATATGAGAAATACATTGGGTACATTATGGGCCTGTGTATTCAAAGTTTTGTTACCCTATGAAACAGTCCACACATTAACAGAATTAAAAAGTATAATAAAGTATCTATAATGTCAACAAAAGTGAGCAGTTTTATCATTGCATGTATTTGGTGTTTAAAATAAATGAGGGCGTAGTGGAAATAAGAACTCGTAGAAACCATGGCATGACTATAAATGTAAGCACTATACATAAAAATAGATAAAAAACAAATTTCTTCTGTAGAGCACAGGGAACTATATTCAATATATTGTAATAATCTTTAATTAAAAAGAATATGAAAATGAATATGTGTGTGTATACACACGACTGGGACATGATGCTGTACACCAGAAATTGACACATTGTAACTGATTATATTTCAATTAAAAAAAAGGCACATTCATGTATAAGTCCTGAGACCTGAGAGAGGAAATGTGTGGTGGAAAGAATGTGAGGTCTGGCATCAAACTGATTCAGGCTTCAATCTTAATTTATTAGTTTCATGTCCTGGGAAAACTATATATGTGAGGTTTGTTTCTTCAGCTGTAGAGTTGGATTGACATTTAACTGAGAAATAAAACTGATTGATTAAGTGAACCAATGTTTAGTATAGAAGGTAGGATACAAAATTGACCTTAACCGTGTCTTAAAGTCACAAAAATGAGAGCAGTGACCATATGTAAATTTCAATGAGCGCATAATGAATGTTATGATCTATGTTACAATATTTAACCTGTAAGGGACTAGTGAAGGGCAAAAAGAAGAAATTATTATACTGAAGCCCTTTATGTCTCTTCTTCTTTCTTTTTTTATTGAAGTAGATTCGGCTTACAATGTTGTGTCAATTTCTGGTGTACAGCACCATGCTTCAGTCATCCACACACATACATATACTTGTTTTCATATTTTTTCACCATGAGCTACTACAAGATATCAAACATAGTTCCCTGTGCTGTACACTATAAACTTGTTTGTCTACTTGATGTATACCAGTCAGTATCTGCAAATCTCAAACTCCCAGTTTATCTCTCCTCACCACCTTCTCCCCCACTTCATGTCTCTTAGTAAATCCTTTTCAGGACTTCCCTTCTTTTCTTTTCTCTTCCATCATTTTCCATCTTTCCAGGTGTCTTGTCTTCTGTTTCAGTGTAGTGAGGACTTCACAGAGGTTGGACTGGATCACTGCGGAGGTGATATGATTGCACCTCACATTAGTTGCCTGAATAGTTCACTCGGGTAGGGCCGCTGCTAACAAGATGCCCAGCGCAAGCAAAGAGCCTCCTTAGTGGTTTCCGGGAAAGACAGAGAGTGTCTACAATACCCTCCCCAATATGGCCGAATTAGGAAGACAGTTTAACAGCAAAACAATGCCACTTAATCTCTCCTCAGCTCTGCTGCACCAGAGACAGCTTCTTTATTTCCTTACTTTCTCGCCTACTTGTCTTTGACCGGTTAACAAGAGATTTCAGGTGTTAAACACAGGACTGAGTGCTACAGCGCCATCAGTGCATTTGCATCGATGATGCTGACAGTGAAAATGACATCAATTACATCTTTTATCTATAAAGCTCAGGATCCAAAAAAAAAAAAAAAAAAAGCACTGCTAGTTTATATCAAATACTAAGTGCACCCAAAAAGGGGGAACTGATATGATGTTTTTGGTTTGCTGTTGTTGCTTCATGTTTGCCATTTTATCCAAAAGAGAGTATTGCTGAAAGTACAATTTTTCAGTTGCATAAATGAAACTTTTCTGGAAAGAAGCGCTGTGCGAGAGAATATCTCACCCAATTCAAAGAGTCAATGGAAAAGTGTTCCCCTGTAACTGGGCAAGCTCTAATAAAAGGGATCTTAGGATGACTGGTAGCAGCAAGTCAGACATGTGTGTACTTTCTGCTAGAGTGAAGTGAGACTGCAAAAGAAATAAAAGAATGTCTTTTACAACCATGATTTGCACCATCTATGAAGAGGGGAGAGCTGGCAGGAAGAAAGCCACTTAGGGATCCATTCCACATTTTTAGGTGGGAGGAAAAGAGGTTATATCACTCCCCCTGCCACCATCCCTGCCTTGTGCTGTCATCTAACCTTTTCCCTTCTTTCCACTGCAGAGAAACCCTTTGAGGAGGCTGTACAGGCAGGTCTGGCGCTTTTCTTTTGTGACTATACAACACCAGAAGGTGTGTGGCAGGCACCGCATCCCTGCAAAGTTGTTTTACTGTCCCTCACAGAATGCTCTCTGCTCTCTGAGTAGAAGCTCAGCCCTCACACCTGTAAAATCTGTACCAGAGAGCCCACCTGTCCATCACCCCACAGGCTCCTGCAGCAAAGCGTCTGTCCAGTTCTGTTCATCCAGCAATAAGGAAAGAAAAAATGGGGGAGGACTATGTAGAACAGGAGAGTACCTGGAATAATTCCACACGTGAATCTCAATCTTCATTTTATCAAAAGAGATGCTATGTATTAATGAAAAGTAGATTTATAAGAGATCCTTAAATTGTGCTCTTTTGAAATTGTAATTTTATAATTAAGGAAAAATTGAATTTAGCCCATGCCAGGCATGTGTCATTTCAGCAAAAGGAAATACACAATTTAAGAATAATTTTTGGAATGTTAAAGCCACAAGGGAGAAAAAATAATTATAATAATACCACTGGAAGAGGGTGGAACATTGTTTAATCTCAATGTCTTTTGTTAAACTAAAGGTATGAGTTTAATTACCTATTTAAATTACAAGCTACATTGATTACATAAATCTCTAGTTACTTGTAAATCACAAAATTATATCTTATAAAGGCTTCCAAGCAGAAGATCATCCTTCAATTTAATTCATGAATAATTATCTGGGACTCAAGAGTAAAAGTAAAATGCGATCCACATTTGTAGCAAGAAAAACAGTTTCTTTTGCATAACATGTGTGTTTTGTTTACTCTCACAAGCAAAACTTGAGAACTGATGAGTGTACACAACTAAGAAAAGATTTTTTTATTAAATCAATCTGATTTTGCTGCCAAAGTATTACATATTGTTATATTACAAATTTCATTGTATTCTTTTTCCCCAGCATTATTTAAATACAACTGACAAATAAAAATCATATATGTTCAATTGTAAAGTGTGATATTTTGCTATATGCTGCAAAATGATTACCACAATCAAGCGAATTATCATATACATCATATCTCACATAGTTGTCTTTTTTCTGGTTCTTAAAACACTCTACTCTCTTAGCAAATTTCAAATGTATAGTAATGAATTATTAACTACAGTCAACATGTTGTGCATTGGGTATTCAGAATTCACTCATCCTGCATAATTGAAACTCTGTACCCTCTGACCAAAATCTCATCATTCATCCAATCTCCCAGCCCCCTGGCAACCACCATTCCACTCTCTTCATTTCACGTGTTTGAAATGTTAAGACTTCACGTATAAGTGGCATACAGTTTCCGTCTTTCTGTTCCTGGATTATTTCACTTAGAATGCTGTCCTCCAGTTTCATCCAAGTTGTTACTGTCAGCAGGACTTCCTTCATTTTGAAAGCTAATTCACGTCCACCATGCATACACCACATTTTCTCAATCCAGTTGTCCATCGACCTACAAGTAGGTAGTTTCCTTATCCTGGCTATTGTGAATAACCCTGCAGTAAACATGGGGATGTGTATATGTTTTGGAAGAGCTCACAGTTGAAGACACCTGGCCCAGGGATTTTCTCTGCTGAGATTTTCCTTACTGATTCAGTTATCTCATTCATTATTTGTCTGTTCACGTTTTCTTTCTTCATAATTCAGTCTTGGGAGAGTGCATGTTTCCAGGAATTTATTTCTTCTAGAGTATCCAATTTGTTGGCATCTAATTGTTGATAGTAGCCTCTTATAATTTCATATTTCTGTGGTATCAGTGGCAATGTCTCCTCTTTCATTTCAGTTTCATTTACCTGAATCTCTTCTTTTTCTCTCTTTGGCTAATGGTCTGTCAATTCTATCTTTTCAAAAAACTGACTCACTGTCATTGTTCTTATCTATTGTTTTTCAGTCTCTAATTTCATTGATTTCTGCTCCAACATTTATTATTTCATTCTACCTGTTAGATTTGTGCTTGCTGTATTCTTCATTTTCTAAGTTTCTTTAGTTGTAAAGTTAGGTTATGTATTTTGTATCTTTCTTTTGCATAACATAGGCATTTATTACTATGAACTTCCCTCAGAACTGCAGCTTTGGCTGCACTCAGTAAGTTTGAGTCTATTTACATTTTTGTTCCTCTCAAGACACTTTTGATTTCCCTTTAGATTTCTTCTATGATTCACTGATTGTGCAGAAGTGTGTTATTTAATTTTCACATATTTATCTTTTTTTTCAATTTTCCTTCTATTATTGATTACTAGATTCATACTATTATGGTATTTATATTCTGAAATTTGTTAAGACTTATTTTGTAGCCTAGCATATGATCTAGCCTGGGGAATGTTTCTTGTGCACTTTGGAAGAATGTATATTCTGCTGCTGTTGGGTGGAACATCCTGTTTACATCCATTAGGTAGACCTGGTCTGTGGTGTAATTCAAGCCTGAAGTTTCCTTATTGATTTTCTGCCTGAATGATCTATCCATTATCAAAAGTGTGTGTTTAAGCTCCCTGCTATCTTTGTATTGCTGTCTATTTCATCTTTTAATTTTATTGCTTTATGTATTTATGTGCTCCAGTGTTGGGCGCATATACATGTATGTGTGTTAAAATGCTCTCTTCATGAATTGTCCCTTTTGTCATTTTATAGTGACCTTCTTTGTCTCTTATACAGATTTTTGAATGAAAGCCTATTTTGTGTGGTGTAAGTGTGGGCCACCCCTACTACCTTTCAGGTACCATTTATGTGAAATATCTTTTTTCACTCCTTCCCTTTCAGTCTTCAAGTTCTTAAAGTTAAAGTGAGTTTCTTGTAGGCAACATATTGTTGGAGCCTGCTTTTTTATCCATTAAGTCACTCTCTGTGTTTTGATAGGAAAATTAAATTTATTTACATTTAAAGTGTTGTTAATTTAAGTAAGGTAGATAATGGTAAGTGAAGACTTAGTATTGCTGTTTCATTGTTTTCTGATGCTTTGTATTTTCCTGTCCCTTTCTTCCTCTCTTGCTGTTTTCCTTTAAGATTTGTTGGTTTTTCTTGAAGTGGTATGCTTGGATTTCTTCCTTTTTAGCTTTTTTGTACCTACTAGAGCTTTCTTTGTTGCTACCATGAGTTTTACACAAAACATAACACTCCATTTTAAACTAATAGTGACTTAACTTCAATCACATAAAAAACTCTAAAATTTACTTCTCCTTTCCAACATTTTAGGCTATTCATGTCACAATTTACAGCTTTTCATATTCTGTAAACATTAGCAAATTATTATATCTACAGTTACTTTTGATAATTTTGCCTTTAACTTTTGCAATAAAGTTAAAAGTGATTTACTCATCACCATTAAATATTAAAGTGCTTGGAATTTGACTTTTCATTTCCCTTCACCAGCGACTTCTATCCTTTTACATGTTTTCACATTGTTGCTCTCATTTCAACTTGAAGAACTACCCTTAGTATTTCTTCTAAGTCAGGTCTAATGATAATGAAATCCTTCCATTCTTGTTCATCTGTGGAAGTATTTATCACCCCTTCATTTCTGAAGAGCAGTTTTGCTAAGTATAATATTCTTGGTTGCCAGAATTTTTCTTTCAGCCCTTTCAGGATATCAGAACACAGGAGATAATGCTCACTAACACACTCTGTGTATCTAATAATGTGCAGAAAAGAGGAGGATGTCAGTGTACTAAAAAAGTAGGTTTTAAACTAAGGGAACCATGGAGGAATGAAGGGTGACATATCTCTACTAGGAACCCTGACCAAAGGAAGTAATTCAGGCAATCATTGAAAAGGTGAGTTTTTCATAAGACATCACATCCATTGGAAGAATCTGCTTCCTTCGTTTTCTATCTTCTTTTCAGATGATGTGTTATAAAAATATACAGACAACAAAAGGATGTGTTGGAATTATGGAAATCAACTGTATTGTACATTTTATAGCTTTATTGGTAGGGAAAGTGAGGATTTAAAAAAATGCACATGACCCTGGCCATGCTAGACCACATTTTTTCAAGACTGCCAGAGAGGTGCTGTAGAGCTTTTAACAGGGAATTTATGGAAACATGGTACCTTTGTGTAGTTATAAATATAAATAGTACTATTTGGACAGAGTGTTAGCATGTTCTGAATATTTTTATATATGGTACATCATTTGGTTTAAACAATAAGCTTAAAAGTTCAGTATTGTTAGCTGCATTTCATAAATGGAGAAACTTAGGTTCAGAGAATGTTTGCCAGCAAATAATAATCACATATCTAGTAAGTTCAAAGTTATCACTTATACCTGAGCTTCACCTCTTTATTCTCTAGAGCATGAAAGTTAACAATGTACATATTCTTCTCTATGTAAGAAACTACTGTTGTCTTCTGTATTAAGAATTGTGTTCATTAATTGAATAATACCCATGATAAATCATATAATTGTGCTTAGCTTCATTCTCTGCTCTATCCCCAAGCAGACGCTCACTCTCCTGAACATTCCCATCCTGTCTTACACTAAAGTAGCCCTAGTCTCGCTGATTTGCATGTATCCTAAGAAAGCAAATAGCACCAACTCTCTGCAGTGGAAATGCCACTAAGATTTTACGTGTCCTAACTCTTCGTCTTCCCCTCGTGCCTACACACTACCTGATAGCCACCTGTCAGCAATACGTTTAAGAGAAAAATTTTATAAATTAACAGAAACATGTCTTCTGCATTATTAATTAGCACTGAAAATGCTTATAATCTGGCTAATATCCCTGCATATCATTGGATACCAAGGTTAATATTCTTTTTTGGATAAATATAAAAAGTCCCTCCTACCATTGCTGTTTAATTCCTTCAGAGAATGAGGACTGGATAAAAAAGATGAGAGACTTAATCAAATAGATAAGGGCATTTCTTTGGTTATAATTTTTCGGGTAACTCTGACTTTTCCTGTGAATTTTGTATCTCAGTGTTTTTCACTCAATTAGCTATGAGGGAAAAGTGGAGTTTTAATATGACACATTTCCATCACAGCCCAAATCATCAAACTGGGTAAAACTAAGTAACACTAAAAACATCAAGAAGTGAAAAGAGACTTCAGTTCTGAAAACCAAATCCCAGATGACATTCTATAAAACTTTATTTCCTGAGATTTAAAAACGGGCTGTTTTTAAAAATATATAGACTCTCTCGTGGAAGGTCTTGTCTTGTCTTCTCCAGGATCCATTTATTCCCCTGAATAATCTCCGCGTGGCTCCCTTTATAACAAATACAAGAGAATCTGTCCCTCAGAAGAGAGAATAAAGAAATATTATATGCTCTCATTCAAAATGAATAAAACATCTTAAAATGAAGTATAATAATACATTCTAAAAATAAATATTTCAAAAAATTATTCCAACTGAGCTGAGTGAACCATCTATTAAATATCTGTGTGTGTCTTATCCCAAATGGAGGTGTCCGCATAAGTCAAAAGCAATCATACATTTTTTCGAACAAAACACAATGTTTATTTCTTTAAGCAGAAAATTAAAAAATATTCTGTTTAAAAGAATATTTAAAGATTGGGAAAAATTATCTTTCGATAATATATATATATATATATTTTCGATAATAATATATATATATAAAACAAAACAAATTTTTTAAATGGAAAGAAGATATTTCCCAAGTTTGTACCTAAATACTGTCTTCCAAATTGATCTCAATAATTAAATCTACTTAAACCACTTAGCATGCAAGATTACACAAATATGTGTGCTTCTAAAGAAAAACAGAGGATTCAAGAAATTCATGTGGAATATTATCCAAGCATTTCGATTTTTAAAAATTCCACACTTGTGTGATGTCAATAACCTGGGAGTACAGCAGAGAGGTCCTGGCATGCTGTTGGAGCAAAAAAATCCAAGAATGGGTGCATTGAAGAGGGTGGGGAAAGCGGTTTTACTTTATCAGCATCATCTCTTCTCAAAGGCGGCACATCTCAATACCCAGATAGATGCTGTTGGCCTGGGATTCCTCCCACAGGAGAACGTGAGCATGCAGTGAGCACCCAGGTTCCCTTCCCATGTGGGATGCACCCAAGGGGCCCAGTTCCTCCATTTCCTGCCCAGAACACTGAGGAGGTCAGATGGATGAATAGTCTGAAGAGCTAGGAGCAGGGAAAAGAAGTGTTAAGAAAACAGAAGGATTTGAAATATGTAACCTAGCTTTTACACCTCAAGGAACTGAAAAAAGAAGAAAAAACTAATCATAAGCTTAGCAGGAGGAAAGAAATAAATATTAGAACATGCAGAAATAAAATAGAGACCAGAAAAAACCAACAGAAAAGATGAACAGCAATAAGTATTCTTTTATTTTAAATAAACAAAATTGGCAAATCTTTAACTATGCTAATCAAGAGAAAGAGATAGGAGATCAAATACATGTAGTCAGGAATGAAACAGGAGATATCACAATTGGTATCACAGAAATACAAAGAATCATAAGAGCAATTAGACACCCACAAATGAAATAATCTAGAAGCAATAAGTTCCTGGAAACTTACACTCTCCCAAGACTGAATTACAAAGAAAGAGGAAATGTGATCAGATCAATCACATGTGAGGGGGTGGCAGCAGTACGCAAAATCCTCTCACTGAGGAAAGCCCGTTAGCAGATGACTTCCTAGATGGATTTTACCAGGCAGTTAAAGAACTAATGCCAATCCTTCTTAAACTCATCCAAAAAATGAAGAGAGAGGACTTCCAAACTCATTTTACAAAGCAAACGTTATCCTCATATGAAGGCCAGAGAAGCACACTATGAGACTGGAAAGTTATAGGCCAATATTCTTGATAACCATAGATTTAAATATCCTTGACAAAACAATAGTGAATCGAATTCAATGGTTTCATCAAAGGATCACACACTGTGATCACACGTAATTTACCCCTGAGCCGCAAGGGTGGCTCAATGTACACAAATCAGTAAATGTGACATCACATTAACAAAATGAAATATAAAAATCATATAATCATCTCAATTGATGTAGAAAGATTATTTGGCAACATTTTCAAAACGTCCCTACCATCCAAAGCAATCTAGAGAATGAATGCCGTCCCTGTCAGAATTACAATGGCATTTTTCAAAGTAACAGAAAAAGTTATTTAAGCATTCATATGGAGCCACAAAAGACCCCAAAAAGGCAAAAAGCAATTTTGAGCAGGTAGATCAAAGCTGGAGGCATCACAATGCCTGACTTCAACCTATGAAAGCTCTGGCAATCAGCACAGTGTGGTACTGGCATAAACACACACACAGAGACCAACGGAGCATAATAGAGAGCCCACATAAACCCACGCACAAAAGGCTGACTAATCTGTGCCAAGGGCTCTAAGAATACACAATGCAGAAAGGATAATCCTTCAATAAATGTGCTGGGAAAACTGGATGTCCACATACAGGAGAATAAAACTGCGCTCTTGTACCATATGTGAAAAACCAACTGGAAAGGGATTAAAGGATTAAGCATAAGGCCTGAAACCATTACATTCCAGGTGGGAAAGTTTTTGGATATGACACCTGAACAAAAGCAAAATAAACAAGTAGGACTACGTGAGACTAAAACATTTCTGTACAGCAAAGGTAACAATCAGAAAATGAAAAAGCAATCTCTGCAATGGACAAAATGTTTCCAAACCACATATCTGATGTGCAGTTAATGCTCAAAATGTTTAAGATATGCCTGTATCTCAATGGCAAAAAATACTGCTGCCATTTATGATATGGGCAAAGACTTGCATAGATATTTTTCCAAAGAAGGTGTACAAATGGCCAACAAATGATGCATCAGGTGGTCAAAAGTTACAAAGTTTCAGTTATAAGATAAGTAAGTTCTGGAGATGTGATATAAGTATAGTGACTGCATTTAATAACCATGCCCATTTGAAAGTTGCTAAGGGAATAAATCATAAAGTTCTGATTACAAGAAAAATTTCTGTAACCATGTAAAGTGATGGATGTCAACTTATTGTGGTAATCATTTTGCAATCCATACATATGTTACATCATTATGTTGTACACCTTAAACTAATACAATGTTAAAGGTCAATTATGTCTCAATAAAACTAGAAAAATAATGCACAATAAAAATGGAAAGATTGATACACAGACAGGGGTTATGGAATTTCCCCCCATGTCTCCCCACATCTGGGAGGCAGAAACAGTAATATTTTCTAATCATTATCTAGTGTTCTTTAAATGAAAAAGAACATAACATGTAACACGGTAAATGCAAGTATATTTACCAATTCTAATTTGGGGGTAGTTCTCATTTTAATCTTTCTTACTTTCAAAAATGGTGCATAATGAAAATAAATGTAAAATTTTGATGGCTATTATTCACCCTCCATTACTCACTCTGCTTGTTCTTTGTAATCAAGCAAGAGCAAAACTTAACTCATAAGGAACTCATGGCAAATAAAATATCTTGGAATTATCAGAATGAATTGTAAAAGGATACTTGCATTCTGCATAACTCATAAAATGTTTTTTTTTTTTGCAAGTACTTAAATTGATTTAGTATAGACTAAAACATAATTTCTGGTAATTTCTAGACAGAAAATTTTTCGTCAGTGTGAGTCTAACAGAAATCTTAACAAAAATAATACATTAGTTTAAAAAAAAAGGCAAATAGACCTAGTGTTGCTCTAAATCAGCCTGCAATCCAAGGTAGAGAATCAAGCAAGTACAAACAGAAAAGTAGTTACAAACAAAGAATGCTACAATGAGAGATCACCTCACTCCTGTTAAGATGGCCATTACAAAAAAGAGAATGGAGCTAGAGAAATCCCACTCCCTGATTTCCGACTATACTGCAAAGCTATAGTAATCAGAACAGTATGGCACTAAACCAGACGCAGATAAATGGAACAGGATAAAGCGCCCAGAAATTAACCCACACACTTATAGTCAGTTAATCTAGGACAAAGAAGGCAAGAATATACAATGGAGAAAAGATCACCTCTTCAGTAAGTAGTGCTGGAAAGACTGGACAGCGACATGTAAAAGGATGAAGTTGTAACATTTTCTCACACCACATAAAAAATAAACTCAAAGTGGATTAAAGACCCAAATATAAGATGAAACCATAAAACTCTTAGAACATAGGGAGAACATGCCTTGATGTAAATCATAGCTATATATATTTTATATATATATATATATATACACACACACACATACACAAACACATATATACATATATATATACATATATGATTTATTTTCTAAGACAAAATAAACAAATACAAAAATAAATGAATGGGACCTAATTAAACTTAAAATCTTTGAACTTTTAGTAAACTAAAAGCTTTGAAACTTAAAAACAGAAAAGGAAATCATTGACATAATTAGATGACAATGCACTGAAGGGGAGACAATATTTGCAAAATAATATGACAAATAAGGGGTTAATACCCATAATATAAAAACAGCTCAAATAACTCTGTATTAAAACCAAAACCAAATTAAAAAGTGGGCAGAAGACTTGAACAGACATTTCTCCAAAGAAGACAGACAGATGGCCAACAGGCACATGAAGAAAGGCTAAACATTAATCATCAAAGAAATGCAAATCAAAGCCACAAATGAGATATTACCTCACACCTGTCAAAATGACTATCATCATAAAGTCTACAACTAACAAATGTTGGTGAGGATGTGCATAAAAGGGAACCCTTGCACGCTGTTTGTGTGATTCTAAATTAGTGCAACCACTATGGAAAGTAATATGGAGGTTCTGTAAAACACTAAAAATAGAACTACCATATCATCCAACAATTCCACTGCCAGGTATATAGCCAAAGAAAATGGAAACATGAATGTGAAAAGAGGCATGCAGCCAAATGCTCATAACAGTATCATCTATAATAGCCAAGATATGGAAGGAACCTAAGTGTCCATCAACAGATGAATGGATAAGGAAGATGTGGAATACAATGGAATGCTATTCAGCCATGAAAAAAGAATGAAATCTTGCCAGTCATAACAAAGTGGATGGACCTAGAGGTTATTATGCTTAGTGAAATAAGTCAGACAGAGAACAACAAATACTCTGTGTTATCAATTACATGTGGGAGCTAAGAAATAAAAGAAAGAAATGTATATAACAGAACTGAAACAGAGTCACAGATATAGAAAAAAACTAGCAGTTACTAGTTGGGAGAGGGGAGGTGGGATGGGCCAGGTAGAGGTAAGAGATTAAAAGACACAGACTAATATATATAAAATAAATAAGGAACAAGGATATATAACTATTATTTTGTCATAACTTTAAATGGAGTATGATCTATAAAAATATTAAACAATCTGTTGTGCACCTGAAACTAATATAATACTATAGCTCAACTGTATTTCAACTGAAAAAAAAAGAAAATATAGTAAAGGATGGAATATTATTTATTCAACCATAAAAAGAAAGAAAGCTTGGATAAACTTGCTGATTTTATGCTAAGTGAAATAAAGTCAGACCCAGAAAGAAAAATACTATGTGATCTCACTTATATGTGGAATCCAAAAAAGTCAAAGTCATACAACCAAAGAGTAGAATGATGGTTGCCAAGGGCTGGTTGAGACACTGGGTAAGGCAAGATGTAGGTCAAGGGTACAACCTTTCAGTTCTAATATGAATCAGTTCTGAAGATCCAAGAACAGCATGGTGATTTTAGTTGATGATGCTGGATAATGAAATCTGTCAAGAGGGTAGATCTTAAAGTGTCCTCACCATGAAATAAGATGGTAAATACATGAGATGTTGGGTGTGTTAATTTGATTATGGTAATAATTTCACAGTGCATATGTATGTTAAATCATCATGGTGTACCTACCCCTTAAAGAGAAAGAGAAACATCAGATGTTTGCTTACAGCCTTTGCTTTCTCTCATCATTTGCAACTCTCTCCCACGCTTCCATCCTTGTGTTCTTCAACAAGCCAACATGAGGCATTTCAGTTCAGTTCAATTTAAATTCAATTCCTTGATTTGTTCTTTGAACATGATTTTTAACTTAGATATTCTGATCTATCACTCAATAGTAAAAATAAAAGAGAGGATTTTAACAGTATTTAGAGAGTGGAAATATATTTAAAATGAGGAACCGATGTAGGGAGAAGGAATATAGAAATGCCATCTCCTTTAAGCTTTTGCTTTTACTTTATATATTTTGAAGTTTTAGGTGCTTTCCACTTTTTTTACTTTCAGCCATTGAATCATTATTCAGGAATAAAGGTGGGTATTATACAAAAGCTCAAGAGAAAAATTTAAGACTGGGGAATTAAAAAGGTTGAGAAAAAATAGGAAATGGGAGCAAAAGAGTGAAATCAGGTGATTGGCTAACAGGAAAAATATATATATGGAAATGAAGTCATGATAAGGAGACAAAATTTGGAAGAAAAGTGAGATGAGCATGTGTTTTTATTTGAGAACAAATGAGGGATGATCAGAGGTCATGAAAAACATTTTCCAGTGTCTTTTATTAATTAATTCATTCATTACTTAATGCCTCTACCCATCATTTAAAAACATTAATCTATTTACCTGTCACTTATATCATGAAACAACTAATAAAAAATGTCAGAGTCCAGAAAAAGAGTGTACCTCACTGGAAAAGTACGCAATGCAGCTTATGTATTTCTGTTTCTATGGCAGTTATTTTATAGCTTTCTAAGTTCTAGGCAGCAGCAATGCAACATAATTCCTGCCTGTGAACATGTAATTCTGTCCAGTGGAGGAAAAACTGACTTCCCTTCCCAGCTGTCACCCATTCATTTCAATATTCTAGGTTTATGATGTTTATTGTTTGGATTCTCCTTTCAGTTGGTTGCAGCTCATTACCATTTCAGTCATTATTGAGCTAAATAAAACATTTTAACCCATGTTTATTTTTATGTGTGTGACAATTATGATTTTTCTATTTTTGAAAATTATCTTTTAAGAGCCCTCTTATTTTGTAAAACTTCTGACTCAGAATTTTCTTTTGGGGGAAAAAGGAGTTGATGGTAGCAATTATTTCACTGCAATACTATGTGTGAGAATTTAGTATTTTAATTCATTTTTCTAGATATAATTGACATACAACATGCTTCAGTTTCAGTTACATGACATAAGATTAAATATTTGTGTTTTAATATGCTCCCACCGCAAATCTAGTTAACATATGCCATGTGCAGTTTCAGAATTTTCTTTCTTGTGATGAGAACTTTAAAACTTAGTATTTCAGTTCTAACCTCATACCTTATATTACGAAGAAGGTGTTTTCTTGAATTTAGCAGTTGACAGTCTCCTGCTGCAGATTTAAAGTAATACAATAAGACTCCTTTTTACCAGGAATTAGCATACATGCATTTCATGGTATAGATATTTCATATTTTATTCCCTAAAGCCAGGAAGCATCTCCCACCTAAGCAGTCTTTCTGGGTCTCAGTGTCTCTGCTCTTCTGACTTCTCCAATGTGACTGTAACTTAACCACCTAAGAAAACCACCAAATTCCATCCAACTATTCACGACAGGAGCCTCTGAGTTCCCCTTAGCCATCTTCCTACTGAGGTAGACTACTATTACCCCATCCGGTTTTCTCTTTTAGCCCTTAGTAAAACTTGCTTAATAGTCTAAACAATTCTTAGAGACATCTATATTTTCCAAAAATACTCCTTATCAGTTTATGATAAATATATTGGTAATTTGTGACCTGCAGGATTGATTACTATTTCCTCATTTAAAAGTGCTACATATTGTTTAACATCAAAAGAGCTGAAAAAAAGAGAAAGAAGTAAATTCTGAATGTTGTAATACTGATTTAGTTCATAGACACCCTTGCATCTATTAATACAAAAAGGAACTCCCAGAGACACCTCTATTTCCCCCAAATGCTCATAATTCATATTTACATTTTAATAGAAGCATGGGCTCACGGGCTTCACTGTAGTCTGGTGCGTGGTGTCAGTCATAATTTTATAGCTACATCTGGGGGGAGAAATGGGTATTGGCAGTATCAATTCTGTGCTGATTCCATTATAAAATGAATTTTGTCATGATGTCAGTAGAGTGACCAGAAAAATGGAAAAGAGATGGGAAAGAAAAGAGAGGAAGAGGCAGAGAAGGAGGAGGAAGAAGAATAAGAGGTGAGGGAAAAGGAACAGAAAGGAGAGATGAAAAGAAAGAAGAAAGGAAGGAAGAAAGAGAGAAAATGATAGAACCCCTCTGTCTGCTGCTCTGTGAGTGAAGGCAGCTCCTTTCATCATTTTAAATCCAGAAGGGATTCCTGCTGGTGGCTTATAAGTGGGTCACAGATCCTGTTATCATTAAAAAAATCACTTTAGGCAAGGAGAGATGATATCTTAAATTACTATAATTAAAGTTACTATAATAGAGCTTTAGAGAAATCTTTATCAGTTTATGATAAATACAATGGTAATCAGTGACCTGCAGGATTGAACACCAGTTCCTGATTCCTATTCTATTGTTCAACTTCAAAATTGCCTGGGAAAAAGAGAAAGAGGTACATTCTGGATGTTGTATTATTGATTTAGTTCACAGACATCCTTGTATCTAACTGGCTTTCATCGCGTTTAATAGTCCCAGAGCATCCTGGTCATGTTTTCCGGAGCTGTTCTGAAGGAATGCTAATTTATCCATTAAGAATAGCAGCACTATTTACAAAAGCCAAAACATGGAAACAACCTAAATGTCCATCAACAGGTGACTGGATAAAGAAGATGTGGTATATTTATACAATGGAATACTACTCAGCCATAAAAACTGACAACATAATGCCATTTGCAGCAACATGGATGATCCTAGAGAATGTCATTCTAAGTGAAGTAAGCCAGAAAGAGAAAGAAAAATACCATATGAGATCACTCATATGTGGAATCTAAAAAACAAAACAAACAAAAACAAAGCATGAATACAGGACAGAAATAGACTCATGGACAGAGAATACAGACTTGTGGTTACCGGGGGGGATAGAGGGTGGGAAGGGATAGAATGGGATTTCAAAATTGTAGAATAGGTAAACAAGATTACACTGTATAGCACAGGGAAATATACACAAAATGTTATGATAAATCACAGAGAAAAAAATGTGACAATGAGTGTGTATATGTCCATGAATGACTGAAAAATTGTGCTGAACACTGGAATTTGACACAACACTGTAAAATGATTATGAATCAATAAAAAATGTAAAAAAAAAAGATAAAAGGCACCGAATGGCACTCTTAACACAAAAGGATTAGGGTCTTGGGATGTAGCATCACACCCTCTCTGGACTGAGCAAAGGGGGCCGACACGGCAGTGATGGATGTCCCAGGGTCTATTGTCCGTGATGGCACAGTCCATAACCTCTGAGGCACAGCTTGAGATCACTTTCAACCGCACACGTGGATTTTCTTAATGAGACCACGTCTCCATGCTTCCCTCTAAAAACGAGTTCCTGCACACGGATTTCAGCACATAGACTCCCACGTGTGCATCATACAGACCTTAGATGTTAGGAAAAGGCAAATTCAGATTCCAAAGGTGGGAGGAAGTCAATCCAAAAGTAAGCATGCAAGTAAAATCCTTGCTTGAATAACTTCACTAACTCTACTGGGTTTAGGTTGAACTAGTTCATGTCTGAAATAGCTTAAAATTGCATATTAAATATTAGCACACACACACACACACACCAAAACACAAACAAAACCCAAAGGGACATAAGGGGACCATTGGAGGTGACTGATGTGTCTCTCATCTTGACTGTGTGATGGTTTCATGCATGTATGCCTGTGTCCACACATCAAAATCTACACATTAAATATGTGCCGTTTTGTGTTTAATGATGATACCTAAATAAAGCTGTTAAAAAGATGTTAGTCCTTAAAGTTAAATACTTTAGATACGTTTATTTATTTTTTTATTGAAGTACAGTAAATTATAATGTGTCAATCTCTGGTCTACAGCACAGTGTCCCAGTCTTGCATATACATACATATATTCATTTTCATATTTTTTCCATTAAAGGTTATTGCAAGATATTGAGCACAGTTCCCTGTGCTCTATAAGAGAATCTTTTAAAAAAATCTATTTTTATGTATATGACTAGCATTTGTAAATTTCAAACTCCCAAATTTATCCCCTCCCACTCCCTTTCCCCAGTAACCATAAGATTGTTTACTATGTCTGAGAGTCTCTTTCTGTTTCGTAGGTGAGTTCATAGTGTCCTTTTTTTTTTTTAAGAGTCCACATATAAGTGATGTCATATGGTATTTTTCTTTCTCTTTCTGGCTGACTTCACTTAGAATGATGATATCTAGGTCCATCCATGTTGCTGCAGATGACATTATTTTACTCTTTTTACAAAGTGAGTTTAGAGGAAACATATCTCAAAATAATAAAAGCTATTTATGACAAACCTACAGCCAGCATAGTACTCAAGAGTGAAAAACTGAAAACATTCCCATTAAAATTTGGGACAAGACAAGGATGCCCACTCTCATCGCTTCTGTTCAACATAGTCTTGGAAGTCCTAGCCATGGCAATCAGGCAAGAAAAATAAATCAAAGGGATACAAATTGGAAAAGAAGAGGTAAAATTGTCACTCTATGCGGATGACATGATACTATATATAGAAAACCCTAAAAGCTCCACACAAAAACTGCTAGAGCTAATAAAAGAATTCAGCAAGGTAGCAGGATACAAGATTAACATACACAATTCAGTTACATTTCTCTACACTAACAATGAATCCACAGGAAGAGAAAGTAAAGAAACAATCCCTTTTAAAATTACACCCAAAACAATAAAATACTTAACAATAAATCTGACCAAGGAGGTGAGTGACTTACAAATGGAGAATTACAAAATATTGATTAAGGAAACTCCAAAGGACTTAAAGAAATGGAATGACATCCTATATTCTTTGATTGGAAGAATCAATATTGTTAAAATGGCCATACTGCCCAAGGCAATCTACAAATTTAATGCCATCCCCATCAAATTATCCAGAACATTTTTTGCAGAACTGGAACAAACAACCCTAAGATTTATCTGGAATCACAAAAGACCCTGAATTATCAAAGCAATATTGAAGAAAAAGAACAAAGCTGGAGGAATAACCCTCCTAGACTTCAGACAACACTACAGAGCTACAGTCATCAAAACAGCATGGTGTTGGCATAAAAACAGACATGAGGATCAAAGGAACAGAACAGAGGGCCCAGAAATAGACAGGGTGATTTTTAAAGGGCCAGTGGGCCAGTAATTTGCTATTAGTCTCCTCCTCCTTAACATAGCAGTTTGAGACTAGCTTGTAATTTTTGTTACTATGCTGTGTTCAGGAATTTTTTTTTATTAAATTACAAAAAAAGAAGCAACAAAGGAAGGTGTCATAAACTAGTTCTTCCACAGTTTGACTGAAAAGTCAGCCAGTCCTCACATTTTGAGCTCTGATCAGTTGGTGCTCACTGGCCAAGAAAATAAGTGAGACTTAAAATTTGAAGAGACTAGTCAAATAATTTAAAAAAACAATTATTTTTCAGAGAAATGGCATCATAATGCAACTGATGGAAGTAATAATCTGAAAGGCTATTTTGGAAGGGTTGATGTCTTTCAGTTTGACTGACAATATGCTATTTGACTTTTGGATAACGTATGCCTGGACTTTGGACAGAAGGACAGGAAATTTTAAAGGCTTAATAAAGACAGTAATCTAGGAAATTATTTGGAAACAGGAATTATGTTGATGGTAAACTATGTGAACTATAAAGTCACCTAAATGCATTGAAACCATGTATTCAAGAGGAAAACAGTATATATAAAAATATTTATAATTTACACTTGTCATAGTATCATAAGCTATTGAAATGAATGTAATAATTTTAATATGCATGTAATTTGTACGTTGCATTTCAAAGAAATCAAACACTGTTTCGCTGCTAAAGACAGACATTATTTTGCTAATATGTGAAAATCACTAATGTAATTACATTCATGCATCATTATGATCCGTAAAATAATACACTTCTATGCTGAGGCAATTAGATCAAACTTCATGAATAAGAAATACGGTAATGTGATAAACTGATCTTCTGGGAGGTGCTGATTTTTCTTTACATGCTTCATGGCTCAGGAATGTTTCATACTCCTCCTGAGACAGAGTAGAAGACAGTGTGAAGAATCAAAAAAAGAAAACATGACTGTTGCAGTGACACTCTTGTGTTGCATTTGGTGCTTGACCACATTGGGGCACGATTTTACAGTTTTGAAATTTTTCTGCATTTCGGTGTTTATTTTGTACTGCAGGATACGTGGAGACCAAGTTATGCATCTTGTAATTTAATATTGAGATGATCAATTATGGAAGTGATTAACAGATGTTTCCTTTCATCACTCTCTTAGCTTTGCTAATGCATACAAGTCTAAAAGTAATTTCATCAGCTGTTGACAGTACAACACTCACAATGTTATTTCACAAAGACCTCAGAAAAGACTGCCAAACATGGAGTACCAATTGAAGTGTAAATTCTTTGGTTTCCAATCTGAATTTATAATTTATGTGTGTAAAATGTTTTTAGTGGAGGGTCTGAGGACTGAGCCCAGGACTTCAATGCATGCTCAACCTGTGCTTTATCACTGGGCTATACACTCCCCCCAAATTAGATTAGATTTGGGGTTTAACATCTGAGTAATATAAATAAGAACTGAAATTTATAAAATCCATGTTATAAAATTCATGATAGGAAGTAAAACATTGTTTAAAATAATGAAAAGACAACTCGCAGAATAAGAAAAAATACTTGCAAATCATACATCTGATGTGAGGCATAGATTCAAAGTATATAAAGAACCTTTACAACTCAACCATGAAAAGATGAACCAAAATTTAATATACGCACTCCAGATATTTCTACTACTTGAACATTAAATTGCCACAGAAGGAAATATGGAATATTATCAAATTATATAAAGTTACATTTTAATTAGATCTAAAGGAGAACACAATAGTTTCATAAATTTGGAAATGGGTTAGGAGCTTAAAAATGTATAACACTTTTATGGCTGGAAAGATTCCATTTCCACAACTCTGGCCCCTTCCTTTGATGCTTATGCCCTGTCAATAACATTATAACATTTTAAGTGCTCTACCTGCATAGAAGTTCTCAGCTGTCTGTCTTGAGGATGCTGCTAAAGTCACCCACTAAAATCCAAGTCACGTCTCATTTCTGTCCCCTACAAAAGGTTCACTGGCTTGTAAATGTGCCTACTGGGAAAGTTATTCAAGTTTCTTATCTTGGCTTCAGAGCCTTCCACACGCTGGTCTCAATCTGTCTGTTCACCTGCTGGGGTTCTCAGTAAAGCGTCAACTGCCCCGGACCCTTTGCCTTTCTGAACAGGTCATCCTGCTCTCCAGCCTTGGGATCTGAGCGTGGTCAGTTCCTCTGTGCCAATGCCCCGGCTCAGACTTGCTTGCTCCCATATCCACCTCAAACATGCTTCCACTCTGACACCTTTGTCTTCTCTCCAAGGTGGCATACGTCTTTCCATACGGAGTATCAGGAGCTTGTGTCGTGCCCTTTAATTATTGAATCTAATTCAGTGATACAGAGGGACGTTGTGTAGTCACTAGAAGCATAAATTCTGAAGCCTAAGGGGATGAGGGCTAATCCATGTCTGTTGCGAGGAGGGTGACCTTGGGAAATTTACATAATCTCTAGGTTCAAATTTTCTCATCAGAAAAATCATAGGTAATCACTGAACCCATTTTGTTGGTTTAATTCAGAGCATTAATTTGGATCTTACATACACAATATTTTGCATACTTCCTGGCATATGCACCAATTTGTATATATTTACAATTCTTACCATTCCAGGAAAAAAAAACTAAGTCCTTGAGGTGCCTGTATCCTGAATCATACCATAAATATTCTTGGCTCAAGCAATGTTTGTTAAGTGATTCTACATACCATGAAATGCACTGTTGGTTTTTTTTCCCCACAAATTCTGGCTCCAGAAATATCCATTGAGTGAACAAATTAATCAGCCTAAACTTGGCTAGATTAAATTTTTCTAATCTCTTTCCAATTCTTACTTCAATATAAACCACTTTTTATATCACATAAACTGTTTTATTAAAATAGCATTAGTAATAATTTTTGAGAACCTTGTATTTTTGAAATTCTATCAGTATTTCCTGGCTTTTACATGTAATAAGATATAACATAACATTCTAGTAGGACACTTACAAAACACCTGTATTGCACTTGATTGGTCAAAACAACATGAACTGTTGGAAACACTGGATATCATCAGAGAAGTTCTGAGCTTTAGTTTGAGGCCTGATATACATAAACAATTTGTGATATTAATACTGATGCTAGCAATGACAGTAATTGGCATTTATCAGAAACGTTTTATCTGTAAGTCACTAACTCAGATAACTTTCATAATATTTGGGCTCTGTCATTATTCTAAAATTATGGGTAGATACACCTGTCTAAATTCGTTAAAAAACATAAAATTAATATTTAAAAAATATAACAACACATGTTTTTGTTAGTCTGACAAATAAGACACTATGAAAAGTCCTCATACAAAACAACTAGTTTTTGGATGAGAGATGTTTTAAAGACATTTCTGGCCAAGGAAACTGCAAAGTTCCTCCTGTTCAAACAAATAAGCAAATAAAGCTGGAGCAAAATCTTGAGCACCGAGAAACTGCTAATAACAGCTCACTCTGTGAACAAACCCCACATCTGCACTGTCATTGGATTCCTAGGTCTGGGTCCAGGCAGGTCGTTAGAGCTGACTGGAGACTGTGGCTTTAAGTCTGAAGTCCTACAAAAGGGTTAAAGTGCCCAAGGTTGGTGGCATCCCCAGGTTCCTGACAAAGACCGTCGCAGGGTCTCGCAGAAATAAGGGCCTCTGGCTGCCACTGATGAAAACCAATGGCATTCGAGTTTAGAGTTAAAGGCCACCAAGCCCAGGAGAAAACCTCCATGAGGAGTGAGAATCAGTAGGTTGGATGGGGAGTCCTGCATCCCCCAGAGGACTTCAGACTTGCAAACATCAGTAGCAGAATATAAAATAATCACGTATGAATGTTTAAAGGTAAGACAACTGAGGTCACAAAAATGACCAGTAAGAGACTATCAAAAATGACCAGGCAGATTTGAAAGAGAACCAAATGAAACATTTAGGAAAAAAAAATTTAGATAGCTGGGGAAAAAAGCAAACAAACAAGATGAGTGGACTTCTTCAGACTCAACATAAAGAAAACTGGTGAACGGAAGACACCCCCCAAATTGTCTATAATTTTCACTTAGGGGAGATGGAAAATATTTTTTGAAACATTGAAACCTATGAAGGAAAATTAAGAATATCTAACATTTGTCTAATGAGTGCCTTCAAAGGATAGGAGAGAGAGAAGGAAGGTGAAGTTACACTTGTAATTATAACATGTTGAATTTTCCAAAACTGAAGAAGGATAAGGATCCACAGGTATTAAGTCACAATCTATACCCAACAGGATAAACTAAAGCAAAAATAAATGGAAATACTGCAATAAAACTGTAGAAACAAAAAAATTATTTTGAAAGAAAAAGAAAAAAAGTTTACCTACAAGGAAGTGAGTATTAAACTGACAGATTTCTCAACAGCACCAGAAATATTTTTAAAAAAGGGAAAAATGTTCAAATTCATGAGAGAAAATCGTTATCAACCTAGAATCCTGTACCCGTAAAATATTTCATTTCAACCAATTTGGGAAGTATTGAAATTTTCAAAATATTAAGTTTGACCTATGAATTTGAAACGGTTTCCCGATTTAAGTTTCCTTTCATTTCTTTTATGATTCTTTCTGAACCATAAAAAATTATTTTTATGGTTTCAGAGTCGAAGTTTTACATTTATTTTTAAAATTTATTCCTGAGTATATTAGACTTTTTGATGTTGTTGTAAATGAAATTGCCATCTTGTTTTTATTTTGTTTCTTCAATGTTAGCACACAGAAATACTATACTCCTCAAAATTGATCTACAAATACAAGGTGATTTCTTACCAAGAACTCAGATGTTTTTCTATATGCAGCAATGGACAAGTTGATCTTAAAAATCATTTGGAAATGCAAGAGGACCAGAATAACCAAAACAATTTTTAAAAATTAAAGTTGGAAGATTCACACGTCCCAATTTCAAAACTTACTACAAACTTCAGTAATCAAAACAGGATTATGTTGGCATAAGACTAGACATAGAGATCAGAGAAACAGAATTGAGTATCCAGAAATAAACTCTCACCTTTATGGTCAACTGATTTTTGACTTAGGGTACTAAGACAATGAAGGAAAAATAGTCTTTCAACAAATGGTTCCTAAACACTTGGGAATCTATATGCAAAAAAAAAAAAAGTTGGACCTGTACTTCATGGTTTGTGCAAAAATTAACTCAAAGTGGATTGAAGACCTAAAAGTAAGAACAAAACAATAAAACTGATAGAAGAAAATCAAGTAGAAATATTTCATAACCTTGAATCATTTAGCGATCCCTTAATCACTTAATCACAGAAGCATAAGCAACAAAAGAAAAAAAACATATAAAGTAGACATTATTAAAATTAAACATGTTGTGCTTCAAAGAACCCCAGCAGGAGATTGAAAAGACAACTCGCAGAATGAGAAATGATACTCGCAAATCATACATCTGATGCGAGACTTAGATTCAAATTATATAGAGAATGTTTACAGCTCAACCATCATCAAAAGATGAATAATTTTAAAATTAGGAAAGGCTTAGGAGACATATTTTTCCAATGATGATGCACACATGGCCAATAAGCACATGAAAGTTTGCCAAATACCACTAGTCATTAGGGAAATACAATCAAAGCCACAGTGAGATTCACTTCATACCCACTATGTTAGCTAGAATCAAAATGACAGACTATCACTCGTGTCAGCGAGGTTGTGGAGGAATTAATACCCTCCTCCATTGGTGGTGGGGAATGTAAAACGGTGCAGACACTTTGGAAGACAGTTTGGCAGTTCCTTAAAACATTAAACACTCTTATAACGTAGGAATTTCACTCTTAGGTATACGACCAACTGAGCTGAAATACGTCCACATTAAAACTTGTGCATGAGTGTTTATTTAGTAGGAAGAAAGATGGAAATGACTCAACTGTCTATCATATGATGAATGACTAAACAAAATATGGCATATCTGTAAAATGGAATAATATTTGGCTTTAAAACAAAGTAAGAAGGGATGAGAGTAGCACACCATCACATGGTATTTCTGTGTTAGCTGTAATGGACTTAAATAACCTCAGTAGCAAAGATATTAGTAGAAAGTAGCAAAATTATTAAAAGGTGAGGAATTGTGAGTATTTATTACCTCTGTTTTAATATAATTATTAATTATAAGTTTCTGCAAATTAATTCATAACAGTGGCTATGTTTAACAACAGGCTGACAGATTTTCTAGGTATTTAACATAGGGCTCTGTTGTGTCCGTAGGAATGTGCTGTGCACAGCTGGCTATGCCCCACCCATGAGAGCTGTGGCCAGAGAGCTTGTGGGCCCCTCCTGTGAAGAGCCCTGTGTCTCCCTGTCTTATTGTGTTGTTTTCTCCACCCTCAGGCTTTATTTCTCAAAATAGCCTTCTTTTGGAACTCACCCTCTAACCAACAGGTGCAGTAACTTAACTCATAAACAGAAAAATGAATTTTGGGTTCATTTAGCAGATTGCTCATAGTCCTGGTTCTGTGCACCGGTTATAAAATAGGTTTTGGGGGAAAAATGAAGCACTGATATGTACTACAATGTGGATGTGCTTTGAAAATATGTGCTAAGTCAAGGAAGTTGCAAAAATCTTAACATATATAATAATTGTATTTATATGAACTGTCCAGAAGAGGCAAAACCATAAAGGAAATTAGGAGTTGCTAGTGGCCAGGGGATTAAATATGAGGTTTGTTTCGGGGTTGATGAACATATTCTAAAATGGGGATGGTGATTATGGTTACATGACTTCACAAATATACTAAAAATGACTGAATGGTACCCTTAAAAATGGCGGGGTTCATTCGATGAAACTGTGCCTCAATAAAGCTGTTGTAAAAATACAGATACATGTGACAGCTGAGGACACTGAACACTGGTTAAACAGTTGATGATGATAAGAAATCAGGTAAACAATTTTTAGGTGTGATGCTGTGTCATTATGCTATAAAATAAGACCATATATGAGTTGATTATTATTGTACAAGATTGATAGATACATGGGAGCTTTGCATTCTGATTTCTACTTTTGATAAAAGTAGATATTTGGAAATTTTCCAGGAACATAAAGAGGGGGAAACAAGAGTAACATGTATCAATTATATAATTATCAGCATGAAAAAGAAGCTAAATCATTCCCAGAGAATTTGTTAGAAACAATAAATGTCTAAGCTGGCTGTGTATAGTATCAACATACAGATCATCAATTGTATTTTGACACAGAGGCTAAAACACAGTGCAAATTCAGGAGGGTAATTTGAGTTTAATATTTCCTTCTGAACAGAAGATTGTTTTAAAGGTATGTAGTTTCTCAATTTGGGCACAAAGCTGCATTAGAGTTAACAGAGTTATGACACTATGCTATAAAATTCATGATAGGAAGTATAAAATTGTCTAAAATAATGCCATCCCTTGTGAGAAAGCTAGTAAGAATGGCAAACAATGTATGAGGTCCTAGTCCCAGAATTATTTACTATATCAGATATTCAAACATTTATCCTTCTGGACAAAAAGTCCTGAATAAAGAGAAAATCTCAGATACAAGTATTTGCTTTTCTCATATAATATCAGCAGTCTCGGGTAAGTTAATTAGCACTTTATCTCTTTTATGACTCAGTAGTTCTGGCTAAAAATGCTTTCTGTAAATCTACTCTGTGTTATAACACGTTACATTTTCAGTTCTTCTGTGGGATGAGGTGTTTATGTTACTTAAGAGATGAAAGTCGGCAGAAAAGCTGTAAAATCTCTCTTAAGGAACATTGTGTGAAACCAAATTATTTTCTTATTCTCCACATAGGAATTTATACTTTAATTCTGCAGAAATTATTGGGCGTTGTTGATTTAGAATCATGTAAAACCACACACGTTCAGTAAGATCACCTTTCCTCCCATAACGTGGGGAACAAAGACTAGGCTAACACAGTGTGAACATCTAACAGGAAAGAATGACGAAGATGCTGGTATTTGTTTTTCCAGGTGATGCCTGTAAATTCTCGATTTTAGTGGAGAATTAAAATGAATTTCCATGTGAGACAGACCTGAGTGCTTGTATCAATATTTAAATTTTAACCAGTCTGTAAATAGCCTTTGAAAAAAGTCACTGTAATTTCTTCCATTTAAAGTATGAACATTTCACAGGATTGGGTTATGTCTTTGAGTGAGTCTATGAAATACTTCCATTTGTTATTGGGCAAATTAAATGAGCTGTTTATTTTCTACAGAAAAGACAACTCTAAGTAGAGAAGTCACCTTCCTCAGAGTAAGTTATCAAGGTCAATGAAGAATTATCTGTATAACTTATAAATGTCCAAGTGCCAATAAAAACCCTACATGAATTATCCGGACTCTTAAATAATTCATGGGTATAATTACATAAGCCCTGGTGTATCAGATGATGGCGTATGTCTTTTGAGAAGTATTTAAAATAATGGAAGCCATCATCTCAATGGTAAAATGGGTCCTGAGTACACTACTCATTGTTCATAAATAAATAACTCATTGTTAATAAATAAAAACATGTTGAACTTGAGTTTCCTGAGCTTGGCTGAAGCAAGGATGTGAAAGACGTCACAGAAAGTTACTTGCTCAGCATGAGCTGCTTTGTAAAGGGTGGTGTGCGGGACACCCACCTCTGAGCAGGTGCTTTGTCCCATACTGGACTTCTCAGCTCAGAATATTTGGCCACAGTGTCCAGGAAAACCACATTTTAAAACCATTGTCCCTGGTGACTGTTATACAGACTTTGATTTGAGGATAATGGCCATAAGGGGAACACGGACATTCCTCCCATGCTCTCAGGAATCTTTATGGGCAGGTCATTATCCAGCCATGAAAGTCACTGTCTTATGACACAAGGGGAATGCAATGACAGTTTTTATTCTAGCTCTGTCACCGATTTCCCATACGACCTTGGGCAAATCACCTCACTTCTCTAGATTTCAGTTTCCTGAAACACAGAATGAGGGACTGGGCTAGATGACTTCTGTCAAGCCTTCTACTTTTACAAGTCCATTGAAGCGTGGTCTGTCATCCTAAGTGAAGTCAGCCAGGAAGAGAAAAATACCATATGACATCGCTTATACATGGATCTTAAGAGCAACAAAAAAAGAAAAACAAATTTATTTACAAAACAAAGACTCACAGACATAGAAAACAAACTATGGTTACCTGGGGGGGGAAGAGCATGGGAAGGGATAAATTGGGAGTTGGAGATTTGCAGATACTAATATTTATAAAATAGACAAACAACAAGTTCATACCATATAGCAAAGAGAACTATATTCAATATCTTGTAGTAACTTGCAGTGAAAAAGAATGTGGAAAAGACTATCTTTATGTTCATGTCTGACTGAATCACTGTGCTGTACATCAGAAGTTGACACAACATTATAAACCAACTATAATTGAATAGAAAATGTATATTAAAAAAAGAAAAGAAAATTGCACCTCTTGGGGAGTGATGGAAATGCTAACTATATCTTGACTGTGGTGATGGTATCATGGGTGTAGACATCTAACAAAATTCATCCAAGTATACATCTGAGAAAGGTGTAGTTTACTGTACAGGAACCATATCACAATAAAGGTGTTAAAAAAAAAAGAATCACATGAGCTTGTCACTGCGCTCTGTTCAAGCAAACCAGGATTCCATCACACGTACAGGCATATTCATATCTATTCTCAAGTTAAGTTTACCATGCGGGTGGATGTACAGATGTTCAGAAGGAGACAGATGTAAAGATCCATGAAGGGAAGTGGCACTGTCATTAGCTAGTCCAGAGCATTCATTCCTGCTTCATTTAGAAGAATTTTGAAATAGAGTTCTGGGATCTGGTTTAATCTCCAGAAATACAGCACCTGAACATCAGGGCAGTCACTGAAGAAATGGGGAAAGCTCTTTTTTACGGAGCACAGCTTGCCTTGGGGTTTCCTTCCCGAGAAACTGGAGAAAAACTATAAACACTGGAGCCGAGAACATGGATAAAAAAGATGAGGGAGTTTTTCTTTTAAAATATTTAATTTTAAACTTTTTTTTCCTAATCCATGCAAAAGAAGTGTAGGTTAAAATATCCACTAAAAATTCATCACATGCTGTAAACAGGATGATTTGGAAATAAAAATCACAACTATTTAAAAAGAAAGAAAAAGGTCCCATACACTTTTTATGTATATGTCATCTCAGAGCCTTAGCTATCTCCTTGCATTTCAGAGGAATAAAATGACTCTCTGTGGAGTTAAAACAGAGAATCTCTCAAAACCACGGAACAGCCAGTGTGGCGCAGGCACTAAATCGTCAGAGTGGCACTTACATTATCACGTAGTTCATAATCAGATGTTCTAAACTTGCTGTGAGAGATCTTTTCTTCCACTGAGATCTGTAGTAACTTGGCTTTCCTCTGGTTTCAGAAGTTGGTTGAACTTCACACGCATAGGAAGAAGGCTTTATTTAGATAACGTTTTGGCCCACAGGAAGGATGCTAGCTCAGCCACTCATGGACTCTTCCTGCCTTTCCAGAAGGAAGCCTCTGGAAGTCGTTCTTTGTAATTCCTTGGAGACTGACAGCATTTCCTACTGTTTCAGCTCTTTTTCTTTACATGATGAAATTATTTCAAGATTTGTAAGAGCATCTTCTGAATTGCAATGTGCTGATTCAGGTACACAGTTTTCCAAATAGTCTTTGTAGAGCTTTGGAAATATTTCACTCACATCTCTGAGCCCTGTGTTTTTACATTTGTTTTCTTTTATTGGATTTCAACCTTACTCTGGTGTGCCAAGGGGGAAAAATATTGCCTACAACCTGTTTGTATTTTGACAGAGTTTCTTCAACACACTCCGGTGTATGTTTTCCCCTGTTTGATTGTGAATTTGTATATTTTCATTCTGAGAGTGTTAAATCAATTAGTGTCCAGTGGGGATGTCGTATAGAACCCTCCATATTTTTTTCTGCCTGCATTTCTCACTGACTCGTTGAAAGTACTCTAGCAAATTCCTAGCTTTCTTCTTTGATTGGCTTTTAATTTGTCTGGCATCATTTACACTTTTCTTCTTTCCTTATATTGAATAATTCTCTTTTACTCTTATTTTAACTCCAAATAAGAACCAATAAAAATCAAAATAAGTCAATCACACACCTTGAAGGTCAAAAGTGACCACAGGGCTCGCGGTGGAAGTAACTTGTATTCGATGAGCCAATAAGAGCTCTTCTGACTCTCATGTTTGAAAATGTCAGAGGCTTTTTACAATAAAAATGTATTCTTTGTTCACATGACTGTACAATCCAAGTGTTCTTCATCAGGGGTTGGGGGTGGTTTCCGTCTACAGCTATCACTTAGGGATCAGTCCTGGAGATGCTGTCAGTTTCTGCGAGTCAGCACATGGGGGAGGAGATGGCAGAGAAAGTTCCCCTCTTCGTGCTCATATTGACTTGGAGGTGAGGCACATTCGTCCTCTTGTTCTGTGGGTGAGGACTAGTCACATGGCTCCATCCAGCTGCAGAGGAACCTGGAAACTGTAGCTCCTGTCTGTCCAGATGACCCTTAGCTGCAATTAACAACATCATGGAAATGCATCATGGACCTTGGTTAGATGACTTGCAAGGAAGTGGGTGCGAGATTCATTTGAAGTGTATGAATTCCCACTGTCTCCATTATCCTCAGCTATATTTCCTCTCACCACAGGCACCCCTTTAAAGCTAAAGGCCTTCTCCACTGCAGAGAGGACTGTGCAAACCAACATGCATATAGATCGGAGCATTACTTATATTTTGAACTGTTTATGCCTCTCAAAATTGGGAAATATTATAATATACATTTAGACATTGTGGAAAAACTGAATGTTGCTGACCATTATTATTTCACTAGGAAGCATTTATTAATTAACTGCTTAACCATATGTTACCTTGGTGGTCCTACTCACGAAAGTAATAAAACACTTCATCTGCTGTGTCAGAATTTTATGTTACTTCTCTCTGTGGGTCTCATTGGCTCACCTGCAGAGCAGAAATAAGGCTACCTCCTCCAGGGCACACAGTCACTGAGGCCACTGTTACAAGCAGCTTTAAAATTCACTGCACATTTTCTTGCACAAATAACAAATTCCCCATAAATGTGTGTCCTGTTCAAAGGCTTATTAAAAAAAAAGAAAAAGAAAAAGACAAATGAACATAAATACAAAACAGATACTGACTCACAGACATAGAATACAAACTTATGGTTGTTGGAGGGAGAGGGGTGGGAAGGGGCAGACTGGGAATTCGAGATTTGTAGATACTGACAGTATATGTAGAATAGATAAACAAGATTATACTGTCTAGCACAGGGAAATATATACAAGATCTTGTGGTAGCTCATAGTGAAAAAGAATATGACAATGAATATATGTATGTTCGTGTATAACTGAAAAATTGTGCTCTACACTGGAAATTGACACAAGATTGTAAACTGACTATAACTCAATAAAATGAAATTAAAAAAAGACATATTTTTAACAAAAAGGAAAAGAAAGAGAGAGAGAGGAAAGAAGAAATAAAGAAAGAAAGGAAGTAAGAAAGAATGAAAGAAGGAACGAAAGAAAGAAAGAAAGAAAGAAAGAAAGAAAGAAAGAAAGAAAGAAAGAAAGAAAGGAAGGAAGGAAGGAAGGAAGGAAGGAAAGAAGGAAGGAAGGAAGGAAAGAAGGAAAAGAAAGAAGGAAAGAAAGAAAGAAGGAAAGGAAAGGAAAGAAAGAAAGAAGGAAAGAAAGAAAGAAAGAAAGAAAGAAAGAAAGAAAGAAAGAAAGAAAGAAAGAAAGAAAGAAAGAAAGAAAGAAAGAAAGAAAGAAAGAAAGAAAGAAAGAAAGAAAGAAAGAAAAAAAAGAAAGAAAGGAAGAAAGAAAGAAAGGGAGAAAGGAAGGAAGGAGGGAAGGAAGGAAAGAAGGAAGGAGGGAAGGAAGGAAGGAAGGAAGGAAGGAAGGAAAGAAGGAAGGAGGAAGGGAGAGAGGGAGGAAGGAAGGGAGAGAGGGAGGAAGGGAGAGAGGGAGGAAGGGAGAGAGGGAGGAAGGAAGGAAAAAGAAGACATCAAGCTGATGCAGTCTGGAGCAGGAAACTCTGCTGGGCACTGGTCCTGCAACCAGGAGCTGTGTTATGTGCACTTTGGTGTTTAATGTTGGCCCTAAATAGTGCCTCATACTTAATAGTAAATTATCAAATGTTTTAAGTGGATTATTATCTACAGTAGGACAATGCATATCACGGAAGATGGGCAAATGCATCATTTAGATGTGTTATATACAGACATAGCATTGCAGCAAAAGGTGGCTCTGTTCTGACCAAAGAAATCTGAGCGAAGACTGTACTTCAGACATTTTTTAAATTATACAAAGAATTCCACCAACGTCCATTTAAATATAAAAAATTAAGCAATGGTATGAATAAAATATATAACAAAGAAACGAAGCAATTAATCCAATTTAAGGAAAACTGATTTTTCCACTCCCTGAGCATTCCAGGCAAATTTGATCTTTACATTTAAATTAAACATAAAATTCACTTTGTATTGAAGAAACCATTCAATCATTATCATAGATCCTGTTAGTTATGCAATTAAATATTGCAATCTTATGCATGATTGAATATCCTTAAAAACTCATAATTTAAAAACTTGTTAATATGTAAAATCTACTGAGCTGCTGAAATCACAAGGGTACACCTGTGTGATTATTACTGTTTCTCCCCCCAAAAGAGGAAAAGTTATTTTTTCACACAGGGTAAAAGGAAGTGAAATTTAAAATGTATTTCTCTGATTTAAAATGGACAGAAACGTTAGCTGTTTTGCATCAGAGAGATCCTTTTAAGGATATATATTTGAAGGTACATCCCACGTTCAAAGTGTTTCAGTTTGGGAAGTAGCCATGTTCATTCCAAATTTCCTTTTGGATCTTAGAAATACTATCATTAGAGTCCTTTCACTGCAACCAAATGAATGCTTTCTCTTTCAGAAATAAACTTGCTGTCATTTTGTTAGACAACTGGCATGAATGCAGTTTTTTCCCATTTAATTAAAAATTCTCTCAGTATTATGCTTTCTCTTCTACACACACACAGACACACACAAGTTCGTTTATCAATTTATGCAAAATAATAGTATAAGATTAATGAAATAAATAAAAGTTAACATTTCTCCCCCCAGTTCTTCAATTACTCAAACTATGGCTTTTGCACAGAGACAAATGCCGTGTAACATCCCTATGCAGAACAGTGCATGTTTTAACATCCTTGTTGCCTATTTTTTCTTGTTAGATTTCCCAGGATATTTGATTCAGCTATAGATTTCAGGACTACTCATTGCCTTAACGCTTTTCTGGGAAAAAATGTTTGATTTCCAAATTTAGATGCAAAAACTTCACACAAAAGATAAAATATTACCTTAAAAAAGGTTACATCTACTTAAACAGATCACCTACCTTTATTGTTATGACTCTGATATTTAGCTATTCTAAGCAACTTCAAGGCTCATGGTTGCATTAGCTAAGTAATTCAATAATCAGTAAATATTCAGTGATAAAGAAGGTACCTTTTTTACTATTACACTCCATTATAGCTCTATCAATTTAAATGACAGATACAAATGTGTCATTTGAAATTAGTAGCTTAGTCAGTGTTTCTCTAATATCCGAGATTAATGATTTCCAAGGTACTAATAGCAGAAGAAAAATATATCTTGACACATTTTATGAGTACAATTGAAAGCAAGCTATGTCCAAAAGGATTTGGATAGACATTTAGTTATCACCTTCCTATGTTAAGAACATATTGTCTCTAATTACTCAGTTTTAAGATAAAAGAATACAAATATACACACACTTTTAGAGAAGAAAAATATATCCAAAATTAGAATCAAATAGTTTGAAATTAAATTCAGCAACTGAAACAAGAAGTATGACAATTGCAAATTAGTTTTAAATATTCTAGATATTCAATTTAATTTTTTTTGTTCACACCTAAAAATTTGCATAGCACAAAATGGATGAGTAAGAAAATAAATACTTGGAGAGTTCTTATTTAAAAGAAGATGGTGAAACAGGAAATGCTTCAGGAGGTAATTTATGTATTCCAATATATAATACAAAATTATGAGACAGGCTTGTAGAGACAGAAATGATGTAAATAAGGGAGGGAAATGGCACATGAGACCTGAGGGCCACTGATGAAAGACAGGCATTGATGAAATTTTCACATGTGATACTCTGAGTATCACATCTTCACTACTGCCGTTTTAGAGCTAGAAGCTGGAAAATGCAATCGATAAAACTCTGCCAAGAAATTAGGTTGATAAAGAAATGTAAAGAATGAGAAATATCTTCAGGGATATGAATGGCGAAAGTAGAGGTCGTATTTCTGTATAATGAAAGCACTAGGAAAGTAGAAAGCAATGTGGAGAAAATGATAATTTTTAAATGATAGAGAATTTTCTAAGTTAAAGTCAATTTTAAAAGTGTCAAATTGAGTAATGCTAAACAGGATAGAGAGGACCAGAAAAAAACCCCAAATCCATAAACATGTTACAAAAACTTAGGATATCAAAGTGAAAGGTAAACCTCAAAAATTCCAGAGAGAAAAAAAAATCACTCAGAAAGGAAGAGGAAATTAATATGACATCAGACTTTTCAACAGCAACAATGGATGTTAAGAAAACAATGGATTTTCTTTTGCTATAGAGCTGGAGAAAGAGAACTTCAGTATCAAACTTGAAATTTTACATGGAGCTAAAACTTTTTTTCTTCCAGTTTTATTGACATGTAATTGAGATACAGCACTGTACCAGTTTCAGGTGTACAGCATAATGATTTGACTTAACATGCATCATAAAATGGTTATCACAATAAGTTTACAGAATCCCATCAACTCACATAGATACAAAGCTAAAGAAATAGAAAAAAATTTCCTTCTGATGAGACCGCTTAGAATTTGCTCTCAACAACTTTCATCTAAACATAGAACAGTGTTAATTATATTTATCACATTGTGCATTACATTCCATCATACTTAACCTATCTTCTCACTGGAAGTTTATTCCTTTTGGCTACCTCCATCCAGTTCTTCCTCCTCTGAACACCTGCCTCTGGTAAACCCAAATCTGATCTCTTATTGTATGAGTTTGTTTACATACTTCTTCATATGTTTTTGAAGTACAGTTGACTTACAACACTACATTAGTTACCAGTATACAGCATAGTGAGTCCATGTTTCTATACATTTTAAGATGGTCACCACTAACATTCTAGTTATGATCTGTTGCCATACTAAGATATTCCACATTTATTGACTATATCCCCCACAGTGCAAATTTCACATCCATGATTCATTTATTTTGCAACTAGAAGTTTGTACCTCTTTATCTCCCTCACCTATTTCTCTCCTCCCTCCACCCCTCTCCCCTCTGGCAACCACTTGTTTCTTCTATGTATCTAGAACTAACTCTGTTCTGTTTAGTTATGTTTATTTGCAGTCCTTTTTAAATGTCACATATAAATAAAATCATTTTTCTTTCTCTATCTGACATATTTAACTAGATTAACACCCTGTAGATACATCCATGTTGTTGCAAATGTCAAGATTTCATTTTTTGTAGCTAAGTAATAGTCCATTGTATATAAACACAAACACACACATACAGCACAGCTTCTTTATCCATTCATCAATTGATGGACATTGAAAAGGCTTCCATATCTTGGCAATTGTAAATAATGCTATAATGAACAAAGGGGTCCATGTATCTTTTTCAATTAGTATTTTCATTTTCTTCAGCTAAATACCCAGGAGTGGATTTGTTGGGTCATATGGTAGCTCTATTTTTAATTTTTGGAGGAATATCCACCCTGTTTCCTTCAGTGGCTGCCCCAATATACATTCCCAGTAACAGTGCCCGAGGCTCCCTTTTCTCCGCATCATCCCCAGCACTTGCTATTTTCTGTCTTTTTGATAATAGCCATTCTGAAAGGAGTGAGGTGGTATCTCATTGTGGTTTTGATTTGCATTTTCCAGACAATTAGTCATATTGTGAATATTTTTGTGCTTACTGGCCATCTATTAGGTCTTATTTGGAAAAAATTACCATTCAGTTCTTCTGCCCATTTTTAATGGAGTTATTTTTTGAAGTTCAGTTTTATTAGTTCATTGTATGTTTTGAATATTATGCCCTTAACAGATATATCATTTGAAAATATCTTTTCCCATTTGGTAGGGGCCCTTTTCATTTTGTTGATAGTTTCCTTCATTGTGCAAAGCTTTTTAGTTTGATGCAGTCCCATTTGTTTTTGCTTTTGTTTCTCTTGACTAAGGAGACATATCAAAAAATATATTGCTCAGACCAATGTAAAAGGGCACACTGTCTATGTGATCTAGAAGTTTTATGGTTTCAGAAATTACATTTAAGATTTAAGTCTCTACTTTATTTTGAATTTATTTATGTGCGTGGTATGAATGAGTAGTCCAATATGGTTCTTTTGCATATAGATGTCCAGTTTTCTCAACAACATTGTTGAAGTGGCAGTGTTTTCCCCATTGTATATTTTTCCTTCCTTTGTCATAGATTAATTGATTATACAGGTGTGGGTTCATTTCTGGGCTCTCTGTTAGGTTCCAATGACCTATGTGTCTGATTGTGTACCAGTACCATACTGTTTTGATTACTGTAGCTTTTTAGTATAGTTTACAGCCAGGAAATCTCCAGCTTTGTTCTTCTTTCTCAGGATTGTTTTGTTTCCACAAACACATTATATTTTTCCATCTATTTATGTTGTCTTCAATTTTTTCATTGGTGTCTTTTAGTTTCCCAAGTACAGGATTTTTACCTACTTAGTTACATTTAGTCCTAGGTATTTTATACCTTTTGATGCAATTATAAATGATATTGTTTCCTTAAATTCTTATTTTGACAGATCATTGTTAGAGTATAGAGATGTAACAGACATCTGTATATTAATTTTGTATCTTGCAAATTTGCTGAGTTCACTGGTGAGTTCTAGTAGTTTTTTTTGCTGGCATCTTTAGAATTTTCTATGCCTAGTATCATGTCATCAGTAAACAGTGATAGTTTTACTTTATCTTCTCCCTCCAATTTGGATGTCATTTATTTCTCTTTCTTGTCTGATTGTTGTGGCTAGGACATCCAACAATACGTTGAGTAAAAGTAGCAACAGTGGGCATCCTTGTCTTTTTCCTCATCTTAGGCAAAATGTTTTCAGCTTTTCACTGTTAATGATGATGCTAGCTGTGGGCTTCTCCTGTATGACCATTATTATGTCCAGGTATGTTCCCTTTATAGCTACTTTGTTGAGAGATTTTTTTTTATCATAAATAGGTGCTGAATTTTGTCAAAATATTTTTCTACATTTATTGAGAGAATCAAATAATTATTATTTTTCAATTTGTTAATGTGGTGTGTCACACTGATTGATTTTCAGACATTAAACCATCATTGTAGCCCTAGGATAAACCTTATTTGATCATGTTGTATGGTCCTTTTAATGTATTATTCAATTTGTTTAGCTAAAATTTTTTGAGGATTTTGACATCTATATTCATCAGTAGTATTGGCCTATAAATTTTTTTTTGTCTTATCCTTGTTTGGCATTGGTATCAGAGATACCACAATCTGTGTTGGTCTCACAGATTGATTTTGGATGCATTTTTAATCTGTAATTTTTTGGAATAGTTTAAGAAGTATGAGTGTTAACTCTTCTCTAAATATTTGGTAAAATTCATCTGTGAAGCCATCTAATCCTGGGCTTTTCAATTTCATTACTGGTCTGTTCACATTTTCTATTTCTTCCTGGTTCAGTCAATTTCTAGGAATTTGTCCATTTCTTTTATGTTCTCTATTTTAATGATGAATAATTGTCCATAGTAAGGGTTATATAATCCTTTGTATATCTATGATGCAAGCTTCAACTTCTCCTTTTTGATTTCTGATTTTATTCATTTGCCCTTCCACCTTTTTTCCCAGTGATTAGTCTGGCTCAAGATATGTCAAATTTGTTTATCTTTTCAAGAATGAGCCCTTAGTTTCATTGACCTTGTCTATTATTTTCTTAGTCTTTATTTCTTTTATTTCAGCTCTGTCTTTAATATTTATATCCTTATACTAAATTTGGGTTTTGTTTATTTGTTATTGGGTTTGTTTATGTGTAAAGATAGGTGGTTTATTTCAGATTTTTCTTGTTTCCTGAGGTGGGCTTATATCGCTGTAAACTTCCCTCTGAGAACTGCTTTGCTATGTCCAGTATGTTATGGATCATTGTGTTTATATTTTCATTAGTCTCTAGATTATTTTAATTTCTTTTTTGATTTCTTTAGTGATCCCCTTGTTGGTTAGCATTATACTGTTTAGCCTGTACATGTTTTTAGTTTTTTGAAGGTTTTTTTCTTATTTCTTGTCTCATATTGCTGTGGTCAGAAAAATGATAGATATGATTTCAGTTACTCACAATAACCAAAAGGTGGGAGCAATCCAGATGTGTATTAACTGAAAAATATATAAACTAAATGTAGTATACCTATACAATAGAGAATTATTTGGCCAAAGAAGAGATGAAGAACTGATACTACGACATAGATGAAATTTGAAAATGCTATAGTGAAAAGAGAGAAAAAGATTTGCAAACCATATACATGGTTAAAGGTTAATATCCAAAACATATAAGAATCTCCTACAACTCAAAAAACAAAATACCAGACCAGATGGGCACAGAAACTGTATAGATGTTTTTTCAAAGACATACAAATGGACAAGAGGTGTATGAAAATTCCTCAGCATCACTAATCATCAGGGAAACGCAGATCAAAACCACAACGAGGTATCATCTCATACTTCTTAAGTTGGTTATTATCATCACCTCACACCACTTAGAATGACCATCATTAAAAAGTCCACAAATGATAAATGCTGAAGATGGTGTGGAGAGAAGGGAACCCTCCTACACTGTTGGTGGGAATGTAGTTTTGTGCAGACATTATGGAAAACAGTATGGAGATTCTTCAAAAAACTAGAAATATGATTCAGCAATTGCACTCCTGGGCACATATCCAGAAGGAACTTTAATTTAAAAAGATAACATGCACCCCAAAGTTCATAGCAGCACTATTTACAATAGTCAAGACATGGAAACAACCTAAATGTCCATTGACAGATGACTGGATAAAGAAGTTGTGATATATGCACACACATACACACACCAGAATACTACTCAGCCATAAAAATGGATAAAATAATGATATTGGCAGCAACATGGATGGACCTGGAGATTTTCATTCTAAGTGAAGTCAGCCAGAAAGAGAAAGAAAAATATCATATGATATCATTCATATGTGGACTTTAAATAAAAGACAAGTGAACTTATTTAAAAAAAAATAGAAGGAGACTCATAGACATAGAAAACAAACTTATGGTGACCAAGGGGGAAGAAGGGTGGGAAGGGATAAATTGGGAGTTCACGATTTGTAGATACTAAATACTATATATAAAATAAATTAACAAGTTTCTTCCATATAGCACAGGGAACTATATTCAATATCTTGCAATAACCTATAATGAAAAAGAATACAAAAACAAATAATGTATGTATATATATGACTGAACTATTATACTGTGCACTCAAAATTGACACAACATTATGAACTGACCATACATCAATAAAATAACTTTAAAAAAAGATAACAAGTGTTGGTGAGCATGTGGAGAAAAGAAAAGCCTTGAACACTGTTGGTGGTATTGTAAACTGGTGCAACAACTATGGAAAACAGTTCATCAGAGAAGAAAAAGTAAAACTAGCACATAATCCAGCAAAATACCCACTTCTGGGTATTCATTTGGAGGAAATGAAATCACTCTTAGCAGGGATATCTACTCTCTAACCTTCACTACAACATTATTTGCAATAGTCAATATGCAGGAATAACCTAAATGTCCATTAGTGAATGAACAGATTTTTTAAACAAATGTGCTCTACATATACAATGGAATATTACTCAGCCTTAAAGAAAGAGGAAATTCTGCCATTTGTGACACTATGGATGGACCTGGAGAACATTATGCTAAGTGAAATATACCAGGCATAGAAGGACAAATACTACATGACCCCACTTGTATGAGGGGTCTAAAATAGTCAAACTCATAGCAACAGAGAATAGAATGGTGGTTTCCAAGGTCTAGGAGGGAGGGGAAAACAGGGAAGGATTAGCCAAAGGGGACAAAGTTTCAGTTGTGCAATATTAATTACTCCTATAGATCTACTTATTGCCCTAGAGATATATGAACAGAGATATAGGGCTTATAGTCAGCAATACTGAGTTCAGATACAAGCATTATGGGATCATGACCCACTGTAAGATCTGCCAATTGCACAAGAATGAAACTGGGGCTGCATCTGGAACTGGACATCACTGAATTATCCACAATACTTTCCTCTTATTTTTGTGAGTAGTGGAAAGATGACTGTATTTCAAATGAAAAGGGACTAATATGCATTGAGACGTTGATATGCTCATATGGATTCTAAGTTTTAAAATGAAAATGTTGGCAAGAGTAAAAACTATCCATTTTTTTAGCTGGAAATAATAATAATAGCATAATAATAATCTCTTGTTTTTAAAAGAGATCATATCACTGATTCATCAGCAGTAGGATATTTTTCCTACAGAGGGGCACATATTTTTACTAATTTTCTAATTGGTAATCAATGGCCCTCAGTTGAAAGATTGTTTATTGAATTTAGGAATCAGTATTTAGGCAGGGGAAAGAGGAAAACCATCTGAATGTGAAGAGGATCACTAGTTATCTTTTATTATATTATTTTAATCAACTGAATTTATTGACTCACTGTAGGGCTTTCAAGAATCACTATGAGAAATTGCTATTTTGCCTTTTGACTGAGAGGTGGTTCAAGTTTGAGCTCATCGAATCATTAAGGGCTACTTAGCACTTACGTGCAGAATTTCCACAGCCCTTCTGACTTTCAGTGAACTCACTGAGAGAAAAACACCAAAGCTGCTAAACACATAAAACAATTGAGTGATGTGATAACTTTTCTGTTACAATTATACTGATGCTCATTACAGCTCGCCATTCTGAACATCTCAAATGCCATCAGGTTTATGATTCTATAAATCTGCAGAATGCATCACTGTGAAGTAATGGTCATCTGTTTCCAAATTAAAATGGTATCATAACACTGGGGACCAATATGCATGAAGTTGTTAACTCTTATAAGTAAACCATTAAACAACGGGAAAATCCTTCTCTGATTTGCTATTTCTGAAATAGCTATGAATTTAAAGAATTTCAAAGAAAAAAAAAAGAATTCCAAAGAGGTGAAGATAATTTTTTTCACTTCTTATATTGGGAAATATATTAAGATGTTGCAGACTTCTTGATCCAGTCTTGACTGCAGATGTGGTTAGAGCGAAACACAGTGGGATGTGTAAGGAATACAATCATCACTTTTAAATTAATAAATGAGGAGTTTCCGAGTAGGCATTCCTGAACAGAGGACACATAAAATGAATTAACATGTATTAGAGAGACAAAAGTTCTAAGACCATGTCAGAAAAAAAAATGTATTACACCAGCTGGACTGGAATCCTGCCATTGGGTCCTTTATTTCTGTAGAAAAGGACACAAGCCAACAGAAAAATTTCCACACAACTCTTTGCTATAGGCAAACATGATATAAATTCAGCTTCTGAACGTAGCTTCTGAAGTAGAATCCAAGAAAGACTATAACTCCACAGGTCAAAACATTTCACCTGTCTTCTATTCCCGACACCCAGCTCATCCACATGGTACCTGGAAGAACCACGTCACCCCAGAAAGTAGGTACCTGTGTTACTGCTGAGAAGAAACACAGAAACAGGGAGCAGTGGTGGAGGAGGTCCCGGGGAGGACGGGGCCGCCGGCCGCCCCTGGAGCCGGACCCAGCGACCTGCAACTGCTCCTCCGCCCGGTCCTCGGAGTGTAGGTGCCGCTCCTTGTTCCCGCAGCAGCAGCTGCTTTGGGGGATGCAGCCCCGAGAGAGCGCGTTGCGGATACCATCTGGATGGTGTGCGGGCTGCACCCCGTTAATCCTCCATGAACTTTTGAGATTCTGCAAGTGGAGACAGAGATCTTGTCTTGTGGCCACTGGAGATAAACCCCACGTGTAAGTGCCATTGCTTTTTCGAACTACCAAGCTGAAGGATCTGCCTCTTTCTTCTCTCCTTATGTTCCGAGTAAGGGGGCGGTTTCAGGTTTCACCCGAGAAGCTCCCAAGGTTGTGAACCAACAAACAGTCTATTTGATTAACTCCTAATTAAACAGATACCAGCGAACTGGGCACATTTACTGTGTTCAAGGGATTCAGTAAATATGTATTGAATTAATGAGTTGCCAGCACAGAAAAGAAAGACAAAAGAGGGTGTGTGCTACTTAATCTTACTGTGTCTGAGACTGAGTTTTAGACATAAATTTGGCTCTTATTAATTCCCTTCTTGCTTGGGAATCCCTTGGTGTGGTTCCTACATCCTGCAGGTTGGCTGTTTGTGAATATTTTATAAAAACGTGGTTTCCCAGGTGTGCCACAGGGGGCCCAGTGCCAATCCAAGCAGGCTTTGGTTCTTGAATCCCTTACTAATTACGTGAATTTAGGTGGGACACTTCCCCTAGACGTGTCCATTTCACTGTTCAGAGCCATTGTGTTAGTTTCTCTCTCTCTCTCTTTGGTCTTCACCATTATATGCATATAACTATAAACTTTCTTTTGGGGGCAATTGTGTGATTTCCCCACTAGGTAAGTGTTCCTCCACCTTCTCAGGGTACAGCTGCTGGTTGATGGTTTAAGTGCACCTTTGACTCTACCAGGCATCAGTAAATACTTTTCAAAATGTACCGACTTACATTTATACAAGAAGTACATTAGAGTTTTTATTTTATCTCATATCAACATCAACACTTGACATTCTGTTATTCTTTAAAGTTTTCCAATTTTAAGAGAGGGAAAAATTTCAATGACACTTTAATTTTCATTTTGCTGATTACTAGTTAGATGGAGCAAATTTTGTCTGTTGTTCATTTGGCATCCCATTTTAAGAATCTGCCCTTTCCTAGGCTAGGCCATTTTTTATTTAATTATTCAGGTTTTAAAAGCTTGATGTGCAGTGGATCTTTATAAGATATGAAGACATCAATTCTTTGTTGCTTAAACATGCACAAATAGGTTATGCACATCAGAAGATTCACTCTTATTTTTTGTAACATTGCCACTTCATGAAAATATTTCAATGTCCTCACATTGATCATTTTTGTCCTCTGACCTCTTGGCTTTGGGGGCCTTATTTAGGAAACCAGTATTTGCTTTGATAATCAGCATTTTCTCTTGCATTCTTTAATGTTTGCTTTTTACATTTATGTCTTTAATCTGTGTGGAATTTAACTATTTGTTGGTGGTTTGTTTAAAGATTCATGCATGATTTAGAAAACTCGAGAGGAGAAGGAAAGGATATTGTATTTACCCATATTTTTACTTTTCCCATTGTTCTTTCTTCCTTCCTGATGTCCCAAGATGCTTTTTTATCGTTTCCTTTCTGCTTGCAAGCACTTACATTAGTTGTTCTTTTAGCGTAGGTTCGCTGATGACAAGTTCTCTTGGTTTTCCTCCATCTGAATTCTCTGAGTCTGCCTTGACCTCTGCTTCATTTCTGAAGGATATTTTTGCTAGAAATAGAATTCAGAGCTGACAGTTCTTTTCTCTCAGCACTTGAAATATGTCCTGCCACTTCCTGCTGGTCTCCATCGTTTCCAGCGTGAAGTCCTTTGAACTGTGCTCCCCCTGCAGGTGGTTTCCCTCTGTCTGCATCTGAGATTCTTTTCTTTTTCTTCAGTTTCCAGCAGTTTGACTGTGGCATGTCTTGGCTTGGGTTTCTTTGGCTTTGTCCTTTTTGGATAAATCCTTGCTCAGGTTCTGGAATCTGTAGGTTTAAGCTCTTTGGCCAATTTAGGATAATTTCAGCTATTAGTTATTTAAGTACTTTTTCAGCCCCACCCTCTTTCTCCTTTTCCTCCAGGATCCCTAATATCTGTGTCATTTTGCTGTTGACATCTGTTGATTGTCATTTCTCATTCAAGTAAAGTTTTCCTGTTTCTTGGTTTAATAGGGATTTTTTTTTTATTGGAACCTAGACATTTGGGACATTATGTTGTGAGAGTGTAGATCTTCCTTAAATATTCTATTTTAACTAATTTCCTCTGGCACTATTCCAGTGGCAGAATGGAGAGGGTTGCTACATTCTTACCATGTGGAGGAGCAGTCAGGGTTCTCATCTAAGCTTTGTTGATGTAGAAAGGGGAGGGGCTTTTGCTATTGCCAGTTGGGGTGGCAGTTCTGACTCCAGCTTCTCCTTCAGCCCACTTCACTGGCTGCAGCGGGAGAACATGCCCGCTTTTAAGGACTCATGTGATACGATATGTTCTACCTGCTTACCACTGGGTCATCTCCTATTTTATGGCCTGTAAACTTCATAATATCTGCTAAGTCTCTTTTTCCACGTCACATATCATATTCCCATATTCTAGGGTATAGAGCATAGACCTTTATGCTCACCACACTGCAGAACTGAACTTTTCAATAAAAATAATATCCAGGTCACGAATATGAGCAATCTATATAATTTTATATTTACTATATTAAATTAATCAAAAAGGAAACAGGTAAATTGCTATTAATAATACTAAGTATGTTTTATTTAACCCAATATATCCAAACTATCATCATTTCAATATAATTAGTATAAACATTCTTATTGACAAATTTACATGCATCTCTCATACTAAGTACTTTAAACTTACAGCACATCTTAATTTAGACTAACCGCGTTTCAGGTGCTCAGTAGCTTACGTGTGGCTTGTGGCTACCATATTGAACAGCTTGGGTTTAGACTGCTTTGGTCAATAAAACCTACAAATTTCTTTTCTTTCCTGACTTGGTCCAGTGTCAAATGTGGTATGACGTTTTTACTAGCCTCACAAGCTAAGGTTGTTTGCTTTGTTCCTTAGTTTACTCTGAATGTTCATAAATAAATAAAGATAATATGCTACTTAAAAGATTGATATAACCAACTGAGCATGGTGTTTTGGGCATGGGGTGTTGGGAAGGATTCTTATTATCAGTGCAATAAAGTTACAGGTTGCTGGTTTATTCAGACATTCTCCGTATTTAACCAATTTTGATAATTCAGAATTTTCTAGAATCTATTGATTTTTCATTTTCAGTTTAACAGTCTTACAAATCTATAGATATTATTTTATTTTTATCTGGTTTTGTTTATCATTAAGTATAACCTTTTGCATGAAATTTATAGAAGGATATACTATGTAAAGTAAAACATTATTTTTCAGTATGTAGCTCATTACATTTTTATATTTAATCAGTATAACCAACACCATAATCAGAATATAGGACATTTTCATCATTGTAACAAGTTTTTTTCTGCCTCATTGCAGTTAATTATTTCTTCTTTCCTGGCTCTGGAAACCAATCTTCTGCTTTTAATCACTAAAGAATAAATTTTTTGTTTATAGAATTTTATGTAAATTCAGTCAGACAGTATGCAATCTTTTGTGTCCAACTGAGTATTTTTAGCATCATTCTTTTGAAATTCATACACTGTAATGAATGTATCAGTAATTCAGTCTTCCTACTTCAGAGTTGTATTCCACTACATGGATGTGCCACAACTATTTACCTATCCCCTTTTAGAGTTGCAAATTTTCAATCATATTTTCTTCTATAAATTGTGTAATTTTAGTTTTTTGTTTGTTTGTTCACTCTTTGGCTCATTTTGAATTAATTTTTCTGTATAGTGTCTGGCTCAAGATTAATTTTTCTAAACATAAATCTAGTTGCATTTCAAACTTTATTAAAAAGATGAGTCTGCAGTTTGAAAAGTGTGCTGTTTCTCGACTCACTGGGTTTTTTAAAGTCAGGTAGTATCAGTCAAATAAGCTTCTTTTTCAAAATTATTTTGTCTAGATACCTCTTTGTATATTACAGCTTGGATTTTCCTATAAATATTAGAATCAGCTTAACATTGTAACTGAGACTGCACTGAATCTATCAGTCAATCATGTGATAATTGACAACTTAATAATATTGAATCTTTCAATTTATGAATCTGGTATAAATTTTCATTAATTTAAGTCATCTTTATTTTCTCTCAGTGATGTTTTATCATTTTCAGCATCTTGCACATGTTTTGTTACATTATTTCTAAGTCTTTTATGTTTCCAGATTCTATTATACATGCTATTTCTCAAAATTTCATTTTCCATTTTGTTATTGTTAGCATATAAAAATAAAATTCTCTTGATTTACTCATTTTTCAGTTCTGATAATTTTTTTATAAATGCTTTAGAATTTTATACAGTAGGTCAAGTTAGCTGATGGTGTTGTGTTAATCTTAGTTTTTAAAGGTTTCTTGTCTTTTCTATCATTTAATAACAGAGCAGTGACATTTGTCTATTTCTCCTTCAAGTTTTGTCAACTCTTTGCTTATGTATTTGAAGTTTGATTGTTGAATATATAGACATCCAGGATTCCTATGTCTTAATGTTAATTGATTGGTGTTCTCCTTTATACTTAATAATATTCCTCTCCCTTAAGCTTATGTGGTATGATACTAATGTAACCACTCTACCTTTGTTATGATTACTGGTCGTGTGGTATATGACCTCTTTAACCAATATTTTACTTATAATCGAACTTTTTTCTTTGTATTAAAGATATTTAATTTGGCTTTTTCACAGACAGCATAAAGTTTTATTTTGCATTCTTCCAGTTTGATAATCTGTGTTTATTTGGAATATTTAAATAGTTTGTAGTTAATAAAATGTTTTGGATAAGAGTGAATTTGAGTTTAATTCTACCAGATCTCTATGTGTTGCTGGTTTACTGATGGGCACAGACCCTCCGGTTCCCTTGGCAGGGCTGATGATGGGGTGTGGGTGGGAGGAGTTGAACCCACGTCCACGTGGGACAGGAATGCCCCAGTCCACGGCCAGGGTCACAGCTTTTACTTTTAGACCATGTCATGTCAATGGAATCTAAATGTTTTCCACCTGTATGAGCTCGAGGAATAATCAGTCGTAAACTCCCCAAGGTTGTTTTTCACCCTTACCTTGTGAAGTTTGAGCTTCATGATGAAGGTTAATATATGTAGATTCACATAGTATGTAATCTTTTAAGACCAGCTACTCTCCATCAAAATAATATGCCTGTGATCCAATCGAGCTGTTGCATGCATCAATAGTTTATTCCTTTTTATTGTTCAGTAGCATTCTTTGTATGGACGTGGCAGAGCTTTTGGTTTTGTTTTAAATATGTTAACTCGTTGAAGAACATTTGAGCTGCTTCCGCATTTGAAGATTTAACAGAGTTTTTGTAAATATTTATATACAGGTTTTTGTGTAAACATAAATCTTCTTTTCTCAGGGGCGTATACTAGTGAGCATCATTGTCAGGTCATGTGGTAGTCTATGTTTAACTCTATAAGAAATTGCCAACAGATTTTTCCAGAGTAGTTACACTATTTTGCATTGCTATCAGCAATTTATGAGGGGGAGGGTGTAGCTCAGTGGTAGAGTGAGTGCTTAGCATGCACAAGGTCCTGGGTTCAATTCCCAGTACCTCCATTAGAGATAAATTAATAAAATCAATGTAATTACAGCCCCCCCAAAAAAGATGCTTAAAAAAACCCATTTATGAGAGCTTAGTATGGATGTGTGTAGCTATGTGGGTGTATATGTATTGTCATATATGTGTAGGTCATCAGTACTTTTAATTCTGTCTGTTATAATAAACATGCAGTGATAGCCTATAGTGGTTTTAATCTGCATTTTCTTCATGCCTATTGATGTCAAAATCTTTTCATCTTCTCTAAGTACCACTTTAAAATAAAATTATGGTGTCATATATTATCTCTAAGCCATATAAACCTGCTAATTTTTATTTTAGTTTTTGTCTTTTTTATTGAATGAAAGGTTCTTTAAATATTATAGTGCTTTACAGGTTTCATAAGTTCCACACAGATGATTTCATATAATCTGATAAAACCCCTTTTTCCCCATCCCTATATTGCCCCTCGTCCCCTTATCTCTCCCCACGGATAACCACTAGTTTTTTATCTATGTTCGTGAATCTGCTTTTTTTTTGCTGATTTATTCACTAGTTTGCTGTATTTTTTAGATTCAATGTATAAATGATGTTGTACAGTATTTGTCTTTATCTGTCTGGTTTATTTCATTTAGCATAATGCCCTCCAAGTCCATCCATGTTGCTGCAAATGGCAAAATTTCATTCTTTTTATGGCTGAATAGTATTTCATTATATATACACCACATCTTCTTTATCCAGTCCTCTGTTGATGGACTGTCAGTTTGCTTCAACACTTTGGCAATTGTAAATAATACTACTATGAACATTAGGATTCATGTACCTTTTCGAATTTATGTTTTTGCCTTTTTCAGCTGTATATTCAAGAGTGGAATTGCTTATTTTTAAATCATTGTCAGTGCTTACCTAATTGCATGTAGAATAAATTCATATTTGACTTGTACATTTTGACAGCCGTCTTTCTTATCATTAAATATTTTTGTGTTTAAGAATTCTATTTTGCATTTGCAATTTGAATGTTATTTTTCTTTCATGCTTATATTATATTAGTTACTGTTATTTTTCTCTTCCCACTACTTTCTGTCCAGTATTTCAACAATTTTATGGTTTTCTTCATCATATCACTCCCTGACCCACCTCCCACTCTAAACCAGTCCTAAGCCATCATGAGAAGTGTCTGCACCTTGAAGTGGTTGGGTATCTATTGCTTAAGTGTTCTATCTCGAGTGGAAACTTTAACCTTGGTTTCTAATACTGAATCTGACTTTCTGCTTTGTAGAGTTTTGAGTCTGGGTCATTTCAGAAAATTTGATTCCTTGGCCTTTATTCCCTGCTCTCAGATGGGGGTACAGCCACTTCACAACTTTTGTCCATTTAGGGTTTTGCACTCTCTGCTCAGCTTATAATCTTTTGAGATAATCATACATTTTTAATTCTACACATGGTCATTTCTTTTGATTTTATTTTACTACTTTTGATTTTATTTTATTACTTTACTGAAGTACAGTTACAGTATGTCAGTTTCTGGTGTACAGCATCTTGCCCCAGTCATGCATATACATACATATATTTGTTTTTGTTTTCACTCTTTTTCATTAAAGATTATTACAAGATATTGAATATCATTCACTGTGCTATACAGAAGATACTTGTTTTTTTATCTACTTTTATATGTAGTGACTAATGTTTGCAAATATCGAACTCCCAAATTTATCCCTTCCTAACCTTTTTCTTTCAGTGACCAAAAGATTGTTTACTATGTCTGCAAGTCTGTTTCTATTTTGTAGATGAGTTCACTAGTGTCCTCTGTTTTTCTCTTTTTTAGATTCCACATATGAGTGATATCATATGGCATTTTTCTTTCTCTTCCTAGCTTACTTCACTTAGAATGATAATCTCCAGGTCCATCCATGTTACTGCAAATGGCATTATTTTATTATTTTTTATGGCTGAGTAGTGTTCCATTGTATAAATATACCACAACTTCTTTATCCAATCACCTGTTATGGGCATTTAGATTGCTTCCGTATCTTGGCTATTGAATAAGGTAATAAGGTGCTGCTATGAACATTGGGGTACATATATCTTTTAAAATTAGAGTTCCCTCTAGATATATGCCCAGAAGTGGGATTGCTGAATCATGTGGTAAGTCTATTCCTAGTCTTTTGAGGACTCTCCATACTGTTCTCCATAATGGCTGCACCAAACTGCATTCCCACCTTCAGTGTAGGAGGGTTCCCTTGTCTCCACAGCCTCTCCAGCATTTATTGTTTGTGGATGTTTGAATGATGGCCATTCTGGCTGGTGTGAGGGGATATCTCACTGTAGTTTTGACCAGTATTTCTCTGATAAATAGCGATATTGAGCATTTTTTTGATGGTTGTATTTTTATATACCCCAATCATACCTTTTAGTTAGCTCTTTCAATACATTTTCTCTACTATTGCCATGATTTGGGCCAGAGGTGTCTCCTAAATTCTTAGGTCATCTGGAATTTTTCCAAGTGTTCTAATGGTCTATGCTAGCTCTGTAATCCTATGTAAACACCTCAAGTTGACCTAGAGCATCAATTCACTGCATGTTACACCTATGGATATGCATCTCATTCTGTGATGTTAGCATTCACCTGTGTTCACACACTATTTAATTTCAATAGAAATTAATTTTAAAGACCTGCTGTATAGCACAGGGAACTATATTCAATTTCTTATAAAAGCTATAATGGAAAAGAATCTGAAAATATATGTATGTATATGCATAACTCAATCGATTTGCTATACACCTGAAACTAACATTGTAAATCAACTACACTTTAATTAAAACAAATAAAATTTTAAAAAAAGAAAAAGGAAATTAATTTTTTATTTAATCATTGTATTTTATTTTATTATTATTTATTATTGAAGTACAGCCAGTTTACAATGTTGTGTCAATTTCTGGTGTACAGCATGTTTCAGTCATACACAGACATACATAGACTCTTTGTCATATTCTTTTTCATTATAGGTCACTGTAAGACATTGAATACAGTTCCCTGTGCTACACAGGTTGGTGACCCAGAATGTCTCCAGAAAAAATTATACACCCATGGGATCTTGTGTCAAAAGCAGTCACAAGGTCTGAAAGACAAATACACCTATGTCATCACCTCACTTTAGCTAAGATTTACTTACATGTGATACCTTGAAAATGTGTTGCCTGTGTAAAGTAAATGGGCTTCCAAGGATTAAGTGTGATAAAGTAATTTCACACCATCTTTATGAGGCTAGCCATCACAAAGGAAGTGTGGTTTAATGGAAGAATTACTTACCTAATTATCAGACACGAATACATTACATTGAAAGATTGTGTTTCAATTTTTCATTGAAAAATTGCTAAGACCAAATCAAGTTCTTATAATTATATATAGAATTAGCAATGAGTTCCCTAAAAGGATTTTTTTCCTAATTGTATTTTGTCATTACTTTGTGGTCCAGAAAGCTCTGATTAAAATCGGGATTTAGATTCTAAATGTATTATTAATGATTGGCAGAAATCTTATCTGGGAGTAATTAGTATTTAAGATTAGTATTTAAGCTCTCTCTAATTGAAAACAAATTTTGATCATGAGTACTAGAAAGCATACTTAGTACATTTTCTGACTTTAATATATATACAGCTTACACTATATCTCATTTTCTTAATAGTAGTTATATAAGAATCACTTAATGAACATTTTTTATCCATAAATATTATTGAATTCTGCAAAGCAGCACAGGTTAAATAAATTTGTATAAATTTATATTTATATAAATTAAATCAACTGAAACATAATATGAGGGTATGTAACACCAAAGTTATAGTTAAGTTTCTAAATAAAAGTTACTAGCTCTCTCCTATTTGAACTTAAGCCCACAAAATCATTTTTCTCCTATAACCTCTTAACGGCATTATTAAATTTCAACTACAAAGCTTGAGAAAAGTGCAGCAATGACTTCTGCCCAGGCAGTCTAGGCTAACTTGTATATTTCTACTGATTTTCTGTCTACTCGCTCGGTCAGTTACTGAGGGAGTGGTGCTGAAGTCTTCAGCTGTAATTGTGGATTTATCTATTTTCCCCCAGTTCTGTCAGTTGTTGCTTTGTAAATCTTGAAGCTCTTTTTTGAGGGACATAAATATTTGAGTTCACTATGCCTTCTTGATAAACTGAGCTCTTTTATCATTAAGAAGTGACCCTCTTTATCCCAGGTAAAATTCTTTGCTCTAAAACTTATTTTCTCTGATAGTAATACAACCACTACAGTTTTCTTTTGACTAATGTTAACATGATTGTTTTCTATCCTTTTATTGTAAAACTCTTTGGTTGCTATTTAAAGTGAGTTTCTTGCAGGTAACATGCAATTTGATACTGTTTATTCATCTAATCTGAGAATCTCTGCATTTAGTGGGGGTTTTTTAGACATTTACACTTAATGTGATTATGGATATGTTGAGTTTCATTTTATTCTCATGCTTTTTTTTCATTTGTCCCATTTTTTCTTTGATATTTCCTCCTCTTTTCTGGCCTCTTTGGGGATTAACTGGATAGTATTTTATATCTTTTATTTGTTGACTTATTAGGTATAGCTCTTTTTGTGCATTTAATGGTTGATTTATGTTTTATCCTTGATACCACTTTGATTTCTCATTTTATTTGCTTTATTTTTCTCTCACTCAATATGTGTACATATTTAAATTTAGGAATGTAGTTTCTATTCACTTACATATTACATAAATATTTTATATTTATATACTATGAGTAATTATTTGAGTTTTTTGAGGTATAGTCATTTATAATATTATACTAATTTCAGGTGTATATTATAATGATTTAATATTTTTATAGATTGTACTCCATTTATAGTTATTATAAAATATTGACAATATTCTCTGTGTTGTACAATATATCCTTGTAGCTTATTTATTCTATACCCAGTCGTTTGTACCTTCTAACTCCCTACCCATGTTTTGCACCCCCTTCCCTTTCTCCAATGGTAACCAGTAGTTTAGTCTCTGTATCTGTGAATCTGTCTAGTTTTGTTGTATTCACTAGTTTGTTTTATTTTTTAGATAACACATATAAGTGATAGCAAAAGATATGTCTTTCTCTAACTTATTTCACTAGCATAATACCTTCTAGTCCATCCATATTGCCGCAAGTGGCAACATTTCTTTCTTTTTTATGGCTGAATAATCTTCCATTGTATACATTTACACCACTTCTTACCCAGTCATCTGCTGTTGGGCACTAGGGTTGCTTCCATACCTTGGCTATTGTAAATAAAGCTGCTATGGACATTGAGGTGCATGTATCTTTTTGAATTAGTGTTGTTGTTGTTTTTTTGTTCAGATATATTCCCCAGAATGGAATTGCTTATTTTTGAATTTTAAATTTTAAATTTAAAGACAAACATTCTGGGGGCTCATCTTCCTTGTGCAGGACCCCTGAGCTGGGGGGCCTGATGTGGGGCTAGGAGCCCTTGCTTCTTGGGGGCAGCCTCAGCAATCGTAGTTACTCTCTTGTCTGTGGGTTGCCCACCTTGGGGTGCAGGACTTGACTCCAGCATTACTCTGCCCCTCCTGCCCATCTCATTGTGGCTCTTTCTTTGTATCTTTGGCTGTAGAAGATCTTTTCTGGTAGGTTCTGGTCTTTTTCATCAATAGTTGTTCTGTAAATAATTGTAATTTCGGGGTGCCCATGATGGAGGTGAGCTCAGGGTCCTTCTCCTCTGCCATCTTAGGAACTTCAACCCGCATATAATTATTTTTGAACCAGTTGAGAATGAACTGCACACATGAGGCCTATGTAACTAAAAAGCCAGTACTCTTTGTGCATAAATGAACCGACTCCCATTAGTGGGGCACTGGGGTCGTCTGAAAGGGCTAGAGGAGCTACCCGAGCTCATCCCTCTCCAGTCCCTCTCCGTGATTCCACTTTAGTAGCTTGAAGCCAGCTGTTGGGAGGATCCTCAACCCGTAAATGGATTAGGATTAGCCTTGTAAACACTCCATGAATCTTCCTTCACCCTCCCACTCTTAACGCCACAACAATAAATTATCCAATTCATAGTATCCCCTGATTTGGTATTAGACATTGCAGCAACTAAACAAGGAAAGAAGGTTAAAAAGGAAAAAAAAAAAGGCAGGTCTTAATTTTCTACCAGTCGGCTTTCTCATGCTTTTCTTTCCAATTTGATTCAGCAACATCTGATTCAGTTCACAGCAACTATAAATGAGTACTCAGAGTACAACCTTTCTTTTCTTACCAACTCCAGAAGGAGCCGCTGTTGAAGTCTTCCTGTGGACGGGCTATGACTCCTGCAGCCCCCACTGTTGCTGTCTTGTGATAAGCCGTCCAGTGTGAATCATTCTTTGGTTTAAAAAGGTAGAATGGACTCCATCAAAAATGCGCATCTTTTTGCCTAATGGTGTTGCACTTAGAAAATTGCTTCTTCTGCTTAATATTTTTAAAATTTTTGTTCAACTAGAGAAGAAAATGTAATCAATCACTTACCATGTTTGTGTGTGCATAATATTAAAAGCTCAGTAACCCCAAAGACTCAATTTTGTGGTGAGAATGTCTTTTTTTTATTAGTTGTGGTGAAATATATGTCAGATGAAATTTACCATTTTAACCAATTTTCAGTGTGCAGGCCAGTGGTGTTAAGCGTGTTCACCTTGTGCACATAATCGCCAGAACCTTATCATCTTGCAAAACTGAAGCTTTGTGCCCTTTAAGCTGTTCCCCACTTACACTTTCTGCTCTTCTTGGCAACCATCTACTTCCTTTCTCTATGAATTTGACTACTCTTGGGTCCTCAGATAAATGATATCATACATTATATATCTTGTTGTGATTGGTTTAAAACCCAAAGCACAATGCCCTCAAGGTTCATCCATGTTGTTGCCTGTGCCAGAATTTCCTTTCTTTTACAAGACTGAATAATATTCCACTGCGTACATGTACCATATTTTGTTTTTCCATTCATTCATACATGGACACCGGAGTTGCTTCCACTTTTTGGCTATTGTGAATAATGCTGCTATGAACATGGGTGTGCATATGTTATATTTTTTAATTAACCTAAGAGATTGACTTAGTAATGGCACAGACTCCAAATTCTTAAACTTAAATAAATTTTCAAGTTGAAATAGTGAAGCTGGCTCTTTTTTACCTTTCCCCTTCTCTGATCTGGGACATTTCACTTATGTCTGGGAAAAAGATTTCCATTTCAGAAAACCCAGAATTCCAAAAGCTGTGAATTTCAGTGTCATCACAAAAGCTATACATACTAAAATAAACAAGGATCCTTTTCTCTCCCCTTATTATCTAAGACCAAACCTTCAGCTTTTTGTCTAGATTTATCCATGCATTATCCCATCAGAATTGTCTACTGTCTTATAATGATTTGAACAATAGATGGAATCTCTTTTTTCTTATTCAGGAATCACAGTTACTCTGAAACCTGGACTCCTTTGCATCATACTTTATTGTGAGTAAAATTATGCTCAGTTTTGTTTTTTTTTTTACATTTTTTATTGATTCATGATCATTTTACAGTGTTGTGTCAAATTCCAGTGTTCAGCACAATTTTTCAGTCATTCATGGACATATACACACTCATTGTCATATTTTTTCCTCTGTGATTTATCATAACATTTTGTGTATATTTCCCTGTGCTATACAGTGTAATCTTGTTTATCTATTCTACAATTTTGAAATCCCAGTCTATCCCTTCCCACCCTCTACCCCCCCCCGGTAACCACAAGCCTGTATTCTCTGTCTGTGAGTCTATTTCTGTCCTGTATTTATGCTTTGCTTTTGTTTGTTTTTGTTTTTTAGATTCCACATATGAGCGATCTCATATGGTATTTTTCTTTCTCTTTCTGGCTTACTTCACTTAGAATGACATTCTCTAAGATCATCCATGTTGCTGCAAATGGCATTATGTTGTCAGTTTTTATGGCTGAGTAGTATTCCATTGTATAAATATACCACATCTTCTTTATCCAGTCCCCGGTTGACGGACATTTAGGTTGTTTCCATGTTTTGGCTATTGTAAATAGTGCTTCTATGAACATTGGGGTGCAGGTGTCATCCTGAAGTAGATTTCCTTCTGGGTACAAGCCCAGGAGTGGGATTCCTGGGTCCTATGGTAAGTCTATTCCTAGTCTTTTGAGGAATCTCCATACTGTTTTCCATAGTGGCTGCACCAAACTGCATTCCCACCAGCAGTGTAGGAGGGTCCCCCTTTCTCCACAGCCTCTCCAGCATTTGTCATTTGTGGATTTTTGAATGATGGCCATTCTGACTGGTGTGAGGTGATACCTCATTGTAGTTTTGATTTGCATTTCTCTGATAATTAGTGATATTGAACATTTTTTCATGTGCTTTTTGATCATTCGTATGTCTTCCTTGGAGAGTTGCTTGTTTAGGTCTTCTGCCCATTTTTGGATTGGGTTGTTTATTTTTTCCTTATTGAGTCATATGAGCTGCTTATATATTTTGGAGATCAAGCCTTTGTCGGTTTCACTTGCAAAAATTTTCTCCCATTCCAAAGGTTTTCTTCTTGTTTTATTTCTGGTTTCCTTTGCTCTGCAGAAGCTTGTAAGTTTCATTAGGTCCCATTTGTTTATTCTTGCTTTTATTTCTTCTAGGAGAAAATTTTTGAAATGTATGTCAGATAATGTTTTGCCTATGTTTTCCTCTAGGAGGTTTATTGTCTCTTGTCTTATGTTTAAGTCTTTAATCCATTTTGAGTTGATTTTTGTATAAGGTGTAATGGTGTGTTCTAGCTTCATTGTTTTACATGCTGCTGTCCAGTTTTCCCAACACCATTTGCTGAAGAGACTGTCTTTATTCCATTGTATATTCTTGCCTCCTTTGTCAAAGATGAGTTGACCAAAAGTTTGTGGGTTCATTTCTGGGCTCTCTATTTTGTTCCATTGGTCTATATGTCTGTTTTGGTACCAATACCATGCTTTCTTGATGACTGTAGCTCTATAGTATTGTCTGAAGTCTGGGAGAGTTATTCCTCCAGCCTCTTTCTTTCTCTTCAGTAATGCTTTAGCAATTCTAGGTCTTTGATGGTTCCATATAAATTTTATTATGATTTGTTCTAGTTCTGTGAAATATGTCCTGGGTAATTGGATAGGGATTGCATTAAATCTGAAGATTGCTGTGGGCAGTGTTATCATTTTAACAATATTGATTCTTCCAATCCAAGAGCATGGAATATCTTTCCATTTTTTAAAGTCTTCTTTAATTTCCTTCATCAATGGTTTATAGTTTTCTGTATATAATACTTTCGACTCCTTGGTTAGATTTATTCCCAGATATTTTATTACTTTGGGTGCTATTTTAAAGGGGATTGTTTCTTTACTTTCTTTTTCTGTTGATTTATCATTAGTGTAAAGAAAGGCAACTGATTTTTGAATATTAATTTTGTAACCTGCTACCTTGCTGAATTCTTCGATCAGCTCTAGTAGCTTTTTTGTGGACCTTTTAGGGTTTTCTATATATAGTAACATGTCGTCAGCATATAATGACACTTTTACCTCTTATTTTCCAATTTATATCCCTTTTATTTCTTTCTCTTGCCTGATTGCTATGGCTAGGACTTCCAGGAATATATTGAATAGGAGTGGTGATAGTGGGCATCCTTGTCTTGTCCCAGATTTTAGTGGGAAGCTTTTGAGTTTTTCACCATTGAGAACTATGCTGGCTATAGGTTTGTCATATATAGCTTTTATTATGTTGAGATATGTTCCCTCTATACCCACTTTGGTGAGAATTTTTATCATAAATCGGTGTTAAATTTTACCAAATGCTTTTTATCCATCGATTGAGATGATCATGTGGTTTTTGTCCTTTCTCTTGTTGATGTGATGTATTACATTGATTGATTTGCATATGTTGAACCAGCCTTGTGTCCCTGGGATGAACCCCACTTGGTCATGATGTATAATCTTTTTTATGTGTTGTTGGATTCTATTTGCTAAAATTTTGGTGAGGATTTTGGCATCTATGTTCATTGGTATTGGCCTATAATTCTCTTTTTTTGTAGTGTCTTTGCCTGGTTTTGGTATCAGGGTGATGGTGGCTTCATAGAATGAGTTTGGGAGTATTCCCTCCTTTTCAATCATCTGGAAGAGTTTGAGAAGGACTGGTATGAGTTCTTCTTTGTATGTTTGGTAGAATTCCCCTGTGAAGCCATCCGGTCCTGGACTTTTATTTGTAGGGAGGTTTTTAATTGCTATTTCTATTTCCTTTCTAGTGATCGAATTGTTCAAGTGTTCAGTTTCTTCTTGATTCAGCTTTGGTGGACAGTATGTTTCCAGAAACTTGTCCATCTCCTCTAGGTTATCCAGTTTGGTTCCATATAGTTTTTCATAATATTCTCGTATGATATTCTGTATTTCTATTTTGTTTGTTGTAATTTCTCCATTTTCCTTTCTTATTTTGCTAATTTGTGCTCTCTCTTTTTTCTTCTTTGTGAGTTTGGCCAGAGGTTTGTCGATTTTATTTACTTTTTCAAAAAACCAGCTTTTGGTTTGGTTGATTTTTTCTATGGTCTTGTTAATCTCTATTGTATTTATGCTCAGTTTTAAAAAAGAGTTTCTACTGTAGTTTTGTTTCACACACACACACACACACACACACACACACACACACATGCACGCAATTTACATGGTGGAGTTTCAGGGCAATAACCCACAGAATGCCCTCAATGTAGTTAAATGAATTGTGCTGCCTAACGAGTGAATTTCACAGATCCCTTGTGCCAGTCTTGTCTTCCTTGGTTCTGAGTGTGGTGAGGGTTGTTTTCACTATACAGCAGTAGAATTTTCACTCGTTCACAGTCATTTTATAAAAATCAAATGCAAACTCATGGTTACCTGAGGGGAAAGGGGGGAGGGAAGGATAAATTGGGACTCCAAGATTTCTAGACACTAAACTATATTCAATGCCTTAAAGTAAACTGTAATGAAAAAGAATATGAAATTGAATATATGTAGGTGTATGTGTGGCTGAAACATGATGCTGTGCACTGGAAATTGACACACAGTAACTGACTACACTTCAATTAAAAAATAAATCATTGACCAGTCATTCTCAACCACACGAGTGAAAACCTGCCCTGTGTCACGTCCGGCATGACTGATGTTATTCTCATTTGGCTTTGAAAGTGATTCTCCACATGTCTGCCTTCCTTGCAGAAGTGGTTTGCAAGTGTGTTTGTGAATGTATCCATTTCTGAGTCCTAGCTGAGTTGCCAAATGATAAGTCCTAGCTGAGTTGCCAAATGATACCAGATCTCAGTGTGCTGCTCTGTGAGAAAAGCCTCCTCTTTCACTTTATAAAAAAAGCATCAGTAACTGACAGGGATGATTTAATTGCAATCATTTCCCCTTTGAATCTCTGGACAACTTTCCTGGAGACTCTCTCGTAGGGATTTATCTGGCAAACAGATCTGTCTATACGTACTACAGGGATATGTAATTCAAAACAGATGGACGCACTATCCAAAAGAAAGACATACATGCAGATATTTAAATATTTAAACCTGGGTTTTCATGACTTGAGGATAAAAGATTACTTTTTTTATATATAGGTATATATAACTGAAGTATAGTCAGTTTACAATGTTGTGTCAATTTCTGACGTACAGCCTAATGCTTCAGTCATATGTGCACATACATACATTCATTTTCATATTCTTTTTCACCACAGGTTACTGCAAGATATTGAATATAGTTCCCTGTGCTGTACAGTATGAACTTGTTGTTTGTGTATTTTATATATAGCAGTTAGTGTCTGCAAATCTCAAACTAACGTCTGGTTTGTATAATGCCTGCAGGAACGAGTCTTAATGCGCATTTTTAATTTTGGGCACCCACCTGCCTGGCAGGCACCGGTCCTTTCAGTCCTTTGGTGTTTGCCTTCTGCAAGTTCATGACCTCCTACTGTTGAGGCTTAGATACGAGTGGGTGCTTTTTTCTTCTTTTCTTTCATACAGAGTAAGTTCCAAAAATGTACACAAATCAATGAGATCAAACTGTGAGACAAAGCTTTATGTTATGGGAATAAAGTGTTAAATTGTATATTTGAGCCGTTAGCCTGACCCACAGTCTGCACGGGGAAGCGCTACAGAAAACAGCACAGACGCACAGCGAGAAGTGTGCCCGTGACCTTGAACTCCTTCTCCTGGACATTTCTGTGAACTCAGACTCCTGCCCAGAGCTCAGCCCTTGGAGAAAAGACCCTGTTCTCCAGAACAGACTGTGTCTAGACTGCCAAGGTTTATAATCTTCCTCTGTTATGCAATATTAAACATTTCCTGAGCAAAACGTGATTTATACTCAGTTGCATGTCTCTGGAATAGATCAGTATATTAAATCATGTAATCATTTGTATTCAAAAGACCCGTTATTATGAAACAGCTGTTCATATATCTCTAAGATAAGGGAACTCCAGAAATTCTTAGGGAAGACAGAAGAAAAATATTTTCTTTGTGAAGAGAAAAATTTCCATCACAGAAACTGCCAGCTCAGGAAAATTGTGATAAAAATGGCTGATTGCTACTTCAGAACAACAAAAACTAAGAAATAGGAATAACAAAGTCATCAAACGGCACAAATAAAATTAGTAAACTTTTTTTTAGTATATTGTAAAATAAATACAAAAAGAGTAAGATTTCAAGTTCATGTACTATTACTAATTAAGGTAAATCCTTGAACACTATGCACCAGCTTAATAATTTCCTATAAAAGTATTTGCGTGTATTCTTTGTAATCTTTGAACTTGCCACAGTGTGAGTTATTATGCAAATGTAACATTTTCTTTTACGTTTGATTCGTATTTCTTTTTTTCTTTCCATTTCTTTGAACTTTCTCAGTTTCTCTTATTGCTTGTATGGGTCTGATAAATGATCAAATCACTTAAATTCATGGAACGTAAACATTTGCTTAACTATATTCAATTATACTGCCTTTTTTCAAAAGATTTGTTTCTGTGAATCTCAGACAATGTTCCCCATAAGTGTTTCTCTGCTTTTTACCACCTGGATCAATTTTAAAATATCATTTCTTTGAAAAATGTTGTATCTGAACAGTTCGATAGATCAACTTAAATTGCAGTTTCAATATAACTCATTTGATACTTTCAACTTAAATTGTAGTTTTAATACAACTAATTGACTTTAAGACCTTGGGCTAATAGGAAATTGAACTAAAGAACTAGGATTGAAAAGATTTAAATTATATGTATATATAAAGAGAGCACAAAAGATCTGGGTCACTGTTGTGGTTTAGCTCACATATTCATGTTTATATAAAATATTTTTGCTAGTTGTAAACTCCAGTTAAAATCATATACCTTTATTGTGGTCCATGTATTATGTGGACAAGATTTGTATATTTGGGTTTGTGTGTAGCTGTGTGCATATTTAAAAACAAGCCTATAACCGTACACCATTATTATTTGAAAAAGTCTGTGAACTATAAAAAGGGAAACTCAATAGTTTGGAAGGAAAATGACCGCCTTCAGTCTGGTTTAAGAAAAGCAGCGCGGAGCAGCCCAGCCTGCTTTGTCGCCCAGCGAGCACAGGCTTGTGTGTGACCAGGATACACTCACTTCACAACAGCAACGGACTTCTTTGTTTGTGTTGTTTTTAGCAGAAGAGTGAGAATTCTTAGCAATTACTACCCGCCCCTGTATTCGTTTTGAATGTTCTTATGCTTCCAAAGCCTGGAGTGTTTTCTTGTTTTCAGGTCGATTTCCATGACTTATTTTCATGACTTACATCACAATGACTTTCAGGCCCCAAACTCAGAATAATACAGAGGTTGGACTTTTTACATGCAAATCATTTTTGAAGATTAGCACTTGGCCATGGGAGAGCACCGAGTTTGACTTTCCACCTTCAAAAGGGAGGAAAGCTTGAGTTAGCTGCATGTGTTGCATATTTACTGTGTATTTAATTAGTACACTGCTGTTATGATCATTTTATTAAGTCACAATGTCATATCAAATGAAGGAGCTAAATTTTCTCTGCATCTATTATGTTCCTACACGATTCAAAATTTATGTACTTTTCAAGGTAGACGGATGCATACAGGCGTTCATGTCCAAAGACTGGCTTTGTGACTTAGTTGATATTACAGAGTATGTTGCTTCATGGTTTAAAGATCTGTGTGGATTGCTGGACTTTGTGACGTATGGTTCACTGGATGAGTTGGAAGGCTCTAGAAATTTGTCAGTGTCTTCACTGTCCGTAATCTTGTTTCACCCTCAGGGTAATCAAAAGATTGATTCAATAGTTTAGTGTCATGAGACCTTACAAAAGGATTCTATAACCCTCTGATCTTATGTTGTTTGTTACTATAATAAGTTATCAGAATTGAGTCTTGAAGAATGATGGCTCCACACGGGCTGTGCATGGCTTTGGGGCTGAGGGTGTCTGTGTTATCTCCCTGGGGACACCTTGGAGCCTGGCACCACCATGAGCACCCGGTCATTGTGGTCTGAGTGCCTGAGTCAGGATTTCCAGCTCCTGAGACAGATGTCTTCACAAAAGCTAACCCAAAATCAACTGAATGAGAATTAATTATAGAGAAAAATGAGATGAGTGAGGAAGAGCTCATGAGATGTTTGTGCTGTGATTGGTCTTGCTATTAAAATTCTGTTTTCTGATGGGTGCCTGAGAAAACCTTTGTCTTTCTTCTTATCTCTGTTTCTCGATGTAGTCAGCTCTGTTTACGTAAAGTGAAATGGAACATTCTTGGAGTGATATCTTACTTCCTATGACCACTTGGAATTCAGGGAAAATACCCTAATATTGGCATAAACACTAAAGATTCTGAGAGGCTTGCAGTGTGACTATAAAGTCTTCACAAGCCTGTCTTTGGAATCTACAGTCTTTAACCCCTGTTAACATCACTCTGAACTCTAGGGTTCTCAAAACATAATTTGAAAAATCTTCAATAGTATGTATCTATTTCTAGATTTTCAGAAATGCTAATTTTTACATGGATTAGTCCTTAACAATCTCACTTTAACATTAGAAAAAAAGGATTTAGGGAGAATTTCAGCTTCAACTTCCAATGAATTATGAGAGAATTGCTATAAAGGGTAATCATGAATTACCAGTGGGCTCCAAGCAGTGGCCGGCTAATTAAAACCTGCAGACATGTTACAGTTTGGCTTAAGCAGCTTAAAGAAACATGGACTCAGCATTGAAAAATCAGAAGATTCAAATAAAAATATTCATTTCTGGCGCTGCCTGACACGGGAGAGCATCTGCCAGTGTTAGAAATGTCTTCCCTCAAGGCCACACTCGGCTTTTGCTAAGTCGCACTGCCTCTTATAAAAGGGGGGTGTCCTGGGTGGAACCCCTGCTGGTCTCCTTTGCTTCTGTTATCAGCCTGGACCCTAGAAGCATTTGAGTTTACAGTCCCTGATGTTTGTTCCTTTTTTTAATTGAAGTGTAGTCAATTACAATGTGTCAATTTCTGGTGCACAGCATCATGTCCCAGTCATGCGTATATATACATATATTCATTTCCATAATCTTTTCCATTAAAGACTATTACAAGATGTTGAGTATAGTTCCTTGTGCTATACAGAAGAAGTTTGGTGTTTTATCTATTTTTATATATAGAAATGGAAGCAACCTAAATGTCCACTGACAGGTTTTTTTCCTAAACATGAATCTCTTCTCAATAAATGGGAAAGATTCAGAACAGAAAAATAGATACAACTAAGCTCATAGCCTTTGTAGAGATAATGAGTCAATAAAAGCAGGGTTTCATCTTTCTGGACAATGAACAGTATTAGACATGTGTTCTATTAAAACAAATAACCCACTGCAGTCAATCAGGACTTGCTGGTAGAAAGAGACCATCACAGCATTGTAAGGAAAAATTAGCAACTCTACCAAGTGTTTAAAAATTCTCTTTATGTCAGCATCATGTCAGAGGCTAAGATGAAAACTGATCCATATTCTTTCTTCACTTAAAAGGCTTTTGTGCACAGCTCTGATGAGTCAGAACCTGTGTGCTGGAATACACCTCATGGCACTATCCTAAAGTCTCTTGGCTGGTTGTAGTTGGAGGCAGATGAAAAGGGAATGCAAGATAATTTAGCAGCACAATCTAAATTGTAATCCATCACTTTCAGTGACAAATCACAGAAGTCACCTATAAAATGTTTATAAAAAGTCCAAAGTCAAAAGAAACCGCACAGTTTTGTGAATGAGTTTGGAGCTACAATGTTCATGGCTTAAAGTTAATTTGTGATCACTGAAAAGAGTTAAGTTTCATCTTTTGACTAATAATATCTTTCCCCAAATAAATTGTAGCAAAGATAATTTGCAAAGAAACTTTCTCAATCATTTCTGTATGCAGATTGGGCTCTGAGAATCCCAGCTACGATTTGACGTATTGATCTTATTCGAATACCATTTTCCTTATTGGAAAACAATTGCTCAGTTTTTATTTTGCTGGTTTTTATTACTCAAAATTTAGTAACTAGACATTAAGATATGAGGGAATCTGTAATAAAAATATGAAAAGATAAGTAAAGAAATATTATGGCATAGAGGTAAAACTGCTTCTAAATAAGATATTTTTTCAAAGCATTTCATGAAAAATCCAGCTACCTTAATCCATTTAGAATAGTTACAGAGCATTTCAAACCTTTTGAGAACCTTAGCTGCAGAAAGATTAGTCAGTCCTCTTTCTCATTTTAATCAAACATTTCAGCATGAATTCACTCACCCAATTCTAAGGGCCATTTCCTCTGAAATTATCCATAAATCTTCTATGTCCTATGGTAGAGAAATATAAAGTTTAACATTTTTAAAAAGCGTTAAAATTAAACTTTGCTGAATTTTTAGTGGAGCCCTAAGTTGAATATGACATCCACAATACTTGGGAAGCTACTGAACACTTGTAAAAAAAATTTGGATGAGACTTTCTGATGTGTGGCTCCATATATATTATTAGTCATTCTAGTTCTTTTATTTCAAGGAAACATTTTTTGACTCTTTCCAAAGCCTTTCATCTTTGGTAAAACTTTTTCCTCTATTGCTAATATGCTCCATGACCTTGAGCAAATTGTTTACTTGGCTGTAGGCTTTTGATCAACCCCATATATAATTAAGATGATAAGTGTTTGAACTTTACAGAGTCTGAAATTAATTATATATCAAAATTTTGATACCATGCATTTTTTGAGCATTTAATTTTGGAATAATTTTAGATCTGTTGAAAAGCTGCAAAGATAATAGAGAGTTTTGGTTTACTTTTCATTCAGCTTTATAGTGTTGATCTATTTGTCAAAACTAAGAAATTAACATGTATACAGTATTACTAGTTAAAACTTTGGCTTTGTTTGGGCTTCACCAATGTTTCTGCTGCCTTTTTATTTTTCCTGTCTAATCTAATCTGGGATCTAATCCCCAGATCCCACACTGCATTTAGTGCTCAGGTCTCCATAGCCTCTGTCAACCTGAGACCATTTCTCAGTCTTTCCTTGTCTTTACGACTCTCCTGGAAATACTCCTTAGTTAATGTCCCTCCTTGGCCGTGTCCAACATTTCTAGGAACAGATGAAGATGTTGCTGGTGGATGTAACCAGTGTCCAGGTTCTTGTCCCATCCCAGAGAGAATTCAGAGACAAGATGTGGAGATTAAGAAAGCAAAGTGAGGATGGAAAACACACTCTCAACGGGAGGTGGGCAGGCTCAGGTGAGCAGCTGCCCTGAGTTTCTTTGAGAAGTTGGTTACATAGAGTGTAAAAATGAATGGACAGAATACTCATTGGGGAGGGAAGGATTTGGGGTCCTATTCCCTCATTTTCATCCCAACTCCAGCTTCTTGAAGGGAGGAAGGATTTTTGTTCTTATTTAGTCTGGATCAGAAGTGTCATGATGTCGGTGCGTGATGGGTGGTTCTAATCTACAAGGCTAATTTTATTGAAATGAGGACATAATAAGCAAGAGGTTATATTCAGACACTGGAGATTCCTGCCTTTTCCCACCTTTCCTTGTCGATTCCAGACCCCTTGCTACCACAAAGTGTGTGACCGCTTATCAGCCCAGAGGTACCTGCTTGTCTTTCTCTGCCCAGGGACCTCTGGTGTCTGCATGGTGAAGGGTTTCCTGCATTTGGCCGGTGCCCCTCCTTTCTGCCCAATTCCTGCCATTTGGCCTGCGTCCCCTTTTCTCTGTTCATATCTAGCTCTCTGCCTGCTCTCACAGAGGTTTTAGATTCTGAGGAAGAACATCACAGCTGCCCTTCTCACTGCATCCTATAAGAGTGATGTGATATCAGTATGACCTTGCACTGGGGGCACTGGCTTTGATCACGGGTTAAGTCGGTGTCTGTCCAGTTTCTTTCCTTCTGTTTTCTCTTTCCATTCTCCCAGAAGCACAGCCTCTAAGTCCAGCCCACACTACAGGGAAGGGGAATGAAGCTGCACCTGCTGAGGGAAGGGCATTGCAGAATTTGTGTTCATATATTAAAACCACACCATATAGAGCAAGTTTGGCGACTACACAAAGACCCTGTTTTTCCTTCAGTTTCCTACCTATGGGTTCTAATGCCTGTCAATGGATCTCACCTGCTGCAAATTCCTCTACAATATTTAATGAGAATTCTTCTGAAGAAAGATTTGCCTCTTCTTCTACACTGCTTTATGCAATATAGAAACCTCATGGAGATTTACTCTATTTTTTGCATTATAATCTAATATTATCATTATTGCATTGTTCAGTTGTTCCAAATTTTGCCATTGCGAGTCCTCTCCAATTGGCTCCTGGGGCCCTTTGACGTACACATCATGGCTTTTTGCTTTGTGTTTGTGTGTGTTTGTTGCCCCAGAAGGGGAAGAGAAAAGACCTCAGTTCTTGTCATACCCAAAAGATAAGAATTCAGACAGGAAATGCAGTGCTGTGTAGTGAAAGATTTTAAAGGATTTATTTAACACCTCCAAGAACGGGAGGCGGGCTGATCCAAGGGCAGATAGCAGTGGGCTTTGTCTCTCCTCTTACACCCTTGCTTAGAGGTGGTCTCTTGACTGACTGATGGCTCTTGCCCCTGGAGTGCTGAGTCATGCTTGTCCCCTTTCGCACGTGTCCTTACCCACGATGCACACAGAGAAACCCAAGGGGGTGCCTCAACCACAATGCTGATTATTTCACAATGAGCACTGAGTCATGTCTGGTTAGACCCTTGTTGCTACTGCACAGTCATGGCTTTCAGGTTCTATCCAGTTTCTTGCTGGCACTCATTTTGAGGAAATAAAGTCCCTTTACGCTGAAGGCGGGCACACCAACATCTAATGGACCAGCCTCCCTCTCCTCCACCTTACCTGTCAGGTGCCTCCCACTAATCTAACTACCTAACATGTTCACTTGCATACTTTGTATCTGATGGACTGCAGGATAATGTTCATCTTGTAGTTTCACTGCCTCCACCCTAGGACCAGCCCTGCCTCCATGGAGCCCTATTAGTTTCCTAGGACTTCTATTCCTAGCACGTTACCACAAGCTGGGGGGCTTCAAAACAGTAGAAATGACTTTCTCACAGTTGGGAGGCCAGAAGTCTGAAGTCAAGGTGTGAGCAAGGTTGTGTCCCTGTCTGTTCTGTGCCTGTCTCCCAGCCCTGGTGGCTGCTGGTGACCTGGCTCTCTTTGGTTTGGTGTCATCACAGAAACCTCCTTCTTGCATGTCTCTCCATGTCTTCCCCTGTTTTGCTAAGGATGCCAGTTATTGGATCTAGGGTGCATCCTAATCCAGTATGACCTCATCTTAAATAATGACGTCGGCAAGAACCCTACTTCCAAATAAGGTCATATTCTGAGGTTCTGGGTGGACATGAAATTTGGAAGGACGCTAGTCACCTCACCACCATTTTAGAAACCAAGATCTGGGCACTGCATTTTAAAATGAAAAATCAGTGTGTGTATGTCTATGTATAATATACACATAATATATGTCATCATTATATAATTATTTGTAAATAAAATGTGATATTTATAAGATGTTACAACCTACTTGATGAGTGCATTGCCTTTTTCCTTTGTTTTACCCTGTATTTCCAAGTCAAGTAACTTCCTTAGATATATTACTTAAGATATATTTAATCTCTGCAATTTGAATACGTATCTTTCAAAATAGCTTTGCTGAAATCAAATCTTATTGAGAGAGATGATTAGACAGGCTTCCTGATTCAGGCTGGTTATCAACAAAGGGAAGAAGGTGCCAGGCTGTTGAAAAACAGGACCTTTTCTATTCCCCTGCAGCCGGCACCTCAATTCCAAGGACACAACCACATACTGAGACATGTGATGTTCTACAACTGCTGTGTCAGTCCCGAGGACCTACCCCAGTATCTCTTTTTTTGTTCTCTTTCTGGCCAAAGTTTCTGTTTTAGGGCTGAGCTCTGTGAGAGAAAAGAGCAAGTAATAGAAGATGTTTGAGGGGGAGGGTACAGCTCAGTGGTAGAGTGTGTGCTTAGCATGCGCGAGGTCACAGGTTCAATCCGCAGTCCCTCCATTCAACAAATAAATAAATAATCATGTATATTCGAATCAATATCCAAAATTATAATGATACATTCACAGACATAACGTTACTTTATTGTTTTCATATTTATGTAAATGATACTATGGTATGCATATTCCTTTTTGATTTTCTTTTAGTCTTTCATTTTTCAAGATTTATATTACTAAATACAGAGTGTTTTAGTAGCTACACATTTACAATGTCATGGATATTAGAAAATGTAGAATAATTGAAAATTCATTTCTCTATTACCCCAAATGTAGGTTGTTTTGTTTTTCAACATTAAAATCATTCTTTAATCGGTATCTTTGCACAAAGAATTACAGATCCTTCATGTATGTGGATGACTCTGGAGGATATTGCTAAACGCCATGTTCTCCAAAATAGTTATTCTTATATATGTATGCTTATTAGCAATGTAAGCAAGGTTCTGCTTCTCCAAGTATGTGCCTAGTTGATATTATCATATATAAAATGTTCTTTTACATATCTATACCATATGTTTACATTTTTACCATTGATAGATGTGAAATTGTGTCTCACTGCCTTAATAAATATTTTATGAAAAAGATTATGAAAATGAATATATGTATATTCATATATGACTGAAGAATTGTGTGATGCACTAGAAATTGACACAACATTGTAAACTGACTATTACTCAATTAAAAAAAAATCAAAAAAGAAATAATTTCCTTAATTTCGAATAATCTCGAGCTTGGAAAATACGGGGATTTTTTTGGTCATCCCAATTCTCCTTCTGTAATTTGTCTGTTCAAATCCTTGGTTGATTTTAGTTATGCTTTGTTTTTATTTTTAGAAACTTTTAATGCATTCAGATACTAAATCTTGTCTAGTCATATGTAACGCTAACATAATTTTGCAGTTCACAGCTTCTGTTTTATCTTCTTTTATTATCCAGAGATTCCAGATTTCCACGAAGTGAATTAAATTGTGCTTCTCACATGTGGGTGGATGTGTGTGGCAGACTGTGTGTTTGCATATGATGTACACATAATTATTTTAAAAATTCGTCTTTTCCTCAGGTTATATATTCTTTTAAATTATGTTTCTTCTATCTAGATTCTATTTTTGCATAATACAAAGTAAATACTCTTTTATATTTTGTTTTTCCATTTGGACATCCAATGTTTCCAACATCACGTATTAAATAAGCCATCATCTCTCTAGCAATTATGGTTGAAAACCACTACTTCTGGTACCTTCTGTATCAACATGTATGTGTGGTTTGCTTCTGGGCCACCTTTTCAGTTCCATTTCTCAACTGTCTATCCTCATGCCAGAACTATAATATCTTTTTTTTAATCTCTTATTTTTAATTTTGGGGGGAGGGAGGTAAGTAGGTTTATTTCTTTATTTACTTTTAGAGGAGGTACTGGGGATTGAATCCAGGACCTTGTGCATTCTAGGCATGCACTCCAACACTGAGCTATACCCTGCCCTCCTTATAGTATCTTAACTTTAATCTATTTTGCCACTTTTTAAGTCAAGTGTTCCCTTTTTGCTCTTCTATGAGTGTGGTATAACACACTGGTTTATCATGTAATATTTGTAGGTAACACACCAGGGTTCAAATCTGTTTTAGCCTCATTTGCCAACATGCCATCGGCATGTTACTTAGGTTTCCCGTGTCTCGGTTTCTCATCTGCAAAATAAAAATATTATTGGTTCCTATATCATAGTGTTCTTTCAAAAGTTAAATATCCTTCTTCACCCAAAGCATTAGAATTGTTCCTAGAAAATAGTAAATGTGTAATAATTAGTCAGGATTCAAAATTGTCTTGATTCTTCTCAGTCTTATACTCTGTACATTTTAAAGCCAGCATTTCAAATAGTTTAGTAAACCATCTCCAGATTCTGAACTGAAATTTCACTGAGCTTATAGAGTAATTTACATTTTCTAGCCGATTATCTGAAATCGATTTGTTTGGGCAGCATTAACTCCTAACCCTAAATTATGACAGATATACATTGTTAGTCCTGATGAGCAATATTTTATGAAGGTGTATTGTAAAACTTCATGACTATAAAAGAATTTTAGAAACTGGGGGATTTTTAAGGATAGAGGAATAGCAGAATCAATTAGCCCCTTGTGTTACAAATGGGAACGCGAGGGTCACACTTGCTTTTTGTGTCCCGAGGCCTGGAGGAGGTCTGAGGCCCAGTGACTGACGTGTGGCTATCTGCATACACTAGAAATTTCTTTATCCAAAAAAGGTTTGCCATTATTGGTCATTAAAAATAACAAGACACATTAATGCTAAAACTCTACTGAACGTTACTTAGTGCATTTTTGATGGCTCTAACTACACTTAAATATTTTAAAGTGGTCAAGGTCAATAGGACCATAAATTGATGTTCTGGAGAATATTTAATCGTTTCAGCTGCAAAACAAATAATAGCATAAGAATCAGCTTTTACTGTGTGGATTTCGGCTCAAGTCATAGCCCTCCTTTTTTCTTTTTCCTCCAAGGCCTATTAACCACTTACCCACTCTGTAAACATCTGGGTGCTGGGCACGTCCTGGTCAGCTCTGGCTTGGGGCTGACGCAGTCTCAGACACGCCAGGCTCTGGGCTCGGCGAGTCCTTCCAGATGACGGCCTGGGGAGGAGTGTGCTGGTCATGTTACTATTAAGAGCATCTATTTCATCAGTCACACCCACCTGATGGTAAAAACCGTATTTGACTGCAATGCATCTTTCGAATCCTGCTTCACTGTCACCTCCTCTGTGAAGCTGTGTCCGACATCCACCAGAGGAAAAGGAGAAAATGTTTTTGTAAATAGAGCCCTCTTTCAAGAAAAAAATAATATAACTATTTCATAATTGGATACAAGGCTGGCTACCAGATGATTTCTTCACAAATTTACTACACCTAAATTTTCTTTGTATCTTTTTAAAAATTATAGTTTAATTCATTAAATGTGCAAAACAAAAAAAGAAAATCTACTTGGCACAGCTTCAGACTTTATCTATTTGTGTTAATTTTTGTGTATAGTGTAAGGTAATGGTCCAGTTTCATTGTTTTGCATGTGGCTGTCCAGTTTTTCCAACCAGTGTGGAAGAGATTCTTTCAGAAGATTTCGGTCTTCTTGAATTCGCAAAGACTTGTTTTGTGTCTTATTGTATAATCCACCCTGGAGAACGATCTGTGTGCTCCTGGGAAGAATGTGCATTCTGGTGCTGCTGGATGAAATGCTCTGTCTGTGTCCTTTTGGTCTAATGTATGTTTCAGTTTATATATTTTCTTGTTGATTTTCTGTCTGGGTGACCTACTTTTTACCAACATTGGTGTATTGAAACCCCCTATTATTATTGCATTTTTGTCTATTTCTCTCTTCACATCTTTTAGTATTTGCTTAATAAATTTAGGTGGTCCAAAACAAATTCATTATGATAATTATGCTTTTGGTATTGTTGCTTGTGAGCCACAAATAAAAATCCTGGTGATTAGGTTTAAAAGCGGAAAATTTCTACTTATTTCCTCAGGTAGTTTTGCTGGGTTTCAAGCAGGCAGAGTCTTAATTCACTTTCCTGTCTTTAAATCCTTGAATCCTTGAAAAGGATTTTATAGAGGAAAAGAAAATCTGCATTTGTTGTCCACTCGCTGGTCCATTTTGCAGCAATTCACAGCAGAATTTGTGATTTCCAGTCCTTTTTGGATGCATCGGCTCAGAGAGCTAGGATTGAAAGGCTTTCCTGCCTCAAAGCCTCTGTTTTCAGTAGCTTGTAACCAAACTAATTAACTGAAATGAAGTGAGTCATGTTTGTTGTCAGTTAAAAAGTGAATCTGGCGCTATGGAAACAAATTCCGTAAAGTTACTTTAGAGGATCAGATTAAAACAATTACATATTTTCATGAAAATGTGTTAGTGGTGTGAGTCAGCCCAGATTCAGCATCACTTACATCCAAACAAGTAACAACCATCCGAGGACCATGGCGCTTTGCCTGTTTTTTGTTCTCATCAGGAACACGAGTGTGGTCTCATCATGTTACAAAACAACACTTGATATGTTAGAAACAAAACAAAACAAGCTACTGTTCATTTCTAGGAATATAAGGGCAAAACCAGCAACAGTTATAGGTATATGATTAACAGCCAGTCACGTGGGAATTTGTTTCTTCACTCCTTCCTTACTAGTTAAGTAACATCGAACAGGTTACTTAAGTATTCTGTGCTGTAAAACCAAGAAACAGCACCCAATTCATGGCATTGTTATAAAAAGTGAAGTAAGCCAGGAAGAGAAAGAAAAATACCATATGATATCAGTCATATGTGAAATCTAAAAATAAAAAAGGGAAAAGAAAAGAAAAAAGAGGACATTAATGAACTCATCTACAAAACAGAAAGAGACTCAGATATGGTCAACAGTCTTATGGTTACCAGGGGACAGTGAGTGGGAAGGGATAAATTTGGGAGTTTGAGGTTTGCAAATGTTAACCACTAGATATAAAAATAGATTAAAAACAATATTAAATATCTTGTGACAACCTTTAATGAAAATGAAAATATGTAAATACATGCATGACTGCGACATGATGCTGTGCACCAGAAACTGACAGTTCATAATTGACTATACCTCAATAAAAAAAAAATAATAATAAATAAAAAAAATTTAAACTCAAGTGGGATGAGAACCAGCTTCTAGATTTGACAAGGATGTATGGTATCAGTAAAACAGAGCATAAGCTCTGAATGTACAAAGCACAGAATTTTTGATTATGACAGGTTAAATGAAGGCATCTGAAACTCAACTTGTCCAAAAGGAAACTGACCTGTGTTCTGTAACACGTGCCCATCCTAAGTCAGAATGGTCTCTTGGTCTGCCCCACCTCTTCCCAGCCTGTTTCACCACATGGACAGGTGATGAGCAGAGATGAATCTGCTGTCACTTCTAGATCACCCTCTCCACACAGCGCAAAGTCCGATATCCTTGGCACCATATATAAAAACTTGGACACATTCTACTATTCTAAATATTTAAATAATATTGAATTTTTAAACAATACACTCTTCTGGTCAGTCATCTTCAAAAGAACATGGCAATAGTCATTTTTCCCTTCTCTCTTATATCTTGTGAGGGACTATGTGGCATTTTGTTAAGAGCAGAGATCTGTTTAGGACCCATCCTCCCAGGACGCTTGGTTAGAGGAACCTGACCACCCCCACTGTGCTCTTAAGTAACTTGAATATTTGTGTCAGGAAGGCCTTGAAAACATGAATAAAGGGGCAATGGGTCCAACAGGCATTGAAAGTGATGCTGTCTAAGTACTTGTGGGGAGATCTTCTGCAGGAGTTTCCCAAACTATTAGGAAAGAGAAATCAGAGCCTCATTTGCTCAGCAGTTGCATTTCTTGAATGAACATAAATAAAATAGCAATTTAGTTTTATGCAATCATGTCTGTGAACTTAATGCGTGCCAGCTCACAAGAGAGGAATGCACTCAGTGGACTGTCATATCAGCTCTTTGCATAAAAAGACCAGATGCTAGATGGTGGTGAACTTACCAAGAGGATGCACTGTATGAAACTGGTCCAGGGGGGCCCCACGAGCTTTTCTGTGAACTGTTACTTGAAAGTCTATTATGCTTATTTTTTTAACCTTCTAATGCAAAGGAATCTGCCAACAAATTTAAATTTAATGTAGAATAAATAAATCTGCAAAAATAATTACAGTGCTGCATCTTTTGTAGTAAACAAAGGGCCTCTTCATTATTTCCAAAATGACTAACATTATTTCTGATAACTAAGTTTCTTATAAGTAATTAACTCCATCAGTAAAATTTAAGTCAGTGTTGATGGCTTATTTTCTACTTATTTTAAGGAAGTCAGTGATGTCTCATTTTTATTTTGATTTCTTTAGGGTTTTATCAGTTACTTTATGAAATATACTAGCTATGTTTTAGCCCCAGCATGCACACTTTTAAGCTAGAAAAGTTCTTGGGTTGAATTGTAATAGTAGTACATAACTCGTTCATGTAAAATAGCAATTTTTATTATGGGAGGTAATAAGAAAAAATCCTAGCTCGGCGATAACTGGTGACAGTTTCCATTCTTTTTTGTTAGTTTCTCTTTAGAGCAACTGTTAGAATTTTAGTTTTAATCACAAAATATTGATGTATTTATTAAATAGATAATGATTATTTCAACCATATTAACTAAGTTAGATAAGTGAAAAATGCAGTAGATGTCTAAAAACATAGAAATTTGATTTGAAATTGCAGACTGGAAATCTGAAGCACAGGTCAGGGAACTTTTCTTGTAAGGAGCCAGGTAGCAAACATCGTAGGCTTTGCAGGTGGTGAGGTCTTTGCCAAAGCTATTCAACTCCGTTGCAGTGAAACATCCAGAGGCAGTACATAAACCAACAGCTGTAGCCGTGTTCCATCAAATTTGCAAAACAGGCAGCAGACTGGATTTGATCCACGGGCCAAAACGGGCTGACCTCTGAACTCAAGTGTTCAGAAACCCATGCCTACATTGTGACCAAAATGTCCCTGAGGTAACAGTGTTGTTTTGGAACTCAGAGTTTGGCATCTAAACCTGGGTTTGACTCCCAACCCAAACTTTCCCAGCTCTATGACGTTTGACAAGTTACTTTGTGTTTCAAATTCTTCAACTGCAAATGGAAATAAAATCTATTTTGTGAAAAAATATTGGAGAATTCAGTTTGGTGCAGCCATTGTGGAAAACAGTATGGAGATTCCTCAAAAGACTAAATAAAGACTTACCATAAGACCCAGCAATTCCACTCCTGGGCATATATCCAGAAGAAACCCTAATTCAAAAAAACACCTTCACCCCAATGTTCATAGCAGCACTATTTACAATAGCCAAGACATGGAAACAGCCTAAATGTCCATCAACAGATGGCTGGGCAAAGAAGTTGTAGTATGTTTATACAATGAAATATTACTCAGACATAAAAAAGAACATAAAGCCATTTGCAGCAACATGGATGTTCCTGAAGAGTGTCATTTTAAGTGAAGTAAGCCAGAAATAGAAAGAAAAATACCATATGATATCACTCATATATGGAATCTAAAAAAAAAAGAAGACAAATGAACTTAGATATAAAACAGAAACAGATTCACAGACATAGAATATAAACTTGTGGTTGTCAGGGGAGAAGGGGATGGGAAGGGACAGACTGGGAGTTCAATACTGACAGGTATATATAGAATAGATAAACAAGTTTATACTGTGTAGCACAGAGAAATATATTCAAGATCTTGTAGTAGTAGCTCATGGTGAAAACGAATATGAAAATGAATGTATGTATATTCATGTATGACTGAAAAATTGTGCTGCACACCAGAAATAGACACTACATTGTAAATTGACTATAACTCAATAAAAAAAAAGATTCAAAAAAATTGGAGATAATGACCCAGATAAATCATGTAAAGTGCTTAGCAGAGTGTATTTGGACACATGAAAAGCAGTTAATATACCTTAGCAGTGTTCTCACTTTTCTCTAAGATTATAGAAATACTATATAATATAATATAATATATACACTGTATGACTATCATTTTTTTCTCCCTAATATTATATATTACATAATTCATAAAGGCATGCCATTTATGCAGTTCAACCTGACACAGATATTATTTAATTAGGAACAATTTTGTTTTTGAAATTTTTATTGCCCAATAACTTTTGGTGTTTTTTCCCCTTTAGTTTTGTATGTATGTTACTTACAGTGTCTAAAACAGCTCTGTATTGCTTTAATTGAACACACTTTCATTTAGTCAATCAATTTGGGGGATAAAGGTAGGAACAGGCAAAATAGGAAATGCTAAACCTGGACACCTTAGAATTAAAGAAAACTGGATAATCTGCTGAATTTAATTAAGCTGGATTCACATTAAACTAAGTGATTCCAAAGGTTTTCACATGTTAACCATCAGTTATATGTAACAGCAACATTAGGAAGAAATAAATTTGGTCCTGAAAATAAGGCAAATGAAATACATGCCTTTCATGTTTCAACTCGTACAAATTGGTAAAATCTAGACTTCATAAAATAAAAATAGAATCAACATTTACCTTGTATCCTTTCATCTGTCAATGGACATTTAGGCTGTCTCCATGTCTTGGCTATTTTAAATAGTGCTGCTCTGAACATTGGGGTGCAGGTGTCTTTTTGAATTAGGGTTCTTTCTGGATATATGCCCAGGAGTTGGATTGCTGGGTCATAGGGTATGTCTATTTTTAGCTTCTTGAGGAATCTTCATACTGTTTTCCATAATGGTTGCACCAAACTACATTCCCACCAGCAGTGAAGAGGGTTCCCTTTTCTCCACAGCCTCTCCAGCATTTGTCATTTGGGACTTGTGAATGATGGGCATTCTGACTGGTGAGAGGTGGTACCTCATTGTAGTCTAAGATGTGGTATATATATACAATAGAATACTACTCAGCAATAAATAAGAATAAAATAATGACATTTGCAGCACCATGGATGGACCAGAGATTGTCATACTAAGTGAAGTAAACCAGAAGGAGAAAGGAAAGTGATACTATATGATATCAGTTATATGTGGAATCTAAAAACATGACACAAAAGAAATTATTTACCAGACAGGAACAGACTCACATAGAAAACAAACTTATGGTTACCAGGGTGAAAAGGTGGAGGGAGGGAAAACTTGGGAGTTTGGGATTTGCAGATACACATTACTATATATGTAAAATAAAAAACAAATTTCTACTGCATAGCACAGGGAACTATATTCAATATCTTGTAATAACTAAAATGGAAAAGAATATGAAAAGAAATGTACTTGTATGAATGAATCACTGTGCTGCACACCAGAATTTAACACAATGTTGTAATCTGATTATACTTCAATTAAAAAAAATTTACTTTGAGTTATAAAAATATCTTTCAGTGACATTTTTCTTTACACCACATATATATACATATTTGTATAAATGTATATATGACTATATAATTGTCTAAATATATTGCACAATTTTTGGTCTCAATAGAGTTTAGTAAACAGCTGTGTTAATCATAATTAACCTTCCTGGTCTTCATTCCACAAAAGTGAACACGACTCCTGAGCTTGCACGCGAGGGCCCTGGGATATTCAGATTATTACTTTCATTTCACCTGATAGTTACAGTTTTTTATCACGTGTTGCCTGGTACAAATCAATTAAAATCATACTGCTTCACCTTTAATTTACCTGCAGTCTGAATGCAGTAGCAGCCTGACTGTGGGATTAGAGCTTTGTGACACCCCAATGCTCAAGGTGTTTATCTCTGTTTGCTCCTTTTTCAGAGAGGCATGAACTTAATATGTACACACAGAAATTGATGAATTATCTTGTTTCTTCTAAGACCATACTGAGTTTGAACTCTGGAAGAAGATGATACTGTTTGTTGAACTCCACAGGTGACTTGTACCCAGCAAAACTAGAAACGCATTGTTACCAAAGTGCACATTTTGACTATTGGAAGTTTTATATATTTCAAGATTTTAAAGAATTTTTAAACACTTTCAAATAATTTTTGACAGCATGGATAGTGAAGATATTCACAAATGTCTATTTGAAATCTCTTTTCTCCCTTGTACATTAATCACTACTGTGATTTAGAGTAATCACAGGACTTTATCACTACTAATAAAATGTGTTACAATTTTACCATTTTTCCATTTAGCCCTGATGGTAAAAAAACAAACACACAAACAGTGAGTCACCAGAAGTCAGCTTACAAATTATGTAGCTCTCATTCTCCTTGGTTTCTTTCAAAACCTCAGTTGGTCGGATGCTCAAAGAATTCCTGAGCAGTCTTTTCTCATTTGATTCTAACAACTGTAGGCCAGAAACCAAGATACCTTAAATACATAAATATATAAAGATGTGGTTTACCTCAAATGTCTAAAGCTCCAGAGTTCTTCTACCAGAGGCAATCTAAGCTTAAATTAATTGAAAAATCAGGAAGGAAGTAGTTATCAAACAATACAGAATTTTTTTTAGAGATAATGATCTGCTTTTCCCCTCAAAAAGAGTAAATGTATCAACTATAATACAATCTTCCCCAACACAAACCAAAATAGATTCCAAAAATCCATCTCATACTCATCATACTTTTATATGAGTATTAAAATATGCTTCCCCCCCAAAGTTACTTGTAATTTTTTTCTCGTGGTTGACTGGTGATCTTAAAGATTCTATTTAAAGATAACATTTTTAAGGAATCTGGCAACCTACTGCTCTAATGTTGACATGACTTCTCTACTTAGAAGTCAGTCCCTGAAAAAGGAGACTGAAAACCTGGAGAAGAAAGCAACTGAGTGAAGCTGGTTGGAGTGAGTGACACAGGAGAGGATGTAGAGGTCCCCAGGGAGGACCTGGAGGGTCCTTGCTGCTCAGGAGAGCCAGTGGTGCCTCTCTCCCCAGCTCTGTGCTGGTGGCAAATTGGTCGCTTTAAACTGGCCACGGTACGTGGTAGGTCAGAAATGCTACAAATCAAGTCTGCCTTTCTTTCTTTTCTTCTTTTTTTCTTCCTTCCTTTCTCTCTCTCTGTCTTTCCTTTTCCCCTCTCCAGAGCCAACTCTTAAAGATTTACAAGCACACTCCTGAATCCAAACCCTGTTAGAGTAGTTTCTGAAAAAGACTCAAATACATTTTCTTTAGGTTTATAAAGCATTAAGTGATAATCTCACTTAGAATGGTGATGAGTAGAATGAATAAGGAAATAAGAATGAGTCAAAATCAATAGTAGTCACACCACTTTGACTTTAGATGGTAGACCACAGTTTATTTTTTAATTCATTCACTTAATCACCTCCGGCTTGGTGCTGTGTATCCTGCATGCCAAATGCTATGACTGAGTCCAAGAGTTTTGAAGATGAGTAAGAAAAACCTGCCACTCAAAGAGCTCACATCTGAAGGAAAACTCACATAAACAGAGAATATGTATTAAACCCAAATGTAGAGATGTGCTTGGGATATTGTAAGAATACCAAAAAGAGAACCCGTAACAGTGTAAGAAGTTTATGACAGACTTCTAGAGGGCACAGCATCTAACTTTTCAATGAAGCTCCTTGGAATGTAGGTACTACAATGTATACAGTTTATTAAATCAGTAACAAAGAAATGGTTCCTTCCACCTAAAATCCTAAATTCAACAGCATATATTTAAGATGCCTAACTGTATCAAAACAAAAACACCACTCCAGTCTAAAACAGATCTCAGCTCTCTTTGAATCTAAGTATATATCCATCACAATATCATGGCATTTTCTGTGTTCAAATTGTCAAAGAGAACTTGATTTGTTCTCAGACTATGAAACAGAAGGTGCATGTAATGGAAAGAAAAGCAACTTTTTCAATGTAGGTTTTTTTTAATGGCTCAGAGAGTTATAACCCCAGGTATATATGCTTTAAGTTACATTTCTGCATATGCCAAAGAAAATATATTTTGTACTTGGCATACGAGAGGAATTTACAAGACCTTAGTTGAAGAAATGATAAATTCTTTAAAATGTTGTCAAAAAGTAATTCAAATACTGGAATGCACAGGCCATGTCTAGACTGCATCAGATGCTTTGTGAGGATATCCAGAGGTACTATTACTGCCTTTGCAAACAATCAAAATTAATTGTAGTTTTTGTTAAGTCATTCACACTGGCAGTGATAAAGTCTATTTTGGACCACTGGCCATTGAGTACTGACACCAGAGAAATCATCTGAAAATCTGAGGTCTAAGGAAGAGAATATTTTTGTCTGTATCTGAGGCCGTCCAGCTTGACTAAAATGAATGTGATACTGGTTAGACCCTGAGCCATGGCTTCCAGTCATGCCATTTCATGAAAGCTCATTTTCCTCAACTAGTTTGTGTTGAGCATCTGTCACTGAGGTGTCATTAGTAAATTTCTAGAATGTTCCCCACTGTAATTTTCCAGGGGTGAGGCATAAAACATAGAGAAGATACAAAAAAAATGGTTCTTAAAAATAAGTATGTCAATAAACTACACATATTTGAGATGTACAACTGAATGAATTTTGATAGATGTACATGCCCATGAAACCAGCACACAATCAAGATTGCTAACATTTCCATCACTCCCCAAGGGGTGCAGTTTCAAAATCCTAATTTATACAGGAACTATACAACAATAAATGTGTTTTAAAATATATAAATATACCTGTCAGAGGATCATCAACTTAGTAGATGCCATGGAGCTATTCATAGGGATAAACATGATCAGAGCTGCCATATAGAAAATTAAAATAGTGATCTTGGTCATTATTATGTAATAGTGAAAACATGCCAATTGGGTTCACTAGGATGAGAGGATTATACAAAAGACAAGCAAATTTAAAAATGGAAATCTAACTGAGAGCTGGAGAGTGCTTTGCATTTTCAAAATACTGTCAGAAGCATCATCTCATTTAATCCTAATAAATTCTCTGTTAAAAAAAGAATTATTTTGACAACTGCACTGCATGTGAAGTTCAGAAATGTAATTTAAGTCACTTGAAGACACAGGAGTAAAAAGAGCTAGACTGGAAATTTAATCAGCAATATTTATACCCCAAAGTATAGATGCCTGATCGTATGAGATGGTTTTTCAAGAAAATTCCTTCAGCTTACCTGATATGAGTCATTTGACCATGAATGGACAATGAAAGTTACCTCTGATCACCAGAAGTATTTTCCTGAAAAACATGGCAGGTGGTGGGGTGTTCTGGCCCATTCAGAGTAAGCCTAGGGCCCCAGGGCAGGGACTGTGGCCCCTTATTAATATTCAATCATGAATTCCCTCTTTTTCTTTTGAAATACAAAGGAAAACATGATAAATTTCTTCCTCAGTTCTTTGTAGGAAATAGACAAGAAGGCTTCCAAAGCAAAAATCTTAAGCAAGTGATTCTATAGAACTTCCTTCTCTTTCAGTATAGGGATGCTGGATAATTCCTGAATGTAGGGGAGAAAATATTACTGTGAGAAGGAAGATTTATTCCCTGGTAATAGCAGGGAATTTCCTTGAGACTATCTAAGAACAGCGATGTTGTGTAACCTGACTTCTATGCTTCCTGGTAGTTGTAAGTGAGGTCTGGCTTTTGAAAATGTTGGCTCAGTGACAAGGAGGGTATGAAACTCACCTTTAGTTCAATTTATTGAGCACTGGCTACGTCCAAAGGTGCAAAAGTTATAGGGCAGGGACAGGTTCAGTTCTGAATCTTACTTCTTTGTTGAGAAATTCTAATTGTTGCCCAAACGAGAATATACAGATTCAGAGCTCTGTTCTTTAAAACGTCACATCACAGCAGCAGTGCCTCCATCTGAGAATCAATTTGGCGAGGCTGTTTGGCAGAAAGGCCGGAGATCAGGGTGGACTTTCACACACAGAGCAGCAGACCACAAAAATGAGCTGGACACCTACACTGGAGACAGGTCCACATTCCCTGCAGGTGAGCTTGGTTAAGTATGGACCCACAGATTTCTAACGTCTGGAGGCTGCTCGGTCATCACTACTGCACTAACTGGAGCTGATTTATTATTGCACCAGCTATGGTTCCTGCTTTAAAGCAGAGGTTTTTCTAACTGCTATACTGAGGTCACTGTGTATAATTTAAGGGCTAGGGAATAATAATTCTAAGTGGAGCAAAATATTTAACACAAACAAAATTTCAGTTTGCATATAATTAAAGTGTAACACTAGAGATTCTGAAACTGGTAAGGGGACATTTTAATTAAGTTGTTTCATGCTCAAAGGAAGATTGGCATCAGTTTCATTAAAGGTTTTACAAAGCTCCCCTCGTCCATTCTGGTTTTCTGTTGATGTTCTTACCTTCATCTTCCTCGCATTTCACAATGTCTTGAGTTATTCAGGCTCAGTGTTTAAATAGGGGTAGAGCGTTACTGAGAAGAGACAGTAATAAATGGAAATTGGTTCTTGAATTTTTCATCCTAACCAGAACTATATTTCCCAGAACTTCTCAGCCAAACAGTGAGCTTGTTCTATTTCTGGAAAATTTACATTCTTTTTTTTTTTTTACTTTAGATGTTTTTTTCAGTTACAACACCTTAAAGATCAAAACCTATATATATATTGAATTTTTTTCATATGCTCAGCACTGTTCTAGTTGTGTCAGGAATTCAAAAAGATGAAACCGAGGCCATGACCTCAAGCCCTGGCAATCTAATCTAGCATTGTGCAGGGAATAAAGACCAGGAAACAAGGCGGAAAGTTAGTGGTTAAGTCATGCTTATGACATGCGTTCCCCCAGCAAACATTCACAGGGCATATTGTTTCAGATGCTCTTCTAGGGGCTGTTCATACAAAACTGAACAAAACTGATGAGATACCTGTTCCAGCATGGCTTAAAATGCAGTAGAGCAGACAGTAAGCAAGGTAAAAAGTAAATATATTAAAAAGAAAGCTAAGCAGGAGCATTGAGGAAGAAAGTGTTACTGGGCAAGTCAGGGTCAGTTGAGGAATCTCTGCAGGGCACTCAGTGAAGGACTCACTGGGTAGAAATCTGAAGGAAATGAAGGACTGAATTGGCCATAGAGGTACCTGGAAAAGCACATTCGGGCAGCAGGGATGTCAAGTGCAAATGTCCTGTGGCAGGAATATGTTTAAAGGGGCACAATAGTAGATGAAGCAAAGACAGAGGGAGCATTGGATTATGGGGTGCCAGATCATTAAATGTAGTTCATTGTAAGAACTTTGGTTTTCACTTGGTGTGAGACAGCTTTGAGATAAGAAGGGACAGAAATCAAGTGGTCGGTAGATAGTGTAAGAAATTAATAAACAGAAACCTCACTTAAGTAGAGCCGGGAGACCAGCAGGGGTGCTCTCAGGCAGAACCCAACAGGAAGAAGGAAGTCTCCACTTCTTTCCTAGCAAGGACTCAGCCATTGAAAAGCCATGGGCTCTTTGTTTATTGCAGCACCCCCCAACTTCCTTTCCCCTCTATAAAAGCGGCTCCTCCCCTTGCCCTGTGGAGACTTGCATGTGGCTCCCAAGACTGCAGACCCTGATTTGTAATTCTCTGCTGACTCCAAATAAACCATCTTTGCTGGGGAAATGTCTGGCAGTCTGTTTCAGGATAGGAAAAAGGATAACTTCAGGATTTGAAATTGGAACCGGATTTTGATAGGCGGATAGTGTGAATTAGTGTATTATTATGAATAAAAATCTCAATCTGAGCAAAGACATGGTTGAGACCTTTAGAGGCCTTCAAGGTAAGGTGCCTACTTTGCCCTGAATTGAGAAAACCTCCTGGGATGGGATAACAACTGTGGAACGAAACTACTGATGGCCTCGAAAGATATGAAAAGAAACTTGCATGTGATAAGAGAGAAGAGTTCAGAATCTTGGAAGTTTTTGACCTCCAGACTTTGAATACATTGGAGAGAGAACAGAGCAGGACAAGAGACAAGAGGAAAAATAGAGAAAAAAGAAAACTGATTTCTACAGCAGTTTGAAAAATCAAACTTCGATTCCTTGCCCTCAGTGGACTTTGAATTTCGCCCCCGGTTTGTGAATGTCAGTGCTTCTGTATGGATGGAGCCATTGATAATGGTAATCTAGTATGAAGAATGTGGTAACGTGTGAACATTTACTGCAGTGGAGTAACCTCAGGCTAACCCCCGCTGATCACTCAGTTGTCCACATTTTGAGAGGAGACAATGTTTTGAAGCCTTTTTTTCTAACAGTAAAATAATAATAATAAAAAAGGACTTTAATGTTTGCCTCCTACTGCTTCTCTGACATGGAAAGATTTTCACACAGGTTGATACACGAGGTAAAAATAAAAATTGTTTTTGCCGAGCCATTGGACTGCAAAATGCAATAAGTTTCTAACTGGCCACACTAGACCAGTGTTTATGACTGTGGGGGACTTGCTGATGGCAGGGTATACTCTTAGGTGAGTGGGGAATTTGGGAAATTCTATTTTCTATATGTGACCTTTAGCAAGTATAGAAGATGAGAGAAACATTCTTTTCAACCTTGACTGGTTTTGCAAAGTAATCCCCATTAACTGAGTTGTCACTGTCAGTGGATGGTTAAGCTAACTGAAGTCAGTTTACATACGTGAGCTGGAAAGTTTCATTTTCTGAGCCAAAATCAAAAAGGTGTAAGGGAGCATTTTGTGAATAAAGAGCAACAGTGTTTCAAATATGTTTTATGAATTGCTGGTGATCTATTCATGTCAACACTTAGTTGTTGTTACTGGCTTAAATGAGTCAAATCTGGCATGGAAATATACAGCAATGCCCTGATTACAACACACAGTCATTTACTGATGGGGAGAAACAGAAAGCAAGGGTCTAAGACAAGGTTCCTTGAACTGCGGCCCATGGACCAAATCTGCCCCCCTCCAGCTTATTTTTATAAATAAAGTTTTATTGAAATACAGCCAACTGCATTCATGGCTGCATTGCTGATGGCTGTTTTTCCAACACCATGGCAGAGCTGAGTAGTTGCTATAGAGATTCCCTGCACCCAGAGCCACATGTGTGATTACTATGTGACTTTTCATACAAAAAATTTGTTGTGTCCATTCTTTTAAGAGAAGCCAGGGGCCTCATGAAACAGCTGTGAGTGTGGTTGTTTACGGAGAGCTTCTGTGAACATCCACCATCATTCAACGTCTGATTTATTAGTAAAAGTAAAAATAGATTTTCCCAAATTCTGTAGCAGTAACGTTTTTGGTTGCCTTAGGAAGAGGTGTATTTATTTTTACGGACCAGACTAATACCAACACAACGAGTTAGCAACACACCAAACAATTGTTAACACTCACGTTTCTTGACCAAGGCAGTAAGTCATCTTTTTGTTCTCAGTGCCTTTTATTATAATAGTGTTGTTTTCAAGCTACATGAAAGAAAACTGCTGCTTGCTGCCTTCACAATGGAAAGGCAATTTACTTTTTTTTTGTATTTCTTTTTATTGAAATATAGTCAGTTTACAATGTTGTGTCAATTTCTGGTGTACAGCACAATGTTCCAGTTATACATAAATATACAAATATTTATTTTCAAATTCTTTTACACCATAAGCTACTATGAGGTATCAAATATAGTTCCCTGTGCTATACAGTATAAACCTGTTTATCTATTTCATATATAGTAGTTAGTATCTGCAACTGTCGAACTCCCAGTATATTCTTTCCCACTCCCTCCCCCCAGTGACCATTAGTTTGTTTTCTAAGTCTGTGAGTCTGTTTCCATTTCATACATAAGTTCATTTGTCTTTTTTACATTCCACATATAAGTGATATCATATGGCATTTTTCTTTATCTTTCTGACTGACTTAACTTAGAATGACATTCTCCAGGTCCATCCATGTTGCTGCAAATGGCATTATTTCATTCTTTTTTTATGGCTGAGTAGTATTCCATTATATATATATACCACAGCTTCTTTATCCAGTCATTATAGATGAGAAATTCAGATCTATTACATGCCACATATACCAACCATTTATTTAAAAATTGAAATTTGTTGTGTTTACTGAGGAGATTATCCATTTTCTCTCTTTTGGAGAAAAGCTTTATATGCCTCTGTCTCATGCATGAAAACTCAGCAGACATCACACTTTACAAACAGAAGAGAAAAACTTGAATTGTGCCATCAGGTGATGGAAAAGCTAATTTCAGTTACCAAGTACATCAGCTATTTTTATTATTGCTGGCAGAGCTGTCACAGCCTTTGTTTAAAAAACTGAATTGATGAGTAATAAAAAAGTCAATTTTCATTTGTTTCAAGATAATTGTGAAATTTTTTTGAAGGAACTGAGCTTCTTTCCATTTTTGCAACAGATTTTAATTCTAATGTAATAATCAGCTAAAATAGCAGGAATGGTTGAGAGTAGCTTTTCTCAGACTTTGTGGTCTCAGAACACATTCCCATTCAAAACTTAGAGCATGAAGGAGTGTTTTGTTTATGTCAATTGTATCTACTATTGGTGTTCATACTATTAGAAATTAAAACTGGGTAACTTTAAAATATTTATTAATTCATTTTTAATTCTAATTGTGGTAAAGTACACTTACCCTAAAATTTGCAATGTTAACCATTTTTGAGTGTACAGTTTAGTAGCTTTAAGTATATTCATATTGTTTTGTATTATTAATTTATTTTTAAATGACAATAATCCACACTGTACATAGTGATATAAACATTTTTAATGCAAAATGACTATTCATTTATTTTTAAAAGATAAATACAAAGATTTTTCTCCCAACATCTATAAAGATAAAAGTGGCATTGTTTTACATGATTTTTGTAAACATTTCTTTAATGTTCTGGCTTAATAGAAGATGCTGGATTCTCATATCTGCATTTGCATCCACTATAGCACAGTACGTTTTTTGGTGGAATTATATGAAGAGATGTGGACTTGGTATAAATATGTAGTTAAAAAAAGAAGAATATTTTAATAGCCTTTCCAAATAATTGTGGATTTGTCATGTAGCCTGCACTGTGCACATGAAACAGAATAAAAATATGAAAGGCAAATGATATCTTTGTATACTGAAAAATAATTTTGACCCCCCGAGGTCCTCTGTAAAGGACCCTCATGGGTCCTCAGACAATTACCAGTCTGGAGTATATAGCACTGTGCAAATTATGATACGACTTCTTGGAGGCAGGGGGTTAACACCAAACACTGTAGTTACTTAAAAATCACGTTTTTAATTTTTCAAGAAATTGTGGTAAAAAAAACACATTACATAAAATTTACCATTTTAAACATTTTTAAGTGTAGAGTTCAGTACAGTTTAACAGTACTAACTATAGTCCCATCATTGTGCAACAGATCTCTAGAGCTTTTTCATCTTGCAAAACTGGTACCCAGAGGCTGTATATCCAACATGCACAAGAATAAAGTTGAACCCTTACTACCTGCTTTATTTACTGATTTCACAAGTGACATCTTTTATAGTGTGTAACATTAACAGAGATTTATAGCTACTTCTATGATTTTATCTATTAAATTATGTACAGAATAAAAAGTGATATAACTATCAACACTACAATGCTACAGGATTATTTACTTGTGTATATATCTCCTTTACCACATAGCCTTATAATTTTATATGTTTTTATGTTTCTGTCTAGCATCTTTTCATTTCTACTTGAAGGAATACTTTTAGTGTTTCTGCTAGGGCTAGGGCAGTGATGATGAATACTCTCAGCTTTTGTTTATCTTGGAAAGTATTAATGTCTCCATTTTTTTCTAGTTTCATAAAGGTATAACTGACAGATAAATATTGTATATATTTAAGGTATATGACTTGACGTTCAATATACATATACTTTATGAGGTAACCACCACACTCAAGTTAATGAATATATCCATCACTTCACATAGATTTCATTTTAGTGTATGTGGTGAGATTACCTAAGACTTGCCCTTCCATCAAAGTTCAAGTATGAAACGAAGTGTTAACCATAGTTACCATGCTTTACATTAGGTCTCCAGAACTTATTGATCCTAATTAACTGAAACTTTATATCCTTAATCAAAATCTCCCTGTTCCCTCTCTCCCTGGTCCCTGGCAACCACCATTCTCTGTTCTGCTTCTATGAATTTGACTATTTTAGTTTCCACATATGAGTGAGATCATGGAGCATTTGTCTTTCTGTGTCTGACATATGTCACTTAGGTGTATGTCTTCCAGGTTGATCCATGTTGTCACAAATGGCTAGATTTCCTTCTTTTTTTAAGACTGAATAACATTCATTTGTGTGTGTATCATTTGCACATATACAATTATATGTATATAAATAAAACATGAATGTATATATACATCCACACATATTAAAGTTGTTTGTTCATTAGCACAAATTTGTTTATTAATATTTGTCTGTTGACACATGTTTAAGTTATGTTCAAATTTGGTTATTGTCAAAGATGCTGCAATTAATATGGGAGTGCAGATATTTCTTCAAGATACTAATTTCATCTTTTTAAAAAATATATAACCAAAAGTGGATTCCTGGATCTATCTGTAATTTTTTGAAGAACTCCCATTCTGTCTTTGTAGGGGTTGTACCAATTTACATTCCCACCAACAAGATACAAGGATTCCTTTCCTCCACATCTTCACTAACACTTATCATTTGTCTTTTTGATAATACCCATTAACAATGTTACCAAGAACACACACTGGGGAAAGATAGTCTTTTCAATAAATGTTGCTGGCAAAGCTACATGCAGAAGAATTAAACGGGATTCTTACACACCTTTTACAAAAATCAACTCAAAATGGATTAAAGACTTAAATGTAAGATGTGAAAATTTAAAACGACCAAAATAAAACATTGAGTAAAGTCTCTTGGCATTGGTCTGGACAATTTTTTTTTTGGATATGACCCCCAAAACACATGAAATAAAAGCAAAAAATAACAAGTGGGATTGCATCAAATTAAAAAGCTTCTGCACAGCAAAAGAAGTAAATAGCATGAAACGTCAGATTATGGAACTGAAGAAAATATTTGCAAACATGTATCTGATTAGGTGTAAATATCCAAATATATAAAGAACTCTTACAGCTTAGAAGCCAAACAGTAAATAACCTGATTTAATAATGCAGAAAGACTTGAGTAGTCACTTCTCCAAAGAAGACATACAAGTGGTCAACAGGTATAGGAAAGGGGCTCAATGGCATTAATCATCATGAAAATGCAAATATCTGTCATTCTGAAGGACAGTTTACTAGATGCTGTATTTTTGGTTGGTGTTTTTGTTTTTGTCTTCTTTTAGTATTTTGAATTTATCAACCCATACCCTTCTGGTCTGCAAGATTTCTGCTGAGAAATCCATTGATAATCTTATAGAAGCTCCCTTGTATGTAATGAATCATTATTCTTTTGCTGTTTTCAAGATTCTCTTTTTGATTGTGATTTGCCAGTTTGATTATAATCTGTTGGTGTGAGTCTCTTTGGATTTATGTTAATTGGAATTTGTAGAGTTTCTTGAATTTGCACTTCCATTTCCTTCCTCAAGTTTGTAAAGTTTTGATCATTATTTATTCAGATAGGCTCTCTGTTTCTTGCTATTTCATATACATCATGAATTTATTGCTTTCCTGGCATTATTTCATAGACTCTTAATTTCTCTTGTGTTTCTTCATTTTTTTTTCTTTTAGTATCTCTGATTCAATATTCAAGTGACCTGTCTTTAAGTCTGATTCTCTCTTTTTCATGATATCTGCTTCTGAATCTCTCTAGAGAAAATGTCAATTTAGTTATTGCATTCCTTAGCATCAGAATTTCTATTTGGTGCTTTTTCATAGTTTCTGTCTCTCTTGATATTCCCAATCTGTGCATTCATTGTCATCATGATTGTATTTAGTTGTCTATCCAAGTTGTCTTTAGCTTATCGAGCATCTTTAAGACAGTTATTTTGAATTCCTTGTGAAATATTTGCAGATCTGTTTCTGTATAGTCAGTTTCTGGAGATTTATTTTGTTCATTTGATTAGGCTACTTCCCCCAGCTTCTTTGTATACTTTGTGGTATTTTGTTGAGATTTGGGCATTCGAAAAAACAGATGTGATTATAGCAAAGTTGCAGGATATAAGGTTGATATACAAAAGTTAATTGCCTTCCTATATGCCAGCAATGAACAAGTATAATATGGCATTAAATCCACAATATCATTTATATTAGTAACCAATAAAATGAAATACTTAGGTATAAATTTACCTAAGATTTACAAGATCTATATGAGGAAAACTACAAAATACTTACAAAAGAAATCAAACAAGACCTTAATAAATGGACAGGATGACTCAGTATTTTCAAACTGTTAGTTCTTCCTCCCAATCAAAATCTCAGCAAACAATTTCATGGATATATATATAGAAACTGACTTTAAAGTTTATATGAAGAGGCAAAAGACCCAGAACATCCAACACAATATCACAGAAGAATGAAGTTGGAAGAGTGACACTCTCTGACTTTAAGACTTACTATAAAGCTACAGTAATCGAGGCAGTGTGGTTTTGACAAAGTAATAGACAAAAGAATCAATGGAGCACAACAGAAAGCCGAGAAACAGACCCACATAAATATAGTCAACAGCTCATCAGTGAAGAAGCAACGGCAAATGGCGCTGGAATAGCTGGACATCCACACTTTGAAAAATGAATCTAGACATTGACCTTAGAGCCTTCACAAAAAATAACTCAAAATGGATCACAGGACTAAATGTAAAACAACAGACCTACTAGGTAAATATAAAATAAAAGTCCTAGAAGATAATATAGGAGGAAGTCTCAATGACCTTGGGTATGGCAATGCAATACCCATGGCATGATTTGTAAAATAAATAGTTGACAGGTTGGATTTTATTAAAATTAAAAACTTCTACTCTGTGAAAGACAGTGTCAAGAGAATGAGAAGATAAGCCATACACTGGGAGATGACATTGGCAAAGACATGTCTGATAAAAGAATGGTACCCAAAACATTTGAAGAACTCTTAAAACTCAGTAAGAACACAAACCAATTAAAAAATGGGTCAAGAGCCTTAACAGACACCTCACCAAAGAAGATGTACAGGTGGCAATAAGCACATGAAAATATGCTGCATATCATATGTCATCAGGGAAATGCAAATCAGAATAGCAATGAGATATGATTACACACTTATTAGAATGGCCAAAATCCAGAACACTGACAACACCAAATGCTGGCAAGGATGTGGAGCAACAGGAACTCCCATTTGTTGTTGGTGGGACCTCAAATTAGTATAGCCACTTTGAAAGATAGTTTTAGCAGTTTCTTAGAAAACTAAACATACACTTTCCATGTTATCCGACAATCACATTTCTTGGTATTCACCCAAAGGATCTGAAAACTTATGTCCACACAAAAACCCGCACACAGATTTTTATAGCATATTTATTCATAATTGCCAAAACTTGGAAGCAACCTTGGAATATGTCCTTCATTAGATGAATGGATAAATAAACAGCTGTGTGTCCAGACAATGAAATAATATTCAGCACTAAAAAGAAATGAGCTATGAAGCCATGAAAATACATGCAGAACTTCAAATGCATATTCCTGTGAAAGAAGCTAATTTGAAAATGCTATGTTCTGTAAGATTCCTATATATTTTGGAAAAGGCAAACTATGGAGACAGTAAAATTATTGATTACCACAAGTTGGGGGTCGGGGGATAAATAGATTGAGCACAGAGGACTTTCAGGGCAGCGAAAATATCTGTAGGCTACATAGTGATTGATAGTTGTCATCACACATTTGTCCAAACCCACAGAATGTACAATACCGAAAGTGACCTGTGATGTCAATGATGTCTGGTTAGGATGTGCCAGTGTAGTTTCACCAGGTTTAACAAATGAACCGCTCTGATGGGGGTTGTGGATAACGGGGGAGGCTGTGCATGTGTGGGGGCAGGGGGTATATGGGAAATCTCTGTACTTTCCCTTCAGTTTTTCTGTGGGCCTAAATCTGCTCTAAAAGAAATAATGTCTTAAAAAATTTTTTTTAATTACAAACAAACAAACCAACAGCCACACCTCTCAGTTTTACTGTCTTCATACCTTCACTCAGGGGAAGACCTTGACTGTAAGCTTGGCTGGAGATTTGGGGAGTACCTAAAACCTTTTCTGAAGCTGTATCTTTTCTGAGCTTGTGCAAATATTCCCCAGCTAAAGAAGTTTACCCCCTTCTCTGGATCGTGTAAGCTCTTGCTCCTCCTTGGTGTCCATCTGCAGTAAGGTGGTCTCTCCGATTGTGTCTTTGTGGCCCTCAACCTGGCCCCAAACTGCCAATCATGTTGGTGCTCTGAGTCAGGCCAGATGAGACCCATCCCTTGGGTAGCCCTCTGGAAAGCTGGACCATTGACTCACAGTGCACTCTTCTTTTTCTCTTCTGAGTAGAGAGATGAGCCTGGGGGCTGGCGATTTTATCCAGATCAGGCTTTGCTGTGACAGGGTGTGGTGGGCAGATGCAAGGAACCTTCCTCCTGGCTTCTGCCCAGTGCCTTCTGGCTTTGCACTCATCCAGGGAGCTGCAATATCTTACCTGGTTTCTGGCGTTCTCCCAAAGGCACTTTGGGCCATATGTTGTTAACTCCATGCTTCTGTAGGGGAACCTGGGCCTGAAACTTCCTACTCCACTATCTTGCTGATATCACTCCAGTAAATCTCTTTTGAAATATACATTTTTACTGCAAAGGAATCTAATAGTGTAGTTATGAGTAGAATTTCCTAAAGAATTTTTTTTAAACTTTCAAAAACACCTTTTGCTTAAAATACATTTTGGCTCATTTAATCTTTTTTTAAACCCTTAGTGTGCTTGACTAATTTTAGAAATCAGCAAAGACATTTTTTATGAAACATCACATAAGTCAATAGGAGCATTACATTATTAATATCTATTTTCAGTGGCCATGATTGGCTTATTATTCTTCCTTTGCCTGTTATAATGTCCAATATATCATCATGAAGAGAAGCAGTATTCAAAACCTAATAAATTTTGTTATGCTTTAAGTGGCTACAATTGAAAAAGTAAAAACATTTTCCAGCATGACTTAGTTTCAGATGTGCAGGTGAAAAAGGAGATAGCATACTAAAGCACTCAGTCAGTGTTAATTCCCAAGAGAATTTTACTCAGGGTCATTTGTCTCTCTCTTTTTTTTTTTTGCATAAAAACATATGTAAGGAAAATTAAGCAATGATGTGTTTTTAAAAGAATTACAATCTAAATTGAATAATTGCTTTTCTTTAAAAGAAACATAGTGTATTGAGAAATTCATAGCTCTGATAATAGTTGGTCAATATTGTGCTTCTTTGCCCAAATATAAAAACATTAACACTAATGAATTTATTGAGCATTCTTTATGGACAAGGTCTTCAGGACTGCTGGAGGGTATTTCTCTACCATCACTTTGGCAATGACCAAAGAAAATTAAAATCTGATTTTTTTTCTGATAAGTAAAGCACATAGAATTACTACTTCTGACCATGCCAAGGTATGCAGATATTTTATATTTAGAGTAAAATATTTCAAAAAAGATACTTTTCTAGAGTAACATTTTTTTTGAGCCAAAGAATAAGTCTCCAAATGCATTCCCATTGGACACACTTGAGTATTCCTGCTTTTAGGGATAAATCCATTGGTTAAGTGGATTAAGATATAAATAACAGATCAAGACCAACTCGAATAATGATATGTAAGACAAGGATATTTAGAATTCGGACTTACAGGAAGTTTTGTATGTCTTTAGAAAACATGCTTTTCAAATTCAAGATGACATCTACAAATATCAGCAATAATGGATATAAATGACAGATTTTTAAAATTTTGACTTTCAAAGTTTTATACCCTTTATGCTTGCATGCTTTATCTCTTTATCTCTAAATAAGTATGTCTGTCTGTTTTCACATCTACTTATCTGTCTCCGCAATTTGTCTATTACTCTACTTCATCTAAAAATAGTTTTGGGAGCATGTATAACAAATATTTCAGTCAAGAGCTGGGCACTGCAGGACATTTACCAGGTTGGAAGTCCTGTCGCAAATATTTTTCTAAGTTCTCATGAACAGAATCCCTTCAATCTCTTTGCTCATTTTCTGAAGAGTGAATGCAAGTCTGACAAATATTTGATGAAAATATGAATATTTGGTGAGCGTAATTGGGGGTAGGTGGAGAATGAGAGATTTGTTTGGTAATTAATCTTACATTTGCTCTACAAATTTTGTCAAGGATTGAAGCAGAATGACAGATAGTTTGGACTCTAATATTTGAGGGTGTGTTGGATATCTAGTATTATATGAGTTAATCATTGATTAAAATTTAATAAACCAAAGACTCAGAAAGAACTAGAAAATGATTCATTTCTCCAAACCGTTCCTCCTCCTGATGGAATGCTAATGTAAATTATCACCTGGAGCGAGGTCAGCCTGGTAACTACCCTCCTAGCATTGTTGGCTTAGCTCTCAGAGTTTGCCCTGTTAGATTTTCCCTCTTCCTGCCCAGATGTTACTTCACTGATCAGCCTATGTCTTTTTGGCTCATCTTAAGCCAAGTGAAATATCGCAGGACCACCATCAGGGTAAGATGTCATAATAACAATTATAGTGCAAGATGGCAGTGCCAGACTTCCTTCAGTGCTTGAGATGGAGATCAAAGCAATGGAAACTTTGCTTGACTAAAATTGCTAAAATTCTTGAGGTTTTGGTGACTGTCTTGCTAGCTTATACTCTTTTAGCTTATTATGAAACGTCTCCAAACCCTTGATGTCACAGTGATTTTGCCAGGCAGCACAATGGGTCACACTCTGTTGCATGTCTATACACTTCTTGTGGGTCTACTTATTTCTGGAATTTCTTCACTTAAAAATCACAAAGGAATAATTTCCATTGCAGTCTTGAGTTTATGCTCATTTATTATAAAATAGAGCTAGACACTTGCTGTGGAAACCAGTAAATCTCTGAAATGCCTTATGTTAAAGTAGAACAGAAATAAACTCATCTTTAGAAAAAATATGGCTCCTTAAGTGTATATGAGTTTCCTTTAAGGATGAAATAATCCACATTTCTTGTCCAGGAAATATTTTTAGGTTAAATCTTTATTCTTTTGGTGACTTGTTTCTGGGAAAAGACCAAGCCCTATCATACACTGAGCCACAAATGTCAAGTCAGATGCAGTGGGAGGCAACTTGCAAGAAGTTATGGTAACTGATAGAGCAGATCATAACATATAATAATTGCCACTCCCTTAGTTTACAAACATTTTCTGTTATATAGTTAACAGATTCATAAATCAATGCTGGCAAAACAAACAAACAACAACAAAAAACTAAAAACAGGATATTAAAAATTACCAAATTTTTTTGAATTTGGCAAAAGTCCAATATATCCAACATTATGTAAAATACAAATGCTGGCATACAAAACTGAAAACGTACTATTCATTCAGAAAGGGCATTTTTCACTGTACAACTTTACTATTGACTTAGTCATGTTCCTTTCTTCCATAGTTTGATGAAATGAATGGTATATTTGAAAAATTCGAATGAAATAAATAAGATATTAAGGTGCTTGTGATTGGAGTAGTGTGGATTATTAAAATGCAGCGTTTTACACTCTGAATCTAAAAAAGTATCACTTAATCTAATTAGCCACCAAAATACAGTGACATTTTTGTCCATCTATTACAGCATTACTCAAAAGTGATAAAGAGCTTTCAACTAAATTTGAAAAGCATGCTTGTGATAGTTTGGCTTAATAGGAAAGACTCTACAGTACATGTGAAGCCCACTTTGATCCTCATAGGAGACATCCAAAAATACAGTCACTCCACAGGAAAGGAGAAACTAAGCATGAATTTCCTAGTTTCAGAAGATGTGATCACATAGTCTGACAATATATAGGCTGACACTTAAAATGCATCCATTTGTGTGCTCAGGAATAAAATGTATGTGACATTTATACGTCTGAATGCCTGCAATAAAATAAAAAAAAATATATATATATACACACTACACTACTATTTATTTACTTATATGTTTATTTTAAAATAGTAGTAAAATAATAATTTAACTGACCACAAATAGTAGTATATGTGTATATTATTTTACCAATGCTATTAATACTATATGTAAATGTATATACACACAATATTTATGGCTAATTAAATTATTATTTTAAGTGTATATATATATATATCTCACCTGTATGTATTACTATATAATGTTCAGTAAAAAAAAAGCTGAAATACAAAGTTAATATGTAGAATGATCACACTTTTGAGACATGGCATTTATTAGGATAGGATCGGCCATTTGGCAGTCAGAGACAGAGCTTTCAGTTTTGGATCACTCATACACACAAAGGCAGACAAGGGTCAGGGAACCCTTCTTCATCTTGAAGCCATGTCAGTGGCACATGTGGTCCCCAAGGGCACTGTGTTTAAGAAGGGAGGGGTGAAGGAGCTACACCAGCCCGAGCTGGCATGCCCAGAGGGTGAAGCATGTTTTGTCACCACATCCATCCTCCAGAACTGGACCCCAAGCCCACACACACATTCAAGAGATCCTAGGAAATGACAGGGATGCAGGAGCATCTGGTGAACACTAACTCTGCAACAAATGTACTACCTTTAGAGAATAAAATATTCTTTATGAAGGATGCTATTAACATCAAGATATTCATAGCTTTCTGAGTGCTTGATTATGGTTAAATTCAATTTGTACTTTTCTCCCCTTTCCCAAATACTCCATAATATATAATGTTTCCATAAAGTAATTTTAAAAGTATTGAAACTGCCAAGTAGTCATTGACTCCATGTCATATTATTATATATATTCTTTTCAAGTGCACATGGAACATTTTCTAGTATTGATCATGTAGTTGGTCATCAAGAAGCCTCAACAACTTTAAGAAGATAGAAATTATCTCAAGCATCTTTACTGACCACAATGCCATGAAACTAGAAATCAACTAGAGAGGAACAAAGAAGAAAAAAAGGAAAGCATGGAGATTAAACAACATGCTATTAAAAAAATCAATGAGTCAATGATGAAATCAAATCAGCAGTTAGAAAATATCTTGAGACAAATGAAAATGAAAATACAACCACATGAAATTTATGGGACACAGCAAAGGCAGTGCTAAGAGGGAATTTTATAGTGATACAGGCCTTCCTCAAAAAAGAACAATCTCAAATGAACAATCTAACCCACCAGCTAAAAGAACTAGAAAAAGAAGAGCAAAAAACCAAAAAAGGCAGCAGAAGGAAGGAAATTATAAAGATCAGGGAGGAAATAAATAAAATAGAGATTAAAATAAACCATAGAAAAAACATCAGTCAAATCAAAAGCTGATGTTTCTGAAAAGTAAATAAAATTGACAAACCTCTGGCCAAACTCACAAAGAAGAAAAGAGAGAGAAGCACTAATAAGCAAAATAAGAAAGGAAAATGGAGAAATTACAACAAATAAAATAGAAATACAGAATATCATACAAGAATATTATGAAAAACTATATGGAACCAAAATGTATAATCTAGAGGAGATGGACAAATTTCTGGAAACATACAGTCCACCAAGACTGAACCAAGAAGAAACTGACCACTTGAACAAACCAATCACTGGAAATGAATTCAAATTAGCAATAAAAATTCTCCCTACAAATAAAAGTCCAAGACCAGACGGCTTCACCAGGGAATTCTACCAAACATACAAAGAAGAACACATACCAGTCCTTCTCAAACTCTTCCAGAAGAATGAAAAGGAGGGAATACTCCCAAACTCATTCTATGAAGCCACCATCACCCTGATACCAAAACCAGGCAAAGACACCACCAGAAAAGAGAATTGTAGGCCAATATCACTGGTTAACATAGACAAAAAAATCCTTACCAAAATATTAGCAAATAGAATCCAACAACACATAAAAAAGATTATACATCATGACCAAGTGGAGTTCATCCCAGGGACACAAGGTGGTTCAACATATGCAAATCAATCAATGTCATATGTCACGTCAACAAGAGAAAAGACAAAAACCACATGATCATCTCAATAGATGCAGTAAAAGCATTTGATAAAATTCAACACCAATTTGTGATAAAAACTCCCGTCAAAGTGGGTATAGAGGGAACATATCTCAACATCATAAAAGCTATATATGACAAACCTACAGCCAGCATAGTACTCAACGGTGAAAAACTCAAAAGCTTCCCACTAAAGTCTGGGACAAGACAAGGATGCCCAGTATCACCACTCCTATTCAACATAGTCCTGGAAGTCCAAGCCACAGCAGTCAGGCAAGAGAGAGAAATAAAAGGGATACAAACTGGAAAAGAAGAGGTAAAAGTGTCACTATATGCCAATGACATGTTATTATATATAGAAAATCCTAAAAGACCCACACAAAAACTACTAGAGCTGATCAAAGAATTCAGCAAGGTAGCATGTTACAATATTAACGTAAAAAAATCACTTGCATTTCTTTACACTAATGATGAATCAACAGAAAAAGAAAGTAAAGAAACAATCCCTTTTAAAATAGCACCCAAAGTAATAAAATACCTAGGAACAAATCTAACCAAGGAGGTGAAAGACTTATACACAAAAAAGTATAACCTGTTGATGAAGGAAATTAAAGAAGAGTTAAAAAAATGGAAAGATATCCCATGCTCCTGGATTGGAAGAATCAATATTGTTAAAATGGCCACACTGCCCAAGGCAATCTACAGATTTAATGCAACCCCTATCAAATTACCCAGCACATATTTCACAGAACTAGAACAAATCATAATAAAATTTATATGGAACCACAAAAGACCTAGAATTGCCAAAGCATGACTGAAGAGAAAGTAAGAGGCTGGAGGAATAACTCTCCCAGACTTCAGAGAATACTACAGAGCTATAGTCATCAAAACAGCATGGTATTGGTACAAAAAAAGACATATGGACCAATGGAAAAGAATAGGGAGCCCAGAAATGAACCCACAAACTTCTGGTCAACTCAACTTTGACAAAGGAGGCAAGAATATATAATGGAATAAAGACAGTCTCTTTAGCAAATGGTGTTGGGAAAACTGGACAGCAGCATGTAAAGCAATGAAGCTAGAACACTCCCTTACACCATACACAAAAATCAACTCAAGATGGATCAAAGACTTAAATATAAGACAAGATACAATAAACCTCCTAGAAGAAAATATAAGCAAAACATTATCTGACATACATCTCAATAATGTTCTCCTAGAAGAAATAAAAGCAAGAATAAACAAATGGGACCTAACAAAACTTACAAGCTCCTGCACAGCAAACGAAACTGTAAGTAAAACAAAACGACAACCTACAGAATGGGAGAAAATTTTTGCAAATGAAACTGACAAGGGCTTGATCTCCAAAATATATAAGCAGCTCACACGATTTAATAAGAATAAAACAAACACCCTAGTCCAAAACTGGGCAGAAGACCTAAACAAGCAATTCTCCAAGGAAGACATACAAATGATCAATAGGCACATGGGAAAATGCTCAATATCACTAATTATCAGAGAAATGCAAATCAAAACTACAATGAGGTATCACCTCACACCAGTCAGAATGGCCATCATTCAAAAATCCACAAATGACAAATGCTGGAGAGGCTGTGGAGAAAAGGGAACCCTCTTATACTGCTGGTGGGAATGCAGTTTGGTGCAGCCACTGTGGAAAACAGTATGGAGATTCCTCAAAAGACTAGTAATAGACTTACCATATGACCCAGGAGTCCCACTCCTGGGCATATATCCAGAAGGAACCCTACTTCAGGATGACACCTGTACCCCATTGTTCCTAGCAGCACTATTTACAATAGCCAAGACATGGAGACAGCCTAAATGTCCATCAACGGATGACTGGATAAAGAAGCAGTGGTATATTTATACAATGGAATATTATTCAGCCATAAAAAATGGACAAAGTAACGCCATTTGCAGCAACATGGATGTTCCTGGAAAATGTCATTCTAAGTGAAGTAAGCCAGAAAGAGAAAGAAAAATACCATATGAGCTCACTCATATGTGGAATCTAAGAAGCAAAACAAAACAAATGAAATATAAATACAAAACAGAAACAGATTCATAGACATAGAATACAAACTTGTCGTTTCCAAGGTGGGGGTGGGTGGGAAGGGACAGACTGGGATTTCAAAGTGTAGAATGGATAAACAAGATTATACTGTATAGCACAGGCAAATATATACAAGATCTTATGGTAGCTCACAGAGAAAAAATGTGACAATGAATATATATATGTTCATGTATAACTGAAATGCTCTACACTGGAATTTGACACAACAATGTAAAATGATTATAAATCAAAAGAAATTGTTAAAAAATAAAAATAAAAGTATTGAAACTGCCAAGTAATCATTGACTCCATGTCATATAATCTTAGCTTTTTATTATTTTTAGAAACTGTTCATTTACTTTTATTTTTTAAATCACTTTGGCTCTCAGTTAAAAATAACTGTATTCTGTTAGCATTCACTTTGTGGTGGGTAATATAAAATGTATGATCATAAATAATTAGATTTTAAGATTGAACAACTTAAACACAGTTAAATGTATTCTGTCAACGTGGTAGCATAATATTTGTAAGTTTATGCTAAAACTATAAAAAACAAACTGTCAAAACAGGAATAAAAAGATAATAAACTCTGTAGCTGAGAAGACGTGATGGGAGAAAGTAAAAGAATGCAGTTCAGTTATAATCGTTGACAAATGCCAAAATCTCAAACATTTGTGTCCCTGAGACAAACACGTGTACCAACTAAGGGGTATGAGTATTGTGAAATCTTTTATTTTTCAAATCAGTTGTTTCAGCATCCATCATTTGAAGTATATCAAGACATCCATCTCTCTCTCATGAAACCCAGTTTGGGCTTGAATCATCCCAAAAACTCAGAACTCTTCCACTGAAAATGGTCTGTCAGCTGGAGATCATCATCCTTCTAAGTGAAGTCAGCCAGAAAGAGAAAGACAAGTACCATACAATGTCACTCATACGTGCAGTCTAAAAGAAGGAAAAAGAAACTAATGAACTTATGTATAAAACAGAAACAGACTCACAGACATAGGAAACAAACTCCCAGTTACCAGGGAGGAAAGGGGGTGGGAAGGGATAAATTGGGAGTTCAATGTTTGCAAATATTAACTAGTATATATAAAGTAAATAAATAACAAGTTTCTTCTGTACAGCACATGGAACATTATTCAGTGTCTTGTAGTCACCTCTAGAGGAAAAGAATATGAAAATGAATATACGTATGTATATGTATGACTGAATTATTATGCTGTACATCAGACATTGATGCAACATTGTAAACTGATTATACTTTAATAAAAAAATCATAGACCATTAAAAAAAGAATCAGTCATGTTTCTAAGTATCAGGTGAAGAGGAAATCGGAGGATTCATTTCACTGTTTTTGCCTCTGCCAAAGCTTCATTGTGGTGTTCCTGAAAATTCTTCCTGCAAAGTAATTTCTTCACAGATTTCTGTGTGCTTCACACATTCTAGTTCTTGAAGTTGCAGCTTTTTAATCAAAAGGGACCTGCACAGCCATTGTTCCTAAGTCACACACACTATTATCTTGGTGCTTCAAAAAAAAAATAAAGGGGGGGGCACAGTTTCCTACCCTTCCCTAATCCATTGCTATTTGACGTGTGGCATCACATCAAAGCAGCTCCTTCCAGCAAGAAATGAGTTTATTCTTCTACCCCTTGAATCTGGGATGGTCTTGTCTCTTGCTTTGACCAACAGAAAATGGAGGACGTCACATATGGCAGCTCTAAATCTAGGATCCATGGGTCTTGTACCCTCCTTCTCATCCTCATTGAATCCTGCTGCTGCCAGTTGGACACACCCAGGCCAGCCAGCTGAGTGAAGAGAGGCATGTCACCCCTGTCACCAGACCCCATAGTGAGTGAGGTCTCCAGGATGAAGGTTGTCCCCAGCCAACCCATCAGAGAAACATGCAAAGCCAAGCTATGATCCATCATGCATGGCCAGGTCAGCAGAGCCACACGGCTAACCCTAGATTGACAGCAGTAACAGGCGATTGCTGTCTTGAGCCCTGAGCTTTGATGTGCTGTGTTACACAGAAATCTCATCCCCACAAACCTGGAGACGGCCGCTCTGGGGCTCAGGACACCAGTCCACATTAACACACTGTTCTTCATGCTGAGTTTCACTGATTCCCTTAACTACCAGTGGACATCATTCATCAAAGAAGTTCTGCTAACACTGAACCACAAAGGGAAGTGACGGTCTGGGGCTCACTGTCCCAGCAGGCTTTTTCCCTCCACAAATGTCCTGACCTTCTCAGTAGCCACTGTTGCCAAAAAGCATCTCCCAGAAGAAACAGGGACGTTTCTGGAGGTGATGTACGTTTAGCTCCTTGACTGTGGCGAGGGTACCATAGGAGTATGAATATCTGTCCAAACTCATGAAAATGTGCACATTAAACATGTAAACGTTTTTTGTACATCAATTATACCTCAATAAAAATGAAAACAGTGTCAAGTGTTGTCATAATCTTCCCTGAGGGAAACAAAAACCACAAAAGTTATGTTCAACTGGATCTGTTTCAAAGTAACTTTCTCTATGTATCTGGACATAGAAGTGACAGATGGCTTCTTTTGTCAACTGGTAAACCTCAACTCTTCTACCCCAAGTGTGACAGAATGGGGGTATCCTGGCTGATTACAGGGACGATAGTGAGTTCAGTTCCCGGGTTTATTGTGCCATAGCCCGACTTGTCCAAATCACTCACCCTCACTGAGCCCTAGACCTCTTTTCAAGAATTGGTGAAGGAAACATGCTGGCTTCTGGATGAAATCATGTGAGCACAACTTGGGCACGGAGCACCCTAAGTAGCAGGATTAAATAAACGCCCGCGGTGATTACAACGAGGAAGACAGCACAGGCAGAGATCTGTAGGAATTTGGGGACCACAGACACTAAAATCCCAGATAGCAAAAGACCAAAGTCCATGAACTTACACGAAATGTATGGTGCAAAACCCCTTACAACACAGAGGCAGCATCAATGTTCTCAGCAAATCGGGCTCTCCCCTGTGATGTGGTTTCCTAGAGAGCAGAGGCTCATCTCTGCTGCGGATGTGGTGCCCGGTGGGCATTAACAGTAAATGCACGGGGCGTGGTGAAGAGCTCTGGAACAGAGCAGCCAGCCAGCGTTCCCCGGACATCATCACTCTCCTCAGTGAGATAGACGAGGACCTGCTTATCCCAGGGTTTGCACGAGGTCTCTGGGCCTGATGCGCTGTCACTTACCAGGTGTGTGACTTCACACAAGCTGTATAATCTTCTGGGCCATATCTATAAAATGGAAATGCTAATAACACAATCTCACAGTGTTGTGGTGAGGACTGAATTTTTATATGTGTTATATATACATAAATACGTGCTCAAAATTGTCCCTAGCATATAAATTCTAAGGGTTGACTGTTAATAAACATGTAATATAATATAATATAATATTATATAATATAATATAATATAAATAATATAATATATCATCCCTATATAAATTACCTAATTTTTCTTCATCTATAAAACAAAAATTTTAATCATTTACATTTACACATAGGGTTGTTCGAGGATTTAAAGAAATAAATGTACGTAAAAGATTCAGAACAGTGACTGGAAAAGTAAGAATGCAATAAACATTGTTCATCACTAAAATTCATAAATAACATGTCAGTGATTCTTAGAGGTGTTTCAAGGGAATTTCGTGACTTATTTTATACATTTTATCCTTAACTCTCTTAAGAACCCATCCTCCTAAAATTTCCTTAAGTTTCATACTGGCTGTCTTACTAAATATTTTTTGAATTTCAAAGTTATCAACTATCTTATTGGCTTCAAGTTGCTTCTATATGGACACATGAACCTAAATCATATTGGATATAAAAGGATCACAGAAAGTCATTTCTGGGTTTATTTTGATAGCATCCAAGCTAAATATCGGCTCCATTATTTTTAGGGAATATACAATCACAGTGTTTTTTTTTCATTTCAGGATAACTTGATAGCTTCTAAAATATTTTCACCTGCATCATCTCATTTTATTTTTTTAACATTTTTATTGATTTATAATCATTTTACAATGTTGTGTCAAATTCCAGTGTTCAGCACAATTTTTCAGTCATTCATGGACATATACACACTCATTGTCACATTTTTTCTCTGTGAGTTATCATAATATTTTGTGTATATTTCCCTGTGCTATACAGTGTAATCTTGTTTATCTATTCTACAATTTTGAAATCCCAGTCTATCCCTTCCCACCCTCCACCCCCCTGGTAACCACAAGTCTGTAATCTCTGTCTGTGAGTCTATTTCTGTCCTGTATTTATGCTTTGTTTTTGTTTGTTTGTTTGTTTCTGTTTTTGTTTTTGTTTTTGTTTTTGTTTTTAAGATTCCACATATGAGCGATCTCATATGGTATTTTTCTTTCTCTTTCTGGCTTACTTCACTTAGAATGACATTCTCCAGGAGCATCCATGTTGCTGCAAATGGCATTATGTTGTTGGTTTTTATGGCTGAGTAGTATTCCATTGTATAAATATACCACATCTTCTTTATCCAGTCACCGGTTGACGGACATTTAGGCTGTTTCCACGTTTTGGCTAATGTAAACAGTGCTGCTATGAAAACTGGGGTGCAGGTGTCATCCTGAAGTAGATTTCCTTCTGGATACAAGCCCAGGAGTGGGATTCCTGGATCATCTGGTAAGTCTATTCCTAGTCTTTTGAGGAATCTCCACACTGATTTCCACAGTGGCTGCACCAAAGTGCATTCCCACCAGCAGTGTAGGAGGGTCCCCCTTTATCCACAGCCTCTCCAGCATTTGTCATTTGTGGATTTTTGAATGACGGCCATTCTGACTGGTGTGAGGTGATAACTCATTGTAGTTTTGATTTGCATTTCTCTGATAATTAGTGATATTGAGCGTTTTTTCTTGTGCTTTTTGATCATTTGTATGTCTTCCTTGGAGAATTGCTTGTTTAGGTCTTCTGCCCATTTTTGGATTGGGTTGTTTATTTCTTTCTTATTGAGTCATATGAGCTGCTTATACATTTTGGAAATCAAGCCTTTGTCAGTTTCACTTGCAAAAATTTTCTCCCATTCCATAGGTTTTCTTCCTGTTTTATTTCTGGTTTCCTTTGCTCTGCAGAAGCTTGTAAGTTTCATTATCAAATTTCTTTTTTAGGAAGTAAGTATCCATCTTTACTTCTTTTTCTAATCTGTAACTAATTGTGTCAGCATCATTTGTTTAAGAAAACTTTCCCTCATCTGTTATTTTTTATCCCTGTATTTTTAAAATAAGGTAGTATCCAGGGACTTAGCAATATCCACAAAGCATGTCTCAAAAATCTACTCTATTTTGTTTCTGAATTTACCTGTATTCACAACATGTGCATTTCTGTTAAAAATGGCTTCCCTCCAACTGATAGACACAGAATGAATGCAATCAAAAAAATTATTATGGGGCTGTTGAATCTAGGTCTCAAATGATGAAAATATTCTCTTCATGAAGAAAGTCAAAGAGAGGGTGAAGATGAGGAGGGGCTGAAGAGAAAGGGAAACATCCTTTGTGTTCTGGCTTCCGTATTATTTAGCTCAAGAAGAATATATTCTTAATAACTATCAAATAAAATAACATTTCTCAATGTCATATTATAGAAGATTATGCATATCATGTTTCTGAAGCTCCCAGGGGGAGCTTTTGTGGATTTACAGGAAAAGCCTCATGATCTGGACAATGGGAGAGGATCTGGGGCTTAGACTCTAACAAAGACATCACCGTGTAGCACTACTGTGTGATAACACCCCCAACACCACCACAGGCTATCATGAAAAACAGGGTTCCTGGGCGAGCATTTACGCAGTAGAACAGAGATTCCAAACAGAAAAGCCAGAGTCATCTGTCCATTTAACACCAAGATAGGTAGTGGACACATGGCCGGGTATCATATGGAAGAGGTCAAACCTCTGCAGATATCAATTCAGGATGATTCAAGTTAAAAATATTTTGAAAAATCTCACAAGCCAAAAATAATTCTCGATGACCTGAAGTGTAACAATAAGATAACCAGTGTGTGCAAGATAGACAAGCCCACCCTCCTACACTGTTGGTGGGAATGCAGTTTGGTGCAGCCACTGTGAAAAACAGTGTGGAGATTCCTCAAAAGACTAGGAATAGACTTACCATAGGACCCAGGAATCCCACTCCTGGGCTTGTATCCAGAAGGAAATCTACTTCAGGATGACACCTGCACCCCAATGTTCATAGCAGCACTGTTTACATTAGCCAAAACATGGAAACAGCCTAAATGTCCGTCAACCGGTGACTGGATAAAGAAGAAGTGGTATATTTATACAATGGAATACTACTCAGCCATAAAAACCAACAACATAATGCCATTTGCAGCATCATGTATGCTCCTGGAGAATGTCACTCTAAGTGAAGTAAGCCAGAAAGAGAAAGAAAAATACCATATGAGATCGCTCATATGTGAAATCTAAAAAACAAAAACAAACAAACAAACAAAAACAAAGCATAAATACAGGACAGAAATAGACACACAGACAGAGATTACAGACTTGTGGTTACCAGGGGGGTGGAGGGTGGGAAGGGATAGACTTGGATTTCAAAATTGTAGAATAGATAAACAAGATTATACTTTATAGCACAGGGAAATATACACAGAATGTTATGATAACTCACAGAGAAAAAATGTGACAATGAGTGTGTATATGTCCATGAATGACTGAAAAATTTGCTGAACACTGGGATTTGACACAACATTGTAAAATGATTATAAATCAATAAAAAATGTTAAAAATATAAAAAGATAGACAAGCACACAGGGATGCAAGTAAGAGAAAGCTTTGTCACAATCACAAAAGCTCAGGGGACCACATCAGAACAAAGATGAGCCCCTTTGCTGGATGAAAATAACTGGAAATGATCATCCGAACACAAAGTATATCTGTTATTTGTAATTACATTTATATATTCTTTTATCTCAAGCGGCATAACGTATTTTTAAAGTCTATTTTCAAATAATCTTTTAAAAATAACCCTTAAGACCTGAAATAAACTAGTTTTCCACTATTTTCCTATATGGCTATCTAGAAAGCACAGCCCTTCGCTATCTGCTATAATCAAGATCCCTTCACTCAATGAAGTGAAAATTATCCAAAAATATAACCTTGAGAATATTTATTAAAGTATCTTATTTTGCTATTTGTGTCATTCTGCAACAGGAAATCCCTTTAATTTAGATATTGTCTTAATCAGAATATTGTGTTATCACTTCTAACTTATATATCTTTTCATGTTTTTTCCTCTTTCTTCTAAGTGGAAGCAGAATCTTCCAGTCTCAACTTTACTATCACCATTCCAGACAGCATTTCTGAATAAGTCATATTTTAATATTGCTTCTTCACTTTGAATAAAGCATGGATCTTTTCACTACACTTAAAATAAAACTCGATAAATATTTATTGATCACTTAAATATATCAGGCACTGTGATTAAGAATATAAATAAATAAATTTCATCCTTTAAACTATTTTTTTAAAATGCACTACTGTTAGCCCCATGTTATATACAAGAAAACTGAAACATACTGATGTTAAATTAAGTTTGGGGGTCATCGACCACTATGGACTGAATGTTTGTGTGCCCCACCCCATAGTTCATCTGTTGAAATCCTGGTGCCTGTGCGAGGTGATTAGGTTGTGAGGGTGAAGCCCCCAAGATTGGGTCAGTGTCCTTAGAAAAGAGACCCCACAGGGATCTCTCACCCATTCCATCATTTGAGAACACAGGAGAAGACTTGCTATGAGCCATAAGGTGAGGCCCTCACCCAGGACATTAACGTGCTCATACCTTGATCTTGGACTTAGCCTTAGAACTGTGAGAAAGACATTTTTGTTGTTTATGTCACTAATGTGGTAGGATTTTGTCACAGCAGCCCAGCAGAATAAGACATCTGTCAAAGCAATGGTCTAAGATTGGCATCCAACCAGTCAGAATACAGAACTGACCTGCTCTTGTGATTTTACAATTACTAACCCTTCTTCCTCTTTCCCAATTCTCCACTACTTTAGCCAAACATCAAAATCACCTGTTGAGTTTTTCTTTAACACAGATTCATCAATTCTACTCTTTACCTCCATCCTGATTCAGCAATTCTGAGTTTTACTCTTTGATATTCTCAGCATTCTCCCAATCTTAAACAGAGGAAATCAAATGTGTGATTGTGATGCTCAGTCACCAGGGAGAGCTATGGCCTTAGAACCGACACTTCCTATATTCAGGGACAAAATCTTGACTTATTCAGAACCCCTATTACATCTCTATAGTCTTGCTGCTAATAGATACTCCATAAATATTTCCTCAGTGAGTAAATCTTTATAGGCCTCAACACTATTAAACAGTTGCCTTAGGGTGCTAGTATCTGAAAAGTTAATTGGAAAAACCTAAAATAATGTATTATATTGAGTTGATTGCTAATTTTATTTTCAAGACAGTACAGAAGGGAACTGGGGGGGAAGAAAATTTGTAGTACATTCCTAAAATTTTGAAAATTGTATGGCTACTGCTAATTGACTGTTATATATTGTGTGAGAATAATAATCACAAGGTTTGACAAACTGTAGGTGATGAACACTTTTCAGTCAGAATGTACAAGGCAGTGAACATCAGGTGTGATTACACTGGACTCCAGCAGCTGAATTTCAGACCTGTGTTTAACCACAAGCGTTTGTCACGATCTAAAAGATAAATTCTGTCTGTTACAATGTGATCAATTTTAAAGTTAAGTTTATTTTCCCATTTCATATTAAGTTTGTACTCACGGTTCTAAATAACATGGTCTCCGCATAGTACACTTTAAATGCAGTTTTCTGTGTAATATACATTGCTTTGATATACAGTGACATTAAAGTCATTTCCTTTCTAAGTTTGATTATGTCAGTATGATTTTTACTTGGCAATATTGTGAAAACTATTTTCCTAGCTTTTAATGTGTACACAATATATGTTTATAAATTAGCAATAAAAGTAATTTAGGCAAGCTTCTAATTATTGAAGGTCAAAGAAATACTATTATCTAAAAATTTATGTGGTTTTCTAAAAATTATGGAAATTTCTTACTGGCCTATTTACTTAGATATTTAAAATAGCACAGTGAAATATAAATTATATATATATATATATTGAATTTGATAGATACATTACTCTTAACACCATTCTTTCCTAAAGTAAAAAAAAATTCATGTATCATTTCAAAGAAACACAGTAGAAACCGAAATGTACAGGAATTAAAATTTTTATTTCAAATTCGTAGCAAACAAAAATTGAAGCAACTGCGTTATTTGGTAGACAAGCTACCACCAGGCGGCGCAGCTGATCCCCCAGCCAGGAGTGGCCGCGCGCTCCCGCTCGCGGGCGCCGCGCTGGGTAACTGGGAGCCGTATCGCTGCCCTCTGCGCCTGGGCTGGCCGCCGTGGGGCGCCAGCTACCTGCTCGGGTCGGGGCTGGTTTTCTCGCCGGCCATCGGGGAAGGCCGCTGGAGAGAGGGGAGGGAGGACAGGGGGTGGGAGCGGCGGGAGGGCAGCCGGAGAGCAGGGCGAGGAGGCGGTAAGGGGAGGGAAGGGGGAGGGGAGAGTAGGGGAGGGGCCTCGCGAAGCTGGGGCCAGGCCGGGAGGGGTGCTGGCAGGGTTGGGACCGAGAAAGTAACTCCAGGACGAGACCAGAGCGCCCCGCGCCGCGGGCACAGGCGGCGTGGCTGCGCCCGAGGCCGCTCCGCCGCTCCCGCACCAACGTAAGCCCGGCGCGGGCGCCACCGTTCAGCGATGCGCACTCCTGTCCCTAACGTGGCTGCGACGCCCAGAAAGTCGCCCAGCCGGGATTCGGACCTGGGCAGGGGCGGCGGGACACGCGGTGCGGGGACATCCAGCATCTAGGCCTGGCGTGGAAGGGAGGACTGCCCACGTGGCCGGCCCTGGCCCCACGTAGACCCTCTCCAGGCAGGTTGGGGCCTCAGGTCCTGGCACGCGGGCCCCAGTGCAGGGCTGGCGAGTGTCCGGGGTCAGAGCCTGGCTCCCGGAGCTGGGGCTTTGGGCTGTCCGAATCAGAGAGAGAAAAGGTCTCCAGCGGGAAGTATGTGCGCCCTCTGACGCCCACGCGTGAGTCCGAATTGGAGTGGAAGGGGCTGGGGCGCTGCTGGTCGTGCTAAGCGTGCGGGGTCTAGAGACCCAGGGCGGCAGCTGCGAGATGGGATCGCCCCGCGGTAACCCCGTTGCCCGCGGGCATCCCCAGATCTGGACCGCGCATCGCATACACTCGCAAACAGCCCCCTCCCCCGGAGCTGAAGCGTGTTTCCCTCCCTCGTCCCCCACCCCTGACTGCAGAAAGATAAGCTTCAAATTTGCACTCCGTGTCTTAAATGTGCCTGAAGGTATTTAACTGCACGAGTGAATAACAGCATTAGTTTCAACTTCGTTTTAATCCCTGCAACAATAAACTTTGAGAACAACAACAAAAGAAAACTAAAACCAAAACTATGAAAATTCTATGTGACAATATTATTTGTTGGTACATGTAATTAGTTAGATTAATTATATTTTATTTCACTTAAGGAAACAATACTGTAAAAAATTTCTATTAACATGCGCAATAAAAATACATATAAATATCACTCACTTTTACAGAACTATTATTCAAAGTGTTTTACATTTGCAGAGTCAGACTAGCCATGAAGCTGATGGAATTTGTTTCCGAGCACCTCATTTGTACAAGCCTTTCCAGGGACCTGAAAATAGTCCTAGAATGTGTTTATATGGGCAGTTATTTTTGTTACATTTAGAAATATAATTATAATTGTGATTTTTTTTCTTATTGCAGTTAATATTTTAGTTTGTCACTGATATTTATAATTTGTCTTCTATTTCTTAAATAAAGCCGCTTCAAAAAGGAGGGGCTTTAAAATTTAAAGGGTCATATAGCCTTGAGCTGTATTAGTTAGCTATATGAATGCACTGCATTAATTTGTTTAATTAATATGACAATATGCTTTACACACAAAGAAACAGGACAGGAAAGTTAAGGAACTTCTCTATGAAGGCTGTTTAGTTAATGATATAATATTCAAAACAAGGCCGTCTGGCTCTTGAGTCCCTGTTCTGAAAGTCCACGCTTATAGACATAGATATTAACACAGATGGAACTCCAGACTCTGTCATATATGTATGCAGTATGGCTTAATTTATGTAAAATTCCAAACAGGCAAAAATAAATGGCATGTTTTACAGATACATACATTTACATTAAAAATACAAAGACTAGCAAAGAACTGGTTAACATAGGACCCATGGTAGGAGTTACCTCTAGAGAAAAAGGAGAATTTAGTGGGGAGGAGCCTCCAAGGGCTTCAAGTGTCTTTGCCATCGTATATTTTTAAATGATTATTAATTCTACAGTTATCAGAGTATTATTTTACTTTAAGTCATATGGAGCTTATAGATACCCTCATGTGTGCAATACGTATAAAAAATTCAATAAAAAGTTGTCAAATATTTCAAAGTACATAGGTTCCCCTAAGTATATGTAGAAAATCCCAAATCTCTTTCTTTTTACTTTAAATAGACAGGAACTGTATTTTTTAATTTAATGGAATAAAAATAATACATTTAGATTTTAAGCTATATTTTGGCATATTTCAAAGGAGAACACATCTTTATTTTGGTTTCATCATGAAATATTAATAACATAATAACCAAAAGTACCTGGAATCTTGGTAACCATGAATAATTAGTGATTTAATCACATGTATTACCAAGACCTGGTTCCATCTAAGGATAGACACATGGAAAGAGTGTCATACTTATCAGACCATAAGAAGAAGCTGGGAAATCTGCAAAATCACACTGCTGCTGAACCCATCAGAGTGCTGACTTTGAAGGGATATCATCAGGGTAAAATTTGAGGAATGCTGGCATGAGCCTCCAGACAGACAAGACACTGGCAATCCCTCACCTCTCCCAGAGCACTGGAAGTGTTAGGTAGTTAGATAAGCAGGGGCACGAGGCAGACAGGTGGAGGAGAGGGAGGATGGTCCGGAAGATGGTGGCATGCCTGATTCCAGCATAAAGGGACTTTACTTCTTTTAAGTGAGTGCCAGCAAGAAACCAGTTAGAGCTAAAAGGCTGGAACTGCATGGTAGTGACAAGAACCTAACCGGACAAGACCCAGTGCTCATTGTAATATAATTAGTATTGAGGTTCAGGCCCCTCCGTGGGTTTTTCTGTGTTCATCATGGATAAGGGCATTCACAAAACGGGACAAACATGACTGATCACTCCAGGGGCAAGAGCCATCAATCAATCAAAAGACCACCTCTAAGTGAGGGTACAAGAGAAGGGAGCAAGGACCATTGCTGTCTGCACTTGGATCAGCCTGCCTCCTGTTCTTGGAGGGGTACTTCACCTTTCCTAATAAAATATTTCACTGCACAATGCATTCATCTCCCATGTGAATTCTTATCTTTCGGGTAAGTCAAGAACTGGGGCCTTTTCTTTCCCCCTTTTAGGGTAACAGAAGGAGACAAGGTGGCCATGCAAACAGATACAAAAGTATCAAATAACTCCTTAATGAACTGCTCAAAGCTGAGCACTCCCAGTTGGGAGAGTGTGGAGTCCTGGGAACACAGATGGTTGCAGCCCCTTCTCCATGGACCTCACTGTTTGCTTGTGAAAAAGCCTGGGGGCAGGAAAGAGTGGAGAAAACATCCCTCAGCTGGTGTGTTCCTGTTGCCCTGGAATGGCACTGCTGAGGGAGAAAACAATTCTTACCTGGATGCTTTCCCCAGTGGAATAATGTCTTAAGATGCTGAAAATAAAGGGCAGTAAATCCTGTCACTTTCAGCAGGTGAAAACTCAGAGTTTGATTAATGGAGACAGGCAGACATCCTCCTTGTTTCAGAAAATTAAAGATTTTTTTTACCATGGAATGCTGAGCAGGATCACCAAGGAAACTTGGCTCCAAAGACTCAGAGACATGTGAGCTACCTATGACTGATACTAAATGAGGAAAATGTGGAAAGCCTCTTTGTTCCTCACCATCTGGAGTAACCAGGACAAAGAAACAAGCAACAGCAGACCAACCCCCAGCAGAGGGATAAGAGCACACAGAGACCAAGATGCAGGGTCACAGGGAACATCTACAACTGAAGGTGGACCAAGCACATTCCAGAATAAAACTCAGATTGTCTGTCAGTCTAGCTCCCATCCTAACCACAAGGTGACACTGAAGGAACCTGAGGTTAGCCATGCATGGCAGGTAATTGAAACAACCAGCAAAACAGAAACACAGCTCAGCTCCCCAAGAAAGCCTAGCAGGAAAAGAGGCGTGCCTATTTCCAGGCTTAAACATTATTTACTTAGGCTTCTGACCCCCTACATGGAATATGTAGATTTAAAATAAAAGTTATGAGACCTATGAAATTGAAAGAAAAAAATCCACTGTTGAAAGATAAAACAAATAATAGAAGTGAAAATCAGACAGGGGATATAAAATCACTATGATTAATACATCAGAATTTCCAGTGAAAAGACTTGAAGCTATTCATGAATAGATGGGTCATTTCAGCAGAGAAATGGAAACAATAAGAAAATGTCAAAGAGCAGGCTAGGAATAAATTTAAACACATGCCCAGCGAAGGAGATGAAGAACGCCTTTGACAGGCTCATCAGTAGGCCTGACACATTCAAGGAGAGCCTTGGTGGACTTGAATATAGGTCAACAGACATTACTCAAATGAAAACAAAAGAGGAAATTCTTGGAAAATTTTAATAATTTAAAGTTAAAAGAACAGAGTATCCAAGAGATGTAGGCCTATCAGTCTGAAATATATTTAATTGAAGTCCCAGAAGGAAAAAGAAAGTAAAAGAATGAGGAAAAAAATATTGCAAAATGAATGGTCAAGAATTTTCAACAAATAATGAATTAAAAAACAACCTAGAAATAAATTCATACTGCTAAAGGCCAAAGATGAAGGGAAGCATTAAACTCTGTCAGAGAAAATACATGATCATCTTTAGGAAATGGGGTGTCTCCCAGGTGTTTGAGGCCAGGTGGAACCAGAATAAAGATATCAACGTGCCTAAAAAAATTATGTATAATTTAGAGGAGTGAATGATCTGCAAAAGGGGTTAAGAGAAATCAGAGTAGGGAGGTAACAAGGTCAGTTATACAGTGTAAAGTATGCTTTTCCTGGCTAGAAGTTGGATCACCCAGTCATATATAGTGTACAAATCAATGAATCAACTAATTAACTGTATGAACATACATAAATAACAAATAAATACAACTTAAAATTATATTCTGATGCTATTATATATCCAAATGATAAAACAAAATATGTCTCGGTATTTGTACTCAAATAATATACATTTCTGATGATTTTTTTAATGTAAGTATAGTCAGTTTACAATGTATCAATTTCTGGTGTACAGCATAATATTTCAATCAGGCATATAAATACATATATCCCTTTTCATACTATTTTTTATTATAGGTCACTGAAAAATATTGAACATAGTTTCCTGTGCTAAACAGTATAAGCTTGTTGTTTATCTATCTTATACATAGTAGTGTCAGCAAATCTCAAACTCCCAATTTATTCCTTCCCACTCCCTTTTGATTTGCTTTTCAATAACATTTGCTTCTTTCTTTCAATGTAATTTCAGTAATTATGTTTCCAATATCTTAGGTTGATTTTAATATTCTACTAAGTTGAGCTTAATATTCATTGACAGATATTTTAAAGTTCATAGTTTAAACTGACAAATATTACTATGCAAAGTGCACTCAACTTTACTACTGTGAATCATGTCTTGAATCAGAAGAGCTCTGGGACCCTGAATGAAGCAACCACATCAGTCAAGCACTAATCCAGAGGCAGGAACCATGTGGTACCTTGAATGTGGACATTTTAATTAAAAGTATTAACTATAACAGGGAATCATCTACTAAAGTGTAAAGGGTCCTATAAAAAAATCTAGGAATAACAGATAAAAGAACAACCAGATCTCCTAGAGATGAGTTCATGAACTACAGGGAAAGACACATTTCCTGAAGTGTGGAGAACACCCAGACCTCTTTTTAGATGGTGGGTATATCTATGGCTCATGAGAGAGTGGAGAAGTTCACCGAGGCCACAAGCCTCCCAGGGAGTACAGGAAGAAATTTTTAATAGGAGGTACCCTGCTGGAAAATCCCCACTAAGAAGCCACTGTGGAGTTGCTGGAAAAATCTACCCCCAAGGAATATCCTGAGCTTCTTATAAGTCAGGTACTTCTGGAGTCAAGGGACTGGAGGAGCTATGCCCTCTGCTGAGCTTGGAAGTTGACATGGTGCAGGAGCCTGCCTAGGAAAACAGAGCAGACTTGGAAGAGAAACACCTTTCTTACTCTATTGTCTCTCTGGTACTCTCTACTAACAAAGCATGCCATCTGCCACAGGAGAAACATCTACAGGGTCCAGATATATTATTTCACAGCAGTCATTTAAGAGTGGTTTGCAGCAGAGAGGCAATGCACTGATAACAAGTATACTACATTTTAATGTCTCCCAAGAAAAATGCATCTGGAAAAAAAACACTGTCAGCCATCTGGTCTAGTGTGAGCCACACATTTTGCACTACATGCACTTGCTATTCTAAGTATTTGCCAATAATAAGGGGAAAGAAAGAGACAACAGAGATAAAACATTCAAAAGCATCCCAGAGATGGTTATGTCAGTGCTTTCAATTTGTGAAATCTCATCAAGCTGTAAAGTTAAGTTTTATGCACTTGCCTTATCATTTTCATATTTCAATAAAGACTTTTAAAGTAAGGCATATATGTGGCAAAGTTTAATTTCTGATTACGTAGCACTCCATAGAATTCATATATTTAGCTCTATTGGCACATGGATTTCTTTATATTTCAATTGCCAATTCAATTGCAATGACTCTGAATTGAACATAATTGTATTTCCAGGCTCTCAATAAAGATTTTTTTTTAAATTGAAGTATGAGTGTATTTTGGAAGGAATGATTTGTCAATCATGCAAAATATGTGTTTTCTTTGACTTCTTAGAGGTTCCTAGGTTGCCTCTAACTGAAAGTTATAGCCATTATAAATGCGATCAGGAAGCTAGTAATTATTGTATGGTAATTACTTTATGGTAAAAAACCAAATGACCCTCATTTCATTCACTAAGTTCTTTTATTTTGAACTGAAGTATTTTTGACTTACAATATATTAGTTCAGGTGTACAGCATGGAAATTATATATTTTTATAGATTATACTGCATACAAAGCTATTGTAAAATAGTGACTCTTTTCCTCTTGCTATCCATTAGGTCTTTTTGTATCTTGTTTTATGCATAGTAGCTTGTATTCCATAATCCTTTATATTAGCTTTGCCCCGCCCCACACCCCTCTCTCCTGAAAACCAACAGTCCGTTCTCTGTATCTGTGAGTCTGTTTCTGCTTTGTTATATCTCTTCCATTATTACCGTTGTTGTTGTTGTTATTATTATTATTATTATTATTATTATTATTATTATTATTATTATTACTATTATTATTATTATTATTACTGTCTTCACCATTCAATGGAGAATCAGTCCCTGTCTTAGAAGACATGTCTTCAACATTGTTATTAACAAGTGAATCACCTTTTGTGGTAGGCTAATTTCATTCATGGTCTCATTAATTCTTTTCTAAATCCTGTCATTTTCTTTGTAATTTTCTGCTCTTCCCTTTGACAATGGGCTTTTCTACGTCTCAAGCTCTGGTCAAAACAATGTTAACAAGTGTGATATAAGCTGAAAATTCATTGAAGATAGAAGAGTGCACTTTTGCTTGTCCTGTTCATGGCATGACCTACTCTCTCTTGAATCCTCACCATCAACCTGAGAATGAGCTGAGACTAGCTTCCTGGCAGCTAAGAGACCGCATCAAGCAGGGTTGTCACCCCAGCTAAAGCCAGCCAAGTCTGATCAGTTCACTACTAACCCATAAGCTTATTATACAGGAGAGAGAATCTTTAGCAATGTCAGTCCAACTCAATTCAGAATAGCAAGACCTCCAAACTGAATCAAAACCTTGCAAAAAATAACAGGTAGATGTAAAATTTAAGTCACTAAATTTTGATATGTCATGGGAAAATATCGACATAGCATAACTTTTCACTTCTGACAGAAGGTTTCTCTCTCACTCAATATTTTAAAATTAAAAAAAATGTTTTTTATTTCCTTAGGAAATATTATTCATAGGACACCTCTTGAGTTTTATGCATTAACAAGGAATTAAGAACCAGAAAAAGCAGTGATATTCTTACATGAGATGGTCATGTGAATTTATTATAGTTAGAAAACATTTTTCTTCATACTAGCAAGAGAAATTGTGAATCTAAATTTCACTATAACTAAGATACAGAATATTATGTACTATGAACTTGTAGGGTTCCTTGGGAAGAGTTAAAAATTTAAAGTTAAAATCTACAAGTGTTGAGTCCACCAAATGAGAGAATTGATTAGAAAATAATAATGGTTTTTATTAATTACTTTTGGACCTAGAGATGATCATATTATCTGAAGTCAGAGAAAATCAAATATCATATTATATGCTGAATCTAAAAATGATACAAATGAACATATTTACAAAACTGAACCAGACTTAGAGACATAGAAAAACAAACTATGGTTACAAAAGGGGAAAAGGCAGCAGAGGGCTAAATTAGGAGTCTGGGATCAACAGACACACAAGGTATAGCACAGGGAACTCTATTCAATCTCTTGTAATTACCAATAATGGGAAGGAGTCTGAAAAATTATATATATATATATACTAAATCACTATGCTTTACAACTGAAATTAACACAATATTGTAAATCAACTATACCTTAATTTAAAAAAATATAATAAAGCCAGCAATCTCTCAGTGCTGGTCATTGGCAAAACAAAAACAAACAAAAAACCAAAAAAGACAATACTGGTGATCTGATTCCCTCATTAAGAGATGTTGCAAGAGTTAAGTGAATTTTTTTTCAAAATTATTTAGAAATATTTTACAATAAAAAAGTGATAATTGAATAAGTGTAGGCTTAATCATTGTTACACCAAGTGTGCATCAACCCATAGGTTATTAAAAAAAACAGAGCAAATTTAATGACTGACAATTAGGGCAATAATGATGAACAGCTGCCCAAACCAAACTGTCCCAAGTCCTGAATCATTGTGAAAACTCAGGGAAACAACCTGTGACTTGATGAATAGCCAATAAATATAATTTATGTGAGAAATGCATTACTATATTTTATGAAGATTTGTGTGTGTGTGTCACTCGGTGATGCCACATGTTGGGCTCAGCTGTGATTCATGGGTCAAGAGAGAATGGGGAGCATTATTCTGTTAATAGCACACACAACAGCTAAAACATATATCGTATTCCAAAACAATGACCCTTTGTTTTTATTTTTATACTGTCTGTCTGTTTTGGAGATAAGCATAAACAAGAATTTTAAAAACGAAGAGCACTAAAAACATTCTCTAAGACTATTTTTTTGAGAAATGTTTGTTGAGCACCTCTTCTTTACCAGCTACTATGAGTCACAGGCAAAGACTGTCTAACTCTCCTTGCAGAAGTTGGATGGGAAGAAATAATATCCTTTTAACTAATCACAAAGAAAAAGTTATAATTGATGTTGAGGACCTGAAAAAAGCCATCTGATTCTTCTTCTACTTCTAGTCTTATGTAATTTCAACTCTCCAATTTTATGTTTGCTTATATAGCTAAGAAGATATTTACAGTATTCTTGAATGATGATTATTTATCATCTCTAAATGTTTTTTCTTTTGACCTATCCTTTCTGCTTCTTTGAGCTACATTGGATGACATTATCTACCCACATGTGCACAATAATTTTCCCATGAAAATGAAGCTTCTTAGAGAAAATCTATTGTTGCTTGGGTTAACTTTACAGCACTTCAGATCCAATTATTTATTTAGGCCATTAAGTGTTTGAAAAAGAAAGACTTAGATTTGAAACCCAATTTGGTCACTGACTGGTTTCAAGAAATTGGAGAAAATTATTTCCTATCTCTCTCAGCTTTAATTTCCATACGTACAAAATTGGAATTAAAACATTTGCTCACTTTATCCCACAGACAGGTGTAAGAAGAACATGAAATGCAGTTTCAGAAAGAACTTAGTAAATTACAATGAAACGTGAAGCATACTCCCTTAATGATAAGGAATTAAAAGTTCGTACATTGACATATCTGATTTCTCATGCATTGGAAATTTCTAAATGGGAATAATCCTGTTAGGGTTGTAAGGGTGAATGTTTTATAATTAATTCTAGCCATTCATTCCAATATCACATCCCTGTATTCTTTGTGAGGTTGGTAAATTTAAGATGTTCTGGGTTCCCTTATAAGTGAAGCTGCATATTCTTGCTTTCTCAGGGAAGGACTACATTTCTAAGGGTCTCTTTCATTTTGGCTGTGAGGGATCAGACAGCTTCACTGTTCAGATGATAGCTTAACATTCAGAGAAAAATAGGAAGGCAAAGAATAACTGGAAATCAAACTATTTTCACAATTTGGAAAATTTATGCACATTTCTCAAATCACGAAAAATCATACAGTAAAAAGTCATGACTATAAATCTTAAAAAAGTAATCTTGTGGGTTTCTAGACTTTATATTATATTGCCTTTCTAGGAAATCATTACTACATATCACTAAAAAATATTTCATACCTTAGGTTAATAGTTATAAGGGGGACACATATGGTACAATAAAAGAAAATGCCATGAGTGATCATTTTTCTGAGAGTTTTAAATTTTATATCCAAAAAGAATATCTGATTGCCTCTCCACTTTTATCTCCTGCCATCAGGCTTGGCCCAGAGAGGCCTCATCTAGACCCTCCAGCAGCCCAGGATACTTCGTATCTTGTAGTCCACATATTTGTCACCTGGGATACACTTTTCAGAATATCTCCTACGTATCCTTGAGACATTATGTCTTTTCTGGGATAACATAAATTAGGTCCCCTTTGTAAAATCTATCACTTGACATGTTGTTAAATAATAATAATAATAATCAGAAAAGTCCTGTGTTTGTGGTGAACATGAAGTTGTAACATTCTGCTGAATACAATACTCACTGTTATATTTTTATAGTTGTATAATGGGTATATTTTTGCTGAATATCTTTCAGGTTAAGAAATATTATGTTGCTTTAATTTCCTTAAATCAAATCACTTGTATATTAACACCTCTTCCTTATGTGGTGAGAAATATTTATTCTATTCAGCCCAGTTACTCAATGGGGAGATGTTCCCTCCTCACTGGCATTTTTATATTTGACCCTTGGGGACTTTCACTGGCTGGTATGTTAGACAATGCACTCCCCTACACACACACTCTCTCCCTGACATGATCTATTCAGCACATAATCTTGGGTCTCTGCTCATTTTGAAAGCATCCAAACTAGTTGGCTAATGTCCTGTCACTACTATCATTCACATAGACAGAATTGAGGTTGTCAGGCTCCAAGCCAAAAACCTATGTCTAATATAAGTCCAACTATAGGCAATTGCAAAGTATTTACTTGAGGAAACTCACAAGGGAAAGCTGCTCAGCCCACCCAGACTCAGTGCCCAGCCAATGAATTGCAGTCTCAGAACCCAAGGCCCCTAGTCATGCATGCCTTTACACTTACCTCATTTCCTGGCCCAGGCCCTCCTCTTGGAGGCTTCATCATCAGGGTCTTACTGCAGGGGAGACTCTCAGGCACCTCTGCCAAGTTAACCTTATCAGGGGCCCTTGAAAATATTTTTCTCCATGCTATCCTTGCCCTTACCCTTTGGCTCCCCACAGACCTCAGGCTCAATGTGACAGGAGCATTTGGTTTGGGGCTCCTTGGAAATTAAGACAAATATTTTCACTGATCCACCTGACCATTGTCTTGGGCAATATCCTGGGGGAAAGTGAACCACCATGGGAACTGGCACTTTCTCCTGTTTAACCTCTAACTGTGTCATCTCAGCAAGTGATAGAAGGCTTTACTGTTACATTCATCTGGCCTTTTGTCTTGATCAACTACTTCAACATCTGACAGCTTATCTCTCTTTAGCTCAGAAGGCTCTGGGTAAGGCCCAGAGATGGGGCACAGCAACAAATGGGGCACAGCAACAAATGTTGCACAGCAACAAATGAAGTGTGTAGTAATAGAGCCAGAGCTTAGGAAAATACTCTATGAACATCATCATTTTCGGCCATACAGCTGTTTTTCATTTATACCCTTTTTGCCTTTACACATTTTGGAATACTGTAATTCTAAAATTTGAATATTAAAATTAGTTTCTAACCATTGTCCTTTTAAGTCCAGAATAGCCACAATTCCCAGGACACAATGCTTCTCTGACTTTGAGGAGGGTTACCATGGTCTCTCACTCTTTGCTGTGTAGGATACAGTTATAAGAATAAAATAGAAATTAACATTTATTAAACAATCCTGTCAAATGTGTGATAGGAAAATCTTCTTTCTGTGTTATCCTTCCAAGACTTAATCTCTCCTGTATCTTAAGTCAATTGCTCTCTTTCTGAGTCACACCTGCTTCTCTTTCCTGAGTGTTTAATATTTATGCTAGTGGGTTTTTGACAGCATTATCTCTTATGATCTTCATCTCCCCTCTACTCCTCTTCTCTTTCCTTATTTTTTTGGGTTTTGTGTTTTGCAGTTGTACTTATTTGTTTGTTTGTTTGTTTGTTTGTTTGTGCATGCATGCTTTCTGATGGAAAGGATAGTTCACCAACTTCTGGCCACTCTGCACTGTTACATATTGTGAGAAGTTAATGACAATACAATGGGGAAATGGAGAATGTGCACACAATCAGAAAAGTGAATCTTGCATCACTCTTGTTGTCATGCTTTATTCCTTTTGACACTATAATTTTTATATTCTGGAATTTGCCATGCATCAGTGTTTCATGCAGATTGATTGGGTGGGAGCAGTACAGGGAAAGAGACACCATTTGTACCCTTGAATCATACAGCATGGTTCCTTGACTCTGTTGAGAAATTCCAGATTTTTTAAAAATATAAATATTTTTCCCTAAGGGAAAAACTAGATTTTAAAAGGAATAAAATCAGAAGAATATATGTCCTATGGAAAACATGACTGGCAGCTTCAGGTTTAAAACAAGAAAGAAAAGAATATTGTAGAACAAAATATATGGTTATCCATATTATTTTCTAAAACTGAGTTTCATACATGTTTCTATTTATTTACAATCCCCAAGTTTGAAATGGAGAATAAAACTAGTCTCTTAAAATATTAATTCTCAAATTGTTTTTTAATATTTTAAAGAAGAAAACATTTTGAGTTTATTCCTTTAATAAACTTACAACAATTAATTTTTGAATGTCTTAAAAATAGCTTTTTAATGCATCTGAAACTATATACAACATCAGATATGTTATTAGAATCTGATAGCATAATATCAATAGATGAGAAATTGCATCTGCAACCCTTCTTGTCTTCCTTTATGAGTATGGAAATGAGATACTGTCAAATATCTCTTTTCAATTATCCATTTTCAAATATCCATTGTCAATTGCTCAAACTTTTGATATTTTCTGGGGGTTTTTGACTTGTAATAAATCACAATTGTATCAGATCCAAATTTTTTAAAAAGCAACTTCCTTAGAAAAAAGTGTTCCCAAATTTATATTATAACCAAATAAATTAAACTGACTTTTTTACCTTTGATGTAGGGCTGCTCTCATAGGGTATGATGTCCCTTTGGAGAATTACTGAGGAACAACACTGATAGAAATTGAATACTGTTTGGAAGAAATCTGTGAGAATCAGATTTGTAAGAGGACAATAAAACATGTTTTACTGCTGCATTATTCAGTAACCGTTTGGTTAAAAGTGACATTGATTCAAACTAGTTTAAGCCATAAAAGATTACTTATCAGTCCATACCTTGAGAAGGATAGATACTGTGATAAGGGAAATAAGAATTACCATGGTTCTTAGTGAACTGAAAAAAAAATTAATGAGAGACAGAAAGTGTGATGTAAGCAAGATGTTTATTAGTAAATTAAAAGGTACTAAAAGAGAGTACACTCCTGACAATTGGGAGCAGGCCAACCGAGAGGAAAAGTGCTTATTTCAGGTGAGAATGGATTCCAGGCTTCAAATATGTCACTAGCAACTTGTATCATTTTCTGCATCTCGTTTCTGACTTCTTTCTGAGACACCCTCTCTTAATTTTTATGACTGATGCTCATAGAGTTCCAGTTTAACAAAGAACTTATTTTTCAGGACCTCACATGTAGAGAGAACCCCCTTTCCAAATTCCACCTGGAAAATCCATATATGTCTACTTCTACCACACAGAAAAAGAATCAATCAAGATAAATCAAATTAATCAAGCAATCCCAATTCTGTCTTGCTTAACTTAAACCACATAATCATCCTTAAACCAATTGCAATCTGTGGAAGTTACATTCTAACAGAAATGTTGGTCTCTGTGTTTTGCAGTGACTGCTTCTTGACAAATTATCCAAACTTTAGTTGTGAAAATTCATTTTGCTTTTTGCTTCTCTGGGTCAGTGATTCAGACAGGGAATGATGGGGAAGCCTTTCTGCTTCACTTGACATCTGCCAGGGCATCTCAGAGGCAGGGGTCTGAAGTAATCTGAAGTCTCTCTCACTCATATGTCTGCAGATTGAAGTTAGAGGGAGTTGGACAGATTAGGGACAGAATAGACAGGAATCCTATGGCATCTCTCTCTTACTCCATGTGGTCTCATCACCTGACCTCAGTATGATGCTTAGGGTAATCAGGCCTTTAATGTGTCAGCTCAAAAGTTCCAGAACAAGAGATCCAGGTGGAAGGAAGTTGCATTTCCTTTTTCTTAGAGTCAGAATTTATACAATGTAACTTCTGACACATTATATCCATTAGAAGTGAGTCAATAAACCAGTCCATATTCCAAAGACTCACATATCTTGTGACAATTTGAGAACATGTTTGAAACAACCTCAATGTGCCTTATTTCAGGAGTGGTAAATGACACATTTTGATAGAAATTCCCACAAAGTAGAAGAATAGATAACAAAAAAAAAAGGGGGGTGTATATGTTTGTTACAACCATGTAAGAAATAAATACATAATAATAACAATCAATTTTAGTTTTAATAGCCCAATATGCTATAGATATTATCTAATTAATTATAATTTGCTATTACAGGTCTAATAAAGTTAACAATTATTTATATCATCTTTGAATTATCACTAAGCCTTTTTCATTGTTAGACATTTTAATCAATCTTTCTATTTATGAGTATTAATTTTCATTTTTCTATCAATTGGTTAAAATAGATCTTTATGAATTTTTTTTTAGGCAAAGTAAACAGGTTCAAATTCTTCTTGAGTCCTGTTTACTTTAAGTGGATTTTATCTTGAAAAGGAATATCTGATCATAAGCTTTTATTTTCAACATTAAACTATGGATGATGCTGTGAGTTTGTTTTTTCTTCTATCATTTTGTGTTTCAAAAGAAAATGTGAGGAATATGAGTTTGTTTATATGCTAATTTTAGTATGAAGCTAACCTTTATCTTTGACTTTTCTGTTATATATTTTATGGGATGAAGTTCCTTCGTCTCTCCTCTTTGTTTACATGTAGGTGTCTTAAGAATTATATTACATATAACATAGTGAGCATTTCATTACACATGCAATGATTTTTAAATATTTTTATTTGTCTAGAAAACATATCCACACTATAATTTTGGCTACAACTTCTTCCCTTTTTGTTCTGTTCTATCAGTAATCACCTGTAATCTGCATTTTAGAATCACCAGTTTACAGCTTCTACAGATACTTGCATCTTTTTTCTGTTAATTTCATCTTGTCCTGTGAATTCAGGGAAACCTTTTCAAATTGTTCCCCATGTCACTTAATCAATAACATTCTTCTGAGAATTCAAAACAATTTCCCAAACATTTTCCAAATTATGGAATAGATCATTTTCAGAATTAATATCCTCCTTTAAGTGTTCTGTATTTTGTTCAATATATTTGATTCTGTACTATACTTTCACGGCTCACAAGTTGTTAATAACTATGTTTTTCTTTTAATATCATTTGAATTGTAATCCTTCCAACATTGTTTATCAAGAGGTGGGTTATGTTAACTTGATCTCTATTCTTCTGAGAGTGCCACACCATCTTGAATAATGTAATTTATAGAAAGTTTTGAAATTGGGAAATGTGAGTCTTCTACCTTTGTTTATCTTTTCCATTTTCGTGGTATCCTGGGCCCTTGAATTTCCATATCAATTTTACAGTCAGTTTATCAATTTCTGTGAAAAAGTTTGGTAGAATTTCAATAGGGAATTCACTGAATCTTAATCAGTCTGGAAACTACTGATGCTTCAAATATATTGTTTGCTAATTTATGAATATGATATCCCTTTCCACTTATTTAAGTTTATCTTAATTCCTTTAAAAGAGGTTTTACAGTTTTCAGAGTACAAGTCTTGTAGTTCTTTTGATAAATAGATTTTAAACATTTTATTCTTTTATATGCAAGATCATAAATGTATGGAATTTGTCCACTGCTATTGTATAGAATTTCAAATAATATTTTATACTGATTTGATATCCAACAATCTTGCTAAACTCATTTGTTACTTCTAATTGTGTTTCAGTGTGTGTGAAATACTTTGCAATTTCTGTATCCACTCACATGTCATCTATAAGTATATGGAAACATTTTTATATTTGGCAAGGCATAACTCATGTTTTCCTTTAGTTCATGAAACATGATTTACATTAGTTCTTGGGAGATATTTGTAGAAGTTGATATAAAGTCTTTGTAAAGTGTATCCCACATCTAAGTTTTCTCAGGGACAGTTTCTTTACTCTTTTTTTCCCTATTGTGTAACACAGTTTTGTGATTCTTTGCATGTCTCATAAACTTGTTCTTTTTTTAAAAAAAAACTGAACATTTAAAGTAATATAATGTGGCAATTGTGGAAAAAAGATTTTTGTTCTTACTGCTTTTTTTTTGGTACATTTCCTGAACAAATCTATAAAGTCTGTGTTCTATATCACTTGTCAGCAGAACTATCTCTTTTGTTAGCTTAGCGGTCACTTAATAACTTCACACATTTTACTTAAATGCGATATTCCAATAAGTCTCCTGGATATTGCTGAGGGGTTTTATGTGCATGTTAGACACATCTTTAATGCTCCTTCAGTTTACAGCTATGCTTCATCTCTCACTTTGGAGTTTCAATATCAGCCAGCAGTGAGATATTAAGACCTTCTCAGTTCCTCCTGGGCTTAAAAACTGCCCAATACATGACCTTCCACATTCTCAGGAATATATCAGAGCTATTTAAAACCCCCATGGATGTCCTATTTTACAATTTTTCCTTTTAAGTCTTTTGGTCTTCTTCCCATTTGCCCTAGTTGTTGTTATTGGCTCAAGCAGTTTTGGTACTAAACAATTATGGCTGATAATTTTTAACATGTGTCCTGGGGTAAAAATTTCCACTCTACATTCTGACTCATATCAAATAAAAAGCAGCTGTTGAATTTGGGCTCACAGGGGGCTGCCATGCCAAATAATAATAAAATATCTGTAGGAATGAGGCTCTATGGGGTAGTCCAAATCTATTCTACCCTATTGGGACACCAACTTCAGGAAGTGCTTCATATTTGTTTATATTTAAATAGATACAGAAAAGTACTTAAAGAATATTATCCTATTAATGCAGTGAACAGAGGGTAGCTATTTTAAGATTGTAAATCATATATAACTTTCTGTAAAAGTTAAATGTGCTAGAAAATTTTATATGGGTTTTCTTGGTATTACTTTCAGGTATGCAGCATAGTGATTCAGTATATTTGCTGATTTTATTTCAGTATATGTTATTACAAGATATTAGGTATAATTCCCCATGTTATACAGTAAATCCTTATTGCTCATCTATTTTATATATTGCAGTTTGCATTTGCTCATTCCATATTTTCTTAAGATTGACAATAAGACCAGGTCACCCATTTCATCATAACTTCAGTGAAGTTTAAATTATAATTCCTGACAAATTATTTTTAGTAAATACTCAACATACATACACAAGGGCATCTATTTAATAATAGTTCAATCATTTAAAAAAAAAAGAACCTGGAAGGCTTTTCCTACCTGAGAAGATGTCATATTTTCATATTTTAAAGAAATAAAACAACGTAGTATAAACATCACAGTCAACAAATCAGCTTCTTGAAATAAAATGGAAAATTTTAAAATAGAAATAAAACACATTTGAATGAATCTATTCTGTGATAAAAGTATCACAAAAATTGGGCAAAGTGCTGCTTGTTTAAGGGAAGGTGTTGGAAAAACTGAATCACAGAGAAGATTATAACTTTTGATTTCTACATATCAAGATACACAAAGACCTATATGGGAATAGTAAAATCATAAAGGTAATAGAATAAAACCAAGGAAACTATATGCAACATTGTGTTCAGTAAGGGATTTTAATAAAGCATTTGAAAGCACATATACAAGGCCAAAATTTAAAAACTCTGGTTCAGTATTGGCAAATTTAATATTGTTGTTCAATCAAAGGCACAATTGGAAAATAAGCTGAGATGATAGAGAAATGAAGGTATTTGCAAAATTAGTATCTGAAAAATACTTCACATCTACACTATACAAGTTTATATAAACATAATAAAAAACAATAGAGACCAAATGCAAAGAGAACAAATCTCACTAATAAGCAAAGCAAAGAGAGACCTCTGTACATATTCTGTACATGATATGTCCCTTAGTGTATATTTTCAAGATATTTATTACAGCATTCTATGTGGAAGCAAATAATTGGAACCATCCTTGTTAGTGATTACTAAAAATAACAATGCAAATGTAGGATATGTGTAATACATACGATGCCATAATAGGTAGCAAAACAGATATGTATTAACTAGAGGCCCTCAGAGCATTTTGATGAATCTTAAAACATGAAGTTGGGTAAAAACAAGAAGAAAAATAAAATGTCATTGTATTATCATTTCTCAATCCCATTTATGCATGTAAACAATGAAGATATGCGAAAAAATACATTATACTTAAAAGGATACATAATATTCAACATATGTGTGTAGACACATATATTCAATTATTCATGCCCAAAGCATTAGAATATCTCTGTTGGGGGAACTGGGGATATTGAAAGCATGTAGAAAGTAGAATTGGGAAATATGTACTTAATTCTGTACTACAAGTCTGCAATAGTGAGAGGAAAAACAAAAATACAGCTATTCTAACCTAATGGGTAAAACTTAAATCTTAACCTGTGATACACTTGTTTTATACTTTACCTCCTACAATCCCTTTTCACAATCAAACTATTATTTATATAACAAATAAATGTTAATTTCCTGGATGCTGATGCCCAATATATTGGGTATGTTTTCCTATAATATCAAGATAATAAAGAAACCTAATTCATTGTGCTGTTTTAAAGATTACATGATTTAATATGGGAAAATATTTAGAACAATGTTTGAGACATTTTAAAAGCTCAGCAAAATTGCCTTCTTGAAATTTTTGATTGTATATATATATATATAAACAAAATTTTAAAATAAATAAAAATATATATATACTATACTATGTACAGTATTTAGAATAAATGATATTGCAATGTTATTTCATCATTATTAAGTGATTAGAAATCTGCATTCAGTATTGTTTCACTTACTTCTAAAGCTTACTGATAGTCTCAATTTTGAACTTGGTCTTTGAAAAATTTAAGAGTCTTATAGTTAAATATGACTATATACATAATATATTTAATATATGAAATATTTGTAAATAAATGTATATATACTCATTTAAATAAAACTGTAACTGATTAGATCACAGCAGAAAACCTTAAAGAGACCTGGATTCTTTTGAATGCTAATTTCCACATTCACACATCCTCAGAAATTTTGCTTTATTTCTGTGCATTCTGTGATGTTTTGGGCATTTTTCTCCTCTGTGAGTCACTTTCACCATTAAGACAGCTTATCTGATGAGTAAAATATACATAGGAGTTCCTAAAATCCCTATGCTACTCCAACCAGTCCAATATTCTATTGTTCTCAAGGAGTTAGACAATGCTTCTTTCCTTGCTGCCTTAGCTAAGTGTTCTCAATGTCGCGTGACCTGGATTAGATTTTGTGGTCATCTCAGAACTGAATTCTGTGGCTAGGAGAATGGGAGTCCTTCACGGAGTTTAAGATTAATCATTCCCATCAAACTCAAGGAGAGAGTGGAATGGGAATGCCATTTCACAAAAGAAAAGCTGAGTGCTCTAGTTAGAATTCTAGGGAGTGAGTCTTAAGTAAAGTACCAACAAATAGAACCTTTAAAATGAATACACAATAGTTCTATACATTCCCTCTAGAGTCTTTTTCTTCTTTTTTTTTTATTATAAATGATTATTCAAGATGTGTATCTCCATTTAATCTGTTTTCCTCATGTTTTTAAAGACTTTCCCAATATATCTAAGTTCTTGGCTTCTCCTTATGACAACATTTCAGATATTGACAAATCCATTGGTTTCATTTTTTAAATATTGTTTGTGGAGTATTTAGAGGCTCTGCTGTAACAGGCAAAAAAAAAAAAAAAGAAGAAGAAGCACATATATTTTCCTGATAAAACATCTGTGCTACAAAGATATTCAATGTTGTATTTCTTTGTTATTCTTTAGCTTTAGACAAACAAAACCAAGTGCATATAGTTTGATGAAGTCTAACTGAAATTATCATGGTCAAGCTAAAGGATATAGGTTGGTTGCATCACCTAACTACATATTCAGTTTTCCCTACAGTGTAAGCATAAAATCACTGATGCTGACACTCGGAAATGGCCTATCAACATGATGCTGGACATGTGCCTGGTAAGGGAACCAGGAAAATTTCAGAGGATGTACTATGCTTTTCTTTAGAGGCATGCAATATATTTGAGGATGCTTTCAGAGAATGTGTATAAAGAAAGAAATGAGTGTAGGGCTTTTCTCTCTCACCTATAGGTGTCAGATTGCAGAAAAAACACAAGCAAAAAACCTCACATTTGGGGGATTGGAAGATTGTTTAGATAAAATAAAATATAACAACATAAATAACCATAATAAATTTATCTCTGACCACTGAATGGCAAGGATTATAGTTTATCCAGGAAACTTGGATTTTTTTCATGATTAGTCTAAGCTGCAAGTGAATATTTTACTTGATGTTGCAACATGTAACATGAAAATCACTAAATCAGCTTGTTTTGCTCCTTTCACAAAGTATTTAATAAATAAAGAAGGTACAAAAATTAGAGGAGCATATCTCAGTACTGCAAATTTTGCTGTTTAAAAATAAAAGTTAGAATATATTAAGGTACAGATTTTAAGCTTTAGGACATAGATTATAAAATTCAAGAGTTAGATACAAACCTTCTACATCCCAGAAACAATATTGTAAGGCAATAAAGTCCATCAGGAAATTTTCTAGAGAATCAAGCACAACAGGCCAGTACATATTGTTAGATTTCAAATAACAGAAGACTCCAACACAATTTGCATTTAACTGTATGTATATTATTTGTATACAAGACATTTAGAGACAGGATATCTTGAAACGTTATTTGTTGACATGCAGTGACATCAACAAAGACCCAGTTCTTCTCATCTTTCTTCTTTGCCATCCTGAGGGTGTTTGATTTGTCCAGCCCTCAGATGAGGCTAATGGCTGATGAACAGGAAGGAAGTTGCTGCATACTGATGTAGCCTAGGTGGGTAAATTCATCCTGCAGTAAAAATGTCTTTTTCTGAAGACAAAGTCATTGAATTTATCTACAACAAAGTCCACAAGCTGGGATTAGTAGCCCAGTGGCCTGCATTATCAAAAACTCATGAAAATAGTCCCATAGTGCCTTGCACAGCCAAATAAGCACATGGAAGACCGGGCTAGACTAAGAATTTCAATGAGATTTGTGTCCTGAATGGGTGAATTTTTTTTCTGCACCCAGCAGGTATTCCTACAGAATTGAGAATTTTCTTAATAAATCTGAATAAGAATAATAATCTTTCTCATCTAGTGTGATATTGGAGGTCATGAATTTGGTCATTCTTTGATTCCTATGTGTTCAATTCTGCTTTACAAATTTTTTGGTTGGCAAATTTTTGAAGCTGGCTTTACTTGTTTTTGTCTGGGAGTAATTTTTTAAATGTCAAATCTGTAAGAAAATTTTAATCTATTTTGCTGATACAAAATTTTACTTATTTTCTATGTCTTGATGATTTCATTAGAAATGTAGAAGACTAAGCCTGTGGGTAGGAAAACCCATCTGATTTCAATATGTTTTACTCTTTACATGATACTACGTGAAGGTTTTATTTTATGCATATGGACATTAATACATTAAAAATATTTTTCATCAATATGAATATTTTGATCAACTGTTTTATCTTAAATTACTTTATAGAAAAAAATGAACTGTCATTGATGGTAGTTCTATAGGGTATGTAATTATTGCTATTCATATAATTCATTAGGAGGAAAAGATAACAAATTATTTTAATGAGTTCCCAGACATAGATTTGATTCAATCTACAAACTCATGTATGTTTTTGTGATATATTCAAATTAAATTGTCACTATCTGATATTCTCAGAATTGTTCTTTCTTGTAAAGTAATAAATATAGCACATAGATCAAAACAACTTCTTTACTCAAGTGTTATAGCACTTCCAGGAAATTATTAACACTTCCGGCAAACCTTCTACTTATGATTTTAAAAAACAATATTATTATTTTCCATTCAATATGGTAAACTCAGACATCACTGTATGATGATGTGCAGTAGAACCATGAAAAGCCACTTATCTAAAGAATCTTATTTAAAATAGTTCATAATTATTTTATCCAAACAATTGCAGCTATCACTACATAAATGTACAAATGTTTAAAATAGTAAACTCTAGAGTAAACTGCGTGGACTGGAATTCTGGCTCAGGCATATTCTGGATACAATCAAGTAACTTAAGGCCTTTATGTGTTAATTTCCTTATCTGTAAAACTAAGGATTAAAATAGTACTTTCCAAATGAGTGATTATGGTTATTGACATTACAATACAGATAAAATGCTCATTGAAGGCATATTATTTTAATTATTAAATACATTTTCTTATCTTGAGTGTATGAATATATATGAAACATAGGATATATATTTGGTCTTTGCTGCCAATTTCTGACACAGAGCTTCTAAATCTCTTGTAACTTCCTGGATGATGAGAATATCTTTTGTTCTAATGAGTAAACTCTTGGTGGCTTTTGGATAGCTTCAGCATCAGAGCTGGTCACCAGAAAGACCAAGCCATTACCAGAAGTTTGGAACTTTCAGCCTCATCCCCTGTTCTCCAGGGAGGAGAGATAGGCCAAAAATTGAGTTAATAATCAATCATTTCTACCTGTATCTCAGCACCTCCCTGTGTCTCAGGGCTGACAGCTTTTCCTTTTCTATGTGAAAAGAAGTGTTTCCTATGTTCTGTGCATTCTCTGAAAGGCATAGAAGGGCTCCTTGTTTCCTTTTTTCTGGACCACTACTTGTCATCTACTTCTAAGCAAAGATCACTCATGCTATTTAAACTTGAAAAGATTCAGTGCTACTATATTTAAGGTGTTAATAAGAAAGAAAAAAGAGAAAAAAGAAAACAGACAAAGATGGAGAGGACAAAAGAGAAATAAGCAAAGAGAAGAAAAGGAAGGAAAGGAAAGGAAGGAAGAAAGAATGATATAGGGAAAATGATAGGCAACAAAAATAACATTTAACATTGTTTTGTTAGCTAAACTATAGAATATAGGATGCAACAGAAACATCAGAATTCTTTGATATGACCCTTTAACATCAGATGAGAAAACTGAAGAACTGCTGTGCTTGGTATCCTTGAGTTCATTCATCAGTGCTTATTTAGTGCTAATAAAAGTCAGGCTTTGGTCTAGATGCTAGAACACAGCAGTAAATAAAAGAAAGTCCCTATTCTGGGGATCTTCTTAGCAGAATTAAGATTCTTGTTCTGATTTCCCAATTCCCAATTACTCTGCCTACCTCATTACACCCATGCCCTAGTGAAAGTGACCTCAATGATGGCATGAACCTGGTGTGTATTTTTGGAAGAAGTGGCTACGTTTAGCATTTTAACATGCTAAGAATCTCTGGTCATAAATATAATTATTTAAAACACCAAATTATTAATTAGAAAATTATTTCCATAAAATGTATTCTACTGAATGTGTGCTGGCCTCACTAAAAAATGAATAAATGACTTGTGGTTGGTAGATAAAAGCAGCAAAGGGATCATTCTTAGAAAGTTACCTTATTCTTTGTTTATGTTTCCAGTCTTTTAGTGTGCCAGTTATTCTGGCAAACAAACAAGCAGCCCTTAAATACTGTTACAACACAGAAATCATGCTTAGGAAAAGATAAAAGCTATATTAGAGAGGATTTTAAAATACTTGGAAATATTGCACATGCAAAACAGATAGAGGAGTTGCAGAAAATGCTACATTTTTACTTGTGTTGATTGGCATAGGTAGGGGAATGTAAATTGCTTGGGGTCCATCAAAACACGGCAAGTGACTCAAAGATGCCCCAAGTGACATTGTACAAGCTAGACAATTTGTCACTAGAAACCTCTTTTCATTTTTGAGTGTGTCTTTGTTTGGAATCACATTGTTGATTTATCACATTTTATAGTGCATTTAGTATGCATTTATGTAAAAAATAAACATTATTCTGCAAAAAATGTTTTCTGAGTATAGATTAAAAAAATGTTTAAGAGCTTTGTAGCAGGAAAGCATAAACTGAACAGTCCTATGTCAGGAAGGTCTACAACCTTCTCCTGCTTTTACCTTCTTTTCTTCCTTATCAGAGTCTCTGTCTTTTCTTTTCACTTTTCACCCCCATGGGGAAATGTCTGTCTCTTTATCAAGGTCAGATTTAAATGTCAGCACATTGTGAGGCTGGTCTCACCTCCAGTTCTGTCTTTCTTTTGTTAATCTCCTCATTTTCTGCAATTCTGAATCGTTCACATTTACTTCCTTTATAGTAGTTTAGAAAAATCAGTCCTGCAGTGTTGATAGGATTAGAGTAATGAGATGAGGAGGCAGGAACACTATTTAAGAGTCTGATTGCATAATCCAAGTAAGAATTGATGCTGACCTGATATAAAGTAATGTGGTGGAGATGAACAGAAAACAATAAGAAAGGTATTAGGTAATATAAAATAAAAATGTGAAATTAAACAAAGTAAAGCACAAAACCAAAAAACAAAATAAAGGCAAAAACAGAAAACCAGATGAAATAAACTAACAAAAAAACCTTGATTCATCAGACTAAAGAAAAACAGTAGAATAATTTGGGTGAATATATAATATATCATCTGAATCAGGAAACAGTTTAGGGTGAAAAGGAACACTATTGATAATTAAATCAAACAAGAAGCTTCTAACTAGAGCAGGCTTGTGAAAACCTGGGCATCTGGTCACCCTGAGGATAATGGAATCATTGCTGAATTATACATTGAAATGTATTTAAATCCTAATCTTAATTAATCACTACTTTTCTGGGAAAATTTTTCAAAATTAGCTAAATGATTTGAGGGTTAGTTTTATCTTGCCAAAATTGGTCTAGATGTACTGAAGAACGGTGGGTGAAAAGGACTAAATCTAAGCATCTAGCTATATTTCTAAGATTGTATGAAAACAAAGAGGATAAAAGCTCTCCTTCCTCTCCCTTCCTTCCCCACCCATCCTCCAACTCCTGAACACAGATAAGCAAACCAGACCTCCTCTGAAGAAACCAGGTGCTCACCATGATCACATTGTCAAACCATGGGAAGATGTTACTCCTTGCTAACCACATTCTTGAATCAAATGATTAAGTTCCAAAGCTTCAACATCGTGTTTTTACTGATGCTTTCAAAATGTGTATCTCCAATCTCAATATCTCCAATGAATGGAAGACAATATATTTTATGGGGTACTCAACTCAAATTTTTGAAAACTAGCATGTATTTTACACTTAAAAGATATCCAATTCAGATACTAGATTTTCATCAATTACTTGATCTGTATTTGGATTTTATAAAATTTGCAGTTCAGAAAGTAGAGTCACAACCTAAGTTGATCCAAATACAAGGAAAATTTTTCAGTGAGTTGAGTAGCAGCTTTAAATTTAAGTTTAACTTCAGTAGATTAAATAAAATGTAAAATTTTGTCTCTGCTAAGTACCAGAGGCTACCACACAAAACAATGTAGGAAAAACAGGTGTCTCAAAGTTACAGATTCACAAATTGCATGTTTACCCTACCCTCAAATCTGCTTCTCTCCTAGGCTTCCCGACTACAGTACCTGGCACTGTCATTTACCAGTGGGCTAAGGTCAAAAAACTTGAAGTCAGACAACTCTAGGCTATTTCCACCCCTCATATTCAGTGTCCAGGAAATTGTAATATAAATGTAAAAAAAAAAAAAAACTGACCACCATTCACCACCTCTGCTGTTAAAGCTCAAATATTTATTGATTCTTCTTCTTTCACTTTTAGTGCCTATATGCTATTTCCCAGGCTAACTAATCCTTTTCATCTGAATGTGCTACTTAGTTGCTCAGAGTTCCTCAAAATATTTTCATTACTCATAAAAAACATACTGCAATCAAAAGTCTGACATGATCTGGTCAATTTTCGCTCTGTTGACTCATCCGCCATCTGCAGATCATCCAAGGTGTTTTCCTGATTATGCCCTGACCACAGGAAGCACATCCCACAGTAAGGCTTTACCTTTGCAGACCGCTTTGAAGTTATTTCTCATCTAGTTACTTGGCTAACTCCCTTATCTTCTCATTGAGGCTCTCCTATTTTTTTATTTTATTTCATTTTTTTAATTGAAGTATAGTCAGTTACAATGTATCAGTTTCTGGTGTACAGCATCATGTCCCAGTCATACATATATACATACCTATATTCATTTTCATATTCTTTTCCATTAAAGGTTATTCCAAAATATTGAATATAGTTCCTTGTGCTATATAAAAGAAATCTGTTTTCAATCTATTTCTATATGTAATTGTTGCCATATGCAAATCTCAAACTTCCAAATTTATCCCTTCCTAAACCATTTCCCCCAGTAATCATAAGATTGTTTACTATGTCTGAAAATCTGTGTCTGTTTTGTAGATGAGTCCATTAGTGCCCTCTTTTTCCTTTTTCTTTTCTTTTCTCTTTTTTTTTTTTTTAGATTCCTCATATGAGTAATATCATATGGTATTTTTCTTTGTCTTTCTGGCTTACTTCACTTAGAATGACAATCTCCAGATCCACCCATGTTGCTGAAAATGGTATTGTTTTATTCTTTTTTTTTTAATCAGTGAGTGGCATTCAATTGTATAAATATACCACAACTTCTTTATCCAGTCATCTATCAATGGACATTTAGGTTGCTTCCTTGTCTTGTCTGTTGTATATATTGCTGCTATGAACATTGGGGTGCATGCCTCTATTTCATTAAATAAAAACTCTCTCACCTTTCAAACATTCATTCTATTTTCTCTTAACAAGTTAAACTCTAATTTGTTTTCAGAACTCTTCTTACATGGAGAACTGTCACAGCATAGTGGTTAAGAGTACAGATTTTTTGGAGCCATATTTTCTGGGTTTTACTTTTTAGTAGTTATGTGACCTTGAGCAATTTTACCTTACCACTCTGTGCTCTGGTTTCCATAACCCTAAAAATGAGGCTAATAATAGTACCTTGATAGTGATAATGTTACTTTATCTAAGGGGCTTAAAACAGGGCCTGGCACATGGAAAATACCCAATGTTAAGTTATATATTTATTTGTTATTATTTATTTCTCACATTAGAGTGAAAGATACATGAGAAGGGGCAACTTGTCAGTTTATTTACACAATCTTCCTAGATCCTAGAAAAAATGCCTGGCCTATACATGAATAGAAAGGCCAGAGTTAAAAAATATACATACAGATGCAAGAAGACATCAACAAATAATAATAATTAAATAAGATAATGCCCAGAAGAAGTATTCAAACAGGGAATTGGGAGAAGAGAGGATTAAAAAGAAAATCTATCTGTACTGTTTTGAATTAAATTAAATTGTTCTTTTAGTTTCACTCTTTTGTTAGCTCATTTCTGCATCCATCCTTCATTTAATACTTTACATAGGTAAGGCTAACTTGCCTTGGCTTATCAACAGGGAAAATTATGTGACACCCAAGATGCTCCATTTGAAAGCATGCCATGTATTGTAATTAAGAGAGGACCATGTCAGTAAATAGGAACCTGGATTCATTTCTTGACTATACTACCACAAGGGATTGATACTGCTTTGTGTCTCTCATCTTAGTTTTCTCATGAATGGAACTGGATTAAGTAGTTACTATTCACCTTCTAGCTTTCTAATTTATTGCATTTTTGTGGTATGCTCTGACTTTTTCCTGAATGTGTTCTATCTTTGTCCTCTTTCTGTCCTCATTTGGCACCAGTAGAAGGCATCAAAGTAATTTTAATATCATGGTAAACAGAGCATAATTGCAAAAATAAACATAAGGCACAAAATTTTATGCTATATATGTGTACTCACTGATAGTTGAATGTTATGCTATTTGGATTAGCATGGGTAATCATTTCTTATCTTGCCCAACCAAATATGGTAATATGAATTGTTAATTGATTGCATAAAGCACATGAAAATGAAGCAGTAAAAGTAAGTAAAATAGAGAAAAGAAGGGTACCAGATAAAATTACAAATGGACAAAATGAGGGCAAGCAGATTCTATAGCCATCATAATTTATATATTTCCTATGGCTTCAAATTCTTTCTTGTTTCACAAATTAACCAAAACTGCTTTCTAGTGGAATAAGAGAATGGAGAAAATCAACAAATATGTGTAATCCTGAATCTGATTTCCAAATGGGCATCTGAATCAGTGAGGATGTGTTGTCTTCAAGTTGTAGAAAATCTGAATAATTTTGGCTTCTACTGTAGGCACTTGTATGCTTTCCTTTAATAGAGATTTTAGAAAAAGAGAATCTCACAGAGCGTGCTCCAGTGATGGAATGATGGAATCCTTTTCAAGCATTCTGCTGAGTATTCTGGCTACTCCTCCATTCATCAGATGGTGCTGGGGTTTCAGTATCACATCCTCAGTTAACAACATCTGAAAGCAGCAAGGAAGGAGTGTGTAGAGGAGATCTTTCTTACTACTCTCCCTTTTCATCAGGAAGAAATAATGTTCCCTGAAACACCAAGTATTTTCTCTTATGTTCTCTTTGAAGACAATCTCCAGCAAACTAAGCCAATTGGGCTGAATATTGGTCATTCCCTGAGTTTAAGGTGCCATCTGAAAACACTGATATCCTTATTAAGTTTATTTGTGGTTTTTAACAAATAAGTGGGAAGGAAAGACAGACTGTTGGGTCAAAGTGTGTTTGTTTATTTGTAGTTGTTCTTCCTTTTCACATGTCCTTTAATAGGTAATAGTTCTAAACAAGGTCTATATTATTTTGGGCCTTGTATAAGATTGTTCTTCATTTCTTTAACTTTTATTTTAATATGATTTGCCCCTCAGGCTGAGTATCCCCACCGCCTTCCCAGGAGCAGGAGGTGAAAACATGGAGCCCTTTTTTGGAGTTTTGCTGTAGGATTTTGTATAAGTAAAGTTGATAAACACACATGGGAACATTTCTGGACCTACTATGTGGTGGTGCACTTAATGCTTTTTAGATTTTTAAGTATCACAACTGCTGACTTCCATTGATCTTCACAAAATGAAAAATAGAAATAAGTTGTGAACAAATCACTCATAAACTTTTTAGCCACAGTTGAATCAATCATTTCCTTGTGATTGCATTTTGGGAAGAGGGTTACAAATAAAGCAAAGTCCCTACTGGGAGAGTTTCAACCACCAAAACAACCAAACAAGTGTTAGATATGACACTGTCTTCTTAAAAAGGAGCCCTTAACATTGGCCAGTATATGAATTTTGTGTGTTAGTGTGTGAGTGTATGTGTGTCTGCATGTGTGTGTATGGACTAAATTATTAAATATCAGGGCTGCTGTAAATTCTTAGGATTAATTTTATTATTAGGAATAAAGAAGGGAAAAACATTTGCCATAATTTTTTGTGTCTTTTATTATAGTATTTTAATAATTTGTCAGAAAACTAAATACCTATATATTTTTATTAATTATATAATTTGTTGTAACTCATAAACAGTAACTATATAATTTATTAAAATAATATTTATAATAACTTATTAGAACATTTTAAGGTGCTCAAATGTTTTATTATTTTGATATAAAACAGAAATTTATGAGAAATTATCGTTAAATATATTAAAAAATCAAATAAGGATAAAAATTAAAAATAAATTCTTAAATGCTAAGTAGTACACAAATTTCATGTTGTCATGGTAACCTAAATATCAGAGATCAACTGGAGTGTCAGACAGAATGGGAGACAGCTTTAATACATTTGTTTTAGAATTTTTGCCTCATGTAGCAATGTTTTATGCATTTAACTGCAATTTCATTCATATATTATCATCTAATGAGTAATATAAATGACTGTCAATGAACCAAATATGTTACTGTAGAAAATATATTTTTAAAAGACGTAAAATCAAAGCTAATATTGTACAAGTACCATAAATGCAGACTTTCTTCTCGTCACACATTAATTAAAATGTTATTAAAATTCTCTCAGTACAATGATTTTCAAACAGAATAACATATATTCAGCTCTTAAAATCATCTTTATATGAGTGTCCTGTTTTCCTGTGGAGTTTCAAGTTAAGTGACCATTTCTTCCCCTTTTGCTGTTGTCAATCATGCACATATTCAAAACATAGAGCTTACACAGTCATTGTCAAATGAAGAGCCAATCCGAAGGAAAACAAAGAAAAATAATTATCGCGGACATCCTTTGAAAGAAGAATCTAAATAGCCAAAACTAATGCCAAGTAAATGCAAGGGGTTTTTTATTATTTTTTTCTCTATCTCATTACTGCTGTGTTTCCTCTGATAGCAAAATTCTTTTCAAAACTGCTATATAATTTTAGTTATATTGAAAAGTCTCCAATTGATTCTAAATACATGAGAATTTAAATCAACCTATCTGAGACAAGCCTTTGTGGGCAGGAAAATGGACATTTCTGCCTCAAGGTCTTGAGGGTTTTTACGAGTGACAAGATGACAAATGCTAAGGTCATTGTCCTGGATGAGCATATCAGTGATTTGATATATGACAATCTGTTTTGAACAACTCGTTTGGGATATTGAGATTGAATGCTATTGCACCTATGTGATTGAAATTTTATTAAATTTTATTCTCCACCCCCCATATTCACAATCAAATAACAGGGGAAATATTAAATCAGTGGTTATAGATTATTTCATTATGTTTCATTGATGGACTTCAGAAAAACACATAATCCTGATATTTATCACAATTAAGTCTCGATAAATACTCTATCCTTGGTCACACTTTAGGGAAAAAATATCAAAGTATTGTGAGAGAAGTTCTTAGTGTTTATGAATACTAGCTTTACAATTGGTAGCCTCCACACCAGTGTTTGTGTTTTAGTGTCAGTCTAGCAGTTGTACGTTCTTAAATAATGTCCTAGGATTTAAATTTCCTAATGTCCAAAATTACTAATTTTTTGGCTTCAATCTCCAAATATGTACTGATGCAGCTCTCATCTTTATTTCCGGATTAAAGAATCTTTGCATTCATCTTAATTTAATGTTGTTAAAATAAAAAGCACGGTGAGTTTTTAGATTTACCAAATTCTCTGTAACTCACAGTTTAAATTTTAGTGGGTCATTTTAGGGTAAAGAATAAGAGACTTTGTTCCATTATAAAGAATATGTTATTAACCATTTAAAATAATAGAAAAATTTTAGTCTTTTCTCTTTAGAGCTTGAACTGAATGTAGGCATTAAGAAATAAAGAAATTGTGGTAACAATAGAAGTTACACATAGAAAAGTAAAGAAAATGATCACTTTTAATTCCTAATTTTAGTGACTTTGATAATGATAATAACATCAAACTATAGTATAAAAGTCTAGATGTTCTAATAATTTAATGTATTTTGTCCTTTTAAGCCTCCCTGATAATTCCATGAGCTAGATTTCATTATTAATCTAATTTTACAATCAAGAAAACAGAAGTAAAGAATTTAAGTTACTTGTGCAAGATCACACTACTTATAAATGACAAACTTACTATTAGAGCCAAAGGAGACCCGACTTTTTACACTAGGTTGATACTTCTTTCTCATAAATTTCAGTCTTCTTTGGTGTCCAAACATCACAAATTTCTCCCTGCTTCTTCTTAGTCTATCCATTGCTTTTATCCTGCTACCTTTTGAATATATATGAACCAGAGTTAAGTTCTAAGATTTTATATTCTCACCTTGTACCTAGGTAACTTGTTAATGTAACTAGAGTAATTTACTTCACAAGGCAGCAATCTTTTGGAGATTAAGACATTTTTACTCCATATTATTCGGTGGCTGCTGGAGGCATCTTGCCAATGATATTAAATCTTAAATGCGATTGAGCTCTGCAGTCATCACATAAGCTAATACAGGCAGACTTCCAAGTTTTCATGCTGTTGGGTGTAAGCCTACTGGGAACCATGTGATAGCTCTGCCCTGCTTTCCATCAAGTAGAATCTCATACAAATCAAACCCTTCTGGCATTACATCCAAGAAAATTTGAAAAGATTTGTATGCAAACATCCTTCCCTTTAATGCATCAAGCTTGTAAATATCTGGTGAACATGTTTGATGGCAAGCTGTTTTCCAAGGCAGGGCAAAGTTCTTCCATGAGGAAAATTCATTTTTCAAAAAAAAAAAAAACATAAAGCAATAAAAAAGATCAACTTATATCACCTTTAACAAATGGAACTAGGGGACTTAAAATTTTTCCTGAATGTTTTTCCTATGATGAATGTGGTTAAATTGTATGTCACATATCTAAGGACAAAATGATGAGTTTTCATTCTTTGATTTACTAAGGCCTCTCATCTACTGCTCTCCAACACACACTCCACTTTCCCCTTCATAGGACAGTAGGGAAGAGAGTTCTGGATTTAGAAATAAGAGATCATGGAATAATAGGCCTATTTAAAAAAAAGATCAACAATCGCTTAGGCTCCTACATATGGATATGTGTAATGCAGTCTTTCTTATATGCATATTGTGTTTTAAAAATAAGATACCACGTGAATAGTTTACACATAAAAAAGGAAGTCCTCTATATAAGTTTACAAATATATATAATGGATATTTTGTATGTTTGCTTGTGGATGTGTGGATGTGAAACTAAGTAAATGTATTCATATATACACATACGTATATACACATATACATATATATATTTATATACACACATATACATATATATATATTCAGTGCTGTTCCAGAAGGTAGATTATTACCTACATTTTTCAGACATACTGGAGGTACAAATACACTAATAAACATTTTTCAAAGACATTAATCCATGCATAAAGTCTCTATCAGTTTTCTATTTGCTTAGTTTCATCATTTATATTATAGTGGGCCTCATGATGTTAGATATGAATGCAATATGGTCCATTATGTCAGGCCCCAGGTTGTTAAACACTCCCAGTGAGCTGGTAAACTTTTCAGAAAATTGCATTGTCATGATACTTGTCAACCACAAGCAAATATTAAGAACTTACTTCTTCATTGTGCATTGCTAATTGCAGGATAATTAGTTGAAGGGTTTTGTGACTTACAGAAGCAAAGTCCGTGATCTCTCTGGTATCATAGACACAGTTACATAACAGCCTTAGGAAACAGAGATAGGAAATGTTAATTAAAAATGAATATTTGGATAAGTACTAGAACAATATAAAACAGACATCCAGGAAGCTTTTCATATAGAAACACCAGAGAAGAATGCCATAGAGGTTTGAAAGATTTGGGAAAATATTGGTAAAGTGAGCTGGGAATTAGACATATATTTTTAAAGGAGGAAGGGATATTGATTTGGAATTGGATCAAACATCTACCTTCTTTATGTGATTTAAAGGACTTTTCAAACACTTCTTCTTCAATGATTTGATGAACTTAACAACCACAAAACTAGTTTTCACTAATTCCTGTTAATCCACTGAAGAACTTCATTCTAACTCAACTATCCACATATATATGAGTTTTAAGTTGTTATTAGCTTGTACTAGCAACCATCACCCATAGCTAAATAAATAATTGTACAACTATTTAGATGTCACAATTTACAATATTTTCACTCTTACATTTGAACCTCAATATAATGTGAGTTAAGGAGGACATGGTATATGTTTTTTCAATTTTGCAGATGAGAAAAATGAACATGGCATCTTGAATCAGATATACTCGATTTCAAATTCTGGCTTTGTAACTTACGATCAATTTGCATTTCCATGCATTCTTCAGTATTTTTTAAATAAAATGTTTTGAACAGTTAAATTAAATAGGGGCAGTAAAGCTGTTAGTACAGTCTAACAGATTAAGAAATGGTAGTTATTTTATTTTAAATTTAAAGCTAACATTTTCTCACTCTGTCAAGTTGAATGCTAAATCTCAATCATTCAGGTATTTTAGAATTTTTGTATACTAGACAGTGTATTCATAAATATTCATGAAATTTAACTTTTAAACCCTGAGCTGTATGTTTTGGCACATATTCTATTCCCTATGTAATGACAAAGATATGCGAGTCCCTGTCATTAAGTGGAGTTAGGTGAGGCAGAAAGGAGAAATGACACTGATAAATAATTCCAGGCCATTTCTGTGAACCACAGATGTTTACATCAAGCTGATTAATATTTTCATAGTTCACAATAGATTAATTTATTGTGGGTTGCCACCTCCAGCTCTTTTATAAATCAAATTTTTAAAATTATATTTAATAAATCACTTTCATTTTCTAAAAATATGTAAAAAATTTAGCTGTCATATTAACATATATTGTGAGTCCACAAAGGAAGATTTTTTGAACTCTAACTCCCATAATACAGAAAGAGATTTCATATATTGAAATACAGACAGCCTTTGAAAACATTTGTACATCATTATTAGATAATAAGTTTAAGGCAGATGTCATCTTTCCATCTTTATCAATCTGATCAAGTTTGTCCAAATATTGGTCAAAAGAGGAATCTGAGTCTATAATCTTATTCCAGTCTCCTGCCCTGACAAAGGTTTAGTTAATTTCTTTAGAGGCTTCTGTTGGAGGTACATATTTCTTGTTAACAATCTTCTTTTGTCTCTCTGTATATTCTCTTCTCTCACATTTTAAGATTATAGTTTTCATATTATCTTTAAAAATATGAGCAGATTATTCAGAATGATTTTGTAATCAACTAAGTTAATTATTCATTCTTGACCCTAACTAGAAGCAAATCTATAAACTAAAAATGCTGTTAAATAATTGATTTCCTTTCTTGTTTTAAGCGACTTGTTCAAACTGTGATTGTTAATTTTGCTGGAAATTTCAATTTAATCTCCTCTAAGATAGTATGCAGTTATTTTACTAGTTTCTTCTCTCCCCATCATAAATTTTTAAAACAATTTTCTAAATGTATTATTGATGAACTTTACCTACCTATCTATCTATCCCTTCCCTTCCTCAGGATTTAACTCATTTCTCATCTCCACACTTCTGCTTATTTGTTGTGGACTGAATTGTGTCTTTCTAAAATTCATATGATGTCATATGATGTCCTAACCCCCAATGTAATTGTGGCCATACATAGGACATTTATGAGGTAATTAGTTAAATTAAGTCATTAGGGTAGGACCCTAATCCCACAGGACTTCTGTCTTTATCAAAAGAGAAAAAGATACCGGGTCTCTCTCCATGTACATACAAAAAAGGGGACATATGAAGACACAGAGAGCAGATCATCATCTACAAGGCAGAAAGAGAGGTCTCCCAGAGACCAACCTTTTGGCAACTAGATATCAGACTGCCAGCCTCCAGAATGGTATGGAAATAAGTGTGCCTGTTGTTTAAGCCACCCAACATGTGGTATCTTGTTATAGCAGCCTAAGCAGGCTCATCCTAAACCACTAATTTCTACCGCCCTTTCAGATTTCTGTGTAAATATCACCTTTTCCAAAGCCCTTTCTATCACATCCATTTTCATCACACCACATTATTAGACTTGCTGCATTTTGATATGTTCTTGCTCATACTGTTTTGGATTTCTGTCATCTGTGACTGATTTAGAAGCTTCTTAAGTTTAGAGACTGTTTCCCACCAATTAGACATCTTTAAGACCTATCACAGGGAGTGGTGAATGTTAGGCTACAAGAAATGTTTGTTGAAGTGCATTTTTGGAGACATATCAGTACCTGGAAGGCTAGCTACCATAAAGATGTCAAACAATTGTACATGTTCAATTTAACTTGAATTGAAATTCTAAAGACCTTTTTTATGTGGTTCTTCCCTGCAGTGAAGTAAAATATCTACCAATGAGATTATTAATTATATTATGCTATATCAACTCAATAGACATTTAAGTGGCCTCTAAAAGTAATGATTATGAACTCTGTGTAGCATTGTGGAAACATTATAATAAAATGTATGTGAATTGCATGTAACATAATAGAAACATTATAATAAAAAGGAAAAGACAAGAGGTGAAATTGCTCATGAACTATGATTCCAAGTGTTAACAGATAGAAACATGAGAATATTTAGAGAATAATAGTTATAACATGGTGTCAATATGAATATTTTCTCCATTTTCCAAATTTCTGTGTTGTTTTCTATTTTCACCATTAAAATATTAAGTTTACTTAAAAAATCAAGGAAACATGTGAGTAGCATAGATAATATGTATTAGAAGAATATGTGTTAAAAAGGTGAGTCTGTTAGCATGGCAGCTGGACTCGTGGGCATGGGCAACCTGGATGGGGTTAAATCTCATATTTAATGCTTACTAGCTTGATGATCTTGAAGAAGTGATTTGCATGGTATGAGACTTCATCTCCTTGTCCTTTGAATGAGAAATGATATTAACATAATGCCCACCAAAGAACTAAGACTGCTGGAGTATCAGGAGTGCTCTTAAATGCCAGCTAATAATTTCCAATACAGTGTAAACTCTGTGAGGCTAAGGACCTGTGAATTCACTACTATAGATTAGTGCCTGGCATTTGGTAATTTTATAATACAACTTTATTTATAGATAAATGAATAAAAGGGTGAATGTAATGAAGCTAATAGAAAAGACTTCATAGAAAGTCTAGGATTTTTGAAGAAAGAAGAGCAGGACTTTATATACATATACGTGCATATCTATCTATAATTACATTATATGCCTGATGTCTAAGCAGATAACTAAATAAACATTTTCTGCTTCCTTAATAGAATTAATCCAATTTCCCTTTAAGTTCTTTCCTGAGTAAAATAGATACTTTTTTCAGAAACTGCTTTAACCCATACCTTGTGGTAATTTACTATGTCTCTGTTCAGAATGATTTCCTTATGGTAGGTTAGCTCAGGTTCTAGTAGAATCAGCCATGGTAAATATGTAAAATATAATTACTGTAAGAAAGATGAATAACATTGGTAAGATCATTTAATATTTTTGGAAGAGAAAAAAAGCAGAAACTGCCCAAAGCTTAGAATGCCCCTAGGAAAAAGCTGCATTCCCTGCTTTCAAAATCCTTCTTGCTACTTCTGCTCAGTGATGGCACTGAAATTCACTGATCCCTCTGCACACAGTTTTCTTTTTTCAATCTCAGGTCATATCACATTTACAGTTTACTTTCTTAAAAACATCTGGAGTGCAACCAGTGTATTGATTATCTCTCATATTTAAATTGAAAAATATAATGGACTTGGAAGGGAGTAAACCAAGTGGTGGGCAGTTTTCTCTATCACTTTTTCTGTGTGTAGCACAGCAGATATATCTAAACATTTTCAGGATAAAAGGAGATTCGAGTGAGCCACTCAGTGATGTCATAATAAACTTCCTTCCCACACACACATAGGAGTGTAACGCTGACTTAGACATGTTCCAGGAGATATATCACTCACCCATTCTTTAGGAAACAACTATGAATGGAGTAAGTCAGAGTGTGTCTCCTTGTCCCCTCTCCAGCCCTTATTTATATATTCATACATCTATTGATTCAAAAGGTTAGTCATTCAAATATATATACTATGTATTCATCACACATTTTCTCTATACTAAAGGGCTGTGGAATTTTTGCATTCCAAGAACTTACATTCTAACTGGGAGAGAGACACTCTAAATGAAAGAAAATAAGTAAAGTAATTTCAGAATGCAAAAAATAAAAAAAAGTAAAGAAGAAATAAGGGGGAGAGGTATAGAGTGAGGAAGTTTTCATGGCTACTTTAGAGCTAGCATTCTGAATGGCTTCTCTTAGGGAGTTACAGTTCAAGCTGGGGTGTGACAAATGGACACTCAGCCACAACAGGATATTGGGAGAAGAGAGTGTCAGGCTTAATTTCCAAAGAGGATAGTGGCTTGAGGTTTCTAAAGAATTGAAGAAGGAAAGGAAGGAAGGAAGAGGGGGAGAGAGAGAGAAAGAGAGAAAAAGAGGAGAAAATGTTAGTGGGATTGAAGGAAACAATGACAAGTTTTATGGGGTGGATGTGAAGGAATAATATGGGCTCAATTTGGCCATGAAAAAGTCTTAGATTTTCTGCTAATTGCAATTGATCTTCAGTGGAGCATTTTCTCTAAGGCAGTGATATTATCTATTAGATAATTTCTAAAAGGTTTTACACACACATACATACACACACACACACACACACACACACTACTCCAACATCTTGTGTCTTATGAAAAAGTTGTCTAGACACAGAGATAGGACACCAGGTACTTAAAGAAGTCAGAGAAATGTATCCAAAGGAATCAATGTGAGAACTGAATTGTGAAAGCTTTGAGTTCCAGTCCAGATGAACCAGAGGAAAAAAGCATTTTTTAAGTATTTAAGTATTGGTGAATCTACTGTACACTAACATTTTTAAACTCTTGATTTTGTCAAAAAACAAATATAAACAAGATGCAACTGAAATTTTTTGACATCCCTGAAGTTTTAAACAATCTAGACATATTTGCTTAAAGTTTGAGTAAAGGTTGGGAGGTTGACTTCTCAAGTATCTGCATATATTTTATTTACTTCAAATATAAAAATTTCTTGTATACCAGAAACAGAATAAAAAGTGTTCCTCAAAAATATGTTGGTGTATATTTGTAAAATATCTACCCTTTATTGGACTGTTACACTGTTCTGTACATATTTTAATTTTTCAAGAATTCAGATTTGAGGGGTAGGGTAGAGTTCAGTGGTAGAGTGCATGCCTAGCATGCACGAGGTCCTATGTTCAATCCCGGACCTCCATTAAACAAACAAACCAAAAAACATACCAAATTACCTTGGCCCCTACTCACCTCAAGAAAAGATTGCATTTAAAAAAAGAAATTCAAAATTTACATTGACACTAACAGGGAACTATTGTCATGTTCAATTTCCTGTTGAAGAAAATGAGTTTCAGGGAGGCTTCCCCAGCTCATTTCAGATGGCAAATGTCGGGGTAGGACTAGACCTGAGCTCAAGTCCATCGAATTATTCTGCTGTCCCACACAGTTTAAACCATGGCTACTTTCAAAGCATGCTTGAGTATTCAGCAATAGAATGTGGGTTTTCCTTTACTGTGTGGCTTACTCTGAAAACAATAAAAGCACATAAAACTATGAAAAAGAGGAAAGAAAACATATACTTTTTTTGTTATTTTTTAAACTACTCTATATCATTCTCCTCCTCATCCTCTTTTCTACTGTCCTTTCTTACTTAATGGCTTCAATCTTTCTTATATCCCTTCTTCATGTCCTTTTTCCTACTGTGCTTTATTTCTTTGTGGCATAAGCCTTTATTCTTAGATCTACAGTCTTAGAGTACATTTGTAATATATCTTATCTTTTTAAGAGAAAAATATGTAATATATATATGATCATAGAATAGCAAACTTTATAGGGCTCCTAAATCTATAATTTTATATGAATATTTCGGTCATTTTTAAGCTTATAAGCAAAATCTCCATGTGAAGAGTATGTTTGCAAATACACAGACACCAAATATAAAATCATATAATTTAGAATTTTTATATATTAAAAGCTACAGAAATAAGCCATAAGCAAAGTGCTTATAAATGTTGGCATGGCAGAGAGAAAGTTATGTAGTTTACATAGCCTCGGAGCATCTGTTATCTGAATAAGAACTGAAAACACTCTTTAAAAGATCCTGGGCACATTAATGGAATCATGATTTCCCCTAAAAGTGAATAAACCTATAGATTAATATTACAGGAAACTGTGTAAGAGGATATAGTAAAATATTTATTTAATGTTATTTTAAAAAATTACTTCTATTCTACCACCTGAAGACATTCATGTATCAAGAATTTGACTGGAAAGAACAAAGGAAGAAAAAGAAATAAGTAGGAAAAAGGCTTGCAGTCAATTTTCCTAGAAGCAGTACTTCATTCCTGGGCTTGGTGCTTTATGAAATACAATTGTCTATGCCTGCTCTTCAAATAGAATCATTTATAGACGTTGTGCAAATCCATATTATAAATTTCATAGCTTCTGCCAAAATTAAGGATATTTTCTTACTTTGAAAAACACCTCATTTAATTGTTTTAACTGCAAAATTAATGAAATTCAGAACATCTAAGAAAAATTACAAAACAAATGACTAACATATTTTACAGCACCTCCTATTCAAGAGATGGAATCTGCTTCTCAGTTCTGTGAATCTGGGCTTGTCTATGACTTGCTTTGACCTAGAGAACCTGACAGAAGTAGTGGTTATCTTTTTAAGTTGTTAAGTTTCCTGGTGTTTCTTTTATTCAACACAAAATAACTGATACAACACTGATCAACAGGAATTGGACAAAATTATTTCGATAAGTTTTCCTTGACAAATAAAATATCAAGTGAGATCTAGATATTAAGTTCATTATTCATGCCTTCTGCCAGAATGTGGCTTTCTTCACCTGTTAGAAATTCTAGAGTCCCTGAGCTGAGGTTGCTTCTTTCTTAGAGAGGATGGATGAGAGTGTACTAGCCTGCTTATTGACCTTGTCCTCTGTCAGCCACCTCTGAAGTTAGCTGCTCATCTAAAGGTGGGATTCTGCACTGTTCCTATTTATTATTTTCTCCAGAGCAGGAACTGTGGACCTATGGTTACATGTGATCACAATCTATGGAAGGACACATCACCATGGTCTTTTAAATAGATATAAAATGTCAACAGGCCTGGCTTATTAACACACACAGGTCCTTAATAAAAGCTTAGGTAAAGACTGATCTTTGAACTTCAAAAAAGAAACAAAGAGCTATTGGAGGTCATCAATGAGAGGATGTGACTTCAGCTGACTCATGAGCTGGACCCACCAATCAGAGGCTCCTCACCCTCTCCTCTGCCCTTGCCATGTACCTTCTGACCACCTCTCCCACAGCTGGAGCTGTTTTCAAGGACACAGCCTTGAGAAAGCAATGTATGATGGAGACAATCTGGAAAGTACATGTGACTGAATCCAGTAAAGGCCTCCAAATAAACTTTTAAGATTCTGGTGGGCAGGTTCAGAAGTCTATTTGTCCCATAGCCACCCAAGACAAACCTCATGTGTAACTTCCCATGCTTATTAAACCTGCCACATACCAGTCTGGAGTGGTTTGCCTCTTTCTTCAGTCTCTCTTTGCACTCAATGTATGGGGATCAGTTTTTAAACCAACAAGAGCAGCTTCATTTCTCTAATGTGGCTATTAGCAGAAACCATAGATTGAATAAAGCACATCTGGTTATTACCTCCATCTACCTTAGAGGGTGGAGGAAGAGGGCAAGGGATAAAGGGCTCCTGACTTGAGTCCATGATGTTTGTAGAGAGGAGATTGCTCACTGCTTGGTAGTGAGCTCTTAAGTGCAATATCTCAGCTTTACTACTTCAGACAAAGGCAGTGATTTTCGTAGGGAATGGGTGACAGCTGCAGCACTGATTCCACCAGGTTTCCAAGGAAGAGAGGCTGAAGGATTATGCTTTTAAGTGGCTAGGTGGGTTGCTCAGAGTTTTTTTTTTTTTTTTAAGCAGTAGGTCTCCACCTTGAGTAATTCTCTCCTGGGACATTTGGTAAGATCTGGAAAGATTTTTGATTGTCATACTAGGAGTGAAATGCTATTGCGATTTCATATAAGATGCAGCTAAATGTCATAAAATGTACAAGTCAGCATTCCTCCTCACTCCCCCCCACCACAGACACACACACAAGCACAATCCCATCCAAAATGGCAATAATGCCAAAGTCCAGAAACCCTGGTCTAGAGGAGCCAGGCCTTCCTTACCAGATCAGGAACATGCAGGTGGTTTTTGCTGTCAGTCTTTCAAATTGTGTAATGAAATCCCAATGACACTTCTATAATTGAAACAGAATGGTTGTGCTTAAATTTACACTACTCTATTATAACAAAATAATGTTATCCTATTTAAAATTTACAGGGAACAGATTTCAAATGATTTAGGGAAGAATCTGTTATTCAAAGGGAAAAAAATAGGCCCAGATTCCAAGTGTGGGATTCCATGAAAAAACTTACATTATACATTTACCATTTACTATAATAAACCCTCCCTTATTATACAATTTTAGTTTTATAAAGAAGCTTTCATGTACCTTGTTATTAACAATAGCCCCAAATCAGTGCTTAAAAAACTCATCTGTTACCCAAGTTGTAAATGAATCATTTCCTTGTGATGTCAGGAATCTTGGGGCCCATAAAAGGAATTTTTTTAGTGTCTATCAGAGTACGCTACAAAACAAATATCATTAAGCATATGGAAAGAAATATAATGTTCTTGCTTTTTGAGAAGACTTAGAAAAAACACTTATTTAATAAGATCCTCACACTGAACTTTATACTAAGTTATGTGTAGCTTAATTGGATTAAATTTAAGCCTTTTTTAAGTTGTAATTTAAATTATGCTTTTATGATAACTTTTTTAAAAATCTATTTATGTGTATTTCTGAAATTTATTTGGATGGGCATTTAATTATATCATATTTACTCCTCTCGTTCTTTCTAAAATAGAATCTAGAATAGATTGAGTATTGTTTATCATCTGAAAGTTAAAACTCAGACTATAGATGATTTTTAGCTCCTTACGCTGTTCATTTTTTCCTCCATTGTGAACTGGGCAAATGCTGTAGTTATTTAGAAATCTTTTCCATTGTCTTCTGGAAAGAGTGAAAAGAAACAGAAATGGGATAGGAGAAATTAGCCTAAAGCATAGACTTTAAGAAGAAATAAATGTGAAAGCTGTTATTGCAGTTTTGCAGTTGGATAACTACTGTATGAAGTGACAGAAAACCAATATTAATAGAAGTTTTATACCATTAAATGCATACTTAATTTTTTTCTTTAAATTCTTGTTTTTGCTTTTGTTACTTACAGATCAAAATTTAAAATGAGTGCTTTTTGTTATTTTTTCTTCTCCATGAAAGTCATTTTGTTAATTAATCCATTTATTACTGTGTTCCTTGATTTTAAGTTGTTTCTGCTTCTTCATTATCTTGATTACATTATCTTATACAGTGACACAAAAAACTGCTGTTACCCCTTTTATTCACTGATTGATAAGGCAGTGAATATAGTTAGCAGAAATTTTGTAAAAACTGAAGTGTCTCATGTATGTGGAAGAATTTAATTTTATTTTTCTTGAATCTATATCCTGACATTGATGCTGTCATTCAAAACTGCTTTAGGCATTGCTTTCTAAATTCTAACATTTATTCAACAAATATTGAATACATATAACACATCAGAATATCCTTAGACAAAGGGATATAATGTATAAAACAAAATATGCTTCCCTCCATGAAGCTTGTATTATAGCATCCTCTATCCTTCTGATTATGGTGTTTCTCTTGATTCTTTCTCAATCTATGCATTCATCTTTTTAACAAATATTTATGGTGTTCTTATGTGCTTGGCTTTGTTCTACATGTTTGGTACATAATGGTGAGATGATTACTATCTTTGTGTTTTTTAAATTAGAATGGGGAAATGAATATTATATAATAAAGGCAGACCTGAATACAAAATAATGAGATTTTAAGCACTAAGAAAGAGACAAATTCTCTGTAAGAAAACAATCAGGGTAGCAGATTCTTATATAGAATTTGTAGCCCAGTATTTTCCTTAAAAGAAGTAAATCAACCTGAGAGCTGAGTGAAGAGAAGGATATAGCCATGCCCAAGAATTCAAATTCATGTTTTTCTGATAGAATATCATCACATTTAAGTACTGAGATGGGTAAAAGTCACAGTCTTCAGTACACCAGAGTCCAGTGCAACTGAAATTCAGTGAATAAAAGGAGAGAAAGATATTAGAAGATGCTGGGTGGTGGTCATGATGTTGAAGATCAAGAAGGTGTTTTTTGGAAATGTACTAATCAGGAATTGGTAATATTTTTTATGTGAGGACTAAGGAATACAGAAGTATCAAGGATGACCCCTAAACCTGAGCTTAAGCAGCAAAACAGGGGACATAGTTTATGGAAGGAATGAGATGAGTTTGCAAAATGTGTTAGAGACACCTTTTCTGGCACTAAAGCAGAGATGTCAGACGGAAAGCTGAGTATAGGTCAAACTTCAGAGGAGGTGATCAGATTGAAGTTAGAGGTATAATGAGAGATGTCTTGAGCTGATAGTATAAGTCATAAAAACAGGTTCCCCAAAGAGTGTCTTGAGAAGATACTTCCAGTATAGATTCAATAGTAAGGTTTCAGTAGAGGAATAAAATCTGGGAGCATGCACTAGGAAATGGAGATATGGAAAAAATAGAAAAAGCTTTGACTTCTAGGGGATTAAGGTCAAGCTGAAGAGATAAACAAGTATCTGAATAGTTATATGATAAAGGTATGTACTATCTACTTAGGGAGCACAATGGAAGAAACATTTAACTCTACTGAGGGTAGTTCAGAGGAGAGTTACAGTAGGATAATATGGAGCATTTCTGAAAAATCTTCAAAATAAATAACATGCTAATAGGAAACAGGCAAGAACATTCTGAGTAAAGATTTGAGATTAAAAAAATTTAAAGCATTTGAACAATTGTAAATAGTTCAGCTTAATTACATGGTTATAGCTTGTTTCACAATTCAAGATTTAGTTTAACCTTCACTGATGTACATTTTCACCTTTATTTTACATTCCTGTAGTAATTAACAAATCATATTGCTTTTGCCCTCTCATTGTCTGTATTAATATTTTCTCTCCTGACTTGTCTTTAATCTGTACAGTAAAAAGAGGAGCATAATTCCTTCTTATAAGCAAATGCTCATGCAGTTCTATGGAAACATCAAATGGTCTACAAATGTATCATTTTCTAAAAAACTGTATTCTTGTCCCTTTGTCCTTGGCAGAGATGGAGGTAAAACTTTTAATTAGTGTGAAATCCAAAATAACTGTATCCAAAATATTCCAACATATCATTCTAACCTATCTGTGATGCCCTGATATAAGTAAAACAATTCAGTGATCTGAAATTAACCTGTAATTATAGTGTTGAGAATTAATCAGTACAATTTAGGTTTCATTAAATTCAAACACACTCAATATTGAATCAATTTATTAAGCTTATTTATTTCCCAGTCCCCAACAGACACAATGATACCAACATATAACAAGTTCAGATATATAAACAGCTTCACTATTCCACATACAGAAGTGAGACTACAACTTCCCAACTAGAATAAGGTACACTCTAAACGCAAATTAAAAGCAAGACAAGACACTCTAAATTGGAGATCTGCTTGCTGTTGGCGAGAATGCTTTGAAATATTGTTCTTGATCTATATGCAAAAGTATAGGGACACACACTTGTCAAAAGAGAATACAAAGTTCAATCTAACCAATCCATCTTGTGCAGATTTTCCCTTCATTCAGTGCAAGTTTAAAATGTATAAATTATTTTGATCAGAAATCATCAATAAAATCTTAATTCAAAACAAATACAACAGAAGTGTCTTGTTCACACAATGCCTGTGTGTCTTTGAAAAAAGAAAACTACCTGGAAGCAATCCTCTCTGTACCTCTCTGCCAATTTTGATTAACAGATTCCCTCATCTTGACTTGGAGCAACTCTCTTAGAACCATAAATTGTGAAAATGAATTGCACATTAAAGTTTCTGGCTCCCGACGACCTTGAGTTTTCCAAATAATGTTTTTCAAGACATTTAACTAAATGCAACTATTGTGCAAGGAGATGGTAGTTGTCAATATGAACACTTCAATAGAGTAGAAGTAGTCATGTTGAATTTTTTGTATTCAATTATTCATTCTATGTTATATGATAACACATAATCTATCAATTATTTGTTAACTATCACAATTAAATTTGTCAGAATTTTTGGTAAAGCCACTACCAAAAACAGCAATGATTAAACATGCTTTTATAAGGATCAAGCAACCAATGCAGTTTAACACATGATCCATTAGAATCTCTCTTATCAAATCCTGGAGTTCTTTGACAGGTGGAAAAATGTAAATACTGTATACATTACAGAAGAGATCTTACAAAATTCTACCAATAAATATCCACAAAACTATTGCATGTCACTGTTAAAATTCAATTTCACTATTCTGTTGAAAAAATTCCATTGGTTACATATCTCATTTAAGTGTTGGAAAGAATACTCAGTGACTTCTAAGAAATGATGGACAATCTGAATTAAATAGCTAATTAACTTAAAATCAAAACTATAAGTTGCATATTTGATAAAAGTAATCTATATGTGTGCTTATCACACTAATATAATGTGGAATAAGATGGCTATAATTGTGGATGACTGGATCTACAGAGGTAGTAAAATGGTCCTGCTAGCTAGTAAGTCTGATTATTAAATTCAGGAAGGAATAAGAAGAAAGTAGGGAAGAGAGGGAGAGAGGAAGATGAGAGGGAGTTAAAGAGAAAAAGAAGGGAAGGAAGGAACGATTTGTAGTCAAACTGTTACATGTCAGGCCCTAAAATAAATTATTTCCTTAATTCTCCAACACTGGCTCTATTGTACCCAGAATTTATTTTAGCTTTTTTTTCCCAAGGTGAAAACATCAAGGTTTAAGAATATTAAATAAACTTCCTGTGAACACATAAATAATGAAGGAAGAAACAGGACTTTAAACTATTGACTTTTTATTATATCTGGACAACAAAAGTTACTTAAACATAGACTGATTAAACAAATATTTACTACTATTTATTTTTATCATTTACCCACTTTCCTGTAACTATGATAATCACCAGCAAAAACTCAGGTTGTAATGTCTCTTTATTTCACCATTGTAACAGTAGAAATAGAAAAAATATTTCCTATACAAAACATTTGATTTTTAGGTATTTTTTACTCAGCATGCTGAAGATAAATTCAATTAATGGTAGTTAAAATTAATCAGCAAGAAATTGAATGGGACAAAGGGCCTAATTGTTCCTTAAAATATTTATTTCACAGTCTGTTCTCGATGTCATTTTTAATGACGTCTTGTTGGGATATCTCTTAATAATAAAAATAGTTACTTTTTTGAGATACACTTTTGAAAGGTTGTGATAATATAATACAAATAGAATTATTCCTGTTTTACTAAACTTGCATAAATGCAAATTCTGAAACACAAGCATAAGGTCAGCTTTGTTTCTCAGTACAAAATTAAACTATACTAAATTAAACTATGCTAAAGGGAAGTGCTTGGCTAAGGGAGTTTGGCCATCTAAATAAATGACCATCATTTATGCAGTCTGCTCATTCCCCTGCAATGATTTTGCATGTTAAATAAAAATTGATATGAGTGAAAGGATATGAAATCTCTACCAACAAATTAGAAAGAAAAAATAACACACTAACTTAAAATATACTTCAGCTACCTGTCATGAGCATATTTTAAAAAGCCTTAATGGAAAGAAGTGCAGTACTTGGCAATATCAGTACTTGCTTCTATAGATGATTCAGCTTATTTGAGTCTTAAAAAGGAATTAGACATATTTGTATCTTCATATCTGAATGTTATGTGGTTTTCCTGTGGGATAAGGTGAATTATTTCCATTTAATAACTTTAGAAACAAAAGATAGGATATTTCCATATTATATTTTAGATGTTGGTATTTAAAATAGCACCTTTGGCCATAGCTTGACCTCATATTTTGTTTCTCCTTATTTTATATTAATCTTAAATCAACATTTGCAAAATTTTGTGCATGGTACTTCTTGTGAATAATTAAAATGGGTCAAACCAAGGAATTGTATTTGACTTCTTTAGGGCAGAAAACGGGGAGAAAAAGTTAAGAAATTCTACCATTTTACTAGAGATTGCTCTGCAAGGCTGACTGCAGGGGACTTTCAACTGCTTACCCATGCAAGGGTTTATCAGTAAACTGACAATTTCAACTGTCTGTATTTACAAGTTCCTGCTGTTCAACGTCAATAAACTCACCGACTGAATTCATGCATTTCAGCCACACAGCCAAGCACTGACTGCAACTGCAAGGAATGCCTTTGAAAAATTGAGATCAAAGATTGAAAACTTGCACTTTTAAGTGTAGATCCATTCACATTCTTTAAGACTCTTTAGGGAAGCTCAGCAGTGGACAGTCATATAACTGCTATGCACTTACAGTTGGTGTTATTTGTTAAGAAAATGTATGGCAATTAGAAACCAGAAAAGGGATTGACAAGATGACAAGAGTAGAAGGACACATGGCCCACCCTGTCCCATGAACACACCAAAAATTATATACAAATACAGAACAATTCACACAGAATAACTCCTGAAATTTGACATAATTTCTCTTACTTTGGAAATACAAGGAAAGCCCCACAAAACCAGGTAGAGGAAAAAAAAGAAAGAAAAAGGAAATTGGTGCATGATATTCTTCACAGAAAGAGAGCAGCATAGAAAGAATAGTGCCCTCACCCTGGGAAGCTCCCTCTCCAGCAAGGAGATCCACAGGGACAGAACAGGAGCTTCAGATGTTCAGAGGAGGCAGCAACAGCTGCTTAGCAGAAAGAACTAAGAGAAACCAGCAGTGAGAGTCACTTTGAATCCTAGCCTAAGATGCATGCCAGTGGGGACAGGCTGGGCTGGGCTGCTGGAACTCAGGCTTACACGGATGAGCCTGGGGAGAGGACTGGGGTTGACTGCACACAGGCAGCCTCAGGAGCCTGGAGTGTGGTGCGGGCTGTGGCTAGAAGAGAGTGCAAATCAATCTGGGTCCCTCCATAGAAAGCACCATTGCATGTGGGATGAGGGGTGCATTGCAACCTTCATAGCTGCCATCTCTACTAGTGCACAGGGTGTTGCTCTGCACCAATGTTGATGAGCATTCTTGTGAGAAGAGAGGCGGGGTTCAGTCACAACCATCTTCTCAGCATGCTCTGGAGGGTTACAACTGCTGGTGCTCGTCTTCTGGGCAGAGGAGGGGCTGAAACATGAACCATTACTCAGGGGCCCTGCAACATCACAGGCAAGACTGTCATTTTAGTCCCAGGCAGAGGTGGTGGATTTGGTCTCCTGGTGCCTTTGTAGAACTGTGCCTCTAAGACAAATGAGTGGAGATTTGGTGCACATTGGGGATGTGTTTGGCATCAACCGTAGGTCTGTGTACCCTGTTTTCGATTTGTGGTTACCCAGTTTTTTAATTATGTTAGCCCATTAGTATATCTATTTGCTTTAGAGTGGTAGTCATAAAGGCTCTAACACATCCTATGAAGAATGCGAAGATAATTTACATTTGGTTTCACTGGGGAATTCTACCAAACATACAAAGAAGAACTCCTATTGATCCTTCTCAAACTCTTCCAAAAGATTGAAGAGGAGGGAATACTACCAAACTCATTCTACAAAGACACCATCACCCAATATCAAAACCACGTAAATATACTACCAAAAAAGAAAATTATAGGCCAATATCATTGATGAACATAGATGCAAAAATCCCTCACAAAATATTAGCAGACTCCAATGACACATAAAAAGATCATACACAATGATCAAGTTGGATTCTTCACAGGGATGGTTCAATATACACAAATCAAACAATGTGATACACCAAATCAATGAAAGAAAGGACAAAAATCACATGATCATCTCAATATATGCAGAAAAAGCATTTGATAAAATTCAAAAATCATTTATGATAAAAATTCTTACCTAAGTGGGCATAGAAGGAACATATCTCAACATAATGAAAGCTATTTATAACAAACCCACAGCCAGCATAATACTCAACAGTGAAAAGGTGAAAACCTTCCCTCTAAAATCTGGAACAAGACAAAGATGCCCATTCTCATCACTTTTATTCAACAGAGTAGTGGAAGTACTGGCCAGAGCAATTAGACAAGAAAAAGAAATAAAAGGAATCTAAATTCAAAGAGAAGAAGTAAAATTGTCACTAAAAGTGGATTACATGATACAATATATAGAAAACCTTAAAGGCTCTACACTAAAACTAATAAAGCTGATAAAATATTTGGCAAGGTAGCAGGATACAAGATTAACATAGACAAGTCAGTTGCATTTCTTCACACTAACAATGAAATATCAGAAAAGGAAAATAAAGAAACAATCTCTTTTAAAATCTCATCCAAATAAAAAAAATTCTTAGGAATAAATCTGACCAAGGAGGGGAATGATTTTTATCAGGAGAACTAGAAAACATTAATTAAGGGGATTAAAGATAACTCAAAGAAATAAAAAGATATCCCATGTTCTTGGATTGGAGGAATTAATATTGTTAAAATGGTCACACTACCAAAAGCAATCATTAAAAAGTCCATGAATGATAAACGCAAGAGAGAGTGTGGAGAAAAGGGAGCCCTCACACACTGCTGGTGAGAATGTAGATTGGTACAGCTATTACGGAAAACAATATGGAGATTCCTTAACAAAAACTAAAAATAAAGTTACAATATTATCCAGCAATCCCACTCCTGGGCATATATCTGGAGATAACTCTAATTCAAAAAGATACATGCACCCCAGTGTTCATAGCAGCAATATATACAGGTAGCCAAGACATGGAAGAAGCCTAAGTGTCCATTGACAGATGGCTGGATAAAGAAACTGTGGAATATTTATACAATGGAAAACCACTCAGCCATAAAAAGAATAAAAGAATGTCATTTGCAGCAATATGGATGGACCTGGAGGTTATCATTCTAAGTGAAGTAAGCCAGAAAGAAAAAAAAATTATATGTGATATCACTCATATGTGGAATCTAAAACAAATTAAAAATAAAGACACAAATTAACTTCTTTACAAAGCAGAAAAAGACTCACAGACATAGAAATTAAACTTATGGATACTAGGGTGAAAGGAGGTGGGAATGAATAAATTAGGAGTTTGTAGATATATGTACTATTATATATATAATAGATAAGCAACAAGCTTCTTCTCTATAGCACAGGGAAGTATATTCAGTATTTTGTAGCAACCTAAAATGAAAAATAATATGAAAACAAATATATGTATGAATACATATATGACAGAAACATTATGCTGTGCACCAAAAATTGACACAACTTTGTAAACTGACTTTACTTCAGTTGAAAGAAAGAAAGAAAGAAAGAAAGAAAGAAAGAAAGAAAGAAAGAAAGAAAGAAAGAAAGAAAGAAAGAAGGAAAGAAAGAAGGAAAGAAAGAAAGAAAGAAAGAAAGAAAGAAAGAAAGAAAGAAAGAAAGAAAGAAAGAAAGAAAGAAAGAAAGAAAGAAAGAAAGAAACTAAAAAATTTAAAAGGGATAAAGAAGGCCAACAAAAATAATAAACAAAAAGAGGAAAATTGGATTGGATTTTTTCAAAGTACCCCTTTATCTTATTATTTATAATTTAGTCAGTCCTCTATTTAACCATATATCAATTGGTTATTGCCCCTGACCGTCACTGACCTACTTTCTCTCTCTATTGTCCTACTTATTCCAAACATTTCATATAAATGGAATCCAATATATGGCTTTTTGTGTATGACTCCTTTCACTTAGCATAATCAGAACTTCATTCTTTTTATGTCCAAATAATGTTGTATTGTATGGATATACCACATTTTATTTACCCAATTTCTTATTGATAGACTTTGGCTTGTTTTCATTTTGGGGCTATCATGCATATTGATGCTGTGAATATTTGTGTACAAATTTTTGAACGTATTTTTAAAATTTTCTTGGGCATAACAGTGGAGTTGCTGGATCATATGATAATTCTTTCTTTAACTTTTTGAAGAACCAGCTGCCTTACAAATTGGCTTCACTATTTTACATCCCCCCGACTCAAAGCAATGTATGGTGTTTCCAATTACTTCACATTCTTTCCTGTTATTGCTTGTCTTTTTTTTTTTTAATGATAGCTATCCTGGTAGGTGTGAAGTGGTACCTAAAATTGTATTAACTTTCTTAGCATTTACAAACTAAGTGATATACAGGTAGATATGAAACTAGATTCATAGGGACATAATTAGATACATGATAGAAAAAGGTATACAGGAATATCTCAAAGATATTGCATGTTCAATTCCAGACAATTACAATAAAGCACATATCACAGTAAAATGAGCCACATAATTTTTTTGGTTTCCAAGTGCATATAAAATTTATGTTATACTACACTGTAGTCTATTTAGCTTGCAATAGTATTATATCTAAAAAGCAATACACATATCTTAATTAAAAATACTTTAAAATCTGTTAGGCATCATCTGAGACTTCAGTGAGTCATAATTTTTTTACTGGTGGAGTGTCTTGCCTCGATGCTGGCAGATCAGGCTAGCAGTTGCTGAAAGTTGAGATGTCTGGCAATTTCTTAAAATAACAATAAATAATAATTGATAGTGAAACATTGATTGATTCCTCTTTCACTTGAACACTTAGAGGCCACTGTAGGTTTATCAACTCATCTAATTTAAATATTATTGTGTCTCAGGGAATAGTGAGGCCCAAGAAAAGAAAGAGAGAGGGGGGAACAGTCAAGTCAATGGAGCAGTCAGAACACACACATCATCTGTGAATCTGGTTTTCATCTCATGTGGGTGGGGTTCATGGCACCCTGAAACAATTACAGTAGTAACATCAAAGACCACAGGTCACCATAACAAATATAATAACAATGAAATAGTTTGAAATACTGGTAAAATTACCAAAGTGTGACAGAGAGATACAATGTGGAAAAATGGCAGTGATAGACTTCCAGAGACCAGGTTGCCACAAACTTTCAACTTGTAAGGAAAAAACTCAATATCTGCAAAGTACCATTAAGTGAAGCACAATAAAATAAGATATACCTGTATATAGAAACTTCCAAACAAATTATGCAAATTCATGTTTTTTTTCTGAGAATAAGCATAGTCACAAGGTCAGATACTCTTTTGTGAGAGGAATGACACTTTTGGAGTCACCGGCATTGACTGCTTTTTGAAGGATGAACACTATTCACACAGAGTGAGAAGAGAGAGAAAACTCTTCAAATAGAATATTTAAAGTAACATTTTGGGAAGGCAAAGTGTACAGGGTATCATTGTGAAACACAGGGTAGATCTACTTTGCTTGAGCAGACAGTTTTACAATTGAAGAAAATAAACCTGGAAAAACATATAGCCATTACAACTAAAATAAGGCAACATAAATAATTAGAGTAATTACATACTTTCAATATTTTGAAACAATGCAAGATGATGATATGTTTAAGTGGCATCATGAGTGAAACATCATAATTAACATGACTTTGCACTGAAATTTTCATAAGAGTTTCAGAAAGGGATAGTATTTGGATGGACATAGACACATCCCAGGTTGGTCCAATAGCGGAAGGAACTATTGAGAATTAGATAAGAGATGGACAAAGCTGTGCCTGCTATTCATTTCTCCCCACAAGCCTTGTGCTGTAACATGATATCCCACTGAGGGACCCTAGAGCTAAGGTTGCTTCTGATCTCCATGTATTTCTATTCTTTTGAACCCAATTTGGCTACTAGTTACATTATGTTTATAAAAACAAAGTGTTTTATGTGAGGATATTAATTAGCTATGTCAGCACTGGACTGCGCCCTGCAGGTCTACAAGCCCTGTACTTGCCCAGCTTCAAGACCTGAGAAAAAGCCCAGAGTCAGCAACAGAGATAATCAATAGTTTAATGATTAGGGTGATCTTGCACATCTGAAGCAAAGTCCTGGAGCAAAATCCTGCCATGTGTGGGAGCTGGAGGGCAGGACATGATGGCAGTCTTTGCTTCTGGTGGGGAAGGAAAGGTTACCAGTTATAGGGGAGTTGATGTCAGGTTGGCTCATTGGTTACCAGGGTAATCAGCAGAGGGTCATGGCTCTTACCACCCCTATGATAAGCATAGTGGTGAGTTCTGCTCTAAATCTAGAACAGTCATTAGCTGGGGCCTGGGGCAAATATGAAGGAAGATCAGTCATGTGAGTTGTGTGTAGGTGAAGCAGGCACCAGTCAAGCAGGAGATGTATAGAGAGCAGCCATCTTGAGTTGCCTGACCATACAGCCATCATTAGAGGTACATGTTATTTATTGACTGAAAGTAAAGAATCATGGAGTAGTGACATCAGAATTCCCATGCTCTCTTAAGGTTATAATTGCTTGTTCTCACTGTATGGGCAGAACCCTTGCCCCCAAGTTTCTGTTGAAACTCATGTTTCAGGGAAGTGTCTTCCAGAATAATGTTCCTTGTATACAGGAGATGGAACTGCAAATTAAGAGAATGGTTAGGATATTAGAAAACTAGACAAAATGATGACAAAGGGATGGCTATCCATTCAGAGGAGAACATGAGAAAAGAGAGGGGAGAATGGCAATCTGATAGTGGACACTTAACCAACGTCAGAAAACAAACTTTGGGAGGACATTTTACTTTTCAATAGTAGGAGATCACCAATAAGGAAATCATAAAGTTGGCTTGGAATGTGTGCCATCATCCTAAATAGTCTTAAGACATGTGATGTGATATGTCGAGTTCTCTGGTGAGTGGAATGATTAAGCTGTAATGACAGCTCCACAGGGCACAATGTCAGGAACCAGTCCTGTTGCTTTTCTGTTAAGGAGGGCAGTAGGGTGGAGGTGGGATTCCATTTTCAAGTTCTTTCAATATGCTGGTCCTCAAGCCAGCGCATATGTATCCGGGGCAGCTGAAAAGAAGAAGGATGAAGAAGGGCATTGAAACCCTTTAAAATTGTACTCAAAGAACAAGTAACACTTACTTTTATATGTGGCTGACTACAATTTAGTCACTAAATCTAGCTACAAGTCATGCTGGGAAATGTTCCCAGATAAGAACAACTATCATTTCTACCCAGGAAAGGAGCAGCAGACATTGAATGATAGAAAACTGGCAGTCTGGCCCACAACTCCTTTAACAAAGAATCAGTGTAAATCCTCTTATAAGCCTGTAGTTTTATGACTCTCAACCCTTGTCTCCCAGAAAAGAAAAGTGAGTTTCAGAATCAAGAGTAAGCATTTGTGTCCTGCCTTCCTCTGCTCTAACGTCACTTGCTCTCAGTAAGTCAGCTGCTCATTCAGAGGAGAAACTATCAGATGCCAAAAGCAAAATTGATCTATTGTGAAAGAGATGAACTGTGTTCTAAAGAAACTTTAGACACTTCTCTGTCCTCGACACTGAAGGCCTTCAGGATGTTATGAGATTGTTATAATTATTTTTGGTTCCTTTAAGTTTAAGCTTAGAGCATGGGACAGGTAGTTGTATTTTATTTTAAATATATTTGGATGATACTATTCATTGAGTAAATTTTGATCGGACTTAATGCATATGAAGATCTGTGTTAGTCCTGATAATTACTTTAGGAGAGAACAAAATATACATAAAATTGTGATGTGTTACAGACCCCCAGGCACCCATAGTACAATGAGAATATGACAAGTATTTCAACAACCAGCATGAACAGCTTTACCACACATACACATGCCACATATAGAATATGTTATGTTACACATGCTATAACATATATGCTACATATTATATTATACTATAATGTATTATACTATACACTTTACTGTAGAGGTGAGTAATACATTCTTCCCATTTTCCAGGAGATAAATCCTTAGTAATTTGCATTCAAAGGGAAAGTAGAAGAAGAAATGTTTCCACTTGTTTCGGGAAAGAGACAACATGTAAATATACTCAATCAATAAGGCAAATGAGTTTAGGGTACTTCTTTTTTTATGTGTTCCTCAATACATGTACTTTCTTGTAGAAGTGTACTTGAGCATTTTGATCACTAACATGTACACATCATGAAGATGCTGGGTGAAGATGAGTGTTTCAATAGGAAACTCCATAGCATACTCAACTGGAGATTTCTGCCACTGGCTAGAATGACAGATTCAGTGTAAATGTCTAAGTACCGCACTAAGAAGATTTAAGTTTCCCTTTTGTATGTGAAACACTGAGGTCATGCTCCTTACATGAAGCTTGCTTGCGGGGTAATTGGAGTAGGTGATCAGGGCAATCACACTACCTGTGGATGGCTGGAGGGGATGGTGGGCACAGAATGCTCTGGAATATGACACGATAGATTTCTACTCCTCTTACAATGTGCACCCCCCAAAAAATAAGCTACTTTTTAGTATTTTTATATACATATACATATATATAATATTATAATATATATAGATATATATATAATATATCTCCTTAGATATTTAGTTTAATTCAATTAAACTTTTGGATAAATTATGCAGTCTTATAGTCTGTCAGACAACCTGATGTTACAGGTAAATAGAATATAAATTTAACACTTTTTAATTCACTGTATAGAAAAGAGCACTTTAAGATGAGAAAATTCACAATTTCAAAATTTTCATATCAATCTTTAAAGGGCACTATCTGCTTTATTTTGGGGAAGCAAACACCGAGGGCTTTTGTGATTGAAACAACATTGTGGTTTACCATTTTCTCAATGGCATCATAGTCATTACTCACATCTAATTTAATCAATCCATCTTATTAGTGTTTTCTGATTTTAAAAAGAATATAAAATTACATTTTATTGAATTATAAATGTGAGTATAATAGCTATTAATATTTCCTGTGGGTTGATGTCCATGCACCAGAATGCAATTGTACTATTTTATTAAATTCAAAAATATTTCTGTTTTGCTGCCCATTTGGTTTGCACATTCTGTGTCTTGAGTGATGTTCACAAAGTTTTCTTAAGATTTGTTTCTGCCATTGCCACAATACAACACATTTTTATAGTAATACATTCCTTTAGTATTTTAAGACAAAAAGTTGTACTATTTTGGAAAGATGGTTATGTTTCTAACAATCCTTCTTATGCTCTGGTAATCATAGGAAGTCAAATTCTGCATTTTCTAAATGTTTATAAAAGCTTTATAGCTAGACAGTATAAAATGATGCTGACAATATAAAAAAATTATACACATATAATATTTTGATAAAAGTGCATTTAGACAACATTATAATATTTAATTTTCATAACACTCTGGTACAGGAATGCTATTATCTACAATTGAAGAGAAGTGAGTCCGAGAGAGGTCAGTAAACATGTTCAAAGTTGCACAGTTTAGATTTCAGATCCAGAACCACACAGTGAATCTTGTGACTCAAAATCTCTTACTCATTCTGCTAGACCATGCTACTTCCAGAAATAGATCCAGGCAGCCCAGGTCTATCTCCACAGAATACTTTCTCAAAAGAAATTTCAAGGTAGGCCAAATTAAATAAAAAAATGAACATCTATCTTTTTCTCATATTTGATTCAAGATCAATCTCCCTCTTCTAACCGTGTCTTTATATTTGGCCTTCACTTCAAATCCAAGTGCCTTTTTAAATGAGTTTAAATTTATTGTCTCTAGTTTATGTTTTAAACTAAGTAAATGATTTTCAACATCAGCCTATACCACCAATTGAAATTGGTTAGAAAAAATGACTTTCCTTGTGATCATATTTTTTAAATTTTGTTTTGATGGGGGAGGTATTTATTTATTTGTTTATCTATCTATCTATTTATCATTTGTTTGTTTGTTTGTGTCTTTAAATGAAGATACTGGGAATTGAATCCAGGATCCTGTGTATACTGAGCATGCACTCTACCACTGAGCAAGAATTTTGTTATAGAATGAACTGTGTCCCTGTATAATTTGTATGTGAAGTCTAAAATTTGGCTGCCTCAGAATGTGACCTTATATGGAATAGAGCTGTTGAAGGTGTGATTAGTGAAGATGAAATCATGCTGGACTAGTGTGGGCCTCTAACCTAATATGACCGGAGTCCCTGTGATAAGGGAATATTAGAGCATGAATACACATGGACACAGGGACAATGCCACGTGAAAATGAAGGTAGAGATTGGGGCAATGCTTCTTCACACCAAGGAATTCTCAGGACTGCCAGAAAATCACCAGAAACTAGGGGAGAAACCCTAGAAGGGATCAGCCCCACTAAAACCTAGATCTCAGACTTTTAGTATCCTAATCAATAAATTGCTGCTTAAGCCACTTAGTTTGTGGTATTTTGCAGGCCTCATCGGTTAATATATAGCCTTTTCTTTTCTTTATCAAATCCACTATTCTTTCCAGGCTTTTTCATCTTTATTATGATTCTTTAAGAGTCTCTAAAAAATTTGAATTTACCATCCCCTATAATGCCTAAAATGCTGGACTTCTTGAGGATCGTCCTTTATATACAGTTTTAGAATAATATCAAAATCTGTGGTTTAAACTAGTACTCATTTATATACCGAAATTGCATATGCCTTCTAAAATCAGGCACAGATTACCCAACATATCTTAAACTGAATTCACTACACTTGGTGAATTTCCCTATCTTCTTGTCTCTTCCCCACTCTCTCTATTGTTGTAAGTCACTCCTTTGACTCAGTTACTCCAGCAAGAATCTTGAATGAAGGTCAATCTATATTTGTCAACTTCATGTCCTAATTTTAAATAGTACATAAGCCCATCAATTCTATCTCCTTAAAAATTCTTCAATAAATCCAGCTTTTTATAACACTTTACATTCTCTCCTGGTCAACTACAGTACTTTCCTACCTAGCATTTCTGACTTCTGCCTTATGTACTTCCCCCAATTCATTGCTTGAAAGTTGTTCTGTTTAAAGACCCATTCTGTTCTGAAAGATATAACAGAGTGTATTGTGACTTTTTAATTTTATTTTTTATTTAACTCAGGAATAATTGACAAATAAATTGAAATTGTGTTTCTTAATACACATTAATGAGAATAACAGTTTTTAGATGCAGTTCATTTATGCAAAACATCTATCTATTTTTAGCATCTAGGTTTCTTTAATCTTAATGCATTTTGATTTCCATTCTTTGTAATGATGAAACATTGCAGATTTAAATAAATTTACATCACAGTTTTTATTATCTCTTAAGTTTAAAACACCATAATCAAAGCCTCTTTTTCCCTGTCTACTTCACCTTCAAACCTCCTTCCCCTCCCCAAACACATGCATACACACACACACACACACACACACACAAAGTCATCACTCTCTTTTTTTCTCTTTTGTGTCAGCAACATGCCATGGATATAGCAAACATATTTCTTGGTTGGTCTTTTTGTGAGTCTAAATGAGGTTCTTGTGCATCTGTAGGTGATTAAAAGGGAATTTTTGATTTCATAGAAAAGTGGTAAAATGCTTTGGAATGTCTTTTAAAATAGCATTTCTAAACTTGAAGTGGAATTTTGACATTTTGGCATTTAGCATTTTAAGTTTTATCCATTTATTAAGCAATTTTATGTGTTTTTGTCACCTGGCCTTTTCTGTCTTATTCATATATTTCCAGATGGTACAAATTTCTTCCCCAAAGAAAGTTCATAATGGCAAGAATGTTAGTTATATTCTTTATTTTGTGTTCTGTAAGGTTTTATTGATCCATACAATTCTAATAGCATCTTTTTTTCTGTTTTGATGGAAATGGGAGAATAAAAAATCATTTGTATCATTATAAGTCAAATACTACTTTCTTTCAATAATGAAATATTTTAAGTAAACTTATCTATTAACAGTTTCTCTTTTTAATTTTTTCTTGTTCATTTCCCCCCATGAATATCCCTAATTTTTAGCACAGTAAGCAAAATTTCCTTGGGTGACTAGTTCTTAGAAATTGTAAAATGCATTTGCTCAGGCAATAAGCACTTTACTATATCAACATATTTCTGCCATGCTTATAAAGTCATTAAGCTTGCACCTTTGGGAAGATTTTAATTAATTACAAAATGTCAATTAATCGATGGAGTAAAATGGGCAAAGGTAACATGGAACAGATTTAGCAATATACAAAAGAGTTGGATATCTTCAGTCTATGCTTGATAGAAAGTTCTAATTTCCCTATCTTGAGAAAAAAGGACACTGGACTTAGACATCTTTTTTCAATTTTGCTGTTAAGGAGATTTGGGCCCAGGAAGGTCACTTAACTGATGGACATCTCTTTTCTCATAAATGAAAGGACAGGACCAGAGTACGTAATTTCTAAAATTCTTTTCAACTCTAATATTTTATTTTTTTGTCAAAATCTATCAGCCTCAGTGATACATGTTGTCAAAGACTAGAGATATAGAGAATGATGATGATGATAATGATGATTTTGATAATGTTTAATATTATTGAGTGCTATATGCCTGCATTTGATTCCCTAATTGTTCTAATAGTGGAATATTACTGCCTTCCATTTTATTAGTGAGAAAATTGAGGAACAGATAATTTAACAGATAATATACCCAATACCATAAAGCCCTATGCCAAAGTCAAATATTTCAAATATTAAGCTTTATGGAAAAATTATTATCAGTGTTCATTAGTATCCTTTCTGTGCACAAGCAAGACTATATTATTTATCCACTTGAAGATAATTGAGGTCATGTAATTAGCTTTGTCCAATGGCCATGAGTCAAATTTACATGTATAAGTTTTGGCACAAAGCATGGAAAACCCAGCAATGGCTCTGCAGGTGCCTCTTTTTCTGAGATGCCCATGAGGAGGCAGTAAGCTCCATATGGTGTTGCTTCAAGATGGTGGTAATTTCCTTGTTCTGAATCACTGAGTTTCTGGTTTTGGAACAGTTCATCTCGCTTCTTATCTGGATACAGACTTTGCTTGAGTAAATTCTAAATCTTTGTTGTTTAATCCACTGAAATTTGGAGATATATATATATGTGTGTGTGTGTGTACACACACACACACACACACATACACACACACACACACACACACACACATATGAGTATACCTAGCCTATATACAAAATCAGGACATTTTTATCCTCAATGAAATTTAAGAGCATGAAACTTTGAAAGTTTTCCATGTTATCAATTATACCAGTATTTTCTGATATAACCAGCCACCTGGCAGTTAGCATTGGGTACCATGAAAACATTCTTAAGCATGAATTATTCTCTCCTGCTAGATTATCTCCTTTTTTCTCACTTCTTTCTCTCTTGAAACCTCTTATTCTTGCTCCCAAATTCTTTTTGAGTAAATACATACCCTAACAAATCCTCTTTTTTTTTTTTTGGAAATATTTTTTCTTTCAAGATTGAGATATAGTAAGAAATATTTGATTTTCAATACTGACATTTAATAACAGTGTGATCTCATCAAAGTTATGTCTCAGTCATATTCAATCTGAAAATGAAAAAAAATATGAGTATTATGTAAAAAAGGGTTAGATATGTGATAGCACTTCCCCAAATTGTGTGTATTGCTGGGGTCATAAATTTCTAAAAGGGAGAATTGGAGGATCAGAGAAAAGACGATATCCAACACTTTGAAATAAAGCAGTTTGGGCTGCCCAAGTGGGTCTGCAAAGGTGGAAAAGATTAGGGAAAGCTGCTGTCTCCAATAATCTGTTGGGTCTCAGTGGCTCTTGGTCAGCAAGATTTTCATTTGGGAAGATGATGTGGGTGTGGAGAGAAAGACAGCAAGAACTAGCTAGAATCCACATGTATCTGTTTGTTTGTTACTCGTACCTCTAAAATAACAGATTTCAGATGAGCTGCTTTATTTTCCCCTTCCAAAATTTGTAAAAAGAATTTCTTATTTGGGCCAGTTAACAAAGTATCATACAGGATAGGGGATTCTTGTAAACTATTCTAGCTTAGCCAAGATGACAGTGCAAAAAATTGCTGCAAGTCAATTAATTTTCCTATACTTTAATTTCTTTATTTCTAAAATGTTTGATTTTGCTTCAGAAACTCAGTGTCATAGTTGTTGGAATCACATGTGAATATACACTGCAAATTAGGATAGTGATAAAAATTATTGTTGTTTCCAAAGTAATTGTGACAACATATTTTAAAACGATTTGCCTAAACACATCAATCTGTGAAAATAAATATTTAATACATTTTAAAAATAGAAGCCTCTTGAAACAGTGTGGGCTTAACTTGTCTTGTGTATATCTGCTTGTTCTATAGTCTATGATTGTAGATTTCAAATTTTTACAGTGCAGGACACAAAATTTACATAAAAAATTCAATAATCATTTGTTAACTAAATCCTTACTTTTAACTTCTTAGATAATATATTAATAATTTAATATTCATGACACATACAAAGAGGTGGATAGCTTACATATTCTATTACATGGAATTCTGAAGTTCATGTACTACCAAGAAAAATATAAATATAGATTTGAATCTTATGTAACTGCTGCTCTGATAAAATTAGTTGGAAGAAAATTCAGTACTTTGAATTTTAAATAGTTATTATTTTTAATAGTTATTTACTTCAATTTTAGCTAGTGAACAGTGGAAACCAGCACACATTTAAGCCAGTAATTTCTACTTCTAGCCAGAAACACATAGGAACTGTGTATAAATAAATGCAAATGCCATTAATATATAGATTTCTAAAGTTCTACTATATTTTTCTTGGAAATGAAGAGAAATTTCAAAATTATCTTTCTTAATCCTATCATTTGATAGATAAAATAGAAAATTACCCAAAGTAAGAAAAATTATATAGATCATAAATAAACTTTTTGTATAATTTACTGAACTATTCATGTGCCTGTTTTATTTTATTATTGTTTTTTGTAATACAACTGACTACTTACACCAACCACTGTGGTATATATTTTACCAATTGTGCACATATTTCTATGATTCATTCATACAAATGTTGATTATGGTGTGTTCCAAATTCATTTGGGTTTGCAAACCTTATCATAACTAAGACAACTGAGGAATTAGAAATTCATTTTAAACAAAAATCAAAGGAGAATTTGCAAGAGACTATCCCAATCAAACCTATGGCCCTATTGCAGAAAACAGATTTTAAACAAATCTGGGCTAGGCCTTGTTATGTACACGGTATATAGACTGAGGTTCAAACCACAGTGCCTGATGTTGGGAGTATGTGGTCTTATTAAGATAGTGAAAGACATGTAGTCAGTAGTTACAGAGCAGTGCAAGTGTTTGACAATGACTGTTTCATAGGAGAGGCAGTGAAGGATTCATTTCTGTGTTTTCATCAGAGACATAGAGTTCAAAACAATGACTTTGGTCCTAAACTTAGGAGATTTTATACTACAATAAATAGTAGTAAGGAGGGTGTGTGGATATATTGTGTTCTGTATGTGGGGGCACACACACACATGCCTGTTGTGGGCAAAGATAATGTGTATTTTGCAGGGTTAGCTCATTTAGCCAATACTAAAAAAAAAGGGGGTGGACAATAGATCCCAAGTGACTTTGTGATTTTTTACTACTAATAATTATAAAGAAAAACACTGGCAAAATAAGTAAAAAGTACAGAATTTTTCTAGTTTTTTATTATTTTTTATTTTTTTATTTTCTTTTTTTAACATTTTTATTGATTTATAATCATTTTACAATGTTGTGTCAAATTCCAGTGTTCAGCACAATTTTTCAGTCAAAAATGGACATATACACACTCATTGTCACATTTTTTTCTCTGTGAGTTATCATAACATTTTGTGTATATTTCCATGTGCTATAGAGTGTAATCTTGTTTATCTATTCTACAATTTTAAAATCCCAGTCTACCCTTCCCACCCTCCACCCCCCTGGTAACCACAAGTCTGTATTCTCTGTCTGTGAATCTACTTCTGTCCTGTTTGGTGCAGCCACTATGGAAAACAGTGTGGAGATTCCTCAAAAGACTAGGAATAGACTTACCATATGACCCAGGAATCCCACTTCTGGGCTTGTATCCAGAAGGAAATCTACTTCAGGATGACATCTGCACCCCAATGTTCATAGCAGCACTATTTACAAAAGCCAAAACATGGAAACAGCCTAAATGTCCATCAACAGGTGACTGGATAAAGAAGATGTGGTATATTTATACAATGGAATTCTATTCAGCCATAAAAACTGACAACATAATGCCATTTGCAGCAACATAGATGCTCCTGGAGAATGTCATTCTTAGTGAAGTATGCCAGAAAGAGAAAGAAAAATACCATATGAGATCGCTCATACGTGGAATCTAAATCACAAAAACAAAAACAAAGAATTTTTCTAGTTTTTAAATTCAAAGTTTGTTTATTCTTTCAAGCAACTGTTATACTTACTGAAGGGGAATAACAGTTCCTGCCTTTTACAGTGAAGGAATAAAGAGTATTCATGATGTTACTTTTCATTAAAATATAAAATTTTCCATCCTAAGGTCCTAGAGAATGAGTTATTCTACCCTGATCAAAAATGGTCCTCTGGGCATTGACTCATATGGGGTAATTTAATGGAATTTCACATTCTGTAATCGAGACTATATGTTCATCTAATGATGCCAAGCATATTTTAAAAACCCCTCAATGCTGAAGTTTCAGTCTCCTGCCATGATTGTTCATATCTCTCAGTTGATTAATGAATCTAAATGACAATGCAAATCAAAGTCAATTTTCATATTGTGTTTACACCATTAGTGAAAATCTAATTAAATATCTAATAATTAATGCAACTCCTTCCAGGAGAGTTAATACATCAGAGAATGTCAACGGGGAATATCCAGTGGGAATATTACCTTCATTGTTGTGTTTCATATTGTGAATTGAGTGAATTATACTGTATATTGTATTTTATATGCATATTTTTTAAAAACTGCGTGGGCAAGACAATCCAGTTCTTGGTACAATAATGTAACTTTCTTTTAGTTGGACATTATTATATTGATAACATGTCTATGTGTCTGACACCAGGTCACCCAGCCAGCTAGCCAGTAAACATTTAGAGAGTGCCTAATACGTGACCAGCACTGTCTTAAATGTCAGTGATATAGAAAGTGTTAATATAGAGTCCTTTTTCTAAAAAAGATCTTTTTTAAAATTACTAAGCATTACAATTAAGCTTCTAATTTTCAGTGGGGAACTTTTGAGTGGAGGTCAGGGAAGGTTATGGTGCATATTAGAATATCCTTTGCCATTATATTTCCACATGAGGAGTATTTATCTTCTCCTACTTTTGGGCTTGAACTTGTAACCTGCTTTGGCCCTTAGGCTATCAGCAGATATGATGTGATGCAAGCCAAGGCTTGAAATGTGCCTATGCACTGGGCTTTCTCTCTTGTACTCTACCTCTACCATGAAGACATGCTGAGTAGGCTGATTGGTTTCAAACAAATCAAAGGCACTTAAGATTAGACCTGAACTGAACCCATGTCCTAGAACTAAACAAAAGTGAGGGCATCAGAGGTCTCAGCAGAGCTGGCCTAGTGGGTCAGCAGTTTGAGTTAGAACCCCAGCTGAACAATTAGTCAGTGCATAAGAATATTTATCTTTATCAGCCTCTAAGTTATGGGATGTTTTGTTGCAGACCCATAGCTGACAGACACAAATGAATCTGTGTTTTACAGTGATTGCAATATCAGATATGTTTTTCTTTTTAGATCTTCTATTTAAAAATATTTACAGGAGTATAAATATGTGTTCCCTGTTTTAAGGAAACAGAGGCTTCATCATTATTTAACTATAATTTAAGAACCAAGCAACAAAGGCAGAAACAGTGAAAACATCAATGGTATAAATGTAATAATATGAATGATTATATTCTACCAAATGTATCCATGACAATTTCTTAAGTGATCATCAAAGTATAGGGAAATTATTCTCCTCAGAAGGCCCTGTAAGCTCCCTGTGTAGTTAACCAGTTTACATAAACATGGAAGACAGTGATGGAGTTGCTTCTTGATTTAAAAAAAAAGTTGTGTCAGTGTGTTTAGGTAATTTTTTAGAGTTGTGTTTGTGTTTGATCTGAGTTGGCTCAAAAAATGACAAATAGGCAATGTAAATATAAAAATTCAAGGCCACTAAGAGAAAGAAATATATGCTAGACTTAAAGCCATTAATATGTAACTGTTAACTCCTTAAAATAAAGCACACTCTTATTTTATATTATACACCTCTAGTCCTTAGAGCTATGTCTTTCATGATTTTGGTATATCATGTATGAGCAATAAATAGTATTACGTGATTAAAACAATGATCACACATAAATATATTACTAATGAAAATTTAAATGTTTAGGGACCTTTGTATTGTTAGTCCTTGTATAATGTACTAAATTTACTAAAACAACCTTTTCATGTACATATGTACATTAATAATAGAAAGTCATTTGGCATAAATTAACTGTGTATTTTCAGTGATTATGGTCACACCTCAAATCTCTGGAAGTAGTTATTTGGTACACTTTGACATCGACCCCCTTAAAATTAGATTAAATTTTTAGTAACTATAAAATCTCTGACAAGAATATGCTCCTTCCAGCATATTATATATAAATATAAAATTAAAAGAAGGATGTACCCTCCTGTGAGAAAAGCAAATGTAAATATCCAGTTATGTGGATTAGGTGAAGCAAGGACCTAGCGTTCACTTTACATAGTTTTATAGTGGGCGTTTTTTCACCATGAATCTTTCATCACAGGTTGACTAAATGTTACTTGTTCATAACTCACAATTTAAATAGTTTGAGCTCAGGTACCCCTTATGAAAAAAGTGAGATTCAGCATTGCATATTTAATTCTTAAAGCGTAAACTGTCTCATATTTACTATCACACAAAATAACAGAACAAAAATAAGTAAATACAGTAGAAAAATATGAATCTGTAGGCAAAATTGACCTGTAAAAATAAATGGGATTATTCCAACAATGCAAATTAGTTTGCCTGTATACAATAAATTAATGTATTATGGCACATTAATAGATTACAAAACTACAAGGGGAAAAGCAATTGATCATTTCAGAAGATGCAGAGAAAGTACGTGATTAAAGTCCAATACTATTCCTGATAAAAAGCTCTTAGAAAACAAGAAATGAAAGAACTTCTTTATTCTGACAAAGAATATCTGGAAAAAAAAAACACCCAAAGTAAACTATTGTGATTAATACAAAAAAGGTAAAAACATTAAATTCAAAATTAGAAACAAGATAACAATATCCTCTATGACCTCTTCCATTCATCATTGTAAGGGAGGTACATAAGAACTTAGTAAGAAACAGAATCAAATGTATTATTTACTAGAATCTGAAAGAAATAATCTAAACTGTTTATGTTTAAAAAAATAAATATAAAAGAGTAGTTTTCAGGGACTAAATATCAGGTGTATTTCTATGCCTAGAAACAAAATGTTAGAAATACAATAAACAGATACAATTTTAACCACAGAAAATATGAAGAAAAGGAATTCACCAAGTAAATGTCTTGTGAGCCATCAGAAAAAAAATATGACTGTGTGGAAATGCATTAAAGATACAAAAGTAAATGGAGAAATATAGCTTCTTCATGAATATGGAAAGCCTATATTTTAACCATATAAAATCTTACCAAAGTGATTCACAGATTTAATCTCTATGATTAAATGCTGACAGAGTTTTGAATGGTACTCAACAAACTTACTCTAAAATTTATATGGAAAAAGACACAGCCAATGATAGTCAAGTTATTCTTGAAGAAATTTAGGTGAGTGTAAATTCCAGCCATAAATATTAGACAGTAACACTTAGCAGAAAAGTTAGAAAAACACTTACCCAAACTTGAAACTTTAAGTTTAAACTTTAAACTTTAAGTACAAGAGATGTGGTGTTGGGGCAAGGAATAGCGACTTTATTTGGAAAGCTGGCAGACCGAGAGGATGGCTGAATAATGTCTTGGAGAACCATCCAGGTCCAGTCACAATACAGGCTTCTTTTATACAAAACAAAAACAAAAACAAACAACAACAACAAACAAATAAAAAACAAGGGAAGGTGTATGGTAGGTTGTTGCAAACATCTTGCTGTAGAAATTCTTTGTTCTTGCAGCTGTCCATGAGGGGCAGTTCATGGTGTCCCTGTAAACCTCCAAAAAACAAATGTTATTCTCTATTCTACAGCTTGTTATCTTTATGTGAGTGCAAAGCTAGCAAGACCAAGCCTAGGAAACAGGGCACAGTGGTCAAAGCTAAAGGAAGAGATCTAATAAAGAGTCAGATTTTTTCTTCTCTATTACATTAACTTCAGAAAATTATAATATCCTTATAAATTAAAGGTTTCAACACACAAACTCTAGCAATTTCTTTCCTAAGTTACCTTCAACCTTCTGCCTGTGTTCAGTGTGCACCAAGATAAATATACAAGTATGTTTATAACATCATTGCTTATAGTAATCAAACATCGTAAATAACTCAAACATCCACTTTTTGGAAAATGGATTAATGGAGTAATTTTTAAGTTGCATTCTAAAAATTTCAGTTTTATAAAAATTAATAATTCTAAATATAAAAATTGCAGTAAAGAGAATGTTTCAGGGGAAATTGAACAACAATATAACATTTAATAAATATAAATGGCAACTTAAACTAAATGATATCATTTTATTGATATATAAGTGTGTTCAAGAAATTATAAAGAAAAGCAGGAGAATGCATTTTAAAATCTCAGGATACTCCGTAGTGAAGAAAGAGAGGTAAATAGGATAAAATAAAAGCACATTAAGGGCTTTAATAATAAAGTACATGTTTTAGTTAATTTCAAAAAGAAGGTTGATAAATTTCAGTTAGCCAGACAATTAGCCATTTTTGTTGTTTAAATTTTATCTTACTTATTTTTATGAAAATAGTACAACTTTAGCATCATGAAATTTGTGGACACTTCCTTTCTGACTTACTATATAGTTATTTTTTGTCATTTTTATATGTACATTTAAAAATATATATTCTGTGAGGTGTACAAATTGTTAGACAAAGGTTGGAAACTCTATAAGAAAGTCCTCCCTGTTCTTTTTTGTCTAATTAATCTAGAAATCTTCAAGGGATTAGTTGGTTTTTATTATTGTAAATCTTCTCACTTTAATTTTGAGTTTCTCAGTATCCAGACATTCTTTTTTTGTCAGTCTACCCTATATCTACATATGTGAGAGGACCAAGACCCTGATGCAACAATCATTCTTCCCAGAGAAAGCCCATGTCCTGGGATCTATAGGACCCAGCAGCATATATAAATATATACTTATCTACACTGGCACATTATAATCACTCATAATTACCTTTGGACTCACTCTTGGTGTTGAATACTCTATGTGTCTGGACAAGTGTACAATGGTATTTATCCACTGTTACAGTACCACACACAATTGTTTCACTGCCCTAAAAATCCTCTATGCTTTACCTAATCAATGTTCCCTTTCTCATAACACTTAGCAACTTTTCATCTTTTTATTATCTCCATAGTATTGTTTTTTCCAGAATATCATGAGGTTGGAATCATATAATACATAGCCTTTGTAGATTGGCTTCTTTCACTTATCATTATACATTTAAGGATCTATATTATCTTTTTATGGCTTAATAGCTCATTTATTTTCAGCACTGAATAATAATCCATTGTCTGATTGTTCTATGGTTTATCCATTCTCCTACTGAAGGATATTTTTGTTGCTTCCATGTTTTGATAATTACAAACAAATCTGATGTAAATATCCTTGTGTAGGTTCTCATGTGGACATAGTTTTCAGCTCCTTTAGGTAAACTGTAAAGAGTAGACTTGAAGGATTTTATGGTAAGAGCACATTTAGTTTTGTAAGAAACTGCCAAACTACTTTCCAAACTGTTTTAATCATTTTGTATTTCCATCAGCAATAAGTAAGAGTTCCTGTTGCTCTACATCTTGGCAGAATGTTTGGTGTTGTCAGTGTTCTACATTTGGTTAGTCTAATAGGTATGTAGTAGTATCTTCTTGTTTTAATTTGTAGTTTCCTAATGGCATACAATGCTGAACATATTTTCGTATGTTTGTTATCTGTCATCATCCTTGGTGAGGTATCTGCTCAGGTAATTTGCTCATTTTTTAAATCAGGTTGTTTAATGTTCTATTGTTGAGCTTTTTAGAATTCTTTGTATATTTTGGCTAATAGCCTTTTATCAGATATATCTTTTGAATATGCATCCTCCCAATCTGTGGCGTCTTATCATTCTTTTGACAATGTCTTTTGCAAAGAAAACAAATTGTAATTTTTTTTAAAGTTCAGCTTAGAAATTATTCCTTTCATTGATCATGCCTTTGATGGTATATCAAAAAGTAAAGTGAACAAAGTCAAAATATGGACTAGATAATCCTTTAAATAGCAGAAACTAATTTCCAAAGATGGAGCAAAATACCATAATGAACTTATAATATAAAAAACAGTTAACATGACTATTTTCTTGATATAAAGTAGAAAATATATATAAAAATATATAATTAGAAAAAATTTAACTATCCTTGTGTAGGATAGAATAATAACTATCAGAAAATAACAATAAACAGGTTGTTTTTTATATAATATTGGCAAAACTGGATTAAAAGACAGCTTCTTGAAATGTATGTTTTGTAGAAAAGTCATCCTGAATTTTAAAATCTAGAAAAGGCCAAAATATTATACAAGTATGAAATAAATGAAATTATCTTCAGTGGTATAATGAATGAGGTGTTTAATGCCTGAAAAACACATCTGAAGGAAAAACAAAAGAAAGTCACTCAAAAAAAAGAAAATTAATGAACAAAGTTATATGTGGAAAACAAAATAAAGTCATAAATAAATTAGTCAATAATACATATGGATAAGCCTAAATTAAGTCAATTTCCCTATTAAAAGACATTAAAATGCATAAATTCTCAGATATTTGGGGGGAATCTCTAGGATATTTGCAAGAGGAACACTTAAACATGCTGCAAAAATTATTGAAAATAAAAATATAGAAAAAGAAACACCAGAAAGAAATACCTATTACTATAAAATGTAGTTATATCAGTTTTAGTTTTAAGCAACATAAATGAGCAAGGGTAAATATATTGGAAATGTCATGTTTTATTTCTCAGTTTGGGTGGTAGAGTAATGGATAAATATTTTATAATCATAACCTGTATGTATCAAATGTTTCATAATTTAGAAATGCAAATAAAAAATATAATCAAATCTTACTGTAATGTAACAAATAAAGAATTAAACATTCTTTTTTGTATGTAATTCCTGGGTATTATGTGTGTGTATATTATATATATGTATATTTTTGTCCTAGAATCAAATTATGCACACAATTTTGCTTTATGAACATTAGACATTCTATATTGAGAATCCCTGATTGTTTTCAAAGACTGTAAATATAATTATTAATAACAAAGTAACATTTTATTTGTGAAAACCATAAGAAATATAATTACTCAGCTTTACTGATGTTGTTACATTGTTTTTAATGCTTCACACTGTAATTTTTCTATTAAAATAACCATTCTAATATCTCTTTATTTATACATTTGAAATGATTTTAACTTTGTAATTAAATTATTAAAAATCTTTAGTGAATAATATAGATTATGAAATATAGAAACAGAAAAAATATTACTCACAAGCCCATAATTAACTAAATTTAATCTTTGATATAGAGACTTCCAGAATGCTATCATTAAAAATATACTCATTATTTTAATTATAAATTTTGCACAGAAATTTTAAAATGTTTTACATATCCAAGAAGTCATTAACTCTGTTTTCCTTTTCTTCTTTTTCCCCACTACTTATACCTGATAGGGATCAGTCTTGAAGGGATCGTCAAGAGGACATGACTACTGGAATGTGTTTCGCTTGCCTTCCCTGCAGAAGTCCCACCAAGTACTCAGCCTTGCGACAGTAATGTGCTTGTTGCCGAGACCATCGGACAGTATTTTAAGGCTTCTACATAAACTTTTAAGATTCTGGTGGGGTTGCAGGGAGACTCTTGTGGCTGCTCAAGACAAGTCTCATAATTAAGTTATCTTGCTGATAAAACCTGCTGCCCACTAAGCTGCAGGGCTCTGCTTCTTTCTATGGTCTCCTTCCCGTCTGTGTTGGACCAGTTCATGGATCATCAAGCAGACTGGGCTGAAGTACATCCTCCAGAAATTCTCTCTGTGAAGATGTCTGGGTGTAAATTTTTTTTCATCCTTTTTATTTCTAGAAGTATATTTGGTTATTACTCTCACAACTGCTAATTTGTCCAGATGCATAGTTTTAAGCTTAGAGTGATTTATCTTCCTTTCATCATGCTGAAAATGTCTCTCCTTACACAGATTCATTATCATGGTGGCCCAGTTTTTTTTTTTTATTTCAATTTGAAATTATATAGGCAGAGGTATCTTTTCACCAATTGTTACATCAATGTTTTGAACTATTTTAATATACATGCTGTTTACTAAAATAAAATTGTATAACATGAGAGTTGTGGATTAAGTTTTATTTGGGGCAAAATGAGGACTATAATCTAGGAGACAGCACCTCAGATGGCTCTGAGGACCTTTTCTGAAGAGGCAGGGGGAAATTCAATATTATATATGTAATTTTAGTGAAGGGGATTACGTGCAATCAAACACACATTGAGTTCTTTTGCCAGTTATGAGGAGCAGACGTCACCATTAATGAATTTTGTGCTCTTCTAGATATAAGGAGATGCAAGAATTGGGGCTTATAAAATCTTCTCCTGAAAACATCTATCTGAAGCTCTATTTTGTCAGTTTTCCCACAGCACAAAGTGCTCCATTCCTGATCTCCACTGTGAACTTTTAGGGAGTGTTGGAGGTCAGCGGCTACAGTGGCTTGTGATTGGTTATAGTACCAAGCAGAGGTAGATGGCAAATGTTATAAACGATTATTCCCCTTAACATTTTTATTTGAATCATTTTTTGCTTACTTTTTTCTCCATTATAATTTTATATTATACTTAAAATATAAAGACTTATGATTGATAAAAATTCACTGTTAAATCTTTTATTTGTAAATATTAGAAAAGAAAGTTATTTTTGCTATCTCAACTTTTTTATAATTTTCTTTTAATTGTATCTGTGTTATTAACCATATAATAATCAATAATGCAAATTGATATAAAGTAACATGCATTTACAAAATCAAACAAGTTAGACGGAAGTATCATTTTAAGAATTACTTTTATTTATTGGCATTTATTTTGAAATATTTTCAAAATAGACGTGATCCTTATTTTGTCTACCTGTAGATTCAATACCCTTTAACATAGCATTTATATAATCATATCGTACTTCTTAAATTTTAAAAAAATGTATCCTTTTCTTAGTATTTATATTTATTTTTTAGGATAAATATATAGTTACCATTCCTTCTGATTCTTTGAATGTCTTGGTATTACTTTGGCTTAACTACAAACATAACAACATTAGTGGTAACACAATTATAGAATTATAATATTTTTTCTTAAAGCTTTATAGCTATTTCCATAATATTTGGTGGCTAGTCAGTCTTTAATAGAAGAAGACAAGGCTATTCTTTGTTTTCTCTATAGAAGTAATTTTGTTTTTTGTTTTTTTTCTGGTCCACTTTTAAATTTAACATTTTGAAATAGATATAGATATATATCTATTTTGCATTATAATTAAGCTTTAAACATGGTATATTCTTTTACTTATCTTGATATGCCTATTTCCCTGCCCTGGGAACAAATCTGGATATCCAACAGTTTGGCACATTTTCTTGGTTGTTCTCTGATTGCTTAGAGTCAGGTCATACCCATGCTTTAGCTACTGCACTGGATGACTGAATTTCTAATGCTATTTCCGTCTTTTGAGCTGCAGTTTCATTAAATTTATGTATTATTTATTGTAGAAGCAAATAAAAGCTTATATTTGTAGGTAAATGGCATAAGTTTTAGTGGAATGTGGAGGTCACAATACAAATGTTTAGTTGATATAGATCTTTACTCTAAATAATGATGAAATTTTTTGATGTTAAGTTGCCTTCCTGCTTTCCTTCCCTCTTCTTTTCTTTCTTTTTGATTGGTATTTTTGGCTCTAAAATTTATTTTTTTGGCAAAATCTTATTTGAATTGATACAGAGATGAAGGATACATACACACACATAAATGTCTATATAAGCTCTGCTAAATAATCATAAAATCTGTTTCTCGAATCAATTCAAAATATTTTAAGAATGCTGCTTTCCTTGAATTAAACTTAATTCTTCTCACTTATTTATTAAGCAGCATTCCTTTGTCATGCACTGACTACAGCCTTGTTCTTCCACTAAGTAATTGTGTTTTATAAATTTGCAAGCAACCAGAGTGATTTCAGAATTTGTTAAAGATTTACAAAAAAGTGACATGATCTTAACCACATGCTGCTATTGCCAATATGCCCGTTAGAGTGATGATTTTACTAAAAGCAATGTCTAAATCCTTCACATTCCTACAATAATGGCCTTATTATTATACTACAAAAGATGACATCTTCAAATAAAAATGTCTAACTCTATAACAATATTCCATGAATTCACTTATTACACAATATTAACAAACTACTTAAAGAATGAATCAAAACCATTTAAGATATTATTTCACATGTATTGGAAAAAATAATACGATGAAGTAAATTAAATCTAATAGTGTTAAAATATTCAAAGCCTTTCTAATGATAAAAACTTTAAATATAAAATATTCTACTTCAAAAATGCTTTCAGAGATGTTATAAATGGTGAGAGGATTATATATCATATATAGTTTTCTGTTTATGAATTTGATTATAGCAATGGAACAGTGTAGTATTAAATTTAAAAAAATGCATATCATTTGAAGATATAAATTAACCTCAAATTTGGGTTGTAAATAATTTTATATTTAGCTTTCAGTTTTCTTTATGCGTTTTTATATAATTTCAGGAAAATAATTATCATATACAAATGTACAGATCTGAGTTTTTATCTAATATGTCTCAATCTCAAGAGTTCTAAAACCCCTCCATTTCCTTCTTTCCTTCCTTCCTCTTTCCTTCCTTGGTATAAAAGTTAATTGTTGGCAATATTTTATCAGAACTTATAATGTGAATGAAGGATGAAAGATATATACATATATACACACACACATATAGTGATGATCCAACTTGGAATAAATATTTCCATATTTCTATGAAAAAATATGAATGAATTTAACTATAGTATGTAATTCCTTAACATTTTTCATAATATACAGTATATGTACTTACAACTTCATACAGTGAACTTAATTGTTGAATATCAACCTTCATGCATGGAAGAGTTTTTATGTTATTATAAAGTATACTTTAATAATTGTGATAAAGGAGAATTACATGATGTTAAGGAATTATGTTAATGTAATGGGCTTTATGAATTCACAAATTAGCTGAGCAATGAGAGTGATTGGAATTAGATAGGCAAATCCCTTGAGGGGAGTAGGGGATTGATCTGTAAAAGATTATTTCTAAGAGTGAGAATAGCATGTGCATGCCCCTGTAGCATGAGGGAACATAGTTAAGTACGAGGATTGTCAGAAGTATATCTATGATAATGATCCTGAAGGTGAACAAGGAGTGATTTGAAGCTACTAACAAGGGTAAGGCCAAATATGTAACAGTCAACATATTATAGCAGGCTGTCCGGCGAGCCGGCCCTCCGCCCGCGCCGCGGGGTGGGCAAGCGCCCCGCAGGGGTCTCGGGCTCCCAGCCCACTGCCCGGCCTCCCTGCCACATGCTATGCGTCATCCGGGGACGCCCCTCGCCAAGAGAGACCCTCAATCACAAGTCACCCGCCCTCCCCACCCTCCTCGCCGTGCCTTGCAACCCCGCCCCCGAACCGCCCTCCCGATCCCCGTGCAGTACCCCCCGTCCAACGCCGGGAAGAACGGCAGTAACTCCAGCAGCCGTGGCAGCTCTTTGAGCCCAAGGGGCGAGCGAGGCAGCCATTGGCGGAGGCCGCTGCCTCTGGCTGTCAATCCCGCGGCCCGGCCCCGCCCCACCGGCGGAGCGTGGCAGGACGCAGGGCCGCGGGGACTGTCGGGACGGTTCCAAGATGGCCGCGCGCTTGGGGTCCGCAACTGCTGGCGGCCCCGAGCCCCGTTCACTGCCACCGCTGCTGACCAGAGACGCCGGTCGGATCGGCGACCCCGGGGGCTGTCCCCGCGTGGCGGGAGGCCGCCATGGCGACCCTGGAAAAGATGGTGAAGGCCTTCGAGTCCCTCAAGTCCTTCCAGCAGCCGCCGCCGCCGCCTCAGCCCCCTAAGCCGGCATCGCAGCCGCCGCCGCTTCAGCTCCTTCAGCCGATACCGGCGCCGATACCGGCGCCGATGCCGCCTCAGCAGGCACGGCAGCCGACGCCGTCTCAGCCCCTTCAGCCGGCATCGCAGCCGCCGCCGCCTCGGCCCCCTCAGCCGGAACAGCCGCCTCAGCCGGTAACGCCGCCGATGCCGCCTCAGCCCCTTCAGCCGGCACCGCAGCCTCTACCGGCACCGCCGCCCGCCCAGCCCCCTCAGCTGGCACCGCAGCCGCCGCCGCTTCAGCCGGTACCGCCGCCGATGTCGCCTCAGCCTCCTCAGCCGGCACTGCAGCCGCCGCCGCCTCGGCCCCCTCAGCCGGAACAGCCGCCTCAGCAGGTAATGCCGCCGATGCCGCCTCAGCCCCTTCAGCCGGCACCGCAGCCTCTACCGCCACCGCCGACCGCCCAGCCCCCTCAGCTGGCACCGCTGCCGCCGCTGCTTCAGCCGGTACCGCCGCCGCCGCCGCCGCCTCGGCCCCTTCAGCCGGCACCGCAGCCGCTGCCGCCTCGGCCCCTTCAGCCGTCATCGCAGCCTCTACCGCCACCGCCGCCCGCCCAGCCCCCTCAGCCGGCACCGCAGCCGCCGAACCTCCAGCCCCCTCACCCGGCATCGCAGCCGCCACCGCTTCAGCCGGTACCGGCGCCGATGACGCCTCAGCAGGCACGGCCGCCGACGCCGTATCAGCCCCTTCAGCCGGCATCGCAGCCTCAACCGCCATCGCCGCCCTCCCAGCCCCCTCAGCCGGCACCGCAACCGCCGCCGCTTCAGCCCCTTCAGCCGGCACCGCAGCCTCTACCGCCACCGCTGCCCGCCCAGCCCCCTCAGCTGGCACCGCAGCCGCCGCTGCTTCAGCCGGTACCGCCGCCGCCGCCGCCTCGGCCCCTTCAGCCGGCACCGCAGCCGCCGCCGCCTCGGCCGCTTCAGCCGGCACCGCAGCCTCTACCGGCACCGTCGCCCGCCCAGCCCCCTCAGCTGGCACCGCAGCCGCCGCCGCTTCAGCCGGGACCGCCGCCGATGCCGCCTCAGCCGGAACAGCCGCCTCAGCAGGTAACGCCGCCGATGCCGCCTCAGCAGGCACGGCCGCCGACGCCGTCTCAGCCCCTTCAGCCGGCATCGCAGCCTCAAGCGCCATCGCCGCCCTCCCAGCCCCCTCAGCCGGCACCGCAACCGCCGCCGCTTCAGCCCCTTCAGCCGGCACTGCAGCTGCCGCCGCCTCAGCCCCTTCAGCCGGCACCGCAGCCTCAACCGCCACCGCCGCCCGCCCAGCCCCCTCAGCCAGCACCGCAGCCGCTGACCCCCCAGCCCCCTCAGCCGGCACCGCAGCCGCCGCCGCCTCGGCCCCCTCAGCCGGTACCTCCACTGCTGCCGCCTCAGCCGCCTCAGCCGGCACCGCAGCCGCCGACCCCCCAGCCCCCTCAGCCGGCACCGCAGCCGCCGCCGCCTCGGCCCCTTCAGCCGGCACCGCAGCCTCTACCGCCACCGCCGCCCGCCCAGCCGCCTCAGCCGGCACCGCAGCCGCCGACCCCCCAGCCCCCTCAGCCGGCACCGCAGCTGCCGCCGCCTCAGCCCCTTCAGCCGGCACCGCAGCCGCCGCCGCCTCGGCCCCCTCAGCCGGAACAGCCGCCTCAGCCGGTAACGCCGCCGATGCCGCCTCAGCCCCTTCAGCCGGCACCGCAGCCTCTACCGGCACCGCCGCCCTCCCAGCCCCCTCAGCCGGCACCGCAACCGCCGCCGCTTCAGCCCCTTCAGCCGGCACCGCAGCCGCCGCCGCCTCGGCCCCCTCAGCCGGAACAGCCGCCTCAGTCGGTAACGCCGCCAATGCCGCCTCAGCCCCTTCAGCCGGCACCGCAGCCTCTACCGCCACCGCCGCCCGCCCAGCCCCCTCAGCTGGCACCGCAGCCGCCGCCGCTTCAGCCGGTACCGCCGCCGATGCCGCCTCAGCCCCTTCAGCCGGCACCGCAGCCGCCGCCGCCTCGGCTCCTTCAGCCGGCACCGCAGCCTCTACCGGCACCGCCGCCCGCCCAGCCCCCTCAGCTGGCACCGCAGCCGCCGCCGCTTCAGCCGGGACCGCCGCCGATGCCGCCTCAGGCCCCTCAGCCGGCACTGCAGCCGCCGCCGCCTCGGCCCCCTCAGCCGGAACAGCCGCCTCAGCAGGTAACGCCGCCGCCGCCGCCTCGGCCCCTTCAGCCGGCATCGCAGACTCTACCGCCACCGCCGCCCGCCCAGCCCCCTCAGCCGGCACCGCAGCCGCCGCCGCCTCAGCCCCTTCAGCCGGCACTGCAGCTGCCGCCGCCTCAGCCCCTTCAGCCGGCACCGCAGCCGCCGCCGCCTCGGCCCCTTCAGCCGGCACCGCAGACTCTACCGCCACCGCCGCCCTCCCAGCCCCCTCAGCCGGCACCGCAGCCGCCGCCGCCTCGGCCCCTTCAGCCGGCACCGCAGACTCTACCGCCACCGCCGCCCTCCCAGCCCCCTCAGCCGGCACCGCAGCCGCCGCCGCCTCGGACCCCTCAGCCTGCACCGCAGCCGCCGCCGCTTCAGCCCCTTAATCCGGCACTGCAGCTGCCGCCGCCTCAGCCCCTTCAGCCGGCACCGCAGCCTCTACCGCCACCGCCGACCGCCCAGCCCCCTCAACCTCCACCGCCGCCCGCCCAGCCCCCTCAGCTGGCACCGCAGCCGCCGCCGCTTCAGCCGGTACCGCCGCCGATGCCGCCTCAGCCCCTTCAGCCGGCACCGCAGCCTCTACCGGCACCACCGCCCTCCCAGCCCCCTCAGCCGGCACCGCAACCGCCGCCGCTTCAGCCCCTTCAGCCGGCACTGCAGCTGCCGCCGCCTCAGCCCCTTCAGCCGGCACCGCAGCCGCCGCCGCCTCGGCCCCCTCAGCCGGAACAGCCGCCTCAGTCGGTAACGCCGCCGATGCCGCCTCAGCCCCTTCAGCCGGCACCGCAGCCTCTACCGCCACCGCCGCCCGCCCAGCCCCCTCAGCTGGCACCGCAGCCGCCGCCGCTTCAGCCGGTACCGCCGCCGATGCCGCCTCAGCCCCTTCAGCCGGCACCGCAGCCGCCGCCGCCTCGGCCCCTTCAGCCGGCACCGCAGCCTCTACCGGCACCGCCGCCCGCCCAGCCCCCTCAGCTGGCACCGCAGCCGCCGCCGCTTCAGCCGGGACCGCCGCCGATGCCGCCTCAGCCCCCTCAGCCGGCACTGCAGCCGCCGCCGCCTCGGCCCCCTCAGCCGGAACAGCCGCCTCAGCAGGTAACGCCGCCGATGCCGCCTCAGCCCCTTCAGCCGGCACCGCAGCCTCTACCGCCACCGCCGCCCGCCCACCCGCCTCAGCCGTCACCGCAGCCGCCGACCCCCCAGCCCCCTCAGCCGGCACCGCAGCCGCTGCCGCCGCCTCGGCCCCCTTAGCCGGTACCTCCACTGCTGCCGCCTCAGCCCCTTCAGCCGGCACCGCCGCCTCAACCGCCACCGCCGCCCGCCCAGCTGTGGGTCAGGAGCCGCTGCACAGACGGTGAGTCCCTGCGGGCCCCTCCCCAGCCCTGCGCGGGTCTCCGTCCCTCCCTCGGCCTCTCACGAAGGCCCCGAAGCAGTCCGGGCCCCACGCCTCTGCTTTCCCGGCTGCGAAACTCGGGAAGGAACAGGGCTGTGTTGTGATCGGGGGCCGCGCGTCCTGTTCGGCTTCCTCTGAGCCACTCCCCACCCCTCTCCTACTCTGGGCCAGGTGTAACATTTTGTCTTCCCTTTTCAACTGACGGTTTAAAACAGTGTTTCAGATAACTGTCAAAACACTGTACATGCAAAATACTAGGTTAACTTAAGGGAAGGAGTAGGAGAGAATGGGGAAAGGAGCGAAGTTCACCGGTCACTTCTGCGGGGGAGGGTTAAGTGGTCACAGTGGTGAACGCGTAACTGCTACATGGCCCAGTGCGCTTACCATCATAGTCGTTACTGTTACTAACCCCAGACAGTTCTGGTATTAAGGAGGCATGACCACAGAACATGTGCTCATTGAGCTTAATTTTACACAAACAGTAAGTTTTCCACGGAATCAAGACAGGCAGTAAACGCCAGCTGCAGAGGACAGCTTGTGCAGGGCTGGAAAAGAGCATGGCATGATCAGAACTTTAGTTTGACTGGCTTGAAATGTAGAGGGAAAGGGAAACTTCACACTGATGAATCAGAGAGGAGATAGCTGTTTTTTATTAAACTAAAATGGTTGAATGAGCCTTGTTGATTAATGATTTGCCTTAGCAATTTGAATTTGGATTCTGCAAGTATTTTATAAGTTCTGTAAGAAGCTTGTTTTAAAATTTCAGAACTCTTAAGGTATTAGAAGTTCAGTTTTATTTTATAAGAATTTTTAAAAAGTGTTTATTTAACTCAATTAGAACAGAGTTCCTTTAACATAGGAGACTTTATTATCTCATGTATTAATACCCTCTAGAGGTACACAATGAAAAATGTGATTTATAAACAGATACATACAGACACAAGGAAAACAGAGCATGTAGCTTCAGTAACAGTTTAAGAGAAAAGTCAGAAACAGAAATCTTCCCTGGTCAAAATACCAAAAAAAGCACCTGGGGCTTATATCCCTTAATTGATTTGAGCTCTAAATGGACAAATACACAGTTTTTTTTAGAAAAAAATTGCTAAGAACAAGATTCTTTTTCATGTTGAGTAATAATTTTGGAGTTTAAATAAATACCAACAATAGAGCTATGAGGGAGGAAAAATATAAAATACTGATTTTTTTATTTGATTTCACCGTAAGGTGCATTCTTAAATACATAGGAGACAACTGTCATGATTTGCACAACTCGCTTGCAAATAGTTCAACAGTATTAACAATGATTGAATTTAGGTGGTGGGCATATGGGAATTTATCATCTTATTAAACAGTTTTCTGTACTTCTGAGACTTATAATAAAACATTGGAAGGAACCTGTTAGACATAATGCTCTATGTGAAGTAATTTGTTCCCTTTGTGAAATTCTAGGAAGGTTAAAATGCATGTTCATAACTTCAAGAAAGTCACAAGCATTTATGATGTAATCAGAACTACCTGAGGATCTGTGAAACTTGGTGAGTTGGTGAATTTTTTAAAATGTCTTAAAACATTTTGTTTTTACAAAGATTACAGGAGTAAGAGAAGGTAAATCTTAATCAACTCTTAATATTTTTTTCCTGGTTGATGTGATATAATTAAATGTGGGGAAAAAAAGGTAAATTCTAAAAGGAGACAGTACCTTGATGGTTTTCTATGGAGGAAACTCAAGCAGGAGGAAGTTTAATTTAAAAACATAAATTACTGCTCTTTATAATACATTCTAAGTTGTCATTCTTTTGAATGCCTTCCTTTCCAGACAGATGTGTTATTCTGGGAGATCATCAGGACTTCTGGGTATTTGGAGGTATTGACCTAACCAGTGGAACTGCTGATTTATAAGAAGTTGTCCAGAATTTTGGAAAACTGATTAGTAGAGGTAAATAATGTTTCCATGGCAAGTGATGACAGAAAGTGACTTCAGTGAATTTTCCTTTGTTTTTAGGCAGATGTACCTAACCATGTATGTTAACAATGATTTCAAGCTGGAGACTGAGAAGAACTGCCATTTTTGCCAGCTGGGATGCAGAAAAATTTGGACTTCTGGGTTCCACAAATGGGCTGAGGTAACTAAGACAGTAAACATATCTTCTTGGTCAACATGTATCTCAGGGTAATCACAGATGTGTTCCATTACCTGATACTGTTTTAAATTGGATAAAAACAAGAAAATTTAAGAAATAGAGTTTGTTTTTGCTTTTACATCAGTTTGGCAAAACAGAACAACCTCTTAATTACTAAGCACAAACCAATTTTTTCATTATTTTTAAAATATTTTAGTTTCTATTTATATTGGTTTTGTGATAAGTAAGTAAAATCTGTAAGCTCAGAAAATAGTCAAACCTAGGAAACTACTTCTGACAAGTGAATTAGCCTATTGAAAATCTGATTTAGATCCTTGGCATTAATTTTCAAGTTTTTACAGTTTCCTTGGATTTCTTCTATCCAGGAAAACAACATGCTCTTTTTAGATGACTATACTCTGATTATAGTCTCTCCTTTATGGATTCAACACTAAATTGTAACCATAGGTATATTTTACCATTTACAAAAGTGCCTGGTTGGGGAGTGTAATACAATGATTTTGTAAATTGAATTACTCTAAAATTTCAAGGATTTATTTTTAATTCAATTATGATTAATTTTCATTTGTCACTGGCTCTTAATGCTTTATTTTAAAGTGTCTCTCATAGACCCCCTTCTTTCATCTTCTTCCCTTATGCTCTCTGTCCAGTAACTCTAAGTTCTTACATGTTCAAGGTAGGCTTGTGTATTTTTTTAAAGGCAGGCGCACCAAAAAGCACTTTCCTGTGACTATCCTCTGTTTTGTTCATTTATGAGTCCAAATTTTATAGAATTGATTTAAAGAATGTCATATCTTTCTTATTATTGTGAATGGTTTTTAAAATGCTTTCCTTCTGACTCATTTCTGCATACTTTAAAATAATAATATGAATCAAATAAGTATGGGAATAAAATCACATTTACTTGTATCACATTTGAGTCCATTTATATGGCAAAGTCTTATTATTATGTTGTTGTTATGAACATGCATTTCATAATACACTTATTTAGATGAATCAGAGCTTATTCATTAAGGTCATTTACTTTTAGAAATATGTAATTTCTTGTGAACACATGTATATAGAAATACATGTGTCTTTTTATAATTTAAGCAGCTTAAAATACAGATAAAATAAATCCAAGATACAAGATAATATGCCTTGCATTAATTTAAATTCATGTGAGTTAAAAGACAATTTGAATATTGTTTCCCATTTTCTACTAGCTTCTTGATCATATTCAGCAGCACATTTACCTTTACATATAATTAAGGAATCTTTTTTATTTCTACTGTAGCTCTGTCATAATGGATACTCTGCCGCAGAATCAGCTGTCATCTATCCCATGTGGTCAAGCGCAGAGGTGAGAATTCTCATTTGTGGGATGACCACTCACAGCTTTAAATGTTTTTACTGTAACTGCTTTTATAAGGTAGCAAGCTAGAGAGAGAGAGAGAAACAGAGAGAAGAAAAGAGTTCTCTCTGCATATTCCCATGTTGTGTGATGGCATTAGTCTTCTTCTGCTGTATTTTTCTAGAATGTGTGTGCGTGTGTGCATGTATGTGTGAGAAATGTCTTGTCTTTGTCCTAATAGCCACTCTTCTCTCCCTCTAGTTTTTTTCTCTATCCTCCCCTCCTATATTTTTCTTTTTCATCAATATCTTCTCTTTCAAAAAATTCTTGATAAATCAAATTTCCAACTTCCTCACTTTTAATATGGTAAAGTTACTTGGATCCCCAACATCAAGGGATCTCATACTTTAATGTCTGTAAGGATTTCCAGAGACACCTTTTAAAAATACAGATTTCCAGGCCTTACTTTGAGCAGTCCTCTTCCAGTAGATCCAGGGTGAGGCTGAGCATCTCCGAGCCTTCCCCCTTCATATTATGGTGCAGGGGATCAGGGGCAGTTTTCCTCTGGGTCTCCCTGCTGTTGCTATTAACAGTGGCTACAGGATCACTAATATTTTTCTTTCTTGTTTTAATTGCATTAATATTATCAACCAGTTAATAGCATTTTCTTAAAATTATGGTCAAAAGCATAGGTGTTTGATTTATAATGGTATCTGCAAACCACTCTTTTACTGAATTAATTTGTTTTGCTTGTATTTCCAAAATTGTAAATGCTGTGAGTTAAGTGACTGCTTTGCTTCAACTACAGGAGAATGTGAAAACACTCCAGGAGAGAGAGGTTGCATATATCAATGCAGACTCATACACAGAAGGTAAATTTTATTTCAGATTGTCATTAAATAGTATACCAGTATTTAAGTCTATCAACTCCAACTCATAAACTAGGATTATCCTCTTTCTATGAGATGCCTCAATAATAACTCCATTTCTCCATTTTACCAGAGAGAACATTATTATGATTCAAATGAATCAATATGATTCATAACTAAGCTATTGATCCTAATTTCTTTAGTATATTTACCATTTGCCTATCTTGGATTACTACTTAAAACTTTAGTACTTTTGACATTCTTCCTGTGGAGCTATTTTTAAAAGTTGGGCTAAAATATTTCATACAGAAATAGTTCCTGTATGTATTGGAACAACTCTGAAATAAGCACCCACTACAAACTTCCTTTTGACCCTGACATGTGGCATGTGCATCTGTAGGCTTTCATCGTATTATGGTTATTTCTAGGTAAGTGTCACAGGACACATGTTAGTTACTGACATGCTCTAGTCTAAAGTCTTCATATTGAATTGAATAAATGAATAAAAACATGAACATTATGGCCTTACCACTTCCTTTGCCAAAGACCCCTAGGTACTGCTGCCGTAATGAGCAATGACCCTTACTTTTACTGCAGGAGCTGCAGCCTTAGCAGCAGAGTCCGCCTCTGCAGTCTCCTATCCTGAGTGTGTGCTGCAGCCTCTCTGGCTCCTGAAGAGTTATTTCCACCTTGTGTTTTAGTTTTAGCCAGACTATCTGCCTGTCTATTTATCTCCCTACCTATCTGTCTATTCTAAAATTTTATTTATTTCTTTTTACTGAAGTACATTTGATTTGTAATATTAGTTTCAGGTGTACAGCAAAGTTACTCAGTTATATACATATACATATACATATACATATACATATACATATACATATACATTGTTTTTAGATTCTTTTCCATTATAGGTTATTATAAGATACTGAATATAATTCCCTGTACTATACAGTAGGTCCTTGTTGGTTATCTGTTTCATATATGATAGTGTATATCTGTTAATCCTGAACTCCTAACATATCTCTTCCCTTCCCCCTTTCCCCTTGGGTAACCATAGTTTCTTTTCTATGTCATGAGTCTATTTCTGGTTTGTAAATAAGTTCATTTGTATCATTTTTTTGTTTGTTTACATTCCACATATAAGTGATAGAATGTGATATTTGCCTTTCTCTGTCTGACATACTTCACTGAATATGATAATCTGTAAGGTCCACCCTATTTTTAATTCTCCAGGAATGATGCCTTGAATTTGAAATCTGTTATATATTGTTTATAATTAGAAAATAAAGTTAGAATTAAATACAGGTTTGTAGTCCATTTGGAGGTATTAAAATTCTCTCTTATTTATTTTGCAGGCAATTATACTCTCAGAGTTGACTGTACACCCCTTCTTTTCCAGTTGGTATATAAACTGACAGAAGAGGTATGTAAATAGATCTGTTGTAATGATTTCTGATGAGTAGATAAATCAATAACTTTTGTTTTCTAAATTACTAATATTTAAACTGGTGACAGACATAGCTGATTTGTATAAACAAGAAATCAGAACGAGCTTTAATACACTACTTATGTGACATAACTATGAGAACAGTAGTGCTAGTCTCTGTTCTAATAATAGTTCCTAATAATTGTATACATTTGTTAAAATGTGCAGGGTCTATTGTTTCATGGGGCAGAGTCTCTTTGATATAACAGAAAGAATACTGAGCTGGGTTGGGGAAGCCTTGGCTGTGAAGATTGCCTTGGCTATTCATTCATTCATTCATTTATTCATTCAGGAAGTATTTATTGTGTGGTTACTATGTATCAGGTCCTATGAAAGGAACTCTAGCAGCAAAAGTGATAAAAGGACAAGGTTACTGAATCCAAATACTTTGTAATCTAGAGAGGCCACAGACCTGTAAATGAGGACTCATAATTCACTTGAATATTGGATACTATATACAGTGGAGGACAGTTGCAGAAGAGAGAAGTTAAAATCCTAGGGTAGCTGGTGAGGTTGGAAAGCATTAGAAGGTGTTTAGAGAAGGATTAGTGGTTAGGCTGTAAAATGGAAGGATGTGAAAGTGGGGAGAATGTTTCTCCTCAGAGGACACAGGACCTAATAAAGATGTGGATGTGTGAAAGAACATTTCCTGACCTCTGGGTAATGCAATATAACCTCAATGTAAGGTGTTGGTGAAAAAGCTGGTAAGAAACGGGGCCTGACACATAGGCCTAAATGTTCATAAATCTGGTGATGGTGAAATTAAAGAATCTTTAACAAGGTTGTACATTATCATTTTTATTCATTAGAAAAATTACTCTGTATCAGTGCAGTGAATACGTTAAGCTGTAGTAAGTCTAAAAGCAAAATGGAAATAATTCCACATACTTATTTAGTACACAGGAATTTATAAATACTAGTTATTGATGTAAAAAGTACTCTGAAAATGCTACTGCACTCTGAATCTCTAAAAATTATGTGATCTACTCATTGAGTATATGTGTGCTTCATTTAAATAACCCCCATTATAGAATTTAACTGTAGAAATGTTTCTTTCAAGTAGGTATCACTTAGATGACAGTGGGAAGTAGATGTCACATCTCTGTGGTCCTGTTTCCCAATCGCCCTTCATCTTGCCCTGTCCTTTTCACTGTTAGTGTCTTTAACATCTCATCCTCCCAAGTGAGCATCCTCCCATGCCCATCACAACGCCCACCATACTGGGAAGCTTAGGTCCTTGATCCTTTTATTGAAATGTCCCATAAAAACATCTAAAAGCACGCTGAAAAGACAGCCCTTGTTGGGGAATCCTTCTCATGAGATACATTTACTCTCTGTCCTACAGAGGAGGCTCCTGCCTTTATAGGAGGGGTAGTAAGAATTTTAGGGCCAAGAAGGAGAAGCTTAGGTCTATCCCCTTTGTACATTTATTTAATAAGTATTAAATGTGTAAGTGGTTACCATAGTGACAGGATAAATCAAACATAGTTTCTGCTATTAGTGTGTTACCTGTGTAGCCAGGAGAGACTATGATCAAGAATTTTCAAATCCAAGATAGAGATTAAAATCACCAAAGGGTATACAGATAAAAGTGTGGGAAGCAAAAAATATACTTATTTTTTGCTTAGTTTATTATTTTACATGTTGGAATTAAACAGCCTGCTTAATGGGAAATTGCAAATTTTTTCCCATTCTAAAGCCTCTTTTACATTAATTTGAATTTAATTTTCATGCCACTTTAGATACAATATATTTGACTTTCAGAGTTTTTGTTTTAGGTAGTTTTTTAACAGTTTAACTGGGAAATTAAAATGTGTATTTAGAAGTTACATTATCAGGATGAACTAATTAATTGTCCAGAAGAGAAGAGTGAGATTTTATAATCTTGTTTGATTTGATTGTCAGTGGAAGAATCAGACATCATTCATCTGGAGAAATGCTATTGGTTGCTGAGGGCTCAATCCTGAACTGGATGATTTGATTTAGAGACATTTGGCCCATTGGCTTCACCACCAATTCGTGCATCTCTGAGTGAAGGTGGGAATCCTTCTATTTTCTACAAATGTTCTTTGCTAAACACCTGAGCCTTCTTCCACCTTTGGAGCCTTGTGTAAGTCGGTTTACCTTTCTGCACTTGAATATTCTCATATATAAAATCAGTTTGACCAAGACAATCATTATGAAAGTGTGCTCCAGTGTGGTGCCTCAGCATCTGGTGCAGGGTCAGGGTGGTGGACACTGAATAGGCAAAGCTCTAGCTTCCACACATGACCCCACCTCTTCCTCAGCTGAGGAGTGTCTATTGTATTTCTTTTATATAGAAGAAGGTTCCACTGCTGTATACTTCCCCCACCCTTAAAAAATTAAGAAACCACTAGACCATCTCTAAGGTCCCCACTTAGCTCTAAACTTTTCACTACTATATATATTTTAAATGAGGTTTACAAGGAGCAGTTGTGGGTGATAATCACAAAAACTGTATTTGAAATCTGAAAGCTTGGGTTCTTCTGATTCAGACCTTTTTAAAAAAAATTTCTTACTTTTAGCAAGTCATTTAACTACTTCTTAGCTTCAATTTTCTGCTCTTTGAGGGCACAGAATTAGATTCTTGAAATAGACAGTCTGTATTCTTCAGGTTTCTAGTGTGTTTTAGAAATATTTATTTGTTAGGGGAGCTAGAACAGACAGGGTTTCCACTTCAGCAGTGCAGTTATGTTTTTACCTTTTTATAATTAGAGATTGAGAAATCATTTCATTTGAAAATAAAATGATTCCATTTATTTTTTAGGAAAAGTTTAAAAACCACAGGATTAGATTATAAATTGCCCTTTATTTCTGAAATTTAATATATTTAGTTATACAGATTAAGTGGTACAATGAAGACTGCAGTACAGAATTTCTGTCTCTTATAATATAGTGTGTTAGTTTTCTTTGCTTCATGAAGGAGCTGTATGAATCTCATTAATAACAACACAGTATATCTTTGATAGAGTTCAACTTTTCTTCTTCTTTTTTCCTTTTTCTTCTTAGTCTTTCCAAATTAGGATAATTGTGGTCTCTGACATTTTTCCAGTTAAATTTTTAAAATACATTTTTATTTTTTACATTCTACAATCACTTTTGACTTTTGGAATTAATATAAGATAGAGACAGGTATGCAGACAAAACCAAACACTAAATGATAGTATTTTCTTCTAGGAAGTTAAATGTTGGTTATAATTATGCCAGGGGGTGGGGGAAAAACTTCCTAAGACAGTGGAAACTACTGATAACTTTTAAAAACTAAATCAGTTTATGCGAGTCATGCCTCCTTTCATAGGCATGTCATTATTAACAGAAAGTTTGTTGGCTGTGATTTATTCTGTCTGTGTTCCTATTTTACAGGTTTATTTAATGCTTTTGGTGAAAATCATGACAGCCACATAGATTTTAAGGAGATATCCTGTGGGCTATCAGCTTGTTGCAGAGGACCTCTGGCTGAAAGACAGAAATGTAAGTGTGTTAAACATCACAAAATTTGGAAGCTATACAGAGAAAAAAATTAGCATCCATTCATGTAAAAAATCATCTGATTAAGGATTGAATTTTCATCCCTTTTGCAAATAGCAATCTCTTGCTAAGGTTTTACTGACGTCAGTGTAAAGGTTCAATCATCTATTCTTTTTTACTGTGGAGTAATTTAAGATCTTTGTTATTAATAATGGTTGATTTTCCAGATAAATGTACAATTCATGATAAATGAACTACATCAGTCATGATGTGTTTGAAAATGTTAAGCATATAGAAAATATTTTCTGGTAGTCTATATAGAAAATTTGTCTTGCTTAACTTGAATTTCAACTTGTTTTCTATCACTGTGTATATTGATATTTTATTAGCAAAATTAAATTTATGATAAAACAAGTTTATTAAATACTAAATTTATCTTTTAAACCTATCTAAAATATTATGGCATAATTTATAAGCATATTACATTCCTAAATCTTAACCATATTTGTTTAGGAAAATGCAGCAGTTTACATTTAATTGGAACCTAATTCTTACATATTCACTAGGGTCATTATCTCTGCATCTTTCTAAAATACAGCTTCACAAATACTGCATATTTTGGGTATGATACTTAATAGTTCAATATTCTTTAGTAATGTTGTACTGTGATGCACTCAGTTAACTTAATAGCATAATTATTACATGGGTGTGTGAAGTAGATAATTATTTAATCTTAAAAATTTAGATTTCTTTTATCTTCCCTGATAGTATACCATTACTCTAACCTGGCTTTGTGATAGATTATTTGTTCACATTAAAGTTCTGGTATTAAAGAGGCTGAAGTCTTTGTTTCTCAATTGAGGTTGTTGTCTTAAATTTTTTTTTAATTTATTTTTTTGCCAGTGGACTAGTGGAAGTTAACCAAATAGACTAACTAGCAATTTTGCTGATATTGATGTTAATTAGCAAAGTGCTGATATTTTGGATTTTTAGCTTGTTGTATATAAACTTCATTGAAGAATTGAAATTGTTCTTAGGCAAAAATATTGGGTGCACATTAATTACATTGGAGAGGCAAAATCTTTATACAGTCATCTCTCATTATCTGCTGAGGATTGGTTCTGAGACCCCCTCAGATACCAAGTCCATGGATGCTCATGTCCTTATGTAAAATGGCATAGTATTTGCATATAATCTATGCACATCCTCTTGTATACTTTAAATCATCTCTAGATTACTTTTAGTACCTAATACAATGTAATTATTTGTAAATACAATGTAAATGATATGTAAATAGTTGTCAGTGCATAGCAAATTCAAGTTTTGCTTTTCAGAACTTTCTGGGAAAATTTATATATATATATATATATACATATACATATATACTTTTGATCTATTGTTTATACCTGTGAATGCAGAACCAATGGATACGGGGAGCTGACTGTACCAGCTTTTTGTTGATTCTTAATGTAGATGGAATATTTTCAGCATTGTAAGAATCAACTCTGAAGTGATCAGTTATAAATATTAGAAATTAATTTAAAAGCTTGAATTACCTTCTCAAAATCTGTGAGATATTGTATAGTAACTTGGCCCTTCTTTTTCAGTTTGCAAGAAATTTAACTTTAGATTTAGATGAAGGATAGAGTTCTCTAAGCTGGCTAATTATATAAGGAGAGAGACTTGTGAAGTGTACAGGAATTCCTACAAGTTCAAAGGACTTTAATGACACAATCTCCTCCAAATAAGAACTTAATCCAGAATGTAGTTGTTTGAGGAACTAAGTAATTTCACTAGGGCAGGTTGTAATAAAATGTATTATACTTCAGAATATAAAAGTAATTTTCCTCCATAAGAGTTTCTTTTCTTTAGTTTGCTTCAAGGTATTTGATGTTGATGGTGATGGAGTTCTCTGTAGGGTTGAACTGAGAGCCACGTGGTTGCACAGAGGTCTGGAAGGACAACTGCACCGATGATACCCTGGTAAAGTCTGATTGTATACATCTTCTTGCATGTAAACTTCCAACAGGAACATAGAGTGAAGAATTTTTTAAAAGAGGTTGAGAAAAAGATTTCTTACTACTTCTAGGTTCTATATTATGCTACTCAAAATATTCATAGCCAAAGATGCAAAATTGGGAAGAGAATTTACCTTAGAAAATTTAATAAACTGAATGTATTATGTAAAAAAAAAAATGAAACCACTGGAAAATTGTCATAAATTTTTAAGGTAAACAAGCAATCTATTTCTGGAATTAAAAAAAAACAAAACTTGACCGAAAAAATATTTTATACTTCAGCTACTGTCTAATAAAAATGATACCTTCTCTTTCCTAACTACTGATTTGGGTTTCTGGTTTTAAAGGAATTACTTGTGGATCTATCCAACATTGTAGAGACACATAGAATGCACATGACACCACAAAGGTGAGTCTAGCAGAGACTAATTTATTCTTTTCTAAAAATACATTATATTCTGAATTGGTATACATACGTTACATATACATACTTGAATCTCTTCTGCATCATCCCTGCTAAATGCTTATTTGGACCTGTGGTTACAATAACTCCAAGTTGTCCCTAAGGAAAGCCCATTCGATCTTTAAACAACTCCATTAAGTGTTATTTACATAAAAACATTATATTTTATAAGCTAGGCATTTTGTAAAAATTAAGTAGAGACAGCCCTTGCCATCTGTAGTTTATAATCTTTACTTCTCCCAGTTTAATACATTATGGTAAGACAAAACTTATATTGAGCAAAAGAAGCCACAATAAAAGAACACATTGTACAATTTAATTTATATGAAGTTCTAGAACAGAGACAGAACTAATGTTAATAAGTGTTACAATAGTGATTTTGGAGATGGGTGAGTTAACTGAGAAGGAGCATAGGATATCTGGGATGATGGAAATTATTTTTCATCTCAATCTGGGTGGTGTATATAGTTTTTAAATTTTTTTTTCAATAATATTGGTGAGGGTCTGTCCTAAGTTCTTTAATAGCAGCCAGAATAAGTGTATAATAGCAGAAACAAGCATGTACTTTACAAAGAATAAAGCCTTGAATTTTTTTAGTTTCAAAACATTTATTAAAGATATTATAATAGGTTTGCCTTAATGTCTATGTATCCCTGTGAAACTGAAGATAATCCATATATGTGAGACACATATGAGTTAATTTGACCCTTTCTATTCAAATGTTGACATGTACCAAGTTGCAAATGGTAGGATGTAGACCATAGTGGCCTTACACAGGCTTAGAAAAATAAGTAACATTTTTTTCAATCACAAATCCAGAAGAAATCATCATAGTCTTATTAACTGACACTCAATAGAAATAAATAATAGAAATGAATTTTTCAGGGCTTGATCTTTGTTTGGCAATTCAGATAACCGTCTTCATTTACTTTTCTGCCCAAAACTAAGGTAGCCATTTCTATTTGGTATATATGAAAACAGAAACACAGGAAAGTTTCTATTAGGAAATACCTTATGTAGAGATACAATTTCCATCGCCTTTCTTCTGGGTGTTTGATAAGTATGGAGGTTATCATTGCTGTCTATTTTTATATAAGACTGAGTTTCTTCTTATGGCTGTACTTTTGAACATTAAAAAAAAAGATCATTTAGCTGCTCCATCTCCGTGTAACCATAATAATGAAATGGTAAAAATTTAGAATAGATTTTGGACCTTTCAACCAAACCTATTACCCATATTCACTGGTGACTAGACGGTGACAATATTACCCATTATTTTGTACCATTACATTGGTGTTAATATACTTCAATGGAAGTTGCATCATGAAAGCCATTAATTACCATCACAGTGCTTTAAAATCTTTTCTTGTAATAAATGGTAATATATATTGAATGAATATATGAATATCATTAATAGTAAATATTATTAAATATCTTTAAATAATAAATCATTAGATAATAAAAATATAATTAAGTAATAAACGCTAAGAACATTATTATTCATCTAGGATTGTTAAGGTGATTGTTCAAAACATGAAGTAAGAAGCATTTGGTTATATTTTTGCCTGCCAAGAAATATTGTCTACTGTATATAAATGTAATTTTTGGTACACTTTGACACCAAAAAAAAAAAAATACTGCTTTACTCAACTTGTGAAAGTAATGTTACATTTTATTTTGAGGAAATGTTAATATAGATACTCATTTATTATATATATTTAGTTCTTTTAAATCTCTTAAGAAGTCTAATAATATTGCCAGATGTTTTAAAGATCTTAGAAAATTGTTAGGGTCAAAGGGCATAATCCAAAGAGTTTGGAAAAATGCTTTCAAAGTTAGTAAATAGTCCTTTTTCTCTACCCAGAACCTTTTGTGGGTTCTGTTAGTAAACTTCACCTTGAACCAGAAGATACTGTGAGTTATTTCCCAGGTCTTACTGGAGGAAGATTTTTGGTGATAAATTGCCCACGTTATGAGTGACTACTTCAGAGTTTGGTTACTTTTGAACTTATTCTTGCTGGCCTACTTTCGGATGAATACACAGCATCTACATTAAATCATTAGTTTTCTTTCAGACAAATGACCATTGCAAGTTTAATAAAACAAATTTAATTCAAATATTATAAGAAAATGAAGATTTAAGATATTCTTAAATATTGTTTCTCTTTCAGAATGGCCATCTTAACTCTAGAAGAATATCAGATCTGGAGTGTGAACAATGTTCTTGCCAATGAGTTTTTGAATCTACTTTTCCAGGTATGTTTAAGGTAAATGACAGAGACCGAGGGCAGTGGTACCAGTAGTTCTACATCTTTTCCATTATGTAGTAGTTAGACAACTAGACTACAAAACCATATATTGTCAAAAGAACTGCATTAACCTGTACACCACCAGCAGATGGTAAGTTAGAGCGTGCGTGCTTCTTAGAGTCACAATGTGCATGATAGGAAAGTAGAGTATAGCTGATAATGTTTATCTTAATAACTCATGATAGAGCAGATTGTAGACACATAGAAAAGCATTTAAAATGTAAAAGCCATTATAATTTGCTATTTTTCTTTACTTTTTTTTTAAGACCCTCCCTAACAAGTAAGGCAGTGTGGACAGAGACATAGATCATAAGTTGGCAGCTGTAAATTTTTCACAAAGTATACCATCTTTCCAGTTAGGAGGTTATTTTAGATGCAGAGCTGTTTCTTAATTTTCTTTCTTTCTTTCTTTTTTTCTTTTTTGTAATTTAATTCTTTAGAAGGTCCAATAAAGATTGAAGGAGAAAGGAGGAAAGAAAAGCTGTCAGGGGTGAACATGAAATCATAAAACTTGCCAGATTTTAAGTATTTTTCCAGTTAAAGTAGTTCTCTTTGCTCCAATTTAAAGAAACAACTTATAGTTTCCCATTTTTCATAATTCTTCAAAAATATATGTTGATTTAATAGTATTTTACAGGGGGGAGGGGTGTGAGTAGGGACAGACTGGAAGTTCAAGATTTGTAAATACTGACAGGTATATATAGAATAGATAAACAAGCTTATACTGTATAGCACAGGGAAATATATTCAAGAATTTGTAGTAGCTCATGGTGAAAAAATATGAAAACAAATATACGTATATTCATAAAGGACTGAAAAATTGTGCTGTACACCAGAAATTGACACAACATTGTAAATGGACTATAACTCAGTTAAAAAATAGAAGATATAACTGTTAGAACACTATAAAAAAAAGTAGTATTTTAGATTTTTTTTTATTTTATTCTCCTTTTCTTATAAAAGCACCCCTATGAAGATCAATAAGGCTTGATATCTTCATATCTATCATGATCCTCCATTGTGAATACAGAGTAACCTGCCTGTGGCACAGCTATGTTAGAATAAATGAAAATTGAACTCTTCCTGACAGCTAATATCTAATGTATATTTAAAGCATATGAAATCTGATAAGCCTGTGATGCCCATTTAAATCAATCAGTTGCTCCACTGTCAGTTATCTGCCAGGATCTAAGTTGATATGTCTTTATAAAATATAAATACATATAAAAATAATATAAACCTACTATAAACAGAAATGACTTGGTTAGTAATATGAAAATTGAGCAGCTATTTTTATCTCATTTAAAATGATGCCCTCAATTACTTTAAGTTATCATTAGTTATATAGATATTTTGACCACTGAAGTTTGTGTCTGAGTCATGTTGCAGCTCTTACATAGCAAAGCATTTCGAACTTTTATATTGCCTTTCCTATTTTCTCATGCTTATCAGGGACTTGCATAGGCACTATTTTTTCTATGACTCTATAAACAGATGTATGCCTGAAATTTTCTTTTGTGTCTCAGGGTTTCTAGCATTATATTACTGACAGATTTTTTATTGGTTAGCAATCTAATTTTTTTCTTGGTATATATAGTCCTTTCAGTCCTTTCAAATATATATATGATATATATATGTAGTCAGTTTTCAATTTTGTGTCAATTTCTGGTGTGCAGCACAATGCTTCAGTCATACATGAACATACATATATTCATTTTCATACTCTTTTTCACCATAAGTTACTACAAAACATTATTGGATATAGTTCCCTGTGCTATACAGTATGAACTTGTTTATAAATTGGGAGTTTGAGATTTCCAGGTACTAAATATTAACATTACATTTTATGATGCTCACTTTATCCCATATTCAGACATGCTTTTAAAACTTTATTTTCACTTAATATATAAGCAAGCAGGCTTACTCTAAATTGTTTTATTTTCTGTCTGTTTCTAAAATAGAATTAGCTAATAAATTCAGTGATAAAAGCTTGAATTATACTTTTATTTTATTTGCCAAGATCCCACTCCTGGCTGACCATTTTGGGTATTTAAGTATAAAGTAAGTAAATGTCAGTAGATTTAGGAAACCATTCCTGTGGTAATATTATTTTCAGTCCTTTCAAATAAACTCAGTGCCCAATATTTTGCAGAGGAAGCATTCTAAACATGACCAGGATCTTCTATCTTATAAGTTTGTCAGAAAGTATCAAATGTTAAACAGTTTGATAAACAGAATAGTGCACCACACTGACCCCTACCTATATCCATGTTCTAATCCTGAAATCTGTGAATATGTTATTTTACATGGCAAAGGGTATTTTGCAGATGTATCAGGTTAAGGACTCTGAGACAGGGAGATTAGCCTGGATTATCTACATGGGCCTAGTCTAACAACAGGTGTCCTTAAAAATTGAAAATCTTTCCCAGATGTGGTCAGAAAGATATGACTTTGGAAGAAGGATTAGAAAGCTGTAAAGCTGTTAGCTTCGAAGATAGAGGAAGGGTCATGGGTAAAGAAATGTGGGTGAACACTAGAAGCCGGAAAAGACAAGGAAATATATTCTTCCTTTGACTTACAGAAGGGCATACAGCCCTGCTGACATCTTGATTTTTAGCCAAGTGATACCTGTTCCTGACTTGACCTACAGAATCATAAAATAATAAGTTTGTGTTGCTTTAAGCTGCAAAATTTGTGATAATTTGTAACAGCAGTGATAAAAATATAGGGGAGGTAATCCAAATTTATGGATTGGAGGGTTCAACATTTTAAAGATGTCAGTTCCCCTTCAACTGATTCAAAGATTTATATGTGCACATCAAAATCCCCAAAACTTAATTGTTGTTACTGTTTCTTTGTAGAACTTGACAAGCTGATTCTAAATACATAGAGAAGCTTGAAGAGCCAACAATAGCCAAGCTGATATTAAAGAACAATGTTAAAGAACTTATTATAAAACAATATTAAGTCTATGTGATAACTACCTAAAGTTAGACATATAGACCAATGGAACAGTATTGAATTAAACCCTGTACCATACATGAACAGTAATTTTAGATAGATTATAAATCTAATAAATTTGAAACAAAAAGCAAAGCATCTGGGGGAGGGTAAAGCTCAGGTGGAATGTGTGCTTAGCATGCATAAGGTCTTGGGTTCAACTCCCAGTACCTCCATTAAAATAAATAACCTAATCCCCCACCAAAATAAAGCATCTAGAAAATAGTGTAGGAGATATTTTAATGACTTTGAAGCGGCAAAGAGTTCTTAAACAGGACACAGCACTAAACATAAAAGAAGAGTTTTAAGTTAGACTTCAGTAAAATTAAGAATTATTTTTATCAAGAGATACCATTAAGAAAGTGAAAAGCCACATGGTGCGAAAATATATTTGCTATATCTATATCCACCAAAAGACTTGTATCTAGGGCATATAGAGAACAAAAACCAGTGGAGAAAACGGCAAAACCTCAATATTAAAATGTGCAAAAAAATTGAACAGGTGCTTCACACACAAAAAGAAAAATCCAAATAAGCTATGAAAAGTGGCTGAGCTCTTTAGTAATAATAAAAATACGTACTAAAACCACATTTGGAACACCATTAGACATCCACTAGAATAGTTAGTTGTTAAGTGATATGAAGCATTGGTGAGGGTAACATGCAATGGGGACTCTTACACATGGCCAGTGGGAATATAAATTCTTACAAATAATTTGAAAGTAGGCTTTTTGAATGAAAGTTATATATGTATATGTGTGTGTGTGTATATATGTACACACACACACATATACATACATACAAACACACACTCCCTGTGTACCTTTCAGAAGCTTCTACATCAGAGCACAAAAGGACATCCAGAAAATTCTCATAATCACTATTTGTTATAGCCCCAAATAGAAAATGACCCAAACACCTGTCAACAATAAATACATAACCATAAGTGGTGGCACATGCATACAAGTTGTATACTTTAAAGCAATAAAAATAAATATACTAGTTTACAGAAAACACTAGTGGATGAATCTTACATAATGTTGAGTGGAATGTACTGGACTAAAAATTTCAAAAGCAAAAAAACCAATCCATGGTGGCTGAATTTAGGATGGTGAATCCATCAAAGGGGTGCCATAGTATCTGGGAAGAAACCCAAAGTGGAACAGCAATGTTCTGTTTCTTGACTGGATGAAGGTTACATAGATGTTTTTACTTTGTGAAAAATCACTGAGCTGTATACTTAAGATATGTTCACATGTAAGCATGTATATTATATTTGCATTTTTTAAAAAAAATGTTTGCTTGCAAAAAAAGATATCCAAAGCCTAAGTATTTATCAGTAGGAGAATGGATAAAACAAATGATAGTATATTCAAACAATGGAATACAATTCAACAATAAAAAAGAATCAACTACTGATACAAGGATGAACCTCAAAAGCCTAATTTATACATTTCATTGTCAGGTAAATTTTAACTCAGAAGGTAAACAAAACTATAAGCAGGCATGTGCCCTAGGGGGAGGGGTGCTGAAGCCTTTGTCTCCTCAGACCTGTGCCATTACTGGCACATCTCGCAAGAAGAGAGGCAGGGCTCAGCCACAGCTACCATCTCCTCCTGTGCATATTGCCAGGGCGGGGGCAGGGCTGAGACCTGAATCTGCACGTGGGGGCCCCACAACCTTTTAGGCAGGACTGAGACTTGTTTATAGCCTGAGGCAGAGAGGATTTTTCTACCCTGACACCTCAGAGAACTTGTGCCGCCAAGGGAAACAAGGAGCTCAGATTTGGCACAGAGCGTAGGCGGGGCTGTTCCGTGGTCTTCCCTGAGCCCACCTACAGACCGCCTACCCGAGGCAGAGCAGGCAGCTGCACAGAGCAGCGGAGCGACCAGCACCAGGAGAGGGCAGGTGGGCAGCCACCCACCTTCCTGGCAGGAACACAGCACCTGACCACAGTGCTGGGACAGGGTGTGATCTGCCCACCTGCTTCCCCCTAAGCACAGCATCTGACTGTGGCATCAGGAGGGGGAGTGACCTGCCCACCCACTGGATAAGAGTTCAGCTCCTGACCTAGTGTTAGGAGGGGGCAGAATCTGCTGGCCAACAGCCACTGAGAGCAGCACAGATGAGGGTGCCAACAGAAGGCCTATGAAACAGCAAGCTGAGTTCATGAAGCAGGGCAAAGACACAAAGACCTCTCGATAAAATCATTAAGGGCACACCATCTCCAGGATAAGTAGGTAACTGCTACTCCTTAAGCCACGGTGCCAGAGAGATATGAGCAATGTGAAGAAGCAGAGAAACCACTCCCAATGAAAAGATCAAGAGAAATCCCCTGAAAGCATGAACAAAGAAATAGACATTGATGGTCTATTAAATCAAGATTTCAAAAAAGAGTGATCAAAGTACTGAAGGAACGAAAAGAAATAGTGTTTAGGTATATAAAATGTATCAAAAATGAAATAGAAACTATAAAGAAGAACTAGGTAGGATTAGTAAACTCATTGGCTGAGATGAGAGCTGACCTAAAGGCTGTGCAAAGCAGACAAGAAAATACAGAAGAATAAATAAGTGACCTAGAAGACAGGACAACAGAAAGCACCCAATCAGAACAGCTGAGAGAAAAACAAATGAAAAACAAAACAATATACGGGACCTATGGGGTAATATAAACTGTGCCAATGTATGCATAATAGGAGTTCCAGAAGGGGAAAAAGAACAAAGCGGATTGAAAAGGTATGGGAAGGACTCATGACTGAAAATTTCCCAAACCTAAAGAAGGAATCATATCCAAGCACAGGAGGCTCAGAGGGTCCCAAGCAGGAAGAACCGAAACAGACCCACACCAAGGCATATCCTAATCAAGATAGCCAGATTCAAGGATAAAGAAATGATCCTAAAGGTAGCAAGAGAAAAACAAAGAGTGAGTTACAAGGGAACCCCCATAAGGTTTTCAGCTGATTTTTCTACACTATTTACAACAGCTAAGACATGGAAACAGCCTAAAATGTCCATCAAAAGATGACTGGATAAAGATGTGGGATATTTATATGATGGGATACTATTCAGCCACAAAAACTGACTACATAACGCCATTTGCAGAGATATGGATGCTCCTGAAGAATGTTATTCATGGTGGAGCAGTACAGAAAGAGAAAGAGAAATACCATGTGAGATCACTCATGTGTGGAATCTTAAATATATGCAAGATCTTGTGGTAACTCACAGCAAAAAAAAAAAGTGACAATGAATATATGTACGTTCATGTATAACTGAAAAATTGTGCTCTACACTGGAATTTGTCATAACATTGTAAAATGACTATTACTCAATAAAAAATGTTTAAAAATAAATAAAATAAAATATAACCTTTAAAATACTGTATAATGAGAGGTGTGATGTTCTAGTATCTGTTCTAAGAAGTACGTTAGACACACATAAGAATAGCCAATGGTCAGAAAGATCACATGTTATCAGCTACCACCCCATGCAAATTAATGACATTTAGCAGATATTCATATATGTGTGTAAATATATAAAATAGGTATTAGTCTATATGTAAATCAAATCAAATATATTATAATCTAATGTAAAATCATATCAGCAAAAGCACTGTGCTGACATAAGTGTCTTGGTGTAAACAGATTACAATTTTTTATTGAGTTGTCATAATGGGATAATATTGTGAACCAAGTGGAAATTGTAAAAAAAAGTTATCCAAAAAAAAAAAATCCTGACTACATGAAAAGATGCAGTTACTATAAGGCCTTTCCCATTATTTATTATCAGTGTCAGAAAGTCTTGGAATAAGTTAGGAGAATTAAAAACTCTAACAAGACACAAGAATGCACTCTCTGTTAAAGAAAATAAACGAAAAGAAAAAAACAAATGAATAGACAATTAAGGTCCTACAGATAAAAATACCAATTTTTATGGGAAATAGCCTTAAAATAAAAAATAAGGAGATTATATTCTAATTTCACCTTTTGAATTAAGATATACAAAATTTAGCTGAATACCTTCGTATTTTGCACTTATGAAGAAAAAAATGTATTTGCAATGAAAAAGCAGCCATTACCCTGCCTTTTGAGTATTCTAAAGTTTTAGGTCTGAATATATTTCATCTTAAATGATCTTAAGCACTATGCAGTGGTTGGTGTTTTAAAAATACCACTGTGTGTGGAACTTTTAAAGTGCTTCAAAAAATTTATATTTTTGTAATAATTTAGCAATGGCCTGGATATTATTTTTAAGAAGACAACTCACCATGGAATACTGCAAGATTTTTTCAATGAGTTTATATTCACACATGTTTAAGATTGTCACTGTATTATGAGAAAATGTCAACCGTGGCAGTATTTTGACTTGAAAATGAGATAAGCTGAGAAGCATATTTTAAGTATAAACTAAATGATTGCATTCCTTTAAAGACAAGAAAGTAAAAGCATGATAAACTCTGACTTTGACACACTTAAAATATAAAAATTAACATAATGTAATTTTACACACTTCTCTTTAACTCTCAGTACTTTCTCAGCCCCTTTCCCATTACACCCGCGTCCCCGCTCCTGACCCTTGGTGTACACACCTCCGTTCACACGGAGAAAGGGGGGACCCGGGCGGTGAGGACCAGGGGCGCGGACACCCCCGCGGCCCGGATGGACACGGACACTCACACCCGCATCCCCGCTCCTGACCCGCGGTGTACACACCTACGATCACACGGGGGAAGGGGGGACCCGGGCGGTGAGGACCAGGGGCGCGGACACCCCAGCGGCCCCGATGGACACGGGCACTCACCCGCTCCCGGCGGGCGAGGAGAATAGTCGAAGCGGGCCCGCCAGCGCACCCGTCCCCTCCTGCCCTGCTGGCCGGGGCCCCAGCTCGGTCAGGTCCACACACACCCCGGCAGGAAGCGGGCTCAGGCCGTGGGAAACCGGCGTAACTTCAGACAGAGAGCGGGGAGCATCGTCCCGCAGACACGCAGGCAGCGCTGTCCCGGAGCCTCCTTGGCGCCGCCCTCTCAGCCCTGAGGAAAGCAAGCTCCGCCCCCAGGGAAGACGCTGGCTGCTGACGCGGACTGCGCATGCGCACCGCCACCTAAGACACGCTGGCTTCGTTCGCCCCCTGCAGGTCCTCGAGGGCGGTGCAGGATACTCGGAACTCACTGTAGAACACATGACCCCTCCCAGCCATGATGCTAAATCAATGGAAATCTCAGTGCCCTGGCCTCTTTTTTAATGGCACTGGTGATGCTCTCATCCAGCCATGCCTGCTCTCTTGCCTGGCACATTCCTCAGTCCTTGGAATCCCGCCTGAATCAGATTCTGTTCTGGAGGAAGGACAGGTGCAGAAGAATCTCAAAATTCCAGACTTAGAAGATGACCAGGAACCCAAACTCAACTCTGTCAACTCCCTGGGGTCCCCTGAGGAGTGTGGTTTTCTCAGAACCATCTGCCCTGTGTCAGGAGCAGACCAAGCCTCAGGTAGCTTAGAGAGGCTATCATGCAGCACATGCTTTGGATGGTTCTCAGTTCTGACCTGCATGATCTTGAGACCCTTTTGTAACTCCTAACACTCTGTTTTCTCATACCTATAGTGATGGTTATTGATGACTGAGTTAAACCTCTTACAATGCTGAGGTGCTATTGTTCCTTGGATAACAGAATATTTTGAAGGGATCAACTGTTTATCACTTCCCCCTAATGAAGTATGTTTTTAAAACTAGAAATATTTCAGGGGGCACTCAGGTCCTCCTCTTGCACCAGTTCCTGAGGTGTTGGCAGTTTCTGCTCTGAGCTCCAGATCCTGATCCTGCCGGTGGTCTATGGTGATGCCAGTGTGTACATGCTCTTCCTTTTGCACCGGTGTGGAAAGGAGACAGCCCTTCCCCTACATGAGGCTGCAACACGCTGACACTCAAAGCAGGCACAATGAAGAACCAGCTAGAGTCCCCGGTACCAGCTGTCCCAGGTAGAAACGTCACCTTCACCACAGTGTTCCTGTGCTCCTATCAGGCCTTCACTACTCCCAGCAGGCCATGCATGAGCAGTGTGACAGTGTGACACCTGCACAGCATGGTGGTGATGATCCCACCTTATCTGATTCTTTTTGGAATGTCCCCACACCTCTCTGAGCTTCACTTTGCTCTTCTCACAGGCAGAGTTGTACAGGCATGAACCTCACAGGGTTATGGTAGGTAGTCACGGTAGCTGCTCACCCAGTGGCAGGCTCTGCCGAGAGGGCTGCTGGGAGTGCTGTGTGTCTTCACACTTGTCCTTCACTCTCCCCAGTGAAAACACTCTTGGCCTTATCCTTCCCTGGTCTGCGGCCTTTCTGTGCTTGCAAAAGAACATGGAAACTATCTGCAAAGAAGTTTTGAGGTTCTGTCCATCTGGTCCAGGAAATGCTGACTCTCCGTGATGTGCTGTTGGGTGGGCTCTCATGGGAGGGGCTTGGGCAGGACTTCCCTTTGCAATAAGCTGCCCCACCCAGCCCTTTCCATGATCCAGACTCCTGGGACCAGGGTGCAAATCCCCAGCTCCGCACTTGTCAACCATGTGACCTGGGCAACTTTCTCAAACCCAAGCTTTGTCCACCCACGGTTAGCAGAGATGGGGGATAACAGGATGTCCCGCACAGAGTGTCTGTGCAGATTAAGTGAGGTAGAACAGACAGAACAGTGGTGGGGCCTGGCCCATTGGTTGACAGAAGGGAGCTCACCATGTGCAGCAAGTTCCATGGGTCACCCAGCAATCTGCCCAGAGGCTTAGCCACTCCATCGCTATCATGCATCTGAAGTCCACTTAACCACATGGGAGAGAAACAAACACATATTCTGAGTGTAGCTACCACAGGGAAAATTGCATCTGAGCGGGGAGTAATACCAGAGGGTGATCAGGATGGAGGAAGATGCCCCCTGGGTTTGAGCAGACTGGAGCTGCCCTCCAGAGCCTGGGGTTAGTGAGGATGGGCTTGTAGAAATGCCCCTCTCCTTTACCCATCAATGCTGGGTCCTGCGGGTACTGAGTCCCATAATCGGTGTGCTGCTTGGGTCCTCAGCACAGAGAAAAACCCAGGGGTTCCCACAAGGCTTCGGCCACATCCTCTGCTTCCTGAACTCCCACTCTGGTGACCCCACCTGGGATGCAGAGATGAGGTGAGGCAGGGACCTGTGCTGTCAACATCACTGCTCTACCCTGGGAATCTGGCACACAGTAGGTGCTTGGTAAGACATTGTTGAATGAACAGCAATACTGGGCCAAGTTTCTGTGGGTGTCTGTGCCCCCAGATCAGGGACCCCTCAGGGCCCACCTCACAAGTGACATGAAAATAATAATCCCACCAGGAGCAATAACAGTTCCTCAGAATAAATGGGCTTTTCCAAGCACTCTCCACCTGTTGCAAAGGCCTCCAAGCAGGGAAGTGAGCTGTCAGGGGCAGCACTGCACTCTCCACTGTAACAAGGAGAAAGCCAAGGGCCACAGAGAGGAGTGCCTTTCCAGTGTCACTGCTCACTTTCCCACCTTTTGGGAGACCAGGAGGCTTTTCTACTACATTCTGGCTCTGAAGCCCCAATACTGTGTGGACATGCCTCCCTCCCCGGAGCAAGGAACCACTAAGTGACCTGTCACTTGTCACCAAGCAGACAGGCTCATTCCAGCTCATTGTGCCACCAGCAGGTTGTGCTAGAAGCAGAATCCTCTGGGAGACATCACACTCTCCCAAGCTGGAAACAGGTGAACAGCTCACAGGTTTCCTGAAGAGGATGGTCACATGGCCTTGATCTGGCCGATCAGCATTTTCCATCCTCCCTGGCCACTGTGATTGGCTCAAGGCTGGGCACCAGCCCAATCAGGCTCCACGGAGGTCAGGCCTAGTTGCTGGAATCCTGGGAGCAGAGAAGTTCTATTTCAGTTGGGAGTTGAGGGGTGGTGATGTCAGCCTGTGGCAGTTGGTGACTATCTTGCTTTATAAAGGCAGAGCCATGTGAAGATGACACCAGTGGCAGAGCCCAGAGGTGGGGAAGGATGACTTTTGTTGATGTCACTGAGCACCAGGTACAGACCTGCCTGAAGCTATCTCCCTGTGGACGTCTCAGTTAGGTAAGTCATTCTCTCCTGCCCTGTTTGCTTCTTAAAGCCACTTTGGTTTTCTGTCACTGGTTTTAAGAAAAAGTTTGACTATTCCTTCAAGCTGGCTAAATGGAGACCCTGGAACTGCAACAGTGAGGTGACAGGCAACAATGTGGCAAATAGACTCCAGAGGCCTCTGTTCAAACAGGGGATTGTAAATGACAAGGGAGAGTACACATGGCCTCAGTGAACAGATTTGCTACTGGTAGCTCCCAGTTCCTGGATATTAGAGTGCATGCACTCAGCCAAGTCTCAGCTCTGCTGTCACACCTGCTAACCCACAACTCTCCTCTCCCACCTGCCAGGCCTAGGGGGGGCTGGACACCCCCGGGCACCTGAAACAGCCCAGGGCTTTGTGTAGTAATTTACACAGGCTGCCCCCAGTTCTGAGGGTGAGGGTGACTGGGTTCCAGTTTACAGAGAAAACAGACGACGTTCTCACTTGTGAGATGTGGGGGTGGGACCCCAATCTACCATCTGACATATGACTTCGGAGTGGACAGCCTCCCCACCCTCAGCCAGGATGCTTGCTATGCCTCGGGGCTCAGGAGTCCTGTTCCCTCCATCACCCCTCCTGGAGGTGAGAGTGGGGGGCTCTTCTCTATACAACATTCACCCCTGCAGGGGCACACGTGTGACCTCACAGTCTGTCATCCCTTCCTTATGACCTGGACCTCCTTGATGTGTGAGCACTGCAGATCATGGGTGCACACGTGGGCAGGTGCACCATGACTGAGAGGACAGCACTCCAATTTAAGCCCCCTCCATGCTCAGATGATTACATCCTGGAATTGAGGGGTTCCCAGGGGTCAGGTGGCCAATTCTGGCCTTAGGGGCAAATTCTTATCACCCAGGGGGCTAATTTTTAAATTAAATTACACATTTACAATTCAATAGTCAAGCCCCTTTCTAGGCAGCCTTGTAGCCTCTCAGCTTTTACCCCTCGCTGTGACCATGTTCTAAGCTTCAAATTGAGTGCCATTATGGACATGAACATGTCCCTGTCATGTGTCACCTTCACAGTAAGCGGCCACCCCAAACTCCCCTCCCTTCCCCTTGTCGATATCTCCACACAGGGAGTAGGGTCCTTTTGATGCAGTTGTGCAAATGTGCGAGCTAAGGGTTTAGAATGTCCAGGCTAGGAGGGGTCTTCTCCACATGGCAGGGCAGGTGGGCTGGCAGGGGGTGATGGTTCACTTGTAAAACCTCAGCTGGTTTCAGGCAGTGACCACAGACTGGCAGCCAAGGGCTCAGCTGGTGCAGAGTAAGCGGATTAAATGTGTTCACCCAGACGCCTTGGGAGTGGCAGCCCTGGAGTACGACTACAAGTGAGGAAGGTGGAGGGTCCCCAGTGCCTAGACCTCCAACTTCTAAAAATCAGGACTGAGATGTGGCTTTGAAATCAGAACACTGGAATTCAAAGCTTCCCCCACCACTTTGTCAATAATTCAGAGCAAATCAGCCTCAGTTTTCTCACGTGTAAAGTGAGAACTTTGAAGCCTCTCCCTCTGAGGGTGTGGAGGGAAGTAAATGCGGTGACAGCAGAGCATAGGAGCTGTCTGGGCTGAGCCTGCATACAGGCAGGCCGTTGTTGCTGCCATGACCACTGTCTTCCAGGGCAGGGTCTGCACTCGTTCCCTGTGAAGGTCCAGACAGTAAACATTCTAGGCTTTGAGGGACCTACAGTCTCTGTCACAACTACCACCCTCTGCTGTTGGAGGGCAAAGGCAGCTCCTGCAGTAGGTAGTCCAGGCTCGCACCCCCGCTTCCTGACATAAGTATTCCTGAGATACAATTTTCACATAACTTTGTTGGCTTTAGGTGTGCAGCATAATGACTTGTTACATGTGCATATTGTGAAATGATCAGTTCATTAACTTTACTTGACGTCTGTCATCACCCATAGTGACACACTATTTTCCTTGTGATGAGAAATTTTAAGAGGTACTCTCTTAACTAACAAATGCACAACGCAGTGCTGTTAACTACAGTCACCTTGCAGTACATTATGTCCCCAGGACTTGTTTATCTTCTAACTGGAAGTTTGTACATTTTGATTATCTTCCCGAATTTCAATCACCCCCTGACTCACCTCTGGCAACCACCAACCTGATCTCTGTTTCTATGTGTTTCGGTTTATTTTGTAGATTCCACATATAAATGAGATCATAGGTATTTGCCTTTCTGTCTTATTTATTTCACTTAGCATAATACCCTGAAGGTCCACCCAAGTTGTCACAAATGGCAGTATTTCACTTTTTTAATGTCTGAATAAGATTCCATTTTATATACATATATATGCATCACGTTTTCTGTACCCATTCATCTGCTGATGGACACTTAGGTTGTTTACATATCTTGGTTATTGTAAATAATGATACAGTGAACATGAGGGTGCAGTTGTCTCATTGACATAGTGATTTCATTTCCTTTGGATATATTTCCTGCAGTGGACTTGCTGGATCTTATGGAAGTTCTAATTTTAAATTTTGGGGGAGCCTTCTTACTCTTTTCCCGAGTGATAGCACCAATTTACATTCCCACCAACATTGCACAAGTTTCCCTTTACTTCACACCACCACCATCACTTGTTATCTCTTGTATTTTGATGACACCCACCCTGACAGGTGAGAGGGGGTATCTCATTGTGGTTTTGATTTGCATTTCCCTGATGGTGAGTGATGTTGAGCACCTTTTCATGTACCTGATAGACATCTGTGTGCCTTCTTTGGAAAAATGTCTATTCAGTTCCTCTGCCCACTTTTTAAATCAGATTGCTTGTTTTTTGCTGTTGAATTGTTAGAGTTTTTTATATGTTTTGGGTGTTAACCCCTTATCAGATATATAGTCTGAAAGTACTTTCTCCCCTTCTGTCTGTTATCCTACACTCTGCTTTCTGGATGACAGGGGTCCAGGCACTTGGGAATCTCTGCTTCTCACGTGTTTCCAATGGTGGGTGGGTGAGGGCTGTGTTCTGATAAAAGTGTGCACAACCGTGGGTCACTACCCCTTAGTTTAGAAGGTGGGCTCTGAAGAGTGCAGTGTGGGCAGGGATGTTTCCCTGAAGTCATCATTTGGATGGTCATGTGCTCTGGAACTCACATCATCTAGCCTGGGTGTGATGGGGGAATTTGCAAAGGGAGGACCTTGTAGCTAAGACACTGACCAGGTGATCTTGTGTCTTGTTGGAAGGACCTGGAAAAAAAGTTGTGTGGAACAGGGACTCCTCCAGGTCACAAGGCTCAGTTCAGACTTCTGGGATGCAGAGACCTGCTCAGAGCCACTGTCACTGAGGAGGGAAGGGCCTCAGGCAGGAGGGAGGAGTTGCTGGATTTCACTTGCCCTGTTTGTCAAGTTTCAGCTCTGGTGATGTGTGGAACATGGGCTTAGCTTTGGGAATGTAAGAGGAGAGGTTCCTGGGGAAGGGCTGACTTTTTCCTCTGATTGAGGTCCTACTGTTTGCCAATCACAGCAGTCCTCTGAGTCAGGGCTGGAAAGCCAGGCACAGAGAGGTCAGGGAGTTTCCAAGTCACACAACATTAGGGGCATCATTAGGGTCTGATGCAGACCTGACGCCCAGCCCACATTCTCTCTCCTTTCTCAGGACCATCATGATCCCACATGTCAGAATCACCCAGAGAGGCCCAGGTATGGGCACTGGGACCTTTCCTGCCTAACATGCCAGGAGCCTTAAGAGGGACGACAAGACACTTCCTGAGTCCATGATGCCCAGAGGCTGCTCTTAGCAAGAGGCTCAGCACACACTCCTGGATGAATCCTAGCTCTGTCCTGAGTCACTCTGTCCTCCCTGCCTCAGTTCTTCTGCCCACATGGGGCTGCAAACAGCAGCCACTTCACAAGGGTCTATGGAACCTCCAGGATCCTGGAAGCAGCGCCCTCACACAGGGAGCACGGTCTCCTTAACTTTTCCTCACCTCTTTGCTGGATGTAGAGTCCCAGAGGGGCACTGGCTTGTCCCAATTCTCACCCCAGATCAGGGTCCAGCAGGGGGTGGTGTCCAGGCTGGACTCTGTCCTCTGCCCCTTTTGGGGACCCTCATTCATTGCACCTTGGCTGCCTGGACACTGTCTTCCAGGGGCCACTCTATGCCTCCCACACCTACCTAGCATCCACCCACCCTGGGTTACTCCAGCGCCCTCTGGCCCTTGGCCACACACCTACTCCGTGTTGAGTGGAAATGAGGTGACCGACATGCTGGGCCTCCTGGACAGTCTGGAGGAGCCCGATATCCCCAACCTGCCCACCACACCAGGTGCCCAAGATGGGGAGAGTGTGTGCCTTCATTCATACTCTGATTTGCTCAGATTCTCAGCACCTACTTTGCTGGGTGGATATGGGGGCAGAGGTATGATGTAAAAGCAGGAGACCTGGACAGCAGACCATGAGAAGGGGGCTAGCCCAGGCTGGTCTCATAACCCCCTTAGATTTGACTTTATCATCTTTAAAGTGGGGCAGACTCTTGTGAGGTGAGCAGGATCCTGACCCATAGCCAGGCACTGTCCTACACACCTTAGAGAAGCTTACTGACTCCTCATGAAAATCTGTGGGGCAGGGACAGGCATTATCACCCATTTCTGCAGAAGTAACTGAGGCGCAGAGAGAACAGCTGAGGTGACCACCCCAGATTACAGAGCCCAGGTCATCTGGTTCCAGTGTCCAGGCTCATGGTAATTGCCCATTCTGGGTTTTCCTCCTCCCTTCATCCTCCACTGGGACCCATGGCCGCAGCCTCATCTCAGTGTGATTGTTCATGGGGAGCAGGGTGGTTGCACTGAGGGCCCGTTTCTCTGAGGACTGCTTTCCCAGAAGGCTCAAGGGGTTGACTGTATTCACTACTGGACACCCAGGCCTGGGCCCAGGCCAGCCACACTGCAAAGCCTGAATCAGTGATTGTTGAGTGAATACCTGAACCTCTGCGTGTATCTGCATGTTGCCCCCATTTCCTCATCTCCACAGCTGGCTACCCGGCCAAAACGTTGTGTAATCAGGCCTGGGCCAGGGACAGTCAAGGGGACCAGAGCTGCTCAGCTGGGGACAGGAAGCCTCAGGGGCCCTGTGGCTGTCCCAAGCACCTCCTGGGGCAATTCACAGGGAAGCCCAGACAGCTTCCAGGAACAGCAATCAGGTCCCAATCCCAGGGGTATAGGGTAGGTCTTGAGGGGTGTTCCTGAGACTGACTTTGTGTATGAAGGGGGCCTGGGGGTCAGGCTGCTTTCAACGTCCATTCCAGGCCCACACCCCTGCTGGCAGCATGGAGCTAGTCATAAAGGACACAGGTCGTGGGGCCAAGGCTATAGCAGGGCTCTGCTCCCTCTCTGTGGCTCAGTGTCCTCATCTGTAACAGAGAACTAGTAACAGGGCCATGGGAGGGCTCACTGAGACCCTCCTCTGTGGCTTTGGTTGGACACTGCCCTCTCTCTGCTCAGTGCCCTTCTCTGTAATAGAGAACTAGTAACATTTTTCTTAGCCCGTTTTGGCCCCATTTTTCTGAGTCTCTTTCTACATTGGGCCCAGGGCTTTCACAGAGATCACAGACTTGGGATGTAATCAGAGTGTGGTCACAGCCCTAGTGGTCTCAATTGAGGCCAGAGGAGCTTCAGGGGGGGTGGGAATCCAGAACTGCTTCATGGAGGAGGTAAGATCTGAGCTGTGTCCCCAAGGATGAGCTGTCATCTAGCTGAGGCCTGGCATTGAGCAGGACCCATGTACATGGTTAATGAGGGTGTGAATGAATGGATGGGCACCCCTCTAACAGAGAGTGAGGGGGGAGTCCCCTAGGCCAAAGCAGGAAACACAGGGCACCCTGGGGGAGCAGAGGGCGGGGCTGCAGTGTGATGCCTGCCTCACCCTTTATGGGTGTCTTGCCACCACTTTAGCGTGTGTTCTGGTGGATTTAGAGCCCTTTCCTCTCCTCTGCTAAAGTATCCTGCTCTTCATTCCCAGCAACATCCGCCTGTGTCACCTCAGTGTCCCCAAGTGGACCTGGACCTGTCTTGTGGGAGATTGTGAAGAGGGATTTGGTGTGCATCCCAAGAATGAAGTGGGAGGGAGAGGATAATAGGGACCTCCATAGGGGATCATGGGCTGGGAGACATCGGAGGGGTGGGGAAGGCAGAGCCTCAGAGCTGTAGGATCCTGCTAGTGGTGGCTCCTTCACGAGGGGCTTCACAGGAAGGAAGCAAACATGGGGTAAAGGCAGAGCTCAGTTTGGGGCTTGCTGACATGGAACAGCTCATCACAGAGATGTCCAGAGGAGCTGGATGTAGGGAACGAAGATGCCACTGATGTCAGGGTCAAAGCCTGAGACCCAGATGTGGTGGGGCGGTGGTGCAGGGGAAGAGGCTTGAGGATATCAAGATGTTCATTCATTGGGGTCCTCAGGGTGGGGACCTTCATGTTCATTTCATAGCCACCTGGTGCCTGACAGAGTTAGGCTTAGGGAGGTCAGAGTAGACACGTGCCGATAACCTAGATTCTCCTCTTTCCACATAAAGTCCCTGGTGTGAAGCCAGCAGGCACTCTTCAGAGTCATACACCCTCACCCATGGGCTCTCTGTGTGCCTAGAGCCCAGTGGCCCCTTACCTCCCACTCCCCACTGTAGGACCCTTTGCACACCTGCATTTCCACAAGCTATAAAACATCTTCTCTTGCTGTGTGTTTACCCTATGAAACCTCATTGCCCCAGGAAGAGAGAACTCACATCCTTCCCTTATTAAATTGGTAAAGCCTTTTGTTCAGAGAAGCCCCTGACAGATCTCACAACCAACAAGGTACCTGTGCATGAATTGATCATGCAGCCCCCTCCTCCTTGTGTGCACAGCACCCCCCCAATAACAGACCCCACACACTCAACATTGGCTCTCGTGTAGGCACCTCTTGCCTGTGTGGCCTGATGTTGCCTATAGCAGTGTCCCTATTGAACTTTCCTAAACCCTTCTCAGACGCTGGTAATTCTTTACCAACCCAAGTAATTAGCCTGCCATTGTGCCCACAACACCTGAAACAGAGTTGACTAAATTATGCAGACTGATGATGCAGGTTAATTTGCTATAAAGGTGAAATCAAGGTTTACAAATGAAAGCAACATACATACTCAAGGCAGGACTAAGAACTCACACGGATAACTAAGACCCTCCACATACATCCCACTTTGCCCTTAGGGCCTTTGGGATGGCTGCTCTTTCAGCCAGGCTCTCTCTCCCCCTGCTTCTTAAACACCTCCAGGAATCTGCTCAAATGTCCTCCCTGACCTTATTTTTCTCCATGGAACATATCACCTCCGGACATTGTGTATATTTTACTTAATTTTCTCTGTGTCCCCCACCAGGCTGTCTGCTGCATGAGGATGGAGACCTGACTGCTTCACTACCTGCTGTGCCTGGTATCTGGAACCCACCCAACACAGTAGGACCTCAGAGATTGTGTGACGGGTGTGTGATCACTGTAGGCCACAGACAAAATCCTTCCCAGCAGTCATGGTAAGAGTCATTCATACTCTACTTACTGAGCCCTACTGTGTGCTGGTTACTGACCTGGGTGGGAGGCATGCAGTGGATTAGACACAGTGAGCACACACAGCATGTTAGGAGGGACCTGTGCTCTGGAGAGCACATAAGGCTGGGGGAAGTCAGGAGTGCAGGAGTGGAGGAGAAGAGGGCCAAGTGGAGACAGTGGTGCCAGAGGAGACAGAGAGGTGGGGCCCAGGTCGTGTAGGGCTTTATGGCTCCTGTGAGGGCTTTTCCTCAGGGCAGCGGAACCATGGCTGGGTACGGAGCAGGGGCCCGTGTCCTGAATGCTATGCAGGAAATGGAGCAGGTGTCTGCTGGGGAGATGTGCTTGGAGGAGGCTGTCCCTGTAGACTGTGCAGGCAGAGAAGGCTCCTCTGAGGAGGTGACATCTGAGCTGAGCCCTTGTATGGACCGTGTTTCCACCTTCTGTAGACTGGATGCTTTCATCAGCCCTGCAGCCCTGTGCAGGACACACCCTGTTCTCAGTCACCTGGACTTGGCCTCCTGCCTCCCTTGTGGGCCCTCCCACCCCAGAAGGAGTCCTTCTAGATCTAACTCACTACCTCCTCCACTGGACTTGGACTCACACTGAGCCACTGTCCACCTGCCCAACTCACCCAGAGTCAAGTCCAGAAACTTGGGGGAGCCCCTCCACCACAGAGCCCATGAACTTACTCAAATGGCCAGTCCTCAGCCTGCTCACATGCCTCACACTCCCCTCCTGCAGAAACCCTGTGACAGATCATGTCCACAGCACCCTGCTCCTCCGATCCTGACCCCAGGCTTTCCCATGGGGTGTGACCCCGCATGGGTTGCAGTCCCCTCCTCCAGTCTGGTGAGTAGAAACTACCTTTACTTTTTTCTTTTGTTAATATATTTATTTTTTTAATTTTTATTTTATTGAGTTATAGTCAGTTTGCATTGTTGTGTCAATTTCCAGCATAGAACATAATTTTGTCAATTGTGTTTACTCTTTCAAGAAACCATCTCTTGGCTTGATTTTTTTCAAATGTTTCTTATATCTCTATTTTATTTATTTCCTCCCTGATCTTTATTATTTCCTTCCTTCTGCTTACTTTTGTTATTTTTGCTCTTCTTTTTCTAATTCTTTTAGGTGGTAAGTTTGATTGTTTATTGCAGTTGTTTCTCGTTTTTGAGGTAGACCTGATTCTCTCGCTATAAACTTCCCTCTAAGCACTGCCTTTTCTGGATCCCATAGGTTCTGTATGGTTGTGTTTTCATCATCATTTGTCTGAATGTGTTTTTTATTTCTTCTTTGATTTCATCATCCACCCATTTTTTTTTAAAGTAGTATGTTGTTTAACCTCCATACTGTCATTTATTTCTCCTTTATTTTTCTGTAGTTCATTTCTAGTTTCATGGTATTGTGGTCAGAAAAAGTTGCTTCAAATATTTTCTATCTTCTTCAAATTGTTAATACTTCTTTTGTGACAAAGTATATGATCTATCCTAGAAAATGTGGTATGTGCACTTTAGAAGAATGTATGTTCTATTTTAGGGAAATATAATGTTCTGAAAATATTACCCAAGACAAATTGTTCTATTGTATCATTTAATTTCTATGTTGTCTTATTAATTTTATGTATGGAATATCTGTCCAGTGATGTTAATGGATTGTTAAAGTCTTCTACTGTGATTGTGTTCTGATCAAATTTTCCCTTTTTATCTGTTAGTATTTTCTTGTTATCTGTTATGTATTTAGGTGCTCCTATGTTGTGTTCATATATGTTAATGAGTGAAATATCTTCATCTATGACTCCTGTAATCATTATAAAATGTCCTTCTTAATCTTTCTTTATAATCTTTGTTTTAAAGTCTATTTTATTTGAAATCACTGTTGATATTCCTGCTTTCTGGTCATTTCCATTTGTGTGGAATATCTTTTTCAATCCTCTCACTTTCAATCTATGTGTGTCCTTCTCCCTAACGTGGGTCTCTTCTATACAGCGTATTGTAGATACTTGCTTTATTATCCACTCTGCACTCTATGTCCTTTGATTAAAGCATTTAGTCCACTGACATTTATATTAATTATTGATAGAAATGTGTTTATTACCCTTTGAACTTTGTTTTGCAGTTCATTTTGTATTTCCTCTTTGTTCCTTACTTTTTCTTTTTGTGGTTTGATAATTTTCCTTTTTATTATCTTGGTGTCTTTTTAGTTTTGTGACTCTATTGTAACTTTTTGGCTTGTGGTTAACCTACTTTGTACATATATTAACCCATTACTATATCTGTTTGTTTTAAACAGATAGTAATATAAGCTCAAACCCATCCTACCAAGAACAAAAAAGAGAGAGAGACAGAGAGAAAGAGAGAGAGAGAGAAACCTGTATATTTTCTTGCTCGCCTCTCCCACCCTTAATGATTTAGATGCCCTCTTTTATGATTTCATGTTTATTCTGTTGTAATTCATTGTAGCAATCACCTTTCCAATTATGGTTTTCTCCTTTTTGTAGCATCCTTCTTCTTTTCTATTTAGAGTAGGTCTTTCAATATTTCCTTTAGCATAGGTTTAGTGTTGCTAACTTCTTTTAGTTTTTGCTTGTCTGTGAAGTTCTTTATCTCTCCTTCTATTCTAAAGGATACCCTTGCTGGATAAAGTATCCTAGGCTGCATCATTTTTTCATTCAGGACTTTGAATATACCTTGCTTCTCCCTTCTGGCCTGTACTGTTTTTGTAGAGAAATCAGCTGAAAGTCTTATGAGGGTTCCCTTGTATCTCATTCTTTGTTTTTCTCTTGCTGCCTTTAGAATCATTTCCCATTCTCAACCCTGGTCATCCTGATTGTAATATGTCTTGGTGTGGGTCTGTTTGGGTCCTCCTTGTTTGGGACGCTCTGTGTTTCCTGTACTTGGATATCTGATTCCTTCTTTAGGTTTGGGAAGTTTTCAGTCATGATTCCTTCAAATATCTTTTCAATCTCCTTTGTTCTTTCTTCTCCTTCTGAGACCCCCATTATGAGTAGGTTGGCATGCTTTATGTTATTCCATAGGTCCCTTATATTGCTTTCATTGGTTTTTATTTGTTGTCTCTCAGCTGTTTTGTTGTCCTGTCTTCTAAGTCACATATTCATTCCTCTCAATTATCCAGCCTACATTTTACATCCTTTACCTCAACTCTCATCTCAGCAAATGAGTTTTCCAATTTTCACTGGCTCCTCTTTAGAGTTTCAATTTCGTTATTTGACATATTCTCTGTCTCTATACACAATCTCTTTTAGTTTCTTCAGTACTTTGATCACTCCTTTTTTGAAATCATCTAGTAGACTATCAATGTCTATTTCATTGATTGTTCTTTCAGGGGGTTTATCTTGTTCTTTTAATTGAGACAGGTTGCTCTGCTTTTTTATCTTGCTTATATCTCTCTGGCACTATGGCTTATGGAGTATCAATTATCTACTGTGGTCTTTTAAGAGTTTACTTATTTATATAAAATGGATGCAGAAATAAAACTAAGCACAAAGAAATTAGTTTTAAAAGCAGTATAATCAATAACAGAAGAACATATTGAAACAAGATAACAATTGAGTTGGGATGAATTTTTAAAATATTAAAGGAAGAAAAAATATTTGACAACAGAGTATAATCACAACAGAAGAAAAAAACAAGGATAAAAATGAAATTAGACAAATTGAAAGATAATAATAAAAGTATTTTAAAAGAAAATTTTAAAAGGGATTAAAAATAGAAATATAAAAATTATTTAAGAAGTAACATTTAAAAAGTAAAAGAAAATGGAACAGAAAAAGAAAAGAGTATGTTCCCGTGGAGATTGTGTGCCCTTAGTAATTTTATCAAGAGGTCCTTCTTAAATATGTGTGGTTACCAAGTCTTACTTCTGTGCCTTTTGTCTGTTATCCCTTTGGTTAATGATGTGGCCATTAACCTGTTAACCAGAGCCTACCCTGGCTATTGAATGGGGACTCCTCTTTGTTTTGTGGTTGTCACAGCTCCTGCCCTTGCCTTGCTTCATGAACTCAGCTCGTTGTTTCCAAAGACCCTCTGGTCACACCCTTGGTCTGTGCTGCTCCCAGTGCCTGTAGGTAGACATGTCACATCTCCTCCCAGTGCTGCATCTTGGTGCTGCACTCCTGCATGGTAGGTGGGCAGGTTGTGCCCCTTCCCAATGCCATGTCCAGGTGCAGCAGTCCTCCACAATAGTTGGGTTGGTTGCTCCCATATTCAGTGCAACTCCCCACTCCACATCTGTTCCACACTCTGTGGGTGGGCTTGAGGCAAATGGCCACACCAGCCCTAGTCCCTGCTCTTTGCCAGAACTTTGCTCCTTGTTCATTTGTCTTAGAGGTGTGAGTTCGTAGAGGCACCAGGACAGAAACTTCCTATATGTCTGGGGATGTAAACAAGTCTCAGTCCCACCTATGAGGTTGCAGAACTGCCAGGTACATATTCAGGTTTCAACCCCATGTCTGCCTGGGTGGGTATGATGGCTGTGGCTGAGCCTCATCTCTCTTATTCTGAGAAATCACCAGTTATGTTGCCATGAGTCAGCAGAAACAAAGGACGAAACACCCCTTCCCCCAGGCAAGCCAGCAATATTGCTTTGCTTTATTTTTTTTCTTATTTTATGGGAGGCCCAGGCTGTTCTGACCTGTATACAATCCAAGCAGATGTCCACAGCACACTGCAGTCCCCCAGGGTTACCTATGTACAGTCATCCAGAGTCTGCCTGGATCCAGCAGCCTGTCCCTTCCCATCCCTGATTCACTTCTAGGTTTGGGGGTTGTTGTCACACTTTGTGCCCATTTAACTTAATTCTGTCAGTCAAGGGTGGTTCTGTACACATCTGGGCCTCAGAGGTTCCCTGTCCATCCTGCTGACCTCTCCGTTGGAAAGAGGGAGACCCAGTCAACCAGCACTATCCCTCCTTTGCTGCTCCCTCTTCAAAGGACCAACCCCAAGCCATTTTGCATTTTCTTCCTTCTTTTTTCCTCTTCTCCTACCAGATTGGTGGCACATTTTGTCTTTTGAAGATGGCAATGTTTTATCAAAGTTCAGCAGATGTCCTGAGTGGATGGGTGTGTCTGTGAATGTCAGTCTTGGTGAATTTATTGGAGAGGATAAGATACAAGCATCCTTCTACTCCACTATCTTGGCCTTTCTGCAAGAATATACACTCTTAATAATTTTGTCATAAGGTTATTTTTAACTATGGGTGGTTGCCAAGTCTTCCTTCCACGCCTTTTGCCTGTTATCCCCTTTGTTGGTGGTGTGGCTGGTGTTCTGGTGGCCTGAATCTGCCCTGGCTATTGAGCAGGAGCTCCTTTTTTTCCTGTGGTTGTCACACTCCTGCCCATATCCTGCTGTGAAAACTCCACTTGCTGGTTCCAGAGGCCGTCTAGTCGTGCCCCTGGTCTGTTTCCCAGCATCTGTAAATGGGTGGTCTGCACCCCCCACCAGATGCCTGGTCCCAGGACCACACTTGTGCAAGGTAGTTGGCAGGTAGCTCCCCTGCCGCATTAGGTCCATGCTTTGTAGGTGGACTCAGAGGAAACAGCTGCACTAGCCCTCACCCCTGCTCTGTTCCAGAACACTGCTTCTTGTGCATTTGTCTTAGAAGAGCCAACTCAGAGAGGCATCGGTGTGTAATGGTCCCTTCTTCTTGGGACTGTAAACAAATCTCAGTCCCACCTATGAGGTTGTGGAGCCCCTAGGTAGAGATTCGGGTTTTAACCCCTCCTCTACCTGGGAACAATGCACCAGAAAATATGGTGGCTATGGCTGAGCCTTGACTCTCTTCTCCCAAGAAGTCTCCAATAATGGCACTGTGGGTCTGCGGACACAAAGGCTATGGCTACCCTTCCCCCCAGGGCACACCAGCAGTGTTTTCTGCCTTTTTTTTTTTTATTTTATGGGGGACCCAGGCTATTCTGTATACTCTCCCAGCCATGGCACACAGAACATTGCAGTCCCCCAAGTTTTCCTCTGTAGAGTCAGCCCAAGTCCTCTGCTCAACTCAGACAGGTGTGTCCCATCCCACACCTGCTGGTTCGCATCTAGGGCTGGGGATCGTTGGGACCCTTTGTGCCCCATTAACTTATTTCTGTCAGTCAAAGTCTATTCTATACAGATCTGAGCCTGTGAGGTTCCATCTCCATCCTGCTGAACTGGCCAATGGAGTTGGAGAGACCCAGTGTATTAATGCTATTCCTCCTTTGCAGCTCCCTCCCCATTGGAATGGTCCAGAACTATTTTCCTTTTTCTTCTTTTCTCTTGTTCTCCCACCAGATTTGTGGAAAATTTTATCTTTTGAAGAAGTCAATATTCTGTCAAAGTTCAGCAGGTGTTCTGGGTGGTGGGTGTGTCTGTTGATGTCACTCTTGGTGAATTTGTGGGAGAGGGTGAGCTCTGAGCATCCTTTTTACTCCACCATCTTTCCTCCTCCTTCACTCTTTTTCTTTTGATTGGAACATTTAGTCCATTGACATTTATAGTAGCTATTTTATAGATGTGGGTTTATTGCCATTTTGAAATTTGTTTTCCAGTTGATTTTGGTAATTATTTGTTTCTTTCTTTTAATTATTTTTATTTTTGTGGTTTGATAAATTCCTTTTCTATTAGCTTGGTTTCTTTTTGGGTTTTATGACTCTAATATATACTTCTGATTTGTGGTTACCTTGTCATTCAAGTATGGTAACCCCTTACTTCATCTGTTTGGTTTTAGTTGATAGTCATGTGGGCTCAAGTGCATCCTAAAAAGAAAGAAGACAAAGAGAAAAAAGGAAAAAAAAGAGAAAAAAATATATATTCTCTTGCTCTCCTCTTCCACCTTTCATGATTTTGCTATTCTCTCTTTCTTGTTTGCCTTCTTGTTTTCTTTATTGACTTACTGACTTATTTATATCCTCATGTTTTCCCTTGCAACTCACTGTATTTATCGCATTTCCAATTATGGTTTCTTAAATTCTATAGCTTCCTGTTTATTTTTTATTTAGATTAGAACTTTCAAATTGTTTTTTAGCATAGATTTAGTACTGCTGAATTCTTTTAGTTTTTGCTTGTCTGTGAAAATCTTTCTCTCTTTCTGTTCTAAAGGATAGTCTTTCTAGATAGAATATCCTAGTTTGCAGCCTTTTTCTTATTCAGGACTTTGAATACATCTTGCCACTCCCTTCTGGCCAGAAGATTTTAGGTAGTGAAATCAGCTGAATGCTTATGGGACTCCCTTGTAACAAACACTTTGTTTTTCTCTCACTGCCTTTAGAATATTTTATTTTACTTTAACCATTTTAACTATAGTATGTCTTGGTGTAGGTCTGTTTGGTTTCTCCTTGTTTGGGACCCTCTGTGCCTCCTGTACTTGGATAATTCTTTCCTTCTTAAGGTTTGGAAAGTTTTCAGTCATGATTTCTTTAACTATCTTTTCAATCCCACTTTCTCTTTCTTCTCCTTCTGGGACTCACCATTATGCATAGGCTGGCACACTTTATATTATCTTGCTTTAATTGGTCTTTATTGACTTTTCTGTCTGCTGTTCTTTTTGGGTTATTTCTTTTATCTTGTCTCCTAAGTCATTTATTCATTCCTCTGCATTATCTAGTCTTCTTTTGATTGCCTGTAGTTGAATTTTCTATTTTTAACTAGCTCTTCTTTATAGTTTAAATTTTCTTTTTAAAGTTTTCTGTCTCTATTGATAGTCTCTTTTAGTTCTTTCAGTGAGTTGATCATTTCCTTTTTGAAATCTAGTAGACTATCAAAGTCTATTTTACTGATTGTTCTTTCAGGGGATTTCTCTTGTTCTTTTAATTGAAAGTGGTTCCTCGGCTTCTTTATTTTACTTATATTTCTCTGGCTCTATGTATTTCTTTTAGACCCGTTTCTGAGCTGTGATATGTAGTAGGCAGGGTTGGAGCAATTCAGTTGTGAAGAAGAATAGGCAGAAGATGTTCACTGGGGAGTTCTCTCTGTGGTGTTGCCTGTCACTTGTTATGCAGACTTACAAAGTACTATTTGTTGATGTTGGCTTTATCCCTGCCTTAGCTATGGGAATGTCAGCCACCTACTCTGGTGCCCCTCAGGTTCTGAGCCCCAGGAAACATCAGTGCAGATCCAGCAGTGTCAGTCCCTTGGACCTGCCTTAGCAAGTGTGCAGTCACACACATGAATTTGTGGTCCACTACAGGTTCACCTCAAACCCCAATCCTGCACCCACATATGGAACCATACACCACCCTGTTGTAAATACCCTCACTGGCCACCCTTCTTGAGTCAGAACTCCACTCACTGCCTGTAAGTCTCAGAGGTGTGGATCCACAAAGTGACCAGATACAGCAAATCCACCCTCTCTGCCTGGGGCTGTAAACAAATCTCAGTCCTGCCTGTGAAGTTGCAATGGCACAGGTTATGGAGTCAACATTCAGCTCTGCCTTTGTGCAGCAGTGTTGGCTATCACCAAGCCCCATTTCTCTTCTCATGAGAACACACCAACAATGGAGCCAAGTGGAGAAAGTGACTTTGGCACAGCTGTGTTTCATTCCTCCCCCATTATACCAACATTGGTGCTTTTTTATGAGAGTTTCAGTCTGTTCTGTTCCACACACACACACAGCCAGAGCTCACACTGCCCTCTAGTTTCCTGAGGCTGCCTCTCTGCAGTGTGACCCAGCCCTCTGCCTGGGCTCTTCACTGACTCCAGTAGCCAGTTCTGGCTCATCCCTGCTAGCTCATGTCTAGGGCTGGTCATCACAGGGACCCTCTGTGTCAGTTTTCCCCAGTTCTGCCTGCCATGCAGTTGCCACTGTCTCCTCCAAACCTTGGAAGCTCTGCTTCTTTCCTAGCTGATCTCCCAGCTAGAGAGGTTGTGTCCCAGTGTGAGTGTGCCTTTCTTCCTGTGCTACTCTTTCCCTGCAGGATCAGTTCTGCACTGAATTTTTCTTTTCTCTTTTTACTCCTTGCCATATTTTGTGAGAATCTTCCTGTATTTCAAAATAAGAGACACTCTACCAGAGTTCAGGAGGTTTCTGTGCAATTCAATGTTTTTGTAGATGTAATTCTTTGCGTATTTGTGGGAGAGGTCAAGCTGTGAGTCTGTCTACTCTGCCATTTTGGCTCCTTCAAATTTTAAAATAGGGCTAGGTCTTTCTTAATTACTCTTAACAAGCTGTTGTAGTTTTCAGCGTACATGTCTTGTAATTTTTCCTTGCCTCTATTGGATGCTGATTCAGAACATACACAACCTTCTGGAGAAACCTGTCCCACCCTGCCATTTACTGCCAAATAGCTGGCCTGTGTCTGAGTCACCAAAAGGTTTTGTTCTTTATCTGATTCTTAATTCTTTAGAATTTATCATTTTACTCTCATAAATGCTGATTGTACTTGTAACAAATATTTTAAAATAAAAATAATAAACTTTATTCTATAGATGAAATATGAATGAATCTCAAGTAACATATGCTTTTAATACCTTAGAATTAGTAAAGCAACATAGATACATTATAAACGCTTGAAATGTTGCCTAAAGGAAAAGTGCAGAGATTTGCAAATCCCACTCCCAGAAGTGACCGTCATTAATGGTTTGGTGACCATCTCTCAGTCTCTATCTCTCTCATTCTCTCTGCCTCTGTCTCTCACACATCACAAGATTCATTTACATCTATGATGATTTGACACATATGTGGTCATAGAGATGGCATCTTGGATGTAGATGATGGATTAACAGGCATCCAAACTGAGGGCTTCCTTGACATCAGGTAAAGACCTAGCACTCATTTTTCCAGCTGCACAACAATCATTCCTCCATCTGAACCAGAACTGATGAATCCTACCCCCTCTCCATGAACATTAGTGTTGCTTCCATTTCCCTAGTAGTTTAAACAGGACTGTGATGAACATCCTTGAAAAGACATCTTTGAAAAATTGTGCAAGAATTTTAGTATGATCAACGGTAAGCATTAGCACTGCTCGAAAAGTGGTGCACTTGTGGATCTGTGATGCATCCTGCATACTGTTCTCCCAGAGAGGATAGTCTGCTCACTCTTCCCTCCAGGGGATCTACTGTGGCCTCTGTCTCCTCATGTTGTCACTAGAGCTGGTTGTCACCAGGCTAAAGGCCTGCCAGTGTGATATTGACCAATGCTGTCTCCGAAGTGTGAACATCTTGCATTCTCACTTGCGAGGTCGAGCATCTCTAATATACACTGGCCACCTGCATTGCCTCTTGTTGGAATTGCATGTGTTTGTTCTGTTTCTGTTTAGAACACAGTGTTTCAAGATATTTTTGGACCACAGGGATGTGAAACCTTTCTCTGACTTTAGGTTATGAAAAATGATATTTCCATGTTGTGGTTTGTCTTTCATGGATTTTGATTATTATTTTTTTTTATTTTGTTAGGTTATGTTTTGCCACAGGAAGAGCTAAGCATCTCCCTCCTGGCTCTGGTTTCACACAAAGAATAGCAGTGCCTATCTCGAGATTATGCACATAGTTACTAAAAATATTCATTTTGTACATCTCATCTTTAATCCACCTGTATTTCCCTTTGAAATAACCAAAATGCTACTTCAAGTGAAAAAAAAAACACCAATCCCTTGTTAAAATATGAGAGCAGACACAAACAGCCATCTTTTGTATGATTTCATTGATAGGGAACATCCAGTGTAGGGAAAGACACACAGAGAGAAAGAGGATTAGAGCTTGTCAGGGGTTGGGGGAGGGAGAAAAGAGAATGTGTGCTTTAGATACGGGGTTTTATTTTGAGGAAAGAAACAGTCTGAAACTAGACAGTGACGATGGTTACACAGCATTGTGAATGCACTTAATGCTCCTGAATTGCACAATTTAAAATGGAAAAAACATCTAAATTTTATTATGGTAAGCTTAAAACATAAAAATAGATGGTACTCTAAATGACATGAAAGAAAACAAGGAAATGACAGAAAAAAGAAACAAAAATGATGCCAGGAGAAGGGACGTAAAGTTCGGGTCTGGGAGTGGGTTGATTCTTAGAATTAGATGACAGTGTTGGTGGTTGCAGAGACACCTCAGCCTGTAGGGGTGATGATGCCTGAATTGGCTCTGGGCCTCATAGAAGTATGTGTGTCGGTGCAGGAGGAGCTACAAAATCAGGCTCAGGGTCTCCCTGCAGGACTGGTAATGTAACCTGGCTCTAGGTCACCTGTAGGGCTAGTCCTACAGTCTGCAGAGCTGGTGGGATGTGACACGGTCCTGTGTGTATTGCAGGTGCAGGCTCGGGTTCCCCAGCAGGGTTGTTAGAATGGGACACAGTCCTGGGTCTCCTGAAGGAGCCATCTCAGGATCTCATGCAAGACCAGGCTCAGGGCATCCTTGTAAGGCTTGTGGAATGAGACCCCATCATTTTTCTCCTGCAGCAGCAGATTCAGGGTGTCCCTGCAAGGTTTTGCAATTTCACCCTGCTCTATAACTCCTGCAGGAGCAGGCTTGGACTGTCCCTGCTGGGTTATTGGAATATGACCCATCTCTGATTCTCTTTCAGAAGCAGGCTCAGGGTCCCCCTACAGGGCTAGTCGATTTTGTTCCAGTCTTAGGTCCTTTGCAGGTGCAGTAATGGGGTCTCCCTTCAGGGCTGGTGAAATGTGACTCAGCTGTTGGTCTCTTGCAGAAACAGGAAGAGTTTCTCCCTGCAAGCCTTGTGGAATGAGACCCAGTGCTGGGTCTCCTACAGGAGCATGCTCGGGGTCTACATGCAGGGCTAGTGGAATTGGACCTGGCTAATGGTGTCCCTGCAGTGCTGCTGGAATTGTTGCAATTCTTGGGTGTCTTGAAGGTGTAGGCTCTAAGTCTCCCTGCATTGCTAGTGAAATGTGACCCAGTTGTGGTTCTCCTGAAGGGACAGACTCAGGGTTTCCCTGCAGGGCTGGTGGATGGGACATAGTCCTGGGTCTCCTGGAGGAGCAGGCTCATGTTGCAACATGACGAATCTCAGGTTCTCCTGCAGGAGTAGGCTTGGGACCTTCCTGAAGGGCTAGTGGAATTGGACATGGCTCATGGTCTCCCTGCAGTGCCATTGGAATTGGTCCAATTCTTGGGTCTTTTGAAGGTGTAGGTTGCAGGCTGATAAATTACCTGTAGGGCTGGTGGAATGTGACATGGCTCTTAGTCTAATGCTAGAGCTGATTCAGGGTCTTTCCACAGGGTTGGTAGAATTGGTCCCAGGCCTGGGTCTCCTGCATGTGCAGGCTCTGGTATCCCTGTAGTGCTTGTGGAATGTGACTGGGTTTCTGTTTCCTGCAGGGGCAGGCTCAGAGTCTCCTTGCAGTGTTGCTGGAATGGCACATGGTTCTGAGTTTCCTGCAACAGCAAGCTTATGTCCTTCCTGCATGGCTAGTTGAATATGACTCAGAACTTGGTCACTTGCAGGAGCAGGCTAGTTTTCTCACTGCTGGGATGGTGGAATCAGACCCTGTCCTGAGTCTTCTGCAGAAGCAGCTCCAGGTCTTCCTGCAGGGCTGTTGGAACATGACCCATCACTGGTTCTGCTTCAGGAGTAGGCACAGAGTCTCCTTGCAAGGATAGTGTAATTGGTCCCAGCTCAGGGATCACTACAGGGCTGATTAAATGTGTCCTGGCTCTGTGGTTCCTGCAAGTGTAGATTCTGTGTCTCCCTTCAGGGTTGGTTTAGTGGGACCCATTCCTGGGTCTCCTGTAGTAGTAGGCTCAGAGTCTCCCTGAGGGCTGGTGGAATGGGCCCCTTCTCTAGGTCACCTGCCAGAACAGATTTGGACTCTGCCTTCAGGCTGGTGGAATTGGGCCTGTTCTTGCATCTCTTGCAGGAGCAGGCCTTGGGTCTTCCTGGAAGAATACTGTAATATGACCCATCTCTGGTTCTCTTGCAGGAGAAGCTCATGGTCTCCCTAGAAGGTTAGCAGAATTTGTCCCATTCCTTGGTCCAAGGCTCAGGGTATCCCTGCAAGGTTGGTGGGATGGGACCTAGTCCTGTGTCTCCTGCAGTAGCAGGTTCTGTTCTCTTTGCAGGGCTGGTGGAATGTGACTCCACCCTGTGGTTCTTTTGCAGATGCAGGCTCAGGGACCCCACCAGAACTGATGGCTCTTAGTCTCCTATGGGAGCAGGTGAGGGATTCCCTGGAGAGCTGTTGGAATTGGTCCCAGTCCTGGGTCTCTTACAATTGCAGGCTCAGTGTCTCCCTGCAGGGTTTGTTGAATATGACTTGGCTGTGGGTATGCTGCAGGAGCAAGCTCAGTGTTTCCATGCAGGGTTGGTGGAATGGGATCTAGTTCTGGCTCTCCTGCAGGAGGAGGCTGGGGTTCTCCCTGGAGAGGCTGATGGAATTGGACTGGGATGTCTGTCTCCTGCAGGAGCAAGCCTATGGATTACCTGCAGAGCTGGTAGAATGTCACACAACTCTTGTTCTTCTGCAGGAGCTGGCTCATATTCTCTGTGAATGGCTTGGTCTCCCCCAGGAGCAGGTTTGTAGTCTCACTACAGGGCTGGTGTTATGTGACCCGCACTGTGTTTTCTGCAGATACAGTCTTAGTGTTTGACTGCAGGTTTGGTGGAATGGGACTAAGTTCTGGGTTTCCTGGAGTAGCAGGCTCACGGTCTCCCTTCTGGGGTATTGGAATGTGACCCAGTCATGTGTTTCCTGCCGAAGTGGCCTCAGGATATCCCTGCAGGGCTGTTGGAATTGTACCTCACTGTGTATCACCTGCAGGATCAGGTTTGTGCTCTCCCAGCAAGGCTGGCGTATTTGGACCTATTCCTGGGTCTCCTGCAGAAGCAGGCTTTCAGTCTTCCTGCAGGGCTTCTGGAATATGACATATCTCTAATTTTCCTGCAGGATCAGGCTTGTGGGTCACCCAGCAAGGCTAGTGGAATTGGACCCACTTCAAGGTCTTAGTGCATGATTGATGGAATGGGACCCAGTCCTGGGTCTCCTGCAGGAATTGGCTCAGAGTCTTCCTGCAGGACTGGTGAAATTGGACCAATTCCTGAGTCTCCTGCAGGAGGAGGCCCTGCATCTTCCTGGAGGGATGGTGGAAAATGACAGAGATCTGTTTCTCCTGCAGAAACAGGCTCAAGGTCTCCCTACAAGGCTAGTGTAATTGGACACATTCCTGGATCCATTGCAAGTGAAGGCATGATGGTCTTCCTATGCAGCTGGTGGAATGTGATTCGGCTCTCAGTCTCCCGCAGGAGTAGGCTTAGGGTCTCCTTGAAAGATTGGTGAAATGGGACACAGTGCTGTGTCTCCTGCAGTAGCAGGCTCAGGTTCTCCCTACAGTATTGGTAAAATTGGACCTGGATCTAATTCTCCTGCAGTAGCAGACTGAGGGTATACCTGCATGGCTGGTTTAGTGTGAAGGAACAGCAAGTCTTAATACATTGGCCCACTCCTGGGAAAAGGATAAACAGGGCTTGGTGCATGGTCTCTTGTATTGTCTGAAAAAGCCCCTTGAGATGTGTTGATTCTGATGACCTCTTCCAAGAACTTGAACACTTTTAGAATCTGCCCATTCATCTTGTTTAGACTGAAGGAATCTGCCTTTCATCAGTTCTTGGAATAGAGATCAACACAAAAGGAAAGAGGGAAGAAAAAAATACCAATCTATCTGTTGAGAAATCAGCTGAAGACATTAAAAAGTTCTCTTGCAATACACTTGTTTCTATTTTGGTGCAATTAGAATCATTTCCTTATTATCAATTTTTGCCATTTAAATTAGAATATATATTGTTGTAGGCCTACTGGGGTTCGTTATGCTTGGACGCTCTGTGCTTGTTGTGTTGAGATAGCCGGTTCTATATTTGGTTTAAGAAAATTTCAGTCTGATTTCTTCAAATACCTTTTCAAACCATTTGTCTTTATTCTTTTCCATGTGGGATCCCTATGAGTCATACACTGGTATGTTTTCTCTTATCCCAGATTTCATTTGCATTGCTTGCATTGGTTTTCACTAGCTTTTCTATGTCGTGTTCTGACTGAGTGATTGTGGTTATCCTGTTTTCTAAGTCATTTATTTGTTCCTGTGCATTATCTAGTCCGATTTGGACTGTCTTTAGCTTAGCTATTCTCACCATTGAGTTTTCTGATTATATTTGGCTCATCTAAAGTGTTTCTCTTTCCATTTATACTAGCCTGCATTTGTATTCATAGACTCAAGATTTCCTTCAATGTTTTTATGTCCTCCCTTTTCAAGTCATGTTCTATTAAATTTTGGGGGTCTAATACATTGGATGTTCTTTCAGGAGACTCCTGTTTTTTGAAAATTTGGAATAGTTCTTTTAACTTTATTATATCTCTCTATCGCTATGGGTTAAGGATTATCAGTTATCTATTATAGACTTGAACAGCTTTTGAAAGTGAAATCATTTCTGTGCACATTTAGTTTTAATGCTGTGAGGATTGTTTTTGGTATGTAATGATGCCATGCATTCCTTCTGTGTCTGTTGCCTGTTATATCTATGATTGCTACTGCGGTTTTTGTTGTGGTGAATATAACCTATTCTAGTAAAGTTAGCAGAGTGTCATTTTGGTTAAATGTTTATCATAGCTCTGACAGTGCTGGGACTACTAATTTTTGCTGGAATAGAGGTTTCCAAATGGTTTCTGGGCTGCAGGCTGGATATGTGGAGAGGGAATTGTTCCAATACACACTCATGAAAGTGCATTCGTCCTCACTGTTGCCACGGAAAAGTCAAAATTTTATAGTGGGTTCCCTCAGGTTCTCTGCAAACAAAAATAAAAGTGGAAACAAATCTAATGATGTCACGCATTAGAACCTGCTGAAACAATCCTGCAGTGCCACAATTGGGTCCTTAGTGTAGTACTGGGTCAGCACCACAACTATAGTTGCATTAGCATGTGGTAGGCAAGGTTGATGGAAAGGCTTCAAATTCTCCTATTTTTCATCAGATCTCTGCTCCAAGAACTTTTGTCAATAAGGCATGGGAACTCAAAGGCAAGCATGGAGCATTTCAAAAACCTCTGCTTTGGACAATAAGAAATTTCAATCCTGCCTATGATAGTTGCAGATCTTTTGGCTATAGAATCTTATTTCAACACTAAATTGCCCTGGATTCTAGAAACCAGATAAAGATGGCTCTGATTGAGACCATTTCTCCTTTATGGAGAAAATGAGCAATTATACTGTGGATGTGAAAAGACTGTGACAAAGTCCCTGGGTTACTAAGCTAATCCACAACACATATGCCAGCAGATTTAATATTAAGAGAGGACCCAGGCAGATCTGTTCTCTAGATAGTACCAACCACAGCCCAAAACAATCTCCAAACCCCTGGGAATAAATTTGTGACATCAGCCACACCCCTAACACACAGATTCCACAGGCACTCCTAACTCAAAATTGGCAGATGGAGTATTGGTCTGGGAATCAATTGCAGAGAAATTTTGTGATTATTGCTTTCAGTTATGTCAATCAAACGTCCACTATGCACTCTTTTAACCCTCTGCGCATCGTCTTCCATCTTAAATGACCTGTCCACTTTAGAGTGTGCATCCCAGTAAAACACAGTTTCCCCTTTACTGCTCCTTCACCAAAGGTCAGGACCTGTACTGATTTCCATTCTCTACTTTGCCTTCTACTCTTTCCAGGTTATGTGAGAATTCTTTCTGACTTTTGAAGTAAGAGATGTTTGGCCATTATTCAGCAGGGATCCTGAGCCAAGGGCCGGGAGAGTGGATGTTTATCTTGCTGTATATATGGGAGAGAGTGAGCGAAGTTTGCACTGGTACTCTGCCAGTTTGGCATAGATAAATTAACGCAATTTAGACATAACTCACAGACACTTGATCCTTGTTTAGATATTTTTCTCTATATCAATTGTGGAAGGATGTTTTCGAAGATTCCAAGTCTGACAATGTGTACATACCTCCATTGCAGACTTTCAAATAGTTAACAGAATTGAATTACATACTATGGGAAGTGTATCAAAATAAAGATAATTTTAGAAATATACTAAATCTAACTACAAGACAGAGTTGCCATATTTAGGTATCAGCTTGAAATACCCAAATAAGAAAAATACACAGAAAATATAAATTAGCAGCCAAAAGTCATGAAGGAGGCAGGTCAACACTTTTCTCTTGGTGCTTCCAACACTAAGAAAAAAAATGAAATAATTCTTAGAATCATTAACAACCACAACCATGGGTTTCCATTGTTCATGTGGTGCCCTTTCCTAATAATGGCACATACTGGTCAATGTTGGCGATTCAAGGGGCAACATTACTATTTAGGAAAGCACAAAGAAATCCAAACAATGTATTTTTATATAGGCTTGGTTTCAATAGCACTTAGAGACATTATAGATACGAGAACACTGCAAAAGTTTTGCTAGGCTATTGAGAATCATGTGCTCTTCTATGAAAGATGAGAATGTTTAATCATCCAATTATGTTGAGAAACACAATTAAACCTGACAAATATGGCAACCACATATTTGCACCAGGTACATGCCTGAAGGGAAAAATGGTCCACAAAAAATGTGTCACTACATATCTATGCCAACAATTACACTTCATTTCAATAACAGAATTATAATAGTTACAAATACTGTTTTGAAAAACTGAGGATAAATAAATATTCAAATTCAGGCAAAGAATCCACTCACTTACAAAACACCGTTCACACCAAAGTAGATATAACCCCAGCATGATCTGAACCTGGGGGAAGGTCATCATTTCACAGTGTGAGCTAAGAATTCAAACCAACCTATTTTGGTCCAGAGTAGTTGACCATGGAGGAGTTCACTGTTGTGCACAGAATGTGAAGGTGGAGGAACTCTGAATCTAGGAGGGTCTTCCTGTGCTCCTACTGGCTTCAATGCAGTTCAAGGGCTGATTCTCTGAAATGGATAACTGAGTGAAGGGGAGGGAAAAGAAAGTGCTTGAGAGCAAGGAACAACCCTGGGAAAAGGCTTAGCAGGGCTTGGTGCTTGGTCGTCTGAGTGGTTTGTAAATGCCCCGTGGAACGTTTGGAATTTCAAGACATCTTCGAAGAACATGAGAGCTTCTATCATTTCTATCTTCTCTTATGTTTTGGATGGAAGAAATCTTGGACACGTACTTGGAGCAGAGAATTAAGTACCTTCCTCAAGTGCACGTTCACATTCCACATGTTAATGACAGTATCAACGAGGCTCAATATGTCCATGAATGTCTTCCAAGCTTGGTATTCTCTACAGCTGTTTCCATGCCAGTATTATTCATTGTAGCAAAACAAATCTCATCAATGAGATCGCATCTCTCCTCAATCCGTGCAGATATCTTTTCTGCCAGATTCACTTCGTGTCTCCTATAAAGTCAAATTCTAAAGGATTGGGCAATTCTGAAAGGACCTCGGAGAATCACCAGTGAGCTGATGACAGGCATTTCTTCCACTGTCTGCTCTTAAAGTTTCTGAAACTGACCCGTGAACACAGGCCATAGGGCAGCAACAGTATCTCGAACTTACACAGCTTCCCGGACCAAAGACTTAAGCCAAGCTCCACAGAGGGAGGTAGACCCTCCATCACACTGATCCACCCACAGAACTCTGCCCGGTTACCTAGGATCCACCAGCCACAACAAGCCTCGCGGTACACAACAATATTCCACCTGGAATCCAACAGATAACTGCCATCCCCAATGGCTGCTGCATCTTGTCAGTGTTGGGGGAGGGGCTGCATCCGACGAGAGGTTCCTAATGTAAATGTGATTCTACCCACTAGCATCCCATGGGCCTTTCTTCTTCCCTCTTTCTTTGGTCCAGATCTGTATGCACAGTACCAACGGAGGGAAGTGTGTCCATTTTCAGTTAATGGTTTCACACGTCTTTAAACTTTCTAACAGTTCACAGCACACAGAGACCCAATAAAGGAAACTTATGTTCCTATAATATCCGTACACCCGGAACACATATCCGTCGGTTGATTTCTGCTGAAACACCCGCACTCTCAGGACATGGATCCATTTGTTTCATGGGGGCTGAAATTCCTAGAAATGAAACCAACCACAATGTGCACTTTACTGTCTGACTTTTTTGCCCTTAGTACACTATTGCAAAGCTAATTGTTTTTGTTATAGGCTTATGCCATTTCTTCTCTACGTAGGGAAGAATATGGCATTCATTCATCCTGTTGGAAGACTTGCAAGTCTATATCACGGACTAGGACTCTATATTCTTCCAAATCGGCATTTGGGTTAGGTCACGATATGCTCTTAAGAATCAATATTTACGAATATGAATGCACGCCTCTGATTTCCAAATACAAGTGTGTTGAGTACATGCAAGCCGCTATACTGGGTCGATGGGTGCTGAATGATCCTTGACATCACCTTGAGTATTTTCTTTTGAATAATCATGGTTCCTTTGCTATATGTCATCCAACCATACACAGTTGGTGCTTGTTTGTTTGTTTGTTTGAATCTTTGTTGGTCTGCATACCGTTAGTTTTGCAAAAACATCAGGCTATGAATTTCTCGGTTCGCTTCAGAGAGTCATATAAGCTGATTCACTTAAGATAGTGCTTCCAATCACCAATGATTTCCTGCTTCCCTCTCCCAACTTTAGGGTTTTGATGTCCTCCTTACATTCTTCTTGTTTCTTCTTTGCTACTCATGCTCTTCTTGCATTTCCAATAAAGGTCTCTTCTTTCCACTTCACCTTGCTGATTTTTTATTCAGGGTAGATTTCTCAACCATTTTTGTAGGATAAGATTTGAACTGCTGAATTCTTTTAAGATTTGCCGGTCTGTGGAATTCTCTAGTTTTGCCGTTATTAGAAATGGCGGTCATGTGTCATAGGCTACCCTAGATGGCAGCATTTTCCCATTCAGGATGTGAATTATGTCCTGGCACTCCTCCCTGTCCTGCAATATTGCTGACGAGATATCAGCTGAAACCTCTCTGGAGGTTCCATTGTGACTATGTTGTTTCCTCCAGGTGCATTTTAAATCAATGGGATATTCGTGAATTTTGTTGATTTGAATCATACCGCTGCTGGTAGGTCTATAGGGATTCCACCTCCTTTGGACGCTGTGTACTTCCTGAATTTGCATAGATGACCCTTTCTTGGCTTTCAGCAAGTTTCAGTCTGATATTCCAACAGATAAGTTCTCAGACATTTTTTGTTTCTTTATCTCTTGCTTTTCCATCTGGGACTCTAATGAATTCTAGTCTTTCATGCCCTGTCTTAACCCAGGATTCAACACCAATGTTTTCATTGGTTTGCACTTGCTTTCCTATGTCTGCTTCTGACCGAGGGATTTCTGTTCCCCTGTCTTCACAGTCATTCACGTGTCCCTCTGTATTATCTAGTCTGCTAAGGACTGAATTTTAGCCCAGATATATTCACATCCATTGAGTTTTCTGACATACTTTGGCTCGTCTTCAGACATTATCTTCCCCCTTTTCTGGTATTATGCCTTTTGTGAGTCTGAGACTCTGTTGTTCTTCAGTGATTTCCTGACCTCCATTTTCAACACTTGGTCTGGATAGCGTTTTGCAGTCTAGTTGTTTGAAAGCTTATCTTTTGGGCCTTCAATATCTTTGGAACTGAAAATGGTACTTATTGTTTCTTTTACTGTACTTCTTCAACTCTACTGATCATGTAATATCAGGTATATAATGTAGTCTTCTAGGGCTTTGCTAAGTGAAAATTTTAGACACTTGTCTCTACGCAATTCCATGGGATTTCTGTGAGGACAATTTCTCCTAGACATTGATGCCATATTCTGTTCCTGTGTGTGTTGTCTGGTCTATCTCCAATTGCTGGTGTTGCCTTTGTTGTGATGAACCCCCCATACTATTTCGATTAGGATAACCTCATTTTGATTACGCTTATCTCACAAATCTGAAAGAGCACAGGACACTTCCTCTGGTGGAAATGGAGCTTCTAAAGGTTCTCAGCTCTGCATTCTACTCTATGTTATTTTGAAGTGTTTCCAGAAGAGCAGAGTGTGAGTGCGCTTGTGCTTTGTAGTGCCACGGGAATGTCCCACTGAAACCAGTTCTTCCAAGAGCTTCTCTGTCTACAGAAACACCAGTGGAAGCATATCTATGGATGTCACACATCAGGGCCTGCTGGAATGATCCCGCAGCCCGAACTTGGTGTCCTCGCTGCCGAACCGTGCCGGTGCCATCCAAAATGTAGCATCCGCTTTTGAGAGATAAACTGAAGGAAATCCTTCCTCTTCTCACGCTGTGGTCTTGGACCACACTTCCTTGTCCTCTCATCCTTGTGGCACGGGTGCACGAAGGCAACCACAGAGCTGTTGCACATCCTGTGCCTCAAACCAAACCATAATCACAGCCCAGGTTATGAATGTAGCAGATCCTAAGGCTTTTCATTCTGAATTCAAACCCAAGGCCCCCTGGATCCCTCAGACCCGATGCACAATATCTCTGATTCAGCCCCACACATGCTCTATTGGCAAAATGCCAAATTGGTCTCTGGTCCTGCAGATGCACTGGGTGTGGCCATGGGACATATCGATAATTTCAACTGCGCGCGCCAGGGTGGTTGCTTGCTCATTGGGGTCCCAGGTCGGTTTGCTCTCTTGATAGGACCCACCACATCCCACAACGCACTCCAGATCCCTGAGACTCAGCGTGTGCCATCATCCGTAGCCCTATCCCTCCCTGAACGCTGCCTCTGCTACCTCAAATTTGGCAGCTCGGAGCTTGGTCTCAGAATCAACTGTGGGGATATTTTGCACTGGATTCTTTGAGTTCTGTCAGCCAAGCATCTGCTGTGCACTCTTCTAACACTCAGCGCATCACCTTCAATCCCATGTCTCCTGTCCGCTTGAGAGTGTGCGTCCAAGTTAAAGAGAGTTTCACCTTTACTGCTCCATCAACAGGGCTCAGACCATGCACTGGTATCCATTCCCTGCTTTTCCTTCTCCTGCTTCCAGGTGTTCTGAGGCCTCATCCTGTCTTTGGAAGTAACAGACCTCTCTTCGGCAAGTGTCCTGTGCCAAGGGCTGGGTGAGTGGATGTTTCCATTGCTGTGTCCATGGGAGCGAGTGAGCGCAGGTTGCACTGCTTCTCTGTCAACTGGGCATCGATGAATCAACACTTTCCAGATACATTTCACAGAAATGTGATTTTTTTTTATCTCTTTGTTTCTATACAGCCGTGGTGGGAGGGATTGTCCGAAGACTCCAGTTTTGACATTGTGTTGATATCTCATTTGCAGTCTTTAAAAATTTAATAGAATTGATATAAATGTTTTGGGAGTTATACGAAAATGAAGTTAGTTTCTGAAACATACTAAATCGACCTAGAAGCCAGACTTGTCAATTTCGGTAACATTTTGTCAGCTCTAAGGAAAACATAGACAGATAGAATGCAAACTAGCAGTCCGAACTGTTAAAGGGGTCATGTCAACTCTTTACTGTTGAAGCCTCCGAAACCAACAGGAACCATGAAATAACTAATGGAAACATGAAATAACCCCCAAGCTTGGATTCACTTGTGCATGTGGTGCCCTTTACTCCCGATGACACCTACTGGTCAATGTTGGCATTTCAAGGTGTAACATCCCTCTCAAGGAAAATACAAGAGGAAACGAACTAAATATATACATTTAGCTTTGAATCCAAAGAACCTAGAGGCATTATAGCTATGAGAACCCTGCTGCAGCTATGCTAGGCTACTGAGAACCAGGTGTTCTTCTATCAGTGATGAGAACGCTTAATCATCCGATCATGTTGGCTAAAGCACTTGAATGCAACCAAGTCTGCACCCCCATGATAGATTGCCCGCGGGGGCTTGACTCAATTGAAAGACGGTCCACATAAGCTGTGTCTTTCATGTCATTGGCGACTTTTACAGTTCCGTTCACTATCTGACTTCTAATATTTACCTAGACTGTCTTGAAAAACGGAGGCCTAATACAGATTCAAGTTCAGTCAAAGATTCCCCTCACTTACCACACTCCCTTCACCCCAGAGAAGACATCAACCCAGCATTTGCTGAATCTAGCGGAAGGCCATCGTTTCTTTGTGGGAGCTAAGTATTCAATTCCTATCTATTTCATACGAGAGTATTTGACCTTTATGGGGTTCCCTGTTGTTCACAGAGGATGAAGCTAGAGGAACTCTGATTCTAGGAGGGGCTTGCTCTTCTCTTACTGGCTTCATTGCAGCTCAGGTACTGATCCCTCCAAATGGATGCCTGAGTGGAGGGGAGGGAAGAGCAAGTGCTTAATAGCTAGGCCCAAACCTGGGAAAAGGCTTACCTGGGCTTAGTGCACTTTGATCTGAATGGCTTGGAATTGCCCCTTGGGTCGTGTGGATTATCTGACCTCTTTCAAGAACATGAGCGTTTTTATCATCTCTGCCATCTCTTCTCTTTAGACGTCAGGGATCTTGGACCCGTTCTTGGAGCAGAGAATTGAGGAACTTCCTCCAGTCCACGGTGGCCCTCCGTATGTTTCTGCTAGTATCAGCGAGGTTCAATATGTCTCATGAATGCCTTTCGAGCCTGCTATCCTCTACAGCTGTCTCCAGGCCAGTATTCTCTATTGTAGCAGAACATCTCTCATCAATGTGTTCGCATCTCACCTCAATCCGTGCAGCCATGTTTTCGGCCAGCTTCTCTACGTGTCTCCCATAAAGTCGACTTCAACAGGACTGGACAAGTCTGAAAGGACCTCGGAGCCTCTCCAGTAAGCTGAAGACAGGCAGATCTTCCACTGTCTGCCCTTTCAGGTTCTGGAAACTGACCCGTGAACTCAGGTCTTTGGGCAGCAGCAGTATCTCGAACTGACACAGCTTCCCGGACCAAAGACCTAAGCCAAGCTCCACAGAGGGCGGCAGCCCCTCCATCGCACTGATCCACCCACAGATCTCTGGCCGGTTACCTAGGATCCACCAGCCACAACAAGCCTCGCGGTACACACCAACATTCCACCTGGAATCCAACCGCTAACTGCCATCCCCAATGGCTGCTGCATCTTGTCAGCGTTGGGGGAGGGGCTGCATCCGACGAGAGGTTCCTAAGGTAAATGTGATTCTACCCACTAGCGTCCCATGGGCCTTTGTTCTTCCCTCTTTCCTTTTGTTCAGATCTGTATGCACTGTAGCAACGGAGGGAAGTGTGTCCATTTTCAGTTGAATGTTTCACACGTCTTTAAACTTTCTAACAGTTCACAGTACACAGAGACCCACTAAGGGAAACTATTGTTCCTGTAATATGGGCACACCCGCAATACATAGCCGTCGGTTGATTTCTGCTGAAACACCCGCATTCTCGGGACATCTATCCATTTGTTTCAAGGGGGCTGAAATTCCTAGGAATGATACAATCCCCAATGTGCACTTTACTGCCTGACTCTTTTGATCTTAGTACACTTTTGCGGAGCTACTTTTCCTTGTTATAGGCTTGTGCCATTTCTTCTCGACGTAGTGTAGAATATGGCATTCATTCATCCTGTTGGAAGACTTGCAAGTCTATATCACGGACTAGGAATCCATTGGATTCCAAATCGGCATTTGGGTTAGGTCACGATATGCTCATATGAATCAATATTTACGAATATAAATGCACGCCTCTGATTTCCGAATACAGGTGTGCTGAGTACATTCAAGCCGCGATACTGGGTCGATGCGTACTGAATGATCCTTGACATCACCTTGAGTAATTTCTTTTGAATATTCATGTTACCCTACCCTTTTTGTGTTGTTTGTTTGTTTGATTCTTTCTTGGTCTGCTTCTCGTTTGCTTTGCAAACACGTCAGGCCATGCATCTCTCCGTTTGCTTCCAACAGAGAGTCATATAAGCTGACTCCCTTAAGATAGTGCTTCCAATCCCCTATGATTTCCTGCTTCCCTCTCCCATCTTTAGGGTTTTGATGTCCTCCTTGCCTTCTTCTTGTTTCTTCTTTTCCACTCATGCTCTTCTTGCATTTCCAATAAGGGTTTTCTTCTTTCCATTTCATCTTGCTGCTTATCCCTTCAGGGGAGAATTCTCAACCTTTCTTTTAGGATAAGTTTCGAACTGCTGAATTCTTTTAAGATTTGCAGGTCTGTGGCATTCTCTAGCTCTGCTGTTATTAGAAATGGTGGTCATGTGGCCTAGGCTACCCTAGATGGCAGCATTTTGCCACTCAAGCTATGGTCTATGTCCTGGCACTCCTCCCTGTCCTGCAATATTGCTGCTGAGATAGCAGCTGAAACCCCTCTGGAGGTTCTCTTGTGACTATGTTGCTTTCCTCCAGGCGCATTTTAAATCACTGGGATGCTCATGAACTTTGTTGATTTGGATCATACAGCTGCTGCTAAGTCTATTGGGATTCCACCTCTTTTGGACTCTTTGTACTTTCTGAATTCGCCTAGATGATTCTATCTTGGCTTTCAGCAAGTTTCAGTCTGATTTTTCTACACATAACTTTTCAAACATTGTTTGTTTCTTTATCTCTTGCTTTTCCATCTGGGACTCTTTCGAATTTTAGTCTTTCATGCCTTGTCTTCAACCAGGATTCAACAGCAATGTTTTCATTGGTTTGCACTTGCTTTCCTATGTGTGCTTCTGACCGAGGGATTTCTGTTCCCCTGTCTTCAAAGTCATTCACGGTTCCCTCTGCAATATTTCGTCTGCTTAGGACAGAATGTTAGCCCTGATATTTTCTCATCCACTGAGTTTTCTGAGATTATTTGGCTCGTCTTTAGGCTTTCTCTTCCCCTTTTCTGGTATTCTGCCTTTTGTGATTCTGAGACACTGTTGTTCTTCAGTGTTTCCCTCACCTCCATTTTCAATACTTGCTCTGGAGAGCGTTTTGCAGTCTAGTTGTCTGAAAGCTTATCTTTAGGGCCTTCAATCTCTTTGGAACTGAAAATGGTACTTCCTTTTCCTTTTACTGTATTTCTTCATCTCTACTGGTCAGGTAATTTCAGGTATCTAATGTAGACTTCTAGGGCTTGGTTAAGTGAAAACTTTAGACTCTTGGCTCTACACAATTGCATGGGATTTCTGTGAGGACAAATTTTCTTAGACATTGATGCCATGTCCTGTTCCTGTGTGTGTTGTCTGGTCTATCTCCAATTGCTGGTGTTGCCTTTGTTGTGATGAACCCCCCATACTATTTCGATTAGGATAACCTCATTTTGATTACGCTTATCTCACAAATCTGAAAGAGCACAGGACACTTCCTCTGGTGGAAATGGAGCTTCTAAAGGTTCTCAGCTCTGCATTCTACTCTATGTTATTTTGAAGTGTTTCCAGAAGAGCAGAGTGTGAGTGCGCTTGTGCTTTGTAGTGCCACGGGAATGTCCCACTGAAACCAGTCCTTCCAAGAGCTTCTCTGTCTACAGAAACACCAGTGGAAGCATATCTATGGATGTCACACATCAGGGCCTGCTGGAATGATCCCGCAGCCCGAACTTGGTGTCCTCGCTGCCGAACCGTGCCGGTGCCATCCAAAATGTAGCATCCGCTTTTGAGAGATAAACTGAAGGAAATCCTTCCTCTTCTCATGCTGTGGTCTTGGACCACACTTCCTTGTCCTCTCATCCTTGTGGCACGGGTGCACGAAGTCAACCACAGAGGTGTTGCACATCCTGTGCCTCAAACCAAACCATAATCACAGCCCAGGTTATGAATGTAGCAGATCCTAAGGCTTTTCATTCTGAATTCAAACCCAAGGCCCCCTGGATCCCTCAGACCCGATGCACAATATCTCTGATTCAGCCCCACACATGCTCTATTGGCAAAATGCCAAATTGGTCTCTGGTCCTTCAGATGCACTGGGTGTGGCCATGGGACATATCGATAATTTCAACTGCGCGCGCCAGGGTGGTTGCTTGCTCATTGGGGTCCCAGGTCGGATTGCTCTCTTGATAGGACACACCACATTCCACAACACACTCCAGATCCCTGAGACTCAGCGTGTGCCATCATCCGTAGCCCTATCCCTCCCTGAACGCTGCCTCTGCTACCTCAAATTTGGCAGCTCGGATCTTGGTCTCAGAATCAACTGTGGGGATATTTTGCACTGGATTCTTTGAGTTCTGTCAGCCAAGCATCTGCTGTGCACTCTTCTAACACTCAGCGCATCACCTTCAATCCCATGTCTCCTGTCCGCTTGAGAGTGTGCGTCCAAGTTAAGGAGAGTTTCACCTTTACTGCTCCATCAACAGGGCTCAGACCATGCACTGGTATCCATTCCCTGCTTTTCCTTCTCCTGCTTCCAGGTGTTCTGAGGCCTCATCCTGTCTTTGGAAGTAACAGACCTCTCTTCGGCAACTGTCCTGTGCCAAGGGCTGGGTGAGTGGATGTTTCCATTGCTGTGTTCATGGGAGCGAGTGAGCGCAGGTTGCACTGCTTCTCTGTCAACTGGGCATCGATGAATCAACACTTTCCAGATACATTTCACAGAAATGTGATTATTTTTTATCTCTTTGTTTCTATACAGCCGTGGTGGGAGGGATTGTCCGAAGACACCAGTTTTGACATTGGGTTGATATCTCATTTCCAGTCTTTAAAAATTTAATAGAATTCATATAAATGTTTTGGGAGTTATACGAAAATGAAGTTAGTTTCTGAAACATACTAAATCGACCTAGAAGCCAGACTTGTCAATTTCGGTAACATTTTGTCAGCTCTAAGGAAAACATAGACAGATAGAATGCAAACCAGCAGTCCGAACTGTTAAAGGGGTCATGTCAGCTCTTTACTGTTGAAGCCTCCGAAACCAACAGTAACCATGAAATAACTAATGGAAACATGAAATAACCCCCAAGCTTGGATTCACTTGTGCATGTGGTGCCCTTTACTCCCGATGACACCTACTGGTCAATGTTGGCATTTCAAGGTGTAACATCCCTCTCAAGGAAAATACAAGAGAAAACGAACTAAACATATACATTGAGCTTTGAATCCAAAGAACCTAGAGGCATTATAGCTATGAGAACCCTGCTGCAGCTATGCTAGGCTACTGAGAACCAGGTGTTCTTCTATCAGTGATGAGAACGCTTAATCAACCGATCATGTTGGCTAAAGCACTTGAATGCAACCAAGTCTGCACCCCCATGATAGATTGCCCGCGGGGGCTTGACTCAATTGAAAGACGGTCCACATAAGCTGTGTCTTTCATGTCATTGGCGACTTTTACAGTTCCGTTCACTATCTGACTTCTAATATTTACCTAGACTGTCTTGAAAAACGGAGGCCTAATACAGATTCAAGTTCAGTCAAAGATTCCCCTCACTTACCACACTCCCTTCACCCCAGAGAAGACATCAACCCAGCATTTGCTGAATCTAGCGGAAGGCCATGGTTTCTTTGTGGGAGCTAAGTATTCAATTCCTATCTATTTCATACGAGAGTATTTGACCTTTATGGGGTTCCCTGTTGTTCACAGAGGATGAAGCTAGAGGAACTCTGATTCTAGGAGGGGCTTGCTCTTCTCTTACTGGCTTCATTGCAGCTCAGGTACTGATCCCTCCAAATGGATGCCTGAGTGGAGCGGAGGGAAGGGCAAGTGCTTGATAGCGAGGCCCAAACCTGGGAAAAGGCTTACCTGGGCTTGGTGCACTTTGATCTGAATGGCTTGGAATTGCCCCTTGGGTCGTGTGGATTATCTGACCTCTTTCAAGAACATGAGCGTTTTTATCATCTCTGCCATCTCTTCTCTTTAGACGTCAGGGATCTTGGACCCGTTCTTGGAGCAGAAAATTGAGGAACTTCCTCCAGTCCACGGTGGCCCTCCGTATGTTTCTGCTAGTATCAGCGAGGTTCAATATGTCTCATGAATGCCTTTCGAGCCTGCTATCCTCTACAGCTGTCTCCAGGCCAGTATTCTCTATTGTAGCAGAACATCTCTCATCAATGTGTTCGCATCTCTCCTCAATCCGTGCAGCCATGTTTTCGGCCAGCTTCTCTTCGTGTCTCCCATAAAGTCGACTTCAACAGGACTGGGCAAGTCTGAAAGGACCTCGGAGCCTCTCCAGTAAGCTGAAGACAGGCAGATCTTCCACTGTCTGCCCTTTCAGGTTCTGGAAACTGACCCGTGAACTCAGGTCTTTGGGCAGCAGCAGTATCTCGAACTGACACAGCTTCCCGGACCAAAGACCTAAGCCAAGCTCCACAGAGGGCGGCAGCCCCTCCATCGCACTGATCCACCCACAGATCTCTGGCCGGTTACCTAGGATCCACCAGCCACAACAAGCCTCGCGGTACACACCAACATTCCACCTGGAATCCAACCGCTAACTGCCATCCCCAATGGCTGCTGCATCTTGTCAGTGTTGGGGGAGGGGCTGCATCCGACGAGAGGTTCCTAAGGTAAATGTGATTCTACCCACTAGCGTCCCATGGGCCTTTGTTCTTCCCTCTTTCCTTTTGTTCAGATCTGTATGCACTGTAGCAACGGAGGGAAGTGTGTCCATTTTCAGTTGAATGTTTCACACGTCTTTAAACTTTCTAACAGTTCACAGTACACAGAGACCCACTAAGGGAAACTATTGTTCCTGTAATATGGGCACACCCGCAATACATAGCCGTCGGTTGATTTCTGCTGAAACACCCGCATTCACGGGACATCTATCCATTTGTTTCAAGGGGGCTGCAAATCCTAGGAATGATACAATCCCCAAAGTGCACTTTACTGCCTGTCTCTTTTGATCTTAGTACACTTTTGCGGAGCTACTTTTACTTGTTATAGGCTTGTGCCATTTCTTCTCGACGTAGTGTAGAATAAGGCATTCATTCATCCTGTTGGAAGACTTGCAAGTCTATATCACGGGCTAGGAATCCATTGGATTCCAAATCGGCATTTGGGTTAGGTCACGATATGCTCATATGAATCAATATTTACGAATATAAATGCACGCCTCTGATTTCCGAATACAGGTGTGCTGAGTACATTCAAGCCGCGATACTGGGTCGATGCGTACTGAATGATCCTTGACATCACCTTGAGTAATTTCTTTTGAATATTCATGTTACCCTACCCTTTTTGTGTTGTTTGTTTGTTTGATTCTTTCTTGGTCTGCTTCTCGTTTGCTTTGCAAACACGTCAGGCCATGCATCTCTCCGTTTGCTTCCAACAGAGAGTCATATAAGCTGACTCCCTTAAGATAGTGCTTCCAATCCCCTATGATTTCCTGCTTCCCTCTCCCATCTTTAGGCTTTTGATGTCCTCCTTGCCTTCTTCTTGTTTCTTCTTTTCCACTCATGCTCTTCTTGCATTTCCAATAAGGGTTTTCTTCTTTCCATTTCATCTTGCTGCTTATCCCTTCAGGGGAGAATTCTCAACCTTTCTTTTAGGATAAGTTTCGAACTGCTGAATTCTTTTAAGATTTGCAGGTCTGTGGCATTCTCTAGCTCTGCTGTTATTAGAAATGGTGGTCATGTGGCCTAGGCTACCCTAGATGGCAGCATTTTGCCATTCAAGCTATGGTCTATGTCCTGGCACTCCTCCCTGTCCTGCAATATTGCTGCTGAGATAGCAGCTGAAACCCCTCTGGAGGTTCTCTTGTGACTATGTTGCTTTCCTCCAGGCGCATTTTAAATCACTGGGATGCTCATGAACTTTGTTGATTTGGATCATACAGCTGCTGCTAAGTCTATTGGGATTCCACCTCTTTTGGACGCTGTGTACTTCCTGAATTCGCCTAGATGATTCTATCTTGGCTTTCAGCAAGTTTCAGTCTGATTTTTCTACACATAACTTTTCAAACATTGTTTGTTTCTTTATCTCTTGCTTTTCCATCTGGGACTCTTTCGAATTTTAGTCTTTCATGCCTTGTCTTCAACCAGGATTCAACAGCAATGTTTTCATTGGTTTGCACTTGCTTTCCTATGTGTGCTTCTGACCGAGGGATTTGTGTTCCCCTGTCTTCAAAGTCATTCACGCGTCCCTCTGCAATATCTCGTCTGTTTAGGACGGAATGTTAGCCCTGATATTTTCTCATCCACTGAGTTTTCTGAGATTATTTGGCTCGTCTTTAGGCTTTCTCTTCCCCTTTTCTGGTATTCTGCCTTTTGTGATTCTGAGACACTGTTGTTCTTCAGTGTTTCCCTCACCTCCATTTTCAATACTTGCTCTGGAGAGCGTTTTGCAGTCTAGTTGTCTGAAAGCTTATCTTTAGGGCCTTCAATCTCTTTGGAACTGAAAATGGTACTTCCTTTTCCTTTTACTGTATTTCTTCATCTCTACTGGTCAGGTAATTTCAGGTATCTAATGTAGACTTCTAGGGCTTGGTTAAGTGAAAACTTTAGACTCTTGGCTCTACACAATTGCATGGGATTTCTGTGAGGACAAATTTTCTTAGACATTGATGCCATGTCCTGTTCCTGTGTGTGATGTCTGGTATATCTCCAATTGCTGTTGTTGCCTTTGTTGTGATGAACCCCCCATCCTATTTCGATTAGGATAACCTCATTTTGATTATGCTTATCTCACAAATCTGAAAGAGCACAGGACACTTCCTCTGGTGGAAATGGAGCTTCTAAAGCTTCTCAGCTCTGCATTCTACTCTCTGTTATTTTGGAGTGTTTCCAGAAGAGCAGAGTGTGAGTGCGCTTGTGCTTTGTAGTGCCACGGGAATGTCCCACTGAAACCAGTTCTTCCAAGAGCTTCTCTGTCTACAGAAACACCAGTGGAAGCATATCTATGGATGTCACACATCAGGGCCTGCTGGAATGATCCCGCAGCCCGAACTTGGTGTCCTCGCTGCCGAACCGTGCCGGTGCCATCCAAAATGTAGCATCCGCTTTTGAGAGATAAACTGAAGGAAATCCTTCCTCTTCTCACGCTGTGGTCTTGGACCACACTTCCTTGTCATCTCATCCATGTGGCACGGGTGCCCGAAGGCAACCACAGAGCTGTTGCACATCCTGTGCCTCAAACCAAACCATAATCACAGCCCAGGTTATGAATGTAGCAGATCCTAAGGCTTTTCATTCTGAATTCAAACCCAAGGCCCCCTGGATCCCTCAGACCCGATGCACAATATCTCTGATTCAGCCCCACACATGCTCTATTGGCAAAATGCCAAATTGGTCTCTGGTCCTGCAGATGCACTGGGTGTGGCCATGGGACATATCGATAATTTCAACTGCGCGCGCCAGGGTGGTTGCTTGCTCATTGGGGTCCCAGGTCGGTTTGCTCTCTTGATAGGACCCACCACATCCCACAACGCACTCCAGATCCCTGAGACTCAGCGTGTGCCATCATCCGTAGCCCTATCCCTCCCTGAACGCTGCCTCTGCTACCTCAAATTTGGCAGCTCGGATCTTGGTCTCAGAATCAACTGTGGGGATATTTTGCACTGGATTCTTTGAGTTCTGTCAGCCAAGCATCTGCTGTGCACTCTTCTAACACTCAGCGCATCACCTTCAATCCCATGTCTCCTGTCCGCTTGAGAGTGTGCGTCCAAGTTAAAGAGAGTTTCACCTTTACTGCTCCATCAACAGGGCTCAGACCATGCACTGGTATCCATTCCCTGCTTTTCCTTCTCCTGCTTCCAGGTGTTCTGAGGCCTCATCCTGTCTTTGGAAGTAACAGACCTCTCTTCGGCAAGTGTCCTGTGCCAAGGGCTGGGTGAGTGGATGTTTCCATTGCTGTGTTCATGGGAGCGAGTGAGCGCAGGTTGCACTGCTTCTCTGTCAACTGGGCATCGATGAATCAACACTTTCCTGATACATTTCACAGAAATGTGATTTTTTTTTTATCTCTTTGTTTCTATACAGCCGTGGTGGGAGGGATTGTCCGAAGACACCAGTTTTGACATTGTGTTGATATCTCATTTGCAGTCTTTAAAAATTTAATAGAATTGATATAAATGTTTTGGGAGTTATACGAAAATGAAGTTAGTTTCTGAAACATACTAAATCGACCTAGAAGCCAGACTTGTCAATTTCGGTAACATTTTGTCAGCTCTAAGGAAAACATAGACAGATAGAATGCAAACTAGCAGTCCGAACTTTTAAAGGGGTCATGTCAACTCTTTACTGTTGAAGCCTCCGAAACCAACAGGAACCATGAAATAACTAATGGAAACATGAAATAACCCCCAAGCTTGGATTCACTTGTGCATGTGGTGCCCTTTACTCCCGATGACACCTACTGGTCAATGTTGGCATTTCAAGGTGTAACATCCCTCTCAAGGAAAATACAAGAGAAAACGAACTAAATATATACATTTATCTTTGAATCCAAAGAACCTAGAGGCATTATAGCTATGAGAACCCTGCTGCAGCTATGCTAGGCTACTGAGAACCAGGTGTTCTTCTATCAGTGATGAGAACGCTTAATCATCCGATCATGTTGGCTAAAGCACTTGAATGCAACCAAGTCTGCACCCCCATGATAGATTGCCCCCGGGGGCTTGACTCAATTGAAAGACGGTCCACATAAGCTGTGTCTTTCATATCATTGGCGACTTTTACAGTTCCGTTCACTATCTGACTTCTAATATTTACCTAGACTGTCTTGAAAAACGGAGGCCTAATACAGATTCAAGTTCAGTCAAAGATTCCCCTCACTTACCACACTCCCTTCACCCCAGAGAAGACATCAACCCAGCATTTGCTGAATCTAGCGGAAGGCCATCGTTTCTTTGTGGGAGCTAAGTATTCAATTCCTATCTATATCATACGAGAGTATTTGACCTTTATGGGGTTCCCTGTTGTTCACAGAGGATGAAGCTAGAGGAACTCTGATTCTAGGAGGGGCTTGCTCTTCTCTTACTGGCTTCATTGCAGCTCAGGTACTGATCCCTCCAAATGGATGCCTGAGTGGAGCGGAGGGAAGAGCAAGTGCTTGATAGCGAGGCCCAAACCTGGGAAAAGGCTTACCAGGGCTTGGTGCACTTTGATCTGAATGGCTTGGAATTGCCCCTTGAGTTGTGTGGATTATCTGACCTCTTTCAAGAACATGAGCGTTTTTATCATCTCTGCCATCTCTTCTCTTTAGACGTCAGGGATCTTGGACCCGTTCTTGGAGCAGAGAATTGAGGAACTTCCTCCAGTCCACGGTGGCCCTCCGTATGTTTCTGCTAGTATCAGCGAGGTTCAATATGTCTCATGAATGCCTTTCGAGCCTGCTATCCTCTACAGCTGTCTCCAGGCCAGTATTCTCTATTGTAGCAGAACATCTCTCATCAATGTGTTCGCATCTCTCCTCAATCCGTGCAGCCATGTTTTCGGCCAGCTTCTCTTCGTGTCTCCCATAAAGTCGACTTCAACAGGACTGGGCAAGTCTGAAAGGACCTCGGAGCCTCTCCAGTAAGCTGAAGACAGGCAGATCTTCCACTGTCTGCCCTTTCAGGTTCTGGAAACTGACCCGTGATCTCAGGTCTTTGGGCAGCAGCAGTATCTCGAACTGACACAGCTTCCCGGACCAAAGACCTAAGCCAAGCTCCACAGAGGGCGGCAGCCCCTCCATCGCACTGATCCACCCACAGAACTCTGGCCGGTTACCTAGGATCCACCAGCCACAACAAGCCTCGCGGTACACACCAACATTCCACCTGGAATCCAACCGCTAACTGCCATCCCCAATGGCTGCTGCATCTTGTCAGTGTTGGGGGAGGGGCTGCATCCGACGAGAGGTTCCTAAGGTAAATGTGATTCTACCCACTAGCGTCCCATGGGCCTTTGTTCTTCCCTCTTTCCTTTTGTTCAGATCTGTATGCACTGTAGCAACGGAGGGAAGTGTGTCCATTTTCAGTTGAATGTTTCACACGTCTTTAAACTTTCTAACAGTTCACAGTACACAGAGACCCACTAAGGGAAACTATTGTTCCTGTAATATGGGCACACCCGCAATTCATAGCCGTCGGTTGATTTCTGCTGAAACACCCGCATTCTCGGGACATCTATCCATTTGTTTCAAGGGGGCTGAAATTCCTAGGAATGATACAATCCCCAATGTGCACTTTGCTGCCTGTCTCTTTTGATCTTAGTACAATTTTGCGGAGCTACTTTTCCCTGTTATAGGCTTGTGCCATTTCTTCTCGACGTAGTGTAGAATATGGCATTCATTCATCCTGTTGGAAGACTTGCAATTTTATATCACGGACTAGGAATCCATTGGATTCCAAATCGGCATTTGGGTTAGGTCACGATATGCTCATATGAATCAATATTTACGAATATAAATGCACGCCTCTGATTTCCGAATACAGGTGTGCTGAGTACATTCAAGCCGCGATTCTGGGTCGATGCGTACTGAATGATCCTTGACATCACCTTGAGTAATTTCTTTTGAATATTCATGTTACCCTACCCTTTTTGTGTTGTTTGTTTGTTTGATTCTTTCTTGGTCTGCTTCTCGTTTGCTTTGCAAACACGTCAGGCCATGCATCTCTCCGTTTGCTTCCAACAGAGAGTCATATAAGCTGACTCCCTTAAGATAGTGCTTCCAATCCCCTATGATTTCCTGCTTCCCTCTCCAATCATTAGGGTTTTGATGTCCTCCTTGCCTTCTTCTTGTTTCTTCTTTTCCACTCATGCTCTTCTTGCATTTCCAATAAGGGTTTTCTTCTTTCCATTTCATCTTGCTGCTTATCCCTTCAGGGGAGAATTCTCAACCTTTCTTTTAGGATAAGTTTCGAACTGCTGAATTCTTTTAAGATTTGCAGGTCTGTGGCATTCTCTAGCTCTGCTGTTATTAGAAATGGTGGTCATGTGGCCTAGGCTACCCTAGATGGCAGCATTTTGCCACTCAAGCTATGGTCTATGTCCTGGCACTCCTCCCTGTCCTGCAATATTGCTGCTGAGATAGCAGCTGAAACCCCTCTGGAGGTTCTCTTGTGACTATGTTGCTTTCCTCCAGGCGCATTTTAAATCACTGGGATGCTCATGAACTTTGTTGATTTGGATCATACAGCTGCTGCTAAGTCTATTGGGATTCCACCTCTTTTGGACTCTTTGTACTTTCTGAATTCGCCTAGATGATTCTATCTTGGCTTTCAGCAAGTTTCAGTCTGATTTTTCTACACATAACTTTTCAAACATTGTTTGTTTCTTTATCTCTTGCTTTTCCATCTGGGACTCTTTCGAATTTTAGTCTTTCATGCCTTGTCTTCAACCAGGATTCAACAGCAATGTTTTCATTGGTTTGCACTTGCTTTCCTATGTGTGCTTCTGACCGAGGGATTTGTGTTCCCCTGTCTTCAAAGTCATTCACGCGTCCCTCTGCAATATCTCGTCTGTTTAGGACGGAATGTTAGCCCTGATATTTTCTCATCCACTGAGTTTTCTGAGATTATTTGGCTCGTCTTTAGGCTTTCTCTTCCCCTTTTCTGGTATTCTGCCTTTTGTGATTCTGAGACACTGTTGTTCTTCAGTGTTTCCCTCACCTCCATTTTCAATACTTGCTCTGGAGAGCGTTTTGCAGTCTAGTTGTCTGAAAGCTTATCTTTAGGGCCTTCAATCTCTTTGGAACTGAAAATGGTACTTCCTTTTCCTTTTACTGTATTTCTTCATCTCTACTGGTCAGGTAATTTCAGGTATCTAATGTAGACTTCTAGGGCTTGGTTAAGTGAAAACTTTAGACTCTTGGCTCTACACAATTGCATGGGATTTCTGTGAGGACAAATTTTCTTAGACATTGATGCCATGTCCTGTTCCTGTGTGTGTTGTCTGGTCTATCTCCAATTGCTGTTGTTGCCTTTGTTGTGATGAACCCCCCATCCTATTTCGATTAGGATAACCTCATTTTGATTATGCTTATCTCACAAATCTGAAAGAGCACAGGACACTTCCTCTGGTGGAAATGGAGCTTCTAAAGCTTCTCAGCTCTGCATTCTACTCTCTGTTATTTTGGAGTGTTTCCAGAAGAGCAGAGTGTGAGTGCGCTTGTGCTTTGTAGTGCCACGGGAATGTCCCACTGAAACCAGTTCTTCCAAGAGCTTCTCTGTCTACAGAAACACCAGTGGAAGCATATATATGGATGTCACACATCAGGGCCTGCTGGAATGATCCCGCAGCCCGAACTTGGTGTCCTCGCTGCCGAACCGTGCCGGTGCCATCCAAAATGTAGCATCCGCTTTTGAGAGATAAACTGAAGGAAATCCTTCCTCTTCTCACGCTGTGGTCTTGGACCACACTTCCTTGTCCTCTCACCCTTGTGGCACGGGTGCACGAAGGCAACCACAGAGCTGTTGCACATCCTGTGCCTCAAACCAAACCATAATCACAGCCCAGGTTATGAATGTAGCAGATCCTAAGGCTTTTCATTCTGAATTCAAACCCAAGGCCCCCTGGATCCCTCAGACCCGATGCACAATATCTCTGATTCAGCCCCACACATGCTCTATTGGCAAAATGCCAAATTGGTCTCTGGTCCTGCAGATGCACTGGGTGTGGCCATGGGACATATCGATAATTTCAACTGCGCGCGCCAGGGTGGTTGCTTGCTCATTGGGGTCCCAGGTCGGTTTGCTCTCTTGATAGGACCCACCACATCCCACAACGCACTCCAGATCCCTGAGACTCAGCGTGTGCCATCATCCGTAGCCCTATCCCTCCCTGAACGCTGCCTCTGCTACCTCAAATTTGGCAGCTCGGAGCTTGGTCTCAGAATCAACTGTGGGGATATTTTGCACTGGATTCTTTGAGTTCTGTCAGCCAAGCATCTGCTGTGCACTCTTCTAACACTCAGCGCATCACCTTCAATCCCATGTCTCCTGTCCGCTTGAGAGTGTGCGTCCAAGTTAAAGAGAGTTTCACCTTTACTGCTCCATCAACAGGGCTCAGACCATGCACTGGTATCCATTCCCTGCTTTTCCTTCTCCTGCTTCCAGGTGTTCTGAGGCCTCATCCTGTCTTTGGAAGTAACAGACCTCTCTTCGGCAAGTGTCCTGTGCCAAGGGCTGGGTGAGTGGATGTTTCCATTGCTGTGTTCATGGGAGCGAGTGAGCGCAGGTTGCACTGCTTCTCTGTCAACTGGGCATCGATGAATCAACACTTTCCTGATACATTTCACAGAAATGTGATTTTTTTTTTATCTCTTTGTTTCTATACAGCCGTGGTGGGAGGGATTGTCCGAAGACACCAGTTTTGACATTGTGTTGATATCTCATTTGCAGTCTTTAAAAATTTAATAGAATTGATATAAATGTTTTGGGAGTTATACGAAAATGAAGTTAGTTTCTGAAACATACTAAATCGACCTAGAAGCCAGACTTGTCAATTTCGGTAACATTTTGTCAGCTCTAAGGAAAACATAGACAGATAGAATGCAAACTAGCAGTCCGAACTTTTAAAGGGGTCATGTCAACTCTTTACTGTTGAAGCCTCCGAAACCAACAGGAACCATGAAATAACTAATGGAAACATGAAATAACCCCCAAGCTTGGATTCACTTGTGCATGTGGTGCCCTTTACTCCCGATGACACCTACTGGTCAATGTTGGCATTTCAAGGTGTAACATCCCTCTCAAGGAAAATACAAGAGAAAACGAACTAAATATATACATTTATCTTTGAATCCAAAGAACCTAGAGGCATTATAGCTATGAGAACCCTGCTGCAGCTATGCTAGGCTACTGAGAACCAGGTGTTCTTCTATCAGTGATGAGAACGCTTAATCATCCGATCATGTTGGCTAAAGCACTTGAATGCAACCAAGTCTGCACCCCCATGATAGATTGCCCCCGGGGGCTTGACTCAATTGAAAGACGGTCCACATAAGCTGTGTCTTTCATGTCATTGGCGACTTTTACAGTTCCGTTCACTATCTGACTTCTAATATTTACCTAGACTGTCTTGAAAAACGGAGGCCTAATACAGATTCAAGTTCAGTCAAAGATTCCCCTCACTTACCACACTCCCTTCACCCCAGAGAAGACATCAACCCAGCATTTGCTGAATCTAGCGGAAGGCCATCGTTTCTTTGTGGGAGCTAAGTATTCAATTCCTATCTATATCATACGAGAGTATTTGACCTTTATGGGGTTCCCTGTTGTTCACAGAGGATGAAGCTAGAGGAACTCTGATTCTAGGAGGGGCTTGCTCTTCTCTTACTGGCTTCATTGCAGCTCAGGTACTGATCCCTCCAAATGGATGCCTGAGTGGAGCGGAGGGAAGAGCAAGTGCTTGATAGCGAGGCCCAAACCTGGGAAAAGGCTTACCAGGGCTTGGTGCACTTTGATCTGAATGGCTTGGAATTGCCCCTTGAGTCGTGTGGATTATCTGACCTCTTTCAAGAACATGAGCGTTTTTATCATCTCTGCCATCTCTTCTCTTTAGACGTCAGGGATCTTGGACCCGTTCTTGGAGCAGAGAATTGAGGAACTTCCTCCAGTCCACGGTGGCCCTCCGTATGTTTCTGCTAGTATCAGCGAGGTTCAATATGTCTCATGAATGCCTTTCGAGCCTGCTATCCTCTACAGCTGTCTCCAGGCCAGTATTCTCTATTGTAGCAGAACATCTCTCATCAATGTGTTCGCATCTCTCCTCAATCCGTGCAGCCATGTTTTCGGCCAGCTTCTCTTCGTGTCTCCCATAAAGTCGACTTCAACAGGACTGGGCAAGTCTGAAAGGACCTCGGAGCCTCTCCAGTAAGCTGAAGACAGGCAGATCTTCCACTGTCTGCCCTTTCAGGTTCTGGAAACTGACCCGTGATCTCAGGTCTTTGGGCAGCAGCAGTATCTCGAACTGACACAGCTTCCCGGACCAAAGACCTAAGCCAAGCTCCACAGAGGGCGGCAGCCCCTCCATCGCACTGATCCACCCACAGAACTCTGGCCGGTTACCTAGGATCCACCAGCCACAACAAGCCTCGCGGTACACACCAACATTCCACCTGGAATCCAACCGCTAACTGCCATCCCCAATGGCTGCTGCATCTTGTCAGTGTTGGGGGAGGGGCTGCATCCGACGAGAGGTTCCTAAGGTAAATGTGATTCTACCCACTAGCGTCCCATGGGCCTTTGTTCTTCCCTCTTTCCTTTTGTTCAGATCTCTATGCACTGTAGCAACGGAGGGAACTGTGTCCATTTTCAGTTGAATGTTTCACACGTCTTTAAACTTTCTAACAGTTCACAGTACACAGAGACCCACTAAGGGAAACTATTGTTCCTGTAATATGGGCACACCCGCAATTCATAGCCGTCGGTTGATTTCTGCTGAAACACCCGCATTCTCGGGACATCTATCCATTTGTTTCAAGGGGGCTGAAATTCCTAGGAATGATACAATCCCCAATGTGCACTTTGCTGCCTGTCTCTTTTGATCTTAGTACACTTTTGCGGAGCTACTTTTCCCTGTTATAGGCTTGTGCCATTTCTTCTCGACGTAGTGTAGAATATGGCATTCATTCATCCTGTTGGAAGACTTGCAATTTTATATCACGGACTAGGAATCCATTGGATTCCAAATCGGCATTTGGGTTAGGTCACGATATGCTCATATGAATCAATATTTACGAATATAAATGCACGCCTCTGATTTCCGAATACAGGTGTGCTGAGTACATTCAAGCCGCGATACTGGGTCGATGCGTACTGAATGATCCTTGACATCACCTTGAGTAATTTCTTTTGAATATTCATGTTACCCTACCCTTTTTGTGTTGTTTGTTTGTTTGATTCTTTCTTGGTCTGCTTCTCGTTTGCTTTGCAAACACGTCAGGCCATGCATCTCTCCGTTTGCTTCCAACAGAGAGTCATATAAGCTGACTCCCTTAAGATAGTGCTTCCAATCCCCTATGATTTCCTGCTTCCCTCTCCAATCATTAGGGTTTTGATGTCCTCCTTGCCTTCTTCTTGTTTCTTCTTTTCCACTCATGCTCTTCTTGCATTTCCAATAAGGGTTTTCTTCTTTCCATTTCATCTTGCTGCTTATCCCTTCAGGGGAGAATTCTCAACCTTTCTTTTAGGATAAGTTTCGAACTGCTGAATTCTTTTAAGATTTGCAGGTCTGTGGCATTCTCTAGCTCTGCTGTTATTAGAAATGGTGGTCATGTGGCCTAGGCTACCCTAGATGGCAGCATTTTGCCACTCAAGCTATGGTCTATGTCCTGGCACTCCTCCCTGTCCTGCAATATTGCTGCTGAGATAGCAGCTGAAACCCCTCTGGAGGTTCTCTTGTGACTATGTTGCTTTCCTCCAGGCGCATTTTAAATCACTGGGATGCTCATGAACTTTGTTGATTTGGATCATACAGCTGCTGCTAAGTCTATTGGGATTCCACCTCTTTTGGACTCTTTGTACTTTCTGAATTCGCCTAGATGATTCTATCTTGGCTTTCAGCAAGTTTCAGTCTGATTTTTCTACACATAACTTTTCAAACATTGTTTGTTTCTTTATCTCTTGCTTTTCCATCTGGGACTCTTTCGAATTTTAGTCTTTCATGCCTTGTCTTCAACCAGGATTCAACAGCAATGTTTTCATTGGTTTGCACTTGCTTTCCTATGTGTGCTTCTGACCGAGGGATTTGTGTTCCCCTGTCTTCAAAGTCATTCACGCGTCCCTCTGCAATATCTCGTCTGTTTAGGACGGAATGTTAGCCCTGATATTTTCTCATCCACTGAGTTTTCTGAGATTATTTGGCTCGTCTTTAGGCTTTCTCTTCCCCTTTTCTGGTATTCTGCCTTTTGTGATTCTGAGACACTGTTGTTCTTCAGTGTTTCCCTCACCTCCATTTTCAATACTTGCTCTGGAGAGCGTTTTGCAGTCTAGTTGTCTGAAAGCTTATCTTTAGGGCCTTCAATCTCTTTGGAACTGAAAATGGTACTTCCTTTTCCTTTTACTGTATTTCTTCATCTCTACTGGTCAGGTAATTTCAGGTATCTAATGTAGACTTCTAGGGCTTGGTTAAGTGAAAACTTTAGACTCTTGGCTCTACACAATTGCATGGGATTTCTGTGAGGACAAATTTTCTTAGACATTGATGCCATGTCCTGTTCCTGTGTGTGATGTCTGGTATATCTCCAATTGCTGTTGTTGCCTTTGTTGTGATGAACCCCCCATCCTATTTCGATTAGGATAACCTCATTTTGATTATGCTTATCTCACAAATCTGAAAGAGCACAGGACACTTCCTCTGGTGGAAATGGAGCTTCTAAAGCTTCTCAGCTCTGCATTCTACTCTCTGTTATTTTGGAGTGTTTCCAGAAGAGCAGAGTGTGAGTGCGCTTGTGCTTTGTAGTGCCACGGGAATGTCCCACTGAAACCAGTTCTTCCAAGAGCTTCTCTGTCTACAGAAACACCAGTGGAAGCATATCTATGGATGTCACACATCAGGGCCTGCTGGAATGATCCCGCAGCCCGAACGTGGTGTCCTCGCTGCCGAACCGTGCCGGTGCCATCCAAAATGTAGCATCCGCTTTTGAGAGATAAACTGAAGGAAATCCTTCCTCTTCTCACGCTGTGGTCTTGGACCACACTTCCTTGTCATCTCATCCATGTGACACGGGTGCACGAAGGCAACCACAGAGCTGTTGCACATCCTGTGCCTCAAACCAAACCATAATCACAGCCCAGGTTATGAATGTAGCAGATCCTAAGGCTTTTCATTCTAAATTCAAACCCAAGGCCCCCTGGATCCCTCAGACCCGATGCACAATATCTCTGATTCAGCCCCACACATGCTCTATTGGCAAAATGCCAAATTGGTCTCTGGTCCTGCAGATGCACTGGGTGTGGCCATGGGACATATCTATAATTTCAACTGCGCGCGCCAGGGTGGTTGCTTGCTCATTGGGGTCCCAGGTCGGTTTGCTCTCTTGATAGGACCCACCACATCCCACAACGCACTCCAGATCCCTGAGACTCAGCGTGTGCCATCATCCGTAGCCCTATCCCTCCCTGAACGCTGCCTCTGCTACCTCAAATTTGGCAGCTCGGATCTTGGTCTCAGAATCAACTGTGGGGATATTTTGCACTGGATTCTTTGAGTTCTGTCAGCCAAGCATCTGCTGTGCACTCTTCTAACACTCAGCACATCACCTTCAATCCCATGTCTCCTGTCCGCTTGAGAGTGTGCGTCCAAGTTAAAGAGAGTTTCACCTTTACTGCTCCATCAACAGGGCTCAGACCATGCACTGGTATCCATTCCCTGCTTTTCCTTCTCCTGCTTCCAGGTGTTCTGAGGCCTCATCCTGTCTTTGGAATTAACAGACCTCTCTTCGGCAAGTGTCCTGTGCCAAGGGCTGGGTGAGTGGATGTTTCCATTGCTGTGTTCATGGGAGCGAGTGAGCGCAGGTTGCACTGCTTCTCTGTCAACTGGGCATCGATGAATCAACACTTTCCTGATACATTTCACAGAAATGTGATTTTTTTTTTATCTCTTTGTTTCTATACAGCCGTGGTGGGAGGGATTGTCCGAAGACACCAGTTTTGACATTGTGTTGATATCTCATTTGCAGTCTTTAAAAATTTAATAGAATTGATATAAATGTTTTGGGAGTTATACGAAAATGAAGTTAGTTTCTGAAACATACTAAATCGACCTAGAAGCCAGACTTGTCAATTTCGGTAACATTTTGTCAGCTCTAAGGAAAACATAGACAAATAGAATGCAAACTAGCAGTCCGAACTTTTAAAGGGGTCATGTCAACTCTTTACTGTTGAAGCCTCCGAAACCAACAGGAACCATGAAATAACTAATGGAAACATGAAATAACCCCCAAGCTTGGATTCACTTGTGCATGTGGTGCCCTTTACTCCCGATGACACCTACTGGTCAATGTTGGCATTTCAAGGTGTAACATCCCTCTCAAGGAAAATACAAGAGAAAACGAACTAAATATATACATTTATCTTTGAATCCAAAGAACCTAGAGGCATTATAGCTATGAGAACACTGCTGCAGCTATGCTAGGCTACTGAGAACCAGGTGTTCTTCTATCAGTGATGAGAACGCTTAATCATCCGATCATGTTGGCTAAAGCACTTGAATGCAACCAAGTCTGCACCCCCATGATAGATTGCCCCCGGGGGCTTGACTCAATTGAAAGACGGTCCACATAAGCTGTGTCTTTCATGTCATTGGCGACTTTTACAGTTCCGTTCACTATCTGACTTCTAATATTTACCTAGACTGTCTTGAAAAACGGAGGCCTAATACAGATTCAAGTTCAGTCAAAGATTCCCCTCACTTACCACACTCCCTTCACCCCAGAGAAGACATCAACCCAGCATTTGCTGAATCTAGCGGAAGGCCATCGTTTCTTTGTGGGAGCTAAGTATTCAATTCCTATCTATATCATACGAGAGTATTTGACCTTTATGGGGTTCCCTGTTGTTCACAGAGGATGAAGCTAGAGGAACTCTGATTCTAGGAGGGGCTTGCTCTTCTCTTACTGGCTTCATTGCAGCTCAGGTACTGATCCCTCCAAATGGATGCCTGAGTGGAGCGGAGGGAAGAGCAAGTGCTTGATAGCGAGGCCCAAACCTGGGAAAAGGCTTACCAGGGCTTGGTGCACTTTGATCTGAATGGCTTGGAATTGCCCCTTGAGTCGTGTGGATTATCTGACCTCTTTCAAGAACATGAGCGTTTTTATCATCTCTGCCATCTCTTCTCTTTAGACGTCAGGGATCTTGGACCCGTTCTTGGAGCAGAGAATTGAGGAACTTCCTCCAGTCCACGGTGGCCCTCCGTATGTTTCTGCTAGTATCAGCGAGGTTCAATATGTCTCATGAATGCCTTTCGAGCCTGCTATCCTCTACAGCTGTCTCCAGGCCAGTATTCTCTATTGTAGCAGAACATCTCTCATCAATGTGTTCGCATCTCTCCTCAATCCGTGCAGCCATGTTTTCGGCCAGCTTCTCTTCGTGTCTCCCATAAAGTCGACTTCAACAGGACTGGGCAAGTCTGAAAGGACCTCGGAGCCTCTCCAGTAAGCTGAAGACAGGCAGATCTTCCACTGTCTGCCCTTTCAGGTTCTGGAAACTGACCCGTGATCTCAGGTCTTTGGGCAGCAGCAGTATCTCGAACTGACACAGCTTCCCGGACCAAAGACCTAAGCCAAGCTCCACAGAGGGCGGCAGCCCCTCCATCGCACTGATCCACCCACAGAACTCTGGCCGGTTACCTAGGATCCACCAGCCACAACAAGCCTCGCGGTACACACCAACATTCCACCTGGAATCCAACCGCTAACTGCCATCCCCAATGGCTGCTGCATCTTGTCAGTGTTGGGGGAGGGGCTGCATCCGACGAGAGGTTCCTAAGGTAAATGTGATTCTACCCACTAGCGTCCCATGGGCCTTTGTTCTTCCCTCTTTCCTTTTGTTCAGATCTCTATGCACTGTAGCAACGGAGGGAAGTGTGTCCATTTTCAGTTGAATGTTTCACACGTCTTTAAACTTTCTAAAAGTTCAGAGTACACAGAGACCCACTAAGGGAAACTATTGTTCCTGTAATATGGGCACACCCGCAATTCATAGCCGTCGGTTGATTTCTGCTGAAACACCCGCATTCTCGGGACATCTATCCATTTGTTTCAAGGGGGCTGAAATTCCTAGGAATGATACAATCCCCAATGTGCACTTTGCTGCCTGTCTCTTTTGATCTTAGTACACTTTTGCGGAGCTACTTTTCCCTGTTATAGGCTTGTGCCATTTCTTCTCGACGTAGTGTAGAATATGGCATTCATTCATCCTGTTGGAAGACTTGCAATTTTATATCACGGACTAGGAATCCATTGGATTCCAAATCGGCATTTGGGTTAGGTCACGATATGCTCATATGAATCAATATTTACGAATATAAATGCACGCCTCTGATTTCCGAATACAGGTGTGCTGAGTACATTCAAGCCGCGATACTGGGTCGATGCGTACTGAATGATCCTTGACATCACCTTGAGTAATTTCTTTTGAATATTCATGTTACCCTACCCTTTTTGTGTTGTTTGTTTGTTTGATTCTTTCTTGGTCTGCTTCTCGTTTGCTTTGCAAACACGTCAGGCCATGCATCTCTCCGTTTGCTTCCAACAGAGAGTCATATAAGCTGACTCCCTTAAGATAGTGCTTCCAATCCCCTATGATTTCCTGCTTCCCTCTCCCATCTTTAGGGTTTTGATGTCCTCCTTGCCTTCTTCTTGTTTCTTCTTTTCCACTCATGCTCTTCTTGCATTTCCAATAAGGGTTTTCTTCTTTCCATTTCATCTTGCTGCTTATCCCTTCAGGGGAGAATTCTCAACCTTTCTTTTAGGATCAGTTTCGAACTGCTGAATTCTTTTAAGATTTGCAGGTCTGTGGCATTCTCTAGCTCTGCTGTTATTAGAAATGGTGGTCATGTGGCCTAGGCTACCCTAGATGGCAGCATTTTGCCATTCAAGCTATGGTCTATGTCCTGGCACTCCTCCCTGTCCTGCAATATTGCTGCTGAGATAGCAGCTGAAACCCCTCTGGAGGTTCTCTTGTGACTATGTTGCTTTCCTCCAGGCGCATTTTAAATCACTGGGATGCTCATGAACTTTGTTGATTTGGATCATACAGCTGCTGCTAAGTCTATTGGGATTCCACCTCTTTTGGACGCTGTGTACTTCCTGAATTCGCCTAGATGATTCTATCTTGGCTTTCAGCAAGTTTCAGTCTGATTTTTCTACACATAACTTTTCAAACATTGTTTGTTTCTTTATCTCTTGCTTTTCCATCTGGGACTCTTTCGAATTTTAGTCTTTCATGCCTTGTCTTCAACCAGGATTCAACAGCAATGTTTTCATTGGTTTGCACTTGCTTTCCTATGTGTGCTTCTGACCGAGGGATTTGTGTTCCCCTGTCTTCAAAGTCATTCACGCGTCCCTCTGCAATATCTCGTCTGCTTAGGACGGAATGTTAGCCCTGATATTTTCTCATCCACTGAGTTTTCTGAGATTATTTGGCTCGTCTTTAGGCTTTCTCTTCCCCTTTTCTGGTATTCTGCCTTTTGTGATTCTGAGACACTGTTGTTCTTCAGTGTTTCCCTCACCTCCATTTTCAATACTTGCTCTGGAGAGCGTTTTGCAGTCTAGTTGTCTGAAAGCTTATCTTTAGGGCCTTCAATCTCTTTGGAACTGAAAATGGTACTTCCTTTTCCTTTTACTGTATTTCTTCATCTCTACTGGTCAGGTAATTTCAGGTATCTAATGTAGACTTCTAGGGCTTGGTTAAGTGAAAACTTTAGACTCTTGGCTCTACACAATTGCATGGGATTTCTGTGAGGACAAATTTTCCTAGACATTGATGCCATGTCCTGTTCCTGTGTGTGTTGTCTGTTCTATCTCCAATTGCTGATGATGCCTTTGTTGTGATGAACCCCCCATACTATTTCGATTAGGATAACCTCATTTTGATTACGCTTATCTCACAAATCTGAAAATCACAGGACACTTCCTCTGGTGGAAATGGAGCTTCTAAAGGTTCTCAGCTCTGCATTCTACTCTCTGTTATTTTGGAGTGTTTCCAGAAGAGCAGAGTGTGAGTGCGCTTGTGCTTTGTAGTGCCACGGGAATGTCCCACTGAAACCAGTTCTTCCAAGAGCTTCTCTGTCTACAGAAACACCAGTGGAAGCATATCTATGGATGTCACACATCAGGGCCTGCTGGAATGATCCCGCAGCCCGAACTTGGTGTCCTCGCTGCCGAACCGTGCCGGTGCCATCCAAAATGTAGCATCCGCTTTTGAGAGATAAACTGAAGGAAATCCTTCCTCTTCTCACGCTGTGGTCTTGGACCACACTTCCTTGTCCTCTCACCCTTGTGGCACGGGTGCACGAAGGCAACCACAGAGCTGTTGCACATCCTGTGCCTCAAACCAAACCATAATCACAGCCCAGGTTATGAATGTAGCAGATCCTAAGGCTTTTCATTCTGAATTCAAACCCAAGGCCCCCTGGATCCCTCAGACCCGATGCACAATATCTCTGATTCAGCCCCACACATGCTCTATTGGCAAAATGCCAAATTGGTCTCTGGTCCTGCAGATGCACTGGGTGTGGCCATGGGACATATCGATAATTTCAACTGCGCGCGCCAGGGTGGTTGCTTGCTCATTGGGGTCCCAGGTCGGTTTGCTCTCTTGATAGGACCCACCACATCCCACAACGCACTCCAGATCCCTGAGACTCAGCGTGTGCCATCATCCGTAGCCCTATCCCTCCCTGAACGCTGCCTCTGCTACCTCAAATTTGGCAGCTCGGAGCTTGGTCTCAGAATCAACTGTGGGGATATTTTGCACTGGATTCTTTGAGTTCTGTCAGCCAAGCATCTGCTGTGCACTCTTCTAACACTCAGCGCATCACCTTCAATCCCATGTCTCCTGTCCGCTTGAGAGTGTGCGTGCAAGTTAAAGAGAGTTTCACCTTTACTGCTCCATCAACAGGGCTCAGACCATGCACTGGTATCCATTCCCTGCTTTTCCTTCTCCTGCTTCCAGGTGTTCTGAGGCCTCATCCTGTCTTTGGAAGTAACAGACCTCTCTTCGGCAAGTGTCCTGTGCCAAGGGCTGGGTGAGTGGATGTTTCCATTGCTGTGTTCATGGGAGCGAGTGAGCGCAGGTTGCACTGCTTCTCTGTCAACTGGGCATCGATGAATCAACACTTTCCAGATACATTTCACAGAAATGTGATTTTTTTTTATCTCTTTGTTTCTATACAGCCGTGGTGGGAGGGATTGTCCGAAGACACCAGTTTTGACATTGTGTTGATATCTCATTTGCAGTCTTTAAAAATTTAATAGAATTGATATAAATGTTTTGGGAGTTATACGAAAATGAAGTTAGTTTCTGAAACATACTAAATCGACCTAGAAGCCAGACTTGTCAATTTCGGTAACATTTTGTCAGCTCTAAGGAAAACATAGACAGACAGAATGCAAAGTAGCAGTCCGAACTGTTAAAGGGGTCATGTCAACTCTTTACTGTTGAAGCCTCCGAAACCAACAGGAACCATGAAATAACTAATGGAAACATGAAATAACCCCCAAGCTTGGATTCACTTGTGCATATGGTGCCCTTTACTCCCGATGACACCTACTGGTCAATGTTGGCATTTCAAGGTGTAACATCCCTCTCAAGGAAAATACAAGAGAAAACGAACTAAATATATACATTTATCTTTGAATCCAAAGAACCTAGAGGCATTATAGCTATGAGAACCCTGCTGCAGCTATGCTAGGCTACTGAGAACCAGGTGTTCTTCTATCAGTGATGAGAACGCTTAATCATCCGATCATGTTGGCTAAAGCACTTGAATGCAACCAAGTCTGCACCCCCATGATAGATTGCCCCCGGGGGCTTGACTCAATTGAAAGACGGTCCACATAAGCTGTGTCTTTCATGTCATTGGCGACTTTTACAGTTCCGTTCACTATCTGACTTCTAATATTTACCTAGACTGTCTTGAAAAACGGAGGCCTAATACAGATTCAAGTTCAGTCAAAGATTCCCCTCACTTACCACACTCCCTTCACCCCAGAGAAGACATCAACCCAGCATTTGCTGAATCTAGCGGAAGGCCATCGTTTCTTTGTGGGAGCTAAGTATTCAATTCCTATCTATTTCATACGAGAGTATTTGACCTTTATGGGGTTCCCTGTTGTTCACAGAGGATGAAGCTAGAGGAACTCTGATTCTAGGAGGGGCTTGCTCTTCTCTTACTGGCTTCATTGCAGCTCAGGTACTGATCCCTCCAAATGGATGCCTGAGTGGAGCGGAGGGAAGAGCAAGTGCTTGATAGCGAGACCCAAACCTGGGAAAAGGCTTACCTGGGCTTGGTGCACTTTGATCTGAATGGCTTGGAATTGCCCCTTGGGTCGTGTGGATTATCTGACCTCTTTCAAGAACATGAGCGTTTTTATCATCTCTGCCATCTCTTCTCTTTAGATGTCAGGGATCTTGGACCCGTTCTTGGAGCAGAGAATTGAGGAACTTCCTCCAGTCCACGGTGGCCCTCCGTATGTTTCTGCTAGTATCAGCGAGGTTCAATATGTCTCATGAATGCCTTTCGAGCCTGCTATCCTCTACAGCTGTCTCCAGGCCAGTATTCTCTATTGTAGCAGAACATCTCTCATCAATGTGTTCGCATCTCTCCTCAATCCGTGCAGCCATGTTTTCGGCCAGCTTCTCTTCGTGTCTCCCATAAAGTCGACTTCAACAGGACTGGGCAAGTCTGAAAGGACCTCGGAGCCTCTCCAGTAAGCTGAAGACAGGCAGATCTTCCACTGTCTGCCCTTTCAGGTTCTGGAAACTGACCCGTGATCTCAGGTCTTTGGGCAGCAGCAGTATCTCGAACTGACACAGCTTCCCGGACCAAAGACCTAAGCCAAGCTCCACAGAGGGCGGCAGCCCCTCCATCGCACTGATCCACCCACAGAACTCTGGCCGGTTACCTAGGATCCACCAGCCACAACAAGCCTCGCGGTACACACCAACATTCCACCTGGAATCCAACCGCTAACTGCCATCCCCAATGGCTGCTGCATCTTGTCAGTGTTGGGGGAGGGGCTGCATCCGACGAGAGGTTCCTAAGGTAAATGTGATTCTACCCACTAGCGTCCCATGGGCCTTTGTTCTTCCCTCTTTCCTTTTGTTCAGATCTCTATGCACTGTAGCAACGGAGGGAAGTGTGTCCATTTTCAGTTGAATGTTTCACACGTCTTTAAACTTTCTAACAGTTCACAGTACACAGAGACCCACTAAGGGAAACTATTGTTCCTGTAATATGGGCACACCCGCAATTCATAGCCGTCGGTTGATTTCTGCTGAAACACCCGCATTCTCGGGACATCTATCCATTTGTTTCAAGGGGGCTGAAATTCCTAGGAATGATACAATCCCCAATGTGCACTTTGCTGCCTGTCTCTTTTGATCTTAGTACAATTTTGCGGAGCTACTTTTCCCTGTTATAGGCTTGTGCCATTTCTTCTCGACGTAGTGTAGAATATGGCATTCATTCATCCTGTTGGAAGACTTGCAATTTTATATCACGGACTAGGAATCCATTGGATTCCAAATCGGCATTTGGGTTAGGTCACGATATGCTCATATGAATCAATATTTACGAATATAAATGCACGCCTCTGATTTCCGAATACAGGTGTGCTGAGTACATTCAAGCCGCGATACTGGGTCGATGCGTACTGAATGATCCTTGACATCACCTTGAGTAATTTCTTTTGAATATTCATGTTACCCTACCCTTTTTGTGTTGTTTGTTTGTTTGATTCTTTCTTGGTCTGCTTCTCGTTTGCTTTGCAAACACGTCAGGCCATGCATCTCTCCGTTTGCTTCCAACAGAGAGTCATATAAGCTGACTCCCTTAAGATAGTGCTTCCAATCCCCTATGATTTCCTGCTTCCCTCTCCCATCTTTAGGGTTTTGATGTCCTCCTTGCCTTCTTCTTGTTTCTTCTTTTCCACTCATGCTCTTCTTGCATTTCCAATAAGGGTTTTCTTCTTTCCATTTCATCTTGCTGCTTATCCCTTCAGGGGAGAATTCTCAACCTTTCTTTTAGGATAAGTTTCGAACTGCTGAATTCTTTTAAGATTTGCAGGTCTGTGGCATTCTCTAGCTCTGCTGTTATTAGAAATGGTGGTCATGTGGCCTAGGCTACCCTAGATGGCAGCATTTTGCCATTCAAGCTATGGTCTATGTCCTGGCACTCCTCCCTGTCCTGCAATATTGCTGCTGAGATAGCAGCTGAAACCCCTCTGGAGGTTCTCTTGTGACTATGTTGCTTTCCTCCAGGCGCATTTTAAATCACTGGGATGCTCATGAACTTTGTTGATTTGGATCATACAGCTGCTGCTAAGTCTATTGGGATTCCACCTCTTTTGGACGCTGTGTACTTCCTGAATTCGCCTAGATGATTCTATCTTGGCTTTCAGCAAGTTTCAGTCTGATTTTTCTACACATAACTTTTCAAACATTGTTTGTTTCTTTATCTCTTGCTTTTCCATCTGGGACTCTTTCGAATTTTAGTCTTTCATGCCTTGTCTTCAACCAGGATTCAACAGCAATGTTTTCATTGGTTTGCACTTGCTTTCCTATGTGTGCTTCTGACCGAGGGATTTCTGTTCCCCTGTCTTCAAAGTCATTCACGCGTCCCTCTGCAATATCTCGTCTGCTTAGGACGGAATGTTAGCCCTGATATTTTCTCATCCACTGAGTTTTCTGAGATTATTTGGCTCGTCTTTAGGCTTTCTCTTCACCTTTTCTGGTATTCTGCCTTTTGTGATTCTGAGACACTGTTGTTCTTCAGTGTTTCCCTCACCTCCATTTTCAATACTTGCTCTGGAGAGCGTTTTGCAGTCTAGTTGTCTGAAAGCTTATCTTTAGGGCCTTCAATCTCTTTGGAACTGAAAATGGTACTTCCTTTTCCTTTTACTGTATTTCTTCATCTCTACTGGTCAGGTAATTTCAGGTATCTAATGTAGACTTCTAGGGCTTGGTTAAGTGAAAACTTTAGACTCTTGGCTCTACACAATTGCATGGGATTTCTGTGAGGACAAATTTTCCTAGACATTGATGCCATGTCCTGTTCCTGTGTGTGTTGTCTGTTCTATCTCCAATTGCTGATGATGCCTTTGTTGTGATGAACCCCCCATACTATTTCGATTAGGATAACCTCATTTTGATTACGCTTATCTCACAAATCTGAAAATCACAGGACACTTCCTCTGGTGGAAATGGAGCTTCTAAAGGTTCTCAGCTCTGCATTCTACTCTCTGTTATTTTGGAGTGTTTCCAGAAGAGCAGAGTGTGAGTGCGCTTGTGCTTTGTAGTGCCACGGGAATGTCCCACTGAAACCAGTTCTTCCAAGAGCTTCTCTGTCTACAGAAACACCAGTGGAAGCATATCTATGGATGTCACACATCAGGGCCTGCTGGAATGATCCCGCAGCCCGAACTTGGTGTCCTCGCTGCCGAACCGTGCCGGTGCCATCCAAAATGTAGCATCCGCTTTTGAGAGATAAACTGAAGGAAATCCTTCCTCTTCTCACGCTGTGGTCTTGGACCACACTTCCTTGTCCTCTCACCCTTGTGGCACGGGTGCACGAAGGCAACCACAGAGCTGTTGCACATCCTGTGCCTCAAACCAAACCATAATCACAGCCCAGGTGATGAATGTAGCAGATCCTAAGGCTTTTCAATCTGAATTCAAACCCAAGGCCCCCTGGATCCCTCAGACCCGATGCACAATATCTCTGATTCAGCCCCACACATACTCTATTGGCAAAATGCCAAATTGGTCTCTGGTCCTGCAGATGCACTGGGTGTGGCCATGGGACATATCGATAATTTCAACTGCGCGCGCCAGGGTGGTTGCTTGCTCATTGGTGTCCCAGGTCGGTTTGCTCTCTTGATAGGACCCACCACATCCCACAACGCACTCCAGATCCCTGAGACTCAGCGTGTGCCATCATCCGTAGCCCTATCCCTCCCTGAACGCTGCCTCTGCTACCTCAAATTTGGCAGCTCGGAGCTTGGTCTCAGAATCAACTGTGGGGATATTTTGCACTGGATTCTTTGAGTTCTGTCAGCCAAGCATCTGCTGTGCACTCTTCTAACACTCAGCGCATCACCTTCAATCCCATGTCTCCTGTCCGCTTGAGAGTGTGCGTCCAAGTTAAAGAGAGTTTCACCTTTACTGCTCCATCAACAGGGCTCAGACCATGCACTGGTATCCATTCCCTGCTTTTCCTTCTCCTGCTTCCAGGTGTTCTGAGGCCTCATCCTGTCTTTGGAAGTAACAGACCTCTCTTCGGCAAGTGTCCTGTGCCAAGGGCTGGGTGAGTGGATGTTTCCATTGCTGTGTTCATGGGAGCGAGTGAGCGCAGGTTGCACTGCTTCTCTGTCAACTGGGCATCGATGAATCAACACTTTCCAGATACATTTCACAGAAATGTGATTTTTTTTTATCTCTTTGTTTCTATACAGCCGTGGTGGGAGGGATTGTCCGAAGACACCAGTTTTGACATTGTGTTGATATCTCATTTGCAGTCTTTAAAAATTTAATAGAATTGATATAAATGTTTTGGGAGTTATACGAAAATGAAGTTAGTTTCTGAAACATACTAAATCGACCTAGAAGCCAGACTTGTCAATTTCGGTAACATTTTGTCAGCTCTAAGGAAAACATAGACAGACAGAATGCAAAGTAGCAGTCCGAACTGTTAAAGGGGTCATGTCAACTCTTTACTGTTGAAGCCTCCGAAACCAACAGGAACCATGAAATAACTAATGGAAACATGAAATAACCCCCAAGCTTGGATTCACTTGTGCATATGGTGCCCTTTACTCCCGATGACACCTACTGGTCAATGTTGGCATTTCAAGGTGTAACATCCCTCTCAAGGAAAATACAAGAGAAAACGAACTAAATATATACATTTATCTTTGAATCCAAAGAACCTAGAGGCATTATAGCTATGAGAACCCTGCTGCAGCTATGCTAGGCTACTGAGAACCAGGTGTTCTTCTATCAGTGATGAGAACGCTTAATCATCCGATCATGTTGGCTAAAGCACTTGAATGCAACCAAGTCTGCACCCCCATGATAGATTGCCCCCGGGGGCTTGACTCAATTGAAAGACGGTCCACATAAGCTGTGTCTTTCATGTCATTGGCGACTTTTACAGTTCCGTTCACTATCTGACTTCTAATATTTACCTAGACTGTCTTGAAAAACGGAGGCCTAATACAGATTCAAGTTCAGTCAAAGATTCCCCTCACTTACCACACTCCCTTCACCCCAGAGAAGACATCAACCCAGCATTTGCTGAATCTAGCGGAAGGCCATCGTTTCTTTGTGGGAGCTAAGTATTCAATTCCTATCTATTTCATACGAGAGTATTTGACCTTTATGGGGTTCCCTGTTGTTCACAGAGGATGAAGCTAGAGGAACTCTGATTCTAGGAGGGGCTTGCTCTTCTCTTACTGGCTTCATTGCAGCTCAGGTACTGATCCCTCCAAATGGATGCCTGAGTGGAGCGGAGGGAAGAGCAAGTGCTTGATAGCGAGACCCAAACCTGGGAAAAGGCTTACCTGGGCTTGGTGCACTTTGATCTGAATGGCTTGGAATTGCCCCTTGGGTCGTGTGGATTATCTGACCTCTTTCAAGAACATGAGCGTTTTTATCATCTCTGCCATCTCTTCTCTTTAGATGTCAGGGATCTTGGACCCGTTCTTGGAGCAGAGAATTGAGGAACTTCCTCCAGTCCACGGTGGCCCTCCGTATGTTTCTGCTAGTATCAGCGAGGTTCAATATGTCTCATGAATGCCTTTCGAGCCTGCTATCCTCTACAGCTGTCTCCAGGCCAGTATTCTCTATTGTAGCAGAACATCTCTCATCAATGTGTTCGCATCTCTCCTCAATCCGTGCAGCCATGTTTTCGGCCAGCTTCTCTTCGTGTCTCCCATAAAGTCGACTTCAACAGGACTGGGCAAGTCTGAAAGGACCTCGGAGCCTCTCCAGTAAGCTGAAGACAGGCAGATCTTCCACTGTCTGCCCTTTCAGGTTCTGGAAACTGACCCGTGATCTCAGGTCTTTGGGCAGCAGCAGTATCTCGAACTGACACAGCTTCCCGGACCAAAGACCTAAGCCAAGCTCCACAGAGGGCGGCAGCCCCTCCATCGCACTGATCCACCCACAGAACTCTGGCCGGTTACCTAGGATCCACCAGCCACAACAAGCCTCGCGGTACACACCAACATTCCACCTGGAATCCAACCGCTAACTGCCATCCCCAATGGCTGCTGCATCTTGTCAGTGTTGGGGGAGGGGCTGCATCCGACGAGAGGTTCCTAAGGTAAATGTGATTCTACCCACTAGCGTCCCATGGGCCTTTGTTCTTCCCTCTTTCCTTTTGTTCAGATCTCTATGCACTGTAGCAACGGAGGGAAGTGTGTCCATTTTCAGTTGAATGTTTCACACGTCTTTAAACTTTCTAAAAGTTCAGAGTACACAGAGACCCACTAAGGGAAACTATTGTTCCTGTAATATGGGCACACCCGCAATTCATAGCCGTCGGTTGATTTCTGCTGAAACACCCGCATTCTCGGGACATCTATCCATTTGTTTCAAGGGGGCTGAAATTCCTAGGAATGATACAATCCCCAATGTGCACTTTGCTGCCTGTCTCTTTTGATCTTAGTACACTTTTGCGGAGCTACTTTTCCCTGTTATAGGCTTGTGCCATTTCTTCTCGACGTAGTGTAGAATATGGCATTCATTCATCCTGTTGGAAGACTTGCAATTTTATATCACGGACTAGGAATCCATTGGATTCCAAATCGGCATTTGGGTTAGGTCACGATATGCTCATATGAATCAATATTTACGAATATAAATGCACGCCTCTGATTTCCGAATACAGGTGTGCTGAGTACATTCAAGCCGCGATACTGGGTCGATGCGTACTGAATGATCCTTGACATCACCTTGAGTAATTTCTTTTGAATATTCATGTTACCCTACCCTTTTTGTGTTGTTTGTTTGTTTGATTCTTTCTTGGTCTGCTTCTCGTTTGCTTTGCAAACACGTCAGGCCATGCATCTCTCCGTTTGCTTCCAACAGAGAGTCATATAAGCTGACTCCCTTAAGATAGTGCTTCCAATCCCCTATGATTTCCTGATTCCCTCTCCCATCTTTAGGGTTTTGATGTCCTCCTTGCCTTCTTCTTGTTTCTTCTTTTCCACTCATGCTCTTCTTGCATTTCCAATAAGGGTTTTCTTCTTTCCATTTCATCTTGCTGCTTATCCCTTCAGGGGAGAATTCTCAACCTTTTTTTTGGATAAGTTTCGAACTGCTGAATTCTTTTAAGATTTGCAGGTCTGTGGCATTCTCTAGCTCTTCTGTTATTAGCAATGGTGGTCATGTGGCATAGGCTACCCTAGATGGCAGCATTTTCCATTCAAGCTATGGTCTATGTCCTGGCACTCCTCCCTGTCCTGCAATATTGCTGCTGAGATAGCAGCTGAAACCCCTCTGGAGGTTCTCTTGTGACTATGTTGCTTTCCTCCAGGCGCATTTTAAATCACTGGGATGCTCATGAACTTTGTTGATTTGGATCATACAGCTGCTGCTAAGTCTATTGGGATTCCACCTCTTTTGGACGCTGTGTACTTCCTGAATTCGCCTAGATGATTCTATCTTGGCTTTCAGCAAGTTTCAGTCTGATTTTTCTACACATAACTTTTCAAACATTGTTTGTTTCTTTATCTCTTGCTTTTCCATCTGGGACTCTTTCGAATTTTAGTCTTTCATGCCTTGTCTTCAACCAGGATTCAACAGCAATGTTTTCATTGGTTTGCACTTGCTTTCCTATGTGTGCTTCTGACCGAGGGATTTGTGTTCCCCTGTCTTCAAAGTCATTCACGCGTCCCTCTGCAAAATCTCGTCTGCTTTGGACGGAATGTTAGCCCTGATATTTTCTCATCCACTGAGTTTTCTGAGATTATTCGGCTCGTCTTTAGGCTTTCTCTTCCCCTTTTCTGGTATTCTGCCTTTTGTGATTCTGAGACACTGTTGTTCTTCAGTGTTTCCCTCACCTCCATTTTCAATACTTGCTCTGGAGAGCGTTTTGCAGTCTAGTTGTCTGAAAGCTTATCTTTAGGGCCTTCAATCTCTTTGGAACTGAAAATGGTACTTCCTTTTCCTTTTAATGTATTTCTTCAACTCTACTGGTCAGGTAATTTCAAGTATCTAATGTAGACTTGTAGGGCTTGGTTAAGTGAAATCTTTAGACACTTGGCTCTACACAATTGCATGGGATTTCTGTGAGGACAAATTTTCTTAGACATTGATGCCATGTCCTGTTCCTGTGTGTGTTGTCTGGTCTATCTCCAATTGCTGGTGTTGCCTTTGTTGTGATGAACCCCCCATCCTATTTCGATTAGGATAACCTCATTTTGATTACGCTTATCTCACAAATCTGAAAGAGCACAGGACACTTCCTCTGGTGGAAATGGAGCTTCTAAAGCTTCTCAGCTTTGCATTCTACTCTCTGTTATTTTGGAGTGTTTCAGGAAGAGCAGAGTGTGAGTGCGCTTGTGCTTTGTAGTGCCACGGGAATGTCCCACTGAAACCAGTTCTTCCAAGAGCTTCTCTGTCTAGAGAAACACCAGTGGAAGCATATCTATGGATGTCACACATCAGGGCCTGCTGGAATGATCCCGCAGCCCGAACTTGGTGTCCTCGCTGCCGAACCGTGCCGGTGCCATCCAAAATGTAGCATCCGCTTTTGAGAGATAAACTGAAGGAAATCCTTCCTCTTCTCACGCTGTGGTCTTGGACCACACTTCCTTGTCCTCTCATCCATGTGGCACGGGTGCACGAAGGCAACCACAGAGCTGTTGCACATCCTGTGCCTCAAACCAAACCATAATCACAGCCCAGGTGATGAATGTAGCAGATCCTAAGGCTTTTCAATCTGAATTCAAACCCAAGGCCCCCTGGATCCCTCAGACCCGATGCACAATATCTCTGATTCAGCCCCACACATACTCTATTGGCAAAATGCCAAATTGGTCTCTGGTCCTGCAGATGCACTGGGTGTGGCCATGGGACATATCGATAATTTCAACTGCGCGCGCCAGGGTGGTTGCTTGCTCATTGGTGTCCCAGGTCGGTTTGCTCTCTTGATAGGACCCACCACATCCCACAACGCACTCCAGATCCCTGAGACTCAGCGTGTGCCATCATCCGTAGCCCTATCCCTCCCTGAACGCTGCCTCTGCTACCTCAAATTTGGCAGCTCGGAGCTTGGTCTCAGAATCAACTGTGGGGATATTTTGCACTGGATTCTTTGAGTTCTGTCAGCCAAGCATCTGCTGTGCACTCTTCTAACACTCAGCGCATCACCTTCAATCCCATGTCTCCTGTCCGCTTGAGAGTGTGCGTCCAAGTTAAAGAGAGTTTCACCTTTACTGCTCCATCAACAGGGCTCAGACCATGCACTGGTATCCATTCCCTGCTTTTCCTTCTCCTGCTTCCAGGTGTTCTGAGGCCTCATCCTGTCTTTGGAAGTAACAGACCTCTCTTCGGCAAGTGTCCTGTGCCAAGGGCTGGGTGAGTGGATGTTTCCATTGCTGTGTTCATGGGAGCGAGTGAGCGCAGGTTGCACTGCTTCTCTGTCAACTGGGCATCGATGAATCAACACTTTCCAGATACATTTCACAGAAATGTGATTTTTTTTTATCTCTTTGTTTCTATACAGCCGTGGTGGGAGGGATTGTCCGAAGACACCAGTTTTGACATTGTGTTGATATCTCATTTGCAGTCTTTAAAAATTTAATAGAATTGATATAAATGTTTTGGGAGTTATACGAAAATGAAGTTAGTTTCTGAAACATACTAAATCGACCTAGAAGCCAGACTTGTCAATTTCGGTAACATTTTGTCAGCTCTAAGGAAAACCTAGACAGATAGAATGCAAATTAGCAGTCCTAACTGCTAAACGGGTCATGTCAACTCTTTACTGTTGAAGCCTCCGAAACCAACAGGAACCATGAAATAACTAATGGAAACATGAAATAACCCCCAAGCTTGGATTCACTTGTGCATGTGGTGCCCTTTACTCCCGATGACACCTACTGGTCAATGTTGGCATTTCAAGGTGTAACATCCCTCTCAAGGAAAATACAAGAGAAAACGAACTAAATATATATATTTATCTTTGAATCCAAAGAACCTAGAGGCATTATAGCTATGAGAACCCTGCTGCAGCTATGCTAGGCTACTGAGAACCAGGTGTTCTTCTATCAGTGATGAGAACGCTTAATCATCCGATCATGTTGGCTAAAGCACTTGAATGCAACCAAGTCTGCACCCCCATGATAGATTGCCCCCGGGGGCTTGACTCAATTGAAAGACGGTCCACATAAGCTGTGTCTTTCATGTCATTGGCGACTTTTACAGTTCCGTTCACTATCAGACTTCTAATATTTACCTAGACTGTCTTGAAAAACGGAGGCCTAATACAGATTCAAGTTCAGTCAAAGATTCCCCTCACTTACCACACTCCCTTCACCCCAGAGAAGACATCAACCCAGCATTTGCTGAATCTAGCGGAAGGCCATCGTTTCTTTGTGGGAGCTAAGTATTCAATTCCTATCTATTTCATACGAGAGTATTTGACCTTTATGGGGTTCCCTGTTGTTCACAGAGGATGAAGCTAGAGGAACTCTGATTCTAGGAGGGGCTTGCTCTTCTCTTACTGGCTTCATTGCAGCTCAGGTACTGATCCCTCCAAATGGATGCCTGAGTGGAGCGGAGGGAAGAGCAAGTGCTTGATAGCTAGGCCCAAACCTGGGAAAAGGCTTACCTGGGCTTGGTGCACTTTGATCTGAATGGCTTGGAATTGCCCCTTGGGTCGTGTGGATTATCTGACCTCTTTCAAGAACATGAGCGTTTTTATCATCTCTGCCATCTCTTCTCTTTAGACGTCAGGGATCTTGGACCCGTTCTTGGAGCAGAGAATTGAGGAACTTCCTCCAGTCCACGGTGGCCCTCCGTATGTTTCTGCTAGTATCAGCGAGGTTCAATATGTCTCATGAATGCCTTTCGAGCCTGCTATCCTCTACAGCTGTCTCCAGGCCAGTATTCTCTATTGTAGCAGAACATCTCTCATCAATGTGTTCGCATCTCTCCTCAATCCGTGCAGCCATGTTTTCGGCCAGCTTCTCTTCGTGTCTCCCATAAAGTCGACTTCAACAGGACTGGGCAAGTCTGAAAGGACCTCGGAGCCTCTCCAGTAAGCTGAAGACAGGCAGATCTTCCACTGTCTGCCCTTTCAGGTTCTGGAAACTGACCCGTGATCTCAGGTCTTTGGGCAGCAGCAGTATCTCGAACTGACACAGCTTCCCGGACCAAAGACCTAAGCCAAGCTCCACAGAGGGCGGCAGCCCCTCCATCGCACTGATCCACCCACAGAACTCTGGCCGGTTACCTAGGATCCACCAGCCACAACAAGCCTCGCGGTACACACCAACATTCCACCTGGAATCCAACCGCTAACTGCCATCCCCAATGGCTGCTGCATCTTGTCAGTGTTGGGGGAGGGGCTGCATCCGACGAGAGGTTCCTAAGGTAAATGTGATTCTACCCACTAGCGTCCCATGGGCCTTTGTTCTTCCCTCTTTCCTTTTGTTCAGATCTGTATGCACTGTAGCAACGGAGGGAAGTGTGTCCATTTTCAGTTGAATGTTTCACACGTCTTTAAACTTTCTAAAAGTTCAGAGTACACAGAGACCCACTAAGGGAAACTATTGTTCCTGTAATATGGGCACACCCGCAATTCATAGCCGTCGGTTGATTTCTGCTGAAACACCCGCATTCTCGGGACATCTATCCATTTGTTTCAAGGGGGCTGAAATTCCTAGGAATGATACAATCCCCAATGTGCACTTTGCTGCCTGTCTCTTTTGATCTTAGTACACTTTTGCGGAGCTACTTTTCCCTGTTATAGGCTTGTGCCATTTCTTCTCGACGTAGTGTAGAATATGGCATTCATTCATCCTGTTGGAAGACTTGCAATTTTATATCACGGACTAGGAATCCATTGGATTCCAAATCGGCATTTGGGTTAGGTCACGATATGCTCATATGAATCAATATTTACGAATATAAATGCACGCCTCTGATTTCCGAATACAGGTGTGCTGAGTACATTCAAGCCGCGATACTGGGTCGATGCGTACTGAATGATCCTTGACATCACCTTGAGTAATTTCTTTTGAATATTCATGTTACCCTACCCATTTTGTGTTGTTTGTTTGTTTGATTCTTTCTTGGTCTGCTTCTCGTTTGCTTTGCAAACACGTCAGGCCATGCATCTCTCCGTTTGCTTCCAACAGAGAGTCATATAAGCTGACTCCCTTAAGATAGTGCTTCCAATCCCCTATGATTTCCTGCTTCCCTCTCCCATCTTTAGGGTTTTGATGTCCTCCTTGCCTTCTTCTTGTTTCTTCTTTTCCACTCATGCTCTTCTTGCATTTCCAATAAGGGTTTTCTTCTTTCCATTTCATCTTGCTGCTTATCCCTTCAGGGGAGAATTCTCAACCTTTCTTTTAGGATCAGTTTCGAACTGCTGAATTCTTTTAAGATTTGCAGGTCTGTGGCATTCTCTAGCTCTGCTGTTATTAGAAATGGTGGTCATGTGGCCTAGGCTACCCTAGATGGCAGCATTTTGCCATTCAAGCTATGGTCTATGTCCTGGCACTCCTCCCTGTCCTGCAATATTGCTGCTGAGATAGCAGCTGAAACCCCTCTGGAGGTTCTCTTGTGACTATGTTGCTTTCCTCCAGGCGCATTTTAAATCACTGGGATGCTCATGAACTTTGTTGATTTGGATCATACAGCTGCTGCTAAGTCTATTGGGATTCCACCTCTTTTGGACGCTGTGTACTTCCTGAATTCGCCTAGATGATTCTATCTTGGCTTTCAGCAAGTTTCAGTCTGATTTTTCTACACATAACATTTCAAACATTGTTTGTTTCTTTATCTCTTGCTTTTCCATCTGGGACTCTTTCGAATTTTAGTCTTTCATGCCTTGTCTTCAACCAGGATTCAACAGCAATGTTTTCATTGGTTTGCACTTGCTTTCCTATGTGTGCTTCTGACCGAGGGATTTCTGTTCCCCTGTCTTCAAAGTCATTCACGCGTCCCTCTGCAATATCTCGTCTGCTTAGGACGGAATGTTAGCCCTGATATTTTCTCATCCACTGAGTTTTCTGATATTATTTGGCTCGTCTTTAGGCTTTCTCTTCCCCTTTTCTGGTATTCTGCCTTTTGTGATTCTGAGACACTGTTGTTCTTCAGTGTTTCCCTCACCTCCATTTTCAATACTTGCTCTGGAGAGCGTTTTGCAGTCTAGTTGTCTGAAAGCTTATCTTTAGGGCCTTCAATCTCTTTGGAACTGAAAATGGTACTTCCTTTTCCTTTTACTGTATTTCTTCATCTCTACTGGTCAGGTAATTTCAGGTATCTAATGTAGACTTCTAGGGCTTGGTTAAGTGAAAACTTTAGACTCTTGGCTCTACACAATTGCATGGGATTTCTGTGAGGACAAATTTTCCTAGACATTGATGCCATGTCCTGTTCCTGTGTGTGTTGTCTGTTCTATCTCCAATTGCTGATGATGCCTTTGTTGTGATGAACCCCCCATACTATTTCGATTAGGATAACCTCATTTTGATTACGCTTATCTCACAAATCTGAAAATCACAGGACACTTCCTCTGGTGGAAATGGAGCTTCTAAAGGTTCTCAGCTCTGCATTCTACTCTCTGTTATTTTGGAGTGTTTCCAGAAGAGCAGAGTGTGAGTGCGCTTGTGCTTTGTAGTGCCACGGGAATGTCCCACTGAAACCAGTTCTTCCAAGAGCTTCTCTGTCTACAGAAACACCAGTGGAAGCATATCTATGGATGTCACACATCAGGGCCTGCTGGAATGATCCCGCAGCCCGAACTTGGTGTCCTCGCTGCCGAACCGTGCCGGTGCCATCCAAAATGTAGCATCCGCTTTTGAGAGATAAACTGAAGGAAATCCTTCCTCTTCTCACGCTGTGGTCTTGGACCACACTTCCTTGTCCTCTCACCCTTGTGGCACGGGTGCACGAAGGCAACCACAGAGCTGTTGCACATCCTGTGCCTCAAACCAAACCATAATCACAGCCCAGGTTATGAATGTAGCAGATCCTAAGGCTTTTCATTCTGAATTCAAACCCAAGGCCCCCTGGATCCCTCAGACCCGATGCACAATATCTCTGATTCAGCCCCACACATGCTCTATTGGCAAAATGCCAAATTGGTCTCTGGTCCTGCAGATGCACTGGGTGTGGCCATGGGACATATCGATAATTTCAACTGCGCGCGCCAGGGTGGTTGCTTGCTCATTGGGGTCCCAGGTCGGTTTGCTCTCTTGATAGGACCCACCACATCCCACAACGCACTCCAGATCCCTGAGACTCAGCGTGTGCCATCATCCGTAGCCCTATCCCTCCCTGAACGCTGCCTCTGCTACCTCAAATTTGGCAGCTCGGAGCTTGGTCTCAGAATCAACTGTGGGGATATTTTGCACTGGATTCTTTGAGTTCTGTCAGCCAAGCATCTGCTGTGCACTCTTCTAACACTCAGCGCATCACCTTCAATCCCATGTCTCCTGTCCGCTTGAGAGTGTGCGTCCAAGTTAAAGAGAGTTTCACCTTTACTGCTCCATCAACAGGGCTCAGACCATGCACTGGTATCCATTCCCTGCTTTTCCTTCTCCTGCTTCCAGGTGTTCTGAGGCCTCATCCTGTCTTTGGAAGTAACAGACCTCTCTTCGGCAAGTGTCCTGTGCCAAGGGCTGGGTGAGTGGATGTTTCCATTGCTGTGTTCATGGGAGCGAGTGAGCGCAGGTTGCACTGCTTCTCTGTCAACTGGGCATCGATGAATCAACACTTTCCAGATACATTTCACAGAAATGTGATTTTTTTTTATCTCTTTGTTTCTATACAGCCGTGGTGGGAGGGATTGTCCGAAGACACCAGTTTTGACATTGTGTTGATATCTCATTTGCAGTCTTTAAAAATTTAATAGAATTGATATAAATGTTTTGGGAGTTATACGAAAATGAAGTTAGTTTCTGAAACATACTAAATCGACCTAGAAGCCAGACTTGTCAATTTCGGTAACATTTTGTCAGCTCTAAGGAAAACATAGACAGACAGAATGCAAAGTAGCAGTCCGAACTGTTAAAGGGGTCATGTCAACTCTTTACTGTTGAAGCCTCCGAAACCAACAGGAACCATGAAATAACTAATGGAAACATGAAATAACCCCCAAGCTTGGATTCACTTGTGCATATGGTGCCCTTTATTCCCGATGACACCTACTGGTCAATGTTGGCATTTCAAGGTGTAACATCCCTCTCAAGGAAAATACAAGAGAAAACGAACTAAATATATACATTTATCTTTGAATCCAAAGAACCTAGAGGCATTATAGCTATGAGAACCCTGCTGCAGCTATGCTAGGCTACTGAGAACCAGGTGTTCTTCTATCAGTGATGAGAACGCTTAATCATCCGATCATGTTGGCTAAAGCACTTGAATGCAACCAAGTCTGCACCCCCATGATAGATTGCCCGCGGGGGCTTGACTCAATTGAAAGACGGTCCACATAAGCTGTGTCTTTCATGTCATTGGCGACTTTTACAGTTCCGTTCACTATCTGACTTCTAATATTTACCTAGACTGTCTTGAAAAACGGAGGCCTAATACAGATTCAAGTTCAGTCAAAGATTCCCCTCACTTACCACACTCCCTTCACCCCAGAGAAGACATCAACCCAGCATTTGCTGAATCTAGCGGAAGGCCATCGTTTCTTTGTGGGAGCTAAGTATTCAATTCCTATCTATTTCATACGAGAGTATTTGACCTTTATGGGGTTCCCTGTTGTTCACAGAGGATGAAGCTAGAGGAACTCTGATTCTAGGAGGGGCTTGCTCTTCTCTTACTGGCTTCATTGCAGCTCAGGTACTGATCCCTCCAAATGGATGACTGAGTGGAGCGGAGGGAAGAGCAAGTGCTTGATAGCGAGACCCAAACCTGGGAAAAGGCTTACCTGGGCTTGGTGCACTTTGATCTGAATGGCTTGGAATTGCCCCTTGGGTCGTGTGGATTATCTGACCTCTTTCAAGAACATGAGCGTTTTTATCATCTCTGCCATCTCTTCTCTTTAGATGTCAGGGATCTTGGACCCGTTCTTGGAGCAGAGAATTGAGGAACTTCCTCCAGTCCACGGTGGCCCTCCGTATGTTTCTGCTAGTATCAGCGAGGTTCAATATGTCTCATGAATGCCTTTCGAGCCTGCTATCCTCTACAGCTGTCTCCAGGCCAGTATTCTCTATTGTAGCAGAACATCTCTCATCAATGTGTTCGCATCTCTCCTCAATCCGTGCAGCCATGTTTTCGGCCAGCTTCTCTTCGTGTCTCCCATAAAGTCGACTTCAACAGGACTGGGCAAGTCTGAAAGGACCTCGGAGCCTCTCCAGTAAGCTGAAGACAGGCAGATCTTCCACTGTCTGCCCTTTCAGGTTCTGGAAACTGACCCGTGATCTCAGGTCTTTGGGCAGCAGCAGTATCTCGAACTGACACAGCTTCCCGGACCAAAGACCTAAGCCAAGCTCCACAGAGGGCGGCAGCCCCTCCATCGCACTGATCCACCCACAGAACTCTGGCCGGTTACCTAGGATCCACCAGCCACAACAAGCCTCGCGGTACACACCAACATTCCACCTGGAATCCAACCGCTAACTGCCATCCCCAATGGCTGCTGCATCTTGTCAGTGTTGGGGGAGGGGCTGCATCCGACGAGAGGTTCCTAAGGTAAATGTGATTCTACCCACTAGCGTCCCATGGGCCTTTGTTCTTCCCTCTTTCCTTTTGTTCAGATCTCTATGCACTGTAGCAACGGAGGGAAGTGTGTCCATTTTCAGTTGAATGTTTCACACGTCTTTAAACTTTCTAACAGTTCACAGTACACAGAGACCCACTAAGGGAAACTATTGTTCCTGTAATATGGGCACACCCGCAATACATAGCCGTCGGTTGATTTCTGCTGAAACACCCGCATTCACGGGACATCTATCCATTTGTTTTAAGGGGGCTGAAATTCCTAGGAATGATACAATCCCCAATGTGCACTTTGCTGCCTGTCTCTTTTGATCTTAGTACACTTTTGCGGAGCTACTTTTCCCTGTTATAGGCTTGTGCCATTTCTTCTCGACGTAGTGTAGAATATGGCATTCATTCATCCTGTTGGAAGACTTGCAAGTTTATATCACGGACTAGGTATCCATTGGATTCCAAATCGGCATTTGGGTTAGGTCACGATATGCTCATATGAATCAATATTTACGAATATAAATGCACGCCTCTGATTTCCGAATACAGGTGTGCTGAGTACATTCAAGCCGCGATACTGGGTCGATGCGTACTGAATGATCCTTGACATCACCTTGAGTAATTTCTTTTGAATATTCATGTTACCCTACCCTTTTTGTGTTGTTTGTTTGTTTGATTCTTTCTTGGTCTGCTTCTCGTTTGCTTTGCAAACACGTCAGGCCATGCATCTCTCCGTTTGCTTCCAACAGAGAGTCATATAAGCTGACTCCCTTAAGATAGTGCTTCCAATCCCCTATGATTTCCTGCTTCCCTCTCCCATCTTTAGGGTTTTGATGTCCTCCTTGCCTTCTTCTTGTTTCTTCTTTTCCACTCATGTTCTTCTTGCATTTCCAATAAGGGTTTTCTTCTTTCCATTTCATCTTGCTGCTTATCCCTTCAGGGGAGAATTCTCAACCTTTCTTTTAGGATAAGTTTCGAACTGCTGAATTCTTTTAAGATTTGCAGGTCTGTGGCATTCTCTAGCTCTGCTGTTATTAGAAATGGTGGTCATGTGGCCTAGGCTACCCTAGATGGCAGCATTTTGCCATTCAAGCTATGGTCTATGTCCTGGCACTCCTCCCTGTCCTGCAATATTGCTGCTGAGATAGCAGCTGAAACCCCTCTGGAGGTTCTCTTGTGACTATGTTGCTTTCCTCCAGGCGCATTTTAAATCACTGGGATGCTCATGAACTTTGTTGATTTGGATCATACAGCTGCTGCTAAGTCTATTGGGATTCCACCTCTTTTGGACGCTGTGTACTTCCTGAATTCGCCTAGATGATTCTATCTTGGCTTTCAGCAAGTTTCAGTCTGATTTTTCTACACATAACTTTTCAAACATTGTTTGTTTCTTTATCTCTTGCTTTTCCATCTGGGACTCTTTCGAATTTTAGTCTTTCATGCCTTGTCTTCAACCAGGATTCAACAGCAATGTTTTCATTGGTTTGCACTTGCTTTCCTATGTGTGCTTCTGACCGAGGGATTTGTGTTCCCCTGTCTTCAAAGTCATTCACGCGTCCCTCTGCAAAATCTCGTCTGCTTTGGACGGAATGTTAGCCCTGATATTTTCTCATCCATTGAGTTTTCTGAGATTATTCGGCTCGTCTTTAGGCTTTCTCTTCCCCTTTTCTGGTATTCTGCCTTTTGTGATTCTGAGACACTGTTGTTCTTCAGTGTTTCCCTCACCTCCATTTTCAATACTTGCTCTGGAGAGCGTTTTGCAGTCTAGTTGTCTGAAAGCTTATCTTTAGGGCCTTCAATCTCTTTGGAACTGAAAATGGTACTTCCTTTTCCTTTTAATGTATTTCTTCAACTCTACTGGTCAGGTAATTTCAAGTATCTAATGTAGACTTCTAGGGCTTGGTTAAGTGAAATCTTTAGACACTTGGCTCTACACAATTGCATGGGATTTCTGTGAGGACAAATTTTCTTAGACATTGATGCCATGTCCTGTTCCTGTGTGTGTTGTCTGGTCTATCTCCAATTGCTGGTGTTGCCTTTGTTGTGATGAACCCCCCATCCTATTTCGATTAGGATAACCTCATTTTGATTACGCTTATCTCACAAATCTGAAAGAGCACAGGACACTTCCTCTGGTGGAAATGGAGCTTCTAAAGCTTCTCAGCTCTGCATTCTACTCTCTGTTATTTTGGAGTGTTTCCAGAAGAGCAGAGTGTGAGTGCGCTTGTGCTTTGTAGTGCCACGGGAATGTCCCACTGAAACCAGTTCTTCCAAGAGCTTCTCTGTCTACAGAAACACCAGTGGAAGCATATCTATGGATGTCACACATCAGGGCCTGCTGTAATGATCCCGCAGCCCGAACTTGGTGTCCTCGCTGCCGAACCGTGCCGGTGCCATCCAAAATGTAGCATCCGCTTTTGAGAGATAAACTGAAGGAAATCCTTCCTCTTCTCACGCTGTGGTCTTGGACCACAATTCCTTGTCCTCTCATCCTTGTGGCACGGGTGCACGAAGGCAACCACAGAGCTGTTGCACATCCTGTGCCTCAAACCAAACCATAATCACAGCCCAGGTGATGAATGTAGCAGATCCTAAGGCTTTTCAATCTGAATTCAAACCCAAGGCCCCCTGGATCCCTCAGACCCGATGCACAATATCTCTGATTCAGCCCCACACATACTCTATTGGCAAAATGCCAAATTGGTCTCTGGTCCTGCAGATGCACTGGGTGTGGCCATGGGACATATCGATAATTTCAACTGCGCGCGCCAGGGTGGTTGCTTGCTCATTGTGGTCCCAGGTCGGTTTGCTCTCTTGATAGGACCCACCACATCCCACAACGCACTCCAGATCCCTGAGACTCAGCGTGTGCCATCATCCGTAGCCCTATCCCTCCCTGAACGCTGCCTCTGCTACCTCAAATTTGGCAGCTCGGAGCTTGGTCTCAGAATCAACTGTGGGGATATTTTGCACTGGATTCTTTGAGTTCTGTCAGCCAAGCATCTGCTGTGCACTCTTCTAACACTCAGCGCATCACCTTCAATCCCATGTCTCCTGTCCGCTTGAGAGTGTGTGTCCAAGTTAAAGAGAGTTTCACCTTTACTGCTCCATCAACAGGGCTCAGACCATGCACTGGTATCCATTCCCTGCTTTTCCTTCTCCTGCTTCCAGGTGTTCTGAGGCCTCATCCTGTCTTTGGAAGTAACAGACCTCTCTTCGGCAAGTGTCCTGTGCCAAGGGCTGGGTGAGTGGATGTTTCCATTGCTGTGTTCATGGGAGCGAGTGAGCGCAGGTTGCACTGCTTCTCTGTCAACTGGGCATCGATGAATCAACACTTTCCAGATACATTTCACAGAAATGTGATTTTTTTTTATCTCTTTGTTTCTATACAGCCGTGGTGGGAGGGATTGTCCGAAGACACCAGTTTTGACATTGTGTTGATATCTCATTTGCAGTCTTTAAAAATTTAATAGAATTGATATAAATGTTTTGGGAGTTATACGAAAATGAAGTTAGTTTCTGAAACATACTAAATCGACCTAGAAGCCAGACTTGTCAATTTCGGTAACATTTTGTCAGCTCTAAGGAAAACATAGACAGATATAATGCAAATTAGCAGTCCGAACTGTTAAAGGGGTCATGTCAACTCTTTACTGTTGAAGCCTCCGAAACCAACAGGAACCATGAAATAACTAATGGAAACATGAAATAACCCCCAAGCTTGGATTCACTTGTGCATGTGGTGCCCTTTACTCCCGATGACACCTACTGGTCAATGTTGGCATTTCAAGGTGTAACATCCCTCTCAAGGAAAATACAAGAGAAAACGAACTAAATATATACATTTATCTTTGAATCCAAAGAACCTAGAGGCATTATAGCTATGAGAACACTGCTGCAGCTATGCTAGGCTACTGAGAACCAGGTGTTCTTCTATCAGTGATGAGAACGCTTAATCATCCGATCATGTTGGCTAAAGCACTTGAATGCAACCAAGTCTGCACCCCCATGATAGATTGCCCCCGGGGGCTTGACTCAATTGAAAGACGGTCCACATAAGCTGTGTCTTTCATGTCATTGGCGACTTTTACAGTTCCGTTCACTATCTGACTTCTAATATTTACCTAGACTGTCTTGAAAAACGGAGGCCTAATACAGATTCAAGTTCAGTCAAAGATTCCCCTCACTTACCACTCTCCCTTCACCCCAGAGAAGACATCAACCCAGCATTTGCTGAATCTAGCGGAAGGCCATGGTTTCTTTGTGGGAGCTATGTATTCAATTCCTATCTATTTCGTACGAGAGTATTTGACCTTTATGGGGTTCCCTGTTGTTCACAGAGGATGAAGCTAGAGGAACTCTGATTCTAGGAGGGGCTTGCTCTTCTCTTACTGGCTTCATTGCAGCTCAGGTACTGATCCCTCCAAATGGATGCCTGAGTGGAGCGGAGGGAAGAGCAAGTGCTTGATAGCTAGGCCCAAACCTGGGAAAAGGCTTACCTGGGCTTGGTGCACTTTGATCTGAATGGCTTGGAATTGCCCCTTGGGTCGTGTGGATTATCTGACCTCTTTCAAGAACATGAGCGTTTTTATCATCTCTGCCATCTCTTCTCTTTAGACGTCAGGGATCTTGGACCCGTTCTTGGAGCAGAGAATTGAGGAACTTCCTCCAGTCCACGGTGGCCCTCCGTATGTTTCTGCTAGTATCAGCGAGGTTCAATATGTCTCATGAATGCCTTTCGAGCCTGCTATCCTCTACAGCTGTCTCCAGGCCAGTATTCTCTATTGTAGCAGAACATCTCTCATCAATGTGTTCGCATCTCTCCTCAATCCGTGCAGCCATGTTTTCGGCCAGCTTCTCTTCGTGTCTCCCATAAAGTCGACTTCAACAGGACTGGGCAAGTCTGAAAGGACCTCGGAGCCTCTCCAGTAAGCTGAAGACAGGCAGATCTTCCACTGTCTGCCCTTTCAGGTTCTGGAAACTGACCCGTGAACTCAGGTCTTTGGGCAGCAGCAGTATCTCGAACTGACACAGCTTCCCGGACCAAAGACCTTACCCAAGCTCCACAGAGGGCGGCAGCCCCTCCATCGCACTGATCCACCCACAGAACTCTGCCCGGTTACCTAGGATCCACCAGCCACAACAAGCCTCGCGATACACACCAACATTCCACCTGGAATCCAACCGCTAACTGCCATCCCCAATGGCTGCTGCATCTTGTCAGTGTTGGGGGAGGGGCTGCATCTGACGAGAGGTTCCTAAGGTAAATGTGATTCTACCCACTAGCGTCCCATGGGCCTTTGTTCTTCCCTCTTTCCTTTTGTTCAGATCTGTATGCACTGTAGCAACGGAGGGAAGTGTGTCCATTTTCAGTTGAATGTTTCACACGTCTTTAAACTTTCTAACAGTTCACAGTACACAGAGACCCACTAAGGGAAACTATTGTTCCTGTAATATGGGCACACCCGCAATACATAGCCGTCGGTTGATTTCTGCTGAAACACCCGCATTCACGGGACATCTATCCATTTGTTTTAAGGGGGCTGAAATTCCTAGGAATGATACAATCCCCAATGTGAACTTTGCTGCCTGTCTCTTTTGATCTTAGTACACTTTTGCGGAGCTACTTTTCCCTGTTATAGGCTTGTGCCATTTCTTCTCGACGTAGTGTAGAATATGGCATTCATTCATCCTGTTGGAAGACTTGCAAGTTTATATCACGGACTAGGAATCCATTGGATTCCAAATCGGCATTTGGGTTAGGTCACGATATGCTCATATGAATCAATATTTACGAATATAAATGCACGCCTCTGATTTCCGAATACAGGTGTGCTGAGTACATTCAAGCCGCGATACTGGGTCGATGCGTACTGAATGATCCTTGACATCACCTTGAGTAATTTCTTTTGAATATTCATGTTACCCTACCCTTTTTGTGTTGTTTGTTTGTTTGATTCTTTCTTGGTCTGCTTCTCGTTTGCTTTGCAAACACGTCAGGCCATGCATCTCTCCGTTTGCTTCCAACAGAGAGTCATATAAGCTGACTCCCTTAAGATAGTGCTTCCAATCCCCTATGATTTCCTGCTTCCCTCTCCCATCTTTAGGGTTTTGATGTCCTCCTTGCCTTCTTCTTGTTTCTTCTTTTCCACTCATGCTCTTCTTGCATTTCCAATAAGGGTTTTCTTCTTTCCATTTCATCTTGCTGCTTATCCCTTCAGGGGAGAATTCTCAACCTTTCTTTTAGGATAAGTTTCGAACTGCTGAATTCTTTTAAGATTTGCAGGTCTGTGGCATTCTCTAGCTCTGCTGTTATTAGAAATGGTGGTCATGTGGCCTAGGCTACCCTAGATGGCAGCATTTTGCCATTCAAGCTATGGTCTATGTCCTGGCACTCCTCCCTGTCCTGCAATATTGCTGCTGAGATAGCAGCTGAAACCCCTCTGGAGGTTCTCTTGTGACTATGTTGCTTTCCTCCAGGCGCATTTTAAATCACTGGGATGCTCATGAACTTTGTTGATTTGGATCATACAGCTGCTGCTAAGTCTATTGGGATTCCACCTCTTTTGGACGCTGTGTACTTCCTGAATTCGCCTAGATGATTCTATCTTGGCTTTCAGCAAGTTTCAGTCTGATTTTTCTACACATAACTATTCAAACATTGTTTGTATCTTTATCTCTTGCTTTTCCATCTGGGACTCTTTCGAATTTTAGTCTTTCATTCCTTGTCTTCAACCAGGATTCAACAGCAATGTTTTCATTGGTTTGCACTTGTTTTCCTATGTGTGCTTCTGACCGAGAGATTTGTGTTCCCCTGTCTTCAAAGTCATTCACGCGTCCCTCTGCAATATCTCGTCTGCTTAGGACGGAATGTTAGCCCTGATATTTTCTCATCCACTGAGTTTTCTGAGATTATTTGGCTCGTCTTTAGGCTTTCTCTCCCCCTTTTCTGGTATTCTGCCTTTTGTGATTCTGAGACACTGTTGTTCTTCAGTGTTTCCCTCACCTCCATTTTCAATACTTGCTCTGGAGAGCGTTTTGCAGTCTAGTTGTCTGAAAGCTTATCTTTAGGGCCTTCAATCTCTTTGGAACTGAAAATGGTACTTCCTTTTCCTTTTACTGTATTTCTTCATCTCTACTGGTCAGGTAATTTCAGGTATCTAATGTAGACTTCTAGGGCTTGGTTAAGTGAAAACTTTAGACTCTTGGCTCTACACAATTGCATGGGATTTCTGTGAGGACAAACTTTCTTAGACATTGATGCCATGTCCTGTTCCTGTGTGTGTTGTCTGGTCTATCTCCAATTGCTGGTGTTGCCTTTGTTGTGATGAACCCCCCATCCTATTTCGATTAGGATAACCTCATTTTGATTACGCTTATCTCACAAATCTGAAAGAGCACAGGACACTTCCTCTGGTGGAAATGGAGCTTCTAAAGGTTCTCAGCTCTGCATTCTACTCTCTGTTATTTTGGAGTGTTTCCAGAAGAGCAGAGTGTGAGTGCGCTTGTGCTTTGTAGTGCCACGGGAATGTCCCACTGAAACCAGTTCTTCCAAGAGCTTCTCTGTCTACAGAAACACCAGTGGAAGCATATCTATGGATGTCACACATCAGGGCCTGCTGGAATGATCCCGCAGCCCGAACTTGGTGTCCTCGCTGCCGAACCGTGCCGGTGCCATCCAAAATGTAGCATCTGCTTTTGAGAGATAAACTGAAGGAAATCCTTCCTCTTCTCACGCTGTGGTCTTGGACCACACTTCCTTGTCCTCTCATCCTTGTGGCACGGGTGCACGAAGGCAACCACAGAGCTGTTGCACATCCTGTGCCTCAAACCAAACCATAATCACAGCCCAGGTTATGAATGTAGCAGATCCTAAGGCTTTTAATTCTGAATTCAAACCCAAGGCCCCCTGGATCCCTCAGACCCGATGCACAATATCTCTGATTCAGCCCCACACATGCTCTATTGGCAAAATGCCAAATTGGTCTCTGGTCCTGCAGATGCACTGGGTGTGGCCATGGGACATATCGATAAATTCAACTGCGCGCGCCAGGGTGGTTGCCTGCTCATTGGGGTCACAGGTCGGTTTGCTCTCTTGATAGGACCCACCACATCCCACGACTCACTCCAGATCCCTGAGACTCAGCGTGTGCCATCATCCGTAGCCCTATCCCTCCCTGAACGCTGCCTCTGCTACCTCAAATTTGGCAGCTCGGAGCTTGTTCTCAGAATCAACTGTGGGGATATTTTGCACTGGATTCTTTGAGTTCTGTCAGCCAAGCATCTGCTGTGCCCTCTTCTAACACTCAGGGCATCACCTTCAATCCCATGTCTCCTGTCCGCTTGAGTGTGTGCGTCCAAGTAAAAGAGAGTTTCACCTTTACTGCTCCATCAACAGGGCTCAGACCATGCACTGGTATCCATTCCCTGCTTTTCCTTCTCCTGCTTCCAGGTGTTCTGAGGCCTCATCCTGTCTTTGGAAGTAACAGACCTCTCTTCGGCAAGTGTCCTGTGCCAAGGGCTGGGTGAGTGGATGTTTCCATTGCTGTGTTCATGGGAGCGAGTGAGCGCAGGTTGCACTGCATCTCTGTCAACTGGGCATGGATGAATCAACACTTTCCAGATACATTTCACAGAAATGTGATTTTTTTTTTTATCTCTTTGTTTCTATACAGCCGTGGTGGGAGGGATTGTCCGAAGACTCCAGTTTTGACATTGTGTTGATATCTCATTTGCAGCCTTTAAAAATTTAACAGAATTGATATAAATGTTTTGGGAGTTATACGAAAATGAAGTTAGTTTCTGAAACATACTAAATCGACCTAGAAGCCAGACTTGTCAATTTCGGTAACATTTTGTCAGCTCTAAGGAAAACATAGACAGATAAAATGCAAAGTAGCAGTCCGAACTGCTAAAGGGGTCATGTCAACTCTTTACTGTTGAAGCCTCCGAAACCAACAGGAACCATGAAATAACTAATGGAAACATGAAATAACCCCCAAGCTTGGATTCACTTGTGCATGTGGTGCCCTTTACTCCCGATGACACCTACTGGTCAATGTTGGCATTTCAAGGTGTAACATCCCTCTCAAGGAAAATACAAGAGGAAACGAACTAAATATATACATTTAGCTTTGAATCCAAAGAACCTAGAGGCATTATAGCTATGAGAACACTGCTGCAGCTATGCTAGGCTACTGAGAACCAGGTGTTCTTCTATCAGTGATGAGAACGCTTAATCATCCGATCATGTTGGCTAAAGCAATTGAATGCAACCAAGTCTGCACCCCCATGATAGATTGCCCCCGGGGGCTTGACTCAATTGAAAGACGGTCCACATAAGCTGTGTCTTTCATGTCATTGGCGACTTTTACAGTTCCGTTCACTATCAGACTTCTAATATTTACCTAGACTGTCTTGAAAAACGGAGGCCTAATACAGATTCAAGTTCAGTCAAAGATTCCCCTCACTTACCACTCTCGCTTCACCCCAGAGAAGACATCAACCCAGCATTTGCTGAATCTAGCGGAAGGCCATCGTTTCTTTGTGGGAGCTAAGTATTCAATTCCTATCTATTTCGTACGAGAGTATTTGACCTTTATGGGGTTCCCTGTTGTTCACAGAGGATGAAGCTAGAGGAACTCTGATTCTAGGAGGGGCTTGCTCTTCTCTTACTGGCTTCATTGCAGCTCAGGTACTGATCCCTCCAAATGGATGCCTGAGTGGAGCGGAGGGAAGAGCAAGTGCTTGATAGCTAGGCCCAAACCTGGGAAAAGGCTTACCTGGGCTTGGTGCACTTTGATCTGAATGGCTTGGAATTGCCCCTTGGGTCGTGTGGATTATCTGACCTCTTTCAAGAACATGAGCGTTTTTATCATCTCTGCCATCTCTTCTCTTTAGACGTCAGGGATCTTGGACCCGTTCTTGGAGCAGAGAATTGAGGAACTTCCTCCAGTCCACGGTGGCCCTCCGTATGTTTCTGCTAGTATCAGCGAGGTTCAATATGTCTCATGAATGCCTTTCGAGCCTGCTATCCTCTACAGCTGTCTCCAGGCCAGTATTCTCTATTGTAGCAGAACATCTCTCATCAATGTGTTCGCATCTCTCCTCAATCCGTGCAGCCATGTTTTCGGCCAGCTTCTCTTCGTGTCTCCCATAAAGTCGACTTCAACAGGACTGGGCAAGTCTGAAAGGACCTCGGAGCCTCTCCAGTAAGCTGAAGACAGGCAGATCTTCCACTGTCTGCCCTTTCAGGTTCTGGAAACTGACCCGTGAACTCAGGTCTTTGGGCAGCAGCAGTATCTCGAACTGACACAGCTTCCCGGACCAAAGACCTTACCCAAGCTCCACAGAGGGCGGCAGCCCCTCCATCGCACTGATCCACCCACAGAACTCTGCCCGGTTACCTAGGATCCACCAGCCACAACAAGCCTCGCGGTACACACCAACATTCCACCTGGAATCCAACCGCTAACTGCCATCCCCAATGGCTGCTGCATCTTGTCAGTGTTGGGGGAGGGGCTGCATCCGACGAGAGGTTCCTAAGGTAAATGTGATTCTACCCACTAGCGTCCCATGGGCCTTTGTTCTTCCCTCTTTCCTTTTGTTCAGATCTGTATGCACTGTAGCAACGGAGGGAAGTGTGTCCATTTTCAGTTGAATGTTTCACACGTCTTTAAACTTTCTAACAGTTCACAGTACACAGAGACACACTAAGGGAAACTATTGTTCCTGTAATATGGGCACACCCGCAATACATAGCCGTCGGTTGATTTCTGCTGAAACACCCGCATTCACTGGACATCTATCCATTTGTTTTAAGGGGGCTGAAATTCCTAGGAATGATACAATCCCCAATGTGAACTTTGCTGCCTGTCTCTTTTGATCTTAGTACACTTTTGCGGAGCTACTTTTCCCTGTTATAGGCTTGTGCCATTTCTTCTCGACGTAGTGTAGAATATGGCATTCATTCATCCTGTTGGAAGACTTGCAAGTTTATATCACGGACTAGGAATCCATTGGATTCCAAATCGGCATTTGGGTTAGGTCACGATATGCTCATATGAATCAATATTTACGAATATAAATGCACGCCTCTGATTTCCGAATACAGGTGTGCTGAGTACATTCAAGCCGCGATACTGGGTCGATGCGTACTGAATGATCCTTGACATCACCTTGAGTAATTTCTTTTGAATATTCATGTTACCCTACCCTTTTTGTGTTGTTTGTTTGTTTGATTCTTTCTTGGTCTGCTTCTCGTTTGCTTTGCAAACACGTCAGGCCATGCATCTCTCCGTTTGCTTCCAACAGAGAGTCATATAAGCTGACTCCCTTAAGATAGTGCTTCCAATCCCCTCTGATTTCCTGCTTCCCTCTCCCATCTTTAGGGTTTTGATGTCCTCCTTGCCTTCTTCTTCTTTCTTCTTTTCCACTCATGCTCTTCTTGCATTTCCAATAAGGGTTTTCTTCTTTCCATTTCATCTTGCTGCTTATCCCTTCAGGGGAGAATTCTCATCCTTTCTTTTAGGATAAGTTTCGAACTGCTGAATTCTTTTAAGATTTGCAGGTCTGTGGCATTCTCTAGCTCTGCTGTTATTAGAAATGGTGGTCATGTGGCATAGGCTACCCTAGATGGCAGCATTTTGCCATTCAAGCTATGGTCTATGTCCTGGCACTCCTCCCTGTCCTGCAATATTGCTGCTGAGATAGCAGCTGAAACCCCTCTGGAGGTTCTCTTGTGACTATGTTGCTTTCCTCCAGGCGCATTTTAAATCACTGGGATGCTCATGAACTTTGTTGATTTGGATCATACAGCTGCTGCTAAGTCTATTGGGATTCCACCTCTTTTGGACGCTGTGTACTTCCTGAATTCGCCTAGATGATTCTATCTTGGCTTTCAGCAAGTTTCAGTCTGATTTTTCTACACATAACTATTCAAACATTGTTTGTATCTTTATCTCTTGCTTTTCCATCTGGGACTCTTTCGAATTTTAGTCTTTCATGCCTTGTCTTCAACCAGGATTCAACAGCAATGTTTTCATTGGTTTGCACTTGCTTTCCTATGTGTGCTTCTGACCGAGGGATTTGTGTTCCCCTGTCTTCAAAGTCATTCAAGCGTCCCTCTGCAATATCTCGTCTGCTTAGGACGGAATGTTAGCCCTGATATTTTCTCATCCACTGAGTTTTCTGAGATTATTTGGCTTGTCTTTAGGCTTTCTCTTCCCCTTTTCTGGTATTCTGCCTTTTGTGATTCTGAGACACTGTTGTTCTTCAGTGTTTCCCTCACCTCCATTTTCAATACTTGCTCTGGAGAGCGTTTTGCAGTCTAGTTGTCTGAAAGCTTATCTTTAGGGCCTTCAATCTCTTTGGAACTGAAAATGGTACTTCCTTTTCCTTTTACTGTATTTCTTCATCTCTACTGGTCAGGTAATTTCAGGTATCTAATGTAGACTTCTAGGGCTTGGTTAAGTGAAAACTTTAGACTCTTGGCTCTACACAATTGCATGGGATTTCTGTGAGGACAAATTTTCTTAGACATTGATGCCATGTCTTGTTCCTGTGTGTGTTGTCTGGTCTATCTCCCATTGCTGGTGTTGCTTTGGTTGTGATGAACCCCCCATACTATTTGGAATAGGATAAACTCATTTTGATTAGGCTTACCTCACAAATCTGAAAGAGCACAGGACACTTCCTCTGGTGGAAATGGAGCTTCTAAAGCTTCTCAGCTCTGCATTCTACTCTCTGTTATTTTGGAGTGTTTCCAGAAGAGCAGAGTGTGAGTGCGCTTGTGCTTTGTTGTGCCACGGAAATGTCCCACTGAAACCAGTTCTTCCAAGAGCTTCTCTGTCTACAGAAACACCAGTGGAAACATATCTATGGATGTCACACATCAGGGCCTGCTGGAATGATCCCGCAGCCCGAACTTGGTGTCCTCGCTGCCGAACCGTGCCGGTGCCATCCAAAATGTAGCATCCGCTTTTGAGAGATAAACTGAAGGAAATCCTTCCTCTTCTCACGCTGTGGTCTTGGACCACACTTCCTTGTCCTCTCATCCTTGTGGCACGGGTGCACGAAGGCAACCACAGAGCTGTTGCACATCCTGTGCCTCAAACCAAACCATAATCACAGCCCAGGTTATGAATGTAGCAGATCCTAAGGCTTTTCATTCTGAATTCAAACCCAAGGCCCCCTGGATCCCTCAGACCCGATGCACAATATCTCTGATTCAGCCCCACACATGCTCTATTGGCAAAATGCCAAATTGGTCTCTGGTCCTGCAGATGCACTGGGTGTGGCCATGGGACATATCGATAAATTCAACTGCGCGCGCCAGGGTGCTTGCCTTCTCATTGGGGTCACAGGTCGGTTTGCTCTCTTGATAGGACCCACCACATCCCACGACTCACTCCAGATCCCTGAGACTCAGCGTGTGCCATCATCCGTAGCCCTATCCCTCCCTGAACGCTGCCTCTGCCTCCTCAAATTTGGCAGCTCGGATCTTGGTCTCAGAATCAACTGTGGGGATATTTTGCACTGGATTCTTTGAGTTCTGTCAGCCAAGCATCTGCTGTGCACTCTTCTAACACTCAGCGCATCACCTTCAATCCCATGTCTCCTGTCCGCTTGAGTGTGTGCGTCCAAGTTAAAGAGAGTTTCACTTTTACTGCTCCATCAACAGGGCTCAGACCATGCACTGGTATCCATTCCCTGCTTTCCTTCTCCTTCTTCCAGGTGTACTGAGGCCTCATCCTGTCTTTGGAAGTAACAGACCTCTCTTCGGCAAGTGTCCTGTGCCAAGGGCTGGGTGAGTGGATGTTTCCATTGCTGTGTTCATGGGAGCGAGTGAGTGCAGGTTGCACTGCTTCTCTGTCAACTGGGCATCGATGAAACAACACTTTCCTGATACATTTCACTGAAATGTGATTTTTTTTTTATCTCTTTGTTTCTATACAGCCGTGGTGGGAGGGATTGTCCGAAGACTCCAGTTTTGACATTGTGTTGATATCTCATTTGCAGTCTTTAAAAATTTAATAGAATTGATATAAATGTTTTGGGAGTTATACGAAAATGAAGTTAGTTTCTGAAACATACTAAATCGACCTAGAAGCCAGACTTGTCAATTTCGGTAACATTTTGTCAGCTCTAAGGAAAACCTAGACAGATAGAATGCAAACTAGCAGTCCGAACTGTTAAAGGGGTCATGTCAACTCTTTACTGTTGAAGCCTCCGAAACCAACAGGAACCATGAAATAACTAATGGAAACATGAAATAACCCCCAAGCTTGGATTCACTTGTGCATGTGGTGCCCTTTACTCCCGATGACACCTACTGGTCAATGTTGGCATTTCAAGGTGTAACATCCCTCTCAAGGAAAATACAAGAGGAAACGAACTAAATATATACATTTAGCTTTGAATCCAAAGAACCTAGAGGCATTATAGCTATGAGAACACTGCTGCAGCTATGCTAGGCTACTGAGAACCAGGTGTTCTTCTATCAGTGATGAGAACGCTTAATCATCCGATCATGTTGGCTAAAGCACTTGAATGCAACCAAGTCTGCACCCCCATGATACATTGCCCCTGGGAGCTTGACTCAATTGAAAGACGGTCCACATAAGCTGTGTCTTTCATGTCATTGGCGACTTTTACAGTTCCGTTCACTATCTGACTTCTAATATTTACCTATACTGTCTTGAAAAACGGAGGCCTAATACAGATTCAAGTTCAGTCAAAGATTCCCCTCACTTACCACACTCCCTTCACCCCAGAGAAGACATCAACCCAGCATTTGCTGAATCTAGCGGAAGGCCATCGTTTCTTTGTGGGAGCTAAGTATTCAATTCCTATCTATTTCATACGAGAGTATTTGACCTTTATGGGGTTCCCTGTTGTTCACAGAGGATGAAGCTAGAGGAACTCTGATTCTAGGAGGGGCTTGCTCTTCTCTTATTGGCTTCATTGCAGCTCAGGTACTGATCCCTCCAAATGGATGCCTGAGTGGAGGGGAGGGAAGAGCAAGTGCTTGATAGCTAGGCCCAAACCTGGGAAAAGGCTTACCTGGGCTTGGTGCACTTTGATCTGAATGGCTTGGAATTGCCCCTTGGGTCGTGTGGATTATCTGACCTCTTTCAAGAACATGAGCGTTTTTATCATCTCTGCCATCTCTTCTCTTTAGACGTCAGGGATCTTGGACCCGTTCTTGGAGCAGAGAATTGAGGAACTTCCTCCAGTCCACGGTGGCCCTCCGTATGTTTCTGCTAGTATCAGCGAGGTTCAATATGTCTCATGAATGCCTTTCGAGCCTGCTATCCTCTACAGCTGTCTCCAGGCCAGTATTCTCTATTGTAGCAGAACATCTCTCATCAATGTGTTCGCATCTCTCCTCAATCCGTGCAGCCATGTTTTCGGCCAGCTTCTCTTCGTGTCTCCCATAAAGTCGACTTCAACAGGACTGGGCAAGTCTGAAAGGACCTCGGAGCCTCTCCAGTAAGCTGAAGACAGGCAGATCTTCCACTGTCTGCCCTTTCAGGTTCTGGAAACTGACCCGTGAACTCAGGTCTTTGGGCAGCAGCAGTATCTCGAACTGACACAGCTTCCCGGACCAAAGACCTAAGCCAAGCTCCACAGAGGGCGGCAGCCCCTCCATCGCACTGATCCACCCACAGAACTCTGCCCGGTTACCTAGGATCCACCAGCCACAACAAGCCTCGCGGTACACACCAACATTCCACCTGGAATCCAACCGCTAACTGCCATCCCCAATGGCTGCTGCATCTTGTCAGTGTTGGGGGAGGGGCTGCATCCGACGAGAGGTTCCTAAGGTAAATGTGATTCTACCCACTAGCGTCCCATGGGCCTTTGTTCTTCCCTCTTTCCTTTTGTTCAGATCTGTATGCACTGTAGCAACGGAGGGAAGTGTGTCCATTTTCAGTTGAATGTTTCACACGTCTTTAAACTTTCTAACAGTTCACAGTACACAGAGACCCACTAAGGGAAACTATTGTTCCTGTAATATGGGCACACCCGCAATACATAGCCGTCGGTTGATTTCTGCTGAAACACCCGCTTTCACGGGACATCTATCCATTTGTTTCAAGGGGGCTGAAATTCCTTGGAATGATACAATCCCCAATGTGCACTTTACTGCCTGTCTCTTTTGATCTTAGTACACTTTTGCGGAGCTACTTTTCCTTGTTATAGGCTTGTGCCATTTCTTCTCGACGTAGTGTAGAATATGGCATTCATTCATCCTGTTGGAAGACTTGCAAGTCTATATGACGGACTAGGAATCCATTGGATTCCAAATCGGCATTTGGGTTAGGTCACGATATGCTCATATGAATCAATATTTACGAATATAAATGCACGCCTCTGATTTCCGAATACAGGTATGCTGAGTACATTCAAGCCGCGATACTGGGTCGATGCGTACTGAATGATCCTTGACATCACCTTGAGTAATTTCTTTTGAATATTCATGTTACCCTACCCTTTTTGTGTTGTTTGTTTGTTTGATTCTTTCTTGGTCTGCTTCTCGTTTGCTTTGCAAACACGTCAGGCCATGCATCTCTCCGTTTGCTTCCAACAGAGAGTCATATAAGCTGACTCCCTTAAGATAGTGCTTCCAATCCCCTCTGATTTCCTGCTTCCCTCTCCCATCTTTAGGGTTTTGATGTCCTCCTTGCCTTCTTCTTCTTTCTTCTTTTCCACTCATGCTCTTCTTGCATTTCCAATAAGGGTTTTCTTCTTTCCATTTCATCTTGCTGCTTATCCCTTCAGGGGAGAATTCTCAACCTTTCTTTTAGGATAAGTTTCCAACTGCTGAATTCTTTTAAGATTTGCAGGTCTGTGGCATTCTCTAGCTCTGCTGTTATTAGAAATGGTGGTCATGTGGCATAGGCTACCCTAGATGGCAGCATTTTGCCATTCAAGCTATGGTCTATGTCCTGGCACTCCTCCCTGTCCTGCAATATTGCTGCTGAGATAGCAGCTGAAACCCCTCTGGAGGTTCTCTTGTGACTATGTTGCTTTCCTCCAGGCGCATTTTAAATCACTGGGATGCTCATGAACTTTGTTGATTTGGATCATACAGCTGCTGCTAAGTCTATTGGGATTCCACCTCTTTTGGACGCTGTGTACTTCCTGAATTCGCCTAGATGATTCTATCTTGGCTTTCAGCAAGTTTCAGTCTGATTTTTCTACACATAACTTTTCAAACATTGTTTGTTTCTTTATCTCTTGCTTTTCCATCTGGGACTCTTTCGAATTTTAGTCTTTCATGCCTTGTCTTCAACCAGGATTCAACAGCAATGTTTTCATTGGTTTGCACTTGCTTTCCTATGTGTGCTTCTGACCGAGGGATTTCTGTTCCCCTGTCTTCAAAGTCATTCACGCGTCCCTCTGCAATATCTCGTCTGCTTAGGACGGAATGTTAGCCCTGATATTTTCTCATCCACTGAGATTTCTGATATTATTTGGCTCGTCTTTAGGTTATCTCTTCCCCTTTTCTGGTATTCTGCCTTTTGTGATTCTGAGACACTGTTGTTCTTCAGTGTTTCCCTCACCTCCATTTTCAATACTTGCTCTGGAGAGCGTTTTGCAGTCTAGTTGTCTGAAAGCTTATCTTTAGGGCCTTCAATCTCTTTGGAACTGAAAATGGTACTTCCTTTTCCTTTTACTGTATTTCTTCATCTCTACTGGTCAGGTAATTTCAGGTATCTAATGTAGACTTCTAGGGCTTGGTTAAGTGAAAACTTTAGACTCTTGGCTCTACACAATTGCATGGGATTTCTGTGAGGACAAATTTTCCTAGACATTGATGCCATGTCCTGTTCCTGTGTGTGTTGTCTGGTCTATCTCCAATTGCTGATGTTACCTTTGTTGTGATGAACCCCCCATCCTATTTCGATTAGGATAACCTCATTTTGATTACGCTTATCTCACAAATCTGAAAATCACAGGACACTTCCTCTGGTGGAAATGGAGCTTCTAAAGCTTCTCAGCTCTGCATTCTACTCTCTGTTATTTTGGAGTGTTTCCAGAAGAGCAGAGTGTGAGTGCACTTGTGCTTTGTAGTGCCACGGGAATGTCCCACTGAAACCAGTTCTTCCAAGAGCTTCTCTGTCTAAAGAAACACCAGTGGAAGCATATCTATGGATGTCACACATCAGGGCCTGCTGGAATGATCCCGCAGCCCGAACTTGGTGTCCTCGCTGCCGAACCGTGCCGGTGCCATCCAAAATGTAGCATCCGCTTTTGAGAGATAAACAGAAGGAAATCCTTCCTCTTCTCATGCTGTGGTCTTGGACCACACTTCCTTGTCCTCTCATCCTTGTGGCACGGGTTCACGAAGGCAACCACAGAGTTGTTGCACATCCTGTGCCTCAAACCAAACCATAATCACAGCCCAGGTTATGAATGTAGCAGTTCCTAAGGCTTTTCATTCTGAATTCAAACCCAAGGCCCCCTGGATCCCTCAGACCCGATGCACAATATCTCTGATTCAGCCCCACACATGCTCTATTGGCAAAATGCCAAATTGGTCTCTGGTCCTGCAGATGCACTGGGTGTGGCCATGGGACATATCGATAATTTCAACTGCGCGCGCCAGGGTGGATGCTTGCTCATTGTGGTCCCAGGTCGGTTTGCTCTCTTGATAGGACCCACCACATCCCACAACGCACTCCAGATCCCTGAGACTCAGCGTGTGCCACCATCCGTAGCCCTATCCCTCCCTGAACGCTGCCTCTGCTACCTCAAATTTGGCAGCTCGGAGCTTGGTCTCAGAATCAACTGTGGGGATATTTTGCACTGGATTCTTTGAGTTCTGTCAGCCAAGCATCTGCTGTGCACTCTTCTAACACTCAGCGCATCACCTTCAATCCCATGTCTCCTGTCCGCTTGAGAGTGTGCGTCCAAGTTAAAGAGAGTTTCACCTTTACTGCTCCATCAACAGGGCTCAGACCATGCACTGGTATCCATTCCCTGCTTTTCCTTCTCCTGCTTCCAGGTGTTCTGAGGCCTCATCCTGTCTTTGGAAGTAACAGACCTCTCTTCGGCAAGTGTCCTGTGCCAAGGGCTGGGTGAGTGGATGTTTCCATTGCTGTGTTCATGGGAGCGAGTGAGCGCAGGTTGCACTGCTTCTCTGTCAACTGGGCATCGATGAATCAACACTTTCCAGATACATTTCACAGAAATGTGATTTTTTTTTATCTCTTTGTTTCTATACAGCCGTGGTGGGAGGGATTGTCCGAAGACACCAGTTTTGACATTGTGTTGATATCTCATTTGCAGTCTTTAAAAATTTAATAGAATTGATATAAATGTTTTGGGAGTTATACGAAAATGAAGTTAGTTTCTGAAACATACTAAATCGACCTAGAAGCCAGACTTGTCAATTTCGGTAACATTTTGTCAGCTCTAAGGAAAACCTAGACAGATAGAATGCAAACTAGCAGTCCGAACTGTTAAAGGGGTCATGTCAACTCTTTACTGTTGAAGCCTCCGAAACCAACAGGAACCATGAAATAACTAATGGAAACATGAAATAACCCCCAAGCTTGGATTCACTTGTGCATGTGGTGCCCTTTACTCCCGATGACACCTACTGGTCAATGTTGGCATTTCAAGGTGTAACATCCCTCTCAAGGAAAATACAAGAGGAAACGAACTAAATATATACATTTAGCTTTGAATCCAAAGAACCTAGAGGCATTATAGCTATGAGAACCCTGCTGCAGCTATGCTAGGCTACTGAGAACCAGGTGTTCTTCTATCAGTGATGAGAACGCTTAATCATCCGATCATGTTGGCTAAAGCACTTGAATGCAACCAAGTCTGCACCCCCATGATACATTGCCCCTGGGAGCTTGACTCAATTGAAAGACGGTCCACATAAGCTTTGTCTTTCATGTCATTGGCGACTTTTACAGTTCCGTTCACTATCTGACTTCTAATATTTACCTAGACTGTCTTGAAAAACGGAGGCTTAATACAGATTCAAGTTCAGTCAAAGATTCCCCTCACTTACCACACTCCCTTCACCCCAGAGAAGACATCAACCCAGCATTTGCTGAATCTAGCGGAAGGCCATGGTTTCTTTGTGGGAGCTAAGTATTCAATTCCTATCTATTTCATACGAGAGTATTTGACCTTTATGGGGTTCCCTGTTGTTCACAGAGGATGAAGCTAGAGGAACTCTGATTCTAGGAGGGGCTTGCTCTTCTCTTACTGGCTTCATTGCAGCTCAGGTACTGATCCCTCCAAATGGATGCCTGAGTGGAGGGGAGGGAAGAGCAAGTGCTTGATAGCTAGGCCCAAACCTGGGAAAAGGCTTACCTGGTCTTGGTGCACTTTGATCTGAATGGCTTGGAATTGCCCCTTGGGTCGTGTGGATTATCTGACCTCTTTCAAGAACATGAGCGTTTTTATCATCTCTGCCATCTCTTCTATTTAGACGTCAGGGATCTTGGACCTGTTCTTGGAGCAAAGAATTGAGGAACTTCCTCCAGTCCACGGTGGCCCTCCGTATGTTTCTGCTAGTATCAGCGAGGTTCAATATGTCTCATGAATGCCTTTCGAGCCTGCTATCCTCTACAGCTGTCTCCAGGCCATTATTCTCTATTGTAGCAGAACATCTCTCATCAATGTGTTCGCATCTCTCCTCAATCCGTGCAGCCATGTTTTCGGCCAGCTTCTCTTCGTGTCTCCCATAAAGTCGACTTCAACAGGACTGGGCAAGTCTGAAAGGACCTCGGAGCCTCTCCAGTAAGCTGAAGACAGGCAGATCTTCCACTGTCTGCCCTTTCAGGTTCTGGAAACTGACCCGTGAACTCAGGTCTTTGGGCAGCAGCAGTATCTCGAACTGACACAGCTTCCCGGACCAAAGACCTAAGCCAAGCTCCACAGAGGGCGGCAGCCCCTCCATCGCACTGATCCACCCACAGAACTCTGGCCGGTTACCTAGGATCCACCAGCCACAACAAGCCTCGCGGTACACACCAACATTCCACCTGGAATCCAACGGCTATCTGCCATCCCCACTGGCTGCTGCATCTTGTCAGTGTTGGGGGAGGGGCTGCATCCGACGAGAGGTTCCTAAAGTAAACGTGATTCTACCCACTAGCGTCCCATGGGCCTTTGTTCTTCCCTCTTTCCTTTTGTTCAGATCTGTATGCACTGTAGCAACGGAGGGAAGTGTGTCCATTTTCAGTTGAATGTTTCACACGTCTTTAAACTTTCTAACAGTTCAGAGTACACAGAGACCCACTAAGGGAAACTATTATTCCTGTAATATGGGCACACCCGCAATACATAGCCGTCGGTTGATTTCTGCTGAAACACCCGCATTCACTGGACATCTATCCATTTTTTTCAAGGGGGCTGAAATTCCTAGGAATGATACAATCCCCAATGTGCACTTTACTGCCTGTCTCTTTTGATCTTAGTACACTTTTGCGGAGCTACTTTTCCCTGTTATAGGCTTGTGCCATTTCTTCTCGACGTAGTGTAGAATATGGCATTCATTCATCCTGTTGGAAGACTTGCAAGTCTATATCACGGACTAGGAATCCATTGGATTCCAAATCGGCATTTGGGTTAGGTCACGATATGCTCATATGAATCAATATTTACGAATATAAATGCACGCCTCTGATTTCCGAATACAGGTGTGCTGAGTACATTCAAGCCGCGATACTGGGTCGATGCGTACTGAATGATCCTTGACATCACCTTGAGTAATTTCTTTTGAATATTCATGTTACCCTACCCTTTTTGTGTTGTTTGTTTGTTTGATTCTTTCTTGGTCTGCTTCTCGTTTGCTTTGCAAACACGTCAGGCCATGCATCTCTCCGTTTGCTTCCAACAGAGAGTCATATAAGCTGACTCCCTTAAGATAGTGCTTCCAATCCCCTCTGATTTCCTGCTTCCCTCTCCCATCTTTAGGGTTTTGATGTCCTCCTTGCCTTCTTCTTGTTTCTTCTTTTCCACTCATGCTCTTCTTGCATTTCCAATAAGGGTTTTCTTCTTTCCATTTCATCTTGCTGCTTATCCCTTCAGGGGAGAATTCTCAACCTTTCTTTTAGGATAAGTTTCGAACTGCTGAATTCTTTTAAGATTTGCAGGTCTGTGGCATTCTCTAGCTCTGCTGTTATTAGAAATGGTGGTCATGTGGCCTAGGCTACCCTAGATGGCAGCATTTTGCCATTCAAGCTATGGTCTATGTCCTGGCACTCCTCCCTGTCCTGCAATATTGCTGCTGAGATAGCAGCTGAAACCCCTCTGGAGGTTCTCTTGTGACTATGTTGCTTTCCTCCAGGCGCATTTTAAATCACTGGGATGCTCATGAACTTTGTTGATTTGGATCATACAGCTGCTGCTAAGTCTATTGGGATTCCACCTCTTTTGGACGCTGTGTACTTCCTGAATTCGCCTAGATGATTCTATCTTGGCTTTCAGCAAGTTTCAGTCTGATTTTTCTACACATAACTTTTCAAACATTGTTTGTTTCTTTATCTCTTGCTTTTCCATCTTGGACTCTTTCGAATTTTAGTCTTTCATGCCTTGTCTTCAACCAGGATTCAACAGCAATGTTTTCATTGGTTTGCACTTGCTTTCCTATGTGTGCTTCTGACCGAGGGATTTCTGTTCCCCTGTCTTCAAAGTCATTCACGCGTCCCTCTGCAATATCTCGTCTGCTTAGGACGGAATGTTAGCCCTGATATTTTCTCATCCACTGAGATTTCTGATATTATTTGGCTCGTCTTTAGGTTATCTCTTCCCCTTTTCTGGTATTCTGCCTTTTGTGATTCTGAGACACTGTTGTTCTTCAGTGTTTCCCTCACCTCCATTTTCAATACTTGCTCTGGAGAGCGTTTTGCAGTCTAGTTGTCTGAAAGCTTATCTTTAGGGCCTTCAATCTCTTTGGAACTGAAAATGGTACTTCCTTTTCCTTTTACTGTATTTCTTCATCTCTACTGGTCAGGTAATTTCAGGAATCTAATGTAGACTTCTAGGGCTTGGTTAAGTGAAAACTTTAGACTCTTGGCTCTACACAATTGCATGGGATTTCTGTGAGGACAAATTTTCCTAGACATTGATGCCATGTCCTGTTCCTGTGTGTGTTGTCTGGTCTATCTCCAATTGCTGATGTTACCTTTGTTGTGATGAACCCCCCATCCTATTTCGATTAGGATAACCTCATTTTGATTACGCTTATCTCACAAATCTGAAAATCACAGGACACTTCCTCTGGTGGAAATGGAGCTTCTAAAGCTTCTCAGCTCTGCATTCTACTCTCTGTTATTTTGGAGTGTTTCCAGAAGAGCAGAGTGTGAGTGCACTTGTGCTTTGTAGTGCCACGGGAATGTCCCACTGAAACCAGTTCTTCCAAGAGCTTCTCTGTCTAAAGAAACACCAGTGGAAGCATATCTATGGATGTCACACATCAGGGCCTGCTGGAATGATCCCGCAGCCCGAACTTGGTGTCCTCGCTGCCGAACCATGCCGGTGCCATCCAAAATGTAGCATCCGCTTTTGAGAGATAAACAGAAGGAAATCCTTCCTCTTCTCATGCTGTGGTCTTGGACCACACTTCCTTGTCCTCTCATCCTTGTGGCACGGGTTCACGAAGGCAACCACAGAGTTGTTGCACATCCTGTGCCTCAAACCAAACCATAATCACAGCCCAGGTTATGAATGTAGCAGTTCCTAAGGCTTTTCATTCTGAATTCAAACCCAAGGCCCCCTGGATCCCTCAGACCCGATGCACAATATCTCTGATTCAGCCCCACACATGCTCTATTGGCAAAATGCCAAATTGGTCTCTGGTCCTGCAGATGCACTGGGTGTGGCCATGGGACATATCGATAATTTCAACTGCGCGCGCCAGGGTGGATGCTTGCTCATTGTGGTCCCAGGTCGGTTTGCTCTCTTGATAGGACCCACCACATCCCACAACGCACTCCAGATCCCTGAGACTCAGCGTGTGCCACCATCCGTAGCCCTATCCCTCCCTGAACGCTGCCTCTGCTACCTCAAATTTGGCAGCTCGGAGCTTGGTCTCAGAATCAACTGTGGGGATATTTTGCACTGGATTCTTTGAGTTCTGTCAGCCAAGCATCTGCTGTGCACTCTTCTAACACTCAGCGCATCACCTTCAATCCCATGTCTCCTGTCCGCTTGAGAGTGTGCGTCCAAGTTAAAGAGAGTTTCACCTTTACTGCTCCATCAACAGGGCTCAGACCATGCACTGGTATCCATTCCCTGCTTTTCCTTCTCCTGCTTCCAGGTGTTCTGAGGCCTCATCCTGTCTTTGGAAGTAACAGACCTCTCTTCGGCAAGTGTCCTGTGCCAAGGGCTGGGTGAGTGGATGTTTCCATTGCTGTGTTCATGGGAGCGAGTGAGCGCAGGTTGCACTGCTTCTCTGTCAACTGGGCATCGATGAATCAACACTTTCCAGATACATTTCACAGAAATGTGATTTTTTTTTATCTCTTTGTTTCTATACAGCCGTGGTGGGAGGGATTGTCCGAAGACACCAGTTTTGACATTGTGTTGATATCTCATTTGCAGTCTTTAAAAATTTAATAGAATTGATATAAATGTTTTGGGAGTTATACGAAAATGAAGTTAGTTTCTGAAACATACTAAATCGACCTAGAAGCCAGACTTGTCAATTTCGGTAACATTTTGTCAGCTCTAAGGAAAACCTAGACAGATAGAATGCAAACTAGCAGTCCGAACTGTTAAAGGGGTCATGTCAACTCTTTACTGTTGAAGCCTCCGAAACCAACAGGAACCATGAAATAACTAATGGAAACATGAAATAACCCCCAAGCTTGGATTCACTTGTGCATGTGGTGCCCTTTACTCCCGATGACACCTACTGGTCAATGTTGGCATTTCAAAGTGTAACATCCCTCTCAAGGAAAATACAAGAGGAAACGAACTAAATATATACATTTAGCTTTGAATCCAAAGAACCTAGAGGCATTATAGCTATGAGAACCCTGCTGCAGCTATGCTAGGCTACTGAGAACCAGGTGTTCTTCTATCAGTGATGAGAACGCTTAATCATCCGATCATGTTGGCTAAAGCACTTGAATGCAACCAAGTCTGCACCCCCATGATACATTGCCCCTGGGAGCTTGACTCAATTGAAAGACGGTCCACATAAGCTTTGTCTTTCATGTCATTGGCGACTTTTACAGTTCCGTTCACTATCTGACTTCTAATATTTACCTAGACTGTCTTGAAAAACGGAGGCTTAATACAGATTCAAGTTCAGTCAAAGATTCCCCTCACTTACCACACTCCCTTCACCCCAGAGAAGACATCAACCCAGCATTTGCTGAATCTAGCGGAAGGCCATGGTTTCTTTGTGGGAGCTAAGTATTCAATTCCTATCTATTTCATACGAGAGTATTTGACCTTTATGGGTTTCCCTGTTGTTCACAGAGGATGAAGCTAGAGGAACTCTGATTCTAGGAGGGGCTTGCTCTTCTCTTACTGGCTTCATTGCAGCTCAGGTACTGATCCCTCCAAATGGATGCCTGAGTGGAGGGGAGGGAAGAGCAAGTGCTTGATAGCTAGGCCCAAACCTGGGAAAAGGCTTACCTGGTCTTGGTGCACTTTGATCTGAATGGCTTGGAATTGCCCCTTGGGTCGTGTGGATTATCTGACCTCTTTCAAGAACATGAGCGTTTTTATCATCTCTGCCATCTCTTCTATTTAGACGTCAGGGATCTTGGACCTGTTCTTGGAGCAAAGAATTGAGGAACTTCCTCCAGTCCACGGTGGCCCTCCGTATGTTTCTGCTAGTATCAGCGAGGTTCAATATGTCTCATGAATGCCTTTCGAGCCTGCTATCCTCTACAGCTGTCTCCAGGCCATTATTCTCTATTGTAGCAGAACATCTCTCATCAATGTGTTCGCATCTCTCCTCAATCCGTGCAGCCATGTTTTCGGCCAGCTTCTCTTCGTGTCTCCCATAAAGTCGACTTCAACAGGACTGGGCAAGTCTGAAAGGACCTCGGAGCCTCTCCAGTAAGCTGAAGACAGGCAGATCTTCCACTGTCTGCCCTTTCAGGTTCTGGAAACTGACCCGTGAACTCAGGTCTTTGGGCAGCAGCAGTATCTCGAACTGACACAGCTTCCCGGACCAAAGACCTAAGCCAAGCTCCACAGAGGGCGGCAGCCCCTCCATCGCACTGATCCACCCACAGAACTCTGGCCGGTTACCTAGGATCCACCAGCCACAACAAGCCTCGCGGTACACACCAACATTCCACCTGGAATCCAACGGCTATCTGCCATCCCCACTGGCTGCTGCATCTTGTCAGTGTTGGGGGAGGGGCTGCATCCGACGAGAGGTTCCTAAAGTAAACGTGATTCTACCCACTAGCGTCCCATGGGCCTTTGTTCTTCCCTCTTTCCTTTTGTTCAGATCTGTATGCACTGTAGCAACGGAGGGAAGTGTGTCCATTTTCAGTTGAATGTTTCACACGTCTTTAAACTTTCTAACAGTTCAGAGTACACAGAGACCCACTAAGGGAAACTATTATTCCTGTAATATGGGCACACCCGCAATACATAGCCGTCGGTTGATTTCTGCTGAAACACCCGCATTCACTGGACATCTATCCATTTTTTTCAAGGGGGCTGAAATTCCTAGGAATGATACAATCCCCAATGTGCACTTTACTGCCTGTCTCTTTTGATCTTAGTACACTTTTGCGGAGCTACTTTTCCTTGTTATAGGCTTGTGCCATTTCTTCTCGACGTAGTGTAGAATATGGCATTCATTCATCCTGTTGGAAGACTTGCAAGTCTATATCACGGACTAGGAATCCATTGGATTCCAAATCGGCATTTGGGTTAGGTCACGATATGCTCATATGAATCAATATTTACGAATATAAATGCACGCCTCTGATTTCCGAATACAGGTGTGCTGAGTACATTCAAGCCGCGATACTGGGTCGATGCGTACTGAATGATCCTTGACATCACCTTGAGTAATTTCTTTTGAATATTCATGTTACCCTACCCTTTTTGTGTTGTTTGTTTGTTTGATTCTTTCTTGGTCTGCTTCTCGTTTGCTTTGCAAACACGTCAGGCCATGCATCTCTCCGTTTGCTTCCAACAGAGAGTCATATAAGCTGACTCCCTTAAGATAGTGCTTCCAATCCCCTATGATTTCCTGCTTCCCTCTCCCATCTTTAGGGTTTTGATGTCCTCCTTGCCTTCTTCTTGTTTCTTCTTTTCCACTCATGCTCTTCTTGCATTTCCAATAAGGGTTTTCTTCTTTCCATTTCATCTTGCTGCTTATCCCTTCAGGGGAGAATTCTCAACCTTTCTTTTAGGATCAGTTTCGAACTGCTGAATTCTTTTAAGATTTGCAGGTCTGTGGCTTTCTCTAGCTCTGCTGTTATTAGAAATGGTGGTCATGTGGCATAGGCTACCCTAGATGGCAGCATTTTGCCATTCAAGCTATGGTCTATGTCCTGGCACTCCTCCCTGTCCTGCAATATTGCTGCTGAGATAGCAGCTGAAACCCCTCTGGAGGTTCTCTTGTGACTATGTTGCTTTCCTCCAGGCGCATTTTAAATCACTGGGATGCTCATGAACTTTGTTGATTTGGATCATACAGCTGCTGCTAAGTCTATTGGGATTCCACCTCTTTTGGACGCTGTGTACTTCCTGAATTCGCCTAGATGATTCTATCTTGGCTTTCAGCAAGTTTCAGTCTGATTTTTCTACACATAACTTTTCAAACATTGATTGTTTCTTTATCTCTTGATTTTCCATCTGGGACTCTTTCGAATTTTAGTCTTTCATGCCTTGTCTTCAACCAGGATTCAACAGCAATGTTTTCATTGGTTTGCACTTGCTTTCCTATGTGTGCTTCTGACCGAGGGATTTGTGTTCCCCTGTCTTCAAAGTCATTCACGCGTCCCTCTGCAATATCTCGTCTGCTTAGGACGGAATGTTAGCCCTGATATTTTCTCATCCACTGAGATTTCTGATATTATTTGGCTCGTCTTTAGGCTATCTCTTCCCCTTTTCTGGTATTCTGCCTTTTGTGATTCTGAGACACTGTTGTTCTTCAGTGTTTCCCTCACCTCCATTTTCAATACTTGCTCTGGAGAGCGTTTTGCAGTCTAGTTGTCTGAAAGCTTATCTTTAGGGCCTTCAATCTCTTTGGAACTGAAAATGGTACTTCCTTTTCCTTTTACTGTATTTCTTCATCTCCACTGGTCAGGTAATTTCAGGTGTCTAATGTAGACTTCTAGGGCTTGGTTAAGTGAAAACTTTAGACTCTTGGCTCTACACAATTGCATGGGATTTCTGTGAGGACAAAATTTCCTAGACATTGATGCCATGTCCTGTTCCTGTGTGTGTTGTCTGTTCTATCTCCAATTGCTGATGTTGCCTTTGTTGTGATGAACCCCCCATACTATTTCGATTAGGATAACCTCATTTTGATTACGCTTATCTCACAAATCTGAAAATCACAGGACACTTCCTCTGGTGGAAATGGAGCTTCTAAATGTTCTCAGCTCTGCATTCTACTCTATGTTATTTTGGAGTGTTTCCAGAAGAGCAGAGTGTGAGTGCACTTGTGCTTTGTAGTGCCACGGGAATGTCCCACTGAAACCAGTTCTTCCAAGAGCTTCTCTGTCTACAGAAACACCAGTGGAAGCATATCTATGGATGTCACACATCAGGGCCTGCTGGAATGATCCCGCAGCCCGAACTTGGTGTCCTCGCTACCGAACCGTGCCGGTGCCATCCAAAATGTAGCATCCGCTTTTGAGGGATAAACTGAAGGAAATCCTTCCTCTTCTCACGCTGTGGTCTTGGACCACACTTCCTTGTCCTCTCATCCTTGTGGCACGGGTGCACGAAGGCAACCACAGAGCTGTTGCACATCCTGTGCCTCAAACCAAACCATAATCACAGCCCAGGTTATGAATGTAGCAGTTCCTAAGGCTTTTCATTCTGAATTCAAACCCAAGGCCCCCTGGATCCCTCAGACCCGATGCACAATATCTCTGATTCAGCCCCACACATGCTCTATTGGCAAAATGCCAAATTGGTCTCTGGTCCTGCAGATGCACTGGGTGTGGCCATGGGACATATCGATAATTTCAACTGCGCGCGCCAGGGTGGATGCTTGCTCATTGTGGTCCCAGGTCGGTTTGCTCTCTTGATAGGACCCACCACATCCCACAACGCACTCCAGATCCCTGAGACTCAGCGTGTGCCACCATCCGTAGCCCTATCCCTCCCTGAACACTGCCTCTGCTACCTCAAATTTGGCAGCTCGGAGCTTGGTCTCAGAATCAACTGTGGGGATATTTTGCACTGGATTCTTTGAGTTCTGTCAGCCAAGCATCTGCTGTGCACTCTTCTAACACTCAGCGCATCACCTTCAATCCCATGTCTCCTGTCCGCTTGAGAGTGTGCGTCCAAGTTAAAGAGAGTTTCACCTTTACTGCTCCATCAACAGGGCTCAGACCATGCACTGGTATCCATTCCCTGCTTTTCCTTCTCCTGCTTCCAGGTGTTCTGAGGCCTCATCCTGTCTTTGGAATTAACAGACCTCTCTTCGGCAAGTGTCCTGTGCCAAGGGCTGGGTGAGTGGATGTTTCCATTGCTGTGTTCATGGGAGCGAGTGAGCGCAGGTTGCACTGCTTCTCTGTCAACTGGGCATCGATGAATCAACACTTTCCAGATACATTTCACAGAAATGTGATTTTTTTTTATCTCTTAGTTTCTATAAAGCCGTGGTGGGAGGGATTGTCCGAAGACTCCAGTTTTGACATTGTGTTGATATCTCATTTGCAGTCTTTAAAAATTTAATAGAATTGATATAAATGTTTTGGGAGTTATACGAAAATGAAGTTAGTTTCTGAAACATACTAAATCGACCTAGAAGCCAGACTTGTCAATTTCGGTAACATTTTGTCAGCTCTAAGGAAAACCTAGACAGATAGAATGCAAACTAGCAGTCCGAACTGTTAAAGGGGTCATGTCAACTCTTTACTGTTGAAGCCTCCGAAACCAACAGGAACCATGAAATAACTAATGGAAACATGAAATAACCCCCAAGCTTGGATTCACTTGTGCATGTGGTGCCCTTTACTCCCGATGACACCTACTGGTCAATGTTGGCATTTCAAGGTGTAACATCCCTCTCAAGGAAAATACAAGAGGAAACGAACTAAATATATACATTTAGCTTTGAATCCAAAGAACCTAGAGGCATTATAGCTATGAGAACCCTGCTGCAGCTATGCTAGGCTACTGAGAACCAGGTGTTCTTCTATCAGTGATGAGAACGCTTAATCATCCGATCATGTTGGCTAAAGCACTTGAATGCAACCAAGTCTGCATCCCCATGATAGATTGCCCCCGGGGGCTTGACTCAATTGAAAGACGGTCCACATAAGCTGTGTCTTTCATGTCATTGGCGACTTTTACAGTTCCGTTCACTATCTGACTTCTAATATTTACCTAGACTGTCTTGAAAAACGGAGGCCTAATACAGATTCAAGTTCAGTCAAAGATTCCCCTCACTTACCACACTCCCTTCACCCCAGAGAAGACATCAACCCAGCATTTGCTGAATCTAGCAGAAGGCCATCGTTTCTTTGTGGGAGCTAAGTATTCAATTCCTATCTATTTCATACGAGAGAATTTGACCTTTGTGGGGTTCCCTGTTGTTCACAGAGGATGAAGCTAGAGGAACTCTGATTCTAGGAGGGGCTTGCTCTTCTCTTACTGGCTTCATTGCAGCTCAGGTACTGATCCCTCCAAATGGATGCCTGAGTGGAGGGGAGGGAAGAGCAAGTGCTTGATAGCTAGGCCCAAACCTGGGAAAAGGCTTACCTGGTCTTGGTGCACTTTGATCTGAATGGCTTGGAATTGCCCCTTGGGTCGTGTGGATTATCTGACCTCTTTCAAGAACATGAGCGTTTTTATCATCTCTGCCATCTCTTCTCTTTAGACGTCAGGGATCTTGGACCTGTTCTTGGAGCAGAGAATTGAGGAACTTCCTCCAGTCCACGGTGGCCCTCCGTATGTTTCTGCTAGTATCAGCGAGGTTCAATATGTCTCATGAATGCCTTTCGAGCCTGCTATCCTCTACAGCTGTCTCCAGACCAGTATTCTCTATTGTAGCAGAACATCTATCATCAATGTGTTCGCATCTCTCCTCAATCCGTGCAGCCATGTTTTCGGCCAGCTTCTCTTCGTGTCTCCCATAAAGTCGACTTCAACAGGACTGGGCAAGTCTGAAAGGACTTCGGAGCCTCTCCAGTAAGCTGAAGACAGGCAGATCTTACACTGTCTGCCCTTTCAGGTTCTGGAAACTGACCCGTGAACTCAGGTCTTTGGGCAGCAGCAGTATCTCGAACTGAAACAGCTTCCCGGAACAAAGACCTAAGCCAAGCTCCACAGAGGGCGGCAGCCCCTCCATCGCACTGATCCACCCACAGAACTCTGGCCGGTTACCTAGGATCCACCAGCCACAACAAGCCTCGCGGTACACACCAACATTCCACCTGGAATCCAACGGCTAACTGCCATCCCCAATGGCTGCTGCATCTTGTCAGTGTTGGGGGAGGGGCTGCATCCGACGAGAGGTTCCTAAGGTAAATGTGATTCTACCCACTAGCGTCCCATGGGCCTTTGTTCTTCCCTCTTTCCTTTTGTTCAGATCTGTATGCACTGTAGCAACGGAGGGAAGTGTGTCCATTTTCAGTTGAATGTTTCACACGTCTTTAAACTTTCTAACAGTTCAGAGTACACAGAGACCCACTAAGGGAAACTATTATTCCTGTAATATGGGCACACCCGCAATACATAGCCGTCGGTTGATTTCTGCTGAAACACCCGCATTCACTGGACATCTATCCATTTTTTTCAAGGGGGCTGAAATTCCTAGGAATGATACAATCCCCAATGTGCACTTTACTGCCTGTCTCTTTTGATCTTAGTACACTTTTGCGGAGCTAATTTTCCTTGTTATAGGCTTGTGCCATTTCTTCTCGACGTAGTGTAGAATATGGCATTCATTCATTCTGTTGGAAGACTTGCAAGTCTATATCACGGACTAGGAATCCATTGGATTCCAAATCGGCATTTGGGTTAGGTCACGATATGCTCATATGAATCAAAATTTACGAATATAAATGCACGCCTCTGATTTCCGAATACAGGTGTGCTGAGTACATTCAAGCCGCGATACTGGGTCGATGCGTACTGAATGATCCTTGACATCACCTTGAGTAATTTCTTTTGAATATTCATGTTACCCTACGCTTTTTGTGTTGTTTGTTTGTTTGATTCTTTCTTGGTCTGCTTCTCGTTTGCTTTGCAAACACGTCAGGCCATGCATCTCTCCGTTTGCTTCCAACAGAGAGTCATATAAGCTGACTCCCTTAAGATAGTGCTTCCAATCCCCTATGATTTCCTGCTTCCCTCTCCCATCTTTAGGGTTTTGATGTCCTCCTTGCCTTCTTCTTGTTTCTTCTTTTCCACTCATGCTCTTCTTGCATTTCCAATAAGGGTTTTCTTCTTTCCATTTCATCTTGCTGCTTATCCCTTCAGGGGAGAATTCTCAACCTTTCTTTTAGGATAAGTTTCGAACTGCTGAATTCTTTTAAGATTTGCAGGTCTGTGGCATTCTCTAGCTCTGCTGTTATTAGAAATGGTGGTCATGTGGCATAGGCTACCCTAGATGGCAGCATTTTGCCATTCAAGCTATGGTCTATGTCCTGGCACTCCTCCCTGTCCTGCAATATTGCTGCTGAGATAGCAGCTGAAACCCCTCTGGAGGTTCTCTTGTGACTATGTTGCTTTCCTCCAGGCGCATTTTAAATCACTGGGATGCTCATGAACTTTGTTGATTTGGATCATACAGCTGCTGCTAAGTCTATTGGGATTCCACCTCTTTTGGACGCTGTGTACTTCCTGAATTCGCCTAGATGATTCTATCTTGGCTTTCAGCAAGTTTCAGTCTGATTTTTCTACACATAACTTTTCAAACATTGATTGTTTCTTTATCTCTTGCTTTTCCATCTGGGACTCTTTCGAATTTTAGTCTTTCATGCCTTGTCTTCAACCAGGATTCAACAGCAATGTTTTCATTGGTTTGCACTTGCTTTCCTATGTGTGCTTCTGACCGAGGGATTTGTGTTCCCCTGTCTTCAAAGTCATTCACGCGTCCCTCTGCAATATCTCGTCTGCTTAGGAAGGAATGTTAGCCCTGATATTTTCTCATCCACTGAGATTTCTGATATTATTTGGCTCGTCTTTAGGCTATCTCTTCCCCTTTTCTGGTATTCTGCCTTTTGTGATTCTGAGACACTGTTGTTCTTCAGTGTTTCCCTCACCTCCATTTTCAATACTTGCTCTGGAGAGCGTTTTGCAGTCTAGTTGTCTGAAAGCTTATCTTTAGGGCCTTCAACCTCTTTGGAACTGAAAATGGTACTTCCTTTTCTTTTACTGTATTTCTTCATCTCTACTGGTCAGGTAATTTCAGGTATCTAATGTAGACTTCTAGGGCTTGGTTAAGTGAAAACTTTAGACTCTTGGCTCTACACAATTGCATGGGATTTCTGTGAGGACAAATTTTCCTAGACATTGATGCCATGTCCTGTTCCTGTGTGTGTTGTCTGTTCTATCTCCAATTGCTGATGTTGCCTATGTTGTGATGAACCCCCCATACTATTTCGATTAGGATAACCTCATTTTGATTACGCTTATCTCACAAATCTGAAAATCACAGGACACTTCCTCTGGTGGAAATGGAGCTTCTAAAGGTTCTCAGCTCTGCATTCTACTCTCTGTTATTTTGGAGTGTTTCCAGAAGAGCAGAGTGTGAGTGCACTTGTGCTTTGTAGTGCCACGGGAATGTCCCAATGAAACCAGTTCTTCCAAGAGCTTCTCTGTCTTCAGAAACACCAGTGGAAGCATATCTATGGATGTCACACATCAGGGCCTGCTGGAATGATCCCGCAGCCCGAACTTGGTGTCCTCGCTGCCGAACCGTGCCGGTGCCATCCAAAATGTAGCATCCGCTTTTGAGGGATAAACTGAAGGAAATCCTTCCTCTTCTCACGCTGTGGTCTTGGACCACACTTCCTTGTCCTCTCATCCTTGTGGCACGGGTGCACGAAGGCAACCACAGAGCTGTTGCACATCCTGTGCCTCAAACCAAACCATAATCACAGCCCAGGTTATGAATGTAGCAGTTCCTAAGGCTTTTCATTCTGAATTCAAACCCAAGGCCCCCTGGATCCCTCAGACCCGATGCACAATATCTCTGATTCAGCCCCACACATGCTCTATTGGCAAAATGCCAAATTGGTCTCTGGTCCTGCAGATGCACTGGGTGTGGCCATGGGACATATCGATAATTTCAACTGCGCGCGCCAGGGTGGATGCTTGCTCATTGTGGTCCCAGGTCGGTTTGCTCTCTTGATAGGACCCACCACATCCCACAACGCACTCCAGATCCCTGAGACTCAGCGTGTGCCACCATCCGTAGCCCTATCCCTCCCTGAACGCTGCCTCTGCTACCTCAAATTTGGCAGCTCGGAGCTTGGTCTCAGAATCAACTGTGGGGATATTTTGCACTGGATTCTTTGAGTTCTGTCAGCCAAGCATCTGCTGTGCACTCTTCTAACACTCAGCGCATCACCTTCAATCCCATGTCTCCTGTCCGCTTGAGAGTGTGCGTCCAAGTTAAAGAGAGTTTCACCTTTACTGCTCCATCAACAGGGCTCAGACCATGCACTGGTATCCATTCCCTGCTTTTCCTTCTCCTGCTTCCATGTGTTCTGAGGCCTCATCCTGTCTTTGGAAGTAACAGACCTCTCTTCAGCAAGTGTCCTGTGCCAAGGGCTGGGTGAGTGGATGTTTCCATTGCTGTGTTCATGGGAGCGAGTGAGCGCAGGTTGCACTGCTTCTCTGTCAACTGGGCATGGATGAATCAACACTTTCCAGATACATTTCACAGAAATGTGATTTTTTTTTATCTCTTAGTTTCTATAAAGCCGTGGTGGGAGGGATTGTCCGAAGACTCCAGTTTTGACATTGTGTTGATATCTCATTTGCAGTCTTTAAAAATTTAATAGAATTGATATAAATGTTTTGGGAGTTATACGAAAATGAAGTTAGTTTCTGAAACATACTAAATCGACCTAGAAGCCAGACTTGTCAATTTCGGTAACATTTTGTCAGCTCTAAGGAAAACCTAGACAGATAGAATGCAAACTAGCAGTCCGAACTGTTAAAGGGGTCATGTCAACTCTTTACTGTTGAAGCCTCCGAAACCAACAGGAACCATGAAATAACTAATGGAAACATGAAATAACCCCCAAGCTTGGATTCACTTGTGCATGTGGTGCCCTTTACTCCCGATGACACCTACTGGTCAATGTTGGCATTTCAAGGTGTAACATCCCTCTCAAGGAAAATACAAGAGGAAACGAACTAAATATATACATTTAGCTTTGAATCCAAAGAACCTAGAGGCATTATAGCTATGAGAACCCTGCTGCAGCTATGCTAGGCTACTGAGAACCAGGTGTTCTTCTATCAGTGATGAGAACGCTTAATCATCCGATCATGTTGGCTAAAGCACTTGAATGCAACCAAGTCTGCACCCCCATGATAGATTGCCCCCGGGGGCTTGACTCAATTGAAAGACGGTCCACATAAGCTGTGTCTTTCATGTCATTGGCGACTTTTACAGTTCCGTTCACTATCTGACTTCTAATATTTACCTAGACTGTCTTGAAAAACGGAGGCCTAATAAAGATTCAAGTTCAGTCAAAGATTCCCCTCACTTACAACACTCCCTTCACCCCAGAGAAGACATCAACCCAGCATTTGCTGAATCTAGCGGAAGGCCATGGTTTCTTTGTGGGAGCTAAGTATTCAATTTCTATCTATTTCATACGAGAGTATTTGACCTTTATGGGGTTCCCTGTTGTTCACAGAGGATGAAGCTAGAGGAACTCTGATTCTAGGAGGGGCTTGCTCTTCTCTTACTGGCTTCATTGCAGCTCAGGTACTGATCCCTCCAAATGGATGCCTGAGTGGAGGGGAGGGAAGAGCAAGTGCTTGATAGCTAGGCCCAAACCTGGGAAAAGGCTTACCTGGGCTTGGTGCACTTTGATCTGAATGGCTTGGAATTGCCCCTTGGGTCGTGTGGATTATCTGACCTCTTTCAAGAACATGAGCGTTTTTATCATCTCTGCCATCTCTTCTCTTTAGACGTCAGGGATCTTGGACCCGTTCTTGGAGCAGAGAATTGAGGAACTTCCTCCAGTCCACGGTGGCCCTCCGTATGTTTCTGCTAGTATCAGCGAGGTTCAATATGTCTCATGAATGCCTTTCGAGCCTGCTATCCTCTACAGCTGTCTCCAGGCCAGTATTCTCTATTGTAGCAGAACATCTCTCATCAATGTGTTCGCATCTCTCCTCAATCCGTGCAGCCATGTTTTCGGCCAGCTTCTCTTCGTGTCTCCCATAAAGTCGACTTCAACAGGACTGGGCAAGACTGAAAGGACCTCGGAGCCTCTCCAGTAAGCTGAAGACAGGCAGATCTTCCACTGTCTGCCCTTTCAGGTTCTGGAAACTGACCCGTGAACTCAGGTATTTGGGCAGCAGCAGTATCTCGAACTGACACAGCTTCCAGGACCAAAGACGTAAGCCAAGCTCCACAGAGGGCGGCAGCCCCTCCATCGCACTGATCCACCCACAGATCTCTGGCCGGTTACCTAGGATCCACCAGCCACAACAAGCCTCGCGGTACACACCAACATTCCACCTGGAATCCAACGGCTAACTGCCATTCCCAATGGCTGCTGCATCTTGTCAGTGTTGGGGGAGGGGCTGCATCCGACGAGAGGTTCCTAAGGTAAATGTGATTCTACCCACTAGCGTCCCATGGGCCTTTGTTCTTCCCTCTTTCCTTTTGTTCAGATCTGTATGCACTGTAGCAACGGAGGGAAGTGTGTCCATTTTCAGTTGAATGTTTCACACGTCTTTAAACTTTCTAACAGTTCAGAGTACACAGAGACCCACTAAGGGAAACTATTATTCCTGTAATATGGGCACACCCGCAATACATAGCCGTCGGTTGATTTCTGCTGAAACACCTGCATTCACTGGACATCTATCCATTTTTTTCAAGGGGGCTGAAATTCCTAGGAATGATACAATCCCCAATGTGCACTTTACTGCCTGTCTCTTTTGATCTTAGTACACTTTTGCGGAGCTACTTTTCCTTGTTATAGGCTTGTGCCATTTCTTCTCGACGTAGTGTAGAATATGGCATTCATTCATTCTGTTGGAAGACTTGCAATTCTATATCACGGACTAGGAATCCATTGGATTCCAAATCGGCATTTGGGTTAGGTCACGATATGCTCATATGAATCAAAATTTACGAATATAAATGCACGCCTCTGATTTCCGAATACAGGTATGCTGAGTACATTCAAGCCGCGATACTGGGTCGATGCGTACTGAATGATCCTTGACATCACCTTGAGTAATTTCTTTTGAATATTCATGTTACCCTACGCTTTTTGTGTTGTTTGTTTGTTTGATTCTTTCTTGGTCTGCTTCTCGTTTGCTTTGCAAACACGTCAGGCCATGCATCTCTCCGTTTGCTTCCAACAGAGAGTCATATAAGCTGACTCCCTTAAGATAGTGCTTCCAATCCCCTCTGATTTCCTGCTTCCCTCTCCCATCTTTAGGGTTTTGATGTCCTCCTTGCCTTCTTCTTGTTTCTTCTTTTCCACTCATGCTCTTCTTGCATTTCCAATAAGGGTTTTCTTCTTTCCATTTCATCTTGCTGCTTATCCCTTCAGGGGAGAATTCTCAACCTTTCTTTTAGGATCAGTTTCGAACTGCTGAATTCTTTTAAGATTTGCAGGTCTGTGGCATTCTCTAGCTCTGCTGTTATTAGAAATTGTGGTCATGTGGCATAGGCTACCCTAGATGGCAGCATTTTGCCATTCAAGCTATGGTCTATGTCCTGGCACTCCTCCCTGTCCTGCAATATTGCTGCTGAAATAGCAGCTGAAACCCCTCTGGAGGTTCTCTTGTGACTATGTTGCTTTCCTCCAGGCGCATTTTAAATCACTGGGATGCTCATGAACTTTGTTGATTTGGATCATACAGCTGCTGCTAAGTCTATTGGGATTCCACCTCTTTTGGACGCTGTGTACTTCCTGAATTCGCCTAGATGATTCTATCTTGGCTTTCAGCAAGTTTCAGTCTGATTTTTCTACACATAACTTTTCAAACATTGATTGTTTCTTTATCTCTTGCTTTTCCATCTGGGACTCTTTCGAATTTTAGTCTTTCATGCCTTGTCTTCAACCAGGATTCAACAGCAATGTTTTCATTGGTTTGCACTTGCTTTCCTATGTGTGCTTCTGACCGAGGGATTTGTGTCCCCCTGTCTTCAAAGTCATTCACGCGTCCCTCTGCAATATCTCGTCTGCTTAGGACGGAATGTTAGCCCTGATATTTTCTCATCCACTGAGATTTCTGATATTATTTGGCTCGTCTTTAGGCTATCTCTTCCCCTTTTCTGGTATTCTGCCTTTTGTGATTCTGAGACACTCTTGTTCTTCAGTGTTTCCCTCACCTCCATTTTCAATACTTGCTCTGGAGAGCGTTTTGCAGTCTAGTTGTCTGAAAGCTTATCTTTAGGGCCTTCAACCTCTTTGGAACTGAAAATGGTACTTCCTTTTCCTTTTACTGTATTTCTTCATCTCTACTGGTCAGGTAATTTCAGGTATCTAATGTAGACTTCTAGGGCTTGGTTAAGTGAAATCTTTAGACTCTTGTCTCTACACAATTGCATGGGATTTCTGTGAGGACAAATTTTCCTAGACATTGATGCCATGTCCTGTTCCTGTGTGTGTTGTCTGTTCTATCTCCAATTGCTGATGTTGCCTTTGTTGTGATGAACCCCCCATACTATTTCGATTAGGATAACCTCATTTTGATTACGCTTATCTCACAAATCTGAAAATCACAGGACACTTCCTCTGGTGGAAATGGAGCTTCTAAAGGTTCTCAGCTCTGCATTCTACTCTATGTTATTTTGGAGTGTTTCCAGAAGAGCAGAGTGTGAGTGCACTTGTGCTTTGTAGTGCCACGGGAATGTCCCAATGAAACCAGTTCTTCCAAGAGCTTCTCTGTCTACAGAAACACCAGTGGAAGCATATCTATGGATGTCACACATCAGGGCCTGCTGGAATGATCCCGCAGCCCGAACTTGGTGTCCTCGCTGCCGAACCGTGCCGGTGCCATCCAAAATGTAGCATCCGCTTTTGAGAGATAAACTGAAGGAAATCCTTCCTCTTCTCACGCTGTGGTCTTGGACCACACTTCCTTGTCCTCTCATCCTTGTGGCACGGGTGCACGAAGGCAACCACAGAGCTGTTGCACATCCTGTGCCTCAAACCAAACCATAATCACAGCCCAGGTTATGAATGTAGCAGTTCCTAAGGCTTTTCATTCTGAATTCAAACCCAAGGCCCCCTGGATCCCTCAGACCCGATGCACAATATCTCTGATTCAGCCCCACACATGCTCTATTGGCAAAATGCCAAATTGGTCTCTGGTCCTGCAGATGCACTGGGTGTGGCCATGGGACATATCGATAATTTCAACTGCGCGCGCCAGGGTGGATGCTTGCTCATTGTGGTCCCAGGTCGGTTTGCTCTCTTGATAGGACCCACCACATCCCACAACGCACTCCAGATCCCTGAGACTCAGCGTGTGCCACCATCCGTAGCCCTATCCCTCCCTGAACGCTGCCTCTGCTACCTCAAATTTGGCAGCTCGGAGCTTGGTCTCAGAATCAACTGTGGGGATATTTTGCACTGGATTCTTTGAGTTCTGTCAGCCAAGCATCTGCTGTGCACTCTTCTAACACTCAGCGCATCACCTTCAATCCCATGTCTCCTGTCCGCTTGAGAGTGTGCGTCCAAGTTAAAGAGAGTTTCACCTTTACTGCTCCATCAACAGGGCTCAGACCATGCACTGGTATCCATTCCCTGCTTTTCCTTCTCCTGCTTCCAGGTGTTCTGAGGCCTCATCCTGTCTTTGGAAGTAACAGACCTCTCTTCGGCAAGTGTCCTGTGCCAAGGGCTGGGTGAGTGGATGTTTCCATTGCTGTGTTCATGGGAGCGAGTGAGCGCAGGTTGCACTGCTTCTCTGTCAACTGGGCATCGATGAATCAACACTTTCCAGATACATTTCACAGAAATGTGATTTTTTTTTTATCTCTTAGTTTCTATAAAGCCGTGGTGGGAGGGATTGTCCGAAGACTCCAGTTTTGACATTGTGTTGATATCTCATTTGCAGTCTTTAAAAATTTAATAGAATTGATATAAATGTTTTGGGAGTTATACGAAAATGAAGTTAGTTTCTGAAACATACTAAATCGACCTAGAAGCCAGACTTGTCAATTTCGGTAACATTTTGTCAGCTCTAAGGAAAACATAGACAGATAGAATGCAAACTAGCAGTCCGAACTGTTAAAGCGGTCATGTCATCTCTTTACTGTTGAAGCCTCCGAAACCAACAGGAACCATGAAATAACTAATGGAAACATGAAATAACCCCCAAGCTTGGATTCCCTTGTGCATGTGGTGCCCTTTACTCCCGATGACACCTACTGGTCAATGTTGGCATTTCAAGGTGTAACATCCCTCTCAAGGAAAATACAAGAGGAAACGAACTAAATATATACATTTAGCTTTGAATCCAAAGAACCTAGAGGCATTATAGCTATGAGAACCCTGCTGCAGCTATGCTAGGCTACTGAGAACCAGGTGTTCTTCTATCAGTGATGAGAACGCTTAATCATCCGATCATGTTGGCTAAAGCACTTGAATGCAACCAAGTCTGCACCCCCATGATAGATTGCCCCCGGGGGCTTGACTCAATTGAAAGACGGTCCACATAAGCTGTTCTTTCATGTCATTGGCGACTTTTACAGTTCCGTTCACTATCTGACTTCTAATATTTACCTAGACTGTCTTGAAAAACGGAGGCCTAATACAGATTCAAGTTCAGTCAAAGATTCCCCTCACTTACCACACTCCCTTCACCCCAGAGAAGACATCAACCCAGCATTTGCTGAATCTAGCGGAAGGCCATCGTTTCTTTGTGGGAGCTAAGTATTCAATTCCTATCTATTTCATACGAGAGTATTTGACCTTTATGGTGTTCCCTGTTGTTCACAGAGGATGAAGCTAGAGGAACTCTGATTCTAGGAGGGGCTTGCTCTTCTCTTACTGGCTTCATTGCAGCTCAGGTACTGATCCCTCCAAATGGATGCCTGAGTGGAGGGGAGGGAAGAGCAAGTGCTTGATAGCTAGGCCCAAACCTGGGAAAAGGCTTACCTGGGCTTGGTGCACTTTGATCTGAATGGCTTGGAATTGCCCCTTGGGTCGTGTGGATTATCTGACCTCTTTCAAGAACATGAGCGTTTTTATCATCTCTGCCATCTCTTCTCTTTAGACGTCAGGGATCTTGGACCCGTTCTTGGAGCAGAGAATTGAGGAACTTCCTCCAGTCCACGGTGGCCCTCCGTATGTTTCTGCTAGTATCAGCGAGGTTCAATATGTCTCATGAATGCCTTTCGAGCCTGCTATCCTCTACAGCTGTCTCCAGGCCAGTATTCTCTATTGTAGCAGAACATCTCTCATCAATGTGTTCGCATCTCTCCTCAATCCGTGCAGCCATGTTTTCGGCCAGCTTCTCTTCGTGTCTCCCATAAAGTCGACTTCAACAGGACTGGGCAAGTCTGAAAGGACCTCGGAGCCTCTCCAGTAAGCTGAAGACAGGCAGATCTTCCACTGTCTGCCCTTTCAGGTTCTGGAAACTGACCCGTGAACTCAGGTCTTTGGGCAGCAGCAGTATCTCGAACTGACACAGCTTCCAGGACCAAAGACGTAAGCCAAGCTCCACAGAGGGCGGCAGCCCCTCCATCGCACTGATCCACCCACAGATCTCTGGCCGGTTACCTAGGATCCACCAGCCACAACAAGCCTCGCGGTACACACCAACATTCCACCTGGAATCCAACGGCTAACTGCCATTCCCAATGGCTGCTGCATCTTGTCAGTGTTGGGGGAGGGGCTGCATCCGACGAGAGGTTCCTAAGGTAAATGTGATTCTACCCACTAGCGTCCCATGGGCCTTTGTTCTTCCCTCTTTCCTTTTGTTCAGATCTGTATGCACTGTAGCAATGGAGGGAAGTGTGTCCATTTTCAGTTGAATGTTTCACACGTCTTTAAACTTTCTAACAGTTCACAGTACACAGAGACCCACTAAGGGAAACTATTATTCCTGTTATATGGGCACACCCGCAATACATAGCCGTCGGTTGATTTCTGCTGAAACACCCGCATTCACGGGACATCTATCCATTTGTTTCAAGGGGGCTGAAATTCCTAGGAATGATACAATTCCCAATGTGCACTTTACTGCCTGTCTCTTTTGATCTTAGTACACTTTTGCGGAGCTACTTTTCCTTGTTATAGGCTTGTGCCATTTCTTCTCGACGTAGTGTAGAATATGGCATTCATTCATCCTTTTGGAAGACTTGCAAGTCTTTATCACGGACTAGGAATCCATTGGATTCCAAATCGGCATTTGGGTTAGGTCACGATATGCTCATATGAATCAATATTTACGAATATAAATGCACGCCTCTGATTTCCGAATACAGGTGTGCTGAGTACATTCAAGCCGCGATACTGGGTCGATGCGTACTGAATGATCCTTGACATCACCTTGAGTAATTTCTTTTGAATATTCATGTTACCCTACCCTTTTTGTGTTGTTTGTTTGTTTGATTCTTTCTTGGTCTGCTTCTCGTTTGCTTTGCAAACACGTCAGGCCATGCATCTCTCCGTTTGCTTCCAACAGAGAGTCATATAAGCTGACTCCCTTAAGATATTGCTTCCAATCCCCTATGATTTCCTGCTTCCCTCTCCCATCTTTAGGGTTTTGATGTCCTCCTTGCCTTCTTCTTGTTTCTTCTTTTCCACTCATGCTCTTCTTGCATTTCCAATAAGGGTTTTCTTCTTTCCATTTCATCTTGCTGCTTATCCCTTCAGGGGAGAATTCTCAACCTTTCTTTTCGGATAAGTTTCGAACTGCTGAATTCTTTTAAGATTTGCAGGTCTGTGGCATTCTCTAGCTCTGCTGTTATTAGAAATGGTGGTCATGTGGCATAGGCTACCCTAGATGGCAGCATTTTGCCATTCAAGCTATGGTCTATGTCCTGGCACTCCTCCCTGTCCTGCAATATTGCTGCTGAGATAGCAGCTGAAACCCCTCTGGAGGTTCTCTTGTGACTATGTTGCTTTCCTCCAGGCGCATTTTAAATCACTGGGATGCTCATGAACTTTGTTGATTTGGATCATACAGCTGCTGCTAAGTCTATTGGGATTCCACCTCTTTTGGACGCTGTGTACTTCCTGAATTCGCCTAGATGATTCTATCTTGGCTTTCAGCAAGTTTCAGTCTGATTTTTCTACACATAACTTTTCAAACATTGTTTGTTTCTTTATCTCTTGCTTTTCCATCTGGGACTCTTTCGAATTTTAGTCTTTCATGCCTTGTCTTCAACCAGGATTCAACAGCAATGTTTTCATTGGTTTGCACTTGCTTTCCTATGTGTGCTTCTGACCGAGGGATTTGTGTTCCCCTGTCTTCAAAGTCATTCACGCGTCCCTCTGCAATATCTCGTCTGCTTAGGACGGAATGTTAGCCCTGATATTTTCTCATCCACTGAGATTTCTGATATTATTTGGCTCGTCTTTAGGCTATCTCTTCCCCTTTTCTGGTATTCTGCCTTTTGTGATTCTGAGACACTGTTGTTCTTCAGTGTTTCCCTCACCTCCATTTTCAATACTTGCTCTGGAGAGCGTTTTGCAGTCTAGTTGTCTGAAAGCTTATCTTTAGGGCCTTCAATCTCTTTGGAACTGAAAATGGTACTTCCTTTTCCTTTTACTGTATTTCTTCATCTCTACTGGTCAGGTAATTTCAGGTATCTAATGTAGACTTCTAGGGCTTGGTTAAGTGAAAACATTAGACTCTTGGCTCTACACAATTGCATGGGATTTCTGTGAGGACAAATTTTCCTAGACATTGACGCCATGTTCTGTTCCTGTGTGTGTTGTCTGTTCTATCTCCAATTGCTGATGTTGCCTTTGTTGTGATGAACCCCCCATACTATTTCGATTAGGATAACCTCATTTTGATTACGCTTATCTCACAAATCTGAAAATCACAGGACACTTCCTCTGGTGGAAATGGAGCTTCTAATGGTTCTCAGCTCTGCATTCTACTCTATGTTAATTTGGAGTGTTTCCAGAAGAGCAGAGTGTGAGTGCACTTGTGCTTTGTAGTGCCACGGGAATGTCCCAATGAAACCAGTTCTTCCAAGAGCTTCTCTGTCTACAGAAACACCAGTGGAAGCATATCTATGGATGTCACACATCAGGGCCTGCTGGAATGATCCCGCAGCCCGAACTTGGTGTCCTCGCTGCCGAACCGTGCCGGTGCCATCCAAAATGTAGCATCCGCTTTTGAGAAATAAACTGAAGGAAATCTTTCCTCTCCTCACGTTGTGGTCTTGGACCACACTTCCTTGTCCTCTCATCCTTGTGGCACGGGTGCACGAAGGCAACCACAGAGCTGTTGCACATCCTGTGACTCAAACCAAACCATAATCACAGCCCAGGTTATGAATGTAGCAGTTCCTAAGGCTTTTCATTCTGAATTCAAACCCAAGGCCCCCTGGATCCCTCAGACCCGATGCACAATATCTCTGATTCAGCCCCACACATGCTCTATTGGCAAAATGCCAAATTGGTCTCTGGTCCTGCAGATGCACTGGGTGTGGCCATGGTACATATCGATAATTTCAACTGCGCGCGCCAGGGTGGATGCTTGCTCATTGTGGTCCCAGGTCGGTTTGCTTTCTTGATAGGACCCACCACATCCCACAACGCACTCCAGATTCCTGAGACTCACCGTGAGCCACCATCCGTAGCCCTATCCCTCCCTGAACGCTGCCTCTGCTACCTCAAATTTGGCAGCTCGGAGCTTGGTCTCAGAATCAACTGTGGGGATATTTTGCACTGGATTCTTTGAGTTCTGTCAGCCAAGCATCTGCTGTGCACTCTTCTAACACTCAGCGCATCACCTTCAATCCCATGTCTCCTGTCCGCTTGAGAGTGTGCGTCCAAGTTAAAGAGAGTTTCACCTTTACTGCTCCATCAACAGGGCTCAGACCATGCACTGGTATCCATTCCCTGCTTTTCCTTCTCCTGCTTCCAGGTGTTCTGAGGCCTCATCCTGTCTTTGGAAGTAACAGACCTCTCTTCGGCAAGTGTCCTGTGCCAAGGGCTGGGTGAGTGGATGTTTCCATTGCTGTGTTCATGGGAGCGAGTGAGCGCAGGTTGCACTGCTTCTCTGTCAACTGGGCATCGATGAATCAACACTTTCCAGATACATTTCACAGAAATGTGATTTTTTTTTTATCTCTTAGTTTCTATAAAGCCGTGGTGGGAGGGATTGTCCGAAGACTCCAGTTTTGACATTGTGTTGATATCTCATTTGCAGTCTTTAAAAATTTAATAGAATTGATATAAATGTTTTGGGAGTTATACGAAAATGAAGTTAGTTTCTGAAACATACTAAATCGACCTAGAAGCCAGACTTGTCAATTTCGGTAACATTTTGTCAGCTCTAAGGAAAACATAGACAGATAGAATGCAAACTAGCAGTCCGAACTGTTAAAGGGGTCATGTCAACTCTTTACTGTTGAAGCCTCCGAAACCAACAGGAACCATGAAATAACTAATGGAAACATGAAATAACCCCCAAGCTTGGATTCCCTTGTGCATGTGGTGCCCTTTACTCCCGATGACACCTACTGGTCAATGTTGGCATTTCAAGGTGTAACATCCCTCTCAAGGAAAATACAAGAGGAAACGAACTAAATATATACATTTAGCTTTGAATCCAAAGAACCTAGAGGCATTATAGCTATGAGAACCCTGCTGCAGCTATGCTAGGCTACTGAGAACCAGGTGTTCTTCTATCAGTGATGAGAACGCTTAATCATCCGATCATGTTGGCTAAAGCACTTGAATGCAACCAAGTCTGCACCCCCATGATAGATTGCCCCCGGGGGCTTGACTCAATTGAAAGACGGTCCACATAAGCTGTTCTTTCATGTCATTGGCGACTTTTACAGTTCCGTTCACTATCTGACTTCTAATATTTACCTAGACTGTCTTGAAAAACGGAGGCCTAATACAGATTCAAGTTCAGTCAAAGATTCCCCTCACTTACCACACTCCCTTCACCCCAGAGAAGACATCAACCCAGCATTTGCTGAATCTAGCGGAAGGCCATCGTTTCTTTGTGGGAGCTAAGTATTCAATTCCTATCTATTTCATACGAGAGTATTTGACCTTTATGGGGTTCCCTGTTGTTCACAGAGGATGAAGCTAGAGGAACTCTGATTCTAGGAGGGGCTTGCTCTTCTCTTACTGGCTTCATTGCAGCTCAGGTACTGATCCCTCCAAATGGATGCCTGAGTGGAGGGGAGGGAAGAGCAAGTGATTGATAGCTAGGCCCAAACCTGGGAAAAGGCTTACCTGGGCTTGGTGCACTTTGATCTGAATGGCTTAGAATTGCCCCTTGGGTCGTGTGGATTATCTGACCTCTTTCATGAACATGAGCGTTTTTATCATCTCTGCCATCTCTTCTCTTTAGACGTCAGGGATCTTGGACCCGTTCTTGGAGCAGAGAATTGAGGATCTTCCTCCAGTCCACGGTGGCCCTCCGTATGTTTCTGCTAGTATCAGCGAGGTTCAATATGTCTCATGAATGCCTTTCGAGCCTGCTATCCTCTACAGCTGTCTCCAGGCCAGTATTCTCTAGTGTAGCAGAACATCTCTCATCAATGTGTTCGCATCTCTCCTCAATCCGTGCAGCCATCTTTTCGGCCAGCTTCTCTTCGTGTCTCCCATAAAGTCGACTTCAACAGGACTGGGCAAGTCTGAAAGGCCCTCGGAGCCTCTCCAGTAAGCTGAAGACAGGCAGATCTTCCACTGTCTGCCCTTTCAGGTTCTGGAAACTGACACGTGAACTCAGGTCTTTGGGCAGCAGAAGTATCTCGAACTGACACAGCTTCCCGGACCAAAGACTTAAGCCAAGCTCCACAGAGGGCGGCAGCCCCTCCATCACACTGATCCACCCACAGAACTCTGGCCGGTTACCTAGGATCCACCAGCCACAACAAGCCTCGCGGTACACACCAACATTCCACCTGGAATCCAACGGCTAACTGCCATTCCCAATGGCTGCTGCATCTTGTCAGTGTTGGGGGAGGGGCTGCATCCGACGAGAGGTTCCTAAGGTAAATGTGATTCTACCCACTAGCGTCCCATGGGCCTTTGTTCTTCCCTCTTTCCTTTTGTTCAGATCTGTATGCACTGTAGCAATGGAGGGAAGTGTGTCCATTTTCAGTTGAATGTTTCACACGTCTTTAAACTTTCTAACAGTTCACAGTACACAGAGACCCACTAAGGGAAACTATTATTCCTGTAATATGGGCACACCCGCAATACATAGCCGTCGGTTGATTTCTGCTGAAACACCCGCATTCACGGGACATCTATCCATTTGTTTCAAGGGGGCTGAAATTCCTAGGAATGATACAATCCCCAATGTGCACTTTACTGCCTGTCTCTTTTGATCTTAGTACACTTTTGCGGAGCTACTTTTCCTTGTTATAGGCTTGTGCCATTTCTTCTCGACGTAGTGTAGAATATGGCATTCATTCATCCTGTTGGAAGACTTGCAAGTCTATATCACGGGCTAGGAATCCATTGGATTCCAAATCGGCATTTGGGTTAGGTCACGATATGCTCATATGAATCAATATTTACGAATATAAATGCACGCCTCTGATTTCCGAATACAGGTGTGCTGAGTACATTCAAGCCGCGATACTGGGTCGATGCGTACTGAATGATCCTTGACATCACCTTGAGTAATTTCTTTTGAATATTCATGTTACCCTACCCTTTTTGTGTTGTTTGTTTGTTTGATTCTTTCTTGGTCTGCTTCTCGTTTGCTTTGCAAACACGTCAGGCCATGCATCTCTCCGTTTGCTTCCAACAGAGAGTCATATAAGCTGACTCCCTTAAGATAGTGCTTCCAATCCCCTATGATTTCCTGCTTCCCTCTCCCATCTTTAGGGTTTTGATGTCCTCCTTGCCTTCTTCTTGTTTCTTCTTTTCCACTCATTCTCTTCTTGCATTTCCAATAAGGGTTTTCTTCTTTCCATTTCATCTTGCTGCTTATCCCTTCAGGGGAGAATTCTCAACCTTTCTTTTCGGATAAGTTTCGAACTGCTGAATTCTTTTAAGATTTGCAGGTCTGTGGCATTCTCTAGCTCTGCTGTTATTAGAAATGGTGGTCATGTGGCATAGGCTACCCTAGATGGCAGCATTTTGCCATTCAAGCTATGGTCTATGTCCTGGCACTCCTCCCTGTCCTGCAATATTGCTGCTGAGATAGCAGCTGAAACCCCTCTGGAGGTTCTCTTGTGACTATGTTGCTTTCCTCCAGGCGCATTTTAAATCACTGGGATGCTCATGAACTTTGTTGATTTGGATCATACAGCTGCTGCTAAGTCTATTGGGATTCCACCTCTTTTGGACGCTGTGTACTTCCTGAATTCGCCTAGATGATTCTATCTTGGCTTTCAGCAAGTTTCAGTCTGATTTTTCTACACATAACTTTTCAAACATTGTTTGTTTCTTTATCTCTTGCTTTTCCATCTGGGACTCTTTCGAATTTTAGTCTTTCATGCCTTGTCTTCAACCAGGATTCAACAGCAATGTTTTCATTGGTTTGCACTTGCTTTCCTATGTGTGCTTCTGACCGAGGGATTTGTGTTCCCCTGTCTTCAAAGTCATTCACGCGTCCCTCTGCAATATCTCGTCTGCTTAGGACGGAATGTTAGCCCTGATATTTTCTCATCCACTGAGATTTCTGATATTATTTGGCTCGTCTTTAGGCTATCTCTTCCCCTTTTCTGGTATTCTGCCTTTTGTGATTCTGAGACACTGTTGTTCTTCAGTGTTTCCCTCACCTCCATTTTCAATACTTGCTCTGGAGAGCGTTTTGCAGTCTAGTTGTCTGAAAGCTTATCTTTAGGGCCTTCAATCTCTTTGGAACTGAAAATGGTACTTCCTTTTCCTTTTACTGTATTTCTTCATCTCTACTGGTCAGGTAATTTCAGGTATCTAATGTAGACTTCTAGGGCTTGGTTAAGTGAAAACATTAGACTCTTGGCTCTACACAATTGCATGGGATTTCTGTGAGGACAAATTTTCCTAGACATTGACGCCATGTCCTGTTCCTGTGTGTGTTGTCTGTTCTATCTCCAATTGCTGATGTTGCCTTTGTTGTGATGAACCCCCCATACTATTTCGATTAGGATAACCTCATTTTGATTACGCTTATCTCACAAATCTGAAAATCACAGGACACTTCCTCTGGTGGAAATGGAGCTTCTAATGGTTCTCAGCTCTGCATTCTACTCTATGTTAATTTGGAGTGTTTCCAGAAGAGCAGAGTGTGAGTGCACTTGTGCTTTGTAGTGCCACGGGAATGTCCCAATGAAACCAGTTCTTCCAAGAGCTTCTCTGTCTACAGAAACACCAGTGGAAGCATATCTATGGATGTCACACATCAGGGCCTGCTGGAATGATCCCGCAGCCCGAACTTGGTGTCCTCGCTGCCGAACCGTGCCGGTGCAATCCAAAATGTAGCATCCGCTTTTGAGAAACAAACTGAAGGAAATCTTTCCTCTCCTCACGTTGTGGTCTTGGACCACACTTCCTTGTCCTCTCATCCTTGTGGCACGGGTGCACGAAGGCAACCACAGAGCTGTTGCACATCCTGTGACTCAAACCAAACCATAATCACAGCCCAGGTTATGAATGTAGCAGTTCCTAAGGCTTTTCATTCTGAATTCAAACCCAAGGCCCCCTGGATCCCTCAGACCCGATGCACAATATCTCTGATTCAGCCCCACACATGCTCTATTGGCAAAATGCCAAATTGGTCTCTGGTCCTGCAGATGCACTGGGTGTGGCCATGGGACATATCGATAATTTCAACTGCGCGCGCCAGGGTGGATGCTTGCTCATTGTGGTCCCAGGTCGGTTTGCTCTCTTGATAGGACCCACCACATCCCACAACGCACTCCAGATCCCTGAGACTCAGCGTGTGCCACCATCCGTAGCCCTATCCCTCCCTGAATGCTGCCTCTGCTACCTCAAATTTTGCAGCTCGGAGCTTGGTCTCAGAATCAACTGTGGGGATATTTTGCACTGGATTCTTTGAGTTCTGTCAGTCAAGCATCTGCTGTGCACTCTTCTAACACTCAGCGCATCACCTTCAATCCCATGTCTCCTGTCCGCTTGAGAGTGTGCGTCCAAGTTAAAGAGAGTTTCACCTTTACTGCTCCATCAACAGGGCTCAGACCATGCACTGGTATCCATTCCCTGCTTTTCCTTCTCCTGCTTCCAGGTGTTCTGAGGCCTCATCCTGTCTTTGGAAGTAACAGACCTCTCTTCGGCAAGTGTCCTGTGCCAAGGGCTGGGTGAGTGGATGTTTCCATTGCTGTGTTCATGGGAGCGAGTGAGCGCAGGTTGCACTGCTTCTCTGTCAACTGGGCATCGATGAATCAACACTTTCCAGATACATTTCACAGAAATGTGATTTTTTTTTTATCTCTTAGTTTCTATAAAGCCGTGGTGGGAGGGATTGTCCGAAGACTCCAGTTTTGACATTGTGTTGATATCTCATTTGCAGTCTTTAAAAATTTAATAGAATTGATATAAATGTTTTGGGAGTTATACGAAAATGAAGTTAGTTTCTGAAACATACTAAATCGACCTAGAAGCCAGACTTGTCAATTTCGGTAACATTTTGTCAGCTCTAAGGAAAACATAGACAGATAGAATGCAAACTAGCAGTCCGAACTGTTAAAGCGGTCATGTCAACTCTTTACTGTTGAAGCCTCCGAAACCAACAGGAACCATGAAATAACTAATGGAAACATGAAATAACCCCCAAGCTTGGATTCAATTGTGCATGTGGTGCCCTTTACTCCCGATGACACCTACTGGTCAATGTTGGCATTTCAAGGTGTAACATCCCTCTCAAGGAAAATACAAGAGGAAACGAACTAAATATATACATTTAGCTTTGAATCCAAAGAACCTAGAGGCATTATAGCTATGAGAACCCTGCTGCAGCTATGCTAGGCTACTGAGAACCAGGTGTTCTTCTATCAGTGATGAGAATGCTTAATCATCCGATCATGTTGGCTAAAGCACTTGAATGCAACCAAGTCTGCACCCCCATGATAGATTGCCCCCGGGGGCTTGACTCAATTGAAAGACGGTCCACATAAGCTGTGTCTTTCATGTCATTGGCGACTTTTACAGTTCCGTTCACTATCTGACTTCTAATATTTACCTATACTGTCTTGAAAAACGGAGGCCTAATACAGATTCAAGTTCAGTCAAAGATTCCCCTCACTTACCACACTCCCTTCACCCCAGAGAAGACATCAACCCAGCATTTGCTGAATCTAGCGGAAGGCCATCGTTTCTTTGTGGGAGCTAAGTATTCAATTCCTATCTATTTCGTACGAGAGTATTTGACCTTTATGGGGTTCCCTGTTGTTCACAGAGGATGAAGCTAGAGGAACTCTGATTCTAGGAGGGGCTTGCTCTTCTCTTACTGGCTTCATTGCAGCTCAGGTACTGATCCCTCCAAATGGATGCCTGAGTGGAGCGGAGGGAAGAGCAAGTGCTTGATAGCTAGGCCCAAACCTGGGAAAAGGCTTACCTGGGCTTGGTGCACTTTGATCTGAATGGCTTGGAATTGCCCCTTGGGTCGTGTGGATTATCTGACCTCTTTCATGAACATGAGCGTTTTTATCATCTCTGCCATCTCTTCTCTTTAGACGTCAGGGATCTTGGACCCGTTCTTGGAGCAGAGAATTGAGGAACTTCCTCCAGTCCACGGTGGCCCTCCGTATGTTTCTGCTAGTATCAGCGAGGTTCAATATGTCTCATGAATGCCTTTCGAGCCTGCTATCCTCTACAGCTGTCTCCAGGCCAGTATTCTCTATTGTAGCAGAACATCTCTCATCAATGTGTTCGCATCTCTCCTCAATCCGTGCAGCCATGTTTTCGGCCAGCTTCTCTTCGTGTCTCCCATAAAGTCGACTTCAACAGGACTGGGCAAGTCTGAAAGGACCTCGGAGCCTCTCCAGTAAGCTGAAGACAGGCAGATCTTCCACTGTCTGCCCTTTCAGGTTCTGGAAACTGACACGTGAACTCAGGTCTTTGGGCAGCAGAAGTATCTCGAACTGACACAGCTTCCCGGACCAAAGACCTAAGCCAAGCTCCACAGAGGGCGGCAGCCCCTCCATCACACTGATCCACCCACAGAACTCTGGCCGGTTACCTAGGATCCACCAGCCACAACAAGCCTCGCGGTACACACCAACATTCCACCTGGAATCCAACGGCTAACTGCCATTCCCAATGGCTGCTGCATCTTGTCAGTGTTGGGGGAGGGGCTGCATCCGACGAGAGGTTCCTAAGGTAAATGTGATTCTACCCACTAGCGTCCCATGGGCCTTTGTTCTTCCCTCTTTCCTTTTGTTCAGATCTGTATGCACTGTAGCAATGGATTGAAGTGTGTCCATTTTCAGTTGAATGTTTCACACGTCTTTAAACTTTCTAACAGTTCACAGTACACAGAGACCCACTAAGGGAAACTATTATTCCTGTAATATGGGCACACCCGCAATACATAGCCGTCGGTTGATTTCTGCTGAAACACCCGCATTCACGGGACATCTATCCATTTGTTTCAATGGGGCTGAAATTCCTAGGAATGATACAATCTCCAATGTGCACTTTACTGCCTGTCTCTTTTGATCTTAGTACACTTTTGCGGAGCTACTTTTCCCTGTTATAGGCTTGTGCCATTTCTTCTCGACGTAGTGTAGAATATGGCATTCATTCATCCTGTTGGAAGACTTGCAATTTTATATCACGGACTAGGAATCCATTGGATTCCAAATCGGCATTTGGGTTAGGTCACGATATGCTCATATGAATCAATATTTACGAATATAAATGCACGCCTCTGATTTCCGAATACAGGTGTGCTGAGTACATTCAAGCCGCGATACTGGGTCGATGCGTACTGAATGATCCTTGACATCACCTTGAGTAATTTCTTTTGAATATTCATGTTACCCTACCCTTTTTGTGTTGTTTGTTTGTTTGATTCTTTCTTGGTCTGCTTCTCGTTTGCTTTGCAAACACGTCAGGCCATGCATCTCTCCGTTTGCTTCCAACAGAGAGTCATATAAGCTGACTCCCTTAAGATATTGCTTCCAATCCCCTATGATTTCCTGCTTCCCTCTCCCATCTTTAGGGTTTTGATGTCCTCCTTGCCTTCTTCTTGTTTCTTCTTTTCCACTCATGCTCTTCTTGCATTTCCAATAAGGGTTTTCTTCTTTCCATTTCATCTTGCTGCTTATCCCTTCAGGGGAGAATTCTCAACCTTTCTTTTCGGATAAGTTTCGAACTGCTGAATTCTTTTAAGATTTGCAGGTCTGTGGCATTCTCTAGCTCTGCTGTTATTAGAAATGGTGGTCATGTGGCATAGGCTACCCTAGATGGCAGCATTTTGCCATTCAAGCTATGGTCTATGTCCTGGCACTCCTCCCTGTCCTGCAATATTGCTGCTGAGATAGCAGCTGAAACCCCTCTGGAGGTTCTCTTGTGACTATGTTGCTTTCCTCCAGGCGCATTTTAAATCACTGGGATGCTCATGAACTTTGTTGATTTGGATCATACAGCTGCTGCTAAGTCTATTGGGATTCCACCTCTTTTGGACGCTGTGTACTTCCTGAATTCGCCTAGATGATTCTATCTTGGCTTTCAGCAAGTTTCAGTCTGATTTTTCTACACATAACTTTTCAAACATTGTTTGTTTCTTTATCTCTTGCTTTTCCATCTGGGACTCTTTCGAATTTTAGTCTTTCATGCCTTGTCTTCAACCAGGATTCAACAGCAATGTTTTCATTGGTTTGCACTTGCTTTCCTATGTGTGCTTCTGACCGAGGGATTTCTGTTCCCCTGTCTTCAAAGTCATTCACGCGTCCCTCTGCAATATCTCGTCTGCTTAGGACGGAATGTTAGCCCTGATATTTTCTCATCCACTGAGATTTCTGATATTATTTGGCTCGTCTTTAGGCTATCTCTTCCCCTTTTCTGGTATTCTGCCTTTTGTGATTCTGAGACACTCTTGTTCTTCAGTGTTTCCCTCACCTCCATTTTCAATACTTGCTCTGGAGAGAGTTTTGCAGTCTAGTTGTCTGAAAGCTTATCTTTAGGGCCTTCAATCTCTTTGGAACTGAAAATGGTACTTCCTTTTCCTTTTACTGTATTTCTTCATCTCTACTGGTCAGGTAATTTCAGGTAACTAATGTAGACTTCTAGGGCTTGGTTAAGTGAAAACATTAGACTCTTGGCTCTACACAATTTTATGGGATTTCTGTGAGGACAAATTTTCCTAGACATTGATGCCATGTCCTGTTCCTGTGTGTGTTGTCTGTTCTATCTCCAATTGCTGATGATGCCTTTGTTGTGATGAACCCCCCATACTATTTCGATTAGGATAACCTCATTTTGATTACGCTTATCTCACAAATCTGAAAATCACAGGACACTTCCTCTGGTGGAAATGGAGCTTCTAAAGGTTCTCAGCTATGCATTCTACTCTATGTTATTTTGGAGTGTTTCCAGAAGAGCAGAGTGTGAGTGCACTTGTGCTTTGTAGTGCCACGGGAATGTCCCAATGAAACCAGTTCTTCCAAGAGCTTCTCTGTCTACAGAAACACCAGTGGAAGCATATCTATGGATGTCACACATCAGGGCCTGCTGGAATGATCCCGCAGCCCGAACTTGGTGTCCTCGCTGCCGAACCGTGCCGGTGCCATCCAAAATGTAGCATCCGCTTTTGAGAGATAAACTGAAGGAAATCCTTCCTCTTCTCACGCTGTGGTCTTGGACCACACTTCCTTGTCCTCTCATCCTTGTGGCACGGGTGCACGAAGGCAACCACAGAGCTGTTGCACATCCTGTGCCTCAAACCAAACCATAATCACAGCCCAGGTTATGAATGTAGCATTTCCTAAGGCTTTTCATTCTGAATTCAAACCCAAGGCCCCCTGGATCCCTCAGACCCGATGCACAATATCTCTGATTCAGCCCCACACATGCTCTATTGGCAAAATGCCAAATTGGTCTCTGGTCCTGCAGATGCACTGGGTGTGGCCATGGGACATATCGATAATTTCAACTGCGCGCGCCAGGGTGGATGCTTGCTCATTGTGGTCCCAGGTCGGTTTGCTCTCTTGATAGGACCCACCACATCCCACAACGCACTCCAGATCCCTGAGACTCAGCGTGTGCCAACATCCGTAGCCCTATCCCTCCCTGAATGCTGCCTCTGCTACCTCAAATTTTGCAGCTCGGAGCTTGGTCTCAGAATCAACTGTGGGGATATTTTGCACTGGATTCTTTGAGTTCTGTCAGTCAAGCATCTGCTGTGCACTCTTCTAACACTCAGCGCATCACCTTCAATCCCATGTCTCCTGTCCGCTTGAGAGTGTGCGTCCAAGTTAAAGAGAGTTTCACCTTTACTGCTCCATCAACAGGGCTCAGACCATGCACTGGTATCCATTCCCTGCTTTTCCTTCTCCTGCTTCCAGGTGTTCTGAGGCCTCATCCTGTCTTTGGAAGTAACAGACCTCTCTTCGGCAAGTGTCCTGTGCCAAGGGCTGGGTGAGTGGATGTTTCCATTGCTGTGTTCATGGGAGCGAGTGAGCGCAGGTTGCACTGCTTCTCTGTCAACTGGGCATCGATGAATCAACACTTTCCAGATACATTTCACAGAAATGTGATTTTTTTTTTATCTCTTAGTTTCTATAAAGCCGTGGTGGGAGGGATTGTCCGAAGACTCCAGTTTTGACATTGTGTTGATATCTCATTTGCAGTCTTTAAAAATTTAATAGAATTGATATAAATGTTTTGGGAGTTATACGAAAATGAAGTTAGTTTCTGAAACATACTAAATCGACCTAGAAGCCAGACTTGTCAATTTCGGTAACATTTTGTCAGCTCTAAGGAAAACATAGTCAGATAAAATGCAAACTAGCAGTCCGAACTTTTAAAGGGGTCATGTCAACTCTTTACTGTTGAAGCCTCCGAAACCAACAGGAACCATGAAATAACTAATGAAAACATGAAATAACCCCCAAGCTTGGATTCACTTGTGCATGTGGTGCCCTTTACTCCCGATGACACCTACTGGTCAATGTTGGCATTTCAAGGTGTAACATCCCTCTCAAGGAAAATACAAGAGGAAACGAACTAAATATATACATTTAGCTTTGAATCCAAAGAACCTAGAGGCATTATAGCTATGAGAACCCTGCTGCAGCTATGCTAGGCTACTGAGAACCAGGTGTTCTTCTATCAGTGATGAGAACGCTTAATCATCCGATCATGTTGGCTAAAGCACTTGAATGCAACCAAGTCTGCACCCCCATGATAGATTGCCCCCGGGGGCTTGACTCAATTGAAAGACGGTCCACATAAGCTGTGTCTTTCATGTCATTGGCGACTTTTACAGTTCCGTTCACTATCTGACTTCTAATATTTACCTAGACTGTCTTGAAAAACGGAGGCCTAATACAGATTCAAGTTCAGTCAAAGATTCCCCTCACTTACCACACTCCCTTCACCCCAGAGAAGACATCAACCCAGCATTTGCTGAATCTAGCGGAAGGCCATCGTTTCTTTGTGGGAGCTAAGTATTCAATTCCTATCTATTTCATACGAGAGTATTTGACCTTTATGGGGATCCTGTTGTTCACAGAGGATGAAGCTAGAGGAACTCTGATTCTAGGAGGGGCTTGCTCTTCTCTTACTGGCTTCATTGCAGCTCAGGTACTGATCCCTCCAAATGGATGCCTGAGTGGAGCGGAGGGAAGAGCAAGTGCTTGATAGCTAGGCCCAAACCTGGGAAAAGGCTTACCTGGGCTTGGTGCACTTTGATCTGAATGGCTTGGAATTGCCCCTTGGGTCGTGTGGATTATCTGACCTCTTTCATGAACATGAGCGTTTTTATCATCTCTGCCATCTCTTCTCTTTAGACGTCAGGGATCTTGGACCCGTTCTTGGAGCAGAGAATTGAGGAACTTCCTCCAGTCCACGGTGGCCCTCCGTATGTTTCTGCTAGTATCAGCGAGGTTCAATATGTCTCATGAATGCCTTTCGAGCCTGCTATCCTCTACAGCTGTCTCCAGGCCAGTATTCTCTATTGTAGCAGAACATCTCTCATCAATGTGTTCGCATCTCTCCTCAATCCGTGCAGCCATGTTTTCGGCCAGCTTCTCTTCGTGTCTCCCATAAAGTCGACTTCAACAGGACTGGGCAAGTCTGAAAGGACCTCGGAGCCTCTCCAGTAAGCTGAAGACAGGCAGATCTTCCACTGTCTGCCCTTTCAGGTTCTGGAAACTGACCCGTGAACTCAGGTCTTTGGGCAGCAGAAGTATCTCGAACTGACACAGCTTCCCGGACCAAAGAACTAAGCCAAGCTCCACAGAGGGCGGCAGCCCCTCCATCACACTGATCCACCCACAGAACTCTGGCCGGATACCTAGGATCCACCAGCCACAACAAGCCTCGCGGTACACACCAACATTCCACCTGGAATCCAACGGCTAACTGCCATTCCCAATGGCTGCTGCATTTGTCAGTGTTGGGGGAGGGGCTGCATCCGACGAGAGGTTCCTAAGGTAAATGTGATTCTACCCACTAGCGTCCCATGGGCCTTTGTTCTTCCCTCTTTCCTTTTGTTCAGATCTGTATGCACTGTAGCAATGGAGGGAAGTGTGTCCATTTTCAGTTGAATGTTTCACACGTCTTTAAACTTTCTAACAGTTCACAGTACACAGAGACCCACTAAGGGAAACTATTATTCCTGTAATATGGGCACACCCGCAATACATAGCCGTCGGTTGATTTCTACTGAAACACCCGCATTCACGGGACATCTATCCATTTGTTTCAAGGGGGCTGAAATTCCTAGGAATGATACAATCCCCAATGTGCACTTTACTGCCTGTCTCTTTTGATCTTAGTACACTTTTGCGGAGCTACTTTTCCTTGTTATAGGCTTGTGCCATTTCTTCTCGACGTAGTGTAGAATATGGCATTCATTCATCCTTTTGGAAGACTTGCAAGTCTATATCACGGGCTAGGAATCCATTGGATTCCAAATCGGCATTTGGGTTAGGTCACGATATGCTCATATGAATCAATATTTACGAATATAAATGCACGCCTCTGATTTCCGAATACAGGTGTGCTGAGTACATTCAAGCCGCGATACTGGGTCGATGCGTACTGAATGATCCTTGACATCACCTTGAGTAATTTCTTTTGAATATTCATGTTACCCTACCCTTTTTGTGTTGTTTGTTTGTTTGATTCTTTCTTGGTCTGCTTCTCGTTTGCTTTGCAAACACGTCAGGCCATGCATCTCTCCGTTTGCTTCCAACAGAGAGTCATATAAGCTGACTCCCTTAAGATAGTGCTTCCAATCCCCTATGATTTCCTGCTTCCCTCTCCCATCTTTAGGCTTTTGATGTCCTCCTTGCCTTCTTCTTGTTTCTTCTTTTCCACTCATGCTCTTCTTGCATTTCCAATAAGGGTTTTCTTCTTTCCATTTCATCTTGCTGCTTATCCCTTCAGGGGAGAATTCTCAACCTTTCTTTTAGGATAAGTTTCGAACTGCTGAATTCTTTTAAGATTTGCAGGTCTGTGGCATTCTCTAGCTCTGCTGTTATTAGAAATGGTGGTCATGTGGCATAGGCTACCCTAGATGGCAGCATTTTGCCATTCAAGCTATGGTCTATGTCCTGGCACTCCTCCCTGTCCTGCAATATTGCTGCTGAGATAGCAGCTGAAACCCCTCTGGAGGTTCTCTTGTGACTATGTTGCTTTCCTCCAGGCGCATTTTAAATCACTGGGATGCTCATGAACTTTGTTGATTTGGATCATACAGCTGCTGCTAAGTCTATTGGGATTCCACCTCTTTTGGACGCTGTGTACTTCCTGAATTCGCCTAGATGATTCTATCTTGGCTTTCAGCAAGTTTCAGTCTGATTTTTCTACACATAACTTTTCAAACATTGTTTGTTTCTTTATCTCTTGCTTTTCCATCTGGGACTCTTTCGAATTTTAGTCTTTCATGCCTTGTCTTCAACCAGGATTCAACAGCAATGTTTTCATTGGTTTGCACTTGCTTTCCTATGTGTGCTTCTGACCGAGGGATTTCTGTTCCCCTGTCTTCAAAGTCATTCACGCGTCCCTCTGCAAAATCTCGTCTGCTTAGGACGGAATGTTAGCCCTGATATTTTCTCATCCACTGAGTTTTCTGATATTATTTGGCTCGTCTTTAGGCTTTCTCTTCACCTTTTCTGGTATTCTGCCTTTTGTGATTCTGAGACACTGTTGTTCTTCAGTGTTTCCCTCACGTCCATTTTCAATACTTGCTCTGGAGAGCGTTTTGCAGTCTAGTTGTCTGAAAGCTTATCTTTAGGGCCTTCAATTTCTTTGGAACTGAAAATGGTACTTCCTTTTCCTTTTACTGTATTTCTTCATCTCTACTGGTCAGGTAATTTCAGGTATCTAATGTAGAATTCTAGGGCTTGGTTAAGTGAAAACTTTAGACTCTTGGCTCTACACAATTGCATGGGATTTCTGTGAGGACAAATTTTCCTAGTCATTGATGCCATGTCCTGTTCCTGTGTGTGTTGTCTGGTCTATCTCCAATTGCTGGTGTTGCCTTTGTTGTGATGAACCCCCCTACTATTTCGATTAGGATAAACTCATTTTGATTACGCTTATCTCACAAATCTGAAAGAGGACAGGACACTTCCTCTGGTGGAAATGGAGCTTCTAAAGGTTCTCAGCTCTGCATTCTACTCTATGTTATTTTGGAGTGTTTCCAGAAGAGCAGAGTGTGAGTGCGCTTGTGCTTTGTAGTTCCACGGGAATGTCCCACTGAAACCAGTTCTTCCAAGAGCTTCTCTGTCTACAGAAACACCAGTGGAAGCATATCTATGGATTTCACACATCAGGGCCTGCTGGAAAGATCCCGCAGCCCGAACTTGGTGTCCTCGCTGCCGAACCGTGCCGGTGCCATCCAAAATGTAGCATCCGCTTTTGAGAGATAAACTGAAGGAAATCCTTCCTCTTCTCACGCTGTGGTCTTGGACCACACTTCCTTGTCCTCTCATCCTTGTGGCACGGGTGCACGAAGGCAACCACAGAGCTGTTGCACATCCTGTGCCTCAAACCAAACCATAATCACAGCCCAGGTGATGAATGTAGCAGATCCTAAGGCTTTTCATTCTGAATTCAAACCCAAGGCCCCCTGGATCCCTCAGACCCGATGCACAATACCTCTGATTCAGCCCCACACATACTCTATTGGCAAAATGCCAAATTGGTCTCTGGTCCTGCAGATGCACTGGGTGTGGCCATGGGACGTATCGATAAATTCAACTGCGCGCTCCAGGGTGGTTGCTTGCTCATTGGGGTCCCAGGTCGGTTTGCTCTCTTGATAGGACCCACCACATCCCACAACGCACTCCAGATCCCTGAGACTCAGCCTGTGCCATCATCCGTAGCCCTATCCCTCCCTGAACACTGCGTCTGCTTCCTCAAATTTGGCAGCTCGGAGCTTGGTCTCAGAATCAAATGTGGGGATATTTTGCACTGGATTCTTTGAGTTCTGTCAGCCAAGCATCTGCTGTGCACTCTTCTAACACTCAGCGCATCACCTTCAATCCCATGTCTCCTGTCCGCTTGAGAGTGTGCGTCCAAGTTAAAGAGAGTTTCACCTTTACTGCTCCATCAACAGGGCTCACTGGTATCCATTACCTGCTTTTCCTTCTCCAGCTTCCAGGTGTTCTGAGGCCTCATCCTGTCTTTGGAAGTAACAGACCTCTCTTCGGCAAGTGTCCTGTGCCAAGGGCTGGGTGAGTGGATGTTTCCATTGCTGTGTTCATGGGAGCGAGTGAGCGCAGTTTGCACTGCTTCTCTGTCAACTGGGCATCGATGAATCAACACTTTCCAGATACATTTCACAGAAATGTGATTTTTTTTATCTCTTTGTTTCTATACAGCCGTGGTGAAGGGATTGTGCGAAGACTCCAGTTTTGACATTGTGTTGATATCTCATTTGCAGTCTTTAAAATTTTAATAGAATTTATATAAATGTTTTGGGAGTTATACGAAAATGAAGTTAGTTTCTGAAACATACTAAATCGACCTAGAAGCCAGACTTGTCAATTTCGGTAACATTTTGTCAGCTCTAAGGAAAACATAGACAGATAGAATGCAAACTAGCAGTCCGAACTGTTAAAGGGGTCATGTCAACTCTTTACTGTTGAAGCCTCGGAAACCAACAGGAACCATGAAATAACTAATGGAAACATGAAATAACCCCCAAGCTTGGATTCACTTGTGCATGTGGTGCCCTTTACTCCCGATGACACCTACTGGTCAATGTTGGCATTTCAAGGTGTAACATCCCTCTCAAGGAAAATACAAGAGGAAATGAACTAAATATATACATTTAGCTTTGAATCCAAAGAACCTAGAGGCATTATAGCTATGAGAACCCTGCTGCAGCTACGCTTGTCTACTGAGAACCAGGTGTTCTTCTATCAGTGATGAGAACGCTTAATCATCCGATCATGTTGGGTAAAGCACTTGAATGCAACCAAGTCTGCACCCCCATGATAGATTGCCCCCGGGGGCTTGACTCAATTGAAAGACGGTCCACATAAGCTGTGTCTTTCATGTCATTGGCGACTTTTACATTTCCGTTCACTATCTGACTTCTAATATTTACCTAGACTGTCTTGAAAAACGGAGGCCTAATACAGATTCAAGTTCAGTCAAAGATTCCCCTCACTTACCACACTTCCTTCACCCCAGACAAGACATAAACCCAGCATTTGCTGAATCTAGCGGAAGGCCATCGTTTCTTTGTGGGAGCTAAGTATTCAATTCCTATCTATTTCATACGAGAGTATTTGACCTATATGGGGTTCCCTGTTTTTCACAGAGGATGAAGCAAGAGGAACTCTGATTCTAGGAGGGGCTTGCTCTTCTCTTATTGGCTTCATTGCAGCTCAGGTACTGATCCCTCCAAATGGATGCCTGAGTGGAGGGGAGGGAAGAGCAAGTGCTTGATAGCTAGGCCCAAACCTGGGAAAAGGCTTACCTGGGCTTGGTGCACTTTGATCTGAATGGCTTGGAATTGCCCCTTGGGTCGTGTGGATTATCTGAACTCTTTCAAGAACATGAGCGTTTTTATCATCTCTGCCATCTCTTCTCTTTAGACGTCAGGGATCTTGGACCCGTTCTTGGAGCAGAGAATTGAGGAACCTCCTCCAGTCCACGGTGGCCCTCTGTATGTTTCTGCTAGTATCAGCGAGGTTCAATATGTCTCATGAATGCCTTTCGAGCCTGCTATCCTCTACAGCTGTCTCCAGGCCAGTATTCTCTATTGTAGCAGAACATCTCTCATCAATGTGTTCGCATCTCTCCTCAATCCGTGCAGCCATATTTTCGGCCAGCTTCTCTTCGTGTCTCCCATAAAGTCGACTTCAACAGGACTGGGCAAGTCTGAAAGGACCTCGGAGCCTCTCCAGTAAGCTGAAGAAAGGCAGATCTTCCACTGTCCGCCCTTTCAGATTCTGGAACCTGACCCGTGACTCAGGCCTTTGAGCAGCAGCAGTATCTCGAACTGACACAGCTTCCCGGAACAAAGACATAAGCCAAGCTCCACAGAGGGCGGCAGCCCCTCCATCGCACTGATCCACCCACAGAACTCTGCCCGGTTACCTAGGATCCACCAGCCACAGCAAGCCTCGCGGTACACACCTACATTCCACCTGGAATCCAACCGCTAAATGCCATCCCCAATGGTTGCTGCATCTTGCCAGTGTTGGGGGTGGGGCTGCATCCGACGAGAGGTTCCTAAGGTAAATGTGATTCTACCCACTAGCGTCCCATGGGCCTTTGTTCTTCCCTCTTTCCTTTTGTTCAGATCTTTATGAACTGTAGCAACGGAGGGAAGTGTGTCCATTTTCAGTTGAATGTTTCACACGTCTTTAAACTTTCTAACAGTTCACAGTACACAGAGACCCACTAAGGGAAACTATTGTTCCTGTAATATGGGCACACCCGCAATACATAGCCGTCGGTTGATTTCTGCTGAAACACCCGCATTCACGGGATATCTATCCATTTGTTTCAAGGGGGCTGAAATTCCTAGGAATGATACAATACCCAATGTGCACTTTACTGCCTGTCTCTTTTGATCTTAGTACACTTTTGCGGAGCTATTTTCCTTGTTATAGGCTTGTGCCATTTCTTCTCAACGTAGTGTAGTATATGGCATTCATTCATCCTGTTGGAAGACTTGCAAGTCTATATCACGAACTAGGAATCCATTGGATTCCAAATCGGCATTTGGGTTAGGTCACGATATGCTCATATGAATCAATATTTACGAATATAAATGCACGCCTCTGATTTCCGAATACAGGTGTGCTGAGTACATTCAAGCCTCGATACTGGTTCGATGTGTACTGAATGATCCTTGACATCACCTTGAGTAATTTCTTTTGAATATTCATGTTATCCTACCCTTTTTGTGTTGTTTGTTTGTTTGATTCTTTCTTGGTCTGCTTTTCGTTTGTTTTGCAAACACGTCAGGCCATGCATCTCTCCGTTTGCTTCCAACAGAGTGTCATATAAGCTGACTCCCTTAAGTTAGTGCTTCCAATCCCCTATGATTTCCAGCTTCCCTCTCCCATCTTTAGGGTTTTGATGTCCTCCTTGCCTTCTTCTTCTTTCTTCTTTTCCACTCATGCTCTTCTTGCATTTCCAATAAGGGTTCTCTTCTTTCCATTTCATCTTGCTGCTTATCCCTTCAGGGGAGAATTCTCAACCTTTCTTTTACGATAAGTTTCGAACTGCTGAATTCTTTTAAGATTTGCAGGTCTGTGGCATTCACTTGCTCTGCTGTTATTAGAAATGGTGGTCATGTGGCATAGGCTACCCTAGATGGCAGCATTTTGCCATTCAAGCTATGGTCTATGTCCTGGCACTCCTCCCTGTCCTGCAATATTGCTGCTGAGATAGCAGCTGAAACCCCTCTGGAGGTTCTCTTGTGAATATGTTGCTTTCCTCCAGGCGCATTTGAAATCACTGGGATGCTCATGAACTTTGTTGATTTGGATCATACAGCTGCTGCTAAGTCTATTGGGATTCCACCTCTTTTGGACGCTGTGTACTTCCTGAATCCGCCTGGATGAATCTATCTTGGCTTTCAGCAAGTTTCAGTCTGATTTTTCTACACATAACTTTTCAAACATTGTTTGTTTTTTATCTCTTGCTTTTCCATCTGGGACTCTTTCGAATTTTAGTCTTTCATGCCTTGTCTTCAACCAGGATTCAACAGCAATGTTTTCATTGGTTTGCACTTGCTTTCCTATGTGTGCTTCTGACCGAGGGATTTGTGTTCCCCTGTATTCAAAGTCATTCACGCGTCCCTCTGCAATAACTCGTCTGCTTAGGACGGAATGTTAGCCCTGATATTTTCTCATTCACTGAGTTTTCTGATATTATTTGGCTCGTTTTTAGGCTTTCTCCTCTTTTCTGGTATTCTGCCTTTTGTGATTCTGAGAAACTATTGTTCTTCAGTGTTTCCCTCACCTCCATTTTCAATACTTGCTCTAGAGAGCGTTTTGCAGTCTAGATGTCTGAAAGCTTATCTTTAGGGCCTTCAATCTCTTTGGAACTGAAAATGGTACTTCCTTTTCCTTTTACTGTATTTCTTCATCTCTACTGGTCAGGTAATTTCAGGTATCTATTGTAGACTTCTAGGGCTTGGTTAAGTGAAATTTTAGACAATTGACTCTACAAAATTGCAAGGGATTTCTTTGAGGACAAATTTTCCTAGACATTGATGCCATGTCCTTTTCCTGTGTGTGCTGTCTGGTCTATCTCCAATTGCTGGTGTTGCCTTTGTTGTGATGAACACCCCATACTATTTCAATTTAGATAACCTCATATTGATTACGCTTATCTCACAAATATGAAAGAGCACAGGACACTTCCTCTGGTGGAAATGGAGCTTCTAAAGCTTCTCAGCTCTGCATTCTACTCTCTGTTATTTTGGAGTTTTTCCAGAGGATCAGAGTGTGAGTGTGCTTGTGCTTTTTAGTGCCACGGGAATGTCCCACTGAAACCAGTTATTCCAAAAGCTTCTCTGTCTACAGAAACACCAGTGGAAGCATATCTATGGATGTCACACATCAGGGCCTGCTGGAATGACCCCACAGCCCGAACTTGTTTTCCTCGCTGCCGAACCATGTCGGTGCCATCCAAAATGTAGTATCCGCTTTTGAGAGATATACTGAAGGAAATCTTTCCTCTTCTCAAGCTGTGGTCTTGGACCACACTTCCTTGTCCTCTCATCCTTGTGGCATGGGGGCACGAAGGCAACAACAGAGCTTTTGCACAAACTGAGCCTCAAACCAACCATAATCACAGCCCAGGTTATGAATGTATCTCTATGGGTATTTCATCACAACAAAGGCAACACCAGCAATTGGAGATAGACCAGACAACACACACAGGAACAGGACATGGCATCAATGTCTAGGAAAATTTGTCCTCACAGAAATCCCAAGCAATTGTGTAGAATCAAGAGTCTAAATTTTCACTTAACCAAGACATAGAAGTCTACATTAGATACCTGAAATTACCTTACCAGTAGAGATGAAGAAATACAGTAAAAGGAAAAGGAAATACCATTTTCAGTTCCAAAGAGATTGAAGGCCCTAAAGATAAGCTTTCAAACAACTAGACTGCAAAACGCTCTCCAGACCTAGTATTGAAATTGGAGGTGAGGGTAACACTGAAGAACAACAGTGTCTCAGAATCACAAAAGGCAGAATACCAGGAAAGGGGAAGAGAAAGCCTAAAGAGGAGCCAAATAATATCAGAAAACTCAGTGGATGAGAAAATATCAGGGCTAACATTCCGTTCTAAGCAGACGAGATATTGCAGAGGGACCCGTGATTGACTTTGAAGACAGGGGTACACAAATCACTCGGTCAGAAGCACACATAGGAAAGCAAGTGCAAACCAATGAAAACATTGCTGTTGAATCCTGGTTGAAGACAAGGCATGAAAGAATAAAAGTCGAAAGAGTCCCAGATGGAAAAGCAAGAGATAAAGAAACAAACAATGTTTGAAAAGTTATGTGAAGAAAAATCAGAGAGAAACTTGCTGAAAGCCAAGATAGAATCATCTAGGCGAATTCAGGAAGTACACAGCATCCAAAATAGGTGGAATCCCAATAGACTTAGCAGCAGCTGTATGATCCAAATCAACAAAGTTCATGAGCATCCCAGTGATTTAAAATGCGCCTGGAGGAAAGCAACATAGTCACAAGAGAACCTCCAGAGGGGTTTCAGCTGCTATCTCAGCAGCAATATTGCAGGACAGGGAGGAGTGCCAGGACATAGACCATAGCTTGAATGGCAAAATGCTGCCATCTAGGGTAGCCTATGCCACATGACCACCATTTCTAATAACAGCAGAGCTAGAGAATGCCACAGACCTGCAAATCTTCAAAGAATTCAGCAGTTCGAAACTTATCCTAAAAGAAAGGTTGAGAATTCTCCCCTGAAGGGATAAGCAGCAAGATGAAATGGAAAGAAGAAAACCCTTATTGGAAATGCAAGAAGAGCATGAGTGGAAAAGAAGAAACAAGAAGAAGGCAAGGAGGACATCAAAACCCTAAAGATGGGAGAGGGAAGCAGGAAATCATAGGGGATTGGAAGCACTATCTTAAGGGAGTCAGCTTATATGACCCTCTGTTGGAATCAAACGGAGAGATGCATGGTCTGACGTTTTTGCGAAACAAACGAGAAGCAGACCAAGAAAGAATCAAACAAACAAACAACACAAAAAGGGTAGGGTAACATGAATATTCAAAAGAAATTACTCAAGGTGATGTCAAGGATCATTCAGTACGCATCGACCCAGTATCGCTGCTTGAATGTACTCAGCACACCTGTATTCGGAAATCAGAGGCGTGCATTTATATTCGTAAATATTGATTCATATGAGCATATCGTGACCTAACCCAAATGCCGATTTGGAATCCAATGGATTCCTAGTCCGTTATATAGACTTGTAAGTCTTCCAACAGGATGAATGAATGCCATATTTTACACTACGTCGAGAAGAAATGGCACAAGCCTATAACAAGGAAAAGTAGCTCCGCAAAAGTGTACTAAGATCAAAAGAGACAGGCAGTAAAGTGCACATTGGGGTTTGTATCATTCCTAGGAATTTCAGCCCCCTTGAAACAAATGGATAGATGTCCCGTGAATGCGGGTGTTTCAGCAGAAATCAACCGACGGCTATGTATTGCGGGTGTGCCCATATTACAGGAACAATAGTTTCCCTTAGTGGGTCTCTGTGTACTGTGAACTGTTAGAAAGTTTAAAGACGTGTGAAACATTCAACTGAAAATGGACACACTTCCCTCCGTTGCTACAGTGCATACAGATCTGAACAAAAGGAAAGAGGGAAGAACAAAGGCCCATGGGACGCTAGTGGGTAGAATCACATTTACCTTAGGAGCCTCTCGTCGGATGCAGCCCCTCCCCCAACACTGACAAGATGCAGCAGCCATTGGGGATGGCAGATAGCGGTTGGATCCCAAGTGGAATGTTGGTGTGTACCGCGAGGCTTGTTGTGGCTGGTGGATCCTAGGTAACCGGGCAGAGTTCTGTGGGTGGATCAGTGCGATGGAGGGGCTGCCGCCCTCTGTGGAGCTTGGCTTAGGTCTTTGGTCCGGGAAGCTGTGTCATTTCAAGATACTGCTGCTGCCCAAAGACCTGAGTCCACGGGTAAGTTTCCAGAACCTGAAAGGGCAGACAGTGGAAGATCTGCCTGTCTTCAGCTTACTGGAGAGGCTCCGAGGTCTTATCAGACTTGCCCAGTCCTGTTGAAGTCGACTTTATGGGAGACACGAAGAGAAGCTGGCCGAAAATATGGCTGCACGGATTGAGGAGAGATACGAACACATTGATGAGAGATGTTCTGCTACAATAGAGAATACTGGCCTGGAGACAGCTGTAGAGGATAGCAGGCTCGAAAGGCATTCATGAGACATATTGAACCTCGCTGACACTAGCAGAAACTTACGGAGGGCCACCGTGGACTGGAGGAAGATCCTCAATTCTCTGCTCCAAGAACGGGTCCAAGATCCCTGACGTCTAAAGAGAAGAGAAGGCAGAGATGATAAAAACGCTCATGTTCTTGAAAGAGGTCAGATAATCCACACGACCCAAGGGGCAATTCCAAGCCATTCAGATCAAAGTGCACCAAGCCCAGGTAAGCCTTTTCCCAGGTTTGGGCCTAGCTATCAAGCACTTGCTCTTCACTCCCCTCCACTCAGGCATCCATTTGGAGGGATCAGTACCTGAGCTGCAATGAAGCCAGTAAGAGTAGAGCAAGCCCCTCCTAGAATCAGAGTTCCTCTAGCTTCCATCCTCTGTGAACAACAGGGAACCCCATAAAGGTCAAATACTCTCGTATGAAATAGATAGGAATTGAATACTTAGCTCCCACAAAGAAACGATGGCCTTCCGCTAGATTCAGCAAATGCTGGGTTGATGTCTTCTCTGGGGTGAAGTGAGTGTGGTAAGTGAGGGGAATCTTTGACTGAACTTGAATCTGTATTAGGCCTCCGTTTTTCAAGACAGTCTAGGTAAATATTAGAAGTCAGATAGTGAACGGAACTGTAAAAGTCGCCAATGACATGAAAGACACAGCTTATGTGGACCGTCTTTCAATTGAGTCAAGCCCCCGGGGGCAATCAATCATGGGGGTGCAGACTTGGTTGCATTCAAGTGCTTTACCCAACATGATCGGATGATTAAGCGTTCTCATCACTGATAGAAGAACACCTGGTTCTCAGTAGCCTAGCATAGCTGCAGCAGGGTTCTCATAGTTATAATGTCTCTAGGTTCTTTGGATTCAAAGCTAAATGTATATATTTAGTTCGTTTTCTCTTGTATTTTCCTTGAGAGTGATGTTACACTTGAAATGCCAACATTGACCCGTAGGTATCATCGGGATTAAAGGGCACCACATGCACAAGGGAATCCAAGCCTGGGGGTTATTTCATGTTTCCATTAGTTATCTCATGGTTCCTGTTGGTTTCGGAGTCTTCAACATTAAAGAGTTGACATGACCCCTTTAACAGTTCGGACTGGTAGTTTGCATTCTATCTGTCTATGTTTTCCTTAGAGCTGACAAAATGTTACCGAAATTGACAAGTCTGGCTTCTAGGTCGAATTAGTATGTTTCAGAATCTAACTTCATTTTCGTATAACTCCCAAAACATTTATATCAATTCTATTAAATTTTTAAATACTGCAAATGAGATATCAACACAATGTCAAAACTGGAGTTTTCAGAGAATCCCTCCCACCACGGCTTTATAGAAACAAAGAGATAAAAAAAAATCACATTTCTGTGAAATGTATCTGGAAAGTGTTGATTCATCGATGCCCAGTTGACAGAGAAGCAGTGCAACCTGCGCTCACTCGCTCCCATGAACACAGCAATGGAAACATCCACTCACCCAGCCCTTTGCACAGGACACTTGCCGAAGAGAGGTCTGTTACTTCCAAAGACAGGATGAGGTCTCAGAACACCTGAAAGCAGGAGAAGGAAAAGCAGGGAATGGATACCAGTGCATGGTCTGAGCCCTGTTGATGGAGCCGTAAACGTGAAACTCTCTTTAATTTGGACGCACACTCTGAAGCGGACGGGAGACATGGGATTGAAGGTGATGTGCTGAGTGTTAGTAGAGTGCACAGCAGATGCTTGGCTGACAGAACTCAAAGAATCCAGTGCAAAATATCCCACAGTTGATTCTGACACCAAGAACCGAGCTGCCAAATTTGAGGTAGCAGAGGCAGCGTTCAGGGAGGGATAGGGCTATGGATGGTGGCACATGCTGAGTCTCAGGGATCTGGAGTGCATTGTGGGATGTGGTGGGTCCTATCAAGAGAGCAAACCGACCTGTGGCCCCAATGAGCATGCCACCACCCTGGCGCGCGCAGTTGAAATTATCGATATGTCCCATGGCCACACCCAGTGCATCTGCAGGACCAGAGACCAATTTGGCATTTTGCCAATAGAGCATGTGTGGGTCTGAATCAGAGATATTGTGCATCGGGTCTGAGGGATCCAGGGGGCCTTGGGTTTGAATTCAGAATGAAAAGCCTTAGGATCTGCTACATTCATAACCTGGGCTGTGATTATGGTTTGTTTTGAGGCACAGGATGTGCAACAGCTCTGTGGTTGCCTTCGTGCACCCGTGCCACAAGGATGAGAGGACAAGGAAGTGTGGTCCAAGACCACAGCGTGAGAAGAGGAAGGATTTCCTTCAGTTTATCTCTCAAAAGCGGATGCTACATTTTGGATGGCACCGGCACGGTTCGGCAGCGAGGACACCAAGTTCGGGCTGCGGGATCATTCCAGCAGGCCCTGATGTGTGACATCCATAGATATGCTTCCACTGGTGTTTCTGTAGACAGAGAAGCTCTTGGAAGAACTGGTTTCAGTGGGACATTCCCGTGGCACTACAAAGCACAAGCGCACTCACACTCTGCACTTCTGGAAACACTCCAAAATAACATAGAGTAGAATGCAGAGCTGAGAACTTTTAGAAGCTCAATTTCCACCAGAGGAATTGTCCTGTGCTCTTTCAGATTTGTGAGAGAAGCGTAATCAAAATGAGGTTTTCCTAATCGAAATAGTATGGGGGGTTCATCACAACAAAGGCAACACCAGCAATTGGAGATAGACCAGACAACACACACAGGAAAAGGACATGGCATCAATGTCTAGGAAAATTTGTCCTCACAGAAAACCCATGCAATTGTGTAGAGACAAGAGTCTAAAGTTTTCACTTAACCAAGCCCTAGAAGTCTACATTAGACACCTGAAATTATCTGACCAGTAGATATGAAGAAATACAGTAAAAGGAAAAGGAAGTACCATTTTCATTTCCAAAGAGATTGAAGGCCCTAAACATAAGTTTTCAGACAACTAGGCTGCAATACGCTCTCTAGAGCAAGTATTGAAAATGGAGGTGAGGGAAACACAGAAGAACAACAGTGTCTCAGAATCACAAAAGGCAGAATACCAGGAAAGGGGAAGAGAAAGCCTAAAGAGGAGCCAAATATTATCAGAAAACTCAGTGGATGAGAAAATATCAGGGCTAACAATCCGTCCTAAGGAGACGAGATATTGCAGAGGGACGCGTGAATGACTTTGAAGACAGGGGAACACAAATCCCTCGGTCAGAAGCACACATAGGAAAGCAAGTGCAAACCAATGAAAATATTGTTGTTGAATCCTGGTTGAAGACAAGGCATGAAAGACTAAAATTCCAAAGAGTCCCAGATGGAAAAGCAAGAGATAAATAAACAAACAATTTTTGAATGTTTTCTGTAGAAAAATCAGACTGAAACTTGCTGAAAGCCAAGATAGTATCATCTAGGCGAATTCAGGAAGTACACAGCGTCAAAAAGAGGTGGAATCCCAATAGACTTAGCAGCAGCTGTATGATCCAAATCAACAAAGTTCATGAGCATCCCAGTGATTTTAAATGCGCCTGGAGGAAAGCAACATTGTCACAAGAGACCCTACGGGGTGGTTCCAGCTGCTATCTCAGCAGCAATATTGCAGGACAGGGAGGAGTGCCAGGACATAGACCATAGCTTGAATGGCAAAATGCGGCCATCTAGGATAGCCTATGCCACATGACCACCATTTCTAACAACAGCAGATCTAGAGAATGCCACAGACCTGCAAATCTTAAAAGAATTCAGCAGTTCGAAACTTATCCTAAAAGAAAGGTTGAGAATTCTCCCCTGAAGGGATAAGCAGCAAGATGAAATGGAAAGAAGAAAACCCTTATTGGAAATGCAAGAAGAGCATGAGTGGAAAAGAAGAAACAAGAAGAAGGCAAGGAGGACATCAAAAGCCTAAAGATGGGAGAGGGAAGCAGGAAATCATAGGGGATTGGAAGCACTATATTAAGGGATTCAGCTTATATGACTCTCTGTTGGAAGCAAACGGAGAGATGCATGGCCTGACGTGTTTGCAAAGCAAACGAGAAGCAGACCAAGAAAGAATCAAACAAACAAACAACACAAAAAGGGTAGGGTAACATGAATATTCAAAAGAAATTACTCAAGGTGATGTCAAGGATCATTCAGTACGCATCGACCCACTATCGCGGCATGAATGTACTCAGCACACCTGTATTCGGAAATCAGAGGCGTGCATTTATATTCGTAAATATTGATTCATATGAGCATATCGTGACCTAACCCAAATGCCGATTTGGAATCCAAAGAATTCCTATTCCGTGATATAGACTTGCAAGTCTTCCAACAGGATGAATGAATGCCATATAATACACTACGTCGAGAAGAAATATCACAAGCCTATAACAAGGAAAAGTAGCTCCGCAATATTGTACTAAGTTCAAAAGAGACAGGCAGTAAAGTGCACATTGGGGATTGTATCATTCCTAGGAAATTCAGCCGCCTTGAAACAAATGGATAGATGTCCCGTGAATGCGGGTGTTTCAGCACAAATCAATCGACGGCTATATATTGCGGGTGTGCCCATATTACAGGAACAATAGTTTCCCTTAGTGGGTCTCTGTGTACTGTGAACTTTTAGAAAGTTTAAAGACGTGTGAAATATTCAACTGAAAATGGACACACTTCCCTCCGTTGCTACAGTGCATACAAATCTGAACAAAAGGAAAGAGGGAAGAACAAAGGCCCATGGGACGCTAGTGGGTAGAATCACATTTACCTTAGGAACCTCTCGTCGGATGCAGCCCCTCCCCCAACACTGACAAGATGCAGCAGCCATTGGGGATGGCAGTTAGCGGTTGGATTCCAGGTGGAATGTTGGTGTGTACCGCGAGGCTTGTTGTGGCTGGTGGATCCTAGGTAAACGGGCAGAGTTCTGTGGGTGGATCAGTGCGATGGAGAGGCTGCCGCCCTCTGTGGAGCTTGGCTTAAGTCTTTGGTCCGGGAAGCTGTGTCAGTTCGAGATACTGCTGCTGCCCAAAGACCTGAGTTCACGGGTCAGTTTCCAGAACCTGAAAGGGCAGACACTGGAAGATCTGCCTGTCTTCAGCTTACTGGAGAGGCTCCGAGGTCCTTTCAAACTTGCCCAGTCCTGTTGAAGTCGACTTTATGGGAGATACGAAGAGAAGCTGGCCGAAAATATGGCTGCATGGATTGAGGAGAGATGCGAACACATTGATGAGAGATGTTCTGCTACAATACAGAATACTGGCCTGGAGACAGCTGTAGAGGATAGCAGGCTCGAAAGGCATTCATGAGACATATTGAACCTCGCTGATACTAGCAGAAACATAAGGAGGGCCACCGTGGACTGGAGGAAGATCCTCAATTCTCTGCTCCAAGAACGGGTCCAAGATCCCTGACGTCTAAAGAGAAGAGATGGCAGAGATGATAAAAACGCTCGAGTTCATGAAAGAGGTCAGATAATCCACACGACCCAAGGGGCAATTCCAAGCCATTCAGATCAAAGTGCACCAAGCCCAGGTAAGCCTTTTCCCAGTTTTGGGCCTAGCTATTATGCACTTGCTCTTCCCTCCCCTCCACTCAGGCATCCATTTTGAGGGATCAGTACCTGAGCTGCAATGAAGCCAGTAAGAGATGAGCAAGCCCTAACTAGAATCAGAGTTCCTCTAGATTCCATCCTCTGTGAACAACAGGGAACCCCATAAAGGTCAAATACTCTCGTATGAAATAGATAGGAATTGAATACTTAGCTCCCACAAAGAAACGATGGCCTTCCGCTAGATTCAGCAAATGCTGGGTTTATGTCTTCTCTGGGGTGAAGCGAGTGTGGTAAGTGAGAGGACTCTTTGACTGAATTTGAATCTGTATTAGGCCTCAGTTTTCAAGACAGTCTAGGTAAATATTAGAAGTCAGATAGTGAACTGAACTGTAAAAGTCGCCAATGACATGAAAGACACAGCTTATGTGGACCGTCTTTCAATTGAGTCAAGCCCCCGGGGGCAATCTATCATGGGGTTGCTGACTTGGTTGCATTCAAGTGCTTTACCCAACATGATCGGATGATTAAGCGTTCTCATCACTGATAGAAGAACACTTGGTTCTCAGTAGCCTAGCATAGCTGCAGCAGGGTTCTTATAGCTATAATGCCTCTAGGTTCTTTGGATTCAAAGCTAAATGTATATATTTAGTTCGTTTTCTCTTGTATTTTCCTTGAGAGGGATGTTACACCTTGAAATGCCAACATTGACCAGTAGGTGTCATCGGGAGTAAAGGGCACCACATGCACAAGTGATTCCAAGCTTTGGGGTTATTTCATGTTTCCATTAGTTATTTCATGGTTCCTGTTGGTTTCGGAGGCTTCAACAGTAAAGAGTTGACATGACCCCTTTAAGAGTTCGGACTGCTAGTTTGCATTCTATCTGTCTATGTTTTCCTTAGAGCTGACAAAATGTTACCGAAATTGACAAGTCTGGCTTCTAGGTCGATTTAGTATGTTTCAGAAACTAACTTCATTTTCGTATAACTCCCAAAACATTTATATAAAATCTATTAAATTTTTAAAGACTGCAAATGAGATATCAACACAATGTCAAAACTGGAGTCTTCGGACAATCCCTCCCACAACGGCTGTATAGAAACAAAGAGATAAAAAAAAAATCACATTTCTGTGAAATGTATCTGGAAAGTGTTGATTCATCAATGCCCAGTTGACAGAGAAGCAGTGCAACCTGTGCTCACTCGCTCCCATGAACACAGCAATGGAAACATCCACTCACCCAGCCCTTGGCACAGGACACTTGCCGAAGAGAGGTCTGTTACTTCCAAAGACAGGATGAGGCCTCAGAACACCTGGAAGCAGGAGAAGGAAAAGCAGGGAATGGATACCAGTGCATGGTCTGAGCCCTGTTGATGGAGCAGTAAAGGTGAAACTCTCTTTAACTTGGGGGCACACTCTCAAGCGGACAGGAGACATGGGATTGAAGGTGATGTGCTGAGTGTTAGAAGAGTGCACAGCAGATGCTTGGCTGACAGAACTCAAAGAATCCAGAGCAAAATATCCCCACAGTTGATTCTGAGACCAAGTTCCGAGATGCCAAATTTGAGGTAGCAGAGGCAGCGTTCAGGGAGGGATAGGGCTACGGATGGTGGCACACGCTGAGTCTCAGGGATGTGGAGTTCGTTGTGGGATGTGGCGGGTCCTATCAAGAGAGCAACCCGACATGTGGCCCAAAAGACCAAGCAACAACCCTGGCGCGCGCACTTGAATTTATCGATATATCCCATGGCCACACCAAGTGCATCTGCAGGACCAGAGACCTATTTGGCATTTTGCCAATAGAGCATGTGTGGGGCTGAATCAGAGATATTGTGCATCGGGTCTGAGGGATCCAGGGGGCCTTGGGTTTGAATTCAGAATGAAAAGCCTTAGGATCTGCTACATTCATAACCTGGGCTGTGATTATGGTTTGGTTTGAGGCACAGGATGTGCAACAGCTCTGTGGTTGCCTTCGTGAACCCGTGGAACAAGGATGAGAGGACAAGGAAGTGTGGTCCAACACCACAGCGTAAGAAGAGGAAGGATTTCCTTCAGTTTATCTCTCAAAAGCGGATGCTACATTTTGGATGGCAGCGGCATGGTTCGGCAGCGAGTACAAGAGTTCGGGCTGCGGGATCATTCCAACAGGCCCTGAGGTGTGACATCCATAGATATGCTTCCACTGGGGTTTCTGTAGACAGAGAAGCTCTGGGAAGAACTGGTTTCAGTGGGACATTCCCGTGGCACTACAAAGCACAAGCGCACTCACACTCTGCTCTTCTGGAAACACTCCAAAATAACATAGAGAAGAATGCAGAGCTGAGAACTTTTAGAAGCTCCATTTCCACCAGAGGAAGTGTCCTGTGCTCTTTCAGATTTGTGAGATAAGCGTAATCAAAATGAGGTTATCCTAATCGAAATAGTATGGGGGGTTCATCACAACAAAGGCAACACCAGCAATTGGAGATAGACCAGACAACACACACAGGAACAGGACATGGCATCAAAGTCTAGGAAAATTTGTCCTCACAGAAATCCCATGCAATTGTGTAGAGCCAAGAGTCTAAAGTTTTCACTTAAACAAGCCCTAGAATTCTACATTAGACACCTGAAATTACCTGACCAGTAGAGATGAAGAAATACAGTAAAAGGAAAAGGAAGTACCATTTTCAGTTCCAAAGAGATTGATGGCCCTAAAGATAAGCTTTCAGACGACTAGACTGCAAAACGCTCTCCAGAGCAAGTATTGAAAATGGAGGTGAGGGAACACTGAAGAACAACAGTGTCTCAGAATCACAAAAGGCAGAATACCAGAAAAGGGGAAGAGAAAGCCTAAAGACGAGCCAAATAATCTCAGAAAACTCAGTGGATGAGAACATATCAGGGCTAACATTCCGTCCTAAGTTGACGAGATATTGCAGAGGGACGCGTGAATGTCTTTGAAGACAGGGGAACAGAAATACCTCGGTCAGAAGCACACATAGGAAAGCAAGTGCAAACCAACGAAAACATTGCTGTTGAATCCTGGTTGAAGACAAGGCATGAAAGACTAATATTCGAAAGAGTCCCAGATGGAAAAGCAAGAGATAAAGTAACAAACAATGTTTGAAAAGATATGTGTAGAAAAATCAGACTGAAACTTGCTGAAAGCCAAGATAGAAACATCTAGGCGAATTCAGGAAATACACAGCGTCCAAAAGAGGTGGAATCCCAATAGACTTAGCAGCAGCTGTATGATCCAAATCAACAAAGTTCATGAGCATCCCAGTGATTTAAAATGCGCCTGGAGGAAAGCAACATAGTCACAAGAGAACCTCCAGAGGGGTTTCAGCTGCTAAATCAGCAGCAATATTGCAGGACAGGGAGGAGTGCCAGGACATACACCATAGCATGAATGGCAAAATGCTGCCATCTAGGGTAGCCTATGCCACATGACCACCATTTCTAATAACAGCAGAGCTAGAGAAGGCCACAGGCCTGCAAATCTTAAAAGAATTCAGCAGTTCGAAACTTATTCTAAAAGAAAGGTTGAGAATTCTCCCCTGAAGGGATAAGCAGCAAGATGAAATGGAAAGAAGAAAACCCTTATTGGAAATGCAAGAAGAGCATGAGTGGAAATGAAGAAACAAGAAGAAATCAAGGAGGACATCAAAACCCTTAAGATGGGAGAGGGAAGCAGGAAATCTTAGGGGATTGGAAGCACTATCTTAAGGGAGTCAGCTTATATGACTATCTGTTGGAAGCAAAGGGAGAGATGCATGGCCTGACGTGTTTGCAAAACAAACGATAAGCAGACCAAGAAAGAATCAAACAAACAAACAACACAAAAAGGGTAGGGTAACATGAATATTCAAAAGAAATTACTCAAGGTGATGTCAAGGATCATTGAGTAGGCATCGATCCAGTATCGCGGCTTGAATGTACTCAGCACACCTGTATTCGGAAATCAGAGGCGTGCATTTATATTCGTAAATATTGATTCATATGAGCATATCGTGACCTAACCCAAATGCCGATTAGGAATCCAATGGATTCCTAGTCCGTGATATAGACTTGCAAGTCTTCCAACAGGATGAATGAATGCCATAATCTACACTACGTCGAGAAAAAATTGCAAAAGCCTATAACAAGGAAAAGTAGCTCCGCAAAAGTGTACTAAGCTCAAAAGAGACAGGCAGTAAAGTGCACATTGGGGATTGTATCATTCCTAGGAATTTCAGCCCCCTTGAAACAAATGGATAGATGTACCGTGAATGCGGGTGTTTCAGCAGAAATTATCCGACGGCTATGTATTGCGGGTGTGCCCATATTACAAGAACAATAGTTTCCCTTAGTGGGTCTCTGTGTACTGTGAACTGTTAGAAAGTTTAAAGACGTGTGAAACATTCAATTGAAAATGGACACACTTCCTTCCGTTGCTACAGTGCATACAGATCTGAACAAAAGGAAAGAGGGAAGAACAAAGGCCCATGGGACGCTAGTGGGTAGAATCACATTTACCTTAGGAACCTCTCGTCGGATGCAGCCCCTCCCCCAACACTGACAAGATGCAGCAGCCACTGGGGATGGCAGTTAGTGGTTGGATTCCAGGTGGAATGTTGGTGTGTACCGCGAGGCTTCTTGTGGCTGGTGGATCCTAGGTAACCGGCCAGAGTTCTGTGGGTGGATCAGTGCGATGGAGGGGCTGCCGCCCTCTGTGGAGCTTGGCTTAGGTCTTTGGTCCGGGAAGCTGTGTCAGTTCGAGATACTGCTGCTGCCCAAAGACCTGAGTTCACGGGTCAGTTTCCAGAACCTGAAAGGGCAGACAGTGGAAGATCTGCCTGTCTTCAGCATACTGGATAGGCTCCGAGGTCCTTTCAGACTTGCCCAGTCCTGTTGAAGTCGACTTTATGGGAGACACGAAGAGAAGCTGGCCGAAAACATGGCTGCACGGATTGAGGAGAGATGCGAACACATTGATGAGAGATGTTCTGCTACAATAGAGAATACTGGCCTGGAGACAGCTGTAGAGGATAGCAGGCTCGAAAGGCATTCATGAGACATATTGAACCTCGCTGATACTAGCAGAAACATACGGAGGGCCACCGTGGACTGGAGGAAGTTCCTCAATTCTCTGCTCCAAGAACGGGTCCAAGATCCCTGACGTCTAAAGAGAAGAGATGGTAGAGATGATAAAAACGCTCATGTTCTTGAAAGAGGTCAGATAATCCACACGACCCAAGGGGCAATTCCAAGCCATTCAGATCAAAGTGCACCAAGCCCAGGTAAGCCTTTTCCCAGGTTTGGGCCTAGCTATCAAGCACTTGCTCTTCCCTCCCCTCCACTCAGGCATCCATTTGGAGGGATCAGTACCTGAGCTGCAATGAAGCCAGTAAGAGAAGAGCAAGCCCCTCCTAGAATCAGAGTTCCTCTAGCTTCATCCTCTGTGAACAACAGGGAACCCCATAAAGGTCAAATACTCTCGTATGAAATAGATAGGAATTGAATACTTAGCTCCCACAAAGAAACGATGGCCTTCCGCTCGATTCAGCAAATGCTGGGTTGATGTCTTCTCTGGGGTGAAGGGAGTGTGTTAAGTGAGGGGAATCTTTGACTGAACTTGAATCTGTATTAGGCCTTCGTTTTTCAAGACAGTCTAGGTAAATATTAGAAGTCAGATAGTGAACGGAACTGTAAAAGTCGCCAATGACATGAAAGACACAGCTTATGTGGACCGTCTTTCAATTGAGTCAAGCCCCCGGGGGCAATCTATCATGGGGGTGCAGACTTGGTTGCATTCAAGTGCTTTACCCAACATGATCGGATGATTAAGCGTTCTCATCACTGATAGAAGAACACCTGGTTCTCAGTAGACTAGCATAGCTGCAGCAGGGTTCTCATAGCTATAATGCCTCTAGGTACTTTGGATTCAAAGCTAAATGTATATATTTAGATCGTTTCCTCTTGTATTTTCCTTGAGAGGGATGTTATACCTTGAAATGCCAACATTGACCAGTAGGTGTCATCAGGAGTAAAGGGCACCACATGCACAAGGGAATCCAAGCTTGGGGGTTATTTCATGTTTCCATTAGTTATTTCATGGTTCCTGTTGGTTTCGGCGGCTTCAACAGTAAAGAGTTGACATGACCCCTTTAACAGTTCGGACTGCTAGTTTGCATTCTATCTGTCTATGTTTTCCTTAGAGCTGACAAAATGTTACCGAAATTGACAAGTCTGGCTTCTAGGTCGATTTAGTATGTTTCAGAAACTAACTTCATTTTCGTATAACTCCCAAAACATTTATATAAATTCTATTAAATTATTAAAGACTGCAAATGAGATATCAACACAATGTCAAAACTGGTGTCTTCGCACAATCCCTCCCACCACGGCTGTATAGAAACCAAGAGATAAAAAAAAATCACATTTCTGTGAAATGTATCTGGAAAGTGTTGATTCATCGATGCCCAGTTGACAGAGATGCAGTGCAACCTGCGCTCACTCGCTCCCTTGAACACAGCAATGGAAACATCCACTCACCCAGCCCTTGGCACAGGACACTTGCCGAAGAGAGGTCTGTTACTTCCAACGACAGGATGAGGCCTCAGAACACCTGGAAGCAGGAGAAGGAAAAGCAGGCAATGGATACCAGTGCATGGTCTGAGCCCTGTTGATGGAGCAGTAAAGGTGAAACTCTCTTTAACTTGGACGCACACTCTCAAGCGGACAGGAGACATGGGATTGAAGGTGATGCGCTGAGTGTTAGAAGAGTGCACAGCAGATGCTTGGCTGACAGACTTCAAAGAATCCAGTGCAAAATATCCCCACATTTGATTCTGAGACCAAGCTCCGAGCTGCCAAATTTGAGGTAGCAGAGGCAGCGTTCAGGGAGGGATAGGGCTACGGATGGTGGCACACGCTGTGTCTCAGGGATCTGGAGTGCTTTGTGGGATGTGGTGGGTCCTATCAAGAGAGCAAACCAACCTGGGACCCCAATGATCAAGCAAACACCCTGGCGCGCGCAGTTGAATTTATCGATATGTCCCATGGCCACACCCAGTGCATCTGCAGGACCAGAGACCAATTTGGCATTTTGCCAATAGAGCATGTGTGGGGCTGAATCAGAGATATTGTGCATCGTGTCTGAGGGATCCAGGGGGCCTTGGGTTTGAATTCAGAATGAAAAGCCTTAGGATCTGCTACATTCATCACCTGGGCTGTGATTATGGTTTCGTTTGAGGCACAATATTTGCAAAAGCTCTGTGGTTGCCTTCGTGCACCTGTGCCACAAGGATGAGAGGACAAGGAAGTGTGGTCCAAGACCACAGCGTGAGAAGAGGAAGGATTTCCTTCAGTTTATCTCTCAAAAGCGGATGCGACATTTTGGATGGCACCGGCAGGGTTCGGCAGCGAGGACACAAAGTTCGCTATGCGGGATCATTCCTGCAGGCCCTGATGTTTGACATCCATAGATATGCTTCCACTGGTGTTTCTGTAGACAGAGAAGCTCTTGGAAGAACTGGTTTCAGTGGGACATTCCCGTGGCACTACAAAGCACAAGCGCACTCACACTCTGCACTTCTGGAAACACTCCAAAATAACATAGAGTAGAATGCAGAGCTGAGAAGCTTTAGAAGCTCCATTTCCACAAGAGGAAGTGTCCTGTGCTCTTTCAGATTTTTGAGATAAGCGTAATCAAAATGAGGATATCCTAATCGAAATGGTAGGGGGGTTCATCACAACAAAGGCAACACCAGCAATTGGAGATAGACCAGACAACACACACAGGAACAGGACATGGCATCAATGTCTAGGAAAATTTGTCCTCACAGAAATCCCATGCAATTGTGTAGAGCCAAGAGTCTAAAGTTTTCACTTAACCAAGCCCTAGAAGTCTACATTAGATACCTGAATTTACCTGACCAGTAGAGATGAAGAAATACAGTAAAAGGAAAAGGAAGTACCATTTTCAGTTCCAAAGAGATTGAAGGCCCTAAAGATAAGCTTTCAGACAACTAGACTGCAAAACGTTCTACAGAGCAATTATTGAAAATGGTTGTGAGGGAAACACTGAAGAACAACAGTGTCTCAGAATCACAAAAGGCAGAATACCAGAAAAGGGGAAGAGAAAGCCTAAAGACAAGCCAAATAATATCAGAAAACTCAGTGGATGAGAAAATATCAGGGCTAACATTCCATCCTAAGCAGACGAGATATTGCAGAGGGACGCGTGAATGACTTTGAAGACAGGGGAACAGATATCCCTCGGTCAGAAGCACACATAGGAAAGCAAGTGCAAACCAATGAAAACATTGCTGTTGAATCCTGGTTGAAGAAAAGGCATGAAAGACTAAAATTCGAAAGAGTCCCAGATGGAAAAGCAAGAGATAAAGAAACAAACAATGTTTGAAAATTTATGTGTAGAAATATCAGACTGAAACTTGCTGAAAGTCAAGATACAATCATCTAGGTGAATTCAGGAAGTACACAGCGTCCAATAGAGGTGGAATCCCAATAGACTTAGCAGCAGCTGTATGATCCAAATCAACAAAGTTCATGAGCATCCCAGTGATTTCAAATGCGCCTGGAGGAAAGCAACATAGTCACAAGAGAACCTCCAGAGGGGTTTCAGCTGCTATCTCAGCAGCAATATTGCAGGACAGGGAGGAGTTCCAGGACATAGACCATAGCTTGAATGGCAAAATGCTGCCATCTAGGGTAGCCTATGACACATGACCACCGTTTCTAATAACAGCAGAGCTACAGAATGCCACAGACCTTCAAATCTTAAAAGAATTCAGCAGTTCGAAACTTATCCTAAAAGAAAGGTTGAGAATTCTCCCCTGAAGGGATAAGAAGCAAGATGAAATGGAAAGAAGAAAACCCTTATTGGAAATGCAAAAGAGCATGAGTGGAAAAGAAGAAACAAGAAGAAGGCAAGGAGGACATCAAAACCCTAAAGATGGGAGAGGGAAGCAGGAAATCATAGGGGATTGGAAGCACTATCTTAAGGGAGTCAGCTTATATGACTCTCTTTTGGAAGCAAACGGAGAGATGCATGGCCTGACGTGTTTGCAAAACAAACGAGAAGAAGACCAAGAAAGAATCAAACAAACAAACAACACAAAAAGGGTAGGGTAACATGAATATTCAAAAGAAATTACTCAAGGTGATGTCAAGGATCATTCAGTACGCATCGACCCAGTATCGCGGCTTGAATGTACTCAGCACACCTGTATTCGGAAATCAGAAGCGTGCATTTATATTCGTAAATATTGTTTCAGATGAGCATATATTGACCTAACCCAAATGCCGATTTGGAATCCAGTGTATATCTAGTCCACGATATAGAATTGCAAGTCTTCCAACAGGATGAATGAATGCCATATTCTACACTACGTCGAGAAGAAATGGCACAAGCCTATAAGAAGGAAAAATAGCTCCGCAAAAGTGTACTAAGATAAAAAGAGACAGGCAGTAAAGTGAACATTCGGGATTGTATCATTCCTAGGAATTTCAGCCCCCTTGAAACAAATGGATAGATGTCCCGTGAATGCGGGTGTTTCAGCAGAAATCAACCGAAGGCTATGTATTGCGGGTGTGCCCATATTACAGGAACAATAGTTTCCCTTAGTGGGTCTCTGTGTACTGTGAACTGTTAGAAAGTTTAAAGACGTGTGAAACATTCAACTGAAAATGGACACACTTCCCTCCGTTGCTACAGTGCATACAGTTCTGAACAAAAGGAAAGAGGGAAGAACAAAGGCCCATGGGATGCTAGTGGGTAGAATCACATTTACTTTAGGAACCTCTCGTCGGATGCAGCCCCTCCCCCAAAACTGACAAGATTCAGTAGCCATTGGGGATGGCAGTTAGCGGTTGGATTCCAGGTGGAATGTTGGTGTGTACCGCGAGGCTTGTTGTGGCTGGTGGATCCTAGGTAACCTGGCAGAGTTCTGTGGGTGGATCAGTGTGATGGAGGGGCTGCCGCCCTCTGTGGAGCTTGGCTTAGGTCTTTGTTCCGGGAAGCTGTGTCAGTTCGAGATACTGCTGCTGCCCAAAGACCTGAGTTCACGGGTCAGTTTCCAGAACCTGAAAGGGCAGACAGTGGAAGATCTGCCTGTCTTCAGCTTACTGGAGAGGCTCCGAGGTCCTTTCAGACTTGCCCAGTCCTGTTGAAGTCGACTTTATGGGAGACACAAAGAGAAGCTGGCCGAAAATATGGCTGCACGGATTGAGGAGAGATGCGAACACATTGATGAGAGATGTTCTGCTACAATAGAGAATACTGGCCTGGAGACAGCTGTAGAGGATAGCAGGCTCGAAAGTCATTCATGAGACATATTGAACCTCGCTGATACTAGCAGAAACATACAGAGGGCCACCGTGGACTGGAGGAAGTTCCTCAATTCTCTGCTCCAAGAACGGGTCCAAGATCCCTGACGTCTAAAGAGAAGAGATGGCAGAGATGATAAAAATGCTCATGTTCTTGAAAGAGGTCAGATTATCCACACGACCCAAGGGGCAATTCCAAGCCATTCAGATCAAAGTGCACCAAGCACAGGTAAGCCTTTTCCCAGGTTTGGGCCTAGCTATCAAGCACTTGCTCTTCCCTCCCCTCCACTCAGCCATCCATTTGGAGGGATCAGTACCTGAGCTGCAATGAAGCCAGTAAGAGAAGAGCAAGCCACTCCTAGAATCAGAGTTCCTCTATCTTCATCCTCTGTGAACAACAGGGAACCCCATAAAGTTCAAATACTCTCGTATGTAATAGATAGGAATTGAATACTTAGCTCCCACAAAGAAACGATGGCCTTCCGCTAGATTCAGCAAATGCTGGTTTGATGTCTTTTCTTGGGTGAAGGGAGTGTGTTAAGTGAGGGGAAACTTTGACTGAACTTGAATCTGTATTAGGCCTCTGTTTTTCAAGACAGTCTAGGTAAATATTAGAAGTCAGATAGTGAACGGAACTGTAAAAGTCGCCAATGACATGAAAGACACAGCTTATGTGGCCCGTCTTTCAATTGAGTCAAGCCCCCGGGGGCAATCTATCATGGGGGTGCAGACTTGGTTGCATTTAAGTGCTTAACCCAACATGATCGGATGATTAAGTGTTCTCATCACTGATAGAAGAACACCTGGTTCTCAGTTGCCTAGCATAGCTGCAGCAGGGTTCTCATAGCTATAATGCCTCTAGGTTCTTTGGATTCAAAGCTAAATGTATATATTTAGTTCGTTTCCTCTTGTATTTTCCTTGAGAGGGATGTTACACCTTGAAATGCCAACATTGACCAGTAGGTGTCATCGGGAGTAAAGGGCACCACATGCACAAGGGATTCCAAGCTTGGGGGTTATTTCATGTTTCCATTAGTTATTTCATGGTTCCTGTTGGTTTCGGAGGCTTCAACAGTAAAGAGTTGACATGACCCCTTTAACAGTTCGGACTGCTAGTTTGCATTCTATCTGTCTATGTTTTCCTTAGAGCTGACAAAATGTTACCGAAATTGACAAGTCTGGCTTCTAGGTCGATTTAGTATGTTTCAGAAACTAACTTCATTTTCGTATAACTCCCAAAACATTTATATAAATTCTATTAAATATTTAAAGACTGCAAATGAAATATCAACACAATGTCAAAACTGGAGTCTTCGGACAAACCCTCCCACCACGGCTTTATAGAAACTAAGAGATAAAAAAAAATCACATTTCTGTGAAATGTATCTGGAAAGAGTTGATTCATCGATGCCCAGTTGACACAGAAGCAGTGCAAACTGCGCTCACTCGCTCCCATGAACACAGCAATGGAAACATCCACTCACCCAGCCCTTGGCACAAGACACTTGCCGAAGAGAGGTCTGTTACTTCCAAAGACAGGATGAGGCCTCAGATCACCTGGAAGCAGGAGAAGGAAAAGCAGGGAATGGATACCAGTGAGCCCTGTTGATGGAGCAGTAAAGGTGAAACTCTCTTTAACTTGGACGCACACTCTCAAGCGGACAGGAGGCATGGGATTGAAGGTGATGCGCTGAGTGTTAGAAGAGTGCACAGCAGATGCTTGGCTGACAGAACTCAAAGAATCCAGTGCAAAATATCCCCACAGTTGATTCTGAGACCAAGCTCCGAGCTGCAAAATTTGAGGTAGCAGAGGCAGCGTTGAGGGATGGCTAGAGCTAAGGATGGTGGCACACGCTGAGTCTCAGGGATCTGGAGTGCGTTGTGGGATGTGGTGGGTCCTATCAAGAGAGCAAACCGACCTGGGACCCCAATGAGCACGCAACCACCCTGGCGCGCGCAGTTGAAATAATCGATATGTCCCATGGCCTCACCCAGTGCATCTGCAGGACCAGAGACCAATTTGGCATTTTGCCAATAGAGCATGTGTGGGGCTGAATCAGAGATATTGTGCATCGGGTCTGAAGGATCCAGGGGGCCATGGGTTTGAATTCAGAATGAAAAGCCTTAGGATCTGCTACATTCATAACCTGGGCTGTGATTATGGTTTGGTTTGAGGCACAGGATGTGCAACAGCTCTGTGGTTGCCTTCGTGCACCCGTGCCACTAGGATGAGAGGACAAGGAAGTGTGGTCCAAGACCACAGCGTGAGAAGAGGAAGGATTTACTTCAGTTTATCTCTCAAAAGCGAATGCTACATTTTGGATGGCACCGGCATGGTTCGGCAGTGAGGAAACCAACTTCGGGCTGCGGGTTCATTCCAGCAGGCCCTGATGTGTGACATCCATAGATATGCTTCCACTGGTGTTTCTGTAGACAGAGAAGCTCTTGGAAGAACTGGTTTCAGCGGGACATTCCCGTGGCACTACAAAGCACAAGCGCACTCACACTCTGCTCTTCTGGAAACACTCCAAAATAACATAGAGTAGAATGCAGAGCTGAGAACCTTTAGAAGCTCCATTTCCACCAGAGGAAGTGTCCTGTGCTCTTTCAGATTTTTGAGATAAGCGTAATCAAAATGAGGTTATACTAATCGAAATATTACGGGGGGTTCATCACAACAGGCAACACCAGCAATTGGAGATAGACCAGACAACACACACAGGAACAGGACATGGCATCAATGTCTAGGAAAATTTGTCCTCACAGAAATCCCATGCAATTGTGTAGAGCCAAGAGTCTAAAGTTTTCACTTAACCAAGCCCTAGAAGTCTACATTAGATACCTGAAATTACCTGACCAGTAGAGATGAAGAAATACAGTAAAAGGAAAAGGAAGAACCATTTTCAGTTCCAAAGAGATTGAAGGCCCTAAAGATAAGCTTTCAGACAACTAGACTGCAAAACGTTCTCCAGAGCAAGTATTGAAAATGGAGGTGAGGGAAACACTGAAGAACAACAGTGTCTCAGAATCACAAAAGGCAGAATACCAGAAAAGGGGAAGAGAAAGCTTAAAGACGAGCCAAATAATATCAGAAAACTCAGTGGATGAGAAAATATCAGGGCTAACATTCCATCCTAAGCAGACGAGATATTGCAGAGGGACGCGTGAATGACTTTGAAGACAGGGGAACAGATATCCCTCGGTCAGAAGCACACATAGGAAAGCAAGTGCAAACCAATGAAAACATTGCTGTTGAATCCTGGTTGAAGACAAGGCATGAAAGACTAAAATTCGAAAGAGTCCCAGATGGAAATGCAAGAGATAAAGAAACAAACAATGTTTGAAAAGTTATGTGTAGAAAAATCAGACTGAAACTTGCTGAAAGCCAAGATAGAATCATCTAGGCGAATTCAGGAAGTACACAGCGTCCAAAAGAGGTGGAATCCCAATAGACTTAGCAGCAGCTGTATGATCCATATCAACAAAGTTCATGAGCATCCCAGTGATTTAAAATGCACCTGGAGGAAACAACATAGTCACAAGAGAACCTCCAGAGGGGTTTCAGCTGCTATCTCAGCAGCAATATTGCAGGACAGGGAGGAGTGCCAGGACATAGACCATAGCTTGAATGGCAAAATGCTGCCATCTATGGTAGCCTATGCCACATGACCACCGTTTCTAATAACAGCAGAGCTACAGAATGCCACAGACCTGCAAATCTTAAAAGAATTCTGCAGTTCGAAACTTATCCGAAAAGAAAGGTTGAGAATTCTCCCCTGAAGGGATAAGCAGCAAGATGAAATGGAAAGAAGAAAACCCTTATTGGAAATGCAAGAAGAGCATGAGTGGAAAAGAAGAAACAAGAAGAAGGCAAGGAGGACATCAAAACCCTAAAGATGGGAGAGGGAAGCAGGAAATCATAGGGGATTGGAAGCACTATCTTAAGGGAGTCAGCTTATATGACAATCTGTGGGAAGCAAACGGAGAGATGCATGGCCTGACATGTTTGCAAAACAAACGAGAAGCAGACCAAGAAAGAATCAAACAAACAAACAACACAAAAAGGGTAGGGTAACATGAATATTCAAAAGAAATTACTCAAGGTGATGTCAAGGATCATTCAGTACGCATCGACCCAGCATCGCGGCTTGAATGTACTCAGCACACCTGTATTCGGAAATCAGAGTCGTGCATCTATATTCGTAAATATTGATTCATTTGAGCATATCGGAATCTAACCCAAATGCCGATTTGGAATCCAATGGATTCCTAGTCCTTGATATAGACTTGTAATTGTTCCAACAGAATGAATGAATGCCATATTCTACACTACGTCGAGAAGAAATGGCACAAGTATATAACAAGGAAAATTAGCTCCGCAAAAGTGTACTAAGATCAAAAGAGGCAGGCAGTAAAGTGCACATTGGGGTTTGTATCAGTCCTAGGAATTTCAGCCCCCTTGAAACAAGTGGATAGATATCCCGTGAATGCGGGTGTTTCAGCAGAAATCAACCGACGGCTATGTATTGCGTGTGTGCCCATATTACAGGAACAATAGTTTCCCTTAGTGGGTCTCTGTGTACTGTGAACTGTTAGAAAGTTTAAAGACGTGTGAAACATTCAACTGAAAATGGACACACTTCCCTCCGTTGCTACAGTGCATACAGATCTGAACAAAAGGAAAGAGGGAAGAACAAAGGCCCATGGGACGCTAGTTGGGAGAATCACATTTACCTTAGGAACCTCTCGTCGGTTGCAGCCCCTCCCCAAACACTGACAAGATGCAGCAGCCATTGTGGATGGCAGTTAGCGGTTGAATTCCAGGTGGAATGTTGGTGTGTACCGCAAGGCTTGTTGTGGCTGGTGGATCCTAGGTAACCGGGCAGAGTTCTGTGGGTGGATCAGTGCGATGGAGGGGCTGCCGCCCTCTGTGGAGCTTGGCTTATATCTTTGGTCCAGGAAGCTGTGTCAGTTCGAGATATTGCTGCTGCCCAAAGACCTGAGTTCACGGGTCAGTTTCCAGAACCTGAAAGGGCAGACAGTGGAAGATCTGCCTGTCTTCAGCTTACTGGAGAGGCTCCGAGGTCCTTTCAGACTTGCCCAGTAGTGTTGAAGTCGACTTTAATGGAGACACGAAGAGAAGCTGGCCGAAAATATGGCTGCACGGATTGAGGAGAGATGCGAACACATTGATGAGAGATGCTCTGCTACAATAGAGAATACAGGCCTGGAGACAGCTGTAGAGGATAGCAGGCTAGAAAGGCATTCATGAGACATATTGAACCTCGCTGATACTAGCAGAAACATACGGAGGGCCACTGTGGACTGGAGGAAGTTCCTCAATTCTCTGATCCAAGAACGGGTCCAAGATCCCTGACGTCTAAAGAGAAGAGATGGCAGAGATGATAAAAACGCTCATGTTCTTGAAAGAGGTCAGATAATCCACACGACCCAAGGGGCAATTCCAAGCCATTCTGATCAAAGTGCACCAAGCCCAGGTAAGCCTTTTCCCAGGTTTGGGCCTAGCTATCAAGCACTTGCTCTTCCCTCCCCTCCACTCAGGCATCCATTTTGAGGGATCAGTACCTGAGCTGCAATGAAGCCAGTAAGAGAAGAGCAAGCCCCTCCTAGAATTAGAGTTCCTAAAGCTTCATCCTCTGTGAACAACAGGGAACACCATAAAGGTCAAATACTCTCGTATGAAATAGATAGGAATTGAATACTTAGCTCCCACAAAGAAACGATGGCCTTCCGCTAGATTCAGCAAATGCTGGGTTGATGTCTTCTCTGGGGTGAAGGGAGTGTGGTAAGTGAGGGGAATCTTTGACTGAACTTGAATCTGTATTAGGCCTCTGTTTTTCAAGACAGTCTAGGTAAATATTAGAAATCAGATAGTGAACGGAAATGTAAAAGTCGCCAATGACATGAAAGACACAGCTTATGTGGACCGTCTTTCAATTGAGTCAAGCCCCCGGGGGCAATCTATCATGGGGGTGCAGACTTGGTTGCATTTAAGTGCTTTAGCCAACATGATCGGATGATTAAGCGTTCTCATCACTGATAGAAGAAAACCTGGTTCTCAGTAGCCTAGCATAGCTGCAGCAGGTTTCTCATAGCTAAAATGCCTCTAGGTTCTTTGGATTCAAAGCTAAATGTATATGTTTAGTTCGTTTCCTCTTGTATTTTCCTTGAGAGGGATGTTACACCTTGAAATGCCAACATTGACCAGTAGGTGTCATCGGGAGTAAAGGGCACCACATGCACAAGGGAATCCAAGCTTGGGGGTTATTTCATGTTTCCATTAGTTGTTTCATGGTTCCTGTTGGTTTCGGAGGCTTCAACAGTAAAGAGTTGACATGACCCCTTTAACAGTTCGGACTGCTAGTTTGCATTCTATCTGTCTATGTTTACCTTAGAGCTGACAAAATGTTACCGAAATTGACAAGTCTGGCTTCTAGGTCGATTTAGTATGTTTCAGAAACTAACTTCATTTTCGTATAACTCCCAAAACATTTATATAAATTCTATTAAATTTTTAAAGTCTGCAAATGAGATATCAACACAATGTCAAACTGGAGTCTTCGCACAATCCCCCCCACCACGGCTGTATAGAAACAAAGAGATAAAAAAAAATCACATTTCTGTGAAATGTATCTGGAAAGTGTTGATTCATCGATGCCCAGTTGACAGAGAAGCAGTGCAACCTGCGCTCACTCGCTCCCATGAACACAGCAATGGAAAAATCCACTCACCCAGCCCTTGGCACAGGACACTTCCCGAAGAGAGGTCTGTTACTTCCAAAGACAGGATGAGGCCTCAGAACACCTGGAAGCAGGAGAAGGAAAAGCAGGGAATGGATTCCAGTGCATGGTCTGAGCCATTTTGATGGAGCAGTAAAGGTGAAACTCTCTTTAACTTGGACGCACACTCTCAAGCGGACAGGAGACATGGGATTGAAGGTGATGCGCTGAGTGTTAGAAGAGTGCACAGCAGATGCTTGGCTGTCAGAACTCAAAGAATCAAGTGCAAAATATCCCCACATTTGATTCTGAGACCAAGCACCGAGCTGCCAATTTTGAGGTAGCAGAGGCAGCGTTCAGGGAGGGATAGGGCTACGGATGGTGGCACACGCTGAGTCTCAGGGATCTGGAGTGCGTTGTGGGATGTGGTGGGTCCTATCAAGAGAGCAAACCGACCTGGGACCCCAATGAGCAAGCAACCAACCTGGCGCGCGCAGTTGAAATTATCGATATGTCCCATGGCCACACCCAGTGCATCTGCAGGACCAGAGACCAATTTGACATTTTTCCAATAGAGGATGGGTGGGGCTAAATCAGAGATATTGTGCATCGGGTCTGAGGGATCCAGGGGGCCTTGGGTTTGAATTCAGAATGAAAAGCCTTAGGATCTGTTACATTCATCACCTGGGCTGTGATTATTGTTTGGTTTGAGGCACAGGATGTGCAACAGCTCTGTGGTTGCCTTCGTGCACCCGTGCCACAAGGATGAGAGGACAAGGAAGTGTGGTCCAAGACCACAGCGTGAGAAGAGGAAGGATTTCCTTCAGTTTATCTCTCAAAAGCGGATGCTACATTTTGGATGGCACCGGTACGGTTCGGCAGCGAGGACACCAAGTTCGGGCTGCGGGATCATTCCAGCAGGCCCTGAGGTGTGACATCCATAGATATGCTTCCACTGGGGTTTCTGTAGACAGAGAAGCTCTGGGAAGAACTGGTTTCAGTGGGACATTCCCGTGGCACTACAAAGCACAAGCGCACTCACACTCTGCTCTACTGGAAACACTCCAAAATAACATAGAGTAGAATCCAGAGCTGAGAACTTTTAGAAGCTCCATTTCCACCAGAGGAAGTGTCCTTTGCTCTTTCAGATTTGTGAGATAAGCGTAATCAAAATGAGGTTATCCTAATCGAAATAGTATGGGGGTTCATCACAACAAAGGCAACACCAGCAATTGGAGATAAACCAGACAACACACACAGGAACAGGACATGGCATCAATGTCTAGGAAAATTTGTCCTCACAGAAATCCCATGCAATTGTGTAGAGCCAAGAGTCTAAATTTTCACTTAACCAAGCCCTAGAAGTCTACATTAGATACCTGAAATTACCTGACCAGTAGAGATGAAGAAATACAGTAAAAGGAAAAGGAAGTACCATTTTCAGTTCCAAAGAGATTGAAGGCCCTAAAGATAAGCTTTCAGACAACTAGACTGCAAAACGCTCTCCAGAGCAATTATTGAAAATGGAGGTGTGGGAAACACTGAAGAACAACAGTGTCTCAAAATCACAAAAGGCAGAATACCAGAAAAGGGGAAGAGAAAGCCTAAGACGAGCCAAATAATATCAGAAAACTCAGTGGATGAGAAAATATCAGGGCTAACATTCCATCCTAAGCAGACGAGATATTGCAGAGGGACGCGTGAATGACTTTGAAGACAGGGGAACAGATATCCCTCGGTCAGAAGCACACATAGGAAAGCAAGTGCAAACCAATGAAAACATTGCTGTTGAATCCTGGTTGAAGACAAGGCATGAAAGACTAAAATTCGAAAGAGTCCCAGATGGAAAAGCAAGAGATAAAGAAACAAACATTGTTTGAAAAGTTATGTGTAGAAAAATCAGACTGAAACTTGCTGAAAGCCAAGATAGAATCATCTAGGCGAATTCAGGAAGTACACAGCGTCCAAAAGAGGTGGAATCCCAATAGACTTAGCAGCAGCTGTATGATCCAAATCAACAAAGTTCATGAGCATCCCAGTGATTTAAAATGCGCCTGGAGGAAAGCAACATAGTCACAAGAGAACCTCCAGAGGGGTTTCAGCTGCTATCTCAGCAGCAATATTGCAGGACAGGGAGGAGTGCCAGGACATAGACCATAGCTTGAATGGTAAAATGCTGCCATCTAGGGTAGCCTATGCCACATGACCACCATTTCTAATAACAGCAGAGCTACAGAATGCCACAGACCTGCAAATCTTAAAAGAATTCAGCAGTTCGAAACCTATCCTAAAAGAAAGGTTGAGAATTCTCCCCTGAAGGGATAAGCAGCAAGATGAAATGGAAAGAAGAAAACCCTTATTGGAAATGCAAGAAGAGCATGAGTGGAAAAGAAGAAACAAGAAGAAGGCAAGGAGGACATCAAAACCCTAAAGATGGGAGAGGGAAGCAGGAAATCATAGGGGATTGGAAGCACTATCTTAAGGGAGTCAGCTTATATGACTCTCTGTTGGAAGCAAACGGAGAGATGCATGGCCTGACGTGTTTGCAAAACAAACGAGAAGCAGACCAAGAAAGAATCAAACAAACAAACAACACAAAAAGGGTAGGGTAACATGAATATTCAAAAGAAATTACTCAAGGTGATGTCAAGGATCATTCAGTACGCATCGACCCAGCATCGCGGCTTGAATGTACTCAGCACACCTGTATTCGGAAATCAGAGGCGTGCATATATATTCGTAAATATTGATTCATATGAGCATATCGTGACCTAACCCAAATGCCGATTTGGAATCCAATGGATTCCTAGTCCGTGATATAGACTTGCAAGTCTTCCAACAGGATGAATGAATGCCATGTTTTACACTACGTCGAGAAGAAAGAGCACAAGCCTATAAGAAGGAAAATTAGCTCCGCAAAAGTGTACTAAGATCATAAGAGACAGGCAGTAAAGTGAACATTGGGGATTGTATCATTCCTAGGAATTTCAGCCCCCTTGAAACAAATGGATAGATGTCCCGTGAATGCGGGTGTTTCAGCAGAAATCAACCGAAGGCTATGTATTGCGGGTGTGCCCATATTACAGGAACAATAGTTTCCCTTAGTGGGTCTCTGTGTACTGTGAACTGTTAGAAAGTTTAAAGACGTGTGAAACATTCAACTGAAAATGGACACACTTCCCTCCGTTGCTACAGTGCATACAGATCTGAACAAAAGGAAAGAGGGAAGAACAAAGGCCCATGGGATGCTAGTGGGTAGAATCACATTTACCTTAGGAACTTCTCGTAGGATGCAGTCCCTCCCCGAACACTGACAAGATTCAGCAGCCATTGTGGTTGGCAGGTAGCGGTTGGATTCCAGGTGGAATGTTGGTGTGTACCGCGAGGCTTGTTGTGGCTGGTGGATCCTAGGTAACCGGGCAGAGTTCTGTGGGTGGATCAGTGCGATGGAGGGGCTGCCGCCCTCTGTGGAGCTTGGCTTAGGTCTTTGTTCCGGGAAGCTTTGTCAGTTCGAGATACTGCTGCTGCCCAAAGACCTGAGTTCACGGGTCAGTTTCCAGAACCTGAAAGGGCAGACAGTGGAAGATCTGCCTGTCTTCAGCTTACTGGAGAGGCTCCGAGGTCCTTTCAGACTTGCCCAGTCCTGTTGAATTCGACTTTATGGGAGACACGAAGACAAGCTGGCCGAAAACATGGCTGCACGGATTGAGGAGAGATGCGAACACATTGATGAGAGATGTTCTGCTACAATAGAGAATACTTGCCTGGAGACAGCTGTAGAGGATAGGAGGCTCGAAAGGCATTCATGAGACATATTGAACCTCGCTGATTCTAGCAGAAACATACGGAGGGCCACCGTAGACTGGAGGAAGTTCCTCAATTCTCTGCTCCAAGAACGGGTCCAAGATCCCTGACGTCTAAAGAGAACAAATGGCAGAGATGATAAAAACGCTCATGTTCTTGAAAGAGGTCAGATAATCCACACGACCCAAGGGGCAATTCCAAGCCATTCAGATCAAAGTGCACCAAGCCCAGGTAAGCCTTTTCCCAGTTTTGGGCCTAGCTATCAAGCACTTGCCCTTCCCTCCCCTCCACTCAGGCATCCATTTGGAGGGATCAGTACCTGAGCTGCAATGAAGCCAGTAAGAGAAGAGCAAGCCCCTCCTAGAATCAGATATCCTCTAGCTTCATCCTCTGTGAATAACAGGGAACCCCATAAAGTTCAAATACTCTCGTATGAAATAGATAGGAATTGAATACTTAGATCCCACAAAGAAACGATGGCCTTCCGCTAGATTCAGCAAATGCTGGGTTGATGTCTTCTCTGGGGTGAAGGGAGTGTGGTAAGTGAGGGGAATCTTTGACTGAACTTGAATCTGTATTAGGCCTCTGTTTTTCAAGACAGTCTAGGTAAATATTAGAAGTCAGATAGTGAACGGAACTGTAAAAGTCGCCCATGACATGAAAGACACAGCTTATGTGGACCGTCTTTCAATTGAGTCAAGCCCCCGGGGGCAATCTATCATGGGGGTGCAGACTTGGTTGCATTCAAGTGCTTTACCCAACATGATCGGATGATTAAGCGTTCTCATCACTGATAGAAGAACACCTGGTTCTCAGTAGCCTAGCATATCTGCAGCAGGGTTCTCATAGCTATAATGCCTCTAGGTTCTTTTGATTCAAAGCTAAATGTATATATTTAGTTCGTTTCCTCTTGTATTTTCCTTGAGAGGGATGTTACACCTTGAAATGCCAACATAGACCAGTAGGTGTCCTCGGGAGTAAAGGGCACCACATGCACAAGTGAATACAAGCTTGGGGGTTATTTCATGTTTCCATTAGTTATTTCATGGTTCCTGTTGGTTACGGAGGCTTCAACAGTAAAGAGTTGACATGACCCCTTTAACAGTTCGGACTGCTAGTTTGCATTCTATCTGTCTATGTTTTCCTTAGAGCTGACAAAATGTTACCGAAATTGACAAGTCTGGCTTCTAGGTCGATTTAGTATGTTTCAGAAACTAACTTCATTTTCGTATAACTCCCAAAACATTTATATAAATTCTATTAAATTTTTAAAGACTGCAAATGAGATATCAACACAATGTCAAAACTGGTGTCTTCGGACAAACCCTCCCACCCCGGCTTTATAGAAACAAAGAGAAAAAAAAAAATCACATTTCTGTGAAATGTATCTGGAAAGAGTTGATTCATCGATGCCCAGTTGACAGAGAAGCAGTGCAAACTGCGCTCACTCGCTCCCATGAACACAGCAATGGAAACATCCACTCACCCAGCCCTTGGCACAGGACACTTGCCGAAGAGAGGTCTGTTACTTCCAAAGACAGGATGAGGCCTCAGAACACCTGGAAGCAGGAGAAGGAAAGCAGGGAATGGATACCAGTGAGCCCTGTTGATGGAGCAGTAAAGGTGAAACTCTCTTTAACTTGGACGCACACTCTCAAGCGGACAGGAGACATGGGATTGAAGGTGATGCGCTGAGTGTTTGAAGAGTGCACAGCAGATGCTTGGCTGACAGAACTCAAAGAATCAAGTGCAAAATATCCCCACATTTGATTCTGAGACCAAGCACCGAGCTGCCAATTTTGAGGTAGCAGAGGCAGCGTTCAGGGAGGGATAGGGCTACGGATGGTGGCACACGCTGAGTCTCAGGGATCTGGAGTGCGTTGTGGGATGTGGTGGGTTCTATCAAGAGAGCAAACCGACCTGGGACCCCAATGAGCAAGCAACCAACCTGGCGCGCGCAGTTGAAATTATCGATATGTCCCATGGCCACACCCAGTGCATCTGCAGGACCAGAGACCAATTTGGCATTTTTCCAATAGAGGATGGGTGGGGCTAAATCAGAGATATTGTGCATCGGGTCTGAGGGATCCAGGGGGCCTTGGGTTTGAATTCAGAATGAAAAGCCTTAGGATCTGTTACATTCATCACCTGGGCTGTGATTATTGTTTGGTTTGAGGCACAGGATGTGCAACAGCTCTGTGGTTGCCTTCGTGCACCCGTGCCACAAGGATGAGAGGACAAGGAAGTGTGGTCCAAGACCACAGCGTGAGAAGAGGAAGGATTTCCTTCAGTTTATCTCTCAAAAGCGGATGCTACATTTTGGATGGCACCGGTACGGTTCGGCAGCGAGGACACCAAGTTCGGGCTGCGGGATCATTCCAGCAGGCCCTGAGGTGTGACATCCATAGATATGCTTCCACTGGGGTTTCTGTAGACAGAGAAGCTCTGGGAAGAACTGGTTTCAGTGGGACATTCCCGTGGCACTACAAAGCACAAGCGCACTCACACTCTGCTCTTCTGGAAACACTCCAAAATAACATAGAGTAGAATCCAGAGCTGAGAACCTTTAGAAGCTCCATTTCCACCAGAGGAAGTGTCCTTTGCTCTTTCAGATTTGTGAGATAAGCGTAATCAAAATGAGGTTATCCTAATCGAAATAGTATGGGGGTTCATCACAACAAAGGCAACACCAGCAATTGGAGATAAACCAGACAACACACACAGGAACAGGACATGGCATCAATGTCTAGGAAAATTTGTCCTCACAGAAATCCCATGCAATTGTGTAGAGCCAAGAGTCTAAATTTTCACTTAACCAAGCCCTAGAAGTCTACATTAGATACCTGAAATTACCTGACCAGTAGAGATGAAGAAATACAGTAAAAGGAAAAGGAAGTACCATTTTCAGTTCCAAAGAGATTGAAGGCCCTAAAGATAAGCTTTCAGACAACTAGACTGCAAAACGCTCTCCAGAGCAATTATTGAAAATGGAGGTGAGGGAAACACTGAAGAACAACAGTGTCTCAAAATCACAAAAGGCAGAATACCAGAAAAGGGGAAGAGAAAGCCTAAGACGAGCCAAATAATATCAGAAAACTCAGTGGATGAGAAAATATCAGGGCTAACATTCCATCCTAAGCAGACGAGATATTGCAGAGGGACGCGTGAATGACTTTGAAGACAGGGGAACAGATATCCCTCGGTCAGAAGCACACATAGGAAAGCAAGTGCAAACCAATGAAAACATTGCTGTTGAATCCTGGTTGAAGACAAGGCATGAAAGACTAAAATTCGAAAGAGTCCCAGATGGAAAAGCAAGAGATAAAGAAACAAACATTGTTTGAAAAGTTATGTGTAGAAAAATCAGACTGAAACTTGCTGAAAGCCAAGATAGAATCATCTAGGCGAATTCAGGAAGTACACAGCGTCCAAAAGAGGTGGAATCCCAATAGACTTAGCAGCAGCTGTATGATCCAAATCAACAAAGTTCATGAGCATCCCAGTGATTTAAAATGCGCCTGGAGAAAGCAACATAGTCACAAGAGAACCTCCAGAGGGGTTTCAGCTGCTATCTCAGCAGCAATATTGCAGGACAGGGAGGAGTGCCAGGACATAGACCATAGATTGAATGGTAAAATGCTGCCATCTAGGGTAGCCTATGCCACATGACCACCATTTCTAATAACAGCAGAGCTACAGAATGCCACAGACCTGCAAATCTTCAAAGAATTCAGCAGTTCGAAACTTATCCTAAAAGAAAGGTTGAGAATTCTCCCCTGAAGGGATAAGCAGCAAGATGAAATGGAAAGAAGAAAACCCTTATTGGAAATGCAAGAAGAGCATGAGTGGAAAAGAAGAAACAAGAAGAAGGCAAGGAGGACATCAAAACCCTAAAGATGGGAGAGGGAAGCAGGAAATCATAGGGGATTGGAAGCACTATCTTAAGGGAGTCAGCTTATATGACTCTCTGTTGGAAGCAAACGGAGAGATGCATGGCCTGACGTGTTTGCAAAGCAAACGAGAAGCAGACCAAGAAAGAATCAAACAAACAAACAACACAAAAAGGGTAGGGTAACATGAATATTCAAAAGAAATTACTCAAGGTGATGTCAAGGATCATTCAGTACGCATCGACCCAGCATCGCGGCTTGAATGTACTCAGCACACCTGTATTCGGAAATCAGAGGCGTGCATATATATTCGTAAATATTGATTCATATGAGCATATCGTGACCTAACCCAAATGCCGATTTGGAATCCAATGGATTCCTAGTCCGTGATATAGAATTGCAAGTCTTCCAACAGGATGAATGAATGCCATGTTTTACACTACGTCGAGAAGAAATAGCACAAGCCTATAAGAAGGAAAATTAGCTCCGCAAAAGTGTACTAAGATCATAAGAGACAGGCAGTAAAGTGAACATTGGGGATTGTATCATTCCTAGGAATTTCAGCCCCCTTGAAACAAATGGATAGATGTCCCGTGAATGCGGGTGTTTCAGCAGAAATCAACCGAAGGCTATGTATTGCGGGTGTGCCCATATTACAGGAACAATAGTTTCCCTTAGTGGGTCTCTGTGTACTGTGAACTGTTAGAAAGTTTAAAGACGTGTGAAACATTCAACTGAAAATGGACACACTTCCCTCCGTTGCTACAGTGCATACAGATCTGAACAAAAGGAAAGAGGGAAGAACAAAGGCCCATGGGATGCTAGTGGGTAGAATCACATTTACCTTAGGAACTTCTCGTCGGATGCAGTCCCTCCCCGAACAATGACAAGATTCAGCAGCCATTGTGGTTGGCAGGTAGCGGTTGGATTCCAGGTGGAATGTTGGTGTGTACCGCGAGGCTTGTTGTGGCTGGTGGATCCTAGGTAACCGGGCAGAGTTCTGTGGTTGGATCAGTGCGATGGAGGGGATGCCACCCTCTGTGGAGCTTGGCTTAGGTCTTTGGTCCGGGAAGCTGTGTCAGTTCGAGATACTGCTGCTGCCCAAAGACCTGAGTTCACGGGTCAGTTTCCAGAACCTGAAAGGGCAGACAGTGGAAGATCTGCCTGTCTTCAGCTTACTGGAGAGGCTCCGAGGGCCTTTCAGAGTTGCCCAGTCCTGTTGAAGTCGACTTTACAGGAGACACAAAGAGAAGCTGGCCGAAAATATGGCTGCACGGATTGAGGAGAGATGCGAACACATTGATGAGAGATGTTCTGCTACAATAGAGAATACTGGCCTGGAGACAGCTGTAGAGGATAGCAGGCTCGAAAGGCATTCATGAGACATATTGAACCTCGCTGATACTAGCAGAAACATACGGAGGGCCACCGTGGACTGGAGGAAGTTCCTCAATTCTCTGCTCCAAGAACGGGTCCAAGATCCCTGACGTCTAAAGAGAAGAGATGGCAGAGATGATAAAAACGCTCATGTTCTTGAAAGAGGTCAGATAATCCACACGACCCAAGGGGCAATTCCAAGCCATTCAGATCAAATTGCACCAAGCCCAGGTAAGCCTTTTCCCAGGTTTGTGCCTAGCTATCAAGCACTTGCCCTTCCCTCCCCTCCACTCAGGCATCCATTTGGAGGGATCAGTACCTGAGCTGCAATGAAGCCAGTAAGAGAAGAGCAAGCCCCTCCTAGAATCAGAGTTCCTCTAGATTCATCCTCTGTGAACAACAGGGAACCCCATAAAGGTCAAATACTCTCGTATGAAATAGATAGGAATTGAATACTTAGCTCCCACAAAGAAACGATGGCCTTCGGCTAGATTCAGCAAATGCTGGGTTGATGTCTTCTCTGGGGTGAAGGGAGTGTGGTAAGTGAGGGGAATCTTTGACTGAACTTGAATCTCTATTAGGCCTCTGTTTTAAAGACAGTCTAGGTAAATATTAGAAGTCAGATAGTGAACGGAACTGTAAAAGTCGCCAATGACATGAAAGACACAGCTTATGTGGACCGTCTTTCAATTGAGTCAAGCCCCCGGGGGCAATCTATCATGGGGGTGCAGACTTGGTTGCATTCAAGTGCTTTACCCAACATGATCGGATGATTAAGCGTTCTCATCACTGATAGAAGAACACCTGGTTCTCAGTAACCTAGCATAGCTGCAGCAGGATTCTCATAGCTATAATGCCTCTAGGTTCTTTGGATTCAAAGCTAAATATATATATTTAGTTCGTTTCCTCTTGTATTTTCCTTGAGAGGGATGTTACACCTTGAAATGCCAACATTGACCAGTAGGTGTCATCGGGAGTAAAGGGCACCACATGCACAAGTGAATCCAAGCTTGGGGGTTATTTCATGTTTCCATTAGTTATTTCATGGTTCCTGTTGGTTTCGGAGGCTTCAACAGTAAAGAGTTGACATGACCCCTTTAACAGTTCGGACTGCTAGTTTGCATTCTATCTGTCTATGTTTTCCTTAGAGCTGACAAAATGTTACCGAAATTGACAAGTCTGGCTTCTAGGTCGATTTAGTATGTTTCAGAAACTAACTTCATTTTCGTATAACTCCCAAAACATTTATATAAATTCTATTAAATATTTAAAGACTGCAAATGAAATATCAACACAATGTCAAAACTGGAGTCTTCGGACAAACCCTCCCACCACAGCTTTATAGAAACTAAGAGATAAAAAAAAATCACATTTCTGTGAAATGTATCTGGAAAGAGTTGATTCATCGATGCCCAGTTGACAGAGAAGCAGTGCAACCTGCGCTCACTCGCTCCCATGAACACAGCAATGGAAACATCCACTCACCCAGCCCTTGGCACAGGACACTTGCCGAAGAGAGGTCTGTTACTTCCAAAGACAGGATGAGGCCTCAGAACACCTGGAAGCAGGAGAAGGAAAAGCAGGGAATGGATACCAGTGAGCCCTGTTGATGGAGCAGTAAAGGTGAAACTCTCTTTAACTTGGACGCACACTCTCAAGCGGACAGGAGACATGGGATTGAAGGTGATGCGCTGAGTGTTAGAAGAGTGCACAGCAGATGCTTGGCTGACAGAACTCAAAGAATCCAGTGCAAAATATCCCCACAGTTGATTCTGAGACCAAGCTCCGAGCTGCCAAATTTGAGGTAGCAGAGGCAGCGTTCAGGGAGGGCTAGAGTTAAGGATGGTGGCACACGCTGAGTCTAAGGGATCTGGAGTGCGTTGTGGGATGTGGTGGGTCCTATCAAGAGAGCAAACCGACCTGGGACCCCAATGAGCAAGTAAACACCCTGGCGCGCGCAGTTGAAATTATCGATATGTCCCATGGCCACACCCAGTGCATCTGCAGGACCAGAGACCAATTTGGCATTTTGCCAATAGAGCATGTGTGGGGCTGAATCAGAGATATTGTGCATCGGGTCTGAAGGATCCAGGGGGCCTTGTGTTTGAATTCAGAATGAAAAGCCTTAGGATCTGCTACATTCCTAACCTGGGCTGGAATTACGTTTTGGTTTGAGGCACAGGATGTGCAACAGCTCTGTGGTTGCCTTCGTGCACCCGTGCCACAAGGATGAGAGGACAAGGATGTGTGGTCCAAGACCACAGCGTGAGAAGAGGAAGGATTTACTTCAGTTTATCTCTCAAAAGCGGATGCTACCTTTTGGATGGCACCGGCATGGTTCGGCAGCAAGGAAACCAAGTTCGGGCTGCGGGTTCATTCCAGCAGGCCCTGATGTGTGACATCCATAGATATGCTTCCACTGGTGTTTCTGTAGACAGAGAAGCTCTTGGAAGAACTTGTTTCAGTGGGACATTCCCGTGGCACAACAAAGCACAAGCACACTCACATTCTGCTCTTCTGGAAACACTCCAAAATAACATAGAGTAGAATGCAGAGCTGAGAATCTTTAGAAGCTCCATTTCCACCAGAGGAAGTGTCCTGTGCTCTTTCAGATTTTTGAGATAAGCGTAATCAAAATGAGGTTATACTAATCGAAATATAACGGGGGGTTCATCACAACAGGCAACACCAGCAATTGGAGATAGACCAGACAACACACACAGGAACAGGACATGGCATCAATGTCTAGGAAAATTTGTCCTCACAGAAATCCCATGCAATTGTGTAGAGCCAAGAGTCTAAAGTTTTCACTTAACCAAGCCCTAGAAGTCTACATTAGATACCTGAAATTACCTGACCAGTAGAGATGAAGAAATACAGTAAAAGGAAAAGGAAGTACCATTTTCAGTTCCAAAGTGATTGAAGGCCCTAAGATAAGCTTTCAGACGACTAGACTGCAAAATGCTCTCCAGAGCAAGTATTGAAAATGGAGGTGAGGGAAACACTGAAGAACAACAGTGTCTCAGAATCACAAAAGGCAGAATACCAGAAAAGGGGAAGAGAAAGCCTAAAGACGAGCCAAATAATATCAGAAAACTCAGTGGATGAGAAAATATCAGGGCTAACATTCTGTGCTAAGCAGACGAGATATTGCAGAGGGACGCGTGAATGACTTTGAAGTCAGGGGAACAGAAATCCCTCGGTCAGAAGCACACATAGGAAAGCAAGTGCAAACCAATGAAAACAATGCTGTTGAATCCTGGTTGAAGACAAGGCATGAAAGACTAAAATTCGAAAGAGTCCCAGATGGAAAAGCAAGAGATAAAGAAACAAACAATGTTTGAAAAGTTATGTGTAGAAAAATCAGACTGAAACTTGCTGAAAGCCAAGATAGAATCATCTAGGCGAATTCAGGAAGTACACAGCGTCCAAAAGAGGTGGAATCCCAATAGACTTAGCAGCAGCTGTATGATCCAAATTTACAAAGTTCATGAGCATCCCAGTGATTTAAAATGCGCCTGGAGGAAAGCAACATAGTCACAAGAGAACCTCCAGAGGGGTTTCAGCTGCTATCTCAGCAACAATATTGCAGGACAGGGAGGAGTGCCAGGACATAGACCATAGCTTGAATGGCAAAATGCTGCCATCTAGGGTAGCCTATGCCACATGACCACCGTTTCTAATAACAGCAGAGCTAGAGAATGCCACAGACCTGCAAATCTTAAAAGAATTCAGCAGTTCGAAACTTATCCTAAAAGAAAGGTTGAGAATTCTCCCCTGAAGGGATAAGCAGCAAGATGAAATGGAAAGAAGAAAACCCTTATTGGAAATGCAAGAAGAGCATGAGTGGAAAAGAAGAAACAAGAAGAAGGCAAGGAGGACATCAAAAGCCTAAAGATGGGAGAGGGAAGCAGGAAATCATAGGGGATTGGAAGCACGATCTTAAGGGAGTCAGCTTATATGACTCTCTGTTGGAAGCAAACGGAGAGATGCATGGCTTGACGTGTTTGCAAAACAAACGAGAAGCAGACCAAGAAAGAATCAAACAAACAAACAACACAAAAGGGTAGGGTAACATGAATATTCAAAAGAAATTACTCAAGGTGATGTCAAGGATCATTCAGTACGCATCGACCCAGTATCGCGGCTTAAATGTACTCAGCACACCTGTATTCGGAAATCAGAGGCGTGCATTTCTATTCGTAAATATTGATACATATGAGCATATCGTGACCTAACCCAAATGCCGATTTGGAATCCAATGGATTCCTAGTCCGTGATATAGAATTGCAAGTCTTCCAACAGGATGAATGAATGCCATATTTTACACTACGTCGAGAAGAAATGGCACAAGCCTATAAGAAGGAAAATTAGCTCCGCAAAAGTGTACTAAGATCATAAGAGACAGGCAGTAAAGTGAACTTTGGGGATTGTATCATTCCTAGGAATTTCAGCCCCCTTGAAACAAATGGATAGATGTCCCGTGAATGCGGGTGTTTCAGCAGAAATCAACCGAAGGCTATGTATTGCGGGTGTGCCCATATTACAGGAACAATAGTTTCCCTTAGTGGGTCTCTGTGTAATGTGAACTGTTAGAAAGTTTAAAGACGTGTGAAACATTCAACTGAAAATGGACACACTTCCCTCCGTTGCTACAGTGCATACAGATCTGAACAAAAGGAAAGAGGGAAGAACAAAGGCCCATGGGATGCTAGTGGGTAGAATCACATTTACCTTAGGAACCTCTCGTCGGATGCAGTCCCTCCCCGAACACTGACAAGATTCAGCAGCCATTGTGGTTGGCAGGTAGCGGTTGGATTCCAGGTGGAATGTTGGTGTGTACCGCGAGGCTTGTTGTGGCTGGTGGATCCTAGGTAACCGGGCAGAGTTCTGTGGGTGGATCAGTGCGATGGAGGGGCTGCCGCCCTCTGTGGAGCTTGGCTTAGGTCTTTGGTCCGGGAAGCTTTGTCAGTTCGAGATACTGCTGCTGCCCAAAGACCTGAGTTCACGGGTCAGTTTCCAGAACCTGAAAGGGCAGACAGTGGAAGATCTGCCTGTCTTCAGCTTACTGGAGAGGCTTCGTGGTCCTTTCAGACTTGCCCAGTCCTGTTGAATTCGACTTTATGGGAGACACGAAGACAAGCTGGCCGAAAACATGGCTGCACAGATTGAGGAGAGATGCGAACACATTGATGAGAGATGTTCTGCTACAATAGAGAATACTTGCCTGGAGACAGCTGTAGAGGATAGGAGGCTCGAAAGGCATTCATGAGACATATTGAACCTCGCTGATTCTAGCAGAAACATACGGAGGGCCACCGTAGACTGGAGGAAGTTCCTCAATTCTCTGCTCCAAGAACGGGTCCAAGATCCCTGACGTCTAAAGAGAAGAAATGGCAGAGATGATAAAAACGCTCATGTTCTTGAAAGAGGTCAGATAATCCACACGACCCAAGGGGCAATTCCAAGCCATTCAGATCAAAGTGCACCAAGCCCAGGTAAGCCTTTTCCCAGTTTTGGGCCTAGCTATCAAGCACTTGCCCTTCCCTCCCCTCCACTCAGGCATCCATTTGGAGGGATCAGTACCTGAGCTGCAATGAAGCCAGTAAGAGAAGAGCAAGCCCCTCCTAGAATCAGATATCCTCTAGCTTCATCCTCTGTGAATAACAGGGAACCCCATAAAGTTCAAATACTCTCGTATGAAATAGATAGGAATTGAATACTTAGCTCCCACAAAGAAACGATGGCCTTCCGCTAGATTCAGCAAATGCTGGGTTGATGTCTTCTCTGGGGTGAAGGGAGTGTGGTAAGTGAGGGGAATCTTTGACTGAACTTGAATCTGTATTAGGCCTCTGTTTTTCAAGACAGTCTAGGTAAATATTAGAAGTCAGATAGTGAACGGAAATGTAAAAGTCGCCCATGACATGAAAGACACAGCTTATGTGGACCGTCTTTCAATTGAGTCAAGCCCCCGGGGGCAATCTATCATGGGGGTGCAGACTTGGTTGCATTCAAGTGCTTTAGCCAACATGATCGGATGATTAAGCGTTCTCATCACTGATAGAAGAACACCTGGTTCTCAGTAAACTAGCATAGCTGCAGCAGGGTTCTCATAGCTATAATGCCTCTAGGTTCTTTGGATTCAAAGCTAAATGTATATATTCAGTTCGTTTCCTCTTGTATTTTCCTTGAGAGGGATGTTACACCTTGAAATGCCAACATTGACCAGTAGGTGTCATCGGGAGTAAAGGGCACCACATGCACAAGTGAATACAAGCTTGGGGGTTATTTCATGTTTCCATTAGTTATTTCATGGTTCCTGTTGGTTACGGAGGCTTCAACAGTAAAGAGTTGACATGACCCCTTTAACAGTTCGGACTGCTAGTTTGCATTCTATCTGTCTATGTTTTCCTTAGAGCTGACAAAATGTTACCGAAATTGACAAGTCTGGCTTCTAGGTCGATTTAGTATGTTTCAGAAACTAACTTCATTTTCGTATAACTCCCAAAACATTTATATCAATTCTATTAAATATTTAAAGACTGCAAATGAGATATCAACACAATGTCAAAACTGGAGTCTTCGGACAAACCCTCCCACCACGGCTTTATAGAAACTAAGAGATAAAAAAAAATCACATTTCTGTGAAATGTATCTGGAAAGAGTTGATTCATCGATGCCCAGTTGACAGAGAAGCAGTGCAACCTGCGCTCACTCGCTCCCATGAACACAGCAATGGAAACATCCACTCACCCAGCCCTTGGCACAGGACACTTGCCGAAGAGAGGTCTGTTACTTCCAAAGACAGGATGAGGCCTCAGAACACCTGGAAGCAGGAGAAGGAAAAGCAGGGAATGGATACCAGTGAGCCCTGTTGATGGAGCAGTAAAAGTGAAACTCTCTTTAACTTGGACGCACACTCTCAAGCGGACAGGAGACATGGGATTGAAGGTGATGCGCTGAGTGTTAGAAGAGTGCACAGCAGATGCTTGGCTGACAGAACTCAAAGAATCCAGTGCAAAATATCCCCACAGTTGATTCTGAGACCAAGCTCCGAGCTGCCAATTTTGAGTTAGCCGAGGCAGCGTTCAGGGAGGGATAGGGCTACGGATGGTGGCACACGCTGAGTCTCAGGGATCTGGAGTGCGTTGTGGGATGTGGTGTGTCCTATCAAGAGAGCAAACCGACCTGGGACCCCAATGAGCAAGCAACCAACCTGACGCGCGCAGTTGAAATTATCAATATGTCCCATGGCCACACCCAGTGCATCTGCAGGACCAGAGACCAATTTGGCATTTTGCCAATAAAGGATTGGTGGGGCTGAATCAGAGATATTGTGCATCGGGTCTGAGGGATCCAGGGGGCCTTGGGTTTGAATTCAGAATGAAAAGCCTTAGGATCTGCTACATTCATCACCTGGGCTGTGATTATTGTTTGATTTGAGGCACAGGATGTGCAAGAGCTCTGTGGTTGCCTTCGTGCACCCGTGCCACAAGGATGAGAGGACAAGGAAGTGTGGTCCAAGACCACAGCGTGAGAAGAGGAAGGATATCCTTCAGTTTATCTCTCAAAAGCGGATGCGACATTTTGGATGGCACCGGCATGGTTCGGCAGCGAGGACACCAAGTACGGGCTGCGGGATCATTCCAGCAGGCCCTGATGTGTGACATCCATAGATATGCTTCCACTGGTGTTTCTGTAGACAGAGAAGCTCTGGGAAGAACTGGTTTCAGTGGGACATTCCCGTGGCACTACAAAGCACAAGTGCACTCACACTCTGCTCTTCTGGAAACACTCCAAAATAACATAGAGTAGAATGCAGAGCTGAGAACCTTTAGAAGCTCCATTTCCACCAGAGGAAGTGTCCTTTGCTCTTTCAGATTTGTGAGATAAGCGTAATCAAAATGAGGTTATCCTAATCGAAATAGTATGGGGGGTTCATCACAACAAAGGCAACACCAGCAATTGGAGATAGACCAGACAACACACACAGGAACAGGACATGGCATCAATGTCTAGGAAAATTTGTCCTCACAGAAATCCCATGCAATTGTGTAGAGCCAAGAGTCTAAAGTTTTCACTTAACCAAGCCCTAGAATTCTACATTATATACCTGAAATTACCTGACCAGTAGAGATGAAGAAATACAGTAAAAGGAAAAGGAAGTACCATTTTCAGTTCCAAAGAGATTGAAGGCCGTAAAGATAAGCTTTCAGACAACTAGACTGCAAAACGCTCTCCAGAGCAAGTATTGAAAATGGAGGTGAGGGAAACACAGAAGAACAACAGTGTCTCAGAATCACAAAAGGCAGAATACCAGAAAAGGGGAAGAGAAAGCCTAAAGACGAGCCAAATAATCTCAGAAAACTCAGTGGATGAGAAAATATCAGGGCTAACATTCCGTCCTAAGCAGACGAGATATTGCAGAGGGACGCGTGAATGACTTTGAAGACAGGGGAACAGAAATCCCTCGGTCAGAAGCACACATAGGAAAGCAAGTGCAAACCAATGAAAACATTGCTGTTGAATCCTGGTTGAAGACAAGGCATGAAAGACTAAAATTCGAAAGAGTCCCAGATGGAAAAGCAAGAGATAAAGAAACAAACAATGTTTGAAAAGTTATGTGTAGAAAAATCAGACTGAAACTTGCTGAAAGCCAAGATAGAATCATCTAGGCGAATTCAGGAAGTACACAGCGTCCAAAAGAGGTGGAATCCCAATAGACTTAGCAGCAGCTGTATGATCCAAATCAACAAAGTTCATGAGCATCCCAGTGATTTAAAATGCGCCTGGAGGAAAGCAACATAGTCACAAGAGAACCTCCAGAGGGGTTTCAGCTGCTATCTCAGCAGCAATATTGCAGGACAGGGAGGAGTGCCAGGACATAGACCATAGCTTGAATGGCAAAATGCTGCCATCTAGGGTAGCCTATGCCTCATGACCAGCGTTTCTAATAACAGCAGAGCTAGAGAATGCCACAGACCTGCAAATCTTAAAAGAATTCAGCAGTTCGAAACTTATCCTAAAAGAAAGGTTGAGAATTCTCCCCTGAAGGGATAAGTAGCAAGATGAAATGGAAAGAAGAAAACCCTTATTGGAAATGCAAGAAGAGCATGAGAGGAAAAGAAGAAACAAGAAGAAGGCAAGGAGGACATCAAAACCCTAAAGATGGGAGAGGGAAGCAGGAAATCATAGGGGATTGGAAGCACTATCTTAAGGGAGTCAGCTTATATGACTCTCTGTTGGAAGCAAACGGAGAGATGCATGGCCTGACGTGTTTGCAAAACAAACGAGAAGCAGACCAAGAAAGAATCAAACAAACAAACAACACAAAAAGGGTAGGGTAACATGAATATTCAAAAGAAATTACTCAAGGTGATGTCAAGGATCATTCAGTACGCATCGACCCAGTATCGTGGCTTGAATGTACTCAGCACACCTGTATTCGGAAAACAGAAGCGTGCATTTATATTCGTAAATATTGTTTCAGATGAGCATATCGTGACCTAACCCAAATGCCGATTTGGAATCCAATGGATTCCTAGTCCATGATATAGAATTGCAAGTCTTCCAACAGGATGAATGAATGCCATATTCTACACTACGTCGAGAAGAAATGGCACAAGCCTATAAGAAGGAACATTAGCTCCGCAAAAGTGTACTAAGATCAAAAGAGACAGGCAGTAAAGTGAACATTCGAGATTGTATCATTTCTAGGAATTTCAGCCCCCTTGAAACAAATGGATAGATGTCCCGTGAATGCGGGTTTTTCAGCAGAAATCAACCGACGGCTATGTATTGCGGGTGTGCCCATATTACAGGAACAATAGTTTCCCTTAGTGGGTCTCTGTGTACTGTGAACTGTTAGAAAGTTTAAAGACGTGTGAAACATTCAACTGAAAATGGAGACACTTCCCTCCGTTGCTACAGTGCATACAGATCTGAACAAAAGGAAAGAGGGAAGAACAAAGGCCCATGGGATGCTAGTGGGTAGAATCACATTTACTTTAGGAACCTCTCGTCGAATGCAGCCCCTCCCCCAACACTGACAAGATTCAGCAGCCATTGGGGATGGCAGTTAGCGGTTGGATTCCAGGTGGAATGTTGGTGTGTACCACGAGGCTTGTTGTGGCTGGTGGATCCTAGTTAACCGGGCAGAGTTCTGTGGGTGGATCAGTGCGATGGAGGGGCTGCCGCGCTCTGTGGAGCTTGGCTTATGTCTTCGGTGCGGGAAGCTTTGTCAGTTCGTGATACTGCGGCTGCCCAAAGACCTGAGTTCACGGGTCAGTTTCCAGAACCTGAAAGGGCAGACAGTGGAAGATCTGCCTGTCTTCAGCTTACTGGAGAGGCTCCGAGGGCCTTTCAGAGTTGCCCAGTCCTGTTGAAGTCGACTTTACGGGAGACACAATGAGAAGCTGGCCGAAAATATGGCTGCACGGATTGAGGAGAGATGCGAACACATTGATGAGAGATGTTCTGCTACAATAGAGAATACTGGCCTGGAGACAGCTGTAGAGGATAGCAGGCTCGAAAGGCATTCATGAGACATATTGAACCTCGCTGATACTAGCAGAAACATACGGAGGTCCACCGTGGACTGGAGGAAGTTCCTCAATTCTCTGCTCCAAGAACGGGTCCAAGATCCCTGACGTCTAAAGAGAAGAGATGGCAGAGATGATAAAAACGCTCATGTTCTTGAAAGAGGTCAGATAATCCACACGACCCAAGGGGCAATTCCAAGCCATTCAGATCAAAGTGCACCAAGCCCAGGTAAGCCTTTTCCCAGGTTTGGGCCTAGCTATCAAGCACTTGCTCTTCCCTCCCCTCCACTCAGGCATCCATTTGGAGGGATCAGTACCTGAGCTGCAATGAAGCCAGTAAGAGAAGAGCAAGCCCCTCCTAGAATCAGAGTTCCTCTAGATTCATCCTCTGTGAACAACAGGGAACCCCATAAAGGTCAAATACTCTCGTATGAAATAGATAGGAATTGAATACTTAGCTCCCACAAAGAAACGATGGCCTTCGGCTAGATTCAGCAAATGCTGGGTTGATGTCTTCTCTGGGGTGAAGGGAGTGTGGTAAGTGAGGGGAATCTTTGACTGAACTTGAATCTCTATTAGGCCTCTGTTTTAAAGACAGTCTAGGTAAATATTAGAAGTCAGATAGTGAACGGAACTGTAAAAGTCGCCAATGACATGAAAGACACAGCTTATGTGGACCGTCTTTCAATTGAGTCAAGCCCCCGGGGGCAATCTATCATGGGGGTGCAGACTTGGTTGCATTCAAGTGCTTTACCCAACATGATCGGATGATTAAGCGTTCTCATCACTGATAGAAGAACACCTGGTTCTCAGTAACCTAGCATAGCTGCAGCAGGATTCTCATAGCTATAATGCCTCTAGGTTCTATGGATTCGAAGCTAAATATATATATTTAGTTCGTTTCCTCTTGTATTTTCCTTGAGAGGGATGTTACACCTTGAAATGCCAACATTGACCAGTAGGTGTCATCGGGAGTAAAGGGCACCACATGCACAAGTGAATCCAAGCTTGGGGGTTATTTCATGTTTCCATTAGTTATTTCATGGTTCCTGTTGGTTTCGGAGGCTTCAACAGTAAAGAGTTGACATGACCCCTTTAACAGTTCGGACTGCTAGTTTGCATTCTATCTGTCTATGTTTTCCTTAGAGCTGACAAAATGTTACCGAAATTGACAAGTCTGGCTTCTAGGTCGATTTAGTATGTTTCAGAAACTAACTTCATTTTCGTATAACTCCCAAAACATTTATATAAATTCTATTAAATATTTAAAGACTGCAAATGAAATATCAACACAATGTCAAAACTGGAGTCTTCGGACAAACCCTCCCACCACAGCTTTATAGAAACTAAGAGATAAAAAAAATCACATTTCTGTGAAATGTATCTGGAAAGAGTTGATTCATCGATGCCCAGTTGACAGAGAAGCAGTGCAACCTGCGCTCACTCGCTCCCATGAACACAGCAATGGAAACATCCACTCACCCAGCCCTTGGCACAGGACACTTGCCGAAGAGAGGTCTGTTACTTCCAAAGACAGGATGAGGCCTCAGAACACCTGGAAGCAGGAGAAGGAAAAGCAGGGAATGGATACCAGTGCATGGTCTGAGCCCTGTTGATGGAGCAGTAAAGGTGAAACTCTCTTTAACTTGGACGCACACTCTCAAGCGGACAGGAGACATGGGATTGAAGGTGATGCGCTGAGTGTTAGAAGAGTGCACAGCAGATGCTTGGCTGACAGAAATCAAAGAATCCAGTGCAAAATATCCCCACAGTTGTTTCTGAGACCAAGATCCCAGCAGCCAAATTTGAGGTAGCAGAGGCAGCGTTCAGGGAGGGATAGGGATACGGATTATGGCACATGCTGAGTCTCAGGGATCTGGAGAGTGTTGTGGGATGTGGTGGGTCCTATCAAGAGAGCAAACCGACCTGGGAGCCCAATGAGCAAGCAACCAACCTGGCACGCGCAGTTGAAATTATCGATATGTCCCATGGCCACACCCAGTGCATCTGCAGGACCAGAGACCAATTTGGCATTTTGCCAATAGAGCATGTGTGGGGCTGAATCAGAGATATTGTGCATCGGGTCTGATTGATCCAGGGGGCCTTGGGTTTGAATTCAGAATGAAAAGCCTTACGATCTGCTACATTCATAACCTGGGCTGTGATTATGGTTTGGTTTGAGGCACAGGTTGTGCAACAGCTCTGTGGTTGCCTTCGTGCACCCGTGCCACAAGGATGAGAGAACAAGGAAGTGTGGTCCAAGACCACAGCGTGAGAAGTGGAAGGATTTCCTTCAGTTTATCTCTCAAAAGCGGATGCTACATTTTGGATGGCACCGGCACGGTTCGGCAGCGAGGACACCAAGTTCGGGCTGCGGGATCATTCCAGCAGGCCCTGATGTGTGACATCCATAGATATGCTTTCACTGGTGTTTCTGTAGACTGAGAAGCTCTTGGAAGAACTGGTTTCAGTGGGACATTCCCGTGGCACTACAAAGCACAAGCGCACTCACACTCTGCACTTCTGGAAACTCTCCAAAATAACAGAGAGTAGAATGCAGAGCTGAGAACCTTTAGAAGCTCAATTTCCACCAGAGGAAGTGTCCTGTGCTCTTTCAGATTTGGGAGAGAAGCGTAATCAAATTGAGGTTATCCTAATCGAAATAGTATGGGGGGTTCATCACAACAAAGGCAACACCAGCAATTGGAGATATACCAGACATCACACACAGGAACAGGACATGGCATCAATGTGTAGGAAAACTTGTCCGCACAGAAATCCCATGCAATTGTGCAGAGCCAAGAGTCTAAAGTTTTCACATAACCAAGCCCTAGAAGTCTACTTTAGATACCAGAAATAACCTGACCAGTAGAGATGAAGAAATACAGTAAAAGGAAAAGGAAGTACCATTTTCAGTTCCAAAGAGATTGAAGGCCCTGAAGATAAGCTTTCAGACAACTAGACTGCAAAACGCTCTCCAGAGCAAGTATTGAAAATGGAGGTGAGGGAAACACTGAAGAACAACAGTGTCTCAGAATCACAAAAGGCAGAATACCAGAAAAGGGGAAGAGAAAGCCTAAAGACGAGCCACATAATATCAGAAAACTCAGTGGATGAGAAAATATCAGGGCTAACATTCCGTCCTAAGCAGACGAGATATTGCAGAGGGACGCGTGAATGACTTTGAAGACAGGGGAACAGAAATCCCTCGGTCAGAAACACACATAGGAAAGCAAGTGCAAACCAATGGAAACATTGCTGTTGAATCCTGGTTGAAGACAAGGCATGAAAGACTAAAATTCGAAAGAGTCTCAGATGGAAAAGCAAGAGATAAAGAAACAAACAATGTTTGAAAAGTTATGTGTAGAAAAATCAGACTGAAACTTGCTGAAAGCCAAGATAGAATCATCTAGGCGAATTCAGGAAGTACACAGCGTCCAAAAGAGGTGGAATCCCAATAGACTTAGCAGCAGCTGTATGATCCAAATCAACAAAGTTCATGAGCATCCCAGTTATTTAAAATGCGCCTGGAGGAAAGCAACATAGTCACAAGAGAACCTCCAGAGGGGTTTCAGCTGCTATCTCAGCAGCAATATTGCAGGACAGGGAGGAGTGCCAGGACATAGACCATAGCTTGAATGGCAAAATGCTGCCATCTAGGGTAGCCTATGCCACATGACCACCATTTCTAATAACAGCAGAGCTAGAGAATGCCACAGACCTGCAAATCTTAAAAGAATTCAGCAGTTCGTAACTTATCCTAAAAGAAAGGTTGAGAATTCTCCCCTGAAGGGATAAGCAGCAAGATGAAATGGAAAGAAGAAAACCCTTATTGGAAATGCAAGAAGAGCATGAGTGGAAAAGAAGAAACAAGAAGAAGGCAAGGAGGACATCAAAACCCTAAAGATGGGAGAGGGAAGCAGGAAATCATAGGGGATTGGAAGCACTATCTTAAGGGAGTCAGCTTATATGACTCTCTGTTGGAAGCAAACGGAGAGATGCATGGCCTGACGTGTTTGCAAAACAAACGAGAAGCAGACCAAGAAAGAATCAAACAAACAAACAACACAAAAAGGGTAGGGTAACATGAATATTCAAAAGAAATTACTCAAGGTGATGTCAAGGATCATTCAGTACGCATCGACCAAGTATCGCGGCTTGAATGTACTCAGCACACCTGTATTCGGAAATCAGAGGCGTGCATTTATATTCATAAATATTGATTCATATGAGCATATCGTGACCTAACCCAAATGACGATTTGGAATCCAATGGATTCCTAGTCCGTGATATAGACTTGCAAGTCTTCCAACAGGATGAATGAATGCCATATTCTACACTACGTTGAGAAGAAATGGCACAAGCCTATAACAAGGAAAATAGCTCCGCAAAAGTGTACTAAGATCAAAAGAGACAGGCAGGAAAGTGCACATTGGGGATTGTATCATTCCTAGGAATTTCAGCCCCCTTGAAACAAATGGATAGATGTCCCGTGAATGCGGGTGTTTCAGCAGAAATCAACCGACGGCTATGTATTGCGGGTGTGCCCATATTACAGGAACATTAGTTTCCCTTAGTGGGTCTCTGTGTACTGTGAACTTTTAGAAAGTTTAAAGACGTGTGAAACATTCAACTGAAAATGGACACATTTCCCTCCGTAGCTACAGTGCATACAGATCTGAACAAAAGGAAAGAGGGAAGAACAAAGGCCCATGGGATGCTAGTGGGTAGAATCACTTTTACCTTAGGAACCTCTCGTCGGATGCAGCCCCTCCCCCAACACTGACAAGATGCAGCAGCCATTGGGGATGGCAGTTAGCGGTTGGATTCCAGGTGGAATGTTGGTGTGTACCGCGAGGCTTGTTATGCCTGGTGAATCCTAGGTAACTGGGCAGAATTCTGTGGGTGGATCAGTGCGATGGAGGGGCTGCCGCCCTCTGTGGAGCTTGGCTTATTTCTTTGGTCCGGGAAGCTGTGTCAGTTCGAGATACTGCTTCTGCCCAAAGACCTGAGTTCACGGGTCAGTTTCCAGAACCTGAAAGGGCGGACAGTGGAAGATCTGCCTGTCTTCAGCTTACTGGAGAGGCTCCGAGGTCCTTTCAGACTTGCCCAGTCCTGTTGAAGTCGACTTTAATGGAGACACGAAGAGAAGCTGGCCAAAAATATGGCTGTACGGATTGAGGAGAGATGCGAACACATTGATGAGAGATGTTCTGCTACAATAGAGAATACTGGCCTGGAGACAGCTGTAGAGGATAGCAGGCTCGAAAGGCATTCATGAGACATATTGAACCTCGCTGATACTAGCAGAAACATACGGAGGGCCACCGTGGACTGGAGGAAGTTCCTCAATTCTCTGCTCCAAGAACGGGTCCAAGATCCCTGACGTGTAAAGAGAAGAGATGGCAGAGATGATAAAAACGCTCATGTTCTTGAAAGAGGTCAGATAATCCACACGACCCAAGGGGCAATTCCAAGCCATTCAGATCAAAGTGCACCAAGCCCAGGTAAGCCTTTTCCCAGGTTTGGGCCTAGCTATCAAGCACTTGCTCTTCCCTCCCCTCCACTCAGGCATCCATTTGGAGGGATCAGTACCTGAGCTGCAATGAAGCCAGTAAGAGAAGAGCAAGCCCCTCCTAGAATCAGAGTTCCTCTAGCTTCATCCTCTGTGAACAACAGGGAACCCCATAAAGGTCAAATACTCTCGTATGAAATAGATAGGAATTGAATACTTAGCTCCCACAAAGAAACGATGGCCTTCCGCTAGATTCAGCAAATGTTGGTTTATGTCTTCTCTGGGGTGAAAGGAGTCTGGTAACTGGGGGGAATCTTTGACTGAACTTGAATCTGTATTAGGCCTCCGTTTTTCAAGACAGTCTAGGTAAATATTAGAAGTCAGATAGTGAACGGAACTGTAAAAGTCGCCAATGACATGAAAGAAAGAGCTTATGTGGACCGTCTTTCAATTGAGTCAAGCCCCCGGGGGCAATCTATCATGGGGGTGCAGACTTGGTTGCATTCAAGTGCTTTACCCAAAATGATCGGATGATTAAGCGTTCTCATCACTGATAGAAGAACACCAGGTTCTCAGTAGCCTAGCATAGCTGCAGCAGGTTTCTCATAGCTAAAATGCCTCTAGGTTCTTTGGATTCAAAGTTAATGTATATATTTAGTTCGTTTCCTCTTGTATTTTCCTTGAGAGGGATGTTACACCTTGAAATGCCAACATTGACCAGTAGGTGTCATCGGGAGTAAAGGGCACCACATGCACAAGTGAATCCAAGCTTGGGGGTTATTTCATGTTTCCATTAGTTATTTCATGGTTCCTGTTGGTTTCGGAGGCTTCAACAGTAAAGAGTTGACATGACCCCTTTAACAGTTCGGACTGCTAGTTTGCATTCTATCTGTCTATGTTTTCCTTAGAGCTGACAAAATGTTACCGAAATTGACAAGTCTGGCTTCTAGGTCGATTTAGTAGGTTTCAGAAACTAACTTCATTTTCGTATAACTCCCAAAACATTTATATCAATTCTATTAAATTTATAAAGACTGCAAATGAGATATCAACACAATGTCAAAACTGGTGTCTTCGGACAATCCCCCCCACCACGGCTGTATAGAAACAAAGAGATAAAAAAAAATCACATTTCTGTGAAATGTATCTGGAAAGTGTTGATTCATCGATGCCCAGTTGACAGAGAAGCAGTGCAACCTGCGCTCACTCGCTCTCATGAACACAGCAATGGAAACATCCACTCACCCAGCCCTTGGCACAGGACACTTGCCGAAGAGAGGTCTGTTACTTCCAAAGACAGGATGAGGCCTCAGAACACCTGGAAGCAGAAGGAAAAGCAGGGAATGGATACCAGTGCATGGTCTGAGCCCTGTTGATGGAGCAGTAAAGGTGAAACTCTCTTTAACTTGGACGCACACTCTCAAGCGGACAGGAGACATGGGATTGAAGGTGATGCGCTGAGTGTTAGAAGAGTGCACAGCAGATGCTTGGCTGACAGAACTCAAAGAATCCAGTGCAAAATATCCCGACAGTTGATTCTGAGAGCAAGCTCCGAGCTGCCAAATTTGAGGTAGCAGAGGCAGCGTTCAGGGAGGGATAGGGCTACGGATGGTGGCACACGCTGAGTCTCAGGGATCTGGAGTGCGTTGTGGGATGTGGTGTGTCCTATCAAGAGAGCAAACCGACCTGGGACCCCAATGAGCAGGCAACCACACTGGTGCGCGCAGTTGAAATTATCGATATGTCCCATGGCCACACCCAGTGCATCTGAAGGACCAGAGACCAATTTGGCATTTTGCAAATAGAGCATGTGTGGGGCTGAATCAGAGATATTGTGCATCGGGTCTGAGGGATCCAGGGGGCCTTGGGTTTGAATTCAGAATGAAAAGCCTTAGGATCTGCTACATTCATAACCTGGGCTGTGATTATGGTTTGGTTTGAGGCACAGGATTTGCAACAGCTCTGTAGTTGCCTTCGTGCACCCGTGCCACAAGGATGAGAGGACAAGGAAGTGTGGTCCAAGACCACAGCGTGAAAAGAGGAAGGATTTCCTTCAGTTTATCTCTCAAAAGCGGATGCTACATTTTGGATGGCACCGGCACGTTTCGGCAGCGAGGACACCAAGTTCGGGCTGCGGGATCATTCCAGCAGGCCCTGATGTGTGACATCCATAGATATGCTTCCACTGGTGTTTCTCTAGACAGAGAAGCTCTTGGAAGAACTGGTTTCAGTGGGACATTCCCGTGGCACTACAAAGCATAAGCGCACTCACACTCTGCTCTTCTGGAAACACTCCAAAATAACAGAGAGTAGAATGCAGAGCTGAGAACCTTTAGAAGCTCCATTTCCACCAGAGGAAGTGTCCTGTGCTCTTTCAGATTTGTGAGATAAGCGTAATCAAAATGAGGATATCCTAATCGAAATAGTATGGGGGGTTCATCACAACAAAGGCAACACCAGCAATTAGAGATAGACCAGACAACACACACAGGAACAGGACATGGCATCAATGTCTAGGAAAATTTGTCCTCACAGAAATCCCATGCAATTGTGTAGAGCCAAGAGTCTAAAGTTTTCACTTAACCAAGCCCTAGAAGTCTACATTAGATACCTGAAATTACCTGACCAGTAGAGATGAAGAAATACAGTAAAAGGAAAAGGAAGTACCATTTTCAGTTCCAAAGAGATTGAAGGCCCTAAAGATAAGCTTTCAGACAACTAGACTGCAAAACGCTCTCCAGAGCAAGTATTGAAAATGTAGGTGAGGGAAACACTGAAGAATAACAGTGTCTCAGAATCACAAAAGGCAGAATACCAGAAAAGGGGAAGAGAAAGCCTAAAGACGAGCCAAATAATCTCAGAAAACTCAGTGGATGAGAAAATATCAGGGCTAACATTGCGTCCTAAGCAGACGAGATATTGCAGAGGGACGCGTGAATGACTTTGAAGACAGGGGAACAGAAATCCCTCGGTCAGAAGCACACATAGGAAAGCAAGTGCAAACCAATGAAAACATTGCTGTTGAATCCTGGTTGAAGACAAGGCATGAAAGACTAAAATTCGAAAGAGTCCCAGATGGAAAAGCAAGAGATAAAGAAACAAACAATGTTTGAAAAGTTATGTGTAGAAACATCAGACTGAAACTTGCTGAAAGCCAAGATAGAATCATCTAGGCGAATTCAGGAAGTACACAGCGTCCAAAAGAGGTGGAATCCCAATAGACTTAGCAACAGCTGTATGATCCAAATCAACAAAGTTCATGAGCATCCCAGTGATTTAAAATGCGCCTGGAGGAAAGCAACTTAGTCACAATAGAACCTCCAGAGGGGTTTCAGCTGCTATCTCAGCAGCAATATTGCAGGACAGGGAGGAGTGCCAGGACATAGACCATAGCTTGAATGGCAAAATGCTGCCATCTAGGGTAGCCTATGCCACATGACCAACATTTCTAATAACAGCAGAGCTAGAGAATGCCACAGGCCTGCAAATCTTCAAAGAATTCTGCAGTTCGAATCTTATTCTAAAAAAAGGTTGAGAATTTTCCCCTGAAGGGATAAGCAGCAAGATGAAATGGAAAGAAGAAAACCCTTATTGGAAATGCAAGAAGAGCATGAGTGGAAAAGAAGAAACAAGAAGAAGGCAAGGAGGACATCAAAACCCTAAAGATGGGAGAGGGAAGCAGGAAATCATAGGGGATTGGAAGCACTATCTTAAGGGAGTCAGCTTATATGACTCTCTGTTGGAAGCAAACGGAGAGATGCATGGCCTGACATGTTTGCAAAACAAACGAGAAGCAGACCAAGAAAGAATCAAACAAACAAACAACACAAAAAGGGTAGGGTAACATGAATATTCAAAAGAAATTACTCAAGGTGATGTCAAGGATCATTCAGTACGCATCGACCCAGTATCGCGGCTTGAATGTACTCAGCACACCTGTATTCGGAAATCAGAGGCGTGCATTTATATTCGTAAATATTGATTCATATGAGCATATCGTGACCTAACCCAAATGCCGATTTGGAATCCAATGGATTCCTAGTCCGTGATATAGACTTGCAAGTCTTCCAACAGGATGAATGAATGCCATAGTCTACACTACGTCGAGAAGAAATGGCACAAGCCTATAACAGGGAAAAGTAGCTCCGCAAAAGTGTACTAAGATCAAAAGAGACAGGCAGTAAAGTGCACATTGGGGATTGTATCATTCCTAGGAATTTCAGCCCCCTTGAAACAAATGGATAGATGTCCCGTGAATGCGGGTGTTTCAGCAGAAATCAACCGACGGCTATGTATTGCGGGTGTGCCCATATTACAGGAACAATAGTTTCCCTTAGTGGGTCTCTGTGTACTGTGAACTGTTAGAAAGTTTAAAGACGTGTGAAACATTCAACTGAAAATGCACACACTTCCCTCCGTTGCTACACTGCATACAGATCTGAACAAAAGGAAAGAGGGAAGAACAAAGGCCCATGGGACGCTAGTGGGTAGAATCACATTTACCTTAGGAACCTCTCGTCGGATGCAGCCCCTCCCCCAACACTGACAAGATGCAGCAGCCATTGGGGATGGCAGTTAGCGATTGGATTCCAGGTGGAATGTTGGTGTGTACCGCGAGGCTTGTTGTGGCTGGTGGATCCTAGGTAACCGGGCAGAGTTCTGTGGGTGGATCAGTGCGATGGAGGGGCTGCCGCCCTCTGTGGAGCTTGGCTTATGTCTTTGGTCCGGGAAGCTGTGTCAGTTCGAGATACTGCAGCTGCCCAAAGACCTGAGTTCACAGGTTAGTTTCCAGAACCTGAAAGGGTGGACAATGGAAGATCTGCCTGTCATCAGCTGACTGGATAGGCTCCGAGGTCCTTTCAGACTTGCCCAGTCCTGTTGAAGTCGACTTTATGGGAGACACGAAGAGAAGCTGGCCGAAATTATGGCTGCACAGATTGAGGAGAGATGCGAACACATTGATGAGAGATGTTCTGTTTCAATAGAGAATACTGGCCTGGAGACAGCTGTAGAGGATAGCAGGCTCGAAAGGCATTCATGAGACATATTGAACTTCGCTGATACTAGCAGAAACATACGGAGGGCCACCGTGGACTGGAGGAAATTCCTCAATTCTCTGCTCCAAGAACGGGTCCAAGATCCTTGACGTCTAAAGAGAAGAGATGACAGAGATGATAAAAACTCTCATGTTCTTGAAAGAGGTCAGATAATCCACACGACCCAAGGGGCAATTCCAAGCCATTCAGATCAAAGTGCACCAAGCCCAGGTAAGCCTTTTCCCAGGTTTGGACCTAGCTATCAAGCACTTGCCCTTCCCTCCCCTCCACTCAGGCATCCATTTGGAGGGATCAGTACCTGAGCTGCAATGAAGCCAGTAAGAGAAGAGCAAGCCCCTCCTAGAATCAGAGTTCCTCTAGCTTCATCCTCTGTGAACAACAGGGAACCCCATAAAGGTCAAATACTCTCGTATGAAATAGATAGGAATTGAATACTTAGCTCCCACATAGAAACGATGGCCTTCCGCTAGATTCAGCAAATGCTGGGTTTATGTCTTCTCTGGGGTGAAGGGAGTGTGGTAAGTGAGGGGAATCTTTGACTGAACTTGAATCTGTATTAGGCCTCCGTTTTTCAAGACAGTCTAGGTAAATATTAGAAGTCAGATAGTGAACGGAAATGTAAAAGTCGCCAATGACATAAAAGACACAGCTTATGTGGACCATCTTTCAATTGATTCAAGCCCCCGGGGGCAATCAATCATAGGGGTGCAGACTTGGTTGCATTCAAGTGCTTTAGCCAACATGATCGGATGATTAAGCGTTCTCATCACTGATAGAAGAACACCTGGTTCTCAGTAGCCTAGCATAGCTGCAGCAGGGTTCTCATAGCTATAATGCCTCTAGGTTCTTTGGATTCAAAGCTAAATGTATATATTTAGTTCGTTTCCTCTTGTATTTTCCTTGAGAGGGATGTTACACCTTGAAAAGCCAACATTGACCAGTAGGTGTCATCGGGAGTAAAGGGCACCACATGCACAAGTGAATCCAAGCTTGGGGGTTATTTCATGTTTCCATTAGTTATTTCATGGTTCCTGTTGGTTACGGAGGCTTCAACAGTAAAGAGATGACATGACCCTTTAACAGTTCGGACTGCTAGTTTGCATTCTATCTGTCTATGTTTTCCTTAGAGCTGACAAAATGTTACCGAAATTGACAAGTCTGGCTTCTAGGTCGATTTAGTATGTTTCAGAAACTAACTTCATTTTCGTATAACTCCCAAAACTTTTATATAAATTGTATTAAATTTTTAAAGACTGCTAATGAGATATCAACACAATGTCAAAACTGGAGTCTTCGGACAATCCCTCCCACCACGACTGTATACAAACAAAGAGATAAAAAAAATCACATTTCTGTGAAATGTATCTGGAAAGTGTTGATTCATCGATGCCCAGTTGACAGAGAAGCAGTGCAACCTGCGCTCACTCGCTCCCATGAACACAGCAATGGAAACATCCACTCACCCAGCCCTTGGCACAGGACACTTGCCGAAGAGAGGTCTGTTACTTCCAAAGACAGGATGAGGCCTCAGAACACCTGGAAGCAGAAGGAAAAGCAGGGAATGGATACCAGTGCATGGTCTGAGCCCTGTTGATGGAGCAGTAAAGGTGAAACTCTCTTTAACTTGGACGCACACTCTCAAGCGGACAGGAGACATGGGATTGAAGGTGATGCTCTGAGTGTTAGAAGAGTGCACAGCAGATGCTTGGCTGACAGAACTCAAAGAATCCAGTGCAAATTATCCCCACAGTTGATTCTGAGACCAAGCTCCGAGCTGCCAAATTTGAGGTAGCAGAGGCAGAGTTCAGGGAGGGATAGGGCTACGGATGATGGCACACGCTGAGTCTCAGGGATCTGGAGTGCGTTGTGGGATGTGGAGGGTCCTATCAAGACAGCAAACCGACCTGGGACCCCAATGAGCAAGCAACCACCCTGGCGCGCGCAGTTGAAATTATCGATATGTCCCATGGCCACACCCAGTGCATCTGCAGGACCAGAGACCAATTTGGCATTTTGCCAATAGAGCATGTGTGGGGCTGAATCAGAGATATTGTGCATCGGGTCTGAGGGATCCAGGGGACCTTGGGTTTGAATTCAGAATGAAAACCTTAGGATCTGCTACATTCATAACCTGGGCTGTGATTATGGTTTGGTTTGAGGCTCAGGATATGAAACAGCTCTGTGGTTTCCTTCGTGCACCCGTGCCACAAGGATGATAGGACAAGGAAGTGTGGTCCAACACCACAGCGTGAGAAGAGGAAGGATTACCTTCAGTTTATCTCTCAAAAGCGGATGCTAAATTTTGGATGGCACCGGCACGGTTTGGCAGCGAGGACAACAAGTTCGGGCTTCGGGATCATTCCAGCAGGCCCTGATGTGTGACATCCATAGATATGCTTCCACTGGTGTTTCTCTAGACAGAGAAGCTCTTGGAAGAACTGGTTTCAGTGGGACATACCCGTGGCAATACAAAGCACAAGCGCACTCACACTCTGCTCTTCTGGAAACACTCCAAAATAACATAGAGTAGAATGCAGAGCTGAGAACCTTTAGAAGCTCAATTTCCACCAGAGGAAGTGTCCTGTGCTCTTTAAGATTTGTGAGATAAGCGTAATCAAAATGAGGTTATCCTAATCGAAATAGTATGGGGGGTTCATCACAACAAAGGCAACACCAGCAATTCGAGATAGACCAGACAACACACACAGGAAAAGGACATGGCATCAATGTCTAGGAAAATTTGTCCTCACAGAAATCCCATGCAATTGTGTAGAGCCAAGAGTCTAAAGATTTCACTTAACCAAGCCCTAGAATTCTACATTAGATACCTGAAATTACCTGACCAGTAGAGATGAAGAAATACAGTTAAAGGAAAAGGAAGTACCATTTTCAGTTCCAAAGAGATTGAAGGCCCTAAAGATAAGCTTTCAGACAACTAGACTGCAAAACGCTCTCCAGAGCAAGTATTGAAATTGGAGGTGATGGAATCACTGAAGAACAAAAGTGTCTCAGAATCACAAAAGGCAGAATACCAGAAAAGGGGAAGAGAAAGCCTAAAGACGAGCCAAATAATCTCAGAAAACTCAGTGGATGAGAACATATCAGGGCTAACATTCCGCCCTAAGTAGATGAGATATTGCAGAGGGACGCGTGAATGACTTTGAAGACAGGGGAACAGAAATCCCTCGGTCAGAAGCACACATAGGAAAGCAAGTGCAAACCAATGAAAACATTGCTGTTGAATCCTGGTTGAAGACAAGGCATGAAAGACTAAAATTCGAAAGAGTCCCAGATGGAAAAGCAAGAGATAAAGAAACAAACAATGTTTGAAAATTTATGTGTAGAAAAATCAGACTGAAATTTGCTGAAAGCCAAGATAGAATCATCTAGGCGAATTCAGGAAGTACACAGCGTCCAAAAGAGGTGGAATCCCAATAGACTTAGCAGCAGCTGTATGATCCAAATCAACAAAGTTCATGAGCATCCCAGTGATTTAAAATGCGCCTGGAGGAAAGCAACATAGTCACAAGAGATCCTCCAGAGGGGTTTCAGCTGCTATCTCAACAGCAATATTGCAGGACAGGGAGGAGTGCCAGGACATAGACCATAGCTTGAATGGCAAAATGCTGCCATCTAGGGTAGCCTATGCCACATGACCACCATTTCTAATAACAGCAGAGCTAGAGAATGCCACAGACCTGCAAATCTTCAAAGAATTCAGCAGTTCGAAACTTATCCTAAAAGAAAGGTTGAGAATTCTCCCCTGAAGGGATAAGCAGCAAGATGAAATGGAAAGAAGAAAACCCTTATTGGAAATGCAAGAAGAGCATGAGTGGAAAAGAAGAAACAAGAAGAAGGCAAGGAGGACATCAAAACCCTAAAGATGGGAGAGGGAAGCAGGAAATCATAGGGGATTGGAAGCACTATCTTAAGGGAGTCAGCTTATATGACTCTCTGTTGGAAGCAAACGGAGAGATGCATGGCCTGACATGTTTGCAAAACAAACGAGAAGCAGACCAACAAAGAATCAAACAAACAAACAACACAAAAAAGGGTAGGGTAACATGAATATTCAAAAGAAATTACTCAAGATGATGTCAAGGATCATTCAGTACGCATCGACCCAGTATCGCGGCTTGAATGTACTCAGCACACCTGTATTCGGAAATCAGAGGCGTGCATTTATATTCGTAAATATTGATTCATATGAGCATATCGTGACCTAACCCAAATGTCGATTTGGAATCCAATGGATTCCTAGTCCGTGATATAGACTTGCAAGTCTTCCAACAGGATGAATCAATACCATAGTCTACACTACGTCGAGAAGAAATGGCACAAGCCTATAACAAGGAAAAGTAGCTCCGCAAAAGTGTACTAAGATCAAAAGAGACAGGCAGTAATGTGCACATTGGGTATTGTATCATTCCTAGGAATTTCAGCCCCCTTGAAACAAATGGATAGATGTCCCGTGAATGCGGGTGTTTCAGCAGAAATCAACCGACGGCTATGTATTGCGGGTGTGCCCATATTACAGGAACAATAGTTTCCCTTAGTGGGTCTCTGCGTACTGTGAACTGTTAGAAAGTTTAAAGACGTGTGAAACATTCAACTGAAAATGGACACACTTCCCTCCGTTGCTGCAGTGCATACAGATCTGAACAAAAGGAAAGAGGGAAGAACAAAAGCCCATGGGACGCTAGTGGGTAGAATCACATTTACCTTAGGAACCTCTCGTTGGATGCAGCCCCTCCCCCAACACTGACAAGATGCAGCAGCCATTGGGGATGGCAGTTAGCGATTGGATTCCAGGTGGAATGTTGGTGTGTACCGCGAGGCTTGTTGTGGCTGGTGGATCCTAGGTAACCGGGCAGAGTTCTGTGGGTGGATCAGTGCGATGGAGGGGCTGCCGCCCTCTGTGGAGCTTGGCTTATGTCTTTGGTCCGGGAAGCTGTGTCAGTTCGAGATACTGCAGCTGCCCAAAGACCTGAGTTCACAGGTTAGTTTCCAGAACCTGAAAGGGTGGACAATGGAAGATTTGCCTGTCATCAGCTGACTGGATAGGCTCCGAGGTCCTTTCAGACTTGCCCAGTCCTGTTGAAGTCGACTTTATGGGAGACACGAAGAGAAGCTGGCCGAAATTATGGCTGCACGGATTGAGAAGAGATGCGAACACATTGATGAGAGATGTTCTGTTTCAATAGAAAATACTGGCCTGGAGACCGCTGTAGAGGATAGCAGGCTCGAAAGGCATTCATGAGACATATTGAACCTCGCTGATACTAGCAGAAACATACGGAGGGCCACCGTGGACTGGAGGAAGTTCCTCAATTCTCTGCTCCAAGAACGGGTCCAAGATCCTTGACGTCTAAAGAGAAGAGATGACAGAGATGATAAAAACTCTCATGTTCTTGAAAGAGGTCAGATAATCCACACGACCCAAGGGGCAATTCCAAGCCATTCAGATCAAAGTGCACCAAGCCCAGGTAAGCCTTTTCCCAGGTTTGGGCCTAGCTATCAAGCACTTGCTCTTCCCTCCCCTCCACTCAGGCATCCATTTTGAGGGATCAGTACCTGAGCTGCAATGAAGCCAGTAAGAGAAGAGCAAGCCCCTCCAAGAATCAGAGTTCCTCTAGCTTCATCCTCTGTGAACAACAGGGAACCCCGTAAAGGTCAAATACTCTCGTATGAAATAGATAGGAATTGAATACTTAGCTCCCACAAAGAAACGATGGCCTTCCGCTAGATTCAGCAAATGCTGGTTTGATGTCTTCTCTGGGGTGAAGGGAGTGTGGTAAGTGAGGGGAATCTTTGACTGAACTTGAATCTGTATTAGGCCTCCGTTTTTCAAGACAGTCTAGGTAAATATTAGAAGTCAGATAGTGAACGGAAATGTAAAAGTCGCCAATGACATGAAAGACACAGCTTATATGGACCGTCTTTCAATTGAGTCAAGCCCCCGGGGGCAATCTATCATAGGGGTGCAGACTTGGTTGCATTCAAGTGCTTTAGCCAACATGATCGGATGATTAAGCGTTCTCATCACTGATAGAATAACACCTGGTTCTCAGTAGCCTAGCATAGCTGCAGCAGGGTTCTCATAGCTATAATGCCTCTAGGTTCTTTGGATTCAAAGCTAAATGTATATATTTAGTTCGTTTCCTCTTGTATTTTCCTTGAGAGGGATGTTACACCTTGAAATGCCAACATTGACCAGTAGGTGTCATCGGGAGTAAAGGGCACCGCATGCACAAGTGAATCCAAGCTTGGGGGTTATTTCATGTTTCCATTATTTATTTCATGGTTCCTGTTGGTTTCGGAGGCTTCAACAGTAAAGAGTTGGCATGACCCTTTAACAGTTCGGACTGCTAGTTTGCATTCTATCTGTCTATGTTTTCCTTAGAGCTGGCAAAATGTTACCGAAATTGACATGTCTGGCTTCTAGGTCGATTTAGTATGTTTCAGAAACTAACTTCATTTTCGTATAACTCCCAAAACTTTTATATAAATTGTATTAAATTTTTAAAGACTGCTAATGAGATATCAACACAATGTCAAAACTGGAGTCTTCGGACAATCCCTCCCACCACGGCTGTATAGAAACAAAGAGATAAAAAAAATCACATTTCTGTGAAATGTATCTGGAAAGTGTTGATTCATCGATGCCCAGTTGACAGAGAAGCAGTGCAACCTGCGCTCACTCGCTCCCATGAACACAGCAATGGAAACATCCACTCACCCAGCCCTTGGCACAGGACACATGCCGAAGAGAGGTCTGTTACTTCCAAAGACAGGATGAGGACTCAGAACACCTGGAAGCAGAAGGAAAAGCAGGGAATGGATACCAGTGCATGGTCTGAGCCCTGTTGATGGAGCAGTAAAAGTGAAACTCTCTTTAACTTGGACGCACACTCTCAAGCGGACAGGAGACATGGGATTGAAGGTGATGCGCTGAGTATTAGAAGAGTGCACAGCAGATGCTTGGCTGACAGAACTCAAAGAATCCAGTGCAAAATATCCCCACAGTTTATATTGAGACGAAGCTCCGAGCTGCCAAATTTGAGGTAGCAGAGGCAGCGTTCAGGGAGGGATAGGGCTACGGATGATGGCACACGCTGAGTCTCAGGGATCTGGAGTGCGTTGTGGGATGTGGTGGGTCCTATCAAGAGAGCAAAGCGACCTGGGACCCCAATGAGTAAGCAACCACCCTGGCGCGCGAAGTTGAAATTATCGATATGTCCCATGGCCACACCCTGTGCATCTGCAGGACCAGAGACCAATTTGGCATTTTGCCAATAGAGCATGTGTGGGGCTGAATCAGAGATACTGTGCATCGGGTCTGAGGGATCCAGGGGGCCTTGGGTTTGAATTCAGAATGAAAAGCCTTAGGATCTGCTACATTCATAACCTGGGCTGTGATTATGGTTTGGTTTGAGGCATAGGATGTGCAACAGCTCTGTGGTTGCCTTCGTGCATCCGTGCCACAAGGATGAGAGGACAAGGAAGTGTGGTCCAAGACCACAGCGTGAGAAGAGGAAGGTTTGCCTTCAGTTTATCTCTCAATAGCGGATGCTACATTTTGGATGGCACCGGCAGGGTTTGGCAGCGAGGACACCAAGTTCGGGCTGCGGGATCATTCCAGCAGGCCGTGATGTGTGACATCCATAGATATGCTTCCACTGGTGTTTCTGTAGACAGAGAAGCTCTTGGAAGAACTGGTTTCAGTGGGACATTCCCGTGGCACTACAAAGCACAGGCGTACTCACACTCTGCTCTTCTGGAAACACTCCAAAATAACAGAGAGTAGAATGCAGAGCTGAGAACAATTAGAAGCTCCATTTCCACCATAGGAAGTGTCCTGTGCTCTTTCAGATTTGTGAGATAAGCGTAATCAAATTGAGGTTATCCTAATCGAAATAGTATGGGGGGTTCATCACAACAAAGGCAACACCAGCAATTCGAGATAGACCAGACAACACACACAGGAACAGGACATGGCATCAATGTCTAGGAAAATTTGTCCTCACAGAAATCCCATGCAATTGTGTAGAGCCAAGAGTCTAAAGTTTTCACTTAACCAAGCCCTAGAAGTCTACATTAGATACCTGAAATTACCTGACCAGTAGAGATGAAGAAATACAGTAAAAGGAAAAGGAAGTACCATTTTCAGTTCCAAAGAGATTGAAGGCCCTAAAGATAAGTTTTCAGACAACTAGACTGCAAAACGCTCTCCAGAGCAAGTATTGAAATTGGAGGTGAGGGAAACACTGAAGAAGAACAGTGTCTCAGAATCACAAAAGGCAGAATACCAGAAAAGGGGAAGAGAAAGCCTAAAGACGAGCCAAATAATCTCAGAAAACTCAGTGGATGAGAACATATCAGGGCTAACATTCCGTCCTAAGCAGACGAGATATTGCAGAGGGACGCGTGAATGACTTTGAAGACAGGGGAACAGAAATCCCTCGGTCAGAAGCACACATAGGAAAGCAAGTGCAAACCAATGAAAACATTGCTGTTGAATCCTGGTTGAAGACAAGGCATGAAAGACTAAAATTCGAAAGAGTCCCAGATGGAAAAGCAAGAGATAAAGAAACAAACAATGTTTGAAAAGTTATGTGTAGAAAAATCAGACTGAAACTTGCTGAAAGCCAAGATAGAATCATCTAGGCGAATTCAGGAAGTACACAGCGTCCAAAAGAGGTGGAATCCCAATAGACTTAGCAGCAGCTGTATGATCCAAATCAACAAAGTTCATGAGCATCCCAGTGATTTAAAATGCGCCTGGAGGAAAGCAACATAGTCACAAGAGAACCTCCAGAGGGGTTTCAGCTGCTATCTCAGCAGCAATATTGCAGGACAGGGAGGAGTGCCAGGACATAGACCATAGCTTGAATGGAAAATGCTGCCATCTAGGGTAGCCTATGCCACATGACCACCATTGCTAATAACAGAAGAGCTAGAGAATGCCACAGACCTGCAAATCTTAAAAGAATTCAGCAGTTCGAAACTTATCCTAAAAAAAGGTTGAGAATTCTCCCCTGAAGGGATAAGCAGCAAGATGAAATGGAAAGAAGAAAACCCTTATTGGAAATGCAAGAAGAGCATGAGTGGAAAAGAAGAAACAAGAAGAAGGCAAGGAGGACATCAAAACCCTAAAGATGGGAGAGGGAAGCAGGAATTCATAGGGGATTGGAAGCACTATCTTAAGGGAGTCAGCTTATATGACTCTCTGTTGGAAGCTAACGGAGAGATGCATGGCCTGACGTGTTTGCAAAACAAACGTGAGGCAGACCAAGAAAGAATCAAACAAACAAACAACACAAAAAGGGTAGGGTAACATGAATATTCAAAAGAAATTACTCAAGGTGATGTCAAGGATCATTCAGTACGCATCGACCCAGTATCGCGGCTTCAATGTACTCAGCACACCTGTATTCGGAAATCAGAGGCGTGCATTTATATTCGTAAATATTGATTCATATGAGCATATCGTGACCTAACCCAAATGCCGATTTGGAATCCAATGGATTCCTAGTCCGTGATATAGACTTGCAAGTCTTCCAACAGGATGAATGAATGCCATATTCTACACTACGTCGAGAAGAATTGGCACAAGCCTAAAACAAGGAAAATTAGCTCCGCAAAAGTGTACTAAGTTCAAAAGAGACAGGCAGTAAAGTGCACATTGGGGATTGTATCATTCCTAGGAATTTCAGCCCCCTTGAAACAAATGGATAGATGTCCCGTGAATGCGGGTGTTTCAGCAGAAATCAACCGACGGCTATGTATTGCGGGTGTGCCCATAATACAGGAACATTATTTTCCCTTAGTGGGTCTCTGTGTAATGTGAACTGTTAGGAAGTTTAAAGACGTGTGAAACATTCAACTGAAAATGGACACACTTCCCTCCGTTGCTACAGTGCATACAGATCTGAACAAAAGGAAAGAGGGAAGAACAAAGGCCCATGGGACGCTAGTGGGTAGAATCACATTTACCTTAGGAACCTCTCGTCGGATGCAGCCCCTCCCCCAACACTGACAAGATGCAGCAGCCATTGGGGATGGCAGTTAGCGGTTGGATTCCAGGTGGAATGTTGGTGTGTACCGCGAGGCTTGTTGTGGCTGGTGGATCCTAGGTAACCGGGCAGAGTTCTGTGGGTGGATCAGTGCGATGGAGGGGCTGCCGCCCTCTGTGGAGCTTGGCTTAGGTCTTTGGTCCGGGAAGCTGTGTCAGTTCGAGATACTGCTGCTGCCCAAAGACCTGAGTTCACGGGTCAGTTTCCAGAACCTGAAAGGGCAGACCGTGGAAGATCTGCCTGTCTTCAGCTTACTGGAGAGGCTCCGAGGTCCTTTCAGACTTGCCCAGTCCTGTTGAAGTCGATTTTATGGGAGACACGAAGAGAAGCTGGCCGAAAACATGGCGGCACGGATTGAGGAGAGATGCGAACACATTGATGAGAGATGTTCTGCTACAATAGAGAATACTGGCCTGGAGACAGCTGTAGAGGATAGCAGGCTCGAAAGGCATTCATGAGACATATTGAACCTCGCTGATACTAGCAGAAACATACGGAGGGCCACCGTGGACTGGAGGAAGTTCCTCAATTCTCTGCTCCAAGAACGGGTCCAAGATCCCTGACGTCTAAAGAGAAGAGATGGCAGAGATGATAAAAACGCTCATGTTCTTGAAAGAGGTCAGATAATCCACACGACCCAAGGGGCAATTCCAAGCCATTCAGATCAAAGTGCACCAAGCCCAGGTAAGCCTTTTCCCAGGTTTGGGCCTAGCTATCAAGCACTTGTTCTTCCCTCCCCTCCACTCAGGCATCCATTTTGAGGGATCAGTACCTGAGCTGCAATGAAGACAGTAGGAGAAGAGCAAGCCCCTCCTAGAATCAGATTTCCTGTAGCTTCATCCTCTGTGAACAACAGGGAACCCCATAAAGGTCAAATACTCTCGTATGAAATAGATAGGAATTGAATAATTAGCTCCCACAAAGAAACGATGGCCTTCTGCTAGATTCAGCAAATGCTGGGTTTATGTCTTCTCTGGGGTGAAGGGAGTGTGGTAAGTGAGGGGAATCTTTGACTGAACTTGAATCTGTATTAGGCCTCCGTTTTTCAAGACAGTCTAGGTAAATATTAGAAGTCAGATAGTGAACGGAACAGTAAAAGTCGCCAATGACTTGAAAGACACAGCTTATGTGGACCGTCTTTCAATTGAGTCAAGCCCCCGGGGGCAATCTTTCATGGGGGTGCAGACTTGGTTGCATTCAAGTGCTTTAGCCAACATGATCGGATGATTAAGCGTTCTCATAACTGATAGAAGAACACCTGGTTCTCAGTAGCCTAGTATAGCTGCAGCAGGGTTCTCATAGATATAATGCCTCTAGGTTCTTTGGATTCAAAGCTAAATGTATATATTTAGTTCGTTTCCTCTTGTATTTTCCTTGAGAGGGATGTTACACCTTGAAATGCCAACATTGACCAGTAGGTGTCATCGGGAGTAAAGGGCACCACATGCACAAGTGAATCCAAGCTTGGGGGTTATTTCATGTTTCCATTAGTTATTTCATGGTTCCTGTTGGTTTTGGAGGCTTCAACAGTAAAGAGTTGACATGACCCCTTTAACAGTTCGGACTGCTAGTTTGCATTCTATCTGTCTATGTTTTCCTTAGAGCTGACAAAATATTACCGAAATTGACAAGTCTGGCTTCTAGGTCGATTTAGTATGTTTCAGAAACTAACTTCATTTTCGTATAACTCCCAAATCATTTATATAAATTCTATTAAATTTTTAAAGACTGCAAATGAGATATCAACACAATGTCAAAACTGGAGTCTTCGGACAATCCCTCCCACCACGGCTGTATAGAAACCAAGAGATAAAAAAAAATCACATTTCTGTGAAATGTATCTGGAAAGTGTTGATTCATCGATGCCCTGTTGACAGAGAAGCAGTGCAACCTGCGCTCACTCGCTCCCATGGTCACAGCAATGGAAACATCCACTCACCCAGCCCTTGGCACAGGACACTTGCCGAAGAGAGGTCTGTTACTTCCAAAAACAGGATGAGGCCTCAGAACACCTGGAAGCAGGAGAAGGAAAAGCAGGGAATGGATACCAGTGCATGGTCTGAGCCCTGTTGATGGAGCAGTAAAGGTGAAACTCTCTTTAACTTGGACGCACACTCTCAAGCGGACAGGAGACATGGGATTGAAGGTGATGCGCTGAGTGTTAGAAGAGTGCACAGCAGATGCTTGGCTGACAGAACTCAAAGAATCCAGTGCAAAATATCCCCACAGTTGATTCTGAGAACAAGATCCGAGGTGCCAAATTTGAGGTAGGAGAGGCAGTGTTCAGGGAGGAATAGGGCTACGGATGGTGGCACACGCTGAGTCTCAGGGATCTGGAGTGCGTTGTGGGATGTGGTGGGTCCTATCAAGAGAGCAAACTGACCTGGGACCCCAATGAGCAAGCAACCACCCTGGCGCGCGCAGTTGAAATTATCGATATGTCCCATGGCCACACCCAGTGCATCTGCAGGACCAGAGACCAATTTGGCATTTTGCCAATAGAGCATGTGTGGGGCTGAATCAGAGATATTGTGCATCGGGTCTGAGGGATCCAGGGGGCCTTGGGTTTGAATTCAGAATGAAAAGCCTTAGGATCTGCTTCATTCATAACCTGGGCTGTGATTATGGTTTGGTTTGAGGCACAGGATGTGAAAAAGCTCTGTGGTTGCCTTCGTGCACCGTGCCACAAGGATGAGAGGACAAGGATGTGTGGTCCAAGACCACAGCGTGAGAAGAGGAAGGATTTCCTTCAGTTTATCTCTCAAAAGCGGATGCTACATTTTGGATGGCACCGGCACGGTTCGGCAGCGAGGACACCAAGTTCGGCTGCGGGATCATTCCAGCAGGCCCTGATGTGTGACATCTATAGATATGCTTCCAATGGTGTTTCTGTAGACAGAGAAGCTCTTGGAAGAACTGGTTTCAGTGGGACATTCCCGTGGCACTACAAAGCACAAGCGCACTCAAACTCTGCCCTTCAGGAAACACTCCAAAATAACATAGAGTAGAATGCAGAGCTGAGAACGTTTAGAAGCTCCATTTCCACCAGAGGAAGTGTCCTGTGCTCTTTCAGATTTGTGAGAGAAGCGTAATCAAAATGAGGTTATCCTAATCGAAATAGTATGGGGGGTTCATCATAACAAAGGCAACACCAGCAATTGGAGATAGACCAGACAACACACACAGGAACAGGACATGGCATCAATGTCTAGGAAAATTTGTCCTCACAGAAATCCCTTGCAATTGTGTAGAGCCAAGAGTCTAAAGTTTTCACTTAACAAAGCCCTAGAAGTCTACATTAGATACCTGAATTTACCTGACCAGTAGAGATGAAGAAATACCGTAAAAGGAAAAGGAAGTACCATTTTCAGCTCCAAAGAGATTGAAGGCCCTAAAGATAAGCTTTCAGACAACTAGACTGCAAAACGCTCTCCAGAGCAAGTATTGAAAATGGAGGTGAGGGAAACACTGAAGAACAACAGTGTCTCAGAATCACAAAAGGCAGAATACCAGAAAAGGGGAAGAGAAAGCCTAAAGACGAGCCAAATAATCTCAGAAAACTCAGTGGATGAGAAAATATCAGGGCTAACATTCCGTCCTAAGCAGACGAGATATTGCAGAGGGACGCGTGAATGACTTTGAAGACAGGGGAACAGAAATCCCTCGGTCAGAAGCACACATAGGAAAGCAAGTGCAAACCAATGGAAACATTGCTGTTGAATCCTGGTTGAAGACAAGGCATGAAAGACTAAAATTCGAAAGAGTCCCAGATGGAAAAGCAAGAGATAAAGAAACAAACAATGTTTGAAAAGTTATGTGTAGAAAAGTCAGACTGAAACTTGCTGAAAGCCAAGATAGAATCATCTAGGCGAATTCAGGAAGTACACAGCGTCCAAAAGAGGTGGAATCCCAATAGACTTAGCAGCAGCTGTATGATCCCAATCAACAAAGTTCATGAGCATCCCAGTGATTTAAAATGCGCCTGGAGGAAAGCAACATAGTCACAAGAGAACCTCCAGAGGGGTTTCAGCTGCTATCTCAGCAGCAATATTGCAGGACAGGGAGGAGTGCCAGGACATAGACCATAGCTTGAATGGCAAAATGCTGCCATCTAGGGTAGCCTATGCCACATGACCACCATTTCTAATAACAGCAGAGCTAGAGAATGCCACAGACCTGCAAATCTTAAAAGAATTCAGCAGTTCGAAACTTATCCTAAAAGAAAGGTTGAGAATTCTCCCCTGAAGGGATAAGCAGCAAGATGAAATGGAAAGAAGAAAACCCTTATTGGAAATGCAAGTAGAGCATGAGTGGAAAAGAAGTAACAAGAAGAAAGCAAGGAGGACATCAAAACCCTAAAGATGGGAGAGGGAAGCAGGAAATCATAGGGGATTGGAAGCACTATCTTAAGGAAGTCAGCTTATATGACTCTCTGTTGGAAGCAAACGGAGAGATGCATGGCCTGACGTGTTTGCAAAGCAAACGAGAAGCAGACCAAGAAAGAATCAAACAAACAAACAACACAAAAAGGGTAGGGTAACATGAATATTCAAAAGAAATTACTCAAGGTGATGTCAAGGATCATTCAGTACGCATCGAACCAGTATCACGGCTTGAATGTACTCAGCACACCTGTATTCGGAAATCAGAGGCGTGCATTTATATTCGTAAATATTGATTCATATGACCATATCGTGACCTAACCCAAATGCCGATTTGGAATCCAATGGATTCCTAGTCCGTGATATAGACTTGCAAGTCTTCCAACAGGATGAATGAATGCCATATTCTACACTACGTCGAGAAGAAATGGCACAAGCCTATAACAAGGAAAAGTAGCTCCGCAAAAGTGTACTAAGATCAAAAGAGACAGGCAGCAAAGTGCACATTGGGGATTGTATCATTCCTAGGAATTTCAGCCCCCTTGAAACAAATGGATAGATGTCCCGTGAATGCGGGTGTTTCAGCAGAAATCAACCGTCGACTATGTATTGCGGGTGTGCCCATATTACAGGAACAATAGTTTCCCTTAGTAGGTCTCTGTGTACTGTGAACTGTTAGAATGTTTAAAGACGTGTGAAATATTCAACTGAAAATGGACACACTTCCCTCCGTTGCTACAGTGCATACAGATCTGAACAAAAGGAAAGAGGGAAGAACAAAGGCCCATGGGACGCTAGTGGGTAGAATCACATTTACCTTAGGAACCTCTCGTCGAATGCAGCCCCTCCCCCAACACTGACAAGATGCAGCAGCCATTGGGGATGGCAGTTAGCGGTTGGATTCCAGGTGGAATGTTGGTGTGTACCGCGAGGCTTGTTGTGGCTGGTGGATCCTAGGTAACCCGGCAGAGTTCTGTGGGTGGATCAGTGCGATGGAGGGGCTGCCGCCCTCTGTGGAGCTTGGCTTAGGTCTTTGGTCCGGGAAGCTGTGTCAGTTCGAGATACTGCTGCTGCCCAAAGACCTGAGTTCACGGGTCAGTTTCCAGAAACTGAAAGGGCAGACAGTGGAAGATCTGCCTGTCTTCAGCTTACTGGAGAGGCTCCGAGGTCCTTTCAGACTTGCCCAGTCCTGTTGAATTCGACTTTATGGGAGACACGAAGACAAGCTGGCCGAAAACATGGCTGCACGGATTGAGGAGAGATGCGAACACATTGATGAGAGATGTTCTGCTACAATAGATAATACTGGCCTGGAGACAGCTGTAGAGGATAGCAGGCTCGAAAGTCATTCATGAGACATATTGAACCTCGCTGATACTAGCAGAAACATACGGAGGGCCACCGTGGACTGGAGGAAGTTCCTCAATTCTCTGCTCCAAGAACGGGTCCAAGATCCCTGACGTCTAAAGAGAAGAGATGGCAGAGATGATAAAAACGCTCATGTTCTTGAAAGAGGTCAGATAATCCACACGACCCAAGGGGCAATTCCAAGCCATTCAGATCAAAGTGCACCAAGCCCAGGTAAGCCTTTTCCCAGGTTTGGGCTTAGCTATCAAGCACTTGTTCTTCCCTCCCCTCCACTCAGGCATCCATTTTGAGGGATCAGTACCTGAGCTGCAATGAAGACAGTAAGAGAAGAGCAAGCCCCTCCTAGAATCAGAGTTCCTGTAGCTTCATCCTCTGTGAACAACAGGGAACCCCATAAAGGTCAAATACTCTCGTATGAAATAGATAGGAATTGAATAATTAGCTCCCACAAAGAAACGATGGCCTTCTGCTAGATTCAGCAAATGCTGGGTTTATGTCTTCTCTGGGGTGTAGGGAGTGTGGTAAGTGAGGGGAATCTTTGACTGAACTTGAATCTGTATTAGGCCTCCGTTTTTCAAGACAGTCTAGGTAAATATTAGAAGTCAGATAGTGAACGGAACAGTAAAAGTCGCCAATGACTTGAAAGACACAGCTTATGTGGACCGTCTTTCAATTGAGTCAAGCCCCCGGGGGCAATCTATCATGGGGGTGCAGACTTGGTTGCATTCAAGTGCTTTAGCCAACATGATCGGATGATTAAGCGTTCTCATCACTGATAGAAGAACACCTGGTTCTCAGTAGCCTAGTATAGCTGCAGCAGGGTTCTCATAGATATAATGCCTGTAGGTTCTTTGGAAATAAAGCTAAATGTATATATTTAGTTCGTTTCCTCTTGTATTTTCCTTGAGAGGGATGTTACACCTTGAAATGCCAACATTGACCAGTAGGTGTCATCGGGAGTAAAGGGCACCTCATGCACAAGTGAATCCAAGCTTGGGGGTTATTTCATGTTTCCATTAGTTATTTCATGGTTCCTGTTGGTTTCGGAGGCTTCAACAGTAAAGAGTTGACATAACCCCTTTAACAGTTCGGACTGCTATTTTGCATTCTATCTGTCTATGTTTTCCTTAGAGCTGACAAAATGTTACCGAAATTGACAAGCCTGGCTTCTAGGTCGATTTAGTATGTTTCAGAAACTAACTTCATTTTCGTATAACTCCCAAATCATTTATATAAATTCTATTACATTTTTAAAGACTGCAAATGAGATATCAACACAATGTCAAAACTGGTGTCTTCGGACAATCCCTCCCACCACGGCTGTATAGAAACCAAGAGATAAAAAAAAATCACATTTCTGTGAAATGTATCTGGAAAGTGTTGATTCATCGATGCCCTGTTGACAGAGAAGCAGTGCAACCTGCGCTCACTCGCTCCCATGGTCACAGCAATTGAAACATCCACTCACCCAGCCCTTGGCACAGGACACTTGCCGAAGAGAGGTCTGTTACTTCCAAAAACAGGATGAGGCCTCAGAACACCTGGAAGCAGGAGAAGGAAAAGCAGGGAATGGATACCAGTGCATGGTCTGAGCCCTGTTGATGGAGCAGTAAAGGTGAAACTCTCTTTAACTTGGACGCACACTCTCAAGCGGACAGGAGACATGGGATTGAAGGTGATGCGCTGAGTGTTAGAAGAGTGCACAGCAGATGCTTGGCTGACAGAACTCAAAGAATCCAGTGCAAAATATCCCCACAGTTGATTCTGAGACCAAGATCCGAGCTGCCAAATTTGAGGTAGGAGAGGCAGTGTTCAGGGAGGAATAGGGCTACGGATGTTGGCACACGCTGTGTCTCAGGAATCTGGAGTGCGTTGTGGGATGTGGTGGGTCCTATCAAGAGAGCAAACTGACCTGGGACCCCAATGAGCAAGCAACCACCCTGGCGCGCGCAGTTGAAATTATCGATATGTCCCATGGCCACACCCAGTGCATCTGCAGGACCAGAGACCAATTTGGCATTTTGCCAATAGAGCATGTGTGGGGCTGAATCAAAGATATTGTGCATCGGGTCTGAGGGATCCAGGGGGCCTTGGGTTTGAATTCAGAATGAAAAGCCTTAGGATCTGCTTCATTCATAACCTGGGCTGTGATTATGGTTTGGTTTGAGGCACAGGATGTGAAAAAGCTCTGTGGTTGCCTTCGTGCACCGTGCCACAAGGATGAGAGGACAAGGAAGTGTGGTCCAAGACCACAGCGTGAGAAGAGGAAGGATTTCCTTCAGTTTATCTCTCAAAAGCGGATGCTACATTTTGGATGGCACCGGCACGGTTCGGCAGCGAGGACACCAAGATCGGGCTTCGGGATCTGGAATGATCCAGCAGGCCCTGATGTGTGACATCTATAGATATGCTTCCAATGGTGTTTCTGTAGACAGAGAAGCTCTTGGAAGAACTGGTTTCAGTGGGACATTCCCGTGGCACTACAAAGCACAAGCGCACTCAAACTCTGCCCTTCAGGAAACACTCCAAAATAACATAGAGTTGAATGCAGAGCTGAGAACGTTTAGAAGCTCCATTTCCACCAGAGGAAGTGTCCTGTGCTCTTTCAGATTTGTGAGAGAAGCGTAATCAAAATGAGGTTATCCTAATCGAAATAGTATGGGGGGTTCATCACAACAAAGGCAACACCAGCAATTGGAGATAGACCAGAAAACACACACAGGAACAGGACATGGCATCAATGTCTAGGAAAATTTGTCCTCACAGAAATCCCTTGCAATTGTGTAGAGCCAAGAGTCTAAAGTTTTCACTTAACCAAGCCCTAGAAGTCTACATTAGATACCTGAATTTACCTGACCAGTAGAGATGAAGAAATACTGTAAAAGGAAAAGGAAGTACCATTTTCATTTCCAAAGAGATTGAAGGCCCTAAAGATAAGCTTTCAGACAACTAGAATGCAAAACGCTCTCCAGAGCAAGTATTGAAAATGGAGGTGAGGGAAACACTGAAGAATAACAGTGTCTCAGAATCACAAAAAGCAGAATACCAGAAAAGGGGAAGAGAAAGCCTAAAGACGAGCCAAATAATCTCAGAAAACTCAGTGGATGAGAAAATATCAGGGCTAACATTCCGTCCTAAGCAGACGAGATATTGCAGAGGGACGCGTGAATGACTTTGAAGACAGGGGAACAGAAATCCCTCGGTCAGAAGCACACATAGGAAAGCAAGTGCAAACCAATGGAAACATTGCTGTTGAATCCTGGTTGAAGACAAGGCATGAAAGACTAAAATTCGAAAGAGTCCCAGATGGAAAAGCAAGAGATAAAGAAACAAACAATGTTTGAAAAGTTATGTGTAGAAAAGTCAGACTGAAACTTGCTGAAAGCCAAGATAGAATCATCTAGGCGAATTCAGGAAGTACACAGCGTCCAAAAGAGGTGGAATCCCAATAGACTTAGCAGCAGCTGTATGATCCCAATCAACAAAGTTCATGAGCATCCCAGTGATTTAAAATGCGCCTGGAGGAAAGCAACATAGTCACAAGAGAACCTCCAGAGGGGTTTCAGCTGCTATCTCAGCAGCAATATTGCAGGACAGGGAGGAGTGCCAGGACATAGACCATAGCTTGAATGGCAAAATGCTGCCATCTAGGGTAGCCTATGCCACATGACCACCATTTCTAATAACAGCAGAGCTAGAGAATGCCACAGACCTGCAAATCTTCAAAGAATTCAGCAGTTCGAAACTTATCCTAAAAGAAAGGTTGAGAATTCTCCCCTGAAGGGATAAGCAGCAAGATGAAATGGAAAGAAGAAAACCCTTATTGGAAATGCAAGTAGAGCATGAGTGGAAAAGAAGTAACAAGAAGAAAGCAAGGAGGACATCAAAACCCTAAAGATGGGAGAGGGAAGCAGGAAATCATAGGGGATTGGAAGCACTATCTTAAGGGAGTCAGCTTATATGACTCTCTGTTGGAAGCAAACGGAGAGATGCATGGCCTGACGTGTTTGCAAAGCAAACGAGAAGCAGACCAAGAAAGAATCAAACAAACAAACAACACAAAAAGGGTAGGGTAACATGAATATTCAAAAGAAATTACTCAAGGTGATGTCAAGGATCATTCAGTACGCATCGAACCAGTATCGCGGCTTGAATGTACTCAGCACACCTGTATTCGGAAATCAGAGGCGTGCATTTATATTCGTAAATATTGATTCATATGACCATATCGTGACCTAACCCAAATGCCGATTTGGAATCCAATGGATTCCTAGTCCGTGATATAGACTTGCAAGTCTTCCAACAGGATGAATGAATGCCATATTCTACACTACGTCGAGAAGAAATGGCACAAGCCTATAAGAAGGAAAAGTAGCTCCGCAAAATTGTACTAAGATCAAAAGAGACAGGCAGCAAAGTGCACATTGGGGATTGTATCATTCCTAGGAATTTCAGCCCCCTTGAAACAAATGGATAGATGTCCCGTGAATGCGGGTGTTTCAGCAGAAATCAACCGACGGCTATGTATTGCGGGTGTGCCCATATTACAGGAACAATAGTTTCCCTTAGTGGGTCTCTGTGTACTGTGAACTGTTAGAAAGTTTAAAGACGTGTGAAACATTCAACTGAAAATGGACACACTTCCCTCCGTTGCTACAGTGCATACAGATCTGAACAAAAGGAAAGAGGGAAGAACAAAGGCCCATGGGACGCTAGTGGGTAGAATCACATTTACCTTAGGAACCTCTCGTCGAATGCAGCCCCTCCCCCAACACTGACAAGATGCAGCAGCCATTGGGGATGGCAGTTAGCGGTTGGATTCCAGGTGGAATGTTGGTGTGTACCGCGAGGCTTGTTGTGGCTGGTGGATCCTAGGTAACCGGGCAGAGTTCTGTGGGTGGATCAGTGCGATGGAGGGGCTGCCGCCCTCTGTGGAGCTTGGCTTAGGTCTTTGGTCCGGGAAGCTGTGTCAGTTCGAGATACTGCTGCTGCCCAAAGACCTGAGTTCACGGGTCAGTTTCCAGAACCTGAAAGGGCAGACAGTGGAAGATCTGCCTGTCTTCAGCTTACTGGAGAGGCTCCGAGGTCCTTTCAGACTTGCCCGTCCTGTTGAATTCGACTTTATCGGAGACACGCAGACAATCTGGCCGAAAACATGGCTGCACGGATTGAGGAGAGATGCGAACACATTGATGAGAGATGTTCTGCTACAATAGAGAATACTGGCCTGGAGACAGCTGTAGAGGATAGCAGGCTCGAAAGGCATTCATGAGACATATTGAACCTCGCTGATACTAGCAGAAACATACGGAGGGCCACCGTGGACTGGAGGAAGTTCCTCAATTCTCTGCTCCAAGAACGGGTCCAAGATCCCTGACGTCTAAAGAGAAGAGATGGCAGAGATGATAAAAACGCTTATGTTCTTGAAAGAGGTCAGATAATCCACACGACCCAAGGGGCAATTCCAAGCCATTCAGATCAAAGTGCACCAAGCCCAGGTAAGCCTTTTCCCAGGTTTGGGCCTAGCTATCAAGCACTTGTTCTTCCCTCCCCTCCACTCAGGCATCCATTTTGAGGGATCAGTACCTGAGCTGCAATGAAGACAGTAAGAGAAGAGCAAGCCCCTCCTAGAATCAGAGTTCCTCTAGCTTCATCCTCTGTGAACAACAGGGAACCCCATAAAGGTCAAATACTCTCGTATGAAATAGATAGGAATTGAATACTTAGCTCCCACAAAGAAACGATGGCCTTCTGCTAGATTCAGCAAATGCTGGGTTTATGTCATCTCTGGGGTGAAGGGAGTGTGGTAAGTGAGGGGAATCTTTGACTGAACTTGAATCTGTATTAGGCCTCCGTTTTTCAAGACAGTCTAGGTAAATATTAGAAGTCAGATAGTGAACGGAACAGTAAAAGTCGCCAATGACTTGAAAGACACAGCTTATGTGGACCGTCTTTCAATTGAGTCAAGCCCCCGGGGGCAATCTATCATGGGGGTGCAGACTTGGTTGCATTCAAGTGCTTTAGCCAACATGATCGGATGATTAAGCGTTCTCATCACTGATAGAAGAACACCTGGTTCTCAGTAGCCTAGTATAGCTGCAGCAGGGTTCTCATAGATATAATGCCTCTAGGTTCTTTTGATTCAAAGCTAAATGTATATATTTAGTTCGTTTCCTCTTGTATTTTCCTTGAGAGGGATGTTACACCTTGAAATGCCAACATTGACCAGTAGGTGTCATCGGGAGTAAAGGGCACCACATGCACAAGTGAATCCAAGCTTGGGGGTTATTTCATGTTTCCATTAGTTATTTCATGGTTCCTGTTGGTTTCGGAGGCTTCAACAGTAAAGAGTTGACATGACCCCTTTAACAGTTCGGACTGCTAGTTTGCATTCTATCTGTCTATGTTTTCCTTAGAGCTGACAAAATGTTACCGAAATTGACAAGTCTGGCTTCTAGGTCGATTTAGTATGTTTCAGAAACTAACTTCATTTTCGTATAACTCCCAAAACATTTATATCAATTCTATTAAATTTTTAAAGACTGCAAATGAGATATCAACACAATGTCAAAACTGGAGTCTTCGGACAATCCCTCCCACCACGGCTGTATAGAAACCAAGAGATAAAAAAAAATCACATTTCTGTGAAATGTATCAGGAAAGTGTTGATTCATCGATGCCCTGTTGACAGAGAAGCAGTGCAACCTGCGCTCACTCGCTCCCATGGTCACAGCAATGGAAACATCCACTCACCCAGCCCTTGTCACAGGACACTTGCCAAAGAGAGGTCTGTTACTTCCAAAAACAGGATGAGGCCTCAGAACACCTGGAAGCAGGAGAAGGAAAAGCAGGGAATGGATACCAGTGCATGGTCTGAGCCCTGTTGATGGAGCAGTAAAGGTGAAACTCTCTTTAACTTGGACGCACACTCTCAAGCGGACAGGAGACATGGGATTGAAGGTGATGCGCTGAGTGTTAGAAGAGTGCACAGCAGATGCTTGGCTGACAGAACTCAAAGAATCCAGTGCAAAATATCCCCACAGTTGATTCTGAGAACAAGATCCGAGCTGCCAAATTTGAGGCAGGAGAGGCAGTGTTCAGGGAGGAATAGGGCTACGGATGGTGGCACACGCTGAGTCTCAGGGATCTGGAGTGCGTTGTGGGATGTGGTGGGTCCTATCAAGAGAGCAAACTGACCTGGGACCCCAATGAGCAAGCAACAACCCTGGCGCGCGTAGTTGAAATTATCGATATGTCCCATGGCCACACCCAGTGCATCTGCAGGACCAGAGACCAATTTGGCATTTTGCCAATAGAGCATGTGTGGGGCTGAATCAGAGATAATGTGCATCGGGTCTGAGGGATCCAGGGGGCCTTGGGTTTGAATTCAGAATGAAAAGCCTTAGGATCTGCTTCATTCATAACCTGGGCTGTGATTATGGTTTGGTTTGAGGCACAGGATGTGAAAAAGCTCTGTGGTTGCCTTCGTGCACCGTGCCACAAGGATGAGAGGACAAGGAAGTGTGGTCCAAGACCACAGCGTGAGAAGAGGAAGGATTTCCTTCAGTTTATCTCTCAAAAGCGGATGCTACATTTTGGATGGCACCGGCACGGTTCGGCAGCGAGGACACCAAGTTCGCGCTGCGGGATCATTCCAGCAGGCCCTGATGTGTGACATCTATAGATATGCTTCCAATGGTGTTTCTGTAGACAGAGAAGCTCTTGGAAGAACTGGTTTCATTGGGACATTCCCGTGGCACTAGAAAGCACAAGCGCACTCAAACTCTGCCCTTCAGGAAACACTCCAAAATAACATTGAGTTGAATGCAGAGCTGAGAACGTTAAGAAGCTCCATTTCCACCAGAGGAAGTGTCCTGTGCTCTTTCAGATTTGTGAGAGAAGCGTAATCAAAATGAGGTTATCCTAATCGAAATAGTATGGGGGTTCAACACAACAAAGGCAACACCAGCAATTGGAGATAGACCAGACAACACACACAGGAACAGGACATGGCATCAATGTCTAGGAAAATTTGTCCTCACAGAAATCCCTTGCAATTGTGTAGAGCCAAGAGTCTAAAGTTTTCACTTAACAAAGCCCTAGAAGTCTACATTAGATACCTGAATTTACCTGACCAGTAGAGATGAAGAAATACCGTAAAAGGAAAAGGAAGTACCATTTTCAGCTCCAAAGAGATTGAAGGCCCTAAAGATAAGCTTTCAGACAACTAGACTGCAAAACGCTCTCCAGAGCAAGTATTGAAAATGGAGGTGAGGGAAACACTGAAGAACAACAGTGTCTCAGAATCACAAAAGGCAGAATACCAGAAAAGGGGAAGAGAAAGCCTAAAGACGAGCCAAATAATCTCAGAAAACTCAGTGGATGAGAAAATATCAGGGCTAACATTCCGTCCTAAGCAGACGAGATATTGCAGAGGGACGCGTGAATGACTTTGAAGACAGGGGAACAGAAATCCCTCGGTCAGAAGCACACATAGGAAAGCAAGTGCAAACCAATGAAAACATTGCTGTTGAATCCTGGTTGAATACAAGGCATGAAAGACTATAATTCGAAAGAGTCCCAGATGGAAAAGCAAGAGATAAAGAAACAAACAATGTTTGAAAAGTTATGTGTAGAAAAATCAGACTGAAACTTGCTGAAAGCCAAGATAGAATCATCTAGGCGAATTCAGGAAGTACACAGCGTCCAAAAGAGGTGGAATCCCAATAGACTTAGCAGCAGCTGTATGATCCAAATCAACAAAGTTCATGAGCATCCCAGTGATTTAAAATGCGCCTGGAGGAAAGCAACATAGTCACAAGAGAACCTCCAGAAGGGTTTCAGCTGCTATCTCAGCAGCAATATTGCAGGACAGGGAGGAGTGTCAGGACATAGACCATAGCTTGAATGGCAAAATGCTGCCATCTAGGGTAGCCTATGCCACATGACCACCATTTCTAATAACAGCAGAGCTAGAGAATGCCACAGACCTGCAAATCTAAAAAGAATTCAGCAGTTCGAAACTTATCCTAAAAGAAAGGTTGAGAATTCTCCCCTGAAGGGATAAGCAGCAAGATGAAATGGAAAGAAGAAAACCTTTATTGGAAATGCAAGAAGAGCATGAGTGGAAAAGAAGAAACAAGAAGAAGGCAAGGAGGACATCAAAACCCTAAAAATGGGAGAGGGAAGCAGGAAATCATAGGGGATTGGAAGCACTATCTTAAGGGAGTCAGCTTATATGACTCTCTGTTGGAAGCAAACGGAGAGATGCATGGCCTGACGTGTTTGCAAAGCAAACGAGAAGCAGACCAAGAAAGAATCAAACAAACAAACAACACAAAAAGGGTAGGGTAACATGAATATTCAAAAGAAATTACTCAAGGTGATGTCAAGGATCATTCAGTACGCATCGACCCAGTATCGCGGCTTGAATGTACTCAGCACACCTGTATTCAGAAATCAGAGGCGTGCATTTATATTCGTAAATATTGATTCATATGAGCATATCGTGACCTAACCCAAATGCCGATTTGGAATCCAATGGATTCCTAGTCCGTGATATAGACTTGCATGTCTTCCAACAGGATGAATGAATGCCATATTCTACACTACGTCAAGAAGAAATGGCACAAGCCTATAACAAGGAAAAGTAGCTCCGCAAAAGTGTACTAAGATCAAAAGAGACAGGCAGCAAAGTGCACATTGGGGATTGTATCATTCCTAGGAATTTCAGCCCCTTTGAAACAAATGGATAGATGTCCCGTGAATGCGGGTGTTTCAGAAGAAATCAACCGACGGCTATGTATTGCGGGTGTGCCCATATTACATGAACAATAGTTTCCCTTAGTGGGTCTCTGTGTACTGTGAACTGTTAGAAAGTTTAAAGACGTGTGAAACATTCAACTGAAAATGGACACACTTCCCTCCGTTGCTACAGTGCATACAGATCTGAACAAAAGAAAAGAGGGAAGAACAAAGACCCATGGGACGCTAGTGGGTAGAATCACATTTACCTTAGGAACCTCTCATCGGATGCAGCCCCTCCCCCAACACTGACAAGATGCAGCAGCCATTGGGGATGGCAGTTAGCGGTTGGATTCCAGGTGGAATGTTGGTGTGTACCGCAAGGCTTGTTGTGGCTGGTGGATCCTAGGTAACCGGGCAGAGTTCTGTGGGTGGATCAGTGCGATGGAGGGGCTGCCGCACTCTGTGGAGCTTGGCTTAGGTCTTTGGTCCGGGAAGCTGTGTCAGTTCGAGATACTGCTGCTGCCCAAAGACCTGAGTTCACGGGTCAGTTTCCAGAACCTGAAAGGGCAGACAGTGGAAGATCTGCCTGTCTTCAGCTTACTGGAGAGGCTCCGAGGTCCTTTCAGACTTGCCCGTCCTGTTGAATTCGACTTTATCGGAGACACGCAGACAATCTGGCCGAAAACATGGCTGCACGGATTGAGGAGAGATGCGAACACATTGATGAGAGATGTTCTGCTACAATAGAGAATACTGGCCTGGAGACAGCTGTAGAGGATAGCAGGCTCGAAAGGCATTCATGAGACATATTGAACCTCGCTGATACTAGCAGAAACATACGGAGGGCCACCGTGGACTGGAGGAAGTTCCTCAATTCTCTGCTCCAAGAACGGGTCCAAGATCCCTGACGTCTAAAGAGAAGAGATGGCAGAGATGATAAAAACGCTTATGTTCTTGAAAGAGGTCAGATAATCCACACGACCCAAGGGGCAATTCCAAGCCATTCAGATCAAAGTGCACCAAGCCCAGGTAAGCCTTTTCCCAGGTTTGGGCCTAGCTATCAAGCACTTGTTCTTCCCTCCCCTCCACTCAGGCATCCATTTTGAGGGATCAGTACCTGAGCTGCAATGAAGACAGTAAGAGAAGAGCAAGCCCCTCCTAGAATCAGAGTTCCTCTAGCTTCATCCTCTGTGAACAACAGGGAACCCCATAAAGGTCAAATACTCTCGTATGAAATAGATAGGAATTGAATACTTAGCTCCCACAAAGAAACGATGGCCTTCTGCTAGATTCAGCAAATGCTGGGTTTATGTCATCTCTGGGGTGAAGGGAGTGTGGTAAGTGAGGGGAATCTTTGACTGAACTTGAATCTGTATTAGGCCTCCGTTTTTCAAGACAGTCTAGGTAAATATTAGAAGTCAGATAGTGAACGGAACAGTAAAAGTCGCCAATGACTTGAAAGACACAGCTTATGTGGACCGTCTTTCAATTGAGTCAAGCCCCCGGGGGCAATCTATCATGGGGGTGCAGACTTGGTTGCATTCAAGTGCTTTAGCCAACATGATCGGATGATTAAGCGTTCTCATCACTGATAGAAGAACACCTGGTTCTCAGTAGCCTAGTATAGCTGCAGCAGGGTTCTCATAGATATAATGCCTCTAGGTTCTTTTGATTCAAAGCTAAATGTATATATTTAGTTCGTTTCCTCTTGTATTTTCCTTGAGAGGGATGTTACACCTTGAAATGCCAACATTGACCAGTAGGTGTCATCGGGAGTAAAGGGCACCACATGCACAAGTGAATCCAAGCTTGGGGGTTATTTCATGTTTCCATTAGTTATTTCATGGTTCCTGTTGGTTTCGGAGGCTTCAACAGTAAAGAGTTGACATGACCCCTTTAACAGTTCGGACTGCTAGTTTGCATTCTATCTGTCTATGTTTTCCTTAGAGCTGACAAAATGTTACCGAAATTGACAAGTCTGGCTTCTAGGTCGATTTAGTATGTTTCAGAAACTAACTTCATTTTCGTATAACTCCCAAAACATTTATATCAATTCTATTAAATTTTTAAAGACTGCAAATGAGATATCAACACAATGTCAAAACTGGAGTCTTCGGACAATCCCTCCCACCACGGCTGTATAGAAACCAAGAGATAAAAAAAAATCACATTTCTGTGAAATGTATCAGGAAAGTGTTGATTCATCGATGCCCTGTTGACAGAGAAGCAGTGCAACCTGCGCTCACTCGCTCCCATGGTCACAGCAATGGAAACATCCACTCACCCAGCCCTTGTCACAGGACACTTGCCAAAGAGAGGTCTGTTACTTCCAAAAACAGGATGAGGCCTCAGAACACCTGGAAGCAGGAGAAGGAAAAGCAGGGAATGGATACCAGTGCATGGTCTGAGCCCTGTTGATGGAGCAGTAAAGGTGAAACTCTCTTTAACTTGGACGCACACTCTCAAGCGGACAGGAGACATGGGATTGAAGGTGATGCGCTGAGTGTTAGAAGAGTGCACAGCAGATGCTTGGCTGACAGAACTCAAAGAATCCAGTGCAAAATATCCCCACAGTTGATTCTGAGAACAAGATCCGAGCTGCCAAATTTGAGGCAGGAGAGGCAGTGTTCAGGGAGGAATAGGGCTACGGATGGTGGCACACGCTGAGTCTCAGGGATCTGGAGTGCGTTGTGGGATGTGGTGGGTCCTATCAAGAGAGCAAACTGACCTGGGACCCCAATGAGCAAGCAACAACCCTGGCGCGCGTAGTTGAAATTATCGATATGTCCCATGGCCACACCCAGTGCATCTGCAGGACCAGAGACCAATTTGGCATTTTGCCAATAGAGCATGTGTGGGGCTGAATCAGAGATAATGTGCATCGGGTCTGAGGGATCCAGGGGGCCTTGGGTTTGAATTCAGAATGAAAAGCCTTAGGATCTGCTTCATTCATAACCTGGGCTGTGATTATGGTTTGGTTTGAGGCACAGGATGTGAAAAAGCTCTGTGGTTGCCTTCGTGCACCGTGCCACAAGGATGAGAGGACAAGGAAGTGTGGTCCAAGACCACAGCGTGAGAAGAGGAAGGATTTCCTTCAGTTTATCTCTCAAAAGCGGATGCTACATTTTGGATGGCACCGGCACGGTTCGGCAGCGAGGACACCAAGTTCGCGCTGCGGGATCATTCCAGCAGGCCCTGATGTGTGACATCTATAGATATGCTTCCAATGGTGTTTCTGTAGACAGAGAAGCTCTTGGAAGAACTGGTTTCAGTGGGACATTCCCGTGGCACTACAAAGCACAAGCGCACTCAAACTCTGCCCTTCAGGAAACACTCCAAAATAACATTGAGTTGAATGCAGAGCTGAGAACGTTAAGAAGCTCCATTTCCACCAGAGGAAGTGTCCTGTGCTCTTTCAGATTTGTGAGAGAAGCGTAATCAAAATGAGGTTATCCTAATCGAAATAGTATGGGGGGTTCAACACAACAAAGGCAACACCAGCAATTGGAGATAGACCAGACAACACACACAGGAACAGGACATGGCATCAATGTCTAGGAAAATTTGTCCTCACAGAAATCCCTTGCAATTGTGTAGAGCCAAGAGTCTAAAGTTTTCACTTAACAAAGCCCTAGAAGTCTACATTAGATACCTGAATTTACCTGACCAGTAGAGATGAAGAAATACCGTAAAAGGAAAAGGAAGTACCATTTTCAGCTCCAAAGAGATTGAAGGCCCTAAAGATAAGCTTTCAGACAACTAGACTGCAAAACGCTCTCCAGAGCAAGTATTGAAAATGGAGGTGAGGGAAACACTGAAAAACAACAGTGTCTCAGAATCACAAAAGGCAGAATACCAGAAAAGGGGAAGAGAAAGCCTAAAGACGAGCCAAATAATCTCAGAAAACTCAGTGGATGAGAAAATATCAGGGCTAACATTCCGTCCTAAGCAGACGAGATATTGCAGAGGGACGCGTGAATGACTTTGAAGACAGGGGAACAGAAATCCCTCGGTCAGAAGCACACATAGGAAAGCAAGTGCAAACCAATGAAAACATTGCTGTTGAATCCTGGTTGAATACAAGGCATGAAAGACTATAATTCGAAAGAGTCCCAGATGGAAAAGCAAGAGATAAAGAAACAAACAATGTTTGAAAAGTTATGTGTAGAAAAATCAGACTGAAACTTGCTGAAAGCCAAGATAGAATCATCTAGGCGAATTCAGGAAGTACACAGCGTCCAAAAGAGGTGGAATCCCAATAGACTTAGCAGCAGCTGTATGATCCAAATCAACAAAGTTCATGAGCATCCCAGTGATTTAAAATGCGCCTGGAGGAAAGCAACATAGTCACAAGAGAACCTCCAGAAGGGTTTCAGCTGCTATCTCAGCAGCAATATTGCAGGACAGGGAGGAGTGTCAGGACATAGACCATAGCTTGAATGGCAAAATGCTGCCATCTAGGGTAGCCTATGCCACATGACCACCATTTCTAATAACAGCAGAGCTAGAGAATGCCACAGACCTGCAAATCTAAAAAGAATTCAGCAGTTCGAAACTTATCCTAAAAGAAAGGTTGAGAATTCTCCCCTGAAGGGATAAGCAGCAAGATGAAATGGAAAGAAGAAAACCTTTATTGGAAATGCAAGAAGAGCATGAGTGGAAAAGAAGAAACAAGAAGAAGGCAAGGAGGACATCAAAACCCTAAAAATGGGAGAGGGAAGCAGGAAATCATAGGGGATTGGAAGCACTATCTTAAGGGAGTCAGCTTATATGACTCTCTGTTGGAAGCAAACGGAGAGATGCATGGCCTGACGTGTTTGCAAAGCAAACGAGAAGCAGACCAAGAAAGAATCAAACAAACAAACAACACAAAAAGGGTAGGGTAACATGAATATTCAAAAGAAATTACTCAAGGTGATGTCAAGGATCATTCAGTACGCATCGACCCAGTATCGCGGCTTGAATGTACTCAGCACACCTGTATTCAGAAATCAGAGGCGTGCATTTATATTCGTAAATATTGATTCATATGAGCATATCGTGACCTAACCCAAATGCCGATTTGGAATCCAATGGATTCCTAGTCCGTGATATAGACTTGCATGTCTTCCAACAGGATGAATGAATGCCATATTCTACACTACGTCAAGAAGAAATGGCACAAGCCTATAACAAGGAAAAGTAGCTCCGCAAAAGTGTACTAAGATCAAAAGAGACAGGCAGCAAAGTGCACATTGGGGATTGTATCATTCCTAGGAATTTCAGCCCCTTTGAAACAAATGGATAGATGTCCCGTGAATGCGGGTGTTTCAGAAGAAATCAACCGACGGCTATGTATTGCGGGTGTGCCCATATTACATGAACAATAGTTTCCCTTAGTGGGTCTCTGTGTACTGTGAACTGTTAGAAAGTTTAAAGACGTGTGAAACATTCAACTGAAAATGGACACACTTCCCTCCGTTGCTACAGTGCATACAGATATGAACAAAAGAAAAGAGGGAAGAACAAAGACCCATGGGACGCTAGTGGGTAGAATCACATTTACCTTAGGAACCTCTCATCGGATGCAGCCCCTCCCCCAACACTGACAAGATGCAGCAGCCATTGGGGATGGCAGTTAGCGGTTGGATTCCAGGTGGAATGTTGGTGTGTACCGCAAGGCTTGTTGTGGCTGGTGGATCCTAGGTAACCGGGCAGAGTTCTGTGGGTGGATCAGTGCGATGGAGGGGCTGCCGCACTCTGTGGAGCTTGGCTTAGGTCTTTGGTCCGGGAAGCTGTGTCAGTTCGAGATACTGCTGCTGCCCAAAGACCTGAGTTCACGGGTCAGTTTCCAGAACCTGAAAGGGCAGACAGTGGAAGATCTGCCTGTCTTCAGCTTACTGGAGAGGCTCCGAGTTCCTTTAAGAATTGCCTAGTCCTGATGAAGTCGACTATATGGGAGACACGAAGAGAAGCTGGCCGAATACATGGCTGCACGGATTGAGGAGAGATGCGAACACATTGATGAGAGATGTTCTGCTACAATAGAGAATACTGGCCTGGAGACAGCTGTAGAGGATAGCAGGCTCGAAAGGCATTCATGAGACATATTGAACCTCGCTGATTCTAGCAGAAACATACGGAGGGCCACCGTGGACTGGAGGAAGTTCCTCAATTCTCTGCTCCAAGAACGGGTCCAAGATCCCTGACGTCTAAAGAGAAGAGATGGCAGAGATGATAAAAACGCTCATGTTCTTGAAAGAGGTCAGATAATCCACACGACCCAAGGGGCAATTCCAAGCCATTCAGATCAAAGTGCACCAAGCCCAGGTAAGCCTTTTCCCAGGTTTGGGCCTAGCTATGAAGCACTTGCTCTTCCCTCCCCTCCACTCAGGCATCCATTTTGAGGGATCAGTACCTGAGCTGCAATGAAGCCAGTAAGAGAAGAGCAAGCCCCTCCTAGAATCAGAGTTCCTCTAGCTTCATCCTCTATGAACAACAGGGAACCCCATAAAGGTCAAATACTCTCGTATGAAATAGATAGGAATTGAATACTTTGCTCCCACAAAGAAATGATGGCCTTCTGTTAGATTCAGCAAATGCTGGGTTTATGTCTTCTCTGGGGTGAAGGGAGTGTGGTAAGTGAGGGGAATCTTTGACTGAACTTGAATCTGTATTAGGCCTCCGTTTTTCAAGGTAGTCTAGGTAAATATTAGAAGTAAGATAGTGAACGGAACTGTAAAAGTCGCCAATGATATGAAAGACACAGATTATGTGGACCGTCTTTCAATTGAGTCAAGCCCCCGGGGGCAATCTATCATAGGGGTGCAGACTTGGTTGCATTCAAGTGCTTTGCCCAACATGATCGGATGATTAATCGTTCTCATCACTGATAGAAGAAAACCTGGTTTTCAGTAGACTAGCATAGCTGCAGCAGGGTTCTCATAGCTATAATGCCTCTAGGTTCTTTGGATTCAAAGCTAAATGTATATATTTAGTTCGTTTCCTCTTGTATTTTCCTTGAGAGGGATGTTACACCTTGAAATGCCAACATTGACCAGTAGGTGTCATCGGGAGTAAAGGGCACCACATGCACAAGTGAATCCAAGCTTGGGGGTTATTTCATGTTTCCATTAGTTATTTCATGGTTCCTGTTGGTTTCGGAGGCTTCAACAGTAAAAAGCTGACATGACCCCTTTAACAGTTCGGACTGCTAGTTTGCATTTTATATATCTATGTTTTCCTTAGAGCTGACAAAATGTTACCGAAATTGACAAGTCTGGCTTCTAGGTCGATTTAGTATGTTTCAGACACTAACTTCATTTTCGTATAACTCCCAAAACATTTATATAAATTTTATTAAATTTTTAAAGACTGCAAATGAGATATCAACACAATATCAAAACTGGAGTCTTCGGACAATCCCTCCCACCACGGCTGTATAGAAACAAAGAGATAAAAAAACACAGTTCTGTGAAATGTATCTGGAAAGTGTTGATTCATCGATGCCCAGTTGACAGAGAAGCAGTGCAACCTGCGCTCACTCGCTCCCATGAACACAGCAATGGAAACATCCACTCACCCAGCCCTTGGCACAGGACACTTGCCGAAGAGAGGTCTGTTACTTCCAAAGACAGGATGAGGCCTCAGAACACCTGGAAGCAGGAGAAGGAAAGCAGGGAATGGATACCAGTGCATGGTCTGAGCCCTGTTGATGGAGCAGTAAAGGTGAAACTCTCTTTAACTTGGACGCACACTCTCAAGCGGACAGGAGACATGGGATTGAAGGTGATGCGCTGAGTGTTAGAAGAGTGCACAGCAGATGCTTGGCTGACAGAACTCAAAGAATCCAGTGCAAAATATCCACACAGTTGATTTTGAGACCAAGATACGAGCTGCCAAATTTGAGGTAGCAGAGGCAGCGTTCAGGGAGGAATAGGGCTACGGATGGTGGCACACGCTGAGTCTCAGGGATCTGGAGTGCGTTGTGGGATGTGGTGGGTCCTATCAAGATAGCAAACCGAACTGGGACCACAATGAGCAAGCAACCACCCTGGAGCGTGCAGTTGAAATTATCAATATATCCCATGGCCACACCCAGTGCATCTGCAGGACCAGAGACCAATTTGACATTTTGCCAATAGAGCATGTGTGGGGCTGAATCAGAGATATTGTGCATCAGGTCTGAGGGATCCAGGGGGCCTTGTGTTTGAATTCAGAATGAAAAGCCTTAGGATCTGCTACATTCATAACCTGGGCTGTGATTATGGTTTGGTTTGAGGCACAGGATGTGCAACAGCTCTGTTGTTGCTTTCGTGCACCCGTACCACAAGGATGAGAGGGCAAGGAAGTGTGGTCCAAGACCACAGCGTGAAAAGAGGAAGGATTTCCTTCAGTTTATCTCTCAAAAGCAGATGCTACATTTTGGATGGCACCGGCACGGTTCGGAAGCGAGGACACCAAGTTCGGGCTGCGGGATCATTCCAGCAGGCCCTGATGTGTGACATCCATAGATATGCTTCCACTGGTGTTACTGTAGACAGAGAAGCTCTTGGAAGAACTTGTTTCAGTGGGACATTCCCTTGGCAATACAAAGCACAAGCGCACTCAAACTCTGCACTTCTGGAAACACTCCAAAATAACATATAGTAGAATGCAGAGCTGAGAACCTTTAGAAGCTCCATTTCCACCAGAGGAAGTGTCCTGTGCTCTTTCAGATTTGTGAGAGAAGAGTAATCAAAATGAGGTTATCCTAATCGAAATAGTATGGGGGGTTCATCACAACAAAGGCAACACCAGCAATTGGAGATAGACCAGACAGCACACACAGGAACAGGACATGGCATCAATGTCTAGGAAAATTTGTCCTCACAGAAATCCCATGCAATTGTGTAGAGCCAAGAGTCTAAAGTTTTCACTTAACCAAGCCCTAGAAGTCTACATTAGATACCTGAAATTACCTGAGCAGTAGAGATGAAGAAATACAGTAAAAGGAAAAGGAAGTACCATTTTCAGTTCCAAAGAGAATGAAGCCCTAAAGATAAGTTTTCAGACAACTAGACGGCAAAACGCTCTCCAGAGCAAGTATTGAAAATGGAGGTGAGGGAAACACTGAAGAACAACAGTGTCTCAGAATCACAAAAGGCAGAATACCAGAAAAGTGGAAGAGAAAGCATAAGACGAGCCAAATAATCTCAGAAAACTCAGTGGATGAGAAAATATCAGGGCTAACATTCCGTCCTAAGCAGACAAGATATTGCAGAAGGACGCGTGAATGATTTTGAAGACAGGGGAACAGAAATCCCTCGGTCAGCAACACACATAGGAAAGCAAGTGCAAACCAATGAAAACATTGCTGTTGAATCCTGGTTGAAGACAAGGCATGAAAGACTAAAATTCGAAAGAGTCCCAGATGGAAAAGCAAGAGATAAAGAAACAAACAATGTTTGAAAAGTTATGTGTAGAAAAATCAGACTGAAACTTGCTGAAAGCCAAGATAGAATCATCTAGGCGAATTCAGGAAGTACACAGCGTCCAAAAGAGGTGGAATCCCAATAGACTTAGCAGCAGCTGTATGATCCAAATCAACAAAGTTCATGAGCATCCCAGTGATTTAAAATGCGCCTGGAGGAAAGCAACATAGTCACAAGAGAACCTCCAGAGGGGTTTCAGCTGCTATCTCAGCAGCAATATTGCAGGACAGGGAGGAGTGCCAGGACATAGACCATAGCTTGAATGGCAAAATGCTGCCATCTAGGGTAGCCTATGCCACATGACCACCATTTCTAATAACAGCAGAGCTAGAGAATGCCACAGACCTGCAAATCTTCAAAGAATTCAGCAGTTCGAAACTTATCCTAAAAGAAAGGTTGAGAATTCTCCCCTGAAGGGATAAGCAGCAAGATGAAATGGAAAGAAGAAAACCCTTATTGGAAATGCAAGAAGAGCATGAGTGGAAAAGAAGAAACAAGAAGAAGGCAAGGAGGACATCAAAACCCTAAAGATGGGAGAGGGAAGCAGGAAATCATAGGGGATTGGAAGCACTATCTTAAGGGAGTCAGCTTATATGACTCTCTGTTGGAAGCAAACGGAGAGATGCATGGCCTGACGTGTTTGCAAAGCAAACGAGAAGCAGACCAAGAAAGAATCAAACAAACAAACAACACAAAAAGGGTAGGGTAACATGAATATTCAAAAGAAATTACTCAAGGTGATGTCAAGGATCATTCAGTACGCATCGACCCAGTATCGCGGCTTGAATGTACTCAGCACACCTGTATTCGGAAATCAGAGGCGTGCATTTATATTCGTAAATATTGATTCATATGAGCATATCGTGACCTAACCCAAATGCCGATTTGGAATCCAATGGATTCCTAGTCCGTGATACAGAGTTGCAAGTCTTCCAACAGGATGAATGAATGCCATAGTCTACACTACGTCGAGAAGAAATGGCACAAGCCTATAACAAGGAAAAGTAGCTCTGCAAAAGTGTACTAAGATCAAAAGAGACAGGCAGCAAAGTGCACATTGGGGATTGTATCATTCCTAGTAATTTCAGCCCCCTTGAAACAAATGGATAGATATCCCGTGAATGCGGGTGTTTCAGCAGAAATCAACTGACGGCAATGTTTTGCGGGTGTGCCCATATTACAGGAACAATAGTTTCCCTTAGTGGGTCTCTGTGTACTGTGAACTGTTAGAAAGTTTAAAGACGTGTGAAACATTCAACTGAAAATGGACACACTTCCCTCCGTTGCTACAGTGCATACAGATCTGAACAAAAGGAAAGAGGGAAGAACAAAGGCCCATGGGACGCTAGTGGGTAGAATCACATTTACCTTAGGAACCTCTCGTCGGATGCAGCCCCTCCCCCAACACTGACAAGATGCAGCAGCCATTGGGGATGGCAGTTAGCGGTTGGATTCCAGGTGGAATGTTGGTGTGTACCGCGAGGCTTGTTGTGGCTGGTGGATCCTAGGTAACGGGGCAGAGTTCTGTGGGTGGATCAGTGCGATTGGGGGGCTGCCGCGCTCTGTGGAGCTTGGCTTAGGTCTTTGGTCCGGGAAGCTGTGTCAGTTCGAGATACTGCTGCTGCCCAAAGACCTGAGTTCACGGGTCAGTTTCCAGAAACTGAAAGGGCAGACAGTGGAAGATCTGCCTGTCTTCAGCTTACTGGAGAGGCTCGGAGGTCCTTTCAGACTTGCCCAGTCCTGTTGAAGTCGACTTTATGGGAGACACGAAGAGAAGCTGGCCGAAAACATGTCTGCACGGATTGAGGAGAGATGCGAACACATTGATGAGAGATGTTTTGCTACAATAGAGAATACTGGCCTGGAGACAGCTGTAGAGGATAGCAGGCTCGAAAGGCATTCATGAGACATATTGAACCTCGCTGATACTAGCAGAAACATACGGAGGGCCACCGTGGACTGGAGGAAGTTCCTCAATTCTCTGCTCCAAGAACGGGCCCAAGATCCCTGACGTCTAAAGAGAAGAGATGGCAGAGATGATAAAAACGCTCATGTTCTTGAAGGAGGTCAGATAATCCACACGACCCAAGGGGCAATTCCAAGCCATTCAGATCAAAGTGCACCAAGCCCACGTAAGCCTTTTCCCAGGTTTGGGCCTATCTATCAAGCACTTGCTCTTCCGTCCCCTCCACTCAGGCATCCATTTTGAGGGATCAGTACCTGACCTGCAATGAAGCCAGTAAGAGAAAAGCAAGCCCCTCCTAGAATCAGAGTTCCTCTAGCTTCATCCTCTGTGAACAACAGGGAACCCCATAAAGGTCAAATACTCTCGTATGAAATAGATAGGTATTGAATAGTTAGCTCCCACAAAGAAACGATGGCCTTCTGTAGATTCAGCATATGCTGGGTTTATGTCTTCTCTGGGGTGAAAGGAGTGTGGTAAGTGAGGGGAATCTTTGACTGAACTTGAATCTGTATTAGGCCTACGTTTTTCAAGACAGTCTAGGTAAATATTAGAAGTCAGATAGTGAACGGAACTGTAAAAGTCGCCAATGACATGAAAGACACAGCTTATGTGGACCGTCTTTCAATTGAGTCAAGCCCCCGGGGGCAATCTATCATGGGGGTGCAGACTTGGTTGCATTTAAGTGCTTTACCCAACATGATCGGATGATTAAGCGTTCTCATCACTGATAGAAGAACACCTGGTTCTCAGTAGCCTAGCATAGCTGCAGCAGGGTTCTCATAGCTATAATGCCTCTAGGTTCTTTGGATTCAAAGCTAAATGTATATATTTAGTTCGTTTCCTCTTGTATGTTCCTTGAGAGGGATGTTACACCTAGAAATGCCAACATTGACCAGTAGGTGTCATCGGGAGTAAAGGGCACCACATGCACAAGTGAATCCAAGCTTGGGCGTTATTTCATGTTTCAATAAGTTATTTCATGGTTCCTGTTGGTTTCGGAGGCTTCAACAGTAAAGAGCTGACATGACCCCTTTAAAAGTTCGGACTGCTAATTTGCATTCTATCTGTCTATGTTTTCCTTAGTGCTGACATAATGTTACCGAAATTGACAAGTCTGCCTTCTAGGTCAATTTAGTATGTTTTAGAAACTAACTTCATTTTCGTATAACTCCCAAAACTTTTATATAAATTCTATTAATTTTTTAAAGACTGCAAATGAGATATCAACACAATGTCAAAACTGGAGTCTTCGGACAATCCCTCCCACCACGGCTGTATAGAAACAAAGAGATAAAAAAACACAGTTCTGTGAAATGTATCTGGAAAGTGTTGATTCATCGATGCCCAGTTGACAGAGAAGCAGTGCAACCTGCGCTCACTCGCTCCCATGAACACAGCAATGGAAACATCCACTCACCCAGCCCTTGGCACAGGACACTTGCCGAAGAGAGGTCTGTTACTTCCAAAGACAGGATGAGGCCTCAGAACACCTGGAAGCAGGAGAAGGAAAAGCAGGGAATGGATACCAGTGCATGGTCTGAGCCCTGTTGATGGAGCAGTAAAGGTGAAACTCTCTTTAACTTGGACGCACACTCTCAAGCGGACAGGAGACATGGGATTGAAGGTGATGCGCTGGGTGTTAGAAGAGTGCACAGCAGATGCTTGGCTGACAGAACTCAAAGAATCCAGTGCAAAATATCCCCACAGTTGATTTTGAGACCAAGATCCGAGCTACCAAATTTGAGGTAGCAGAGGCAGCGTTCAGGGAGGGATAGGGCTACGGATGGTGGTACACGCTGAGTCTCAGGGATCTGGAGTGCGTTGTGGGATGTGATGGGTCCTATCAAGAGAGCAATCCGACCTGGGACCCCAATGAGCAGGCAAACAGCCTGGCGCGCGCAGTTGAAATTATCAATATATCCCATGGCCACACCCAGTGCATCTGCAGGACCAGAGACCAATTTGACATTTTGCCAATAGAGCATGTGTGGGGCTGAATCAGAGATATTGTGCATCGGGTCTGAGGGATCCAGGGGGCCTTGGGTTTGAATTCAGAATTAAAAGCCTTAGGATCTGCTACATTCATTACCTGGGCTGTGATTATGGATTGGTTTGAGGCACAGGATGTGCAACAGCTCTGTGGTTGCCTTCGTGCACCCGTGCCACAAGGATGAGAGGACAAGGAAGTGTGGTCCAAGACCACAGCGTGAGAAGAGGAAGGATTTCCTTCAGTTTATCTCTCAAAAGCGGATGCTACATTTTGGATTTCACCGGCACGGTTCGGCAGCGAGGACACCAAGTTCGGGCTGCGGGATCATTCCAGCAGGCCCTGATGTGTGACATCCATAGATATGCTTCCACTGGTGTTTCTGTAGACAGAGAAGCTCTTGGAAGAACTGGTTTCAGTGGGACATTCCCGTGGTACTACAAAGCACAAGCGCACTCACACTCTGCTCTTCTGGAAACACTCCAAAATAACATAGAGTAGAATGCAGAGCTGAGAACCTTTAGAAGCTCCATTTCCACCAGAGGATGTGTCCTGTGCTCTTTCAGATTTGTGAGATAAGCGTAATCAAAATGAGGTTATCTAAATTGAAATAGTATGGGGTATTCATCAAAACAAAGGCAACACCAGCAATTGGAGTTAGACCAGACAGCACACACAGGAACAGGACATGGCATCAATGTCTAGGAAAATTTGTCCTCACAGAAATCCCATGCAATTGTGTAGAGCCAAGAGTCTAAAATTTTCACTTAACCAAGCCCTAGAAGTCTACATTAGATACCTGAAATTACCTGACCAGTAGAGGTGAAGAAATACAGTAAAAGGAAAAGGAAGTACCATTTTCAGTTCCAAAGAGATTGAAGGCCCTAAAGATAAGCTTTCAGACAACTAGACTGCAAAACGCTCTCCAGAGCAAGTATTGAAAATGGAGGTGAGGGAAACACTGAAGAACAACAGTGTCTCAGAATCACAAAAGGCAGAATACCAGAAAAGGGGAAGAGAAAGCCTAAAGACGAGCCAAATAATATCAGAAAACTCAGTGGATGAGAAAATATCAGGGCTAACGTTCCGTCCAAAGCAGACGAGTTATTGCAGAGGGACGCGTGAATGACTTTGAAGACAGGGGAACAGAAATCCCTCGGTCAGAAGCACACATAGGAAAGCAAGTGCAAACCAATGAAAACATTGCTGTTGAATCCTGGTTGAAGACAAGGCATGAAAGACTAAAATTCGAAAGAGTCCCAGATGGAAAAGCAAGAGATAAAGAAACAAACAATGTTTGAAATGTTATGTGTAGAAAAATCAGACTGAAACTTGCTGAAAGCCAAGATAGAATCATCTAGGCGAATTCAGGAAGTACACAGCGTCCAAAAGAGGTGGAATCCCAATAGACTTAGCAGCAGCTGTATGATCCAAATCAACAAAGTTCATGAGCATCCCAGTGATTTAAAATGCGCCTGGAGGAAAGCAACATAGTCACAAGAGAACCTCCAGAGGGGTTTCAGCTGCTATCTCAGCAGCAATATTGCAGGATAGGGAGGAGTGCCAGGACATAGACCATAGCTTGAATGGCAAAATGCTGCCATCTAGGGTAGCCTATGCCACATGACCACCATTTCTAATAACAGCAGAGCTAGAGAATGCCACAGACCTGCAAATCTTCAAAGAATTCAGCAGTTCGAAACTTATCCTAAAAGAAAGGTTGAGAATTCTCCCCTGAAGGGATAAGCAGCAAGATGAAATGGAAAGAAGAAAACCCTTATTGGAAATGCAAGAAGAGCATGAGTGGAAAAGAAGAAACAAGAAGAAGGCAAGGAGGACATCAAAACCCTAAAGATGGGAGAGGGAAGCAGGAAATCATAGGGGATTGGAAGCACTATCTTAAGGGAGTCAGCTTATATGACTCTCTGTTGGAAGCAAACGGAGAGATGCATGGCCTGACGTGTTTGCAAAGCAAACGAGAAGCAGACCAAGAAAGAATCAAACAAACAAACAACACAAAAAGGGTAGGGTAACATGAATATTCAAAAGAAATTACTCAAGGTGATGTCAAGGATCATTCAGTACGCATCGACCCAGTATCGCGGCTTGAATGTACTCAGCACACCTGTATTCGGAAATCAGAGGCGTGCATTTATATTCGTAAATATTGATTCATATGAGCATATCGTGACCTAACCCAAATGCCGATTTGGAATCCAATGGATTCCTAGTCCGTGATATAGACTTACAAGTCTTCCAACAAGATGAATGAATGCCATATTCTACACTACGTCGAGAAGAAATGGCACAAGCCTATAACAAGGAAAAGTAGCTACGCAAAAGTGTACTAAGTTCAAAAGAGACAGACCGCAAAGGGCACATTGGGGATTGTATCATTCCTAGGAATTTCAGCCCCCTTGAAACAAATGGATAGATGTCCCGTGAATGCGGGTGTTTAAGCAGAAATCAACCGACGGCTATGTATTGCGGGTGTGCCCATATTACAAGAACAATAGTATCCCTTAGTGGGTCTCTGTGTACTGTGAACTGTTAGAAAGTTTAAAGACGTGTGAAATATTCAACTGAAAATGGACACACTTCCCTCCGTTGCTACAGTGCATACAGATCTGAACAAAAGGAAAGAGGGAAGAACAAAGGCCCATGGGACGCTAGTGGGTAGAATCACATTTACCTTAGTAACCTCTCGTCGGATGCAGCCCCTCCCCCAACACTGACAAGATGCAGCAGCCATTGGGGATGGCAGTTAGCGGTTGGATTCCAGGTGGAATGTTGGTGTGTACCGCGAGGCTTGTTGTGGCTGGTGGATCCTAGGTAACCGGGCAGAGTTCTGTGGGTGGATCAGTGCGATGGAGGGGCTGCCGCCCTCTGTGGAGCTTGGCTTAGGTCTTTGGTCCGGGAAGCTGTGTCAGTTCGAGATACTGCTGCTGCCCAAAGACCTGAGTTCACGGGTCAGTTTCCAGAACCTGAAAGGGCAGACAGTGGAAGATCTGCCTGACTTCAGCTTACTGGAGAGGCTCCGAGGTCCTTTCAGAATTGCCTAGTTCTGTTGAAGTCGACTTTATGGGAGACACGAAGAGAAGCTGGCCGAAAACATGGCTGCACGGATTGAGGAGAGATGCGAACACATTGATGAGAGATGTTCTGCTACAATAGAGAATACTGGCGTGGAGACAGCTGTAGAGGATAGCAGGCACGAAAGGCATTCATGAGACATATTGAAACTCGCTGATACTAGCAGAAACATACGGAGGGCCACCGTGGACTGGAGGAGTTCCTCAATTCTCTACTCCAAGAACGGGTCCAAGATCCCTGACGTCTAAAGAGAAGAGATGGCAGAGATGATAAAAACGCTCATGTTCTTGAAAGAGGTCAGATAATCCACACGACCCAAGGGGCAATTCCAAGCCATTCAGATCAAAGTGCACCAAGCCCAGGTAAGCCTTTTCCCAGGATTGGGCCTAGCTATCAAGCACTTGCTCTTCCCTCCCCTCCACTAAGGTATCCATTTTGAGGGATCAGTACCTGAGCTGCAATGAAGCCAGTAAAGAAGAGCAAGCCCCTCCTAGAATCAGAGTTCCTCTAGCTTCATCCTCTGTGAACAACAGGGAAACCCGTAAAGGTCAAATACTCTCGTATGAAATAGATAGGAATTGAATACTTAGCTCCCACAAAGAAACGATGGCCTTCCGCTAGATTCAGCAAATGCTGGGTTTATGTCTTTTCTGGGGTGAAGGGAGTGTGGTAAGTGAGGGGAATCTTTGACTGAACTTGAATCTGTATTAGGCCTCCGTTTTTCAAGGCAGTCTAGGTAAATATTAGAAGTCAGATAGTGAACGGAACTGTAAAAGTCGCCAATGACATGAAAGACACAGCTTATGTGGACCGTCTTTCAATTGAGTCAAGCCCCCGGGGGCAATCTATCATGGGGGTGCAGACTTGGTTGCATTCAAGTGCTTTACCCAACATGATCGGATGATTAAGCTTTCTCATCACTGATAGAAGAACACCTGGATCTCAGTAGCCTAGCATAGCTGCAGCAGGGTTCTCATAGCTATAATGTCTCTAGGTTCTTTGGATTCAAAGCTAAATATATATATTAAGTTCGTTTCCTCTTGTATGTTCCTTGAGAGGGATGTTACACCTAGAAATGCCAACATTGACCAGTAGGTGTCATCGGGAGTAAAGGGCACCACATGCACAAGTTAATCCAAGCTTGGGGGTTATTTCATGTTTCCATTAGTTATTTCATGGTTCCTGTTGGTTTCGGAGGCTTCAACAGTAAAGAGTTGACATGACCCCTTTAACAGTTCGGACTGCTAGTTTGCATTCTATCTGTCTATGTTATCCTTAGAGCTGACATAATGTTACCGAAATTGACAAGTCTGCCTTCTAGGTCAATTTAGTATGTTTCAGAAACTAACTTCATTTTCGTATAACTCCCCAAACTTTTATATAAATTCTATTAAATTTTTAAAGACTGCAAATGAGATATCAACACAATGTCAAAACTGGAGTCTTCGGACAATCCCTCCCACCACGGCTGTATAGAAACAAAGAGATAAAAAAATCACAGTTCTGTGAAATGTATCTGGAAAGTGTTGATTCATCGATGCCCAGTTGACAGAGAAGCAGTGCAACCTGCGCTCACTCGCTCCCATGAACACAGCAATGGAAACATCCACTCACCCAGCCCTTGGCACAGGACACTTGCCGAAGAGAGGTCTGTTACTTCCAAAGACAGGATGAGGCCTCAGAACACCTGGAAGCAGGAGAAGGAAAAGCAGGGAATGGATACCAGTGCATGGTCTGAGCCCTGTTGATGGAGCAGTAAAGGTGAAACTCTCTTTAACTTGGACGCACACTCTCAAGCGGACAGGAGACATGGGATTGATGGTGATGCGCTGAGTGTTAGAAGAGTGCACAGCAGATGCTTGGCTGACAGAACTCAAAGAATCCAGTACAAAGTATCCCCACAGTTGATTCTGAGAACAAGATCCGAGCTGCCAAATTTGAGGTAGCAGAGGCAGTGTTCAGGGAGGAATAGGGCTACGGATGGTGGCACACGCTGAGTCTCAGGGATCTGGAGTGCGTTGTGGGATGTGGTGGGTCCTATCAAGAGAGCAAACCGAATTGTGGCCCCAATGAGCAGGCAACCAGCCTGGCGCGCGCAGTTGAAATTATCGATATGTCCCATGGCCACACCCAGTGCATCTGCAGGACCAGAGACCATTTTGACATTTTGCCAATAGAGCATGTGTGGGGCTGAATCAGAGATATTGTGCATCGGGTCTGAGGGATCCAGGGGGCCTTGGGTTTGAATTCAGAATTAAAAGCCTTAGGATCTGCTACATTCATAACCTGGACTGTGATTATGGTTTGGTTTGAGGCACAGGATGTGCAACAGCTCTGTGGTTGCCTTCGTGCACCCGTGCCACAAGGATGAGAGGACAAGGAAGTGTGGTCCAAGACCACAGCGTGAGAAGAGGAAGGATTTCCTTCAGTTTATCTCTCAAAAGCGGATGCTACATTTTGGATGGCACCGGCACGGTTCGGCAGCGAGGATACCAAGTTCGGGCTGCGGGATCATTCCAGCAGGCCCTGATGTGTGACATCCAGAGATATGCTTCCACTGGTGTTTCTGTAGACAGAGAAGCTCTTGGAAGAACTGGTTTCAGTGGGACATTCCCGTGGTACTACAAAGCACAAGCGCACTCACACTCTGCTCTTCTAGAAACACTCCAAAATAACATAGAGTAGAATGCAGAGCTGAGAACCTTTAGAAGCTCCATTTCCACCAGAGGAAGTGTCCTGTGCTCTTTCAAATTTGTGAGATAAGCGTAATCAAAAAGAGGTTATCTAAATCGAAATAGTATGGGGTGTTCATCACAACAAAGGCAACACCAGCAATTGGAGATAGACCAGACAGCACACACAGGAACAGGACATGGCATCAATGTCTAGGAAAATTTGTCCTCACAGAAATCCCATGCAATTTTGTAGACCAAAGAGTCTAAAGTTTTCACTTAACCAAGCCCTAGAAGTCTACATTAGATACCTGAAATTACCTGACCAGTAGAGATGAAGAAATACCGTAAAAGGAAAAGGAAGTACCATTTTCATTTCCAAAGAGATTGAAGGCCCTAAAGATAAGCTTTCAGACAACTAGACTGCAAAACGCTCTCCAGAGCAAGTATTGAAAATGGAGGTGAGGGAAACACTGAAGAACAACAGTGTCTCAGAATCACAAAAGGCAGAATACCAGAAAAGGGGAAGAGAAAGCCTAAAGACGAACCAAATAATATCAGAAAACTCAGTGGATGAGAAAATATCAGGGCTAACATTCCGTCCTAAGCAGACGAGATATTGCAGAGGGACGCGTGAATGACTTTGAAGACAGGGGAACAGAAATCCCTCGATCAGAAGCACACATAGGAAAGCAAGTGCAAACCAATGAAAATATTGCTGTTGAATCCTGGTTGAAGACAAGGCATGAAAGACTAAAATTCGAAAGAGTCCCAGATGGAAAAGCAAGAGATAAAGAAACAAACAATGTTTGAAATGTTATGTGTAGAAAAATCAGACTGAAACTTGCTGAAAGCCAAGATAGAATCATCTAGGCGAATTCAAGAAGTACACAGCGTCCAAAAGAGGTGGAATCCCAATAGACTTAGCAGCAGCTGTATGATCCAAATCAACAAAGTTCATGAGCATCCCAGTGATTTAAAATGCGCATGGAGGAAAGCAACATAGTCACAAGAGAACCTCCAGAGGGGTTTCAGCTGCTATCTCAGCAGCAATATTGCAGGACAGGGAGGAGTGCCAGGACATAGACCATAGCTTGAATGGCAAAATGCTGCCATCTAGGGTAGCCTATGCCACATGACCACCATTTCTAATAACAGCAGAGCTAGAGAATGCCACAGACCTGCAAATCTTAAAAGAATTCAGCAGTTCGAAACTTATCCTAAAAGAAAGGTTGAGAATTCTCCCCTGAAGGGATAAGCAGCAAGATGAAATGGAAAGAAGAAAACCCTTATTGGAAATGCAAGAAGAGCATGAGTGGAAAAGAAGAAACAAGAAGAAGGCAAGGAGGACATCAAAAGCCTAAAGATGGGAGAGGGAAGCAGGAAATCATAGGGGATTGGAAGCACTATCTTAAGGGAGTCAGCTTATATGACTCTCTGTTGGAAGCAAACGGAGAGATGCATGGCCTGACGTGTTTGCAAAGCAAACGAGAAGCAGACCAAGAAAGAATCAAACAAACAAACAACACAAAAAGGGTAGGGTAACATGAATATTCAAAAGAAATTACTCAAGGTGATGTCAAGGATCATTCAGTACGCATCGACCCAGTATCGCGGCTTGAATGTACTCAGCATACCTGTATTCGGAAATCAGAGGCGTGCATTTATATTCGTAAATATTGATTCATATGAGCATATCGTGACCTAACCCAAATGCCGATTTGGAATCCAATGGATTCCTAGTCCGTGATATAGACTTGCAAGTCTTCCAACAGGAAGAATGAATGCCATATTCTACACTACGTCGAGAAGAAATGGCACAAGCCTATAACAAGGAAAAGTAGCTCCGCAAAAGTGTACTAAGATCAAAAGAGACAGGCAGCAAATTGCACATTGGGGATTGTATCATTCCTAGGAATTTGAGCCCCCTTGAAACAAATGGATAGATATCCCGTGAATGCGGGTGTTTCAGCAGAAATCAACCGACGGCTATGTATTGCGGGTGTGCCCATATTATAGGAACAATAGTTTCCCTTAGTGGGTCTCTGTGTACTGTGAACTGTTAGAAAGTTTAAAGACGTGTGAAACATTCAACTGAAAATGGACACACTTCCCTCCGTTGCTACAGTGCATAAAGATCTGAACAAAAGGAAAGAGGGAAGAACAAAGGACCATGGGACGCTAGTGGGTAGAATCACTTTTACCTTAGGAACCTCTCGTCGGATGCAGCCCCTCCCCCAACACTGACAAGATGCAGCAGCCATTGGGGATGGCAGTTAGCGGTTGGATTCCAGGTGGAATGTTGGTGTGTACCGCGAGGCTTGTTGTGGCTGGTGGATCCTAGGTAACCGGGCAGAGTTCTGTGGGTGGATCAGTGCGATGGAGGGGCTGCCGCCCTCTGTGGAGCTTGGCTTAGGTATTTGGTCCGGGAAGCTGTGTCAGTTCGAGATACTGCTGCTGCCCAAAGACCGGAGTTCACGGGTCAGTTTCCAGAGCCTGAAAGGGCAGACAGTGGAAGATCTGCCTGTCTTCAGCTTACTGGAGAGGCTCCGAGGTCCTTTCAGACTTGCCCAGTCCTGTTGAAGTCGACTTTATGGGAGACACGAAGAGAAGCTGGCCGAAAACATGGCTGCACGGATTGAGGAGAGATGCGAACACATTGATGAGAGATGTTCTGCTACAATAGAGAATACTGGCCTGGAGACAGCTGTAGAGGATTGCAGGCTCAAAAGGCATTCATGAGACATATTGAACCTCGCTGATACTAGCAGAAACATACGGAGGGCCACCGTGGACTGGAGGAAGTTCCTCAATTCTCTGCTCCAAGAACGGGTCCAAGATCCCTGACGTCTAAAGAGAAGAGATGGCAGAGATGATAAAAACGCTCATGTTCTTGAAAGAGGTCAGATAATCCACACGACCCAAGGGGCAATTCCAAGCCATTCAGATCAAAGTGCACCAAGCCCAGGTAAGCCTTTTCCCAGGTTTGGGCCTAGCTATCAAGCACTTGCTCTTCCCTCCCCTCCACTCAGGCATCCATTTTGAGGGATCAGTACCTGAGCAGCAATGAAGCCATTAAGAGTAGAGCAAGCCCCTCCTAGAATCAGAGTTCCTCTAGCTTCATCCTCTGTGAACAACAGGGAACCCCGTAAAGGTCAAATACTCTCGGATGAAATAGATAGGTATTGAATACTTAGCTCCCACAAAGAAACGATGGCCTTCCGCTCGATTCAGCAAATGCTGGGTTTATGTATTCTCTGGGGTGAAGGAAGTGTGGTAAGTGAGGGGAATCTTTGACTGAACTTAAATCTGTATTAGGCCTCCGTTTTTCAAGACAGTCTAGGTAAATATTAGAAGTCAGATAGTGAACGGAACTGTAAAAGTCGCCAATGACATGAAAGACACAGCTTATGTGGACCGTCTTTCAATTGAGTCAAGCCCCCGGGGGCAATCTATCATGGGGGTGCAGACTTGGTTGCATTCAAGTGCTTTAGCCAACATGATCGGATGATTAAGCGTTCTCATCACTGATAGAAATCATCTGGTTCTCAGTAGCCTAGCATAGCTGCAGCAGGGTTCTCATAGCTATAATGCCTCTAGGTTCTTTGGATTCAAAGCTAAATGTATATATTTAGTTCGTTTCCTCTTGTATTTTCCTTGAGAGGGATGTTACACCTTGAAATGCCAACATTGACCAGTAGGTGTCATCGGGAGTAAAGGGCACCACATGCACAAGTTAATCCAAGCTTGGGGGTTATTTCATGTTTCCATTAGTTATTTCATGGTTCCTGTTGGTTTCGGAGGCTTCAAAAGTAAAGAGTTGACATGACCCCTTTAACAGTTTGGACTGCTAGTTTGCATTATATCTGTCTATGTTTACCTTAGAGCTGACAAAATGTTACCGAAATTGACAAGTCTGGCTTCTAGGTCGATTTAGTATGTTTCAGAAACTAACTTCATTTTCGTATAACTCCCAAAACATTTATATAAATTCTATTAAATTTTTAAAGACTGCAAATGAGATATCAACACAATGTCAAAACTGGAGTCTTCGGACAATCCCTCCCACCACGGCTTTATAGAAACCAAGAGATAAAAAAAAATCACATTTCTGTGAAATGTATCTGGAAAGTGTTGATTCATCGATGCCCAGTTGAAAGAGAAGCAGTGCAACCTGCGCTCACTCGCTCCCATGAACACAGCAATGGAAACATCCACTCACCCAGCCCTTGGCACAGGACACTTGCCGAAGAGAGGTTTGTTACTTCCAAAGACAGGATGAGGCCTCAGAACACCTGGAAGGAGGAGAAGGAAAAGCAGGGAATGGATACCAGTGCATGGTCTGAGCCCTGTTGATGGAGCACTAAATGTGAATCTCTCTTTAACTTGGACGCACACTCTCAAGCGGACAGGAGACATGGGATTGAAAGTGATGCGCTGAGTGTTAGAAGAGTGCACAGCAGATGCTTGGCTGACAGAACTCAAAGAATCCAGTGCAAAATATCCCCACAGTTGATTCTGAGACCAAGATCCGAGCTGCCAAATTTGAGGTAGCAGAGGCAGCGTTCAGGGAGGGATAGGGCTACGGATGGTGGCACACGCCGAGTCTCAGGGATCTGGAGTGCGTTGTGGGATGTGGTGGGTCCTATCAAGAGAGCAAACTGAATTGTGGCCCCAATGAGCAGGCAACCACCCTGGCGCGCGCAGTTGAAATTATCGATATGTCCCATGGCCACACCCAGTGCATCTGCAGGACCAGAGACCAATTTGGCATTTTGCCAATAGAGCATGTGTGGGGCTGAATCAGAGATATTGTGCATCGGGTCTGAGGGATCCAGGGGGCCTTGGGTTTGAATTCAGAATTAAAAGCCTTAGGATCTGCTACATTCATAACCTGGGCTGTGATTATGGTTTGGTTTGAGGCACAGGATGTGCAACAGCTCTGTGGTTGCCTTCGTGCAACCGTGCCACAAGGATGAGAGGACAAGGAAGTGTGGTCCAAGACCACAGCGTGAGAAGAGGAAGGATTTCCTTCAGTTTATCTCTCAAAAGCGGATGCTACATTTTGGATGGCACCGGCACGGTTCGGCAGCGAGGACACCAAGTTCGGGCTGCGGGATCATTCCAGCAGGCCCTGATATGTGACATCCATAGATATGCTTCCACTGGTGTTTCTGTAGACAGAGAAGCTCTTGGAAGAACTGGTTTCAGTGGGATATTCCCGTGGCACTACAAAGCACAAGCGCACTCACACTCTGCTCTTCTGGAAACACTCCAAAATAACAGAGAGTAGAATGCAGAGCTGAGAAGCTTTAGAAGCTCCATTTCCACCAGAGGAAGTGTCCTGTGCTCTTTCAGATTTGTGAGATAAGCGTAATCAAATTGAGGTTATCTAAATCGAAATAGTATGGGGTGTTCATCACAAAAAAGGCAACACCAGCAATTGGAGATAGACCAGACAGCACACACAGGAACAGGACATGACATCAATGTCTAGGAAAATTTGTCCTCACAGAAATCCCATGCAATTGTTTAGAGCCAAGAGTCTAAAATTTTCACTTAACCAAGCCCTAGAAGTCTACATTAGATACCTGAAATTACCTGACCAGTAGAGATGAAGAAATACAGTAAAAGGAAAAGGAAGTACCATTTTCAGTTCCAAAGAGATTGAAGGCCCTAAAGATAAGCTTTCAGACAACGAGACTGCAAAACGCTCTCCAGAGCAAGTATTGAAATTGGAGGTGAGGGAAACACTGAAGAACAACAGTGTCTCAGATTCACAAAAGGCAGAATAGCAGAAAAGGGGAAGAGAAAGACTAAAGACGAGCCAAATAATATCAGAAAACTCAGTGGATGAGAAAATATCAGGGCTAGCATTCCGTACCAAGCAGACGAGATATTGCAGAGGGACGCGTGAATGTATTTGAAGACAGGGGAATAGAAATCCCTCGGTCAGAAGCACACATAGGAAAGCAAGTGCAAACCAATGAAAACATTGCTGTTGAATCCTGGTTGAAGACAAGGCATGAAAGACTAAAATTCGAAAGAGTCCCAGATGGAAAAGCAAGAGATAAAGAAACAAACAATGTTTGAAAAGTTATGTGTACAAAAATCAGACTGAAACTTGCTGAAAGCCAAGATAGAATCATCTAGGCGAATTCAGGAAGTACACAGCGTCCAAAAGAGGTGGAATCCCAATAGACTTAGCAGCAGCTGTATGATCCAAATCAACAAAGTTCATGAGCATCCCAGTGATTTAAAATGCGCCTGGAGGAAAGCAACATAGTCACAAGAGATCCTCCAGAGGGGTTTCAGCTGCTATCTCAGCAGCAATATTGCAGGACAGGGAGGAGTGCCAGGACATAGACCATAGCTTGAATGGCAACATGCTGCCATCTAGGGTAGCCTATGCCACATGACCACCATTTCTAATAACAGCAGAGCTAGAGAATGCCACAGACCTGCAAATCTTAAAAGAATTCAGCAGTTCGAAACTTATCCTAAAAGAAAGGTTGAGAATTCTCCCCTGAAGGGATAAGCAGCAAGATGAAATGGAAAGAAGAAAACCCTTATTGGAAATGCAAGAAGAGCATGAGTGGAAAAGAAGAAACAAGAAGAAGGCAAGGAGGACATCAAAAGCCTAAAGATGGGAGAGGGAAGCAGGAAATCATAGGGGATTGGAAGCACTATCTTAAGGGAGTCAGCTTATATGACTCTCTGTTGGAAGCAAACGGAGAGATGCATGGCCTGACGTGTTTGCAAAGCAAACGAGAAGCAGACCAAGAAAGAATCAAACAAACAAACAACACAAAAAGGGTAGGGTAACATGAATATTCAAAAGAAATTACTCAAGGTGATGTCAAGTATCATTCAGGATGCATCGACCCAGTATCGCGGCTTGAATGTACTCAGCACACCTGTATTAGGAAATCAGAGGCTTGCATTTATATTCGTAAATATTGATTCATATGAGCATATCGGGACCTAACACAAATGCCGATTTGGAATCCAATGGATTCTCAGTCCGTGATATAGTCTTGCAAGTCCTCCAACAGGATGAATGAATGCCATATCCTACACTACGTCGAGAAGAAATGGCACAAGCCTATAACAAGGAAAAGTAGCTCCACAAAAGTGTACTAAGATCAAAAGAGACAGGCAGCAAAGTGCACATTGGGGATTGTATCATTCCTAGGAATTTCAGCCCCCTTGAAACAAATGGATAGTTGTCCCGTGAAAGCGGGTGTTTCAGCAGAAATCATCTGACGGCTATGTATTGCGGGTGTGCCCATATTACAGGAATAATAGTTTCCCTTAGTGGGTCTCTGTGTACTGTGAACTGTTAGAAAGTTTAAAGACGTGTGAAACATTCAACTGAAAATGGACACACTTCCCTCCGTTGCTACAGTGCATACAGATCTGAACAAAAGGAAAGAGGGAAGAACAAAGGCCCATGGGACTCTAGTGGGTAGAATCACTTTTACCTTAGGAACCTCTCGTCGGATGCAGACCCTCCCCCAACACTGACAAGATGCAGCAGCCATTGCGGATGGCAGTTAGCGGTTGGATTCCAGGTGGAATGTTGGTGTGTACCGCGAGGCTTGTTGTGGCTGGTGGATCCTAGGTAACCGGGCAGAGTTCTGTGGGTGGATCAGTGCGATGGAGGGGCTGCCGCCCTCTGTGGAGCTTGGCTTAGGTCTTTGGTCCGGGAAGCTGTGTCAGTTCGAGATACTGCTGCTGCCCAAAGACCTGAGTTCACGGGTCAGTTTCCAGAACCTGAAAGGGCAGACAGTGGAAGATCTGCCTGTCTTCAGCTTACTGGAGAGGCTCCGAGATCCTTTCAGACTTGCCCACTCCTGTTGAAGTCGACTTAATGGGAGACACGAAGAGAAGCTGGCCGAAAACATGGCTGCACGGATTGAGGAGAGATGCGAACACATTGATGAGAGATGTTCTGCTACAATAGAGAATACTGGCCTGGAGACAGCTGTAGAGGATAGCAGGCTCGAAAGGCATTCATGAGACATATTGAACCTCGCTGATACTAGCAGAAACATACGGAGGGCCACCGTGGACTGGAGGAAGTTCCTCAATTCTCTGCTCCAAGAACGGGTCCAAGATCCCTGACGTCTAAAGAGAAGAGATGGCAGAGATGATAAAAACGCTCATGTTCTTGAAAGAGGTCAGATAATCCACACGACCCAAGGGGCAATTCCAAGCCATTCAGATCAAAGTGCACCAAGCCCAGGTAAGCCTTTTCCCAGGTTTGGGCCTAGCTATCAAGCACTTGCTCTTCCCTCCCCTCCACTCAGTCATCCAATTTGAGGGATCAGTACCTGAGCTGCAATGAAGCCAGTAGGAAAAGGGCAAACCCATCCTAGAATCAGAGTTCCTCTAGCTTCCATACTCTGTGAACAACAGGGAAACTCATAAAGTTCAAATACTCTCGTATGAAATAGATAGGAATTGAATACTTAGCTCCCACAAAGAAACGATGGCCTTCCGCTAGATTCAGCAAATGCTGGGTTTATGTCTTCTCTGGGGTGAAGGGAGTGTGGTAAGTGAGGGGAATCTTTGACTGAACTTGAATCTGTATTAGGCCTCCATTTTTCAAGACAGTCTAGGTAAATATTAGAAGTCAGATAGTGAACGGAACTGCAAAAGTCGCCAATGACATGAAAGACACAGCTTATGTGGACCGTCTTTCAATTGAGTCAAGCCCCCGGGGGCAATCTATCATGGGGGTGCAGACTTGGTTGCATTCAAGTGCTTTAGCCAACATGATCGGATGATTAAGCGTTCTCATCACTGATAGAAGAACACCTGGTTCTCAGTAGCCTAGCATAGCTGCAGCAGGGTTCTCATAGCTATAATGCCTCTAGGTTCTTTGGATTCAAAGCTAAATGTATATATTTAGTTCGTTTCCTCTTGTATTTTCCTTGAGAGGGATGTTACACCTTGAAATGCCAACATTGACCAGTAGGTGTCATCGGGAGTAAAGGGCACCACATTCACAAGTGAATCCAAGCTTGGGGGTTATTTCAAGTTTCCATTAGTTATTTCATGGTTCCTATTGGTTTCGGAGGCTTCAACAGTAAAGAGCTGACATGACCCCTTTAACAGTTTGGACTGCTAGTTTGCATTCTATCTGTCTATGTTTTCCTTAGAGCTGACAAAATGTTACCGAAATTGACAAGTCTGGCTTCTAGGTCGATTTAGTATGTTTCAGAAACTAACTTCATTTTCGTATAACTCCCAAAACATTTATATAAATTCTATTAAATTTTTAAAGACTGCAAATGAGATATCAACACAATGTCAAAACTGGTGTCTTCGGACAATCCCTCCCACCACGGCTGTATAGAAACCAAGAGATAAAAAAAAAATCCCATTTCTGTGAAATGTATCTGGAAAGTGTTGATTCATCGATGCCCAGTTGACAGAGATGCAGTGCAAACTGCGCTCACTCGCTCCCATGAACACAGCAATGGAAACATCCACTCACCCAGCCCTTGGCACAGGACACTTGCCGAAGAGAGGTCTGTTACTTCCAAAGACAGGTTGAGGCCTCAGAACACCTGGAAGCAGGAGAAGGAAAAGCAGGGAATGGATACCAGTGCATGGTCTGAGCCCTGTTGATGGAGCAGTAAAGGTGAAACTCTCTTTAACTTGGACGCACACTCTGAAGCGGACAGGAGACATGGGATTGAAGGTGATGCGCTGAGTGTTAGAAGAGTGCACAGCAGATGCTTGGCTGACAGAACTCAAAGAATCCAGTGCAAAATATCCCCACAGTTGATTCTGAGACCAAGCTCAGAGCTGCCAAATTTGAGGTAGCAGAGGCAGCGTTCAGGGAGGGATAGGGCTATGGATGTTGGCACACGCTGAGTCTCAGGGATCTGGAGTGCGTTGTGGGATGTGGTGGGTCCTATCAAGAGAGCAAACTGACCTGGGACCCCAATGAGCAAGCAACCACACTGGCGCGCGCAGTTGAAATTATCGATATGTCCCATGGCCACACCCAGTGCATCTGCAGGACCAGAGACCAATTTGGCATTTTGCCAATAGAGCATGTGTGGGGCTGAATCAGAGATATTGTGCATCGGGTCTGAGGGATCCAGGGGGCCTTGGGTTTGAATTCAGAATGAAAAGCCTTAGGATCTGCTACATTCATAACCTGGGCTGTGATTATGGTTTGGTTTGAGGCACAGGATGTGCAACAGCTCTGTGGTTGCCTTCGTGCACCCGTGCCACAAGGATGAGAGGACAAGGAAGTGTGGTCCAAGACCACAGCGTGAGAAGTGGAAGGATTTCCTTCGGTTTATCTCTCAAAATCGGATGCTACATTTTGGATGGCACCGGCACGGTTCGGAAGCGAGGACACCAAGTTCGGGCTGCGGGATCATTCCAGCAGGCCCTGATGTGTGACATCCATAGATATGCTTCCACTGGTGTTTCTGTAGACAGAGAAGCTCTTGGAAGAACTGGTTTCAGTGGGACATTCCCGTGGCACTACAAAGCACAAGCGCACTCACACTCTGCTCTTCTGGAAACACTCCAAAATAACAGAGAGTAGAATGTAGAGCTGAGAAGGTTTAGAAGTTCCATTTAAACCAGAGGAAGTGTCCTGTGCTCTTTCAGATTTGTGAGATAAGCGTAATCAAAGTGAGGTTATCTAAATCGAAATAGTATGGGGAGTTCATCACAACAAAGGCAACACCAGCAATTGGAGATAGACCAGACACCACACACAGGAACAGGACATGGCATCAATGTCTAGGAAAATTTGTCCTCACAGAAATCCCATGCAATTTTGTAGACCCAAGAGTCTAAAGTTTTCACTTAACCAAGCCCTAGAAGTCTACATTAGATACCTGAAATTACCTGACCAGTAGAGATGAAGAAATACAGTAAAAGGAAAAGGAAGTACCATTTTCAGTTCCAAAGAGATTGAAGGCCCTAAAGATAAGCTTTCAGACAACTAGACTGCAAAACGCTCTCCAGAGCAAGTATTGAAATTGGAGGTGAGGGAAACACTGAAGAACAACAGTGTCTCAGAATCACAAAAGGCAGAATACCAGAAAAGGGGAAGAGAAAGCCTAAAGACGAGCCAAATTATCTCAGAAAACTCAGTGGATGAGAAAATAACAGGGCTAGCATTCCGTCCAAAGCAGACGAGATATTGCAGAGGGACGCGTGAATGACTTTGAATACAGGGGAACAGAAATCCCTCGGTCAGAAGCACACATAGGAAAGCAAGTGCAAACCAATGAAAACATTGCTGTTGAATCCTGGTTGAAGACAAGGCATGAAAGACTAAAATTCGAAAGAGTCCCAGATGGAAAAGCAAGAGATAAAGAAACAAACAATGTTTGAAATGTTATGTGTAGAAAAATCAGACTGAAACTTGCTGAAAGCCAAGATAGAATCATCTAGACGAATTCAGGAAGTACACAGCGTCCAAAAGAGGTGGAATCCCAATAGACTTAGCAGCAGCTGTATGATCCAAATCAACAAAGTTCATGAGCATCCCAGTGATTTAAAATGCGCCTGGAGGAAAGCAACATAGTCACAAGAGAACCTCCAGAGGGGTTTCAGCTGCTATCTCAGCAGCAATATTGCAGGACAGGGAGGAGTGCCAGGACATAGACCATAGCTTGAATGGCAACATGCTGCCATCTAGGGTAGCCTATGCCACATGACCACCATTTCTAATAACAGCAGAGCTAGAGAATGCCACAGACCTGCAAATCTTAAAAGAATTCAGCAGTTCGAAACTTATCCTAAAAGAAAGGTTGAGAATTCTCCCCTGAAGGGATAAGCAGCAAGATGAAATGGAAAGAAGAAAACCCTTATTGGAAATGCAAGAAGAGCATGAGTGGAAAAGAAGAAACAAGAAGAAGGCAAGGAGGACATCAAAACCCTAAAGATGGGAGAGGGAAGCAGGAAATCATAGGGGATTGGAAGCACTATCTTAAGGGAGTCAGCTTATATGACCCTCTGTTGGAAGCAAACGGAGAGATGCATGGCCTGACGTGTTTGCAAAGCAAACGAGAAGCAGACCAAGAAAGAATCAAACAAACAAACAACACAAAAAGGGTAGGGTAACATGAATATTCAAAAGAAATTACTCAAGGTGATGTCAAGGATCATTCAGTACGCATCGACCCAGTATCGCGGCTTGAATGTACTCAGCACACCTGTATTCGGAAATCAGAGGCGTGCATTTATATTCGTAAATATTGATTCATATGAGCATATCGTGACCTAAACCAAATGCCGATTTAGAATCCAATGGATTCCTAGTCCGTGATATAGACTTGCAAGTCTTCCAACAGGATGAATGAATGCCATAGTCTACACTACGTCAAGAAGAAATTGCACAAGCCTATAACAAGGAAAAGTAGCTCCGCAAAAGTGTACTAAGATCAAAAGAGGCAGGCAGTAAAGTGTACATTGGGGATTGTATCATTCCTAGGAATTTCAGCCCCCTTGAAACAAATGGATAGAAGTCCCGTGAATGCGGGTGTTTCAGCAGAAATCAACCGACGGCTATGTATTGCGGGTGTGCCCATATTACAGGAACAATAGTTTCCCTTACTGGGTCTCTGTGTACTGTGAACTGTTAGAAAGTTTAAAGACGTGTGAAACATTCAACTGAAAATGGACACACTTCCCTCCGTTGCTACAGTGCATACAGATCTGAACAAAAGGAAAGAGGGAAGAACAAAGGCCCATGGGACGCTAGTGGGTAGAATCACTTTTACCTTAGGAACCTCTCGTCGGATGCAGCCCCTCCCCCAACACTGACAAGATGCAGCAGCCATTGGGGATGGCAGTTAGCGGTTGGATTCCAGGTGGAATGTTGGTGTGTACCGCGAGGCTTGTTGTGGCTGGTGGATCCTAGGTAACCAGGCAGAGTTCTGTGGGTGGATCAGTGCGATGGAGGGGCTGCCGCCCTCTGTGGAGCTTGGCTTAGGTCTTTGGTCCGGGAAGCTGTGTCAGTTCGAGATACTGCTGCTGCCCAAAGACCTGAGTTCACGGGTCAGTTTCCAGAACCTGAAAGGGCAGACAGTGGAAGATCTGCCTGTCATCAGCTTACTGGAGAGGCTCCGAGGTCCTTTCAGACTTGCCCAGTCCTGTTGAAGTCGACTTAATGGGAGACACGAAGAGAAGCTGGCCGAAAACATGGCTGCACGGATTGAGGAGAGATGCGAACACATTGATGAGAGATGTTCTGCTACAATAGAGAATACTGGCCTGGAGACAGCTGTAGAGGATAGCAGGCTCGAAAGGCATTCATGAGACATATTGAAACTCGCTGATACTAGCAGAAACATACGGAGGGCCACCGTGGACTGGAGGAAGTTTCTCAATTCTCTGCTCCAAGAACGGGTCCAAGATCCCTGACGTCTAAAGAGAAGAGATGGCAGACATGATAAAAACGCTCATGTTCTTGAAAGAGGTCAGATAATCCACACGACCCAAGGGGCAATTCCAAGCCATTCAGATCAAAGTGCACCAAGCCCAGGTAAGCCTTTTCCCAGGTTTGGGCCTAGCTATCAAGCACTTGTTCTTCCCTCCCCTCCACTCAGGCATCCATTTTGAGGGATCAGTACATGAGCTGAAATGAAGCCAGTAAGAGAAGAGCAAGCCCCTCCTAGAATCAGAGTTCCTCTAGCTTCATCCTCTGTGAACAACAGGGAACCCCATAAAGTCAAATACTCTCGTATGAAATAGATAGGAATTGAATACTTAGCTCCCACAAAGAAACGATGGCCTTCCGCTAGATTCAGCAAATGCTGGGTTGATGTCTTCTTTGGGGTGAAGGGAGTGTGGTAAGTGAGGGGAATCTTTGACTGAACTTGAATCTGTATTAGGCCTCCGTTTTTCAAGACAGTCTAGGTAAATATTACAAGTCAGATAGTGAACGGAACTGTAAAAGTCGCCAATGACATGAAAGACACAGCTTATGTGGACCGTCTTTCAATTGAGTCAAGCCCCCGGGGGCAGTCTATCATGGGGGTGCAGACTTGGTTGCATTCAAGTGCTTTAGCCAACATGATCGGATGATTAAGCGTTCTCATCACTGATAGAATAACACCTGGTTCTCAGTAGCCTTGCATAGCTGCAGCAGGGTTCTCATAGCTATAATGCCTCTAGGTTCTTTGGATTCAAAGCTAAATGTATATATTTAGTTCGTATCCACTTGTATTTTCCTTGAGAGGGATGTTACACATTGAAGTGCCAACATTGAGCAGTAGGTGTCATCGGGAGTAAAGGGCACCACATGCACAAGTGAATCCAAGCTTGGGGGTTATTTCATGTTTCCATTAGTTATTTCATGGTTCCTGTTGGTTTCGGAGGCTTCAACAGTAAAGAGTTGACATGACCCCTTTAACAGTTCGGACTGCTAGTTTGCATTCTATCTGTCTATGTTTTCCTTAGAGCTGACAAAATGTTACCGAAATTGACAAGTCTGGCTTCTAGGTCGATTTAGTATGTTTCAGAAACTAACTTCATTTTCGTATAACTCCCAAAACATTTATATCAATTCTATTAAATTTTTAAAGACTGCAAATGAGATATCAACACAATGTCAAAACTGGAGTCTTCGGACAATCCCTCCCACCACGGCTGTATAGAAACAAAGAGATAAAAAAAATCACATTTCTGTGAAATGTATCTGGAAAGTGTTGATTCATCGATGCCCAGTTGACAGAGAAGCAGTGCAACCTGCGCTCACTCGCTCCCATGAACACAGCAATGGAAACATCCACTCACCCAGCCCTTGGCACAGGACACTTGCCGAAGAGAGGTCTGTAACTTCCAAAGACAGGATGAGGCCTCAGAACACCTGGAAGCAGGAGAAGGAAAAGCAGGGAATGGATACCAGTGCATGGTCTGAGCCCTGTTGATGGAGCAGTAAAGGTGAAACTCTCTTTAACTTGGACGCACACTCTCAAGCGGACAGGAGACATGGGATTGAAGGTGATGCGCTGAGTGTTAGAAGAGTGCACAGCAGATGCTTGGCTGACAGAACTCAAAGAATCCAGTGCAAAATATCCCCACAGTTGATTCTGAGACCAAGCTCCGAGCTGCCAAATTTGAGGTAGCAGAGGCAGCGTTCAGGGAGGGATAGGGCTACGGATGGTGGCACACGTCGAGTCTCAGGGATCTGGAGTGCGTTGTGGGATGTGGTGGGTCCTATCAAGAGAGCAAACCGACCTGGGACCCCAATGAGCAAGCAACCACCCTGGCGTACGCAGTTGAAATTATCGATATGTCCCATGGCCACACCCAGTGCATCTGCAGGACCAGAGACCAATTTGGCATTTTGTCAATAGAGCATGTGTGGGGCTGATTCAGAGATATTGTGCATCGGGTCTGAGGGATCCAGGGGGCCTTGGGTTTGAATTCAGAATTAAAAGCCTTAGGATCTGCTACATTCATAACCTGGGCTGTGATTATGGTTTGGTTTGAGGCACAGGATGTGCAACAGCTCTGTGGTTGCCTTCGTGCACCCGTGCCACAAGGATGAGAGAACAAGGAAGTGTGGTCCAAGACCACAGCGTGAGAAGAGGAAGGATTTCCTTCAGTCCATCTCTCAAAACGGATGCTACATTTTGGATGGCACCGGCACGGTTCGGCAGCGAGGACACCAAGTTCGGGCTGCGGGATCATTCCAGCAGGCCCTGATGTGTGACATCCATAGATATGCTTCCACTGGTGTTTCTGTAGACAGAGAAGCTCTTGGAAGAACTGGTTTCAGTGGGACATTCCCGTGGCACTACAAAGCACAAGCGCACTCACACTCTGCTCTTCTGGAAACACTCCAAAATAACAGAGAGTAGAATGCAGAGCTGAGAACTTTAGAAGCTCCATTTCCACCAGAGGAATTGTCCTGTGATCTTTCAGATTTGTGAGAGAAGCTTAATCAAAATGATTTTATCCTAATCGAAATAGTATGGGGTGTTCATCACAACAAAGGCAACACCAGCAATTGGAGATAGACCAGACAACACACACAGGAACAGGACATGGCATCAATGTCTAGGAAAATTTGTCCTCACAGAAATCCCATGCAATTGTGTAGAGCCAAGAGTCTAAAGTTTTCACTTAACCAAGCAATAGAAGTCTACATTAGATACCTGAAATTACATGACCAGTAGAGATGAAGAAATACAGTAAAAGGAAAAGGAAGTACCATTTTCAGTTCCAAAGAGGTTGAAGGCCCTAAAGATAAGCTTTCAGACAACTAGACTGCAAAACGCTCTCCAGAGCAAGTATTGAAATTGGAGGTGAGGGAAACACTGAAGAATCACAGTGTCTCAGAATCACAAAAGGCAGAATACCAGAAAAGGGGAAGAGAAAGCCTAAAGACGAGCCAAATTATCTCAGAAAACTCAGTGGATGAGAAAATATCAGGGCTAAAATTCCGTCCTAAGCAGACGAGATATTGCAGAGGGACGCGTGAATGACTTTGAATACAGGGGAACAGAAATCCCTCGGTCAGAAGCACACATAGGGAAGCAAGTGCAAACCAATGAAAACATTGCTGTTGAATCCTGGTTGAACACAAGGCATGAAAGACTAAAATTCGAAAGAGTCACAGATGGAAAAGCAAGAGATAAAGAAACAAACAATGTTTGAAAAGTTATGTGTAGAAACATCAGACTGAAACTTGCTGAAAGCCAAGATAGAATCATCTAGGCGAATTCAGGAAGTACACAGCGTCCAAAAGAGGTGGAATCCCAATAGACTTAGCAGCAGCTGTATGATCCAAATCAACAAAGTTCATGAGCATCCCAGTGATTTAAAATGCGCCTGGAGGAAAGCAACATAGTCACAAGAGAACCTCCAGAGGGGTTTCAGCTGCTATCTCAGCAGCAATATTGTAGGACATGGAGGAGTGCCAGGACATAGACCATAGCTTGAATGGCAAAATGCTGCCATCTAGGGTAGCCTATGCCACATGACCACCATTTCTAATAACAGCAGAGCTAGAGAATGCCACAGACCTGCAAATCTTCAAAGAATTCAGCAGTTCGAAACTTATCCTAAAAGAAAGGTTGAGAATTCTCCCCTGAAGGGATAAGCAGCAAGATGAAATGGAAAGAAGAAAACCCTTATTGGAAATGCAAGAAGAGCATGAGTGGAAAAGAAGAAACAAGAAGAAGGCAAGGAGGACATCAAAACCCTAAAGATGGGAGAGGGAAGCAGGAAATCATAGGGGATTGGAAGCACTATCTTAAGGGAGTCAGCTTATATGACTCTCTGTTGGAAGCAAACGGAGAGATGCATGGCCTGACGTGTTTGCAAAACAAACGAGAAGCAGACCAAGAAAGAATCAAACAAACAAACAACACAAAAAGGGTAGGGTAACATGAATATTCAAAAGAAATTACTCAAGGTGATGTCAAGGATCATTCAGTACGCATCGACCCAGTATCGCGGCTTGAATGTACTCAGCACACCTGTATTCGGAAATCAGAGGCGTGCATTTATATTCGTAAATATTGATTCATATGAGCATATCGTGACCTAACCCAAATGCCGATTTGGAATCCAATGGATTCCTAGTCCGTGATATAGACTTGCATGTCTTCCAAAAGGATGAATGAATGCCATATTCTACACTACGTCGAGAAGAAATGGCACAAGCCTATAACAAGGAAAAGTAGCTCCGCAAAAGTGTACTAAGTTCAAAAGAGACAGGCAGTAAAGTGCACATTGTGGATTGTATCATTCCTAGGAATTTCAGCCCCCTTGAAACAAATGGATAGATGTCCCGTGAATGCGGGTGTTTCAGCAGAAATCAACCGACGGGTATATATTGCGGGTGTGCCCATATTACAGGAACATTAATTTCCCTTAGTGGGTCTCTGTGTACTGTGAACTGTTAGAAAGTTTAAAGACGTGTGAAACATTCAACTGAAAATGGACACACTTCCCTCCGTTGCTACAGTGCATACAGATCTGAACAAAAGGAAAGAGGGAAGAACAAAGGCCCATGGGACGCTAGTGGGTAGAATCACTTTTACCTTAGGAACCTCTCGTCGGATGCAGCCCCTCCCCCAACACTGACAAGATGCAGCAGCCATTGGGGATGGCAGTTAGCGGTTGGATTCCAGGTGGAATGTTGGTGTGTACCGCGAGGCTTGTTGTGGCTGGTGGATCCTAGGTAACCGGGCAGAGTTCTGTGGGTGGATCAGTGCGATGGAGGGGCTGCCGCCCTCTGTGGAGCTTGGCTTAGGTCTTTGGTCCGGGAAGCTGTGTCAGTTCGAGATACTGCTGCTGCACAAAGACCTGAGTTCACGGGTCAGGTTCCAGAACCTGAAAGGGCGGACAGTGGAAGATCTGCCTGTCTTCAGCTTACTGGAGAGGCTCCGAGGTCCTTTCAGACTTGCCCAGTCCTGTTGAAGTCGACTTTATGGGAGAAACGAAGAGAAGCTGGCCGAAAATATGGCTGCACGGATTGAGGAGAGATGCGAACACATTGATGAGAGATGTTCTGCTACAATAGAGAATACTGGCCTGGAGACAGCTGTAGAGGATAGCAGGCTCGAAAGGCATTCATGAGACATATTGAAACTCGCTGATACTAGCAGAAACAAACGGAGGGCCACCGTGGACTGGAGGAAGTTCCTCAATTCTCTGCTCCAAGAACGGGTCCAAGATTCCTGACGTCTAAAGAGAAGAGATGGCAGAGATGATAAAAACGCTCATGTTCTTGAAAGAGGTCAGATAATCCACACGACCCAAGGGGCAATTCCAAGCCATTCAGATCAAAGTGCACCAAGCCCAGGTAAGCCTTTTCCCAGGTTTGGGCTTAGCTATCAAGCACTTGCTCTTCCCTCCCCTCCACTCAGGCATCCATTTTGAGGGATCAGTACCTGAGCTGCAAAGAAGCCAGTAAGAGAAGAGCAAGCCCCTCCTAGAATCAGAGTTCCTCTAGCTTCATCCTCTGTGAACAACAGGGAACCTCATAAAGGTCAAATACTCTCGTATGAAATAGATAGGAATTGAATACTTAGCTCCCACAAAGAAACGATGGCCTTCTGCTAGATTCAGCAAATGCTGGGTTGATGTCTTCTCTGGGGTGAAGGGAGTGTGGTAAGTGAGGGGAATCTTTGACTGAACTTGAATCTGTATTAGGCCTCCGTTTTTCAAGACAGTCTAGGTAAATATTAGAAGTCAGATAGTGAACGGAACTGTAAAAGTCGCCAATGACATGAAAGACACCGCTTATGTGGACCGTCTTTCAATTGAGTCAAGCCCCCGGGGGCAATCTATCATAGGGGTGCAGACTTGGTTGCATTCAAGTGCTTTACCCAACATGATCGGATGATTAAGCGTTCTCATCACTGATAGAAGAACACCTGGTTCTCAGTAGCCTAGCATAGCTGCAGCAGGGTTCTCATAGCTATAATGCCTCTAGGTTCTTTGGATTCAAAGCTAAATGTATATATTTAGTTCGTTTCCTCTTGTATTTTCCTTGAGAGGGATGTTACACGTTGAAATGCCAACATTGACCAGTAGGTGTCATCGGGAGTAAAGGGCACCTCATGCACAAGTGAATCCATGCTTGGGGGTTATTTCATGTTTCCATTAGTTATTTCATGGTTCCTGTTGGTTTCGGAGGCTTCAACAGTAAAGAGTTGACATGACCCCTTTAACAGTTCGGACTGATACTTTGCATTCTATCTGTCTATGTTTTCCTTAGAGCTGACAAAATGTTACTGAAATTGACAAGTCTGGCTTCTAGGTCGATTTAGTATGTTTCAGAAACTAACTTCATTTTCGTATAACTCCCAAAACATTTATATAAATTCTATTAAAGTTTTAAAGACTGCAAATGAGATATCAACACAATGTCAAAACTGGAGTCTTCGGACAATCCCTCCCACCACGGCTGTATAGAAACCAAGAGATAAAAAAAAATCACATTTCTGTGAAATGTATCTGGAAAGTGTTGATTCATCGATGCCCAGTTGACAGAGAAGCAGTGCAATCTGCGCTCACTCGCTTCCATGAACACAGCAATGGAACCATCCACTCACCCAGCCCTTGGCACAGGACACTTGCCGAAGAGAGGTCTGTTACTTCCAAAGACAGGATGAGGCCTCAGAACACCTGGAAGCAGAAGGAAAAGCAGGGAATGGACACCAGTGCATGGTCTGAGCCCTGTTGATGGAGCAGTAAAGGTGAAACTCTCTTTAACTTGGACGCACACTCTCAAGCGGACAGGAGAAATGGGATTGAAGGTGATGCGCTGAGTGTTAGAAGAGTGCACAGCAGATGCTTGGCTGACAGAACTCAAAGAATCCAGTGCAAAATATCCCCACAGTTGATTCTGAGACCAAGCTCCGAGCTGCCAAACTTGAGGTAGCAGAGGCAGCGTTCAGGGAGGGATAGGGCTACGGATGATGGCACACGCTGAGTCTCAGGGATCTGGAGTGCGTTGTGGGATGTGGTGGGTCCTATCAAGAGAACAAACCGACCTGGGACCCCAATGAGCAAGCAACCACCCTGGCGCGCGCAGTTGAAATTATCGATATGTCCCATGGCCACACCCAGTGCATCTGCAGGACCAGAGACCAATTTGGCATTTTGCCAATAGAGCATGTGTGGGGCTGAATCAGAGATATTGTGCATCGGGTCTGAGGGATCCAGGGGGCCTTGGGTTTGAATTCAGAATGAAAAGCCTTAGAATCTGCTACATTCAAAACCTGGGCTATGATTATGGTTTGGTTTGAGGCACAGGATGTGCAACAGCTCTGTAGTTGCCTTCGTGCACCCGTACCACAAGGATGAGAGGACAAGGAAGTGTGGTCCAAGACCACAGCGTGAGAAGAGGAAGGATTTCCTTCAGTTTATCTTTCAAAAGAGGATGCGATATTTTGGATGGCACCGGCAGGGTTCGGCAGCGAGGACACCAAGTTCGGGCTGCGGGATCATTCTAGCAGCCCCTGATGTGTGACATCCATAGATATGCTTCCACTGGTGTATTTGTAGACAGTGAAGCTCTTGGAAGAACTGGTTTCAGTGGGACATTCCCGTGGCACTACAAAGCACAAGCGCACTCACACTCTGCCCTTCTGGAAACACTCCAAAATAACAGAGAGTAGAATGCAGAGCTGAGAACCTTTAGAAGCTCCATTTCCACCAGAGGAAGTGTCCTGTGCTCTTTCAGATTTGTGAGATAAGCGTAATCAAAATGAGGTTATCCTAATCGAAATAGTATGGGGGGTTCATCACAACAAAGCAACACCAGCAATTCGAGATATTCCAGACAACACACACAGGAAAAGGACATGGCATCAATGTCTAGGAATATTTGTCCTCACAGAAATCCCATGCAATTGTGTAGAGCCAAGGGTCTAAAGTTTTCACTTAACCAAGCCCTAGAAATTTACATTAGATACCTGAAATTACCTGACCAGTAGAGATGAAGAAATACAGTAAAAGGAAAAGGAAGTACCATTTTCAGTTCCAAAGAGGTTGAAGGCCCTAAAGATAAGCTTTCAGACAACTAGACTGCAAAACGCTCTCCAGAGCAAGTATTGAAATTGGAGGTGAGTGAAACACTGAAGAATAACTTTGTCTCAGAATCACAAAAGGCAGAATACCAGAAAAGGGGAAGAGAAAGCCTAAAGACGAGCCAAATAATCTCAGAAAACTCAGTGGATGAGAAAATATCAGGGCTAACATTCCGTCCTAAGCAGACGAGATATTGCAGAGGGACGCGTGAATGAATTTGAAGACAGGGGAACAGAAATCCCTCGGTCAGAAGCACACATAGGAAAGCAAGTGCAAACCAATGAAAACATTGCTGTTGAATCCTGGTTGAAGACAAGGCATGAAAGACTAAAATTCGAAAGAGTCCCAGATGGAAAAGCAAGAGATAAAGAAACAAACAATGTTTGAAAAGTTATGTGTAGAAACATCAGACTGAAACTTCCTGAAAGCCAAGATAGAAGCATCTAGGTGAATTCATGAAGTACACAGCGTCCAAAAGAGGTGGAATCCCAATAGACTTAGCAGCAGCTGTATGATCCAAATCAACAAAGTTCATGAGCATCCCAGTGATTTAAAATGCGCCTGGAGGAAAGCAACATAGTCACAAGAGAACCTCCAGAGGGGTTTCAGCTGCTATCTCAGCAGCAATATTGCAGGACATGGAGGAGTGCCAGGACATAGACCATAGCATGAATGGCAAAATGCTGCCATCTAGGGTAGCCTATGATACATGACACCATTTCTAATAACAGCAGAGTTAGAGAATGCCACAGACCTGCAAATCTTAAAAGAATTCAGCAGTTCGAAACTTATCCTAAAAGAAAGGTTGAGAATTCTCCCCTGAAGGGATAAGCAGCAAGATGAAATGGAAAGAAGAAAACCCTTATTGGAAATGCAAGAAGAGCATGAGTGGAAAAGAAGAAACAAGAAGAAGGCAAGGAGGACATCAAAACCCTAAAGATGGGAGAGGGAAGCAGGAAATCATAGGGGATTGGAAGCACTATCTTAAGGGAGTCAGCTTATATGACTCTCTGTTGGAAGCAAACGGAGAGATGCATGGCCTGACGTGTTTGCAAACAAACGAGAAGCAGACCAAGAAAGAATCAAACAAACAAACAACACAAAAAGGGTAGGGTAACATGAATACTCAAAAGAAATTACTCAATGTGATGTCAAGGATCATTCAGTACGCATCGACCCAGTATCACGGCTTGAATGTACTCAGCACACCTGTATTCGGAAATCAGAGGCGTGCATTTATATTCGTAAATATTGTTTCAGATGAGCATATCGTGACCTAACCCAAATGCCGATTTGGAATCCAATGGATTCCTAGTCCGTGGTATAGACAGGCAAGTCTTCCAGCAGGATGAATGAATGCCATATTCTACACTACGTTGAGAAGTAATGGCACAAGCCTATAACAAGTAAAAGTAGCTCCGCAAAAGTGTACTAAGTTCAAAAGAGACAGGCAGTAAAGTGCACATTGTGGATTGTATCATTCCTAGGAATTTCAGCCCCCTTGAAACAAATGGATAGATGTCCCGTGAATGCGGGTGTTTCAGCAGAAATCAACCGACGGCTATGTATTGCGGGTGTGCCCATATTATAGGAACAATAGTTTCCCTTATTGGGTCTCTGTGTACTGTGAACTGTTAGAAAGTTTAAAGACGTGTGAAACATTCAACTGAAAATGGACACACTTCCCTCCGTTGCTACAGTGCATACAGATGTGAACAAAAGGAAAGAGGGAAGAACAAAGGCCCATGGGACGCTAGTGGGTAGAATCACTTTTACCTTAGGAACCTCTCGTCGGATGCAGCCCCTCCCCCAACACTGACAAGATGCAGCAGCCATTGGGGATGGCAGTTAGCGGTTGGATTCCAGGTGGAATGTTGGTGTGTACCGCGAGGCTTGTTGTGGCTGGTGGATCCTAGGTAACCGGGCAGAGTTCTGTGGGTGGATCAGTGCGATAGTAGGGCTGCCGCCCTCTGTGGAGCTTGGCTTAGATCTTTGTTCCTGGAACCTGTGTCAGTTCGAGATACTGCTACTGCCCAAAGACCTGAGTTCACGGGTCAGTTTCCAGAACCTGAAAGGGCGGACAGTGGAAGATCTGCCTGTCTTCAGCTTAGTGGAGAGGCTCCGAGGTCCTTTCAGATTGCCCAGTCCTGTTGAAGTCGACTTTATGGAAGACACGAAGAGAAGCTGGCCGAAAATATGGCTGCACGGATTGAGGAGAGATGCGAACACATTGATGAGAGATTTTCTGTTACAATAGAGAATACTGGCCTGGAGACAGCTGTAGAGGATAGCAGGCTCGAATGGCATTCATGAGACATATTGAACCTCGCTGATACTAGCAGAAACATACGAAGGGCCACCGTGGACTGGATGAAGTTCCTCAATTCTCTGCTCCAAGAACGGGTCCAAGATCCCTGACGTCTAAAGAGAAGAGATGGCAGAGATGATAGAAACGCTCATGTTCTTGAAAGAGGTCAGATAATCCACACGACCCAAGGGGCAATTCCAAGCCATTCAGATCAAAGTGCACCAAGCCCAGGTAAGCCTTTTCCCAGGTTTGGGCCTAGCTATCAAGCACTTGCTCTTCCCTCCCCCCCACTCAGGCATGCATTTGGAGGGATCAGTACCTGAGCTGCAATGAAGGCAGTAAGAGAAGAGCAAGCCCCTCCTAGAATCAGAGTTCCTCTAGCTTCATCGTCTGTGAACAACAGGGAACCCCATAAAGGTCAAATACTCTCGAATGAAATAGATAGTAATTGAATACTTAGCTCCCACAAAGAAACGATGGCCTTCCGTTAGATTCAGTAAATGCTGGGTTGATGTCTTCTCTGGGGTGAAGGGAGTGTGGTAAGTGAGGGGAATCTTTGACTGAACTTGAATCTGTATTAGGCCTCCTTTTTTCAAGACAGTCTAGGTAAATACTAGAAGTCACATAGTGAACGGAACTGTAAAAGTCGCCAATGACATGAAAGACACAGCTTATGTGGACCGTCTTTCAATTAAGTCAAGCCCCCGGGGGCAATCTATCATAGGGGTGCAGACTTGGTTGCATTCAAGTGCTTTACCCAACATGATCGGATGATTAAGCGTTCTCATCACTGATAGAAGAACACCTGGTTCTCAGTAGCCTAGCATAGCTGCAGCAGGGTTCTCATAGCTATAATGCCTCTAGGTTCTTTGGATTCAAAGCTAAATGTATATATTTAGTTCGTTTCCTCTTGTATTTTCCTTGAGAGGGATGTTACACCTTGAAATGCCAACATTGACCAGTAGGTGTCATTGGGAGTAAAGGGCACCTCATGCACAAGTGAATCCAAGCTTGGGGGTTATTTCATGTTTCCATTAGTTATTTCATGGTTCCTGTTGGTTTCGGAGGCTTCAACAGTAAAGAGTTGACATGACCCCTTTAACAGTTCGGACTGCTAGTTTGCATTCTATCTGTCTATGTTTTCCTTAGAGCTGACAAAATGTTACCGAAATTGACAAGTCTGGCTTCTAGGTCGATTTAGTATGTTTCAGAAACTAACTTCATTTTCGTATAACTCCCAAAACATTTATATCAATTCTATTAAATTTTTAAAGACTGCAAATGAGATATCAACACAATGTCAAAACAGGTGTCTTCGGACAATCCCTCCCACCACGGCTGTATAGAAACCAAGAGATAAAAAAAAATCACATTTCTGTGAAATGTATCTGGAAAGTGTTGATTCATCGATGCCCAGTTGACAGAGAAGCAGTGCAACCTGCGCTCACTCGCTCCCATGAACACAGCAATGGAAACATCCACTCACCCAGCCCTTGGCACAGGACACTTGCCGAAGAGAGGTCTGTTACTTAGAAAGACAGGATGAGGCCTCAGAACACCTGGAAGCAGAAGGAAAAGCAGGGAATGGATACCAGTGCATGGTCTGAGCCCTGTTGATGGAGCAGTAAAGGTGAAACTCTCTTTAACTTGGACGCACACTCTCAAGCGGACAGGAGACATGGGATTGAAGGTGATGCGCTAAGTGTTAGAAGAGTGCACAGCAGATGCTTGGCTGACAGAACTCAAAGAATCCAGTGCAAAATATCCCCCAAGTTGATTCTGAGACCAAGCGCCGAGCTGCCAAATTTGAGGTAGCAGAGGCAGCGTTCAGGGAGGGATAGGGCTACGGATGATGGCCCACGCTGAGTCTCAGGGATCTGGAGTGCGTTGTGGGATGTGGTGGGTCCTATCAAGAGAGCAACCCGACCTGGGACCCCAATGAGCAAGCAACCACCCTGGCGTGCGCAGTTGAAATTATCGATATTTCCCATGGCCACACCCAGTGCATCTGCAGGACCAGAGACCAATTTGGCATTTTGTCAATAGAGCATGTGTGGGGCTGAATCAGAGATATTGTGCATCGGGTCTGAGGGATCCAGGGGGCCTTGGGTTTGAATTCAGAATGAAAAGCCTTAGGATCTGCTACATTCATAACCTGGGCTGTGATTATGGTTTGGTTTGAGGCACAGGATGTGCAACAGCTCTGTGGTTGCCTTCGTGCACCCGTGCCACAAGGATGAGAGTACAAGGAAGTGTGGTCCAAGACCACAGCGTGAGAAGAGGAATGATTTCCTTCAGTCCATCTCTCAAAACGGATGCTACATTTTGGATGGCACCGGCACGGTTCGGCAGCGAGGACACCAAGTTCGGGCTGCGGGATCATTCCAGCAGGCCCTGATGTGTGACATCCATAGATATGCTTCCACTGGTGTTACTGTAGACAGAGAAGCTCTTGGAAGAACTGGTTTCAGTGGGACATTCCCGTGGCACTACAAAGCACAAGCGCACTCACACTCTGCTCTTCTGGAAACACTCCAAAATAACAGAGAGTAGAATGCAGAGATGAGAACTTTAAAAGCTCCATTTCCACCAGAGAAATTGTCCTGTGATCTTTCAGATTTGTGAGAGAAGCTTAATCAAAATGATTTTATCCTAATCGAAATAGTATGGGGTGTTCATCACAACAAAGGCAACACCAGCAATTGGAGATAGACCAGACAACACACACAGGAACAGGACATGGCATCAATGTCTTGGAAATTTTGTCCTCACAGAAATCCCATGCAATTGTGTAGAGCCAAGAGTCTAAAGTTTTCACTTAACCAAGCAATAGAAGTCTACATTAGATACCTGAAATTACATGACCAGTAGAGATGAAGAAATACAGTAAAAGGAAAAGGAAGTACCATTTTCAGTTCCAAAGAGGTTGAAGGCCCTAAAGATAAGCTTTCAGACAACTAGACTGCAAAACGCTCTCCAGAGCAAGTATTGAAATTGGAGGTGAGGGAAACACTGAAGAATCACAGTGTCTCAGAATCACAAAAGGCAGAATACCAGAAAAGGGGAAGAGAAAGCCTAAAGACGAGCCAAATTATCACAGAAAACTCAGTGGATGAGAAAATATCAGGGCTAAAATTCCGTCCTAAGCAGACGAGATTTTGCAGAGGGACGCGTGAATGACTTTGTAGACAGGGGAACAGAAATCCCTCGGTCAGAAGCACACATAGGAAAGCAAGTGCAAACCAATGAAAACATTGCTGTTGAATCCTGGTTGAACACAAGGCATGAAAGACTAAAATTCGAAAGAGTCACAGATGGAAAAGCAAGAGATAAAGAAACAAACAATGTTTGAAAAGTTATGTGTAGAAACATCAGACTGAAACTTGCTGAAAGCCAAGATAGAATCATCTAGGCGAATTCAGGAAGTACACAGCGTCCAAAAGAGGTGGAATCCCAATAGACTTAGCAGCAGCTGTATGATCCAAATCAACAAAGTTCATGAGCATCCCAGTGATTTAAAATGCGCCTGGAGGAAAGCAACATAGTCACAAGAGAACCTCCAGAGGGGTTTCAGCTGCTATCTCAGCAGCAATATTGTAGGACATGGAGGAGTGCCAGGACATAGACCATAGCTTGAATGGCAAAATGCTGCCATCTAGGGTAGCCTATGCCACATGACCACCATTTCTAATAACAGCAGAGCTAGAGAATGCCACAGACCTGCAAATCTTCAAAGAATTCAGCAGTTCGAATCTTATCCTAAAAGAAAGGTTGAGAATTCTCCCCTGAAGGGATAAGCAGCAAGATGAAATGGAAAGAAGAAAACCCTTATTGGAAATGCAAGAAGAGCATGAGTGGAAAAGAAGAAACAAGAAGAAGGCAAGGAGGACATCAAAACCCTAAAGATGGGAGAGGGAAGCAGGAAATCATAGGGGATTGGAAGCACTATCTTAAGGGAGTCAGCTTATATGACTCTCTGTTGGAAGCAAACGGAGAGATGCATGGCCTGACGTGTTTGCAAAACAAACGAGAAGCAGACCAAGAAAGAATCAAACAAACAAACAACACAAAAAGGGTAGGGTAACATGAATACTCAAAAGAAATTACTCAATGTGATGTCAAGGATCATTCAGTACGCATCGACCCAGTATCGCGGCTTGAATGTACTCAGCACACCTGTATTCGGAAATCAGAGGCGTGCATTTATATTCGTAAATATTGATTCATATGAGCATATCGTGACCTAACCCAAATGCCGATTTGGAATCCAATGGATTCCTAGTCCGTGATATAGACTTGCATGTCTTCCAAAAGGATGAATGAATGCCATATTCTACACTACGTCGAGAAGAAATGGCACAAGCCCATAACAAGGAAAATTAGCTCCGCAAAAGTGTACTAAGATCAAAAGAACCAGGCAGTAAAGTGCACATTGGGGATTGTATCAGTACTAGGAATTTCAGCCCCCTTGAAACAAATGGATAGATGTCCCGTGAATGCGGGTGTTTCAGCAGAAATCAACCGACGGCTATGTATTGCGGGTGTGCCCATATTACAGGAACAATAGTTTCCCTTAGTGGGTCTCTGTGTACTGTGAACTGTTAGAAAGTTTAAAGACGTGTGAAGCATTCAACTGAAAATGGACACACTTCCCTCCGTTGCTACAGTGCATACAGATCTGAACAAAAGGAAAGAGGGAAGAACAAAGGCCCATGGGAAGCTAGTGGGTAGAATCACATTTACCTTAGGAACCTCTCGTCGGATGCAGCCCCTCCCCCAACACTGACAAGATGCAGCAGCCATTGGGGATGGCAGTTAGCGGTTGGATTCCAGGTGGAATGTTGGTGTGTACCGCGAGGCTTGTTGTGGCTGGTGGATCCTAGGTAACCGGGCAGAGTTCTGTGGGTGGATCAGTGCGATGGAGGGGCTGCCGCCCTCTGTGGAGCTTGGCTTAGGTCTTTGGTCCGGGAAGCTTTGTCAGTTCGAGATACTGCTGCTGCCCAAAGACCTGAGTTCACGGGTCAGTTTCCAGAATCTGAAAGGGCGGAAAGTGGAAGATCTGCCTGTCTTCAGCTTACTGGAGAGGCTCTGAGTTCCTTTCAGACATGCCCAGTCCTGTTGAAGTCGACTTTATGGGAGACACGAAGAGAAGCTGACCGAAAATATGGCTGCATGGATTGAGGAGAGATGCGAACACATTGATGAGAGATGTTCTGCTACAATAGAGAATACTGGCCTGGAGACAGCTGTAGAGGATAGCAGGCTCGGAAGGCATTCATGAGACATATTGAACCTCGCTGATACTAGCAGAAACATACGGAGGGCCACCATGGAGTGGAGGAAGTTCCTCAATTCTCAGCTCCAAGAACGGGTCCAAGATCCCTGACGTCTAAAGAGAAGAGATGGCAGAGATTATAAAAACGCTCATGTTCTTGAAAGAGGTCAGATAATCCACACGACCCAAGGGGCAATTCCAAGCCATTCAGATCAAAGTGCACCAAGCCCAGGTAAGCCTTTTCCCAGGTTTGGGCCTAACTATCAAGCACATGCTCTTCCCTCCCCTCCACTCAGGCATCCATTTTGAGGGATCAGTACCTGAGCTGCAAAGAAGCCAGTAAGAGAAGAGCAAGCCCCTCCTAGAATCAGAGTTCCTCTAGCTTCATCCTCTGTGAACAACAGGGAACCTCATAAAGGTCAAATACTCTCGTATGAAATAGATAGGAATTGAATACTTAGCTCCCACAAAGAAACGATGGCCTTCCGCTAGATTCAGCAAATGCTGGGTTTATGTCTTCTCTGGGGTGAAGGGAGTGTGTTAAGTGAGGGGAATCTTTGACTGAACTTGAATCTGTATTAGGCCTCCGTTTTTCAAGACAGTCTAGGTAAATATTAGAAGTCAGATAGTGAACGGAACTGTAAAAGTCGCCAATGACATGAAAGACACAGCTTATGTGGACCGTCTTTCAATTGAGTCAAGCCCGCGGGGGCAATCTATCATAGGGGTGCAGACTTGGTTGCATTCAAGTGCTTTACCCAACATGATCGGATGATTAAGCGTTCTCATCACTGATAGAAGAACACCTGGTTCTCAGTAGCCTAGCATAGCTGAAGCAGGTTTCTCATAGCTATAATGCCTCTAGGTTCTTTGGATTCAAAGCTAAATGTATATATTTAGTTCGTTTCCTCTTGTATTTTCCTTGAGAGGGATGTTACACGTTGAAATGCCAACATTGACCAGTAGGTGTCATCGGGAGTAAAGGGCACCTCATGCACAAGTGAATCCATGCTTGGGGGTTATTTCATGTTTCCATTAGTTATTTCATGGTTCCTGTTGGTTTCGGAGGCTTCAACAGTAAAGAGTTGACATGACCCCTTTAACATTTCGGACTGATACTTTGCATTCTATCTGTCTATGTTTTCCTTAGAGGTGACAAAATGTTACCGAAATTGACAAGTCTGGCTTCTAGGTCGATTTAGTATCTTTCAGAAACTAACTTCATTTTCGTATAACTCCCAAAACATTTATATAAATTCTATTAAAGTTTTAAAGACTGCAAATGAGATATCAACACAATGTCAAAACTGGAGTCTTCGGACAATCCCTCCCACCACGGCTGTATAGAAACCAAGAGATAAAAAAAAATCACATTTCTGTGAAATGTATCTGGAAAGTGTTGATTCATCGATGCCCAGTTGACAGAGAATCAGTGCAATCTGCGCTCACTCGCTCCCATGAACACAGCAATGGAACCATCCACTCACCCAGCCCTTGGCACAGGACACTTGCCGAAGAGAGGTCTGTTACTTCCAAAGACAGGATGAGGCCTCAGAACACCTGGAAGCAGAAGGAAAAGCAGGGAATGGATACCAGTGCATGGTCTGAGCCCTGTTGATGGAGCAGTAAAGGTGAAACTCTCTTTAACTTGGACGCACACTCTCAAGCGGACAGGAGACATGGGATTGAAGGTGATGCGCTGAGTGTTAGAAGAGTGCACAGCAGATGCTTGGCTGACAGAACTCAAAGAATCCAGTGCAAAATATCCCCACAGTTGATTCTGAGACCAAGCTCCGAGCTGCCAAACTTGAGGTAGCAGAGGCAGCGTTCAGGGAGGGATAGGGCTACGGATGATGGCACACGCTGAGTCTCAGGGATCTGGAGTGCGTTGTGGGATGTGGTGGGTCCTATCAAGAGAGCAAACCGACCTGGGACCCCAATGAGCAAGCAACCACCCTGGCGCGCGCAGTTGAAATTATCGATATGTCCCATGGCCACACCCAGTGCATCTGCAGGACCAGAGACCAATTTGGCATTTTGCCAATAGAGCATGTGTGGGGCTGAATCAGAGATATTGTGCATCGGGTCTGAGGGATCCAGGGGGCCTTGGGTTTGAATTCAGAATGAAAAGCCTTAGGATCTGCTACATTCAAAACCTGGGCTATGATTATGGTTTGGTTTGAGGCACAGGATGTGCAACATCTCTGTAGTTGCCTTCGTGCACCCGTGCCACAAGGATGAGAGGACAAGGAAGTGTGGTCCAAGACCACAGCGTGAGAAGAGGAAGGATTTCCTTCAGTTTATCTCTCAAAGAGGATGCGACATTTTGGATGGCACCGGCACGGTTCGGCAGCGAGGACACCAAGTTCGGGCTGCGGGATCATTCTAGCAGCCCCTGATGTGTGACATCCATAGATATGCTTCCACTGGTGTTTTTGTAGACAGTGAAGCTCTTGGAAGAACTGGTTTCAGTGGGACATTCCCGTGGCACTACAAAGCACAAGCGCACTCACACTCTGCCCTTCTGGAAACACTCCAAAATAACAGAGAGTAGAATGCAGAGCTGAGAACCTTTAGAAGCTCCATTTCCACCAGAGGAAGTGTCCTGTGCTCTTTCAGATTTGTGAGATAAGCGTAATCAAAATGAGGTTTTCCTAATCGAAATAGTATGGGGGGTTCATCACAACAAAGCAACACCAGCAATTCGAGATATACCAGACAACACACACAGGAACAGGATATGGCATCAATGTCTAGGAATATTTGTCCTCACAGAAATCCCATGCAATTGTGTAGAGCCAAGGGTCTAAAGTTTTCACTTAACCAAGCCCTAGAAATTTACATTAGATACCTGAAATTACCTGACCAGTAGAGATGAAGAAATACAGTAAAAGGAAAAGGAAGTACCATTTTCAGTTCCAAAGAGGTTGAAGGCCCTAAAGATAAGCTTTCAGACAACTAGACTGCAAAACGCTCTCCAGAGCAAGTATTGAAATTGGAGGTGAGTGAAACACTGAAGAATAACTTTGTCTCAGAATCACAAAAGGCAGAATACCAGAAAAGGGGAAGAGAAAGCCTAAAGACGAGCCAAATAATCTCAGAAAACTCAGTGGATGAGAAAATATCAGGGCTAACATTCCGTCCTAAGCAGACGAGATATTGCAGAGGGACGCGTGAATGACTTTGAAGACAGGGGAACAGAAATCCCTCGGTCAGAAGCACACATAGGAAAGCAAGTGCAAACCAATGAAAACATTGCTGTTGAATCCTGGTTGAAGACAAGGCATGAAAGACTAAAATTCGAAAGAGTCCCATATGAAAAAGCAAGAGATAAAGAAACAAACAATGTTTGAAAAGTTATGTATAGAAACATCAGACTGAAACTTGCTGAAAGCCAAGATAGAAGCATCTAGGTGAATTCATGAAGTACACAGCGTCCAAAAGAGGTGGAATCCCAATAGACTTAGCAGCAGCTGTATGATCCAAATCAACAAAGTTCATGAGCATCCCAGTGATTTAAAATGCGCCTGGAGGAAAGCAACATAGTCACAAGAGAACCTCCAGAGGGGTTTCAGCTGCTATCTCAGCAGCAATATTGTAGGACATGGAGGAGTGCCAGGACATAGACCATAGCATGAATGGCAAAATGCTGCCATCTAGGGAAGCCTATGATACATGACACCATTTCTAATAACAGCAGAGCTAGAGAATGCCACAGACCTGCAAATCTTAAAAGAATTCAGCAGTTCGAAACTTATCCTAAAAGAAAGGTTGAGAATTCTCCCCTGAAGGGATAAGCAGCAAGATGAAATGGAAAGAAGAAAACCCTTATTGGAAATGCAAGAAGAGCATGAGTGGAAAAGAAGAAACAAGAAGAAGGCAAGGAGGACATCAAAAGCCTAAAGATGGGAGAGGGAAGCAGGAAATCATAGGGGATTGGAAGCACTATCTTAAGGGAGTCAGCTTATATGACTCTCTGTTGGAAGCAAACGGAGAGATGCATGGCCAGACGTGTTTGCAAACAAACGAGAAGCAGACCAAGAAAGAATCAAACAAACAAACAACACAAAAAGGGTAGGGTAACATGAATATTCAAAAGAAATTACTCAAGGTGATGTCAAGGATCATTCAGTACGCATCGACCCAGTATCACGGCTTGAATGTACTCAGCACACCTGTATTCGGAAATCAGAGGCGTGCATTTATATTCGTAAATATTGTTTCAGATGAGCATATCGTGACCTAACCCAAATGCCGATTTGGAATCCAATGGATTCCTAGTCCGTGGTATAGACAGGCAAGTCTTCCAGCAGGATGAATGAATGCCATATTCTACACTACGTTGAGAAGTAATGGCACAAGCCTATAACAAGGAAAAGTAGCTCCGCAAATTGTACTAAGTTAAAAAGAGACAGGCAGTAAAGTGCACATTGTGGATTGTATCATTCCTAGGAATTTCAGCCCCCTTGAAACAAATGGATAGATGTCCCGTGAATGCGGGTGTTTCAGCAGAAATCAACCGACGGCTATGTATTGCGGGTGTGCCCATATTATAGGAACAATAGTTTCCCTTAGTGGGTCTCTGTGTACTGTGAACTGTTAGAAAGTTTAAAGACGTGTGAAACATTCAACTGAAAATGGACACACTTCCCTCCGTTGCTACAGTGCATACAGATGTGAACAAAAGGAAAGAGGGAAGAACAAAGGCCCATGGGACGCTAGTGGGTAGAATCACTTTTACCTTAGGAACCTCTCGTCGGATGCAGCCCCTCCCCCAACACTGACAAGATGCAGCAGCCATTGGGGATGGCAGTTAGCGGTTGGATTCCAGGTGGAATGTTGGTGTGTACCGCGAGGCTTGTTGTGGCTGGTGGATCCTAGGTAACCGGGCAGAGTTCTGTGGGTGGATCAGTGCGATGGAGGGGCTGCCGCCCTCTGTGGAGCTTGGCTTAGATCTTTGTTCCTGGAACCTGTGTCAGTTCGAGATACTGCTACTGCCCAAAGACCTGAGTTCACGGGTCAGTTTCCAGAACCTGAAAGGGCGGACAGTGGAAGATCTGCCTGTCTTCAGCTTACTGGAGAGGCTCCGAGGTCCTTTCAGATTGCCCAGTCCTGTTGAAGTCGACTTTATGGAAGACACGAAGAGAAGCTGGCCGAAAATATGGCTGCACGGATTGAGGAGGGATGCGAACACATTGATGAGAGATTTTCTGTTACAATAGAGAATACTGGCCTGGAGACAGCTGTAGAGGATAGCAGGCTCGAATGGCATTCATGAGACATATTGAACCTCGCTGATACTAGCAGAAACATACGGAGGGCCACCGTGGATTGGATGAAGTTCCTCAATTCTCTGCTCCAAGAACGGGTCCAAGATCCCTGACGTCTAAAGAGAAGAGATGGCAGAGATGATAGAAACGCTCATGTTCTTGAAAGAGGTCAGATAATCCACACGACCCAAGGGGCAATTCCAAGCCATTCAGATCAAAGTGCACCAAGCCCAGGTAAGCCTTTTCCCAGGTTTGGGCCTAGCTATCAAGCACTTGCTCTTCCCTCCCCCCCACTCAGGCATCCATTTGGAGGGATCAGTACCTGAGCTGCAATGAAGGCAGTAAGAGAAGAGCAAGCCCCTCCTAGAATCAGAGTTCCTCTAGCTTCATCCTCTGTGAACAACAGGGAACCCCATAAAGGTCAAATACTCTCGAATGAAATAGATAGTAATTGAATACTTAGCTCCCACAAAGAAACGATGGCCTTCCGTTAGATTCAGCAAATGCTGGGTTGATGTCTTCTCTGGGGTGAAGGGAGTGTGGTAAGTGAGGGGAATCTTTGACTGAACTTGAATCTGTATTAGGCCTCCGTTTTTCAAGACAGTCTAGGTAAATACTAGAAGTCACATAGTGAACGGAACTGTAAAAGTCGCCAATGACATGAAAGACACAGCTTATGTGGACCGTCTTTCAATTGAGTCAAGCCCCCGGGGGCAATCTATCATAGGGGTGCAGACTTGGTTGCATTCAAGTGCTTTACCCAACATGATCGGATGATTAAGTTTTCTCATCACTGATAGAAGAACACCTGGTTCTCAGTAGCCTAGCATAGCTGCAGCAGGGTTCTCATAGATATAATGCCTCTAGGTTCTTTGGATTCAAAGCTAAATGTATATATTTAGTTCGTTTCCTCTTGTATTTTCCTTGAGAGGGATGTTACACCTTGAAATGCCAACATTGACCAGTAGGTGTCATTGGGAGTAAAGGGCACCTCATGCACAAGTGAATCCAAGCTTGGGGGTTATTTCATGTTTCCATTAGTTATTTCATGGTTCCTGTTGGTTTCGGAGGCTTCAACAGTAAAGAGTTGACATGACCCCTTTAACATTTCGGACTGCTACTTTGCATTCTATCTGTCTATGTTTTCCTTAGAGCTGACAAAATGTTACCGAAATTGACAAGTCTGGCTTCTAGGTCGATTTAGTATGTTTCAGAAACTAACTTCATTTTCGTATAACTCCCAAAACATTTATATCAATTCTATTAAATTTTTAAAACTGCAAATGAGATATCAACACAATGTCAAAACTGGAGTCTTCGGCCAATCCCTCCCACCACGGCTGTATAGAAACCAAGAGATAAAAAAAAATCACATTTCTGTGAAATGTATCTGGAAAGTGTTGATTCATCGATGCCCAGTTGACAGAGAAGCAGTGCAACCTGCGCTCACTCGCTCCCATGAACACAGCAATGGAAACATCCACTCACCCAGCCCTTGGCACAGGACACTTGCCGAAGAGAGGTCTGTTACTTCCAAAGACAGGATGAGGCCTCAGAACCCCTGGAAGAAGAAGGAAAAGCAGGGAATGGATACCAGTGCATGGTCTGAGCCCTGTTGATGGAGCAGTAAAGGTGAAACTCTCTTTAATTTGGACGCACACTCTCAAGCGGACAGGAGACATGGGATTGAAGGTGATGCGCTGAGTGTTAGAAGAGTGCACAGCAGATGCTTGGCTGACAGAACTCAAAGAATCCAGTGCAAAATATCCCCCCAGTTGATTCTGAGACCAAGCTCAGAGCTGCCAAATTTGACGTAGCAGAGGCAGCGTTCAGGGAGTGATAGGGCTACGGATGGTGGCACAAGCTGAGTCTCAGGGATCTGGAGTGCGTTGTGGGATGTGGTGGGTCCTATCAAGAGAGCAACCCGACCTGGGACCCCAATGAGCAAGCAACCACCCTGGCGCGCGCAGTTGAAATTATCGATATGTCCCATGGCCACACCCAGTGCATCTGTAGGACCAGAGACCAATTTGGCATTTTGCCAATAGAGCATGTGTGGGGCTGAATCAGAGATATTGTACATCGGGTCTGAGGGATCCAGGGGGCCTTGGGTTTGAATTCAGAATGAAAAGCCTTAGGATCTGCTGCATTCATAACCTGGGCTGTGATTATGGTTTGGTTTGAGGCACAGGATGTGCAACAGCTCTGTAGTTGCCTTCGTGCACCCGTGCCACAAGGATGAGAGGACAAGGAAGTGTGGTCCAAGACCACAGCGTGAGAAGAGGAAGGATGTCCTTCAGTTAATCTGTCAAAAGCGGATGCTACATTTTGGATGGCACCGGCACGGTTCGGCAGCGAGGACACCAAGTTCGGGCTGCGGGATCATTCCAGCAGGCCCTGATGTGTGACATCCATAGATATGCTTCCACTGGTGTTTCTCTAGACAGAGAAGCTCTTGGAAGAACTGGTTTCAGTGGGACATTCCCGTGGCACTACAAAGTACAAGCGCACACACACTCTGCTCTTCTGGAAACACTCCAAAATAACAGAGAGTAGAATGCAGAGCTGAGAACCTTTAGAAGCTCCATTTCCACCAGAGGAAGTGTCCTGTGCTCTTTCAGATTTGTGAGATAAGCGTAATCAAAATGAGGTTATACTAATCGAAATATTATGGGGGTTCATCACAACAAAGGCAACACCAGCAATTCGAGATAGACCAGACAACACACACAGGAACATGACATGGCATCAATGTCTAGGAAAATTTGTCCTCACAGAAATCCCATGCAATTGTGTAGAGCCAAGGTTCTAAAGTTTTCACTTAACCAAGCCCTAGAAGTTTACATTAGATACCTGAAATTACCTGACCAGTAGAGATGAAGAAATACAGTAAAAGGAAAAGGAAGTACCATTTTCAGTTCCAAAGAGGTTGAAGGCCCTAAAGATAAGCTTTCAGACAACTAGACTGCAAAACGCTCTCCAGAGCAAGTATTGAAATTGGAGGTGAGGGAAACACTGAAGAATAACAGTGTCTCAGAATCACAAAAGGCAGAATACCAGAAAAGGGGAAGAGAAAGTCTAAAGACGAGCCAAATAATATCAGAAAACTCAGTGGATGAGAAAATATTAGGGCTAACATTCCGTCCTAAGCAGACGAGATATTGCAGAGGGACGCGTGAATGACTTTGAAGACAGGGGAACAGAAATCCCTCGGTCAGAAGCACACATAGGAAAGCAAGTGCAAACCAATGAAAACATTGCTGTTGAATCCTGGTTGAAGACAAGGCATGAAAGACTAAAATTCGAAAGAGTCCCAGATGGAAAAGCAAGAGATAAAGAAACAAACAATGTTTGAAAAGTTATGTGTAGAAACATCAGACTGAAACTTGCTGAAAGCCATGATAGAATCATCTAGGCGAATTCAGGAAGTACACAGCGTCCAAAAGAGGTGGAATCCCAATAGACTTAGCAGCAGCTGTATGATCCAAATCAACAAAGTTCATGAGCATCCCAGTGATTTAAAATGCGCCTGGAGGAAAGCAACATAGTCACAAGAGAACCTCCAGAGGGGTTTCAGCTGCTATCTCAGCAGCAATATTGCAGGACAGGGAGGAGTGCCAGGACATAGACCATAGCTTGAATGGCAAAATGCTGCCATCTAGGGTAGCCTATGCCACATGACCACCATTTCTAATAACAGCAGAACTAGAGAATGCCACAGGCCAGCAAACATTAAAAGAATTCAGCAGTTCGAAACTTATCCTAAAAGAAAGGTTGAGAATTCTCCCCTGAAGGGATAAGCAGCAAGATGAAATGGAAAGAAGAAAACCCTTATTGGAAATGCAAGAAGAGCATGAGTGGAAAAGAAGAAACAAGAAGAAGGCAAGGAGGACATCAAAAGCCTAAAGATGGGAGAGGGAAGCAGGAAATCATAGGGGATTGGAAGCACTATCTTAAGGGAGTCAGCTTATATGACTCTCTGTTGGAAGCAAACGGAGAGATGCATGGCCTGACGTGTTTGCAAAACAAACGAGAAGCAGACCAAGAAAGAATCAAACAAACAAACAACACAAAAAGGGTTGGGTAACATGAATATTCAAAAGAAATTACTCAAGGTGATGTCAAGGATCATTCAGTACGCATCGACCCAGTGTCACGGCTTGAATGTACTCAGCACACCTGTATTCGGAAATCAGAGGCGTGCATTTATATTCGTAAATATTGATTCATATGAGCATATCGTGACCTAACCCAAATGCCGATTTGGAATCCAATGGATTCCTAGTCCGTGATATAGACTTGCAAGTCTTCCAACAGGATGAATGAATGCCATATTCTACACTACGTCGAGAAGAATTGGCACAAGCCTAAAACAAGGAAAATTAGCTCCGCAAAAGTGTACTAAGTTCAAAAGAGACAGGCAGTAAAGTGCACATTGGGGATTGTATCATTCCTAGGAATTTCAGCCCCCTTGAAACAAATGGATAGATGTCCCGTGAATGCGGGTGTTTCAGCAGAAATCAACCGACGGCTATGTATTGCGGGTGTGCCCATATTACAGGAACAATAGTTTCCCTTAGTGGGTCTCTGTGTACTGTGAACTGTTAGAAAGTTTAAAGACGTGTGAAACATTCAACTGAAAATGGACACACTTCCCTCCGTTGCTACAGTGCATACAGATCTGAACAAAAGGAAAGAGGGAAGAACAAAGGCCCATGGGACTCTAGTGGGTAGAATCACTTTTACCTTAGGAACCTCTCGTCGGATGCAGCCCCTCCCCCAACACTGACAAGATGCAGCAGCCATTGGAGATTGCAGTTAGCGGTTGGATTCCAGGTGGAATATTGGTGTGTACAACGAGGCTTGTTGTGGCTGGTGGATCCTAGGTAACCGGGCAGAGTTCTGTGGGTGGATCAGTGCGATGGAGGGGCTGCCGCCCTCTGTGGAGCTTGGCTTAGGTCTTTGGTCCGGGAAGCTGTGTCAGTTCGAGATACTGCTGCTGCCCAAAGACCTGAGTTCACGGGTCAGTTTCCAGAACCTGAAAGGGCGGACAGTGGAAGATCTGCTTGTCTTCAGCTTACTGGAGAGGCTCCAAGGTCCTTTCAGACTTGCCCAGTCCTGTTGAAGTCGACTTTATGGGAGACACGAAGAGAAGCTGGCCGAAAATATGGCTGCACGGATTGAGGAGAGATGCGAACACATTGATGAGAGATGTTCTGCTACAATAGAGAATACTGGCCTGGATAAAGCTGTAGAGGATAGCAGGCTCGAAAGGCGTTCATGAGACATATTGAACCTTGCTGATACTAGCAGAAACATACGGAGGGCCACCGTGGACTGGAGGAAGTTCCTCAATTCTCTGCTCCAAGAACGGGTCCAAGATCCCTGACGTCTAAAGAGAAGAGATGGCAGAGATGATAAAAACGCTCATGTTCTTGAAAGAGGTCAGATAATCCACACGACCCAAGGGGCAATTCCAAGCCATTCAGATCAAAGTGCACCAAGCCCAGGTAAGCCTTTTCCCAGGTTTGGGCCTAGCTATCAAGCACTTGCTCTTCCCTCCCCTCCACTCAGGCATCCAATTTGAGGGATCAGTACCTGAGCTGCAATGAAGCCAGTAGGAAAAGGGCAAACCCATCCTAGAATCAGAGTTCCTCTAGCTTCCATACTATGTGAACAACAGGGAAACTCATAAAGTTCAAATACACTCGTATGAAATAGATAGGAATTGAATACTTAGCTCCCACAAAGAAACGATGGCCTTCCGCTAGATTCAGCAAATGCTGGGTTTATGTCTTCTCTGGGGTGAAGGGAGTGTGGTAAGTGAGGGGAATCTTTGACTGAACTTGAATCTGTATTAGGCCTCCGTTTTTCAAGACAGTCTAGGTAAATATTAGAAGTCAGATAGTGAACGGAACTGTAAAAGTCGCCAATGACATGAAAGACACAGCTTATGTGGTCCGTCTTTCAATTGAGTCAAGCCCCCGGGGGCAATCTATCATAGGGGTGCAGACTTGGTTGCATTCAAGTGCTTTACCCAACATGATCCGGTGCTTAAGCGTTCTCATCACTGATAGAAGAACACCTGGTTCTCAGTAGCCTAGCATAGCTGCAGCAAGGTTCTCATAGCTATAATGCCTCTGGGTTCTTTGGATTCAAAGCTAAATGTATATATTTAGTTCGTTTCCTCTTGTATTTTCCTTGAGAGGGATGTTAAACCTTGAAATGCCAACATTGACCAGTAGGTGTCATCGGGAGTAAAGGGCACCTCATGCACAAGTGAATCCAAGCTTGGGGGTTATTTCATGTTTCCATTAGTTATTTCATGGTTCCTGTTGGTTTCGGAGGCTTCAACAGTAAAGAGTTGACATGACCCCTTTAACAGTTCGGACTGCTAGTTTGCATTCTATCTGTTTATGTTTTCCTTAGAGCTGACAAAATGTTACCGAAATTGACAAGTCTGGCTTCTAGGTCGATTTAGTATGTTTCAGAAACTAACTTCATTTTCGTATAACTCCCAAAACATTTATATCAATTCTATTAAATTTTTAAAGACTGCAAATGAGATATCAACACAATGTCAAAACTGGAGTCTTCGGACAATCCCTCCCACCACGGCTGTATAGAAACCAAGAGATAAAAAAAAATCACATTTCTGTGAAATGTATCTGGAAAGTGTTGATTCATCGATGCCCAGTTGACAGAGAAGCAGTGCAACCTGCGCTCACTCGCTCCCATGAACACAGCAATGGAAACATCCACTCACCCAGCCCTTGGCACAGGACACTTGCCGAAGAGAGGTCTGTTACTTCCAAAGACAGAATGAGGCCTCAGAACACCTGGAAGCAGAAGGAAAAGCAGGGAATGGATACCAGTGCATGGTCTGAGCCCTGTTGATGGAGCAGTAAAGGTGAAACTCTTCTTAACTTGGACGCACACTCTCAATTGGACAGGAGACATGGGATTGAAGGTGATGCGCTGAGTGTTAGAAGAGTGCACAGCAGATGCTTGGCTGACAGAACTCAAAGAATCCAGTGCAAAATATCCCCACGGTTGATTCTGAGACCAAGCTCCGAGCTGCCAAATTTGACGTAGCAGAGGCAGCGTTCAGGGATTGATAGGTCTACGGATGGTGGCACAAGCTGAGTCTCAGGGATCTGGAGTGCGTTGTGGGATGTGGTGGGTCCTATCAAGAGAGCAACCCGACCTGGGACCCCAATGAGCAAGCAACCACCCTGGCACGCGCAGTTGAAATTATCGATATGTCCCATGGCCACACCCAGTGCATCTGTAGGACCAGAGACCAATTTGGCATTTTGCCAATAGAGCATGTGTGGGGCTGAATCAGAGATATTGTGCATCGGGTCTGAGGGATCCAGGGGGCCTTGGGTTTGAATTCAGAATGAAAAGCCTTATGATCTGCTGCATTCATAACCTGGGCTGTGATTATGGTTTGGTTTGAGGCACAGGATGTGCAACAGCTCTTTAGTTGCCTTCGTGCACCCGTGCCACAAGGATGAGAGGACAAGGAAGTGTGGTCCAAGACCACAGCGTGAGAAGAGGAAGGATGTCCTTCAGTTAATCTGTCAAAAGCAGATGCTATATTTTGGAAGGCACCGGCACGGTTCGGCAGCGAGGACACCAAGTTCGGGCTGCGGGATCATTCCAGCAGGCCCTGATGTGTGACATCCATAGATATGCTTCCACTGGTGTTTCTCTAGACAGAGAAGCTCTTGGAAGAACTGGTTTCAGTGGGACATTCCCGTGGCACTACAAAGTACAAGCGCACTCACACTCTGCTCTTCTGGAAACACTCCAAAATAACAGAGAGTAGAATGCAGAGCTGAGAACCTTTAGAAGCTCCATTTCCACCAGAGGAAGTGTCCTGTGCTCTTTCAGATTTGTGAGATAAGCGTAATCAAAATGAGGTTATACTAATCGAAATATTATGGGGGTTCATCACAACAAAGGCAACACCAGCAATTCGAGATAGACCAGACAACACACACAGGAACATGACATGGCATCAATGTCTAGGAAAATTTGTCCTCACAGAAATCCCATGCAATTGTGTAGAGCCAAGGTTCTAAAGTTTTCACTTAACCAAGCCCTAGAAGTTTACATTAGATACCTGAAATTACCTGACCAGTAGAGATGAAGAAATACAGTAAAAGGAAAAGGAAGTACCATTTTCAGTTCCAAAGAGGTTGAAGGCCCTAAAGATAAGCTTTCAGACAACTTGACTGCAAAACGCTCTCCAGAGCAAGTATTGAAATTGGAGGTGAGGGAAACACTGAAGAATAACAGTGTCTCAGAATCACAAAAGGCAGAATACCAGAAAAGGGGAAGAGAAAGTCTAAAGACGAGCCAAATAATATCAGAAAACTCAGTGGATGAGGAAATATCAGGGTTAACATTCCGTCCTAAGCAGACGAGATATTGCAGAGGGACGCGTGAATGACTTTGAAGACAGGGGAACAGAAATCCCTCGGTCAGAAGCACACATAGGAAAGCAAGTGCAAACCAATGAAAACATTGCTGTTGAATCCTGGTTGAAGACAAGGCATGAAAGACTAAAATTCGAAAGAGTCCCAGATGGAAAAGCAAGAGATAAAGAAACAAACAATGTTTGAAAATTTATGTGTAGAAACATCAGACTGAAACTTGCTGAAAGCCAAGATAGAATCATCTAGGCGAATTCAGGAAGTACACAGCGTCCAAAAGAGGTGGAATCCCAATAGACTTAGCAGCAGCTGTATGATCCAAATCAACAAAGTTCATGAGCATCCCAGTGATTTAAAATGCGCCTGGAGGAAAACAACATAGTCACAAGAGAACCTCCAGAGGGGTTTCAGCTGCTATCTCAGCAGCAATATTGCAGGACAGGGAGGAGTGCCAGGACATAGACCATAGCTTGAATGGCAAAATGCTGCCATCTAGGGTAGCCAATGCCACATGACCACCATTTCTAATAACAGCAGAACTAGAGAATGCCACAGGCCAGTAAACCTTAAAAGAATTCAGCAGTTCGAAACTTATCCTAAAAGAAAGGTTGAGAATTCTCCCCTGAAGGGATAAGCAGCAAGATGAAATGGAAAGAAGAAAACCCTTATTGGAAATGCAAGAAGAGCATGAGTGGAAAAGAAGAAACAAGAAGAAGGCAAGGAGGACATCAAAACCCTAAAGATGGGAGAGGGAAGCAGGAAATCATAGGGGATTGGAAGCACTATCTTAAGGGAGTCAGCTTACATGACTCTCTGTTGGAAGCAAACGGAGAGATGCATGGCCTGACGTGTTTGCAAAACAAACGAGAAGCAGACCAAGAAAGAATCAAACAAACAAACAACACAAAAAGGGTTGGGTAACATGAATATTCAAAAGAAATTACTCAAGGTGATGTCAAGGATCATTCAGTACGCATCGACCCAGTGTCACGGCTTGAATGTACTCAGCACACCTGTATTCGGAAATCAGAGGCGTGCATTTATATTCGTAAATATTGATTCATATGAGCATATCGTGACCTAACCCAAATGCCGATTTGGAATCCAATGGATTCCTAGTCCGTGATACAGACTTGCAAGTCTTCCAACAGGATGAATGAATGCCATATTCTACACTACTTCGAGAAGAAATGGCACAAGCCTATAACAAGGAAAAGTAGCTCCGCAAAAGTGTACTAAGTTCAAAAGAGACAGGCAGTAAAGTGCACATTGGGGATTGTATCATTCCTAGGAATTTCAGCCCCCTTGAAACAAATGGATAGATGTCCCGTGAATGCGGGTGTTTCAGCAGAAATCAACCGACGGCTATGTATTGCGGGTGTGCCCATATTACAGGAACAATAGTTTCCCTTAGTGGGTCTCTGTGTACTGTGAACTGTTAGAAAGTTTAAAGACGTGTGAAACATTCAACTGAAAATGGACACACTTCCCTCCGTTGCTACAGTGCATACAGATCTGAACAAAAGGAAAGAGGGAAGAACAAAGGCCCATGGGACTCTAGTGGGTAGAATCACTTTTACCTTAGGAACCTCTCGTCGGATGCAGCCCCTCCCCCAACACTGACAAGATGCAGCAGCCATTGGAGATTGCAGTTAGCGGTTGGATTCCAGGTGGAATGTTGGTGTGTACCACGAGGCTTGTTGTGGCTGGTGGATCCTAGGTAACCGGGCAGAGTTCTGTGGGTGGATCAGTGCGATGGAGGGGCTGCCGCCCTCTGTGGAGCTTGGCTTAGGTCTTTGGTCCGGGAAGCTGTGTCAGTTCGAGATACTGCTGCTGCCCAAAGACCTGAGTTCACGGGTCAGTTTCCAGAACCTGAAAGGGCGGACAGTGGAAGATCTGCTTGTCTTCAGCTTACTGGAGAGGCTCCGAGGTCCTTTCAGACTTGCCCAGTCCTGTTGAAGTCGACTTTATGGGAGACACGAAGAGAAGCTGGCCGAAAATATGGCTGCACGGATTGAGGAGAGATGCGAACACATTGATGAGAGATGTTCTGCTACAATAGAGAATACTGGCCTGGATACAGCTGTAGAGGATAGCAGGCTCGAAAGGCATTCATGAGACATATTGAACCTTGCTGATACTAGCAGAAGCATACGGAGGGCCACCGTGGACTGGAGGAAGTTCCTCAATTCTCTGCTCCAAGAACGGGTCCAAGATCCCTGACGTCTAAAGAGAAGAGATGGCAGAGATGATAAAAACGCTCATGTTCTTGAAAGAGGTCAGATAATCCACACGACCCAAGGGGCAATTCCAAGCCATTCAGATCAAAGTGCACCAAGCCCAGGTAAGCCTTTTCCCAGGTTTGGGCCTAGCTATCAAGCACTTGCTCTTCCCTCCCCTCCACTCAGTCATCCAATTTGAGGGATCAGTACCTGAGCTGCAATGAAGCCAGTAGGAAAAGGGCAAACCCATCCTAGAATCAGAGTTCCTCTAGATTCCATACTCTGTGAACAACAGGGAAACTCATAAAGTTCAAATACTCTCGTATGAAATAGATAGGAATTGAATACTTAGCTCCCACAAAGAAACGATGGCCTTCCGCTAGATTCAGCAAATGCTGGGTTGATGTCTTCTCTGGGGTGAAGGGAGTGTGGTAAGTGAGGGGAATCTTTGACTGAACTTGAATCTGTATTAGGCCTCCGTTTTTCAAGACAGTCTAGGTAAATATTAGAAGTCAGATAGTGAACGGAACTGTAAAAGTCGCCAATGACATGAAAGACACAGCTTATGTGGTCCGTCTTTCAATTGAGTCAAGCCCCCGGGGGCAATCTATCATAGGGGTGCAGACTTGGTTGCATTCAACTGCTTTACCCAACATGATCCGGTGCTTAAGCGTTCTCATCACTGATAGAAGAACACCTGGTTCTCAGTAGCCTAGCATAGCTGCAGCAGGGTTCTCATAGCTATAATGCCTCTAGGTTCTTTGGATTCAAAGCTAAATGTATATATTTAGTTCGTTTCCTCTTGTATTTTCCTTGAGAGGGATGTTAAACCTTGAAATGCCAACATTGACCAGTAGGTGTCATCGGGAGTAAAGGGCACCTCATGCACAAGTGAATCCAAGCTTGGGGGTTATTTCATGTTTCCATTAGTTATTTCATGGTTCCTGTTGGTTTCGGAGGCTTCAACAGTAAAGAGCTGACATGACCCCTTTAACAGTTCGGACTGCTAGTTTGCATTCTATCTGTTTATGTTTTCCTTAGAGCTGACAAAATGTTACCGAAATTGACAAGTCTGGCTTCTAGGTCGATTTAGTATGTTTCAGAAACTAACTTCATTTTCGTATAACTCCCAAAACATTTATATCAATTCTATTAAATTTTTAAAGACTGCAAATGAGATATCAACACAATGTCAAAACTGGAGTCTTCGGACAATCCCTCCCACCACGGCTGTATAGAAACCAAGAGATAAAAAAAAATCACATTTCTGTGAAATGTATCTGGAAAGTGTTGATTCATCGATGCCCAGTTGACAGAGAAGCAGTGCAACCTGCGCTCACTCGCTCCCATGAACACAGCAATGGAAACATCCACTCACCCAGCCCTTGGCACAGGACACTTGCCGAAGAGAGGTCTGTTACTTCCAAAGACAGAATGAGGCCTCAGAACACCTGGAAGCAGAAGGAAAAGCAGGGAATGGATACCAGTGCATGGTCTGAGCCCTGTTGATGGAGCAGTAAAGGTGAAACTCTTCTTAACTTGGACGCACACTCTCAATTGGACAGGAGACATGGGATTGAAGGTGATGCGCTGAGTGTTAGAAGAGTGCACAGCAGATGCTTGGCTGACAGAACTCAAAGAATCCAGTGCAAAATATCCCCACGGTTGATTCTGAGACCAAGCTCCGAGCTGCCAAATTTGACGTAGCAGAGGCAGCGTTCAGGGAGTGATAGGGCTACGGATGGTGGCACAAGCTGAGTCTCAGGGATCTGGAGTACGTTGTGGGATGTGGTGGGTCCTATCAAGAGAGCAACCCGACCTGGGACCCCAATGAGCAAGCAACCACCCTGGCACGCGCAGTTGAAATTATCGATATGTCCCATGGCCACACCCAGTGCATCTGTAGGACCAGAGACCAATTTGGCATTTTGCCAATAGAGCATGTGTGGGGCTGAATCAGAGATATTGTGCATCGGGTCTGAGGGATCCAGGGGGCCTTGGGTTTGAATTCAGAATGAAAAGCCTTATGATCTGCTGCATTCATAACCTGGGCTGTGATTATGGTTTGGTTTGAGGCACAGGATGTGCAACAGCTCTGTAGTTGCCTTCGTGCACCCGTGCCACAAGGATGAGAGGACAAGGAAGTGTGGTCCAAGACCACAGCGTGAGAAGAGGAAGGATGTCCTTCAGTTAATCTGTCAAAAGCAGATGCTATATTTTGGAAGGCACCGGCACGGTTCGGCAGCGAGGACACCAAGTTCGGGCTGCGGGATCATTCCAGCAGGCCCTGATGTGTGACATCCATAGATATGCTTCCACTGGTGTTTCTCTAGACAGAGAAGCTCTTGGAAGAACTGGTTTCAGTGGGACATTCCCGTGGCACTACAAAGTACAAGCGCACTCACACTCTGCTCTTCTGGAAACACTCCAAAATAACAGAGAGTAGAATGCAGAGCTGAGAACCTTTAGAAGCTCCATTTCCACCAGAGGAAGTGTCCTGTGCTCTTTCAGATTTGTGAGATAAGCGTAATCAAAATGAGGTTATACTAATCGAAATATTATGGGGGTTCATCACAACAAAGGCAACACCAGCAATTCGAGATAGACCAGACAACACACACAGGAACATGACATGGCATCAATGTCTAGGAAAATTTGTCCTCACAGAAATCCCATGCAATTGTGTAGAGCCAAGGTTCTAAAGTTTTCACTTAAACAAGCCCTAGAAGTTTACATTAGATACCTGAAATTACCTGACCAGTAGAGATGAAGAAATACAGTAAAAGGAAAAGGAAGTACCATTTTCAGTTCCAAAGAGGTTGAAGGCCCTAAAGATAAGCTTTCAGACAACTAGACTGCAAAACGCTCTCCAGAGCAAGTATTGAAATTGGAGGTGAGGGAAACACTGAAGAATAACAGTGTCTCAGAATCACAAAAGGCAGAATACCAGAAAAGGGGAAGAGAAAGTCTAAAGACGAGCCAAATAATATCAGAAAACTCAGTGGATGAGAAAATATCAGGGTTAACATTCCGTCCTAAGCAGACGAGATATTGCAGAGGGACGCGTGAATGACTTTGAAGACAGGGGAACAGAAATCCCTCGGTCAGAAGCACACATAGGAAAGCAAGTGCAAACCAATGAAAACATTGCTGTTGAATCCTGGTTGAAGACAAGGCATGAAAGACTAAAATTCGAAAGAGTCCCAGATGGAAAAGCAAGAGATAAAGAAACAAACAATGTTTGAAAATTTATGTGTAGAAACATCAGACTGAAACTTGCTGAAAGCCAAGATAGAATCATCTAGGCGAATTCAGGAAGTACACAGCGTCCAAAAGAGGTGGAATCCCAATAGACTTAGCAGCAGCTGTATGATCCAAATCAACAAAGTTCATGAGCATCCCAGTGATTTAAAATGCGCCTGGAGGAAAGCAACATAGTCACAAGAGAACCTCCAGAGGGGTTTCAGCTGCTATCTCAGCAGCAATATTGCAGGACAGGGAGGAGTGCCAGGACATAGACCATAGCTTGAATGGCAAAATGCTGCCATCTAGGGTAGCCAATGCCACATGACCACCATTTCTAATAACAGCAGAACTAGAGAATGCCACAGGCCAGTAAACCTTAAAAGAATTCAGCAGTTCGAAACTTATCCTAAAAGAAAGGTTGAGAATTCTCCCCTGAAGGGATAAGCAGCAAGATGAAATGGAAAGAAGAAAACCCTTATTGGAAATGCAAGAAGAGCATGAGTGGAAAAGAAGAAACAAGAAGAAGGCAAGGAGGACATCAAAAGCCTAAAGATGGGAGAGGGAAGCAGGAAATCATAGGGGATTGGAAGCACTATCTTAAGGGAGTCAGCTTACATGACTCTCTGTTGGAAGCAAACGGAGAGATGCATGGCCTGACGTGTTTGCAAAACAAACGAGAAGCAGACCAAGAAAGAATCAAACAAACAAACAACACAAAAAGGGTTGGGTAACATGAATATTCAAAAGAAATTACTCAAGGTGATGTCAAGGATCATTCAGTACGCATCGACCCAGTGTCACGGCTTGAATGTACTCAGCACACCTGTATTCGGAAATCAGAGGCGTGCATTTATATTCGTAAATATTGATTCATATGAGCATATCGTGACCTAACCCAAATGCCGATTTGGAATCCAATGGATTCCTAGTCCGTGATACAGACTTGCAAGTCTTCCAACAGGATGAATGAATGCCATATTCTACACTACTTCGAGAAGAAATGGCACAAGCCTATAACAAGGAAAAGTAGCTCCGCAAAAGTGTACTAAGTTCAAAAGAGACAGGCAGTAAAGTGCACATTGGGGATTGTATCATTCCTAGGAATTTCAGCCCCCTTGAAACAAATGGATAGATGTCCCGTGAATGCGGGTGTTTCAGCAGAAATCAACCGACGGCTATGTATTGCGGGTGTGCCCATATTACAGGAACAATAGTTTCCCTTAGTGGGTCTGTGTACTGTGAACTGTTAGAAAGTTTAAAGACGTGTGAAACATTCAACTGAAAATGGACACACTTCCCTCCGTTGCTACAGTGCATACAGATCTGAACAAAAGGAAAGAGGGAAGAACAAAGGCCCATGGGACTCTAGTGGGTAGAATCACTTTTACCTTAGGAACCTCTCGTCGGATGCAGCCCCTCCCCCAACACTGACAAGATGCAGCAGCCATTGGAGATTGCAGTTAGCGGTTGGATTCCAGGTGGAATGATGGTGTGTACCACGAGGCTTGTTGTGGCTGGTGGATCCTAGGTAACCGGGCAGAGTTCTGTGGGTGGATCAGTGCGATGGAGGGGCTGCCGCCCTCTGTGGAGCTTGGCTTAGGTCTTTGGTCCGGGAAGCTGTGTCAGTTCGAGATACTGCTGCTGCCCAAAGACCTGAGTTCACGGGTCAGTTTCCAGAACCTGAAAGGGCGGACAGTGGAAGATCTGCTTGTCTTCAGCTTACTGGAGAGGCTCCGAGGTCCTTTCAGACTTGCCCAGTCCTGTTGAAGTCGACTTTATGGGAGACACGAAGAGAAGCTGGCCGAAAATATGGCTGCACGGATTGAGGAGAGATGCGAACACATTGATGAGAGATGTTCTGCTACAATAGAGAATACTGGCCTGGATACAGCTGTAGAGGATAGCAGGCTCGAAAGGCATTCATGAGACATATTGAACCTTGCTGATACTAGCAGAAGCATACGGAGGGCCACCGTGGACTGGAGGAAGTTCCTCAATTCTCTGCTCCAAGAACGGGTCCAAGATCCCTGACGTCTAAAGAGAAGAGATGGCAGAGATGATAAAAACGCTCATGTTCTTGAAAGAGGTCAGATAATCCACACGACCCAAGGGGCAATTCCAAGCCATTCAGATCAAAGTGCACCAAGCCCAGGTAAGCCTTTTCCCAGGTTTGGGCCTAGCTATCAAGCACTTGCTCTTCCCTCCCCTCCACTCAGTCATCCAATTTGAGGGATCAGTACCTGAGCTGCAATGAAGCCAGTAGGAAAAGGGCAAACCCATCCTAGAATCAGAGTTCCTCTAGATTCCATACTCTGTGAACAACAGGGAAACTCATAAAGTTCAAATACTCTCGTATGAAATAGATAGGAATTGAATACTTAGCTCCCACAAAGAAACGATGGCCTTCCGCTAGATTCAGCAAATGCTGGGTTGATGTCTTCTCTGGGGTGAAGGGAGTGTGGTAAGTGAGGGGAATCTTTGACTGAACTTGAATCTGTATTAGGCCTCCGTTTTTCAAGACAGTCTAGGTAAATATTAGAAGTCAGATAGTGAACGGAACTGTAAAAGTCGCCAATGACATGAAAGACACAGCTTATGTGGTCCGTCTTTCAATTGAGTCAAGCCCCCGGGGGCAATCTATCATAGGGGTGCAGACTTGGTTGCATTCAAGTGCTTTACCCAACATGATCCGGTGCTTAAGCGTTCTCATCACTGATAGAAGAACACCTGGTTCTCAGTAGCCTAGCATAGCTGCAGCAGGGTTCTCATAGCTATAATGCCTCTAGGTTCTTTGGATTCAAAGCTAAATGTATATATTTAGTTCGTTTCCTCTTGTATTTTCCTTGAGAGGGATGTTAAACCTTGAAATGCCAACATTGACCAGTAGGTGTCATCGGGAGTAAAGGGCACCTCATGCACAAGTGAATCCAAGCTTGGGGGTTATTTCATGTTTCCATTAGTTATTTCATGGTTCCTGTTGGTTTCGGAGGCTTCAACAGTAAAGAGCTGACATGACCCCTTTAACAGTTCGGACTGCTAGTTTGCATTCTATCTGTCTATGTTTTCCTTAGAGCTGACAAAATGTTACCGAAATTGACAAGTCTGGCTTCTAGGTCGATTTAGTATGTTTCAGAAACTAACTTCATTTTCGTATAACTCCCAAAACATTTATATCAATTCTATTAAATTTTTAAAGACTGCAAATGAGATATCAACACATTGTCAAAACTGGAGTCTTCGGACAATCCCTCCCACCACGGCTGTATAGAAACCAAGAGATAAAAAAAAATCACATTTCTGTGAAATGTATCTGGAAAGTGTTGATTCATCGATGCCCAGTTGACAGAGAAGCAGTGCAACCTGCGCTCACTCGCTCCCATGAACACAGCAATGGAAACATCCACTCACCCAGCCCTTGGCACAGGACACTTGCCGAAGAGAGGTCTGTTACTTCCAAAGACAGGATGAGGCCTCAGATCACCTGGAAGCAGAAGGAAAAGCAGGGAATGGATACCAGTGCATGGTCTGAGCCCTGTTGATGGAGCAGTAAAGGTGAAACTCTCTTTAACTTGGACGCACACTCTCAAGCGGACAGGAGACATGGGATTGAAGGTGATGCGCTGAGTGTTAGAAGAGTGCACAGCAGATGCTTGGCTGACAGAACTCAAAGAATCCAGTGCAAAATATCCCCACAGTTGATTCTGAGACTAAGCTCCGAACTGCCAAATTTGAGGTAGCAGAGGCAGCGTTCAGGGAGGGATAGGGCTACGGATGTTGGCACACGCTGGGTGTCAGGGATCTGGAGTGCGTTGTGGGATGTGGTGGGTCCTATCAAGAGAGCAAACCGACCTGGGACCCCAATGAGCAAGCAACCACCCTGGCGCGCGCAGTTGAAATTATCGATATGTCCCATGGCCACACCCAGTGCATCTGCAGGACCAGAGACCAATTTGGCATTTTGCCAATAGAGCATGTGTGGGGCTGAATCAGAGATATTGTGCATCGGGTCTGAGGGATCCAGGGGGCCTTGGGTTTGAATTCAGAATGAAAAGCCTTAGGATCTGCTACATTCATAACCTGGGCTGTGATTATGGTTTGGTTTGAGGCACAGGATGTGCAACAGCTCTGTGGTTGCCTTCGTGCACCCGTGCCACAAGGATGAGAGGACAAGGAAGTGTGGTCCAAGACCACAGCGTGAGAAGAGGAAGGATTTCCTTCAGTTTATCTCTCAAAAGCGGATGCGACATTTTGGATGGCACCGGCACGGTTCGGCAGCGAGGACACCAAGTTCGGGCTGCGGGATCATTCCAGCAGGCCCTGATGTGTGACATCCATAGATATGCTTCCACTGGTGTTTCTCTAGACAGAGAAGCTCTTGGAAGAACTGGTTTCAGTGGGACATTCCCGTGGCACTACAAAGCACAAGCGCACTCAAACTCTGCGCTTCTGGAAACACTCCAAAATAACAGAGAGTAGAATGCAGACTTGAGAACCTTTAGAAGCTCCATTTCCACCAGAGGAAGTGTCCTGTGCTCTTTCAGAATTGTGAGAGTAGTGTAATCAATATGAGGTTATCCTAATCGAAATAGTATGGGGGGTACATCACAACAAAGGCAACACCAGCAATTCCAGATAGACCAGACAACACACACAGGAACAGGACATGGCATCAATGTCTAGGAATATTTGTCCTCACAGAAATCCCATGCAATTGTGTAGAGCCAAGGGTCTAAAGTTTTCACTTAACCAAGCCCTAGAAGTCTACATTAGATACCTGAAATTACCTGACTAGTAGAGATGAAGAAATACAGTAAAAGGAAAAGGAAGTACCATTTTCAGTTCCAAAGAGGTTGAAGGCCCTAAAGATAAGCTTTCAGACAACTAGACTGCAAAAATCTCCAGAGCAAGTATTGAAATTGGAGGTGAGGGAAACACTGAAGAACAACAGTGTCTCAGAATCACAAAAGGCAGAATAGCAGAAAAGGGGAAGAGAAAGCCTAAAGACGAGCCAAATAATCTCAGAAAACTCAGTGGATGAGAAAATATCAGGGCTAACATTCCGTCCTAAGCAGACGAGATATTGCAGAGGGACGCGTGAATGACTTTGAAGACAGGGGAACAGAAATCCCTCGGTCAGAAGCACACATAGGAAAGCAAGTGAAAACCAATGAAAACATTGCTGTTGAATCCTGGTTGAAGACAAGGCATGAAAGACTAAAATTCGAAAGAGTCCCAGATGGAAAAGCAAGAGATAAAGAAACAAACAATGTTTGAAAAGTTATGTGTAGAAAAATCAGACTGAAACTTGCTGAAAGCCAAGATAGAATCATCTAGGCGAATTCAGGAAGTACACAGCGTCCAAAAGAGGTGGAATCCCAATAGACTTAGCAGCAGCTGTATGATCCAAATCAACAAAGTTCATGAGCATCCCAGTGATTTAAAATGCGCCTGGAGGAAAGCAACATAGTCACAAGAGAACCTCCAGAGGGGTTTCAGCTGCTATCTCAGCAGCAATATTGCAGGACAGGGAGGAGTGCCAGGACATAGACCATAGCTTGAATGGCAAAATGCTGCCATCTAGGGTAGCCTATGCCACATGACCACCATTTATAATAACAGTAGAGCTAGAGAATGCCACAGACCTGCAAATCTTAAAAGAATTCAGCAGTTCGAAACTTATCCTAAAAGAAAGGTTGAGAATTCTCCCCTGAAGGGATAAGCAGCAAGATGAAATGGAAAGAAGAAATCCCTTATTGGAAATTCAAGAAGAGCATGAGTGGAAAAGAAGAAACAAGAAGAAGGCACGGAGGACATCAAAACCCTAAAGATGGGAGAGGGAAGCAGGAAATCATAGGGGATTGGAAGCACTATCTTAAGGGAGTCAGCTTATATGACTCACTGTTGGAAGCAAACGGAGAGATGCATGGCCTGACGTGTTTGCAAAGCAAACGAGAAGCAGACCAAGAAAGAATCAAACAAACAAACAACACAAAAAGGGTAGGGTAACATGAATATTCAAAAGAAATTACTCAAGGTGATGTCAAGGATCATTCAGTACACATCGACCCAGTATCGCGGCTTGAATGTACTCAGCACACCTGTATTCGGAAATCAGAGGCGTGCATTTATATTCGTAAATATTGTTTCAGATGAGCATATCGTGACCTAACCCAAATGCCGATTTAGAATCCAATGGATTCCTAGTCCGTGATATAGACTTGCAAGTCTTCCAACAGGATGAATGAATGCCATATTCTACACTACGTCGAGAAGAAATGGCACAAGCCTATAACAAGGAAAAGTAGCTCCACAAAAGTGTACTAAGATCAAAAGAGACAGGCAGTAAAGTGCACATTGGGGATTGTATCATTCCTAGGAATTTCAGCCCCCTTGAAACATATGGATAGATGTCCCATGAATGCGGGTGTTTCAGCAGAAATCAACCGACGGCTATGTATTGCGGGTGTGCCCATATTACAGGAACAATAGTTTCCCTTAGTGGGTCTCTGTGTACTGTGAACTGTTAGAAAGTTTAAAGACGTGTGAAACATTCAACTGAAAATGGACACACTTCCCTCCGTTGCTACAGTTCATACAGATCTGAACAAAATGAAAGAGGGAAGAATAAATGCCCATGGGTCGCTAGTGGGTAGAATCACTTTTCCCTTAGGAACCTCTCGTCGGATGCAGCCCCTCCCCCAACACTGACAAGATGCAGCAGCCATTGGGGATGGCAGTTAGCGGTTGGATTCCAGGTGGAATGTTGGTGTGTACCGCGAGGCTTGTTGTGGCTGGTGGATCCTAGGTAACCGGGCAGAGTTCTGTGGGTGGATCAGTGCGATGGAGGGGCTGCCGCCCTCTGTGGAGCTTGGCTTAAGTCTTTGGTCCGGGAAGCTGTGTCAGTTCGAGATACTGCTGCTGCCCAAAGACCTGAGTTCACGGGTCAGTTTCCAGAACCTGAAAGGTCGGACAGTGGATGATCTGCCTGTCTTCAGCTTACTGGAGAGGCTCCGAGGTCCTTTCAGACTTGCCCAGTCCTGTTGAAGTCGACTTTATGGGAGACACAAAGAGAAGCTGGCCGAAAACATGGCTGCACTGATTGAGGAGAGATGCGAACACATTGATGAGAGATGTTCTGCTACAATAGAGAATACTGGCCTGGAGACAGCTGTAGAGGATAGCAGGCTCGAAAGGCATTCATGAGACATATTGAACCTCGCTGATACTAGCAGAAACATACGGAGGGCCACCGTGGACTGGAGGAAGTTCCTCAATTCTCTGCTCCAAAAACGGGTCCAAGATCCCTGACGTCTAAAGAGAAGAGATGGCAGAGATGATAAAAACGCTCATGTTCTTGAAAGAGGTCAGATAATCCACACGACCCAAGGGGCAATTCCAAGCCATTCAGATCAAAGTGCACCAAGCCCAGGTAAGCCTTTTCCCAGGTTTGGGCCTAGCTATCAAGCACTTGCTCTTCCCTCCCCTCCACTCAGGCATCCATTTTGAGGGATCAGTACCTGAGCTGCAATGAAGCCAGTAAGAGAAGAGCAAGCCCCTCCTAGAATCAGAGTTCCTCTAGCTTCCATTCTCTGTGAACCACAGGGAACCCCATAAAGGTCAAATACTCTCGTATGAAATAGATAGGGATTGAATACTTAGCTCCCACAAAGAAACGATGGCCTTCCGCTAGATTCAGCAAATGCTGGGTTTATGTCATCTCTGGGGTGAAGGGAGTGTGGTAAGTGAGGGGAATCTTTGACTGAACTTGAATCTGTATTAGGCCTCCGTTTTTCAAGACAGTCTAGGTAAATATTAGAAGTCAGATAGTGAACGGAACTGTAAAAGTCGCCAATGACATGAAAGACACAGCTTATGTGGACCGTGTTTCAATTGAGTCAAGCCCCCGGGGGCAATCTATCATGGGGGTGCAGACTTGGTTGCATTCAAGTGCTTTACCCAACATGATCGGATGCTTAAGCGTTCTCATCACTGATAGAAGAACACCTGGTTCTCAGTAGCCTAGCATAGCTGCAGCAGGGTTCTCATAGCTATATTGCCTCTAGGTTCTTTGGATTCAAAGCTAAATGTATATATTTAGTTCGTTTTCTCTTGTATTTTCCTTGAGAGGGATGTTACACCTTGAAATGCCAACATTGACCAGTAGGTGTCATCGGGAGTAAAGGGCACCACATGCACAAGTGAATCCAAGCTTGGGGGTTATTTCATGTTTCCATTAGTTATTTCATGGTTCCTGTTGGTTTCGGAGGCTTCAACAGTAAAGAGCTGACATGACCCCTTTAACAGTTCGGACTGCTAGTTTGCATTCTATCTGCCTATGTTTTCCTTAGAGCTGACAAAATGTTACCGAAATTGACAAGTCTGGCTTCTAGGTCGATTTAGTATGTTTCAGAAACTAACTTCATTTTCGTATAACTCCCAAAACATTTATATAAATTCTATTAAATTTTTAAAGACTGCAAATGAGATATCAACACAATGTCAAAACTGGAGTCTTCGGACATTCCCTCCCACCACGGATGTATAGAAACAAAGAGATAAAAAAAATCACATTTCTGTGAAATGTATCTGGAAAGTGTTGATTCATCGATGCCCAGTTGACAGAGAAGCAGTGCAACCTGCGCTCACTCGCTCCCATGAACACAGCAATGGAAACATCCACTCACCCAGCCCTTGGCACAGGACACTTGCCGAAGAGAGGTCTGTTACTTCCAAAGACAGGATGAGGCCTCAGAACACCTGGAAGCAGGAGAAGGAAAAGCAGGGAATAGATACCAGTGCATGGTCTGAGCCCTGTTGATGGAGCAGTAAAGGTGAAACTCTCTTTAACTTGGACGCACACTCTCAAGCGGACAGGAGACATGGGACTGAAGGTGATGCGCTGAGTGTTAGAAGAGTGCACAGCAGATGCTTGGTTGACAGAACTCAAAGAATCCAGTGCAAAATATCCCCACAGTTGACTCTGAGACCAAGATCCGAGCTGCAAAATTTGAGGTAGCAGAGGCAGCGTTCAGGGAGGGATAGGGCTACGGATGATGGCACACGCTGAGTCTCAGTGATCTGGAGTGCGTTGTGGGATGTGGTGAGTCCTATCAAGAGAGCAAACCGACCTGGGACCCCAATGAGCAAGCAACCACCCTGGCGCGCGCAGTTGAAATTATCGATATGTCCCATGGCCACACCCAGTGCATCTGCAGGACCAGAGACCAATTTGGCATTTTGCCAATAGAGCATGTGTGGGGCTGAATCAGAGATATTGTGCATCGGGTCTGAGGGATCCAGGGGGCCTTGGGTTTGAATTCAGAATGAAAAGCCTTAGGATCTGCTACATTCATAACCTGGGCTGTGATTATGGTTTGGTTTGAGGCACAGGATGTGCAACAGCTCTGTGGTTGCCTTCGTGCAACCGTGCCACAAGGATGAGAGGACAAGGAAGTGTGGTCCAAGACCACAGCGTGAGAAGAGGAAGGATTTCCTTCAGTTTATCTCTCAAAAGCGGATGCTACATTTTGGATGGCACCGGCACGGTTCGGCAGCGAGGACACCAAGTTCGGGCTGCGGGATCATTCCAGCAGGCCCTGATATGTGACATCCATAGATATGCTTCCACTGGTGTTTCTGTAGACAGAGAAGCTCTTGGAAGAACTGGTTTCAGTGGGATATTCCCGTGGCACTACAAAGCACAAGCGCACTCACACTCTGCTCTTCTGGAAACACTCCAAAATAACAGAGAGTAGAATGCAGAGCTGAGAAGCTTTAGAAGCTCCATTTCCACCAGAGGAAGTGTCCTGTGCTCTTTCAGATTTGTGAAATAAGCGTAATCAAATTGAGGTTATCTAAATCGAAATAGTATGGGGTGTTCATCACAAAAAAGGCAACACCAGCAATTGGAGATAGACCAGACAGCACACACAGGAACAGGACATGGCATCAATGTCTAGGAATATTTGTCCTCACAGAAATCCCATGCAATTGTGTAGAGCCAAGGGTCTAAAATTTTCACTTAACCAAGCCCTAGAAGTCTACATTAGATACCTGAAATTACCTGACTAATAGAGATGAAGAAATACAGTAAAAGGAAAAGGAAGTACCATTTTCAGTTCCAAAGAGGTTGAAGGCCCTAAAGATAAGCTTTCAGACAACTAGACTGCAAAAATCTCCAGAGCAAGTATTGAAATTGGAGGTGAGGGAAACACTGAAGAACAACAGTGTCTCAGAATCACAAAAGGCAGAATAGCAGAAAAGGGGAAGAGAAAGCCTAAAGACGAGCCAAATAATCTCAGAAAACTCAGTGGATGAGAAAATATCAGGGCTAACATTCCGTCCTAAGCAGACGAGATATTGCAGAGGGACGCGTGAATGACTTTGAAGACAGGGGAACAGAAATCCCTCGGTCAGAAGCACACATAGGAAAGCAAGTGAAAACCAATGAAAAGATTGCTGTTGAATCCTGGTTGAAAACAAGGCATGAAAGACTAAAATTCGAAAGAGTCCCAGATGGAAAAGCAAGAGATAAAGAAACAAACAATGTTTGAAATGTTATGTGTAGAAAAATCAGACTGAAACTTGCTGAAAGCCAAGATAGAATCATCTAGGCGAATTCAGGAAGTACACAGCGTCCAAAAGAGGTGGAATCCCAATAGACTTAGCAGCAGCTGTATGATCCAAATCAACAAAGTTCATGAGCATCCCAGTGATTTAAAATGCGCCTGGAGGAAAGCAACATAGTCACAAGAGAACCTCCAGAGGGGTTTCAGCTGCTATCTCAGCAGCAATATTGCAGGACAGGGAGGAGTGCCAGGACATAGACCATAGCTTGAATGGCAAAATGCTGCCATCTAGGGTAGCCTATGCCACATGACCACCATTTCTAATAACAGCAGAGCTAGAGAATGCCACAGACCTGCAAATCTTAAAAGAATTCAGCAGTTCGAAACTTATCCTAAAAGAAAGGTTGAGAATTCTCCCCTGAAGGGATAAGCAGCAAGATGAAATGGAAAGAAGAAAACCCTTATTGGAAATGCAAGAAGAGCATGAGTGGAAAAGAAGAAACAAGAAGAAGGCAAGGAGGACATCAAAACCCTAAAGATGGGAGAGGGAAGCAGGAAATCATAGGGGATTGGAAGCACTATCTTAAGGGAGTCAGCTTATATGACTCTCTGTTGGAAGCAAACGGAGAGATGCATGGCCTGACGTGTTTGCAAAGCAAACGAGAAGCAGACCAAGAAAGAATCAAACAAACAAACAACACAAAAAGGGTAGGGTAACATGAATATTCAAAAGAAATTACTCAAGGTGATGTCAAGGATCATTCAGTACGCATCGACCCAGTATCGCGGCTTGAATGTACTCAGCACACCTGTATTCGGAAATCAGAGGCGTGCATTTACATTCGTAAATATTGATTCATATATGCATATCGTGACCTGACCCAAATGCCGATTTGGAATCTAATGGATTCCTAGTCCGTGATATAGACTTGCAAGTCTTCCAACAGGATGAATGAATGCCATATTCTACACTACGTCGAGAAGAAATGGCACAAGCTTATAACAGGGAAAAGTAGCTCCGCAAAAGGGTACTAAGATCAAAAGAGACAGGCAGTAAAGTGCACATTGGGGATTGTATCATTCCTAGGAATTTCAGCCCCCTTGAAACAAATGGATAGATGTCCCGTGACTGCGGGTGTTTCAGCAGAAATCAACCGACGGCTATGTATTGCGAGTGTGACCATATTATAGGAACAATATTTCCCTTAGTGGGTCTCTATGTACTGTGAACTGTTAGAAAGTTTAAAGACGTGTGAAACATTCAACTGAAAATGGACACACTTCCCTCCGTTGCTACAGTGCATACAGATCTGAACAAAAGGAAAGAGGGAAGAACAAAGGCCCATGGGACGCTAGTGGGTAGAATCACATTTACCTTAGGAACCTCTCGGCGGATGCAGCCCCTCCCCCAACACTGACAAGATGCAGCAGCCATTGGGGATGGCAGTTAGCGGGTGGATTCCAGGTGGAATGTTGCTGTGTACCGCGAGGCTTGTTGTGGCTGGTGGATCCAAGGTAACCGGGCAGAGTTCTGTGGGTGGATCAGTGCGATGGAGGGCTGCCGCCCTCTGTGGAGCTTGGGTAAGTTCTTTGGTCCTGGAAGCTGTGTCAGTTCGAGATACTGCTGCTGCCCAAAGACCTGAGTTCACGGGTCAGTTTCCAGAACCTGAAAGGGCAGACAGTGGAAGATCTGCCTGTCTTCAGCTTACTGGAGTGGCTCCGAGGTCCTTTCAGACTTGCCCAGTCCTGTTGAAGTCGACTTTATGGGAGACACGAAGAGAAGCTGGCCGAAAACATGGCTGCACGGATTGAGGAGAGATGCGAACACATTGATGAGAGATGTTCTGCTACAATAGAGAATACTGGCCTGGAGACAGCTGTTGAGGATATCAGGCTCGAAAGGCATTCATGAGACATATTGAACCTCGCTGATACTAGCAGAAACATACGGAGGGCCACCGTGGACTGGAGGAAGTTCCTCAATTCTCTGCTCCAAGAACGGGTCCAAGATCCCTGACGTCTAAAGAGAAGAGATGGCAGAGATGATAAAAACGCTCATGTTCTTGAAAGAGGTCAGATAATCCACACGACCCAAGGGGCAATTCCAAGCCATTCAGATCAAAGTGCACCAAGCCCAGGTAAGCCTTTTCCCAGATTTGGGCCTCGCTATCAAGCACTTGCTCTTCCCTCCCCTCCACTCAGGCATCCATTTTGAGGGATCAGTACCTGAGCTGCAATGAAGCCAGTAAGAGAAGAGCAAGCCCCTCCTAGAATCAGAGTTCCTCTAGCTTCATCCTCTGTGAACAACAGGGAACCCCATAAAGGTCAAATACTCTCGTATGAAATAGATAGGAATTGAATACTTAGTTCCAACAAAGAAACGATGGCCTTCCGCTAGATTCAGCAAATGCTGGGATTATGTCCTCTCTGGGGTGAAGGGAGTGAGGTAAGTGAGGGGAATCTTTGACTGAACTTGAATCTGTATTAGGCCTCCGTTTTTCAAGACAGTCTAGGTAAATATTAGAAGTCAGATAGTGAACGGAACTGTAAAAGTCGCCAATGACATGAAAGACACAGCTTATGTGGACCGTCATTCAATTGAGTCAAGCCCCCGGGGGCAATCTATCATGGGGGTGCAGACTTGGTTGCATTCAAGTGCTTTAGCCAACATGATAGGGTGATTAAGCGTTCTCATCACTGATAGAATAACACCTGGTTCTCAGTAACCTAGCATAGCTGCAGCAGGGTTCTCATAGCTATAATGCCTCTAGGTTCTTTGGATTCAAAGCTAAATGTATATATTTAGTTCGTTTCCTCTTGTATTTTCCTTGAGAGGGATGTTACACCTTGAAATGCCAACATTGACCAGTAGGTGTCATCGGGAGTAAAGGGCACCACATGCACAAGTGAATCCAAGCTTGGGGGTTATTTCATGTTTCCATTAGTTATTTCATGGTTCCTGTTGGTTTCGGAGGCTTCAACAGTAAAGAGCTGACATGACCCCTTTAACAGTTCGGACTGCTAGTTTGCATTCTATCTGACTATGTTTTCCTTAGAGCTGACAAAATGTTACCGAAATTGACAAGTCTGGATTCTAGGTCGATTTAGTATGTTTCAGAAACTAACTTCATTTTCGTATAACTCCCAAAACATTTATATCAATTCTATTAAATTTTTAAAGACTGCAAATGAGATATCAACCCAATGTCAAAACTGGAGTCTTCGGACAATCCCTCCCACCACGGATGTATAGAAACAAAGAGATAAAAAATAATCCCATTTCTGTGAAATGTATCTGGAAAGTGTTGATTCATCGATGCCCAGTTGACAGAGAAGCAGTGCAACCTGCGCTCACTCGCTCCCATGAACACAGCAATGGAAACATCCACTCACCCAGCCCTTGGCACAGGACAATTGCCGAAGAGAGGTCTGTAACTTCCAAAGACAGGATGAGGCCTCAGAACACCTGGAAGCAGGAGAAGGAAAAGCAGGGAATGGATACCAGTGCATGGTCTGAGCCCTGTTGATGGAGCAGTAAAGGTGAAACTCTCTTTAACTTGGACGCACACTCTCAAGCGGACAGGAGACATGGGATTGAAGGTGATGCGCTGAGTGTTAGAAGAGTGCACAGCAGATGCTTGGCTGACAGAACTCAAAGAATCCAGTGCAAAATATCCCCACAGTTGATTCTGAGACCAAGCTCCGAGCTGCCAAATTTGAGGTAGCAGAGGCAGCGTTCAGGGAGGGATAGGGCTACGGATGGTGGCACACGCTGAGTCTCAGGGATCTGGAGTGCGTTGTGGGATGTGGTGGGTCCTATCAAGAGAGCAAACCGACCTGGGACCCCAATGAGCAAGCAACCACCCTGGCGCGCGCAGGTGAATTTATCGATATGTCCCATGGCCACAACCAGTGCATCTGCAGGACCAGAGACCAATTTGGCATTTTGCCAATAGAGCATGTGTGGGGCTGAATCAGAGATATTGTGCATCGGGTCTGAGGGATCCAGGGGGCCTTGGGTTTGAATTCAGAATGAAAAGCCTTAGGATCTGCTACATTCATAACCTGGGCTGTGATTATGGTTTGGTTTGAGGCACAGGATGTGCAACAGCTCTGTGGTTGTCTTCGTGCACCCGTGCCACAAGGATGAGAGGACAAGGAAGTGTGGTCCAAGACCACAGCGTGAGAAGAGGAAGGATTTCCTTCAGTTTATCTCTCAAAAGCGGATGCTACATTTTGGATGGCACCGGCACGGTTCGGCAGCGAGGACACCAAGTTCGGGCTGCGGGATCATTCCAGCAGGCCCTGATGAGTGACATCCATAGATATGCTTCCACTGGTGTTTCTGTAGACAGAGAAGCTCTTGGAAGAACTGGTTTCAGTGGGACATTCCCGTGGCACTACAAAGCACAAGTGCACTCACACTCTGCTCTTCTGGAAACACTCCAAAATAACAGAGAGTAGAATGCAGAGCTGAGAACCTTTAGAAGCTCCATTTCCACCAGAGGAAGTGTCCTGTGCTCTTTCAGATTTGTGAGATAAGCGTAATCAAAGTGAGATTATCTAAATCGAAATAGTATGGGGTGTTCATCACAACAAAGGCAACACCAGCAATTGGAGATAGACCAGACAGCACACACAGGAACAGGACATGGCATCAATGTCTAGGAAAATTTGTCCTCACAGAAATCCCATGCAATTGTGTAGAGCCAAGAGTCTAAAGTTTTCACTTAACCAAGCCCTAGAAGTCTACATTAGATACCTGATATTACCTGACCAGTAGAGATGAAGAAATACAGAAAAAGGAAAAAGAAGTACCATTTTCAGTTCCAAAGAAATTGAAGGCCCTAAAGATAAGCTTTCAGACAACTAGACTGCAAAACGCTCTCCAGAGCAAGTATTGAAAATGGAGGTGAGGGAAACACTGAAGAACAACAGTGTCTCAGAATCACAAAAGGCAGAATACCAGAAAAGGGGAAGAGAAAGCCTAAAGACGAGCCAAATAATCTCAGAAAACTCAGTGAATGAGAAAAAATCAGGGCTAGCATTCCGTCCTAAGCAAACGAGATATTGCATAGGGACGCGTGAATGACTTTGAAGACAGGGGAACAGAAATCCCTCAGTCAGAAGCACACATAGGAAAGCAAGTGAAAACCAATGAAAATATTGCTGTTGAATCCTGGTTGAAGACAAGGCATGAAAGACTAAAATTCGAAAGAGTCCCAGATGGAAAAGCAAGAGATAAAGAAACAAACAATGTTTGAAAAGTTATGTGTAGAAACATCAGACTGAAACTTGCTGAAAGCCAAGATAGAATCATCTAGGCGAATTCAGGAAGTACACAGCGTCCAAAAGAGGTGGAATCCCAATAGACTTAGCAGCAGCTGTATGATCCAAATCAACAAAGTTCATGAGCATCCCAGTGATTTAAAATGCGCCTGGAGGAAAGCAACATAGTCACAAGAGAACCTCCAGAGGGGTTTCAGCTGCTATCTCAGCAGCAATATTGCAGGACAGGGAGGAGTGCCAGGACATAGACCATAGCTTGAATGGCAAAATGCTGCCATCTAGGGTAGCCTATGCCACATGACCACCATTTCTAATAACAGCAGAGCTAGAGAATGCCACAGACCTGCAAATCTTAAAAGAATTCAGCAGTTCGAAACTTATCCTAAAAGAAAGGTTGAGAATTCTCCCCTGAAGGGATAAGCAGCAAGATGAAATGGAAAGAAGAAAACCCTTATTGGAAATGCAAGAAGAGCATGAGTGGAAAAGAAGAAACAAGAAGAAGGCAAGGAGGACATCAAAACCCTAAAGATGGGAGAGGGAAGCAGGAAATCATAGGGGATTGGAAGCACTATCTTAAGGGAGTCAGCTTATATGACCCTCTGTTGGAAGCAAACGGAGAGATGCATGGCCTGACGTGTTTGCAAAGCAAACGAGAAGCAGACCAAGAAAGAATCAAACAAACAAACAACACAAAAAGGGTAGGGTAATATGAATATTCAAAAGAAATTACTCAAGGTGATGTCAAGGATCATTCAGTACGCATCGACCCAGTATCGCGACTTGAATGTACTCAGCACACCTGTATTCGGAAATCAGAGGCGTGCATTTATATTCGTAAATATTGATTCATATGAGCATATCGTGACCTAAACCAAATGCCGATTTGGAATCCAATGGATTCCTAGTCCGTGATATAGACTTGCAAGTCTTCCAACAGGATGAATGAATGCCATAGTTTACACTACGTCGAGAAGAAATGGCACAAGGCTATAACAAGGAAAAGTAGCTCCGCAAAAGTGTACTAAGATCAAAAGAGGCAGGCAGTAAAGTGCACATTGGGGATTGTATCATTCCTAGGAATTTCAGCCCCCTTGAAACAAATGGATAGATGTCCCGTGAATGCGGGTGTTTCAGCAGAAATCAACCGACGGCTATGTATTGCGGGTGTGCCCATATTACAGGAACAATAGTTTCCCTTACTGGGTCTCTGTGTACTGTGAACTGTTAGAAAGTTTAAAGACGTGTGAAACATTCAACTGAAAATGGACACACTTCCCTCCGTTGCTACAGTGCATACAGATCTGAACAAAAGGAAAGAGGGAAGAACAAAGGCCCATGGGACGCTAGTGGGTAGAATCACATTTACCTTAGGAACCTCTCGTCGGATGCAGCCCCTCCCCCAACACTGACAAGATGCAGCAGCCATTGGGGATGGCAGTTAGCGGTTGGATTCCAGGTGGAATGTTGGTGTGTACCGCGAGGCTTGTTGTGGCTGGTGGATCCTAGGTAACCAGGCAGAGTTCTGTGGGTGGATCAGTGCGATGGAGGGGCTGCCGCCCTCTGTGGAGCTTGGCTTAGGTCTTTGATACGGGAAGCTGTGTCAGTTCGAGATACTGCTGCTGCCCAAAGACCTGAGTTCACGGGTCAGTTTCCAGAACCTGAAAGGGCAGACAGTGGAAGATCTGCCTGTCTTCAGCTTACTGGAGAGGCTCCGAGGTCCTTTCAGACTTGCCCAGTCCTGTTGAAGTCGACTTTATGGGAGACACGAAGAGAAGCTGGCCGAAAACATGGCTGCACGGATTGAGGAGAGATGCAAACACATTGATGAGAGATGTTCTGCTACAATAGAGAATACTGGCCTGGAGACAGCTGTAGAGTATAGCAGGCTCGAAAGGCATTCATGAGACATATTGAACCTCCCTGATACTAGCAGAAACATACGGAGGGCCACCGTGGACTGGAGGAAGTTCCTCAATTCTCTGCTCCAAGAACGGGTCCAAGATCCCTGACGTCTAAAGAGAAGAGATGGCAGACATGATAAAAACGCTCATGTTCTTGAAAGAGGTCAGATAATCCACACGACCCAAGGGGCAATTCCAAGCCATTCAGATCAAAGTGCACCAAGCCCAGGTAAGCCTTTTCCCAGGTTTGGGCCTAGCTATCAAGCACTTGCTCTTCCCTCCCCTCCACTCAGGCATCCATTTTGAGGGATCAGTACCTGAGCTGCAATGAAGCCAGTAAGAGAAGAGCAAGCCCCTCCTAGAATCAGAGTTCCTCTAGCTTCATCCTCTGTGAACAACAGGGAACCCCATAAAGGTCAAATACTCTCGTATGAAATAGATAGGAATTGAATACTTAGCTCCCACAAAGAAACGATGGCCTTCCGCTAGATTCAGCAAATGCTGGGTTGATGTCTTCTTTGGGGTGAAGGGAGTGTGGTAAGTGAGGGGAATCTTTGACTGAACTTGAATCTGTATTAGGCCTCCGTTTTTCAAGACAGTCTAGGTAAATATTACAAGTCAGATAGTGAACGGAACTGTAAAAGTCGCCAATGACATGAAAGACACAGCTTATGTGGACCGTCTTTCAATTGAGTCAAGCCCCCGGGGGCAGTCTATCATGGGGGTGCAGACTTGGTTGCATTCAAGTGCTTTAGCCAACATGATCGGATGATTAAGCGTTCTCATCACTGATAGAAGAACACCTGGTTCTCAGTAGCCTAGCATAGCTGCAGCAGGGTTCTCATAGCTATAATGCCTCTAGGTTCTTTGGATTCAAAGCTAAATGTATATATTTAGTTCGTATCCACTTGTATTTTCCTTGAGAGGGATGTTACACCTTGAAATGCCAACATTGACCAGTAGGTGTCATCGGGAGTAAAGGGCACCACATGCACAAGTGAATCCAAGCTTGGGGGTTATTTCATGTTTCCATTAGTTATTTCATGGTTCCTGTTGGTTTCGGCGGCTTCAACAGTAAAGAGTTGACATGACCCCTTTAACAGTTCGGACTGCTAGTTTGCATTCTATCTGTCTATGTTTTCCTTAGAGCTGACAAAATGTTACCGAAATTGACAAGTCTGGCTTCTAGGTCGATTTAGTATGTTTCAGAAACTAACTTCATTTTCGTATAACTCCCAAAACATTTATATAAATTCTATTAAATTTTTAAAGACTGCAAATGAGATATCAACACAATGTCAAAACTGGAGTCTTCGGACAATCCCTCCCACCACGGCTGTATAGAAACAAAGAGATAAAAAAAAATCACATTTCTGTGAAATGTATCTGGAAAGTGTTGATTCATCGATGCCCAGTTGTCAGAGAAGCAGTGCAACCTGCGCTCACTCGCTCCCATGAACACAGCAATGGAAACATCCACTCACCCAGCCCTTGGCACAGGACACTTGCCGAAGAGAGGTCTGTTACTTCCAAAGACAGGATGAGGCCTCAGAACACCTGGAAGCAGGAGAAGGAAAAGCAGGGAATGGATACCAGTGCATGGTCTGAGCCCTGTTGATGGAGCAGTAAAGGTGAAACTCTCTTTAACTTGGACGCACACTCTCAAGCGGACAGGAGACATGGGATTGAAGGTGATGCGCTGAGTGTTAGAAGAGTGCACAGCAGATGCTTGGCTGACAGAACTCAAAGAATCCAGTGCAAAATATCCCCACAGTTGATTCTGAGACCAAGCTCCGAGCTGCCAAATTTGAGGTAGCAGAGGCAGCGTTCAGGGAGGGATAGGGCTACGGATGGTGGCACACGCTGAGTCTCAGGGATCTGGAGTGCGTTGTGGGATGTGGTGGGTCCTATCAAGAGAGCAAACCGACCTGGGACCCCAATGAGCAAGCAACCACCCTGGCGTGCGCAGTTGAAATTATCGATATGTCCCATGGAAACACCCAGTGCATCTGCAGGACCAGAGACCAATTTGGAATTTTGTCAATAGAGCATGTGTGGGGCTGATTCAGAGATATTGTGCATCGGGTCTGAGGGATCCAGGGGGCCTTGGGTTTGAATTCAGAATTAAAAGCCTTAGGATCTGCTACATTCATAACCTGGGCTGTGATTATGGTTTGGTTTGAGGCACAGGATGTGCAACAGCTCTGTGGTTGCCTTCGTGCACCCGTGCCACAAGGATGAGAGAACAAGGAAGTGTGGTCCAAGACCACAGCGTGAGAAGAGGAAGGATTTCCTTCAGTCCATCTCTCAAAACGGATGCTACATTTTGGATGGCACCGGCAAGGTTCGGCAGCGAGGACACCAAGTTCGGGCTGCGGGATCATTCCAGCAGGCCCTGATGTGTGACATCCATAGATATGCTTCCACTGTTGTTACTGTAGACAGAGAAGCTCTTGGAAGAACTGGTTTCAGTGGGACATTCCCGTGGCACTACAAAGCACAAGCGCACTCACACTCTGCTCTTCTGGAAACACTCCAAAGTAACAGAGAGTAGAATGCAGAGCTGAGAACTTTAGAAGCTCCATTTCCACCAGAGGAATTGTCCTGTGATCTTTCAGATTTGTGAGAGAAGCTTAATCAAAATGATTTTATCCTAATCGAAATAGTATGGGGTGTTCATCACAACAAAGGCAACACCAGCAATTCGAGATAGACCAGACAACACACACAGGAACAGGACATGGCATCAATGTCTAGGAAAATTTGTCCTCACAGAAATCCCATGCAATTTTGTAGAGCCAAGAGTCTAAATTTTTCACTTAACCAAGCCCTAGAATTCTACATTAGATACCTGAAATTACCTGACCAGTAGAGATGAAGAAATACAGTAAAAGGAAAAGGAATTACCATTTCCAGTTCCAAAGAGATTGAAGGCCCTAAAGATAAGCTTTCAGACAACTAGACTGCAAAACGCTCTCCAGAGCAAGTATTGAAAATGGAGGTGAGGGAAACACAGAAGAACAACAGTGTCTCAGAATCACAAAAGGCAGAATACCAGAAAAGGGGAAGAGAAAGCCTAAAGACGAGCCAAATAATCTCAGAAAACTCAGTGGATGAGAAAATATCAGGGCTAGCATTCCGTCCTAAGCAGACGAGATATTGCAGAGGGACGCGTGAATGACTTTGAAGACAGGGGAACAGAAATCCCTCGGTCAGAAGCACACATAGGAAAGCAAGTGCAAACCAATGAAAACATTGCTGTTGAATCCTGGTTGAAGACAAGGCATGAAAGACTAAAATTCGAAAGAGTCCCAGATGGAAAAGCAAGAGATAATGAAACAAACAATGTTTGAAAAGTTATGTGTAGAAACATCAGACTGAAACTTGCTGAAAGCCAAGATAGAATCATCTAGGCGAATTCAGGAAGTACACAGCGTCCAAAAGAGGTGGAATCCCAATAGACTTAGCAGCAGCTGTATGATCCATATCAACAAAGTTCATGAGCATCCCAGAGATTTAAAATGCGCCTGGAGGAAAGCAACATAGTCACAAGAGAACCTCCAGAGGGGTTTCAGCTGCTATCTCAGCAGCAATATTGCAGGACAGGGAGGAGTGCCAGGACATAGACCATAGCTTGAATGGCAAAATGCTGCCATCTAGGGTAGCCTATGCCATATGACCACCATTTCTAATAACAGCAGAGCTAGAGAATGCCACAGACCTGCAAATCTTAAAAGAATTCAGCAGTTCGAAACTTATCCTAAAAGAAAGGTTGAGAATTCTCCCTGAAGGGATAAGAAGCAAGATGAAATGGAAAGAAGAAAACCCTTATTGGAAATGCAAGATGAGCATGAGAGGAAAAGAAGAAACAAGAAGAAGGCAAGGAGGACATCAAAACCCTAAAGATGGGAGAGGGAAGCAGGAAATCATAGGGGATTGGAAGCACTATCTTAAGGGAGTCAGCTTATATGACTCTCTGTTGGAAGCAAACGGAGAGATGCATGGCCTGACGTGTTTGCAAAACAAACGAGAAGCAGACCAAGAAAGAATCAAATAAACAAACAACATAAAAAGGGTAGGGAAACATGAATATTCAAAAGAAATTACTCAAGGTGATGTCAAGGATCATTCAGTACACATCGACCAAGTATCGCGTGTTGAATGTACTCAGCATACCTGTGTTCGGAAATCAGAGGCGTGCATTTATATTCATAAATATTGATTCATATGAGCATATCGTGACCTAACCCAAATGTCGATTTGGAATCCAATGGATTCGTAGTCCCTGGTATAGAGAGGCAAGTCTTCCAACAGGATGAATGAATGCCATATTCTACACTACGTCGAGAAGAAATGGCACAAGCCTATAACAAGGAAAAGTAGTTCCGCAAAAGTGTACTAAGTTCAAAAGAGACAGGCAGTAAAGTGCACATTGTGGATTGTATCATTCCTAGGAATTTCAGCCCCCTTGAAACAAATGGATAGATGTCCCGTGAATGCGGGTGTTTCAGCAGAAATCAACCGACGGCTATATATTGCGGGTGTGCCCATATTACAGGAACATTAATTTCCCTTAGTGGGTCTCTGTGTACTGTGAACTGTTAGAAAGTTTAAAGACGTGTGAAACATTCAACTGAAAATGGACACACTTCCCTCCGTTGCTACAGTGCATACAGATCTGAACAAAAGGAAAGAGGGAAGAACAAATGCCCATGGGACGCTAGTGGGTAGAATCACTTTTACCTTAGGAACCTCTCGTCGGATGCAGCCCCTCCCCCAACACTGACAAGATGCAGCAGCCATTGGGGATGGCAGTTAGCGGTTGGATTCCAGGTGGAATGTTGGTGTGTACCGCGAGGCTTGTTGTGGCTGGTGGATCCTAGGTAACCGGGCAGAGTTCTGTGGGTGGATCAGTGTGATGGAGGGGCTGCCGCCCTCTGTGGAGCTTGGCTTAGGTCTTTGGTCCGGGAAGCTGTGTCAGTTCGAGATACTGCTGCTGCCCAAAGACCTGAGTTCACGGGTCAGGTTCCAGAAACTGAAAGGGCGGACAGTGGAAGATCTGCCTGTCTTCAGCTTACTGGAGAGGCTCCGAGGTCCTTTCAGACTTGCCCAGTCCTGTTGAAGTCGACTTTATGGGAGACACGAAGAGAAGCTGGCCGAAAATATGGCTGCACGTATTGAGGAGAGATGCGAACACATTGATGAGAGATGTTCTGCTACAATAGAGAATACTGGCCTGGAGACAGCTGTAGAGGATAGCAGGCTCGAAAGGCATTCATGAGACATATTGAAACTCGCTGATACTAGCAGAAACATACGGAGGGCCACCGTGGACTGGAGGAAGTTCCTCAATTCTCTGCTCCAAGAACGGGTCCAAGATTCCTGACGTCTAAAGAGAAGAGATGGCAGAGATGATAAAAACGCTCATGTTCTTGAAAGAGGTCAGATAATCCACACGACCCAAGGGGCAATTCCAAGCCATTCAGATCAAAGTGCACCAAGCCCAGGTAAGTCTTTTCCCAGGTTTGGGCTTAGCTATCAAGCACTTGCTCTTCCCTCCCCTCCACTCAGGCATCCATTTTGAGGGATCAGTACCTGAGCTGCAAAGAAGCCAGTAAGAGGAGAGCAAGCCCCTCCTAGAATCAGAGTTCCTCCAGCTTCATCCTCTGTGAACAACAGGGAACCTCATAAAGGTCAAATACTCTCGTATGAAATAGATAGGAATTGAATACTTAGCTCCCACAAAGAAACGATGGCCTTCCGCTAGATTCAGCAAATGCTGGGTTGATGTCTTCTCTGGGGTGAAGGGAGTGTGGTAAGTGAGGGGAATCTTTGACTGAACTTGAATCTGTATTAGGCCTCCTTTTTTCAAGACAGTCTAGGTAAATATTAGAAGTCAGATAGTGAACGGAACTGTAAAAGTCGCCAATGACATGAAAGACACAGCTTATGTGGACCGTCTTTCAATTGAGTCAAGCCCCCGGGGGCAATCTATCATAGGGGTGCAGACTTGGTTGCATTCAAGTGCTTTACCCAACATGATCGGATGATTAACCGTTCTCATCACTGATAGAAGAACACCTGGTTCTCAGTAGCCTAGCATAGTTGCAGCAGGTTTCTCATAGCTATAATGCCTCTAGGTTCTTTGGATTCAAAGCTAAATGTATATATTTAGTTCGTTTCCTCTTGTATTTTCCTTGAGAGGGATGTTACACCTTGAAACGCCAACATTGACCAGTAGGTGTCATCGGGATTAAAGGGCACCTCATGCACAAGTGAATCCATGCTTGGGGGTTATTTCATGTTTCCATTAGTTATTTCATGGTTCCTGTTGGTTTCGGAGGCTTCAACAGTAAAGAGTTGACATGACCCCTTTAACAGTTCGGACTGATACTTTGCATTCTATCTTTCTATGTTTTCCTTAGAGCTGACAAAATGTTACCGAAATTGACAAGTCTGGCTTCTAGGTCGATTTAGTATGTTTCAGAAACTAACTTCATTTTCGTATAACTCCCAAAACATTTATATCAATTCTATTAAATTTTTAAAGACTGCAAATGAGATATCAACACAATGTCAAAACAGGAGTCTTCGGACAATCCCTCCCACCACGGCTGTATAGAAACCAAGAGATAAAAAAAAATCACATTTCTGTGAAATGTATCTGGAAAGTGTTGATTCATCGATGCCCAGTTGAAAGAGAAGCAGTGCAATCTGCGCTCACTCGCTCCCATGAACACAGCAATGGAACCATCCACTCACCCAGCCCTTGGCACAGGACACTTGCCGAAGAGAGGTCTGTTACTTCCAAAGACAGGATGAGGTCTCAGAACACCTGGAAGCAGAAGGAAAAGCAGGGAATGGATACCAGTGCATGGTCTGAGCCCTGTTGATGGAGCAGTAAAGGTGAAACTCTCTTTAACTTGGACGCACACTCTCAAGCGGACAGGAGACATGGGATTGAAGGTGATGCGCTGAGTGTTAGAAGAGTGCACAGCAGATGCTTGGCTGACAGAACTCAAAGAATCCAGTGCAAAATATCCCCACAGTTGATTCTGAGAACAAGCTCCGAGCTGCCAAACTTGAGGTAGCAGAGGCAGCGTTCAGGGAGGGATAGGGCTACGGATGATGGCACACGCTGAGTCTCAGGGATCTGGAGTGCGTTGTGGGATGTGGTGGGTCCTATCAAGAGAGCAAACCGACCTGGGACCCCAATGAGCAAGCAACCACCCTGGCGCGCGCAGTTGAAATTATCGATATGTCCCATGGCCACACCCAGTGCATCTGCAGGACCAGAGACCAATTTGGCATTTTGCCAATAGAGCATGTGTGGGGCTGAATCAGAGATATTGTGCATCGGGTCTGAGGGATCCAGGGGGCCTTGGGTTTGAATTCAGAATGAAAAGCCTTAGGATCTGTTACATTCCAAACCTGGGCTGTGACTATGGTTTGGTTTGAGGCACAGGATGTGCAACAGCTCTGTAGTTGCCTTCCTGCACCCGTGCCACAAGGATGAGAGGACAAGGAAGTGTGGTCCAAGACCACAGCGTGAGAAGAGGAAGGATTTCCTTCAGTTTATCTCTCAAAAGAGGATGCGACATTTTGGATGGCACCGGCAGGGTTCGGCAGCGAGGACAACAAGTTCGGGCTGCGGGATCATTCTAGCAGCCCCTGATGTGTGACATCCATAGATATGCTTCCACTGGTGTTTTTGTAGACAGAGAAGATCTTGGAAGAACTGGTTTCAGTGGGACATTCCCGTGGCACTACAAAGCACAAGCGCACTCACACTCTGCCCTTCTGGAAACACTCCAAAATAACAGAGAGTAGAATGCAGAGCTGAGAACCTTTAGAAGCTCCATTTCCACCAGAGGAAGTGTCCTGTGCTCTTTCAGATTTGTGAGATAAGCGTAATCAAAATGAGGTTATCCTAATCGAAATAGTATGGGGGGTTCATCACAACAAAGCAACACCAGCAATTCGAGATATACCAGACAACACTCACAGGAACAGGACATGGCATCAATGTCAAGGAAAATTTGTCTTCCAGAAATCCCATGCAATTGTGTAGAGCCAAGTGTCTAAAGTTTTCACTTAACCAAGCCCTAGAAGTCTACATTAGATACCTGAAATTACCTGACCAGTAGAGATGAAGAAATACAGTAAAAGGAAAAGGAAGTACCATTTTTAGTTCCAAAGAGATTGAAGGCCCTAAAGATAAGCTTTCAGACAACTAGACTGCAAAACGCTCTCCAGAGCAAGTATTGAAAATGGAGGTGAGGGAAACACTGAAGAACAACAGTGTCTCAGAATCACAAAAGGCAGAATACCAGAAAAGGGGAAGAGAAAGCCTAAAGACGAGCCAAATAATCTCAGAAAACTCAGTGGATGAGAAAATATCAGGGCTAACATTCCGTCCTAAGCAGACGAGATATTGCAGAGGGACGCATGAATGACTTTGAAGACAGGGGAACAGAAATCCCTCGGTCAGAAGCACACATAGGAAAGCAAGTGAAAACCAATGAAAACATTGCTGTTGAATCCTGGTTGAAGACAAGGCATGAAAGACTAAAATTCGAAAGAGTCCCAGATGGAAAAGCAAGAGATAAAGAAACAAACAATGTTTGAAAAGTTATGTGTAGAAACATCAGACTGAAACTTGCTGAAAGCCAAGATAGAATCATCTAGGCGAATTCAGGAAGTACACAGCGTCCAAAAGAGGTGGAATCCCAATAGACTTAGCAGCAGCTGTATGATCCAAATCAACAAAGTTCATGAGCATCCCAGTGATTTAAAATGCGCCTGGAGGAAAGCAACATAGTCACAAGAGAACCTCCAGAGGGGTTTCAGCTGCTATCTCAGCAGCAATATTGCAGGACAGGGAGGAGTGCCAGGACATAGACCATAGCTTGAATGGCAAAATGCTGCCATCTAGGGTAGCCTATGCCATATGACCACCATTTCTAATAACAGCAGAGCTAGAGAATGCCACAGACCTGCAAATCTTAAAAGAATTCAGCAGTTCGAAACTTATCCTAAAAGAAAGGTTGAGAATTCTCCCTGAAGGGATAAGAAGCAAGATGAAATGGAAAGAAGAAAACCCTTATTGGAAATGCAAGAAGAGCATGAGTGGCAAAGAATAAACAAGAAGAAGGCAAGGAGGACATCAAAACCCTAACGATGGGAGAGGGAAGTAGGAAATCATAGGGGATTGGAAGCACTATCTTAAGGGAGTCAGCTTATATGACTCTCTGTTGGAAGCAAATGGAGAGATGCATGGCCTGACGTGTTTGCAAAACAAACGAGAAGCAGACCAAGAAAGAATCAAACAAACAAACAACACAAAAAGGGTAGGGTAACATGAATATTCAAAAGAAATTACTCAAGGTGATGTCAAGGATCATTCAGTACACATCGACCCAGTATCGCGGGTTGAATGTACTCAGCATACCTGTATTCGGAAATCAGAGGCGTGCATTTATATTCGTAAATATTGATTCATATGAGCATATCGTGACCTAACCCAAATGCCGATTTGGAATCCAATGGATTCCAAGTCCGTGATATAGACTTGCAAGTCTTCCAACAGGATGAATGAATGCCATATTCTACACTACGTCGAGAAGAAATGGCACAAGCCTATAACAAGGAAAAGTAGCTCCGCAAAAGTGTACTAAGATCAAAATAGGCAGGCAGTAAAGTGCACAATGGGGATTGTATCAGTCCTAGGAATTTTAGCCCCCTTGAAACAAATGGATAGATGTCCCGTGAATGCGGGTGTTTCAGCAGAAATCAACCGACGGCTATGTATTGCGGGTGTGCCCATATTACAGGAACAATAGTTTCCCTTACTGGGTCTCTGTGTACTGTGAACTGTTAGAAAGTTTAAAGACGTGTGAAACATTCAACTGAAAATGGACACACTTCCCTCCGTTGCTACAGTGCATACAGATCTGAACAAAAGGAAAGAGGGAAGAACAAAGGCCCATGGGACTCTAGTGGGTAGAATCACTTTTACCTTAGGAACCTCTCGTCGGATGCAGCCCCACCCCCAACACTGACAAGATGCAGCAGCCATTGGAGATTGCAGTTAGCGGTTGGATTCCAGGTGGAATGGTGGTGTGTACCACGAGGCTTGTTGTGGCTGGTGGATCCTAGGTAACCGGGCAGAGTTCTGTGGGTGGATCAGTGCGATGGAGGGGCTGCCGCCCTCTGTGGAGCTTGGCTTAGGTCTTTGGTCCGGGAAGCTGTGTCAGTTCGAGATACTGCTGCTGCCCAAAGACCTGAGTTCACGGGTCAGTTTCCAGAACCTGAAAGGGCGGACAGTGGAAGATCTGCTTGTCTTCAGCTTACTGGAGAGGCTCCGAGGTCCTTTCAGACTTGCCCAGTCCTGTTGAAGTCGACTTTATGGGAGACACGAAGAGAAGCTGGCCGAAAATATGGCTGCACGGATTGAGGAGAGATGCGAACACATTGATGAGAAATGTTCTGCTACAATAAAGAATACTGGCCTGGATACAGCTGTAGAGGATAGCAGGCTCGAAAGGCATTCATGAGACATATTGAACCTTGCTGATACTAGCAGAAACATACGGAGGGCCACCGTGGACTGGAGGAAGTTCCTCAATTCTCTGCTCCAAGAACGGGTCCAAGATCCCTGACGTCTAAAGAGAAGAGATGGCAGAGATGATAAAAACGCTCATGTTCTTGAAAGAGGTCAGATAATCCACACGACCCAAGGGGCAATTCCAAGCCATTCAGATCAAAGTGCACCAAGCCCAGGTAAGCCTTTTCCCAGGTTTGGGCCTAGCTATCAAGCACTTGCTCTTCCCTCCCCTCCACTCAGTCATCCAATTTGAGGGATCAGTACCTGAGCTGCAATGAAGCCAGTAGGAAAAGGGCAAACCCATCCTAGAATCAGAGTTCCTCTAGCTTCCATACTCTGTGAACAACAGGGAAACTCATAAAGTTCAAATACTCTCGTATGAAATAGATAGGAATTGAATACTTAGCTCCCACAAAGAAACGATGGCCTTCCGCTAGATTCAGCAAATGCTGGGTTTATGTCTTCTCTGGGGTGAAGGGAGTGTGGTAAGTGAGGGGAATCTTTGACTGAACTTGAATCTGTATTAGGCCTCCGTTTTTCACGACAGTCTAGGTAAATATTAGAAGTCAGATAGTGAACGGAACTGTAAAAGTCGCCAATGACATGAAAGACACAGCTTATGTGGTCTGTCTTTCAATTGAGTCAAGCCCCCGGGGGCAATCTATCATAGGGGTGCAGACTTGGTTGCATTCAAGTGCTTTACCCAACATGATACGGTGCTTAAGCGTTCTCATCACTGATAGAAGAACACCTGGTTCTCAGTAGCCTAGCATAGCTGCAGCAGGGTTCTCATAGTTATAATGCCTCTAGGTTCTTTGGATTCAAAGCTAAATGTATATATTTAGTTCGTTTCCTCTTGTATTTTCCTTGAGAGGGATGTTAAACCTTGAAATGCCAACATTGACCAGTAGGTGTCATCGGGAGTAAAGGGCACCTCATGCACAAGTGAATCCAAGCTTGGGGGTTATTTCATGTTTCCATTAGTTATTTCATGGTTCCTGTTGGTTTCGGAGGCTTCAACAGTAAAGAGTTGACATGACCCCTTTAAGAGTTCGGACTGCTAGTTTGCATTCTATCTGTTTATGTTTTCCTTAGAGCTGACAAAATGTTACCGAAATTGACAAGTCTGGCTTCTAGGTCGATTTAGTATGTTTCAGAAACTAAATTCATTTTCGTATAACTCCCAAAACATTTATATCAATTCTATTAAATTTTTAAAGACTGCAAGTGAGATATCAACACAATGTCAAAACTGGAGTCTTCGGACAATCCCTCCCACCACGGCTGTATAGAAACCAAGAGATAAAAAAAAATCACATTTCTGTGAAATGTATCTGGAAAGTGTTGATTCATCGATGCCCAGTTGACAGAGAAGCAGTGCAACCTGCGCTCACTCGCTCCCATGAACACAGCAATGGAAACATCCACTCACCCAGCCCTTGGCACAGGACACTTGCCGAAGAGAGGTCTGTTACTTCCAAAGACAGGATGAGGCCTCAGAACACCTGGAAGCAGAAGGAAAAGCAGGGAATGGATACCAGTGCATGGTCTGAGCCCTGTTGATGGAGCAGTAAAGGTGAAACTCTTCTTAACTTGGACGCACACTCTCAATTGAACAGGAGACATGGGATTGAAGGTGATGCGCTGAGTGTTAGAAGAGTGCACAGCAGATGCTTGGCTGACAGAACTCAAAGAATCCAGTGCAAAATATCCCCACAGTTGATTCTGAGACCAAGCTCCGAGCTGCCAAATTTGACGAAGCAGAGGCAGCGTTCAGGGAGTGATAGGGCTACGGATGGTGGCACAAGCTGAGTCTCAGGGATCTGGAGTGCGTTGTGGGATGTGGTGGGTCCTATCAAGAGAGCAACCCGACCTGGGACCCCAATGAGCAAGCAACCACCCTGGCACGCGCAGTTGAAATTATCGATATGTCCCATGGCCACACCCAGTGCATCTGTAGGACCAGAGACCAATTTGGCATTTTGCCAATAGAGCATGTGTGGGGCTGAATCAGAGATATTGTGCATCGGGTCTGAGGGATCCAGGGGGCCTTGGGTTTGAATTCAGAATGAAAAGCTTTAGGATCTGCTGCATTCATAACCTGGGCTGTGATTATGGTTTGGTTTGAGGCACAGGATGTGCAACAGCTCTGTAGTTGCCTTCGTGCACCCGTGCCACAAGGATGAGAGGACAAGGAAGTGTGGTCCAAGACCACAGCGTGAGAAGACGAAGGATGTCCTTCAGTTAATCTGTCAAATGCGGATGCTATATTTTGGAAGGCACCGGCACGGTTCGGCAGCGAGGACACCAAGTTCGGGCTGCGGGATCATTCCAGCAGGCCCTGATGTGTGACATCCATAGACATGCTTCCACTGGTGTTTCTCTAGACAGAGAAGCTCTTGGAAGAACTGGTTTCAGTGGGACATTCCCGTGGCACTACAAAGTACAAGCGCACTCACACTCTGCTCTTCTGGAAACACTCCAAAATAACAGAGAGTAGAATGCAGAGCTGAGAACCTTTAGAAGCTCCATTTCCACCAGAGGAAGTGTCCTGTGCTCTTTCAGATTTGTGAGATAAGCGTAATCAAAATGAGGTTATACTAATCGAAATATTATGGGGGTTCATCACAACAAAGGCAACACCAGCAATTCGAGATAGACCAGACAACACACACAGGAACATGACATGGCATCAATGTCTAGGAAAATTTGTCCTCACAGAAATCCCATGCAATTGTGTAGAGCCAAGGTTCTAAAGTTTTCACTTAACAAAGCCCTAGAAGTTTACATTAGATACCTGAAATTACCTGACCAGTAGAGATGAAGAAATACAGTAAAAGGAAAAGGAAGTACCATTTTCAGTTCCAAAGAGGTTGAAGGCCCTAAAGATAAGCTTTCAGACAACTAGACTGCAAAACGCTCTCCAGAGCAAGTATTGAAATTGGAGGTGAGGGAAACACTGAAGAATAACAGTGTCTCAGAATCACAAAAGGCAGAATACCAGAAAAGGGGAAGAGAAAGTCTAAAGACGAGCCAAATAATATCAGAAAACTCAGTGGATGAGAAAATATCAGGGCTAACATTCCGTCCTAAGCAGACGAGATATTGCAGAGGGACGCGTGAATGACTTTGAAGACAGGGGAACAGAAATCCCTCGGTCAGAAGCACACATAGGAAAGCAAGTGCAAACCAATGAAAACATTGCTGTTGAATCCTGGTTGAAGACAAGGCATGAAAGACTAAAATTCGAAAGAGTCCCAGATGGAAAAGCAAGAGATAAAGAAACAAACAATGTTTGAAAAGTTATGTGTAGAAACATCAGACTGAAACTTGCTGAAAGCCATGATAGAATCATCTAGGCGAATTCAGGAAGTACACAGCGTCCAAAAGAGGTGGAATCCCAATAGACTTAGCAGCAGCTGTATGATCCAAATCAACAAAGTTCATGAGCATCCCAGTGATTTAAAATGCGCCTGGAGGAAAGCAACATAGTCACAAGAGAACCTCCAGAGGGGTTTCAGCTGCTATCTCAGCAGCAATATTGCAGGACAGGGAGGAGTGCCAGGACATAGACCATAGCTTGAATGGCAAAATGCTGCCATCTAGGGTAGCCTATGCCACATGACCACCATTTCTAATAACAGCAGAACTAGAGAATGCCACAGGCCAGCAAACCTTAAAAGAATTCAGCAGTTCGAAACTTATCCTAAAAGAAAGGTTGAGAATTCTCCCCTGAAGGGATAAGCAGCAAGATGAAATGGAAAGAAGAAAACCCTTATTGGAAATGCAAGAAGAGCATGAGTGGAAAAGAAGAAACAAGAAGAAGGCAAGGAGGACATCAAAACCCTAAAGATGGGAGAGGGAAGCAGGAAATCATAGGGGATTGGAAGCACTATCTTAAGGGAGTCAGCTTACATGACTCTCTGTTGGAAGCAAACGGAGAGATGCATGGCCTGACGTGTTTGCAAAGCAAACGAGAAGCAGACCAAGAAAGAATCAAACAAACAAACAACACAAAAAGGGTAGGGTAACATGAATATTCAAAAGAAATTACTCAAGGTGATGTCAAGGATCATTCAGTACGCATCGACCCAGTGTCACGGCTTGAATGTACTCAGCACACCTGTATTCGGAAATCAGAGGCGTGCATTTATATTCGTAAATATTGATTCATATGAGCATATCGTGACCTAACCCAAATGCCGATTTGGAATCCAATGGATTCCTAGTCCGTGATATAGACTTGCAAGTCTTCCAACAGGATGAATGAATGCCATATTCTACACTACTTCGAGAAGAAATGGCACAAGCCTATAACAAGGAAAAGTAGCTCCGCAAAAGTGTACTAAGTTCAAAAGAGACAGGCAGTAAAGTGCACATTGGGGATTGTATCATTCCTAGGAATTTCAGCCCCCTTGAAACAAATGGATAGATGTCCCGTGAATGCGGGTGTTTCAGCAGAAATCAACCGACGGCTATGTATTGCGGGTGTGCCCATATTACAGGAACAATAGTTTCCCTTACTGGGTCTCTGTGTACTGTGAACTGTTAGAAAGTTTAAAGACGTGTGAAACATTCAACTGAAAATGGACACACTTCCCTCCGTTGCTACAGTGCATACAGATCTGAACAAAAGGAAAGAGGGAAGAACAAAGGCCCATGGGACTCTAGTGGGTAGAATCACTTTTACCTTAGGAACCTCTCGTCGGATGCAGCCCCTCCCCCAACACTGACAAGATGCAGCAGCCATTGGAGATTGCAGTTAGCGGTTGGATTCCAGGTGGAATGTTGGTGTGTACCACGAGGCTTGTTGTGGCTGGAGGTTCCTAGGTAACCGGGCAGAGTTCTGTGGGTGGATCAGTGCGATGGAGGGGCTGCCGCCCTCTGTGGAGCTTGGCTTAGGTCTTTGGTCCGGGAAGCTGTGTCAGTTCGAGATACTGCTGCTGCCCAAAGACCTGAGTTCACGGGTCAGTTTCCAGAACCTGAAAGGGCGGACAGTGGAAGATCTGCTTGTCTTCAGCTTACTGGAGAGGCTCCGAGGTCCTTTCAGACTTGCCCAGTCCTGTTGAAGTCGACTTTATGGGAGACACGAAGAGAAGCTGGCCGAAAATATGGCTGCACGAATTGAGGAGAGATGCGAACACATTGATGAGAGATGTTCTGCTACAATAGAGAATACTGGCCTGGATACAGCTGTAGAGGATAGCAGGCTCGAAAGGCATTCATGAGACATATTGAACCTTGCTGATACTAGCAGAAACATACGGAGGGCCACCGTGGACTTGAGGAAGTTCCTCAATTCTCTGCTCCAAGAACGGGTCCAAGATCCCTGACGTCTAAAGAGAAGAGATGGCAGAGATGATAAAAACGCTCATGTTCTTGAAAGAGGTCAGATAATCCACACGACCCAAGGGGCAATTCCAAGCCATTCAGATCAAAGTGCACCAAGCCCAGGTAAGCCTTTTCCCAGGTTTGGGCCTAGCTATCAAGCACTTGCTCTTCCCTCCCCTCCACTCAGTCATCCAATTTGAGGGATCAGTACCTGAGCTGCAATGAAGCCAGTAGGAAAAGGGCAAACCCATCCTAGAATCAGAGTTCCTCTAGCTTCCATACTCTGTGAACAACAGGGAAACTCATAAAGTTCAAATACTCTCGTATGAAATAGATAGGAATTGAATACTTAGCTCCCACAAAGAAACGATGGCCTTCCGCTAGATTCAGCAAATGCTGGGTTTATGTCTTCTCTGGGGTGAAGGGAGTGTGGTAAGTGAGGGGAATATTTGACTGAACTTGAATCTGTATTAGGCCTCCGTTTTTCAAGACAGTCTAGGTAAATATTAGAAGTCAGATAGTGAACGGAACTGTAAAAGTCGCCAATGACATGAAAGACACAGCTTATGTGGTCCGTCTTTCAATTGAGTCAAGCCCCCGGGGGCAATCTATCATAGGGGTGCAGACTTGGTTGCATTCAAGTGCTTTACCCAACATGATCCGGTGCTTAAGCGTTCTCATCACTGATAGAAGAACACCTGGTTCTCAGTAGCCTAGCATAGCTGCAGCAGGGTTCTCATAGCTATAATGCCTCTAGGTTCTTTGGATTCAAAGCTAAATGTATATATTTAGTTCGTTTCCTCTTGTATTTTCCTTGAGAGGGATGTTAAACCTTGAAATGCCAACATTGACCAGTAGGTGTCATCGGGAGTAAAGGGCACCTCATGCACAAGTGAATCCAAGCTTGGGGGTTATTTCATGTTTCCATTAGTTATTTCATGGTTCCTGTTGGTTTCGGAGGCTTCAACAGTAAAGAGTTGACATGACCCCTTTAACAGTTCGGACTGCTAGTTTGCATTCTATCTGTTTATGTTTTCCTTAGAGCTGACAAAATGTTACCGAAATTGACAAGTCTGGCTTCTAGGTCGATTTAGTATGTTTCAGAAACTAACTTCATTTTCGTATAACTCCCAAAACATTTATATAAATTCTATTAAATTTTTAAAGACTGCAAATGAGATATCAACACAATGTCAAAACTGGAGTCTTCGGACAATCCCTCCCACCACGTCTGTATAGAAACCAAGAGATAAAAAAAAATCACATTTCTGTGAAATGTATCTGGAAAGTGTTGATTCATCGATGCCCAGTTGACAGAGAAGCAGTGCAACCTGCGCTCACTCGCTCCCATGAACACAGCAATGGAAACATCCACTCACCCAGCCCTTGGCACAGGACACTTGCCGAAGAGAGGTCTGTTACTTCCAAAGACAGGATGAGGCCTCAGAACACCTGGAAGCAGAAGGAAAAGCAGGGAATGGATACCAGTGCATGGTCTGAGCCCTGTTGATGGAGCAGTAAAGGTGAAACTCTCTTTAACTTGGACGCACACTCTCAAGCGGACAGGAGACATGGGATTGAAGGTGATGCGCTGAGTGTTAGAAGAGTGCACAGCAGATGCTTGGCTGACAGAACTCAAAGAATCCAGTGCAAAATATCCCCACAGTTGATTCTGAGACCAAGCTCCGAGCTGCCAAATTTGAGGTAGCAGAGGCAGCGTTCAGGGAGGGATAGGGCTACGGATGTTGGCACACGCTGGGTTTCAGGGATCTGGAGTGCGTTGTGGGATGTGGTGGGTCCTATCAAGAGAGCAACCCGACCTGGGACCCCAATGAGCAAGCAACCACCCTGGCGCGCGCAGTTGAAATTATCGATATGTCCCATGGCCACACCCAGTGCATCTGCAGGACCAGAGACCAATTTGGCATTTTGCCAATAGAGCATGTGTGGGGCTGAATCAGAGATATTGTGCATCGGGTCTGAGGGATCCAGGGGGCCTTGGGTTTGAATTCAGAATGAAAAGCTTTGGATCTGCTACATTCATAACCTGGGCTGTGATTATGGTTTGCTTTGAGGCACAGGATGTGCAACAGCTCTGTAGTTGCCTTCGTGCACCCGTGCCACAAGGATGAGAGGACAAGGAAGTGTGGTCCAAGACCACAGCGTGAGAAGAGGAAGGTTTTCCTTCAGTTTATCTCTCAAAAGCGGATGCGACATTTCGGATGGCACCGGCACGGTTCGGCAGCGAGGACACCAAGTTCGGGCTGCGGGATCATTCCAGCAGGCCCTGATGTGTGACATCCATAGATATGCTTCCACTGGTGTTTCTCTAGACAGAGAAGCACTTGGAAGAACTGGTTTCAGTGGGACATTCCCGTGGCACTACAAAGCACAAGCGCACTCAAACTCTGCTCTTCTGGAAACACTCCAAAATAACAGAGAGTAGAATGCAGAGCTGAGAACCTTTAGAAGCTCCATTTCCACCAGAGGAAGTGTCCTGTGCTCTTTCAGATTTGTGAGAGAAGTGTAATCAATATGAGGTTATCCTAATCGAAATAGTATGGGGGTTACATCACAACAAAGGCAACACCAGCAATTCCAGATAGACCAGACAACACACACAGGAACAGGACATGGCATCAATGTCTAGGAATATTTGTCCTCACAGAAATCCCATGCAATTGTGTAGAGCCAAGGGTCTAAAGTTTTCACTTAACCAAGCCCTAGAAGTCTACATTATATACCTGAAATTACCTGACTAGTAGAGATGAAGAAATACAGTAAAAGGAAAAGGAAGTACCATTTTCAGTTCCAAAGAGGTTGAAGGCCCTAAAGATAAGCTTTCAGACAACTAGACTGCAAAAATCTCCAGAGCAAGTATTGAAATTGGAGGTGAGGGAAACACTGAAGAACAACAGTGTCTCAGAATCACAAAAGGCAGAATAGCAGAAAAGGGGAAGAGAAAGCCTAAAGACGAGCCAAATAATATCAGAAAACTCAGTGGATGAGAAAATATCAGGGCTAACATTCCGTCCTAAGCAGACGAGATATTGCAGAGGGACGCGTGAATGACTTTGAAGACAGGGGAACAGAAATCCCTCGGTCAGAAGCACACATAGGAAAGCAAGTGAAAACCAATGAAAACATTGCTGTTGAATCCTGGTTGAAGACAAGGCATGAAAGACTAAAATTCGAAAGAGTCCCAGATGGAAAAGCAAGAGATAAAGAAACAAACAATGTTTGAAAAGTTATGTGTAGAAAAATCAGACTGAAACTTGCTGAAAGCCAAGATAGAATCATCTAGGCGAATTCAGGAAGTACACAGCGTCCAAAAGAGGTGGAATCCCAATAGACATAGCAGCAGCTGTATGATCCAAATCAACAAAGTTCATGAGCATCCCAGTGATTTAAAATGCGCCTGGAGGAAAGCAACATAGTCACAAGAGAACCTCCAGAGGGGTTTCAGCTGCTATCTCAGCAGCAATATTGCAGGACAGGGAGGAGTGCCAGGACATAGACCATAGCTTGAATGGCAACATGCTGCCATCTAGGGTAGCCTATGCCACATGACCACCATTTCTAATAACAGCAGAGCTAGAGAATGCCACAGACCTGCAAATCTTAAAAGAATTCAGCAGTTCGAAACTTATCCTAAAAGAAAGGTTGGGAATTCTCCCCTGAAGGGATAAGCAGCAAGATGAAATGGAAAGAAGAAAACCCTTATTGGAAATGCAAGAAGAGCATGAGTGGAAAAGAAGAAACAAGAAGAAGGCAAGGAGGACATCAAAACCCTAAAGATGGGAGAGGGAAGCAGGAAATCATAGGGGATTGGAAGCACTATCTTAAGGGAGTCAGCTTATATGACTCTCTGTTGGAAGCAAACGGAGAGATGCATGGCCTGACGTGTTTGCAAAGCAAACGAGAAGCAGACCAAGAAAGAATCAAACAAACAAACAACACAAAAATGGTAGGGTAACATGAATATTCAAAAGAAATTACTCAAGGTGATGTCAAGGATCATTCAGTACACATCGACCCAGTATCGCGGCTTGAATGTACTCAGCACACCTGTATTCGGAAATCAGAGGCGTGCATTTATATTCGTAAATATTGTTTCAGATGAGCATATCGTGACCTAAACCAAATGCCGATTTGGAATCCAATGGATTCCTAGTCCGTGATATAGACTTGCAAGACTTCCAACAGGATGAATGAATGCCATATTCTACACTACGTCGAGAAGAAATGGCACAAGCCTATAACAAGGAAAAGTAGCTTCACAAAAGTGTACTAAGATCAAAAGAGACAGGCAGTAAAGTGCACATTGGGAATTGTATCATTCCTAGGAATTTCAGCCCCCTTGAAACATATGGATAGATGTCCCATGAATGCGGATGTTTCAGCAGAAATCAACCGACGGCTATGTATTGCGGGTGTGCCCATATTACAGGAACAATAGTTTCCCTTAGTGGGTCTCTGTGTACTGTGAACTGTTAGAAAGTTTAAAGACGTGTGAAACATTCAACTGAAAATGGACACACTTCCCTCCGTTGCTACAGTTCATACAGATCTGAACAAAAGGAAAGAGGGAAGAATAAATCCCCATGGGTCGCTAGTGGGTAGAATCACTTTTCCCTTAGGAACCTCTCGTCGGATGCAGCCCCTCCCCCAACACTGACAAGATGCAGCAGCCATTGGGGATGGCAGTTAGTGGTTGGATTCCAGGTGGAATGTTGGTGTGTACCGCGAGGCTTGTTGTGGCTGGTGGATCCTAGGTAACCGGGCAGAGTTCTGTGGGTGGATCAGTGCAATGGAGGGGCTGCCGCCCTCTGTGGAGCTTGGCTTAAGTCTTTGGTCCGGGAAGCTGTGTCAGTTCGAGATACTGCTGCTGCCCAAAGACCTGAGTTCACGGGTCAGTTTCCAGAACCTGAAAGGTCGGACAGTGGATGATCTGCCTGTCTTCAGCTTACTGGAGAGGCTCCGAGGTCCTTTCAGACTTGCCCAGTCCTGTTGAAGTCGACTTTATGGGAGACACGAAGAGAAGCTGGCCGAAAACATGGCTGCACTGATTGAGGAGAGATGCGAACACATTGATGAGAGATGTTCTGCTACAATAGAGAATACTGGCCTGGAGACAGCTGTAGAGGATAGCAGGCTCGAAAGGCATTCATGAGACATATTGAACCTCGCTGATACTAGCAGAAACATACGGAGGGCCACCGTGGACTGGAGGAAGTTCCTCAATTCTCTGCTCCAAAAACGGGTCCAAGATCCCTGACGTCTAAAGAGAAGAGATGGCAGAGATGATAAAAACGCTCATGTTCTTGAAAGAGGTCAGATAATCCACACGACCCAAGGGGCAATTCCAAGCCATTCAGATCAAAGTGCACCAAGCCCAGGTAAGCCTTTTCCCAGGTTTGGGCCTAGCTATCAAGCACTTGCTCTTCCCTCCCCTCCACTCAGGCATCCATTATGAGGGATCAGTACCTGAGCTGCAATGAAGCCAGTAAGAGAAGAGCAAGCCCCTCCTAGAATCAGAGTTCCTCTAGCTTCCATCCTCTGTGAACAACAGGGAACCCCATAAAGGTCAAATACTCTCGTATGAAATAGATAGGGATTGAATAATTAGCTCCCACAAAGAAACGATGGCCTTCCGCTAGATTCAGCAAATGCTGGGTTTATGTCTTCTCTGGGGTGAAGGGAGTGTGGTAAGTGAGGGGAATCTTTGACTGAACTTGAATCTGTATTAGGCCTCCGTTTTTCAAGACAGTCTAGGTAAATATTAGAAGTCAGATAGTGAACGGAACTGTAAAAGTCGCCAATGACATGAAAGACACAGCTTATGTGGACCGTCTTTCAATTGAGTCAAGCCCCCGGGGGCAATCTATCATGGGGGTGCAGACTTGGTTGCATTCAAGTGCTTTACCCAACATGATCGGATGCTTAAGCGTTCTCATCACTGATAGAAGAACACCTGGTTCTCAGTAGCCTAGCATAGCTGCAGCAGGGTTCTCATAGCTATATTGCCTCTAGGTTCTTTGGATTCAAAGCTAAATTTATATATTTAGTTCGTTTTCTCTTGTATTTTCCTTGAGAGGGATGTTACACCTTGAAATGCCAACATTGACCAGTAGGTGTCATCGGGAGTAAAGGGCACCACATGCACAAGTGAATCCAAGCTTGGGGGTTATTTCATGTTTCCATTAGTTATTTCATGGTTCCTGTTGGTTTCGGAGGCTTCAACAGTAAAGAGCTGACATGACCCCTTTAACAGTTCGGACTGCTAGTTTGCATTCAATCTGCCTATGTTTTCCTTAGAGCTGACAAAATGTTACCGAAATTGACAAGTCTGGCTTCTAGGTCGATTTAGTATGTTTCAGAAACTAACTTCATTTTCGTATAACTCCCAAAACATTTATATCAATTCTATTAAATTTTTAAAGACTGCAAATGAGATATCAACACAATGTCAAAACCGGAGTCTTCGGACATTCCCTCCCACCACGGATGTATAGAAACAAAGAGATAAAAAAAAATCACATTTCTGTGAAATGTATCTGGAAAGTGTTGATTCATCGATGCCCAGTTGACAGAGAAGCAGTGCAACCTGCGCTCACTCGCTCCCATGAACACAGCAATGGAAACATCCACTCACCCAGCCCTTGGCACAGGACACTTGCCGAAGAGAGGTCTGTTACTTCCAAAGACAGGATGAGGCCTCAGAACACCTGGAAGCAGGAGAAGGAAAAGCAGGGAATGGATACCAGTGCATGGTCTGAGTCCTGTTGATGGAGCAGTAAAGGTGAAACTCTCTTTAACTTGGACGCACACTCTCAAGCGGACAGGAGACATGGGACTGAAGGTGATGCGCTGAGTGTTAGAAGAGTGCACAGCAGATGCTTGGCTGACAGAACTCAAAGAATCCAGTGCAAAATATCCCCACAGTTGATTCTGAGACCAAGATCCGAGCTGCCAAATTTGAGGTAGCAGAGGCAGCGTTCAGGGAGGGATAGGGCTACGGATGGTGGCACACGCTGAGTCTCAGGGATCTGGAGTGCGTTGTGGGATGTGGTGGGTCCTATCAAGAGAGCAAACCGACCTGGGACCCCAATGAGCAAGCAACCACCCTGGCGTGCGCAGTTGAAATTATCGATATGTCCCATGGCCACACCCAGTGCATCTGCAGGACCAGAGACCAATTTGGCATTTTGCCAATAGAGCATGTGTGGGGCTGAATCAGAGATATTGTGCATCGGGTCTGAGGGATCCAGGGGGCCTTGGGTTTGAATTCAGAATGAAAAGCCTTAGGATCTGCTACATTCATAACCTGGGCTGTGATTATGGTTTGGTTTGAGGCACAGGATGTGCAACAGCTCTGTGGTTGCCTTCGTGCACCCGTGCCACAAGGATGAGAGGACAAGGAAGTGTGGTCCAAGACCACAGCGTGAGAAGAGGAAGGATTTCCTTCAGTTTATCTCTCAAAAGCGGATGCGACATTTTGGATGGCACCGGCACGGTTCGGCAGCGAGAAAACCAAGTTCGGGCTGCGGGATCATTCCAGCAGGCCCTGATGTGTGACATCCATAGATATGCTTCCACTGGTGTTTCTGTAGACAGAGAAGCTCTTGGAAGAACTGGTTTCAGTGGGACATTCCCGTGGCACTACAAAGCACAAGCGCACTCACACTCTGCTCTTCTGGAAACACTCCAAAATAACAGAGAGTAGAATGCAGAGCTGAGAACCTTTAGAAGCTCCATTTCCACCAGAGGAAGTGTCCTGTGCTCTTTCAGATTTGTGAGATAAGCGTAATCAAAGTGAGATTATCTAAATCGAAATAGTATGGGGTGTTCATCACAACAAAGGCAACACCAGCAATTGGAGATAGACCAGACAGCACACACAGGAACAGGACATGGCATCAATGTCTAGGAAAATTTGTCCTCACAGAAATCCCATGCAATTGTGTAGAGCCAAGAGTCTAAAGTTTTCACTTAACCAAGCCCTAGAAGTCTACATTAGATACCTGAAATTACCTGACCAGTAGAGATGAAGAAATACAGTAAAAGGAAAAGGAAGTACCATTTTCAGTTCCAAAGAGATTGAAGGCCCTAAAGATAAGCTTTCAGACAACTAGACTGCAAAACGCTCTCCAGAGCAAGTATTGAAAATGGAGGTGAGGGAAACACTGAAGAACAACAGTGTCTCAGAATCACAAAAGGCAGAATACCAGAAAAGGGGAAGAGAAAGCCTAAAGACGAGCCAAATAATCTCAGAAAACTCAGTGGATGAGAAAATATCAGGGCTAGCATTCCGTCCTAAGCAGACGAGATATTGCAGAGGGACGCGTGAATGACTTTGAAGACAGGGGAACAGAAATCCCTCGGTCAGAAGCACACATAGGAAAGCAAGTGCAAACCAATGAAAACATTGCTGTTGAATCCTGGTTGAAGACAAGGCATGAAAGACTAAAATTCGAAAGAGTCCCAGATGGAAAAGCAAGAGATAAAGAAACAAACAATGTTTGAAAAGTTATGTGTAGAAAAATCAGACTGAAACTTGCTGAAAGCCAAGATAGAATCATCTAGGCGAATTCAGGAAGTACACAGCGTCCAAAAGAGGTGGAATCCCAATAGACTTAGCAGCAGCTGTATGATCCAAATCAACAAAGTTCATGAGCATCCCAGTGATTTAAAATGCGCCTGGAGGAAAGCAACATAGTCACAAGGGAACCTCCAGAGGGGTTTCAGCTGCTATCTCAGCAGCAATATTGCAGGACAGGGAGGAGTGCCAGGACATAGACCATAGCTTGAATGGAAAAATGCTTCCATCTAGGGTAGCCTATGCCACATGACCACCATTTCTAATAACAGCAGAGCTAGAGAATGCCACAGACCTGCAAATCTTAAAAGAATTCAGCAGTTCGAAACTTATCCTAAAAGAAAGGTTGAGAATCTCCCCTGAAGGGATAAGCAGCAAGATGAAATGGAAAGAAGAAAACCCTTATTGGAAATGCAAGAAGAGCATGAGTGGAAAAGAAGAAACAAGAAGAAAGCAAGGAGGACATCAAAACCCTAAAGATGGGAGAGGGAAGCAGGAAATCATAGGGGATTGGAAGCACTATCTTAAGGGAGTCAGCTTTTATGACCTTCTGTTGGAAGCAAACGGAGAGATGCATGGCCTGACGTGTTTGCAAAGCAAACGAGAAGCAGACCAAGAAAGAATCAAACAAACAAACAACACAAAAAGGGTAGGGTAACATGAATATTCAAAAGAAATTACTCAAGGTGATGTCAAGGATCATTCAGTACGCATCGACCCAGTATCGCGGCTTGAATGTACTCAGCACACCTGTATTCGGAAATCAGAGGCGTGCATTTATATTCGTAAATATTGATTCATATGAGCATATCGTGATCTAAACCAAATGCCGATTTGGAATCCAATGGATTCCTAGTCCGTGATATAGACTTGCAAGTCTTCCAACAGGAAGAATGAATGCCATAGTCTACACTACGTCGAGAAGAAATGGCACAAGCCTATAACAAGGAAAAGTAGCTCCGCAAAAGTGTACTAAGAACAAAAGAGGCAGGCAGTAAAGTGCACATTGGGGATTGTATCATTCCTAGGAATTTCAGCCCCCTTGAAACAAATGGATAGATGTCCCGTGAATGCGGGTGTTTAAGCAGAAATCAACCGACGGCTATGTATTGCGGGTGTGCCCATATTACAGGAACAATAGTTTCCCTTACTGGGTCTCTGTGTACTGTGAACTGTTAGAAAGTTTAAAGACGTGTGAAACATTCAACTGAAAATGGACACACTTCCCTCCGTTGCTACAGTGCATACAGATCTGAACAAAAGGAAAGAGGGAAGAACAAAGGCCCATGGGACGCTAGTGGGTAGAATCACATTTACCTTAGGAACCTCTCGTCGGATGCAGCCCCTCCCCCAACACTGACAAGATGCAGCAGCCATTGGGGATGGCAGTTAGCGGTTGGATTCCAGGTGGAATGTTGGTGTGTACCGCGAGGCTTGTTGTGGCTGGTGGATCCTAGGTAACCAGGCAGAGTTCTGTGGGTGGATCAGTGCGATGGAGGGGCTGCCGCCCTGTGTGGAGCTTGGCTTAGGTCTTTGGTCCGGGAAGCTGTGTCAGTTCGAGATACTGCTGCTGCCCAAAGACCTGAGTTCACGGGTCAGTTTCCAGAACCTGAAAGGGCAGACAGTGGAAGATCTGCCTGTCTTCAGCTTACTGGAGAGGCTCCGAGGTCCTTTCAGACTTGCCCAGTCCTGTTGAAGTCGACTTTATGGGAGACACGAAGAGAAGCTGGCCGAAAACATGGCTGCACGGATTGAGGAGAGATGCGAACACATTGATGAGAGATGTTCTGCTACAATAGAGAATACTGGCCTGGAGACAGCTGTAGAGTATAGCAGGCTCGAAAGGCATTCATGAGACATATTGAACCTCCCTGATACTAGCAGAAACATACGGAGGGCCACCGTGGACTGGAGGAAGTTCCTCAATTCTCTGCTCCAAGAACGGGTCCAAGATCCCTGACGTCTAAAGAGAAGAGATGGCAGACATGATAAAAACGCTCATGTTCTTGAAAGAGGTCAGATAATCCACACGACCCAAGGGGCAATTCCAAGCCATTCAGATCAAAGTGCACCAAGCCCAGGTAAGCCTTTTCCCAGGTTTGGGCCTAGCTATCAAGCACTTGCTCTTCCCTCCCCTCCACTCAGGCATCCATTTTGAGCTATCAGTACCTGAGCTGCAATGAAGCCAGTAAGAGAAGAGCAAGCCCCTCCTAGAATCAGAGTTCCTCTAGCTTCATCCTCTGTGAACAACAGGGAACCCCATAAAGTCAAATACTCTCGTATGAAATAGATAGGAATTGAATACTTAGCTCCCACAAAGAAACGATGGCCTTCCGCTAGATTCAGCAAATGCTGGGTTGATGTCTTCTCTGGGGTGAAGGGAGTGTGGTAAGTGAGGGGAATCTTTGACTGAACTTGAATCTGTATTAGGCCTCCGTTTTTCAAGACAGTCTAGGTAAATATTACAAGTCAGATAGTGAACGGAACTGTAAAAGTCGCCAATGACATGAAAGACACAGCTTATGTGGACCGTCTTTCTATTGAGTCAAGCCCCCGGGGGCAGTCTATCATGGGGGTGCAGACTTGGTTGCATTCAAGTGCTTTAGCCAACATGATCGGACGATTAAGCGTTCTCATCACTGATAGAAGATCACCTTGTTCTCAGTAGCCTAGCATAGCTGCAGCAGGGTTCTCATAGCTATAATGCCTCTAGGTTCTTTGGATTCAAAGCTAAATGTATATATTTAGTTCGTATCCACTTGTATTTTCCTTGAGAGGGATGTTACACCTTGAAATGCCAACATTGACCAGTAGGTGTCATCGGGAGTAAAGGGCACCACATGCACAAGTGAATCCAAGCTTGGGGGTTATTTCATGTTTCCATTAGTTATTTCATGGTTCCTGTTGGTTTCGGCGGCTTCAACAGTAAAGAGTTGACATGACCCCTTTAACAGTTCGGACTGCTAGTTTGCATTCTATCTGTCTATGTTTTCCTTAGAGCTGACAAAATGTTACCGAAATTGACAAGTCTGGCTTCTAGGTCGATTTAGTATGTTTCAGAAACTAACTTCATTTTCGTATAACTCCCAAAACATTTATATCAATTCTATTAAATTTTTAAAGACTGCAAATGAGATATCAACACAATGTCAAAACTGGAGTCTTCGGACAATCCCTCCCACCACGGCTGTATAGAAACAAAGAGATAAAAAAAATCACATTTCTGTGAAATGTATCTGGAAAGTGTTGATTCATCGATGCCCAGTTGACAGAGAAGCAGTGCAACCTGCGCTCACTCGCTCCCATGAACACAGCAATGGAAACATCCACTCACCCAGCCCTTGGCACAGGACACTTGCCGAAGAGAGGTCTGTAACTTCCAAAGACAGGATGAGGCCTCAGAACACCTGGAAGCAGGAGAAGGAAAAGCAGGGAATGGATACCAGTGCATGGTCTGAGCCCTGTTGATGGAGCAGTAAAGGTGAAACTCTCTTTAACTTGGACGCACACTCTCAAGCGGACAGGAGACATGGGATTGAAGGTGATGCGCTGAGTGTTAGAAGAGTGCACAGCAGATGCTTGGCTGACAGAACTCAAAGAATCCAGTGCAAAATATCCCCACAGTTGATTCTGAGACCAAGCTCCGAGCTGCCAAATTTGAGGTAGCAGAGGCAGCGTTCAGGGAGGGATAGGGCTACGGATGGTGGCACACGCTGAGTCTCAGGGATCTGGAGTGCGTTGTGGGATGTGGTGGGTCCTATCAAGAGAGCAAACCGACCTGGGACCCCAATGAACAAGCAACCACCCTGGCGCGCGCAGTTGAAATTATCGATATGTCCCATGGCCACACCCAGTGCATCTGCAGGACCAGAGACCAATTTGGCATTTTGCCAATAGAGCATGTGTGGGGCTGAATCAGAGATATTGTGCATCGGGTCTGAGGGATCCAGGGGGCCTTGGGTTTGAATTCAGAATGAAAAGCCTTAGGATCTGCTACATTCATAACCTGGGCTGTGATTATGGTTTGGTTTGAGGCACAGGATGTGCGACAGCTCTGTGGTTGCCTTCGTGCACCCGTGCCACAAGGATGAGAGGACAAGGAAGTGTGGTCCAAGACCACAGCGTGAGAAGAGGAAGGATTTCCTTCAGTTTATCTCTCAAAAGCGGATGCTACATTTTGGATGGCACCGGCACGGTTCGGCAGCGAGGACACCAAGTTCGGGCTGCGGGATCATTCCAGCAGGCCCTGATGTGTGACATCCATAGATATGCTTCCACTGGTGTTTCTGTAGACAGAGAAGCTCTTGGAAGAACTGGTTTCAGTGGGACATTCCCGTGGCACTACAAAGCACAAGCGCACTCACACTCTGCTCTTCTGGAAACACTCCAAAATAACAGAGAGTAGAATGCAGAGCTGAGAACCTTTAGAAGCTCCATTTCCACCAGAGGAAGTGTCCTGTGCTCTTTCAGATTTGTGAGATAAGCGTAATCAAAGTGAGATTATCTAAATCGAAATAGTATGGGGTGTTCATCACAACAAAGGCAACACCAGCAATTGGAGATAGACCAGACAGCACACACAGGAACAGGACATGGCATCAATGTCTAGGAAAATTTGTCCTCACAGAAATCCCATGCAATTGTGTAGAGCCAAGAGTCTAAAGTTTTCACTTAACCAAGCCCTAGAAGTCTACATTAGATACCTGAAATTACCTGACCAGTAGAGATGAAGAAATACAGTAAAAGGAAAAGGAAGTACCATTTTCAGTTCCAAAGAGATTGAAGGCCCTAAAGATAAGCTTTCAGACAACTAGACTGCAAAACGCTCTCCAGAGCAAGTATTGAAAATGGAGGTGAGGGAAACACTGAAGAACAACAGTGTCTCAGAATCACAAAAGGCAGAATACCAGAAAAGGGGAAGAGAAAGCCTAAAGACGAGCCAAATAATCTCAGAAAACTCAGTGGATGAGAAAATATCAGGGCTAGCATTCCGTCCTAAGCAGACGAGATATTGCAGAGGGACGCGTGAATGACTTTGAAGACAGGGGAACAGAAATCCCTCGGTCAGAAGCACACATAGGAAAGCAAGTGCAAACCAATGAAAACATTGCTGTTGAATCCTGGTTGAAGACAAGGCATGAAAGACTAAAATTCGAAAGAGTCCCAGATGGAAAAGCAAGAGATAAAGAAACAAACAATGTTTGAAAAGTTATGTGTAGAAAAATCAGACTGAAACTTGCTGAAAGCCAAGATAGAATCATCTAGGCGAATTCAGGAAGTACACAGCGTCCAAAAGAGGTGGAATCCCAATAGACTTAGCAGCAGCTGTATGATCCAAATCAACAAAGTTCATGAGCATCCCAGTGATTTAAAATGCGCCTGGAGGAAAGCAACATAGTCACAAGAGAACCTCCAGAGGGGTTTCAGCTGCTATTTCAGCAGCAATATTGCAGGACAGGGAGGAGTGCCAGGACATAGACCATAGCTTGAATGGCAAAATGCTGCCATCTAGGGTAGCCTATGCCACATGACCTCCATTTCTAATAACAGCAGAGCTAGAGAATGCCACAGACCTGCAAATCTTAAAAGAATTCAGCAGTTCGAAACTTATCCTAAAAGAAAGGTTGAGAATTCTCCCCTGAAGGGATAAGCAGCAAGATGAAATGGAAAGAAGAAAACCCTTATTGGAAATGCAAGAAGAGCATGAGTGGAAAAGAAGAAACAAGAAGAAAGCAAGGAGGACATCAAAACCCTAAAGATGGGAGAGGGAAGCAGGAAATCATAGGGGATTGGAAGCACTATCTTAAGGGAGTCAGCTTTTATGACTCTCTGTTGGAAGCAAACGGAGAGATGCATGGCCTGACGTGTTTGCAAAGCAAACGAGAAGCAGACCAAGAAAGAATCAAACAAACAAACAACACAAAAAGGGTAGGGTAACATGAATATTCAAAAGAAATTACTCAAGGTGATGTCAAGGATCATTCAGTACGCATCGACCCAGTATCGCGGCTTGAACGTACTCAGCACACCTGTATTCGGAAATCAGAGGCGTGCATTTATATTCGTAAATATTGATTCATATGAGCATATCGTGACCTAACCCAAATGCCGATTTGGAATCCAATGGATTCCTAGTCCGTGATATAGACTTGCAAGTCTTCCAACAGGATGAATGAATGCCATAGTCTACACTACGTCGAGAAGAAATGGCACAAGCCTAAAACAAGGAAAAGTAGCTCCGCAAAAGTGTACTAAGATCAAAAGAGACAGGCAGTAAAGTGCACATTGGGGATTGTATCATTCCTAGGAATTTCAGCCCCCTTGAAACAAATGGATAGATGTCCCGTGAATGCGGGTGTTTCAGCAGAAATCATCCGACGGCTATGTATTGCGGGTGTGCCCATATTACAGGAACAATAGTTTCCCTTGATGGGTCTCTGTGTACTGTGAACTGTTAGAAAGTTTAAAGACGTGTGAAACATTCAACTGAAAATGGACACACTTCCCTCCGTTGCTACAGTGCATACAGATCTGAACAAAAGGAAAGAGGGAAGAACAAAGGCCCATGGGACGCTAGTGGGTAGAATCACTTTTACCTTAGGAACCTCTCGTCGGATGCAGCCCCTCCCCCAACACTGACAAGATGCAGCAGCCATTGGGGATGGCAGTTAGCGGTTGGATTCCAGGTGGAATGTTGGTGTGTACCGCGAGGCTTGTTGTGGCTGGTGGATCCTAGGTAACCGGGCAGAGTTCTGTGGGTGGATCAGTGCGATGGAGGGGCTGCCGCCCTGTGTGGAGCTTGGCTTAGGTCTTTGGTCCGGGAAGCTGTGTCAGTTCGAGATACTGCTGCTGCCCAAAGACCTGAGTTCACGGGTCAGTTTCCAGAACCTGAAAGGGCAGACAGTGGAAGATCTGCCTGTCTTCAGCTTACTGGAGAGGCTCCGAGGTCCTTTCAGACTTGCCCAGTCCTGTTGAAGTCGACTTTATGGGAGACACGAAGAGAAGCTGGCCGAAAACATGGCTGCACGGATTGAGGAGAGATGCGAACACATTGATGAGAGATGTTCTGCTACAATAGAGAATACTGGCCTGGAGACAGCTGTAGAGGATAGCAGGCTCGAAAGGCATTCATGAGACATATTGAACCTCGCTGATACTAGCAGAAACATACGGAGGGCCACCGTGGACTGGAGGAAGTTCCTCAATTCTCTGCTCCAAGAACGGGTCCAAGATCCCTGACGTCTAAAGAGAAGAGATGGCAGACATGATAAAAACGCTCATGTTCTTGAAAGAGGTCAGATAATCCACACGACCCAAGGGGCAATTCCAAGCCATTCAGATCAAAGTGCACCAAGCCCAGGTAAGCCTTTTCCCAGGTTTGGGCCTAGCTATCAAGCACTTGCTCTTCCCTCCCCTCCACTCAGGCATCCATTTTGAGGGATCAGTACCTGAGCTGCAATGAAGCCAGTAAGAGAAGAGCAAGCCCCTCCTAGAATCAGAGTTCCTCTAGCTTCATCCTCTGTGAACATCAGGGAACCCCATAAAGGTCAAATACTCTCGTATGAAATAGATAGGAATTGAATACTTAGCTCCCACAAAGAAACGATGGCCTTCCGCTAGATTCAGCAAATGCTGGGTTGATGTCTTCTCTGGGGTGAAGGGAGTGTGGTAAGTGAGGGGAATCTTTGACTGAACTTGAATCTGTATTAGGCCTCCGTTTTTCAAGACAGTCTAGGTAAATATTAGAAGTCAGATAGTGAACGGAAATGTAAAAGTCGCCAATGACATGAAAGACACAGCTTATGTGGACCGTCTTTCAATTGAGTCAAGCCCCCGGGGGCAATCTATCATGGGGGTGCAGACTTGGTTGCATTCAAGTGCTTTACCCAACATGATCGGATGCTTAAGCGTTCTCATCACTGATAGAAGAACACCTGGTTCTCAGTAGCCTAGCATAGCTGCAGCAGGGTTCTCATAGCTATATTGCCTCTAGGTTCTTTGGATTCAAAGCTAAATTTATATATTTAGTTCGTTTTCTCTTGTATTTTCCTTGAGAGGGATGTTACACCTTGAAATGCCAACATTGACCAGTAGGTGTCATCGGGAGTAAAGGGCACCACATGCACAAGTGAATCCAAGCTTGGGGGTTATTTCATGTTTCCATTAGTTATTTCATGGTTCCTGTTGGTTTCGGAGGCTTCAACAGTAAAGAGCTGACATGACCCCTTTAACAGTTCGGACTGCTAGTTTGCATTCAGTCTGCCTATGTTTTCCTTAGAGCTGACAAAATGTTACCGAAATTGACAAGTCTGGCTTCTAGGTCGATTTAGTATGTTTCAGAAACTAACTTCATTTTCGTATAACTCCCAAAACATTTATATCAATTTTATTAAATTTTTAAAGACTGCAAATGAGATATCAACACAATGTCAAAACTGGAGTCTTCGGACATTCCCTCCCACCACGGATGTATAGAAACAAAGAGATAAAAAAAAATCACATTTCTGTGAAATGTATCTGGAAAGTGTTGATTCATCGATGCCCAGTTGACAGAGAAGCAGTGCAACCTGCGCTCACTCGCTCCCATGAACACAGCAATGGAAACATCCACTCACCCAGCCCTTGGCACAGGACACTTGCCGAAGAGAGGTCTGTTACTTCCAAAGACAGGATGAGGCCTCAGAACACCTGGAAGCAGGAGAAGGAAAAGCAGGGAATGGATACCAGTGCATGGTCTGAGTCCTGTTGATGGAGCAGTAAAGGTGAAACTCTCTTTAACTTGGACGCACACTCTCAAGCGGACAGGAGACATGGGACTGAAGGTGATGCGCTGAGTGTTAGAAGAGTGCACAGCAGATGCTTGGCTGACAGAACTCAAAGAATCCAGTGCAAAATATCCCCACAGTTGATTCTGAGACCAAGCTCCGAGCTGCCAAATTTGAGGTAGCAGAGGCAGCGTTCAGGGAGGGATAGGGCTACGGATGGTGGCACACGCTGAGTCTCAGGGATCTGGAGTGCGTTGTGGGATGTGGTGGGTCCTATCAAGAGAGCAAACCGACCTGGGACCCCAATGAGCAAGCAACCACCCTGGCGTGCGCAGTTGAAATTATCGATATGTCCCATGGCCACACCCAGTGCATCTGCAGGACCAGAGACCAATTTGGCATTTTGCCAATAGAGCATGTGTGGGGCTGAATCAGAGATATTGTGCATCGGGTCTGAGGGATCCAGGGGGCCTTGGGTTTGAATTCAGAATGAAAAGCCTTAGGATCTGCTACATTCATAACCTGGGCTGTGATTATGGTTTGGTTTGAGGCACAGGATGTGCAACAGCTCTGTGGTTGCCTTCGTGCACCCGTGCCACAAGGATGAGAGGACAAGGAAGTGTGGTCCAAGACCACAGCGTGAGAAGAGGAAGGATTTCCTTCAGTTTATCTCTCAAAAGCGGATGCGACATTTTGGATGGCACCGGCACGGTTCGGCAGCGAGAAAACCAAGTTCGGGCTGCGGGATCATTCCAGCAGGCCCTGATGTGTGACATCCATAGATATGCTTCCACTGGTGTTTCTGTAGACAGAGAAGCTCTTGGAAGAACTGGTTTCAGTGGGACATTCCCGTGGCACTACAAAGCACAAGCGCACTCACACTCTGCTCTTCTGGAAACACTCCAAAATAACAGAGAGTAGAATGCAGAGCTGAGAACCTTTAGAAGCTCCATTTCCACCAGAGGAAGTGTCCTGTGCTCTTTCAGATTTGTGAGATAAGCGTAATCAAAGTGAGATTATCTAAATCGAAATAGTATGGGGTGTTCATCACAACAAAGGCAACACCAGCAATTGGAGATAGACCAGACAGCACACACAGGAACAGGACATGGCATCAATGTCTAGGAAAATTTGTCCTCACAGAAATCCCATGCAATTGTGTAGAGCCAAGAGTCTAAAGTTTTCACTTAACCAAGCCCTAGAAGTCTACATTAGATACCTGAAATTACCTGACCAGTAGAGATGAAGAAATACAGTAAAAGGAAAAGGAAGTACCATTTTCAGTTCCAAAGAGATTGAAGGCCCTAAAGATAAGCTTTCAGACAACTAGACTGCAAAACGCTCTCCAGAGCAAGTATTGAAAATGGAGGTGAGGGAAACACTGAAGAACAACAGTGTCTCAGAATCACAAAAGGCAGAATACCAGAAAAGGGGAAGAGAAAGCCTAAAGACGAGCCAAATAATCTCAGAAAACTCAGTGGATGAGAAAATATCAGGGCTAGCATTCCGTCCTAAGCAGACGAGATATTGCAGAGGGACGCGTGAATGACTTTGAAGACAGGGGAACAGAAATCCCTCGGTCAGAAGCACACATAGGAAAGCAAGTGCAAACCAATGAAAACATTGCTGTTGAATCCTGGTTGAAGACAAGGCATGAAAGACTAAAATTCGAAAGAGTCCCAGATGGAAAAGCAAGAGATAAAGAAACAAACAATGTTTGAAAAGTTATGTGTAGAAAAATCAGACTGAAACTTGCTGAAAGCCAAGATAGAATCATCTAGGCGAATTCAGGAAGTACACAGCGTCCAAAAGAGGTGGAATCCCAATAGACTTAGCAGCAGCTGTATGATCCAAATCAACAAAGTTCATGAGCATCCCAGTGATTTAAAATGCGCCTGGAGGAAAGCAACATACTCACAAGGGAACCTCCAGAGGGGTTTCAGCTGCTATCTCAGCAGCAATATTGCAGGACAGGGAGGAGTGCCAGGACATAGACCATAGCTTGAATGGAAAAATGCTTCCATCTAGGGTAGCCTATGCCACATGACCACCATTTCTAATAACAGCAGAGCTAGAGAATGCCACAGACCTGCAAATCTTAAAAGAATTCAGCAGTTCGAAACTTATCCTAAAAGAAAGGTTGAGAATTTCCCCTGAAGGGATAAGCAGCAAGATGAAATGGAAAGAAGAAAACCCTTATTGGAAATGCAAGAAGAGCATGAGTGGAAAAGAAGAAACAAGAAGAAAGCAAGGAGGACATCAAAACCCTAAAGATGGGAGAGGGAAGCAGGAAATCATAGGGGATTGGAAGCACTATCTTAAGGGAGTCAGCTTATATGACCTTCTGTTGGAAGCAAACGGAGAGATGCATGGCCTGACGTGTTTGCAAAGCAAACGAGAAGCAGACCAAGAAAGAATCAAACAAACAAACAACACAAAAAGGGTAGGGTAACATGAATATTCAAAAGAAATTACTCAAGGTGATGTCAAGGATCATTCAGTACGCATCGACCCAGTATCGCGGCTTGAATGTACTCAGCACACCTGTATTCGGAAATCAGAGGCGTGCATTTATATTCGTAAATATTGATTCATATGAGCATATCGTGACCTAAACCAAATGCCGATTTGGAATCCAATGGATTCCTAGTCCGTGATATAGACTTGCAAGTCTTCCAACAGGAAGAATGAATGCCATAGTCTACACTACGTCGAGAAGAAATGGCACAAGCCTATAACAAGGAAAAGTAGCTCCGCAAAAGTGTACTAAGAACAAAAGAGGCAGGCAGTAAAGTGCACATTGGGGATTGTATCATTCCTAGGAATTTCAGCCCCCTTGAAACAAATGGATAGATGTCCCGTGAATGCGGGTGTTTAAGCAGAAATCAACCGACGGCTATGTATTGCGGGTGTGCCCATATTACAGGAACAATAGTTTCCCTTACTGGGTCTCTGTGTACTGTGAACTGTTAGAAAGTTTAAAGACGTGTGAAACATTCAACTGAAAATGGACACACTTCCCTCCGTTGCTACAGTGCATACAGATCTGAACAAAAGGAAAGAGGGAAGAACAAAGGCCCATGGGACGCTAGTGGGTAGAATCACTTTTACCTTAGGAACCTCTCGTCGGATGCAGCCCCTCCCCCAACACTGACAAGATGCAGCAGCCATTGGGGATGGCAGTTAGCGGTTGGATTCCAGGTGGAATGTTGGTGTGTACCGCGAGGCTTGTTGTGGCTGGTGGATCCTAGGTAACCAGGCAGAGTTCTGTGGGTGGATCAGTGCGATGGAGGGGCTGCCGCCCTCTGTGGAGCTTGGCTTAGGTCTTTGGTCCGGGAAGCTGTGTCAGTTCGAGATACTGCTGCTGCCCAAAGACCTGAGTTCACGGGTCAGTTTCCAGAACCTGAAAGGGCAGACAGTGGAAGATCTGCCTGTCTTCAGCTTACTGGAGAGGCTCCGAGGTCCTTTCAGACTTGCCCAGTCCTGTTGAAGTCGACTTTATGGGAGACACGAAGAGAAGCTGGCCGAAAACATGGCTGCACGGATTGAGGAGAGATGCGAACACATTGATGAGAGATGTTCTGCTACAATAGAGAATACTGGCCTGGAGACAGCTGTAGAGGATAGCAGGCTCGAAAGGCATTCATGAGACATATTGAACCTCCCTGATACTAGCAGAAACATACGGAGGGCCACCGTGGACTGGAGGAAGTTCCTCAATTCTCTGCTCCAAGAACGGGTCCAAGATCCCTGACGTCTAAAGAGAAGAGATGGCAGACATGATAAAAACGCTCATGTTCTTGAAAGAGGTCAGATAATCCACACGACCCAAGGGGCAATTCCAAGCCATTCAGATCAAAGTGCACCAAGCCCAGGTAAGCCTTTTCCCAGGTTTGGGCCTAGCTATCAAGCACTTGCTCTTCCCTCCCCTCCACTCAGGCATCCATTTTGAGCTATCAGTACCTGAGCTGCAATGAAGTCAGTAAGAGAAGAGCAAGCCCCTCCTAGAATCAGAGTTCCTCTAGCTTCATCCTCTGTGAACAACAGGGAACCCCATAAAGTCAAATACTCTCGTATGAAATAGATAGGAATTGAATACTTAGCTCCCACAAAGAAACGATGGCCTTCCGCTAGATTCAGCAAATGCTGGGTTGATGTCTTCTCTGGGGTGAAGGGAGTGTGGTAAGTGAGGGGAATCTTTGACTGAACTTGAATCTGTATTAGGCCTCCGTTTTTCAAGACAGTCTAGGTAAATATTACAAGTCAGATAGTGAACGGAACTGTAAAAGTCGCCAATGACATGAAAGACACAGCTTATGTGGACCGTCTTTCTATTGAGTCAAGCCCCCGGGGGCAGTCTATCATGGGGGTGCAGACTTGGTTGCATTCAAGTGCTTTAGCCAACATGATCGGACGATTAAGCGTTCTCATCACTGATAGAAGATCACCTGGTTCTCAGTAGCCTAGCATAGCTGCAGCAGGGTTCTCATAGCTATAATGCCTCTAGGTTCTTTGGATTCAAAGCTAAATGTATATATTTAGTTCGTATCCACTTGTATTTTCCTTGAGAGGGATGTTACACCTTGAAATGCCAACATTGACCAGTAGGTGTCATCGGGAGTAAAGGGCACCACATGCACAAGTGAATCCAAGCTTGGGGGTTATTTCATGTTTCCATTAGTTATTTCATGGTTCCTGTTGGTTTCGGCGGCTTCAACAGTAAAGAGTTGACATGACCCCTTTAACAGTTCGGACTGCTAGTTTGCATTCTATCTGTCTATGTTTTCCTTAGAGCTGACAAAATGTTACCGAAATTGACAAGTCTGGCTTCTAGGTCGATTTAGTATGTTTCAGAAACTAACTTCATTTTCGTATAACTCCCAAAACATTTATATCAATTCTATTAAATTTTTAAAGACTGCAAATGAGATATCAACACAATGTCAAAACTGGAGTCTTCGGACAATCCCTCCCACCACGGCTGTATAGAAACAAAGAGATAAAAAAAATCACATTTCTGTGAAATGTATCTGGAAAGTGTTGATTCATCGATGCCCAGTTGACAGAGAAGCAGTGCAACCTGCGCTCACTCGCTCCCATGAACACAGCAATGGAAACATCCACTCACCCAGCCCTTGGCACAGGACACTTGCCGAAGAGAGGTCTGTAACTTCCAAAGACAGGATGAGGCCTCAGAACACCTGGAAGCAGGAGAAGGAAAAGCAGGGAATGGATACCAGTGCATGGTCTGAGCCCTGTTGATGGAGCAGTAAAGGTGAAACTCTCTTTAACTTGGACGCACACTCTCAAGCGGACAGGAGACATGGGATTGAAGGTGATGCGCTGAGTGTTAGAAGAGTGCACAGCAGATGCTTGGCTGACAGAACTCAAAGAATCCAGTGCAAAATATCCCCACAGTTGATTCTGAGACCAAGCTCCGAGCTGCCAAATTTGAGGTAGCAGAGGCAGCGTTCAGGGAGGGATAGGGCTACGGATGGTGGCACACGCTGAGTCTCAGGGATCTGGAGTGCGTTGTGGGATGTGGTGGGTCCTATCAAGAGAGCAAACCGACCTGGGACCCCAATGAGCAAGCAACCACCCTGGCGCGCGCAGTTGAAATTATCGATATGTCCCATGGCCACACCCAGTGCATCTGCAGGACCAGAGACCAATTTGGCATTTTGCCAATAGAGCATGTGTGGGGCTGAATCAGAGATATTGTGCATCGGGTCTGAGGGATCCAGGGGGCCTTGGGTTTGAATTCAGAATGAAAAGCCTTAGGATCTGCTACATTCATAACCTGGGCTGTGATTATGGTTTGGTTTGAGGCACAGGATGTGCAACAGCTCTGTGGTTGCCTTCGTGCACCCGTGCCACAAGGATGAGAGGACAAGGAAGTGTGGTCCAAGACCACAGCGTGAGAAGAGGAAGGATTTCCTTCAGTTTATCTCTCAAAAGCGGATGCTACATTTTGGATGGCACCGGCACGGTTCGGCAGCGAGGACACCAAGTTCGGGCTGCGGGATCATTCCAGCAGGCCCTGATGTGTGACATCCATAGATATGCTTCCACTGGTGTTTCTGTAGACAGAGAAGCTCTTGGAAGAACTGGTTTCAGTGGGACATTCCCGTGGCACTACAAAGCACAAGCGCACTCACACTCTGCTCTTCTGGAAACACTCCAAAATAACAGAGAGTAGAATGCAGAGCTGAGAACCTTTAGAAGCTCCATTTCCACCAGAGGAAGTGTCCTGTGCTCTTTCAGATTTGTGAGATAAGCGTAATCAAAGTGAGATTATCTAAATCGAAATAGTATGGGGTGTTCATCACAACAAAGGCAACACCAGCAATTGGAGATAGACCAGACAGCACACACAGGAACAGGACATGGCATCAATGTCTAGGAAAATTTGTCCTCACAGAAATCCCATGCAATTGTGTAGAGCCAAGAGTCTAAAGTTTTCACTTAACCAAGCCCTAGAAGTCTACATTAGATACCTGAAATTACCTGACCAGTAGAGATGAAGAAATACAGTAAAAGGAAAAGGAAGTACCATTTTCAGTTCCAAAGAGATTGAAGGCCCTAAAGATAAGCTTTCAGACAACTAGACTGCAAAACGCTCTCCAGAGCAAGTATTGAAAATGGAGGTGAGGGAAACACTGAAGAACAACAGTGTCTCAGAATCACAAAAGGCAGAATACCAGAAAAGGGGAAGAGAAAGCCTAAAGACGAGCCAAATAATCTCAGAAAACTCAGTGGATGAGAAAATATCAGGGCTAGCATTCCGTCCTAAGCAGACGAGATATTGCAGAGGGACGCGTGAATGACTTTGAAGACAGGGGAACAGAAATCCCTCGGTCAGAAGCACACATAGGAAAGCAAGTGCAAACCAATGAAAACATTGCTGTTGAATCCTGGTTGAAGACAAGGCATGAAAGACTAAAATTCGAAAGAGTCCCAGATGGAAAAGCAAGAGATAAAGAAACAAACAATGTTTGAAAAGTTATGTGTAGAAAAATCAGACTGAAACTTGCTGAAAGCCAAGATAGAATCATCTAGGCGAATTCAGGAAGTACACAGCGTCCAAAAGAGGTGGAATCCCAATAGACTTAGCAGCAGCTGTATGATCCAAATCAACAAAGTTCATGAGCATCCCAGTGATTTAAAATGCGCCTGGAGGAAAGCAACATACTCACAAGGGAACCTCCAGAGGGGTTTCAGCTGCTATCTCAGCAGCAATATTGCAGGACAGGGAGGAGTGCCAGGACATAGACCATAGCTTGAATGGAAAAATGCTTCCATCTAGGGTAGCCTATGCCACATGACCACCATTTCTAATAACAGCAGAGCTAGAGAATGCCACAGACCTGCAAATCTTAAAAGAATTCAGCAGTTCGAAACTTATCCTAAAAGAAAGGTTGAGAATTTCCCCTGAAGGGATAAGCAGCAAGATGAAATGGAAAGAAGAAAACCCTTATTGGAAATGCAAGAAGAGCATGAGTGGAAAAGAAGAAACAAGAAGAAAGCAAGGAGGACATCAAAACCCTAAAGATGGGAGAGGGAAGCAGGAAATCATAGGGGATTGGAAGCACTATCTTAAGGGAGTCAGCTTATATGACCTTCTGTTGGAAGCAAACGGAGAGATGCATGGCCTGACGTGTTTGCAAAGCAAACGAGAAGCAGACCAAGAAAGAATCAAACAAACAAACAACACAAAAAGGGTAGGGTAACATGAATATTCAAAAGAAATTACTCAAGGTGATGTCAAGGATCATTCAGTACGCATCGACCCAGTATCGCGGCTTGAATGTACTCAGCACACCTGTATTCGGAAATCAGAGGCGTGCATTTATATTCGTAAATATTGATTCATATGAGCATATCGTGACCTAAACCAAATGCCGATTTGGAATCCAATGGATTCCTAGTCCGTGATATAGACTTGCAAGTCTTCCAACAGGAAGAATGAATGCCATAGTCTACACTACGTCGAGAAGAAATGGCACAAGCCTATAACAAGGAAAAGTAGCTCCGCAAAAGTGTACTAAGAACAAAAGAGGCAGGCAGTAAAGTGCACATTGGGGATTGTATCATTCCTAGGAATTTCAGCCCCCTTGAAACAAATGGATAGATGTCCCGTGAATGCGGGTGTTTAAGCAGAAATCAACCGACGGCTATGTATTGCGGGTGTGCCCATATTACAGGAACAATAGTTTCCCTTACTGGGTCTCTGTGTACTGTGAACTGTTAGAAAGTTTAAAGACGTGTGAAACATTCAACTGAAAATGGACACACTTCCCTCCGTTGCTACAGTGCATACAGATCTGAACAAAAGGAAAGAGGGAAGAACAAAGGCCCATGGGACGCTAGTGGGTAGAATCACTTTTACCTTAGGAACCTCTCGTCGGATGCAGCCCCTCCCCCAACACTGACAAGATGCAGCAGCCATTGGGGATGGCAGTTAGCGGTTGGATTCCAGGTGGAATGTTGGTGTGTACCGCGAGGCTTGTTGTGGCTGGTGGATCCTAGGTAACCAGGCAGAGTTCTGTGGGTGGATCAGTGCGATGGAGGGGCTGCCGCCCTCTGTGGAGCTTGGCTTAGGTCTTTGGTCCGGGAAGCTGTGTCAGTTCGAGATACTGCTGCTGCCCAAAGACCTGAGTTCACGGGTCAGTTTCCAGAACCTGAAAGGGCAGACAGTGGAAGATCTGCCTGTCTTCAGCTTACTGGAGAGGCTCCGAGGTCCTTTCAGACTTGCCCAGTCCTGTTGAAGTCGACTTTATGGGAGACACGAAGAGAAGCTGGCCGAAAACATGGCTGCACGGATTGAGGAGAGATGCGAACACATTGATGAGAGATGTTCTGCTACAATAGAGAATACTGGCCTGGAGACAGCTGTAGAGGATAGCAGGCTCGAAAGGCATTCATGAGACATATTGAACCTCCCTGATACTAGCAGAAACATACGGAGGGCCACCGTGGACTGGAGGAAGTTCCTCAATTCTCTGCTCCAAGAACGGGTCCAAGATCCCTGACGTCTAAAGAGAAGAGATGGCAGACATGATAAAAACGCTCATGTTCTTGAAAGAGGTCAGATAATCCACACGACCCAAGGGGCAATTCCAAGCCATTCAGATCAAAGTGCACCAAGCCCAGGTAAGCCTTTTCCCAGGTTTGGGCCTAGCTATCAAGCACTTGCTCTTCCCTCCCCTCCACTCAGGCATCCATTTTGAGCTATCAGTACCTGAGCTGCAATGAAGTCAGTAAGAGAAGAGCAAGCCCCTCCTAGAATCAGAGTTCCTCTAGCTTCATCCTCTGTGAACAACAGGGAACCCCATAAAGTCAAATACTCTCGTATGAAATAGATAGGAATTGAATACTTAGCTCCCACAAAGAAACGATGGCCTTCCGCTAGATTCAGCAAATGCTGGGTTGATGTCTTCTCTGGGGTGAAGGGAGTGTGGTAAGTGAGGGGAATCTTTGACTGAACTTGAATCTGTATTAGGCCTCCGTTTTTCAAGACAGTCTAGGTAAATATTACAAGTCAGATAGTGAACGGAACTGTAAAAGTCGCCAATGACATGAAAGACACAGCTTATGTGGACCGTCTTTCTATTGAGTCAAGCCCCCGGGGGCAGTCTATCATGGGGGTGCAGACTTGGTTGCATTCAAGTGCTTTAGCCAACATGATCGGACGATTAAGCGTTCTCATCACTGATAGAAGATCACCTGGTTCTCAGTAGCCTAGCATAGCTGCAGCAGGGTTCTCATAGCTATAATGCCTCTAGGTTCTTTGGATTCAAAGCTAAATGTATATATTTAGTTCGTATCCACTTGTATTTTCCTTGAGAGGGATGTTACACCTTGAAATGCCAACATTGACCAGTAGGTGTCATCGGGAGTAAAGGGCACCACATGCACAAGTGAATCCAAGCTTGGGGGTTATTTCATGTTTCCATTAGTTATTTCATGGTTCCTGTTGGTTTCGGCGGCTTCAACAGTAAAGAGTTGACATGACCCCTTTAACAGTTCGGACTGCTAGTTTGCATTCTATCTGTCTATGTTTTCCTTAGAGCTGACAAAATGTTACCGAAATTGACAAGTCTGGCTTCTAGGTCGATTTAGTATGTTTCAGAAACTAACTTCATTTTCGTATAACTCCCAAAACATTTATATCAATTCTATTAAATTTTTAAAGACTGCAAATGAGATATCAACACAATGTCAAAACTGGAGTCTTCGGACAATCCCTCCCACCACGGCTGTATAGAAACAAAGAGATAAAAAAAATCACATTTCTGTGAAATGTATCTGGAAAGTGTTGATTCATCGATGCCCAGTTGACAGAGAAGCAGTGCAACCTGCGCTCACTCGCTCCCATGAACACAGCAATGGAAACATCCACTCACCCAGCCCTTGGCACAGGACACTTGCCGAAGAGAGGTCTGTAACTTCCAAAGACAGGATGAGGCCTCAGAACACCTGGAAGCAGGAGAAGGAAAAGCAGGGAATGGATACCAGTGCATGGTCTGAGCCCTGTTGATGGAGCAGTAAAGGTGAAACTCTCTTTAACTTGGACGCACACTCTCAAGCGGACAGGAGACATGGGATTGAAGGTGATGCGCTGAGTGTTAGAAGAGTGCACAGCAGATGCTTGGCTGACAGAACTCAAAGAATCCAGTGCAAAATATCCCCACAGTTGATTCTGAGACCAAGCTCCGAGCTGCCAAATTTGAGGTAGCAGAGGCAGCGTTCAGGGAGGGATAGGGCTACGGATGGTGGCACACGCTGAGTCTCAGGGATCTGGAGTGCGTTGTGGGATGTGGTGGGTCCTATCAAGAGAGCAAACCGACCTGGGACCCCAATGAGCAAGCAACCACCCTGGCGCGCGCAGTTGAAATTATCGATATGTCCCATGGCCACACCCAGTGCATCTGCAGGACCAGAGACCAATTTGGCATTTTGCCAATAGAGCATGTGTGGGGCTGAATCAGAGATATTGTGCATCGGGTCTGAGGGATCCAGGGGGCCTTGGGTTTGAATTCAGAATGAAAAGCCTTAGGATCTGCTACATTCATAACCTGGGCTGTGATTATGGTTTGGTTTGAGGCACAGGATGTGCAACAGCTCTGTGGTTGCCTTCGTGCACCCGTGCCACAAGGATGAGAGGACAAGGAAGTGTGGTCCAAGACCACAGCGTGAGAAGAGGAAGGATTTCCTTCAGTTTATCTCTCAAAAGCGGATGCTACATTTTGGATGGCACCGGCACGGTTCGGCAGCGAGGACACCAAGTTCGGGCTGCGGGATCATTCCAGCAGGCCCTGATGTGTGACATCCATAGATATGCTTCCACTGGTGTTTCTGTAGACAGAGAAGCTCTTGGAAGAACTGGTTTCAGTGGGACATTCCCGTGGCACTACAAAGCACAAGCGCACTCACACTCTGCTCTTCTGGAAACACTCCAAAATAACAGAGAGTAGAATGCAGAGCTGAGAACCTTTAGAAGCTCCATTTCCACCAGAGGAAGTGTCCTGTGCTCTTTCAGATTTGTGAGATAAGCGTAATCAAAGTGAGATTATCTAAATCGAAATAGTATGGGGTGTTCATCACAACAAAGGCAACACCAGCAATTGGAGATAGACCAGACAGCACACACAGGAACAGGACATGGCATCAATGTCTAGGAAAATTTGTCCTCACAGAAATCCCATGCAATTGTGTAGAGCCAAGAGTCTAAAGTTTTCACTTAACCAAGCCCTAGAAGTCTACATTAGATACCTGAAATTACCTGACCAGTAGAGATGAAGAAATACAGTAAAAGGAAAAGGAAGTACCATTTTCAGTTCCAAAGAGATTGAAGGCCCTAAAGATAAGCTTTCAGACAACTAGACTGCAAAACGCTCTCCAGAGCAAGTATTGAAAATGGAGGTGAGGGAAACACTGAAGAACAACAGTGTCTCAGAATCACAAAAGGCAGAATACCAGAAAAGGGGAAGAGAAAGCCTAAAGACGAGCCAAATAATCTCAGAAAACTCAGTGGATGAGAAAATATCAGGGCTAGCATTCCGTCCTAAGCAGACGAGATATTGCATAGGGACGCGTGAATGACTTTGAAGACAGGGGAACAGAAATCCCTCGGTCAGAAGCACACATAGGAAAGCAAGTGCAAACCAATGAAAACATTGCTGTTGAATCCTGGTTGAAGACAAGGCATGAAAGACTAAAATTCGAAAGAGTCCCAGATGGAAAAGCAAGAGATAAAGAAACAAACAATGTTTGAAAAGTTATGTGTAGAAAAATCAGACTGAAACTTGCTGAAAGCCAAGATAGAATCATCTAGGCGAATTCAGGAAGTACACAGCGTCCAAAAGAGGTGGAATCCCAATAGACTTAGCAGCAGCTGTATGATCCAAATCAACAAAGTTCATGAGCATCCCAGTGATTTAAAATGCGCCTGGAGGAAAGCAACATAGTCACAAGAGAACCTCCAGAGGGGTTTCAGCTGCTATTTCAGCAGCAATATTGCAGGACAGGGAGGAGTGCCAGGACATAGACCATAGCTTGAATGGCAAAATGCTGCCATCTAGGGTAGCCTATGCCACATGACCTCCATTTCTAATAACAGCAGAGCTAGAGAATGCCACAGACCTGCAAATCTTAAAAGAATTCAGCAGTTCGAAACTTATCCTAAAAGAAAGGTTGAGAATTCTCCCCTGAAGGGATAAGCAGCAAGATGAAATGGAAAGAAGAAAACCCTTATTGGAAATGCAAGAAGAGCATGAGTGGAAAAGAAGAAACAAGAAGAAAGCAAGGAGGACATCAAAACCCTAAAGATGGGAGAGGGAAGCAGGAAATCATAGGGGATTGGAAGCACTATCTTAAGGGAGTCAGCTTTTATGACTCTCTGTTGGAAGCAAACGGAGAGATGCATGGCCTGACGTGTTTGCAAAGCAAACGAGAAGCAGACCAAGAAAGAATCAAACAAACAAACAACACAAAAAGGGTAGGGTAACATGAATATTCAAAAGAAATTACTCAAGGTGATGTCAAGGATCATTCAGTACGCATCGACCCAGTATCGCGGCTTGAACGTACTCAGCACACCTGTATTCGGAAATCAGAGGCGTGCATTTATATTCGTAAATATTGATTCATATGAGCATATCGTGACCTAACCCAAATGCCGATTTGGAATCCAATGGATTCCTAGTCCGTGATATAGACTTGCAAGTCTTCCAACAGGATGAATGAATGCCATAGTCTACACTACGTCGAGAAGAAATGGCACAAGCCTAAAACAAGGAAAAGTAGCTCCGCAAAAGTGTACTAAGATCAAAAGAGACAGGCAGTAAAGTGCACATTGGGGATTGTATCATTCCTAGGAATTTCAGCCCCCTTGAAACAAATGGATAGATGTCCCGTGAATGCGGGTGTTTCAGCAGAAATCATCCGACGGCTATGTATTGCGGGTGTGCCCATATTACAGGAACAATAGTTTCCCTTGATGGGTCTCTGTGTACTGTGAACTGTTAGAAAGTTTAAAGACGTGTGAAACATTCAACTGAAAATGGACACACTTCCCTCCGTTGCTACAGTGCATACAGATCTGAACAAAAGGAAAGAGGGAAGAACAAAGGCCCATGGGACGCTAGTGGGTAGAATCACTTTTACCTTAGGAACCTCTCGTCGGATGCAGCCCCTCCCCCAACACTGACAAGATGCAGCAGCCATTGGGGATGGCAGTTAGCGGTTGGATTCCAGGTGGAATGTTGGTGTGTACCGCGAGGCTTGTTGTGGCTGGTGGATCCTAGGTAACCGGGCAGAGTTCTGTGGGTGGATCAGTGCGATGGAGGGGCTGCCGCCCTCTGTGGAGCTTGGCTTAGGTCTTTGGTCCGGGAAGCTGTGTCAGTTCGAGATACTGCTGCTGCCCAAAGACCTGAGTTCACGGGTCAGTTTCCAGAACCTGAAAGGGCAGACAGTGGAAGATCTGCCTGTCTTCAGCTTACTGGAGAGGCTCCGAGGTCCTTTCAGACTTGCCCAGTCCTGTTGAAGTCGACTTTATGGGAGACACGAAGAGAAGCTGGCCGAAAACATGGCTGCACGGATTGAGGAGAGATGCGAACACATTGATGAGAGATGTTCTGCTACAATAGAGAATACTGGCCTGGAGACAGCTGTAGAGGATAGCAGGCTCGAAAGGCATTCATGAGACATATTGAACCTCGCTGATACTAGCAGAAACATACGGAGGGCCACCGTGGACTGGAGGAAGTTCCTCAATTCTCTGCTCCAAGAACGGGTCCAAGATCCCTGACGTCTAAAGAGAAGAGATGGCAGACATGATAAAAACGCTCATGTTCTTGAAAGAGGTCAGATAATCCACACGACCCAAGGGGCAATTCCAAGCCATTCTGATCAAAGTGCACCAAGCCCAGGTAAGCCTTTTCCCAGGTTTGGGCCTAGCTATCAAGCACTTGCTCTTCCCTCCCCTCCACTCAGGCATCCATTTTGAGGGATCAGTACCTGAGCTGCAATGAAGCCAGTAAGAGAAGAGCAAGCCCCTCCTAGAATCAGAGTTCCTCTAGCTTCATCCTCTGTGAACAACAGGGAACCCCATAAAGGTCAAATACTCTCGTATGAAATAGATAGGAATTGAATACTTAGCTCCCACAAAGAAACGATGGCCTTCCGCTAGATTCAGCAAATGCTGGGTTGATGTCTTCTCTGGGGTGAAGGGAGTGTGGTAAGTGAGGGGAATCTTTGACTGAACTTGAATCTGTATTAGGCCTCCGTTTTTCAAGACAGTCTAGGTAAATATTAGAAGTCAGATAGTGAACGGAACTGTAAAAGTCGCCAATGACATGAAAGACACAGCTTATGTGGACCGTCTTTCAATTGAGTCAAGCCCCCGGGGGCAATCTATCATGGGGGTGCAGACTTGGTTGCATTCAAGTGCTTTAGCCAACGTGATCAGATGATTAAGCGTTCTCATCACTGATAGAAGAACACCTGGTTCTCAGTAGCCTAGCATAGCTGCAGCAGGGTTCTCATAGCTATAATGCCTCTAGGTTCTTTGGATTCAAAGCTAAATGTATATATTTAGTTCGTTTCCTCTTGTATTTTCCTTGAGAGGGATGTTACACCTTGAAATGCCAACATTGACCAGTAGGTGTCATCGGGAGTAAAGGGCACCACATGCACAAGTGAATCCAAGCTTGGGGGTTATTTCATGTTTCCATTAGTTATTTCATGGTTCCTGTTGGTTTCGGAGGCTTCAACAGTAAAGAGTTGACATGACCCCTTTAACAGTTCGGACTGCTAGTTTGCATTCTATCTGTCTATGTTTTCCTTAGAGCTGACAAAATGTTACCGAAATTGACAAGTCTGGCTTCTAGGTCGATTTAGTATGTTTCAGAAACTAACTTCATTTTCGTATAACTCCCAAAACATTTATATAAATTCTATTAAATTTTTAAAGACTGCAAATGAGATATCAACACAATGTCAAAACTGGAGTCTTCGGACAATCCCTCCCACCACGGCTGTATAGAAACAAAGAGATAAAAAAAAATCACATTTCTGTGAAATGTATCTGGAAAGTGTTGATTCATCGATGCCCAGTTGTCAGAGAAGCAGTGCAACCTGCGCTCACTCGCTCCCATGAACACAGCAATGGAAACATCCACTCACCCAGCCCTTGGCACAGGACACTTGCCGAAGAGAGGTCTGTTACTTCCAAAGACAGGATGAGGCCTCAGAACACCTGGAAGCAGGAGAAGGAAAAGCAGGGAATGGATACCAGTGCATGGTCTGAGCCCTGTTGATGGAGCAGTAAAGGTGAAACTCTCTTTAACTTGGACGCACACTCTCAAGCGGACAGGAGACATGGGATTGAAGGTGATGCGCTGAGTGTTAGAAGAGTGCACAGCAGATGCTTGGCTGACAGAACTCAAAGAATCCAGTGCAAAATATCCCCACAGTTGATTCTGAGACCAAGCTCCGAGCTGCCAAATTTGAGGTAGCAGAGGCAGCGTTCAGGGAGGGATAGGGCTACGGATGGTGGCACACGCTGAGTCTCAGGGATCTGGAGTGCGTTGTGGGATGTGGTGGGTCCTATCAAGAGAGCAAACCGACCTGGGACCCCAATGAGCAAGCAACCACCCTGGCGCGCGCAGTTGAAATTATCGATATGTCCCATGGCCACACCCAGTGCATCTGCAGGACCAGAGACCAATTTGGCATTTTGCCAATAGAGCATGTGTGGGGCTGAATCAGAGATATTGTGCATCGGGTCTGAGGGATCCAGGGGGCCTTGGGTTTGAATTCAGAATGAAAAGCCTTAGGATCTGCTACATTCATAACCTGGGCTGTGATTATGGTTTGGTTTGAGGCACAGGATGTGCAACAGCTCTGTGGTTGCCTTCGTGCACCCGTGCCACAAGGATGAGAGGACAAGGAAGTGTGGTCCAAGACCACAGCGTGAGAAGAGGAAGGATTTCCTTCAGTTTATCTCTCAAAAGCGGATGCTACATTTTGGATGGCACCGGCACGGTTCGGCAGCGAGGACACCAAGTTCGGGCTGCGGGATCATTCCAGCAGGCCCTGATGTGTGACATCCATAGATATGCTTCCACTGGTGTTTCTGTAGACAGAGAAGCTCTTGGAAGAACTGGTTTCAGTGGGACATTCCCGTGGCACTACAAAGCACAAGCGCACTCACACTCTGCTCTTCTGGAAACACTCCAAAATAACAGAGAGTAGAATGCAGAGCTGAGAACCTTTAGAAGCTCCATTTCCACCAGAGGAAGTGTCCTGTGCTCTTTCAGATTTGTGAGATAAGCGTAATCAAAGTGAGATTATCTAAATCGAAATAGTATGGGGTGTTCATCACAACAAAGGCAACACCAGCAATTGGAGATAGACCAGACAGCACACACAGGAAGAGGACATGGCATCAATGTCTAGGAAAATTTGTCCTCACAGAAATCCCATGCAATTGTGTAGAGCCAAGAGTCTAAAGTTTTCACTTAACCAAGCCCTAGAAGTCTACATTAGATACCTGAAATTACCTGACCAGTAGAGTTGAAGAAATACAGTAAAAGGAAAAGGAAGTACCATTTTCAGTTCCAAAGAGATTGAAGGCCCTAAAGATAAGCTTTCAGACAACTAGACTGCAAAACGCTCTCCAGAGCAAGTATTGAAAATGGAGGTGAGGGAAACACTGAAGAACAACAGTGTCTCAGAATCACAAAAGGCAGAATACCAGAAAAGGGGAAGAGAAAGCCTAAAGACGAGCCAAATAATCTCAGAAAACTCAGTGGATGAGAAAATATCAGGGCTAGCATTCCGTCCTAAGCAGACGAGATATTGCAGAGGGACGCGTGAATGACTTTGAAGACAGGGGAACAGAAATCCCTCGGTCAGAAGCACACATAGGAAAGCAAGTGCAAACCAATGAAAACATTGCTGTTGAATCCTGGTTGAAGACAAGGCATGAAAGACTAAAATTCGAAAGAGTCCCAGATGGAAAAGCAAGAGATAAAGAAACAAACAATGTTTGAAAAGTTATGTGTAGAAAAATCAGACTGAAACTTGCTGAAAGCCAAGATAGAATCATCTAGGCGAATTCAGGAAGTACACAGCGTCCAAAAGAGGTGGAATCCCAATAGACTTAGCAGCAGCTGTATGATCCAAATCAACAAAGTTCATGAGCATCCCAGTGATATAAAATGCGCCTGGAGGAAAGCAACATAGTCACAAGAGAACCTCCAGAGGGGTTTCAGCTGCTATCTCAGCAGCAATATTGCAGGACAGGGAGGAGTGCCAGGACATAGACCATAGCTTGAATGGCAAAATGCTGCCATCTAGGGTAGCCTATGCCACATGACCACCATTTCTAATAACAGCAGAGCTAGAGAATGCCACAGACCTGCAAATCTTAAAAGAATTCAGCAGTTCGAAACTTATCCTAAAAGAAAGGTTGAGAATTCTCCCCTGAAGGGATAAGCAGCAAGATGAAATGGAAAGAAGAAAACCCTTATTGGAAATGCAAGAAGAGCATGAGTGGGAAAGAAGAAACAAGAAGAAAGCAAGGAGGACATCAAAACCCTAAAGATGGGAGAGGGAAGCAGGAAATCATAGGGGATTGGAAGCACTATCTTAAGGGAGTCAGCTTATATGACTCTCTGTTGGAAGCAAACGGAGAGATGCATGGCCTGACGTGTTTGCAAAGCAAACGAGAAGCAGACCAAGAAAGAATCAAACAAACAAACAACACAAAAAGGGTAGGGTAACATGAATATTCAAAAGAAATTACTCAAGGTGATGTCAAGGATCATTCAGTACGCATCGACCCAGTATCGCGGCTTGAACGTACTCAGCACACCTGTATTCGGAAATCAGAGGCGTGCATTTATATTCGTAAATATTGATTCATATGAGCATATCGTGACCTAACCCAAATGCCGATTTGGAATCCAATGGATTCCTAGTCCGTGATATAGACTTGCAAGTCTTCCAACAGGATGAATGAATGCCATAGTCTACACTTCGTCGAGAAGAAATGGCACAAGCCTAAAACAAGGAAAAGTAGCTCCGCAAAAGTGTACTAAGATCAAAAGAGACAGGCAGTAAAGTGCACATTGGGGATTGAATCATCCCTAGGAATTTCAGCCCCCTTGAAACAAATGGATAGATGTCCCGTGAATGCGGGTGTTTCAGCAGAAATCATCCGACGGCTATGTATTGCGGGTGTGCCCATATTACAGGAACAATAGTTTCCCTTGATGGGTCTCTGTGTACTGTGAACTGTTAGAAAGTTTAAAGACGTGTGAAACATTCAACTGAAAATGGACACACTTCCCTCCGTTGCTACAGTGCATACAGATCTGAACAAAAGGAAAGAGGGAAGAACAAAGGCCCATGGGACGCTAGTGGGTAGAATCACTTTTACCTTAGGAACCTCTCGTCGGATGCAGCCCCTCCCCCAACACTGACAAGATGCAGCAGCCATTGGGGATGGCAGTTAGCGGTTGGATTCCAGGTGGAATGTTGGTGTGTACCGCGAGGCTTGTTGTGGCTGGTGGATCCTAGGTAACCGGGCAGAGTTCTGTGGGTGGATCAGTGCGATGGAGGGGCTGCCGCCCTCTGTGGAGCTTGGCTTAGGTCTTTGGTCCGGGAAGCTGTGTCAGTTCGAGATACTGCTGCTGCCCAAAGACCTGAGTTCACGGGTCAGTTTCCAGAACCTGAAAGGGCAGACAGTGGAAGATCTGCCTGTCTTCAGCTTACTGGAGAGGCTCCGAGGTCCTTTCAGACTTGCCCAGTCCTGTTGAAGTCGACTTTATGGGAGACACGAAGAGAAGCTGGCCGAAAACATGGCTGCACGGATTGAGGAGAGATGCGAACACATTGATGAGAGATGTTCTGCTACAATAGAGAATACTGGCCTGGAGACAGCTGTAGAGGATAGCAGGCTCGAAAGGCATTCATGAGACATATTGAACCTCGCTGATACTAGCAGAAACATACGGAGGGCCACCGTGGACTGGAGGAAGTTCCTCAATTCTCTGCTCCAAGAACGGGTCCAAGATCCCTGACGTCTAAAGAGAAGAGATGGCAGACATGATAAAAACGCTCATGTTCTTGAAAGAGGTCAGATAATCCACACGACCCAAGGGGCAATTCCAAGCCATTCAGATCAAAGTGCACCAAGCCCAGGTAAGCCTTTTCCCAGGTTTGGGCCTAGCTATCAAGCACTTGCTCTTCCCTCCCCTCCACTCAGGCATCCATTTTGAGGGATCAGTACCTGAGCTGCAATGAAGCCAGTAAGAGAAGAGCAAGCCCCTCCTAGAATCAGAGTTCCTCTAGCTTCATCCTCTGTGAACCCCATAAAGGTCAAATACTCTCGTATGAAATAGATAGGAATTGAATACTTAGCTCCCACAAAGAAACGATGGCCTTCCGCTAGATTCAGCAAATGCTGGGTTGATGTCTTCTCTGGGGTGAAGGGAGTGTGGTAAGTGAGGGGAATCTTTGACTGAACTTGAATCTGTATTAGGCCTCCGTTTTTCAAGACAGTCTAGGTAAATATTAGAAGTCAGATAGTGAACGGAACTGTAAAAGTCGCCAATGACATGAAAGACACAGCTTATGTGGACCGTCTTTCAATTGAGTCAAGCCCCCGGGGGCAATCTATCATGGGGGTGCAGACTTGGTTGCATTCAAGTGCTTTAGCCAACGTGATCGGATGATTAAGCGTTCTCATCACTGATAGAAGAACACCTGGTTCTCAGTAGCCTAGCATAGCTGCAGCAGGGTTCTCATAGCTATAATGCCTCTAGGTTCTTTGGATTCAAAGCTAAATGTATATATTTAGTTCGTTTCCTCTTGTATTTTCCTTGAGAGGGATGTTACACCTTGAAATGCCAACATTGACCAGTAGGTGTCATCGGGAGTAAAGGGCACCACATGCACAAGTGAATCCAAGCTTGGGGGTTATTTCATGTTTCCATTAGTTATTTCATGGTTCCTGTTGGTTTCGGAGGCTTCAACAGTAAAGAGTTGACATGACCCCTTTAACAGTTCGGACTGCTAGTTTGCATTCTATCTGTCTATGTTTTCCTTAGAGCTGACAAAATGTTACCGAAATTGACAAGTCTGGCTTCTAGGTCGATTTAGTATGTTTCAGAAACTAACTTCATTTTCGTATAACTCCCAAAACATTTATATAAATTCTATTAAATTTTTAAAGACTGCAAATGAGATATCAACACAATGTCAAAACTGGAGTCTTCGGACAATCCCTCCCACCACGGCTGTATAGAAACAAAGAGATAAAAAAAAATCACATTTCTGTGAAATGTATCTGGAAAGTGTTGATTCATCGATGCCCAGTTGTCAGAGAAGCAGTGCAACCTGCGCTCACTCGCTCCCATGAACACAGCAATGGAAACATCCACTCACCCAGCCCTTGGCACAGGACACTTGCCGAAGAGAGGTCTGTTACTTCCAAAGACAGGATGAGGCCTCAGAACACCTGGAAGCAGGAGAAGGAAAAGCAGGGAATGGATACCAGTGCATGGTCTGAGCCCTGTTGATGGAGCAGTAAAGGTGAAACTCTCTTTAACTTGGACGCACACTCTCAAGCGGACAGGAGACATGGGATTGAAGGTGATGCGCTGAGTGTTAGAAGAGTGCACAGCAGATGCTTGGCTGACAGAACTCAAAGAATCCAGTGCAAAATATCCCCACAGTTGATTCTGAGACCAAGCTCCGAGCTGCCAAATTTGAGGTAGCAGAGGCAGCGTTCAGGGAGGGATAGGGCTACGGATGGTGGCACACGCTGAGTCTCAGGGATCTGGAGTGCGTTGTGGGATGTGGTGGGTCCTATCAAGAGAGCAAACCGACCTGGGACCCCAATGAGCAAGCAACCACCCTGGCGCGCGCAGTTGAAATTATCGATATGTCCCATGGCCACACCCAGTGCATCTGCAGGACCAGAGACCAATTTGGCATTTTGCCAATAGAGCATGTGTGGGGCTGAATCAGAGATATTGTGCATCGGGTCTGAGGGATCCAGGGGGCCTTGGGTTTGAATTCAGAATGAAAAGCCTTAGGATCTGCTACATTCATAACCTGGGCTGTGATTATGGTTTGGTTTGAGGCACAGGATGTGCAACAGCTCTGTGGTTGCCTTCGTGCACCCGTGCCACAAGGATGAGAGGACAAGGAAGTGTGGTCCAAGACCACAGCGTGAGAAGAGGAAGGATTTCCTTCAGTTTATCTCTCAAAAGCGGATGCTACATTTTGGATGGCACCGGCACGGTTCGGCAGCGAGGACACCAAGTTCGGGCTGCGGGATCATTCCAGCAGGCCCTGATGTGTGACATCCATAGATATGCTTCCACTGGTGTTTCTGTAGACAGAGAAGCTCTTGGAAGAACTGGTTTCAGTGGGACATTCCCGTGGCACTACAAAGCACAAGCGCACTCACACTCTGCTCTTCTGGAAACACTCCAAAATAACAGAGAGTAGAATGCAGAGCTGAGAACCTTTAGAAGCTCCATTTCCACCAGAGGAAGTGTCCTGTGCTCTTTCAGATTTGTGAGATAAGCGTAATCAAAGTGAGATTATCTAAATCGAAATAGTATGGGGTGTTCATCACAACAAAGGCAACACCAGCAATTGGAGATAGACCAGACAGCACACACAGGAACAGGACATGGCATCAATGTCTAGGAAAATTTGTCCTCACAGAAATCCCATGCAATTGTGTAGAGCCAAGAGTCTAAAGTTTTCACTTAACCAAGCCCTAGAAGTCTACATTAGATACCTGAAATTACCTGACCAGTAGAGATGAAGAAATACAGTAAAAGGAAAAGGAAGTACCATTTTCAGTTCCAAAGAGATTGAAGGCCCTAAAGATAAGCTTTCAGACAACTAGACTGCAAAACGCTCTCCAGAGCAAGTATTGAAAATGGAGGTGAGGGAAACACTGAAGAACAACAGTGTCTCAGAATCACAAAAGGCAGAATACCAGAAAAGGGGAAGAGAAAGCCTAAAGACGAGCCAAATAATCTCAGAAAACTCAGTGGATGAGAAAATATCAGGGCTAGCATTCCGTCCTAAGCAGACGAGATATTGCAGAGGGACGCGTGAATGACTTTGAAGACAGGGGAACAGAAATCCCTCGGTCAGAAGCACACATAGGAAAGCAAGTGCAAACCAATGAAAACATTGCTGTTGAATCCTGGTTGAAGACAAGGCATGAAAGACTAAAATTCGAAAGAGTCCCAGATGGAAAAGCAAGAGATAAAGAAACAAACAATGTTTGAAAAGTTATGTGTAGAAAAATCAGACTGAAACTTGCTGAAAGCCAAGATAGAATCATCTAGGCGAATTCAGGAAGTACACAGCGTCCAAAAGAGGTGGAATCCCAATAGACTTAGCAGCAGCTGTATGATCCAAATCAACAAAGTTCATGAGCATCCCAGTGATATAAAATGCGCCTGGAGGAAAGCAACATAGTCACAAGAGAACCTCCAGAGGGGTTTCAGCTGCTATCTCAGCAGCAATATTGCAGGACAGGGAGGAGTGCCAGGACATAGACCATAGCTTGAATGGCAAAATGCTGCCATCTAGGGTAGCCTATGCCACATGACCACCATTTCTAATAACAGCAGAGCTAGAGAATGCCACAGACCTGCAAATCTTAAAAGAATTCAGCAGTTCGAAACTTATCCTAAAAGAAAGGTTGAGAATTCTCCCCTGAAGGGATAAGCAGCAAGATGAAATGGAAAGAAGAAAACCCTTATTGGAAATGCAAGAAGAGCATGAGTGGGAAAGAAGAAACAAGAAGAAAGCAAGGAGGACATCAAAACCCTAAAGATGGGAGAGGGAAGCAGGAAATCATAGGGGATTGGAAGCACTATCTTAAGGGAGTCAGCTTATATGACTCTCTGTTGGAAGCAAACGGAGAGATGCATGGCCTGACGTGTTTGCAAAGCAAACGAGAAGCAGACCAAGAAAGAATCAAACAAACAAACAACACAAAAAGGGTAGGGTAACATGAATATTCAAAAGAAATTACTCAAGGTGATGTCAAGGATCATTCAGTACGCATCGACCCAGTATCGCGGCTTGAACGTACTCAGCACACCTGTATTCGGAAATCAGAGGCGTGCATTTATATTCGTAAATATTGATTCATATGAGCATATCGTGACCTAACCCAAATGCCGATTTGGAATCCAATGGATTCCTAGTCCGTGATATAGACTTGCAAGTCTTCCAACAGGATGAATGAATGCCATAGTCTACACTACGTCGAGAAGAAATGGCACAAGCCTAAAACAAGGAAAAGTAGCTCCGCAAAAGTGTACTAAGATCAAAAGAGACAGGCAGTAAAGTACACATTGGGGATTGAATCATCCCTAGGAATTTCAGCCCCCTTGAAACAAATGGATAGATGTCCCGTGAATGCGGGTGTTTCAGCAGAAATCATCCGACGGCTATGTATTGCGGGTGTGCCCATATTACAGGAACAATAGTTTCCCTTGATGGGTCTCTGTGTACTGTGAACTGTTAGAAAGTTTAAAGACGTGTGAAACATTCAACTGAAAATGGACACACTTCCCTCCGTTGCTACAGTGCATACAGATCTGAACAAAAGGAAAGAGGGAAGAACAAAGGCCCATGGGACGCTAGTGGGTAGAATCACTTTTACCTTAGGAACCTCTCGTCGGATGCAGCCCCTCCCCCAACACTGACAAGATGCAGCAGCCATTGGGGATGGCAGTTAGCGGTTGGATTCCAGGTGGAATGTTGGTGTGTACCGCGAGGCTTGTTGTGGCTGGTGGATCCTAGGTAACCGGGCAGAGTTCTGTGGGTGGATCAGTGCGATGGAGGGGCTGCCGCCCTCTGTGGAGCTTGGCTTAGGTCTTTGGTCCGGGAAGCTGTGTCAGTTCGAGATACTGCTGCTGCCCAAAGACCTGAGTTCACGGGTCAGTTTCCAGAACCTGAAAGGGCAGACAGTGGAAGATCTGCCTGTCTTCAGCTTACTGGAGAGGCTCCGAGGTCCTTTCAGACTTGCCCAGTCCTGTTGAAGTCGACTTTATGGGAGACACGAAGAGAAGCTGGCCGAAAACATGGCTGCACGGATTGAGGAGAGATGCGAACACATTGATGAGAGATGTTCTGCTACAATAGAGAATACTGGCCTGGAGACAGCTGTAGAGGATAGCAGGCTCGAAAGGCATTCATGAGACATATTGAACCTCGCTGATACTAGCAGAAACATACGGAGGGCCACCGTGGACTGGAGGAAGTTCCTCAATTCTCTGCTCCAAGAACGGGTCCAAGATCCCTGACGTCTAAAGAGAAGAGATGGCAGACATGATAAAAACGCTCATGTTCTTGAAAGAGGTCAGATAATCCACACGACCCAAGGGGCAATTCCAAGCCATTCTGATCAAAGTGCACCAAGCCCAGGTAAGCCTTTTCCCAGGTTTGGGCCTAGCTATCAAGCACTTGCTCTTCCCTCCCCTCCACTCAGGCATCCATTTTGAGGGATCAGTACCTGAGCTGCAATGAAGCCAGTAAGAGAAGAGCAAGCCCCTCCTAGAATCAGAGTTCCTCTAGCTTCATCCTCTGTGAACCCCATAAAGGTCAAATACTCTCGTATGAAATAGATAGGAATTGAATACTTAGCTCCCACAAAGAAACGATGGCCTTCCGCTAGATTCAGCAAATGCTGGGTTGATGTCTTCTCTGGGGTGAAGGGAGTGTGGTAAGTGAGGGGAATCTTTGACTGAACTTGAATCTGTATTAGGCCTCCGTTTTTCAAGACAGTCTAGGTAAATATTAGAAGTCAGATAGTGAACGGAACTGTAAAAGTCGCCAATGACATGAAAGACACAGCTTATGTGGACCGTCTTTCAATTGAGTCAAGCCCCCGGGGGCAATCTATCATGGGGGTGCAGACTTGGTTGCATTCAAGTGCTTTAGCCAACGTGATCGGATGATTAAGCGTTCTCATCACTGATAGAAGAACACCTGGTTCTCAGTAGCCTAGCATAGCTGCAGCAGGGTTCTCATAGCTATAATGCCTCTAGGTTCTTTGGATTCAAAGCTAAATGTATATATTTAGTTCGTTTCCTCTTGTATTTTCCTTGAGAGGGATGTTACACCTTGAAATGCCAACATTGACCAGTAGGTGTCATCGGGAGTAAAGGGCACCACATGCACAAGTGAATCCAAGCTTGGGGGTTATTTCATGTTTCCATTAGTTATTTCATGGTTCCTGTTGGTTTCGGAGGCTTCAACAGTAAAGAGTTGACATGACCCCTTTAACAGTTCGGACTGCTAGTTTGCATTCTATCTGTCTATGTTTTCCTTAGAGCTGACAAAATGTTACCGAAATTGACAAGTCTGGCTTCTAGGTCGATTTAGTATGTTTCAGAAACTAACTTCATTTTCGTATAACTCCCAAAACATTTATATAAATTCTATTAAATTTTTAAAGACTGCAAATGAGATATCAACACAATGTCAAAACTGGAGTCTTCGGACAATCCCTCCCACCACGGCTGTATAGAAACAAAGAGATAAAAAAAAATCACATTTCTGTGAAATGTATCTGGAAAGTGTTGATTCATCGATGCCCAGTTGTCAGAGAAGCAGTGCAACCTGCGCTCACTCGCTCCCATGAACACAGCAATGGAAACATCCACTCACCCAGCCCTTGGCACAGGACACTTGCCGAAGAGAGGTCTGTTACTTCCAAAGACAGGATGAGGCCTCAGAACACCTGGAAGCAGGAGAAGGAAAAGCAGGGAATGGATACCAGTGCATGGTCTGAGCCCTGTTGATGGAGCAGTAAAGGTGAAACTCTCTTTAACTTGGACGCACACTCTCAAGCGGACAGGAGACATGGGATTGAAGGTGATGCGCTGAGTGTTAGAAGAGTGCACAGCAGATGCTTGGCTGACAGAACTCAAAGAATCCAGTGCAAAATATCCCCACAGTTGATTCTGAGACCAAGCTCCGAGCTGCCAAATTTGAGGTAGCAGAGGCAGCGTTCAGGGAGGGATAGGGCTACGGATGGTGGCACACGCTGAGTCTCAGGGATCTGGAGTGCGTTGTGGGATGTGGTGGGTCCTATCAAGAGAGCAAACCGACCTGGGACCCCAATGAGCAAGCAACCACCCTGGCGCGCGCAGTTGAAATTATCGATATGTCCCATGGCCACACCCAGTGCATCTGCAGGACCAGAGACCAATTTGGCATTTTGCCAATAGAGCATGTGTGGGGCTGAATCAGAGATATTGTGCATCGGGTCTGAGGGATCCAGGGGGCCTTGGGTTTGAATTCAGAATGAAAAGCCTTAGGATCTGCTACATTCATAACCTGGGCTGTGATTATGGTTTGGTTTGAGGCACAGGATGTGCAACAGCTCTGTGGTTGCCTTCGTGCACCCGTGCCACAAGGATGAGAGGACAAGGAAGTGTGGTCCAAGACCACAGCGTGAGAAGAGGAAGGATTTCCTTCAGTTTATCTCTCAAAAGCGGATGCTACATTTTGGATGGCACCGGCACGGTTCGGCAGCGAGGACACCAAGTTCGGGCTGCGGGATCATTCCAGCAGGCCCTGATGTGTGACATCCATAGATATGCTTCCACTGGTGTTTCTGTAGACAGAGAAGCTCTTGGAAGAACTGGTTTCAGTGGGACATTCCCGTGGCACTACAAAGCACAAGCGCACTCACACTCTGCTCTTCTGGAAACACTCCAAAATAACAGAGAGTAGAATGCAGAGCTGAGAACCTTTAGAAGCTCCATTTCCACCAGAGGAAGTGTCCTGTGCTCTTTCAGATTTGTGAGATAAGCGTAATCAAAGTGAGATTATCTAAATCGAAATAGTATGGGGTGTTCATCACAACAAAGGCAACACCAGCAATTGGAGATAGACCAGACAGCACACACAGGAACAGGACATGGCATCAATGTCTAGGAAAATTTGTCCTCACAGAAATCCCATGCAATTGTGTAGAGCCAAGAGTCTAAAATTTTCACTTAACCAAGCCCTAGAAGTCTACATTAGATACCTGAAATTACCTGACCAGTAGAGATGAAGAAATACAGTAAAAGGAAAAGGAAGTACCATTTTCAGTTCCAAAGAGATTGAAGGCCCTAAAGATAAGCTTTCAGACAACTAGACTGCAAAACGCTCTCCAGAGCAAGTATTGAAAATGGAGGTGAGGGAAACACTGAAGAACAACAGTGTCTCAGAATCACAAAAGGCAGAATACCAGAAAAGGGGAAGAGAAAGCCTAAAGACGAGCCAAATAATCTCAGAAAACTCAGTGGATGAGAAAATATCAGGGCTAGCATTCCGTCCTAAGCAGACGAGATATTGCAGAGGGACGCGTGAATGACTTTGAAGACAGGGGAACAGAAATCCCTCGGTCAGAAGCACACATAGGAAAGCAAGTGCAAACCAATGAAAACATTGCTGTTGAATCCTGGTTGAAGACAAGGCATGAAAGACTAAAATTCGAAAGAGTCCCAGATGGAAAAGCAAGAGATAAAGAAACAAACAATGTTTGAAAAGTTATGTGTAGAAAAATCAGACTGAAACTTGCTGAAAGCCAAGATAGAATCATCTAGGCGAATTCAGGAAGTACACAGCGTCCAAAAGAGGTGGAATCCCAATAGACTTAGCAGCAGCTGTATGATCCAAATCAACAAAGTTCATGAGCATCCCAGTGATATAAAATGCGCCTGGAGGAAAGCAACATAGTCACAAGAGAACCTCCAGAGGGGTTTCAGCTGCTATCTCAGCAGCAATATTGCAGGACAGGGAGGAGTGCCAGGACATAGACCATAGCTTGAATGGCAAAATGCTGCCATCTAGGGTAGCCTATGCCACATGACCACCATTTCTAATAACAGCAGAGCTAGAGAATGCCACAGACCTGCAAATCTTAAAAGAATTCAGCAGTTCGAAACTTATCCTAAAAGAAAGGTTGAGAATTCTCCCCTGAAGGGATAAGCAGCAAGATGAAATGGAAAGAAGAAAACCCTTATTGGAAATGCAAGAAGAGCATGAGTGGGAAAGAAGAAACAAGAAGAAAGCAAGGAGGACATCAAAACCCTAAAGATGGGAGAGGGAAGCAGGAAATCATAGGGGATTGGAAGCACTATCTTAAGGGAGTCAGCTTATATGACTCTCTGTTGGAAGCAAACGGAGAGATGCATGGCCTGACGTGTTTGCAAAGCAAACGAGAAGCAGACCAAGAAAGAATCAAACAAACAAACAACACAAAAAGGGTAGGGTAACATGAATATTCAAAAGAAATTACTCAAGGTGATGTCAAGGATCATTCAGTACGCATCGACCCAGTATCGCGGCTTGAACGTACTCAGCACACCTGTATTCGGAAATCAGAGGCGTGCATTTATATTCGTAAATATTGATTCATATGAGCATATCGTGACCTAACCCAAATGCCGATTTGGAATCCAATGGATTCCTAGTCCGTGATATAGACTTGCAAGTCTTCCAACAGGATGAATGAATGCCATAGTCTACACTACGTCGAGAAGAAATGGCACAAGCCTAAAACAAGGAAAAGTAGCTCCGCAAAAGTGTACTAAGATCAAAAGAGACAGGCAGTAAAGTGCACATTGGGGATTGAATCATCCCTAGGAATTTCAGCCCCCTTGAAACAAATGGATAGATGTCCCGTGAATGCGGGTGTTTCAGCAGAAATCATCCGACGGCTATGTATTGCGGGTGTGCCCATATTACAGGAACAATAGTTTCCCTTGATGGGTCTCTGTGTACTGTGAACTGTTAGAAAGTTTAAAGACGTGTGAAACATTCAACTGAAAATGGACACACTTCCCTCCGTTGCTACAGTGCATACAGATGTGAACAAAAGGAAAGAGGGAAGAACAAAGGCCCATGGGACGCTAGTGGGTAGAATCACTTTTACCTTAGGAACCTCTCGTCGGATGCAGCCCCTCCCCCAACACTGACAAGATGCAGCAGCCATTGGGGATGGCAGTTAGCGGTTGGATTCCAGGTGGAATGTTGGTGTGTACCGCGAGGCTTGTTGTGGCTGGTGGATCCTAGGTAACCGGGCAGAGTTCTGTGGGTGGATCAGTGCGATGGAGGGGCTGCCGCCCTCTGTGGAGCTTGGCTTAGGTCTTTGGTCCGGGAAGCTGTGTCAGTTCGAGATACTGCTGCTGCCCAAAGACCTGAGTTCACGGGTCAGTTTCCAGAACCTGAAAGGGCAGACAGTGGAAGATCTGCCTGTCTTCAGCTTACTGGAGAGGCTCCGAGGTCCTTTCAGACTTGCCCAGTCCTGTTGAAGTCGACTTTATGGGAGACACGAAGAGAAGCTGGCCGAAAACATGGCTGCACGGATTGAGGAGAGATGCGAACACATTGATGAGAGATGTTCTGCTACAATAGAGAATACTGGCCTGGAGACAGCTGTAGAGGATAGCAGGCTCGAAAGGCATTCATGAGACATATTGAACCTCGCTGATACTAGCAGAAACATACGGAGGGCCACCGTGGACTGGAGGAAGTTCCTCAATTCTCTGCTCCAAGAACGGGTCCAAGATCCCTGACGTCTAAAGAGAAGAGATGGCAGACATGATAAAAACGCTCATGTTCTTGAAAGAGGTCAGATAATCCACACGACCCAAGGGGCAATTCCAAGCCATTCTGATCAAAGTGCACCAAGCCCAGGTAAGCCTTTTCCCAGGTTTGGGCCTAGCTATCAAGCACTTGCTCTTCCCTCCCCTCCACTCAGGCATCCATTTTGAGGGATCAGTACCTGAGCTGCAATGAAGCCAGTAAGAGAAGAGCAAGCCCCTCCTAGAATCAGAGTTCCTCTAGCTTCATCCTCTGTGAACCCCATAAAGGTCAAATACTCTCGTATGAAATAGATAGGAATTGAATACTTAGCTCCCACAAAGAAACGATGGCCTTCCGCTAGATTCAGCAAATGCTGGGTTGATGTCTTCTCTGGGGTGAAGGGAGTGTGGTAAGTGAGGGGAATCTTTGACTGAACTTGAATCTGTATTAGGCCTCCGTTTTTCAAGACAGTCTAGGTAAATATTAGAAGTCAGATAGTGAACGGAACTGTAAAAGTCGCCAATGACATGAAAGACACAGCTTATGTGGACCGTCTTTCAATTGAGTCAAGCCCCCGGGGGCAATCTATCATGGGGGTGCAGACTTGGTTGCATTCAAGTGCTTTAGCCAACGTGATCGGATGATTAAGCGTTCTCATCACTGATAGAAGAACACCTGGTTCTCAGTAGCCTAGCATAGCTGCAGCAGGGTTCTCATAGCTATAATGCCTCTAGGTTCTTTGGATTCAAAGCTAAATGTATATATTTAGTTCGTTTCCTCTTGTATTTTCCTTGAGAGGGATGTTACACCTTGAAATGCCAACATTGACCAGTAGGTGTCATCGGGAGTAAAGGGCACCACATGCACAAGTGAATCCAAGCTTGGGGGTTATTTCATGTTTCCATTAGTTATTTCATGGTTCCTGTTGGTTTCGGAGGCTTCAACAGTAAAGAGTTGACATGACCCCTTTAACAGTTCGGACTGCTAGTTTGCATTCTATCTGTCTATGTTTTCCTTAGAGCTGACAAAATGTTACCGAAATTGACAAGTCTGGCTTCTAGGTCGATTTAGTATGTTTCAGAAACTAACTTCATTTTCGTATAACTCCCAAAACATTTATATAAATTCTATTAAATTTTTAAAGACTGCAAATGAGATATCAACACAATGTCAAAACTGGAGTCTTCGGACAATCCCTCCCACCACGGCTGTATAGAAACAAAGAGATAAAAAAAAATCACATTTCTGTGAAATGTATCTGGAAAGTGTTGATTCATCGATGCCCAGTTGTCAGAGAAGCAGTGCAACCTGCGCTCACTCGCTCCCATGAACACAGCAATGGAAACATCCACTCACCCAGCCCTTGGCACAGGACACTTGCCGAAGAGAGGTCTGTTACTTCCAAAGACAGGATGAGGCCTCAGAACACCTGGAAGCAGGAGAAGGAAAAGCAGGGAATGGATACCAGTGCATGGTCTGAGCCCTGTTGATGGAGCAGTAAAGGTGAAACTCTCTTTAACTTGGACGCACACTCTCAAGCGGACAGGAGACATGGGATTGAAGGTGATGCGCTGAGTGTTAGAAGAGTGCACAGCAGATGCTTGGCTGACAGAACTCAAAGAATCCAGTGCAAAATATCCCCACAGTTGATTCTGAGACCAAGCTCCGAGCTGCCAAATTTGAGGTAGCAGAGGCAGCGTTCAGGGAGGGATAGGGCTACGGATGGTGGCACACGCTGAGTCTCAGGGATCTGGAGTGCGTTGTGGGATGTGGTGGGTCCTATCAAGAGAGCAAACCGACCTGGGACCCCAATGAGCAAGCAACCACCCTGGCGCGCGCAGTTGAAATTATCGATATGTCCCATGGCCACACCCAGTGCATCTGCAGGACCAGAGACCAATTTGGCATTTTGCCAATAGAGCATGTGTGGGGCTGAATCAGAGATATTGTGCATCGGGTCTGAGGGATCCAGGGGGCCTTGGGTTTGAATTCAGAATGAAAAGCCTTAGGATCTGCTACATTCATAACCTGGGCTGTGATTATGGTTTGGTTTGAGGCACAGGATGTGCAACAGCTCTGTGGTTGCCTTCGTGCACCCGTGCCACAAGGATGAGAGGACAAGGAAGTGTGGTCCAAGACCACAGCGTGAGAAGAGGAAGGATTTCCTTCAGTTTATCTCTCAAAAGCAGATGCTACATTTTGGATGGCACCGGCACGGTTCGGCAGCGAGGACACCAAGTTCGGGCTGCGGGATCATTCCAGCAGGCCCTGATGTGTGACATCCATAGATATGCTTCCACTGGTGTTTCTGTAGACAGAGAAGCTCTTGGAAGAACTGGTTTCAGTGGGACATTCCCGTGGCACTACAAAGCACAAGCGCACTCACACTCTGCTCTTCTGGAAACACTCCAAAATAACAGAGAGTAGAATGCAGAGCTGAGAACCTTTAGAAGCTCCATTTCCACCAGAGGAAGTGTCCTGTGCTCTTTCAGATTTGTGAGATAAGCGTAATCAAAGTGAGATTATCTAAATCGAAATAGTATGGGGTGTTCATCACAACAAAGGCAACACCAGCAATTGGAGATAGACCAGACAGCACACACAGGAACAGGACATGGCATCAATGTCTAGGAAAATTTGTCCTCACAGAAATCCCATGGAATTGCGTAGAGACAAGTGTCTAAAATTTTCAATTAACAAAGCCCTAGAAGACTACATTAGATACCTGATATTACGTGATTAGTAGATTTGAAGAAGTACAGTAAAAGAAACAATAAGTACCATTTTCAGTTCCAAAGATATTGAAGGCCCAAAAGATAAGCTTTCAGACAACTAGACTGCAAAACGCTCTCCAGAGCAAGTATTGAAAATGGAGGTGAGGGAAACACTGAAGAACAACAGTGTCTCAAAATCACAAAAGGCAGAATACCAGAAAAGGGGAAGAGAAAGCCTAAAGACGAGCCAAATAATCTCAGAAAACTCAGTGGATGAGAAAATATCAGGGCTAGCATTCCGTCCTAAGCAGACGAGATATTGCATAGGGACGCGTGAATGACTGTGAAGACAGGGGAACAGAAATCCCTCGGTCAGAAGCAGACATAGGAAAGCAAGTGCAAACCAATGAAAACATTGGTGTTGAATCCTGGGTTAATACAGGGCATGAAAGACTAGAATTCATTAGAGTCCCAGATGGAAAAGCAAGAGATAAAGAAACAAAAAATGTCTGAGAACTTTTCTGTAGGAATATCAGACTGAAACTTGCTGAAAGCCAAGATAGAGTCATCTATGCAAATTCAGGAAGTACACAGCGTCCAAAGGAGGTGGAATCCCTATAGACCTACCAACAGCGGTATGATTCAAATCAACAAAGTTCACGAATATCCCATTGATTTAAAATGCCCCTGGAGGAAACAACATAGTCACAATGGAACCTCCAGAGAGGTTTAAGCTGATATCTCGGCAGCAATATTGCAGGACAGGGAGGAGTGCCAGGACATAATTCACATCCTGAATGGGAAAATGCTGCCATCTAGGGTAGCCTATGACATATGACCGCCATTTCTAATAACGGCAAAACTAGAGAATTCCACAGACCTGCAAATATTAAAAGAATTCAGCAGTTCAAATCTTATCCTACAAAAATGGTTGAGAAATCTACCCTGAATAAAAAATCAACAAAGTGAAGTGGAAAGAAGAGACCTTTATTGGAAATGCAAGAAGAGCATGAGTAGCAAAGAAGAAACAAGAAGAATGCAAGGAGGACATCAAAACCCTAAAGTTGGGAGAGGGAAGCAGGAAATCATTGGTGATTGGAAGCACTATCTTAAGTGAATCAGCTTATATGACTCTCTGAAGCGAACCGAGAAATTCATGGCCTGATGTTTTTGCAAAACTAACGGTATGCAGGCCAACAAAGATTCAAACAAACAAACAAACAAGCACCAACTGTGTATGGTTGGCTGACATATACCAAAGGAACCATGATTATTCAAAAGAAAATACTCAAGGTGATGTCAAGGATCATTCAGCACGCATCGACCCAGTATAGCGGCTTGCATGTACTCAACACACTTGTATTTGGAAATCAGAGGCGTGCATTCATATTCGTAAATATTGATTCTTAAGAGCATATCGTGACCTAACCCAAATGCCGATTTGGAAGAAAATAGAGTCCTAGTCCGTGATATAGACTTGCAAGTCTTCCAACAGGATGAATGAATGCCATATTCTTCCCTATGTAAAGAAGAAATGGCATAAGCCTATAACAAAAACAATTAGCTCTGCAATAGTGTACTAAGGGCAAAAAAGACAGACAGTAAAGTGCACATTGGGGTTGGTTTCATTTCTAGGAATTTCAGCCCCCATGAACCAAATGGATCCGTGTCCTGAGAGTGCGGGTGTTTCAGCAGAAATCAACCGACGGATATGTGTTCCGGGTGTACGGATATTATAGGAACATAAGTTTCCTTTATTGGGTCTCTGTGTGCTGTGAACTGTTAGAAAGTTTAAAGACGTGTGAAACCATTAACTGAAAATGGACACACTTCCCTCCGTTGGTACTGTGCATACAGATCTGGACCAAAGAAAGAGGGAAGAAGAAAGGCCCATGGGATGCTAGTGGGTAGAATCACATTTACCTTAGGAACCTCTCGTCGGATGCAGCCCCTCCCCCAACACTGACAAGATGCAGCAGCCATTGGGGATGGCAGTTATCTGTTGGATTCCAGGTTGAATATTGTTGTGTACCGCGAGGCTTGTTGTGGCTGGTGGATCCTAGGTAACCGGGCAGAGTTCTGTGGGTGGATCAGTGTGATGGAGGGTCTGCCTCCCTCTGTGGAGCTTGGCTTAAGTCTTTGGTCCGGGAAGCTGTGTAAGTTCGAGATACTGTTGCTGCCCTATGGCCTGTGTTCACGGGTCAGTTTCAGAAACTTTAAGAGCAAACAGTGGAAGAAATGCCTGTCATCTGCTCACTGGTGATTCTCCGAGGTACTTTCAGAATTGCCCAATCCTTTAGAATTTGACTTTATAGGAGACACGAAGTGAATCTGGCAGAAAAGATATCTGCATTGATTGAGGAGAGATGCGATCTCATTGATGAGATTTGTTTTGCTACAATGAATAATACTGGCATGGAAACAGCTGTAGAGAATACCAAGCTTGGAAGACATTCATGGACATATTGAGCCTCGTTGATACTGTCATTAACATGTGGAATGTGAACGTGCACTTGAGGAAGGTACTTAATTCTCTGCTCCAAGTACGTGTCCAAGATTTCTTCCATCCAAAACATAAGAGAAGATAGAAATGATAGAAGCTCTCATGTTCTTCGAAGATGTCTTGAAATTCCAAACTTCCCACGGGGCATTTATAAACCACTCAGACGACCAAGCACCAAGCCCTGGTAAGCCTTTTCCCAGGGTTGGGCCTTGCTCTGAAGCACTTGCTTTTCCCTCCCCTTCACTCAGTTATCCATTTCAGAGAATCAGCCCTTGAACTGCATTGAAGCCAGTAGGAGCACAGGAAGACCCTCCTAGATTCAGAGTTCCTCCACCTTCACATTCTGTGCACAACAGTGAACTCCTCCATGGTCAACTACTCTGGACTAAAATAGGTTGGTTTGAATTCTTAGCTCACACTGTGAAATGATGACCTTCCCCCAGGTTCAGATCATGCTGGGGTTATATCTACTTTGGTGTGAACGGTGTTTTGTAAGTGAGTGGATTCTTTGCCTGAATTTGAATATTTATTTATCCTCAGTTTTTCAAAACAGTATTTGTAACTATTATAATTCTGTTATTGAAATGAAGTGTAATTGTTGGCATAGATATGTAGTGACACATTTTTTGTGGACCATTTTTCCCTTCAGGCATGTACCGGGTGCAAATATGTGGTTGCCATATTTGTCAGGTTTAATTGTGTTTCTCAACATAATTGGATGATTAAACATTCTCATCTTTCATAGAAGAGCACATGATTCTCAATAGCCTAGCAAAACTTTTGCAGTGTTCTCGTATCTATAATGTCTCTAAGTGCTATTGAAACCAAGCCTATATAAAAATACATTGTTTGGATTTCTTTGTGCTTTCCTAAATAGTAATGTTGCCCCTTGAATCGCCAACATTGACCAGTATGTGCCATTATTAGGAAAGGGCACCACATGAACAATGGAAACCCATGGTTGTGGTTGTTAATGATTCTAAGAATTATTTCATTTTTTTTCTTAGTGTTGGAAGCACCAAGAGAAAAGTGTTGACCTGCCTCCTTCATGACTTTTGGCTGCTAATTTATATTTTCTGTGTATTTTTCTTATTTGGGTATTTCAAGCTGATACCTAAATATGGCAACTCTGTCTTGTAGTTAGATTTAGTATATTTCTAAAATTATCTTTATTTTGATACACTTCCCATAGTATGTAATTCAATTCTGTTAACTATTTGAAAGTCTGCAATGGAGGTATGTACACATTGTCAGACTTGGAATCTTCGAAAACATCCTTCCACAATTGATATAGAGAAAAATATCTAAACAAGGATCAAGTGTCTGTGAGTTATATCTAAATTGTGTTAATTTATCTATGCCAAACTGGCAGAGTACCAGTGCAAACTTCGCTCACTCTCTCCCATATATACAGCAAGATAAACATCCACTCTCCCGGCCCTTGGCTCAGGATCCCTGCTGAATAATGGCCAAACATCTCTTACTTCAAAAGTCAGAAAGAATTCTCACATAACCTGGAAAGAGTAGAAGGCAAAGTAGAGAATGGAAATCAGTACAGGTCCTGACCTTTGGTGAAGGAGCAGTAAAGGGGAAACTGTTTTACTGGGATGCACACTCTAAAGTGGACAGGTCATTTAAGATGGAAGACGATGCGCTGAGGGTTAAAAGAGTGCATAGTGGACGTTTGATTGACATAACTGAAAGCAATAATCACAAAATTTCTCTGCAATTGATTCCCAGACCAATACTCCATCTGCCAATTTTGAGTTAGGAGTGCCTGTGGAATCTGTGTGTTAGGGGTGTGGCTGATGTCACAAATTTATTCCCAGGGGTTTGGAGATTGTTTTGGGCTGTGGTTGGTACTATCTAGAGAACAGATCTGCCTGGGTCCTCTCTTAATATTAAATCTGCTGGCATATGTGTTGTGGATTAGCTTAGTAACCCAGGGACTTTGTCACAGTCTTTTCACATCCACAGTATAATTGCTCATTTTCTCCATAAAGGAGAAATGGTCTCAATCAGAGCCATCTTTATCTGGTTTCTAGAATCCAGGGCAATATAGTGTTGAAATAAGATTCTATAGCCAAAAGATCTGCAACTTTCATAGGCAGGATTGAAATTTCTTATTGTCCAGTGCAGAGGTTTTTGAAATGCTCCATGCTTGCCTTTGAGTTCCCATGCCTTATTGACAAAAGTTCTTGGAGCAGAGATCTGATGAAAAATAGGAGAATTTGAAGCCTTTCCATCAACCTTGCCTACCACATGCTAATGCAACTATAGTTGTGGTGCTGACCCAGTACTACACTAAGGACCCAATTGTGGCACTGCAGGATTGTTTCAGCAGGTTCTAATGCGTGACATCATTAGATTTGTTTCCACTTTTATTTTTGTTTGCAGAGAACCTGAGGGAACCCACTATAAAATTTTGACTTTTCCGTGGCAACAGTGAGGACGAATGCACTTTCATGAGTGTGTATTGGAACAATTCCCTCTCCACATATCCAGCCTGCAGCCCAGAAACCATTTGGAAACCTCTATTCCAGCAAAAATTAGTAGTCCCAGCACTGTCAGAGCTATGATAAACATTTAACCAAAATGACACTCTGCTAACTTTACTAGAATAGGTTATATTCACCACAACAAAAACCGCAGTAGCAATCATAGATATAACAGGCAACAGACACAGAAGGAATGCATGGCATCATTACATACCAAAAACAATCCTCACAGCATTAAAACTAAATGTGCACAGAAATGATTTCACTTACAAAAGCCGTTCAAGTCTATAATAGATAACTGATAATCTTTAACCCATAGCGATAGAGAGATATAATAAAGTTAAAAGAACTATTCCAAATTTTCAAAAAACAGGAGTCTCCTGAAAGAACATCCAATGTATTAGACCCCCAAAATTTAATAGAACATGACTTGAAAAGGGAGGACATAAAAACATTGAAGGAAATCTTGAGTCTATGAATACAAATGCAGGCTAGTATAAATGGAAAGAGAAACACTTTAGATGAGCCAAATATAATCAGAAAACTCAATGGTGAGAATAGCTAAGCTAAAGACAGTCCAAATCGGACTAGATAATGCACAGGAACAAATAAATGACTTAGAAAACAGGATAACCGCAATCACTCCGTCAGAACACGACATAGAAAAGCTAGTGAAAACCAATGCAAGCAATGCAAATGAAATCTGGGATAAGAGAAAACATACCAGTGTATGACTCATAGGGATCCCACATGGAAAAGAATAAAGACAAATGGTTTGAAAAGGTATTTGAAGAAATCAGACTGAAATTTTCTTAAACCGAATATAGAACCGGCTATCTCAACACAACAAGCACAGAGCGTCCAAGCATAACGAACCCCAGTAGGCCTACAACAATATATATTCTAATTTAAATGGCAAAAATTGATAATAAGGAAATGATTCTAATTGCACCAAAATAGAAACAAGTGTCTTGCAAGAGAACTTTTTAATGTCTTCAGCTGATTTCTCAACAGATAGATTGGTATTTTTTTCTTCCCTCTTTCCTTTTGTGTTGATCTCTATTCCAAGAACTGATGAAAGGCAGATTCCTTCAGTCTAAACAAGATGAATGGGCAGAGATTCTAAAAGTGTTCAAGTTCTTGGAAGAGGTCATCAGAATCAACACATCTCAAGGGGCTTTTTCAGACAATACAAGAGACCATGCACCAAGCCCTGTTTATCCTTTTCCCAGGAGTGGGCCAATGTATTAAGACTTGCTGTTCCTTCACACTAAACCAGCCATGCAGGTACACCCTCAGTCTGCTACTGCAGGAGAATTAGATCCAGGTCCAATTTTACCAATACTGTAGGGAGAACCTGAGCCTGCTACTGCAGGAGACACAGCACTGTGTCCCATTTCACCAATCTTTCAAGGAGACCCTAAGCCTACTCCTGCTGGAGACTGAGAGCCGAATCACATTCCACCAGCTGCATAGGAAGACAATCATGCCTTCACTTGCAATGGATCCAGGAATGTGTCCAATTACACTAGCCTTGTAGGGAGACCTTGAGCCTGTTCCTGCAGGAGAAACAGATCTCTGTCATTTTCCACCATCCCTCCAGGAAGATGCAGGGCCTCCTCCTGCAGGAGACTCAGGAATTGGTCCAATTTCACCAGTCCTGCAGGAAGACTCTGAGCCAATTCCTGCAGGAGACCCAGGACTGGGTCCCATTCCATCAATCATGCACTAAGACCTTGAAGTGGGTCCAATTCCACTAGCCTTGCTGGGTGACCCACAAGCCTGATCCTGCAGGAAAATTAGAGATATGTCATATTCCAGAAGCCCTGCAGGAAGACTGAAAGCCTGCTTCTGCAGGAGACCCAGGAATAGGTCCAAATACGCCAGCCTTGCTGGGAGAGCACAAACCTGATCCTGCAGGTGATACACAGTGAGGTACAAATCCAACAGCCCTGCAGGGATATCCTGAGGCCACTTCGGCAGGAAACACATGACTGGGTCACATTCCAATACCCCAGAAGGGAGACCGTGAGCCTGCTACTCCAGGAAACCCAGAACTTAGTCCCATTCCACCAAACCTGCAGTCAAACACTAAGACTGTATCTGCAGAAAACACAGTGCGGGTCACATAACACCAGCCCTGTAGTGAGACTACAAACCTGCTCCTGGGGGAGACCAAGCCATTCACAGAGAATATGAGCCAGCTCCTGCAGAAGAACAAGAGTTGTGTGACATTCTACCAGCTCTGCAGGTAATCCATAGGCTTGCTCCTGCAGGAGACAGACATCCCAGTCCAATTCCATCAGCCTCTCCAGGGAGAACCCCAGCCTCCTCCTGCAGGAGAGCCAGAACTAGATCCCATTCCACCAACCCTGCATGGAAACACTGAGCTTGCTCCTGCAGCATACCCACAGCCAAGTCATATTCAACAAACCCTCCAGGGAGACACTGAGCCTGCAATTGTAAGAGACCCAGGACTGGGACCAATTCCAACAGCTCTCCAGGGAATCCCTCACCTGCTCCCACAGGAGACCAAGAGCCATCAGTTCTGGTGGGGTCCCTGAGCCTGCATCTGCAAAAGAACCACAGGGTGGAGTCACATTCCACCAGCCCTGCAAAGAGAACAGAACCTGCTACTGCAGGAGATACAGGACTAGGTCCCATCCCACCAACCTTGCAGGGATACCCTGAGCCTTGGACCAAGGAATGGGACAAATTCTGCTAACCTTCTAGGGAGACCATGAGCTTCTCCTGCAAGAGAACCAGAGATGGGTCATATTACAGTATTCTTCCAGGAAGACCCAAGGCCTGCTCCTGCAGGAGATGCAAGAACAGGCCCAATTCCACCAGCCTGAAGGCAGAGTCCAAATCTGTTCTGGCAGGTGACCTAGAGAAGGGACCCATTCCACCAGCCCTGCAGGGAGACTCTGAGCCTACTACTACAGGAGACCCAGGAATGGGTCCCACTAAACCAACCCTGAAGGGAGACACAGAATCTACACTTGCAGGAACCACAGAGCCAGGACACATTTCATCAGCCCTGTAGTGATCCCTGAGCTGGGACCAATTACACTATCCTTGCAAGGAGACTCTGTGCCTACTCCTGAAGCAGAACCAGTGATGGGTCATGTTCCAACAGCCCTGCAGGAAGACCTGGAGCTGCTTCTGCAGAAGACTCAGGACAGGGTCTGATTCCACCATCCCAGCAGTGAGAAAACTAGCCTGCTCCTGCAAGTGACCAAGGTCTGAGTCATATTCAACTAGCCATGCAGGAAGGACATAAGCCTGCTGTTGCAGGAAACTCAGAACCATGTGCCATTCCAGCAACACTGCAAGGAGACTCTGAGCCTGCCCCTGCAGGAAACAGAAACCCAGTCACATTCCACAAGCCCTACAGGGATACCAGAGCCTGCACATGCAGGAGACACAGGCCTGGGACCAATTCTACCAACCCTGTGGAAAGACCCTGAATCAGCTCTAGCATTAGACTAAGAGCCATGTCACATTCCACCAGCCCTTCAGGTAATTTATCAGCCTGCAACCTACACCTTCAAAAGACCCAAGAATTGGACCAATTCCAATGGCACTGCAGGGAGACCATGAGCCATGTCCAATTCCACTAGCCCTTCAGGAAGGCCCCAAGCCTACTCCTGCAGGAGAACCTGAGATTGGTCATGTTGCAACATGAGCCTGCTCCTCCAGGAGACCCAGGACTATGTCCCATCCACCAGCCCTGCAGGGAAACCCTGAGTCTGTCCCTTCAGGAGAACCACAACTGGGTCACATTTCACTAGCAATGCAGGGAGACTTAGAGCCTACACCTTCAAGACACCCAAGAATTGCAACAATTCCAGCAGCACTGCAGGGACACCATTAGCCAGGTCCAATTTCACTAGCCCTGCATGTAGACCCCGAGCATGCTCCTGTAGGAGACCCAGCACTGGGTCTCATTCCACAAGGCTTGCAGGGAGAAACTCTTCCTGTTTCTGCAAGAGACCAACAGCTGAGTCACATTTCACCAGCCCTGAAGGGAGACCCCAGTACTGCACCTGCAAAGGACCTAAGACTGGAACAAAATCGACTAGCCCTGTAGGGGGACCCTGAGCCTGCTTCTGAAAGAGAATCAGAGATGGGTCATATTCCAATAACCCAGGAGGGACAGTCCAAGCCTGCTCCTGCAGGAGTTATAGTGTAGGGTGAAATTGCAAAACCTTGCAGGGACACCCTGAATCTGCTGCTGCAGGAGAAAAATGATGGGGTCTCATTCCACAAGCCTTACAAGGATACCCTGAGCCTGGTCTTGCATGAGATCCTGATCTGGCTCCTGCAGGAGACCCAGGACTGGGTCCCATTCTAACAACCCTGCTGGGGAACCCGAGCCTGCACCTGCAAAACACACAGGACCGTGTCACATCCCACCAGCTTTGCAGACTGTAAGACTAGCCCTACAGGAGACCTAGAACCAGGTTACATTACCAGTCCTGCAGGGAGACCCTGAGCCTGATTTTGTAGCTCCCCCTGCACCTACACACATACTTCTATGAGACCCAGATCCAATTCAGGCATCACCACCCCTACGGGCTGAGATGTCTCTGCAACCACCAACACTGTCATCTAATTCTAAGAATCAACCCACTCTCAGACCCGAACTTTACTTCCCTTCTCCTGGCATCATTTTTGTTTCTTTTTTCTGTCATTTCCTTGTTTTCTTTCATGTCATTTAGAGTACCATCTATTTTTATGTTTTAAGTTTACCATAATAAAATTTAGATGTTTTTCCATTTTAAATTGTGCAATTCAGGAGCATTAAGTGCATTCACAATGCTGTGTAACCATCGTCACTGTCTAGTTTCAGACTGTTTCTTTCCTCAAAATAAAACCCCGTATCCAAAGCACACATTCTCTTTTCTCCCTCCCCCAACCCCTGACAAGCCCTAATCCTCTTTCTCTCTGTGTGTCTTTCCCTACACTGGATGTTCCCTATCAATGAAATCATACAAAAGGTGGCTGTTTGTGTCTGCTCTCATATTTTAACAAGGGATTGGTGTTTTTTTTTTTACTTGAAGTAGCATTTTGGTTATTTCAAAGGGAAATCCAGGTGGATTAAATATGAGATATACAAAATGAATATTTTTAGAAACTATGTGCATAATCTCGAGATAGGCACTGCTATTCTATGTGTGAAACCAGAGCCAGGAGGGAGATGCTTAGCTCTTCCTGTGGCAAAACATAACCTAACAAAATAAAAAAAAATAATAATCAAAATCCATGAAAGACAAACCACAACATGGAAATATCATTTTTCATAACCTAAAGTCAGAGAAAGGTTTCACATCCCTGTGGTCCAAAAATATCTTGAAACACTGTGTTCTAAACAGAAACAGAAAAAACACATGCAATTCCAACAAGAGGCAATGCAGGTGGCCAGTGTATATTAGAGATGCTCGACCTCGCAAGTGAGAATGCAAGATGTTCACACTTCGGAGACAGCATTGGTCAATATCACACTGGCAGGCCTTTAGCCTGGTGACAACCAGCTCTAGTGACAACATGAGGAGACAGAGGCCACAGTAGATCCCCTGGAGGGAAGAGTGAGCAGACTATCCTCTCTGGGAGAACAGTATGCAGGATGCATCACAGATCCACAAGTGCACCACTTTTCGAGCAGTGCTAATGCTTACCGTTGATCATACTAAAATTCTTGCACAATTTTTCAAAGATGTCTTTTCAAGGATGTTCTTCACAGTCCTGTTTAAACTACTAGGGAAATGGAAGCAACACTAATGTTCATGGAGAGGGGGTAGGATTCATCAGTTCTGGTTCAGATGGAGGAATGATTGTTGTGCAGCTGGAAAAATGAGTGCTAGGTCTTTACCTGATGTCAAGGAAGCCCTCAGTTTGGATGCCTGTTAATCCATCATCTACATCCAAGATGCCATCTCTATGACCACATATGTGTCAAATCATCATAGATGTAAATGAATCTTGTGGTGTGTGAGAGACAGAGGCAGAGAGAATGAGAGAGATAGAGACTGAGAGATGGTCACCAAACCATTAATGACGGTCACTTCTGGGAGTGGGATTTGCAAATCTCTGCACTTTTCCTTTAGGCAACATTTCAAGCGTTTATAATGTATCTATATTGCTTTACTAATTCTAAGGTATTAAAAGCATATGTTACTTGAGATTCATTCATATTTCATCTATAGAATAAAGTTTATTATTTTTATTTTAAAATATTTGTTACAAGTACAATCAGCATTTATGAGAGTAAAATGATAAATTCTAAAGAATTAAGAATCAGATAAAGAAAAAAACCTTTTGGTGACTCAGACACAGGCCAGCTATTTGGCAGTAAATGGCAGGGTGGGACAGGTTTCTCCAGAAGGTTGTGTATGTTCTGAATCAGCATCCAATAGAGGCAAGGAAAAATTACAAGACATGTACGCTGAAAACTACAACAGCTTGTTAAGAGTAATTAAGAAAGACCTAGCCCTATTTTAAAATTTGAAGGAGCCAAAATGGCAGAGTAGACAGACTCACAGCTTGACCTCTCCCACAAATACGCAAAGAATTACATCTACAAAAACATTGAATTGCACAGAAACCTCCTGAACTCTGGTAGAGTGTCTCTTATTTTGAAATACAGGAAGATTCTCACAAAATATGGCAAGGAGTAAAAAGAGAAAAGAAAAATTCAGTGCAGAACTGATCCTGCAGGGAAAGAGTAGCATAGGAAGAAAGGCACCCTCACACTGGGACACAACCTCTCTAGCTGGGAGATCAGCTAGGAAAGAAGCAGAGCTTCCAAGGTTTGGAGGAGACAGTGGCAACTGCATGGCAGGCAGAACTGGGGAAAACTGACACAGAGGGTCCCTGTGATGACCAGCCCTAGACATGAGCTAGCAGGGATGAGCCAGAACTGGCTACTGGAGTCAGTGAAGAGCCCAGGCAGAGGGCTGGGTCACACTGCAGAGAGGCAGCCTCAGGAAACTAGAGGGCAGTGTGAGCTCTGGCTGTGTGTGTGTGTGTGGAACAGAACAGACTGAAACTCTCATAAAAAAGCACCAATGTTGGTATAATGGGGGAGGAATGAAACACAGCTGTGCCAAAGTCACTTTCTCCACTTGGCTCCATTGTTGGTGTGTTCTCATGAGAAGAGAAATGGGGCTTGGTGATAGCCAACACTGCTACACAAAGGCAGAGCTGAATGTTGACTCCATAACCTGTGCCATTGCAACTTCACAGGCAGGACTGAGATTTGTTTACAGCCCCAGGCAGAGAGGGTGGATTTGCTGTATCTGGTCACTTTGTGGATCCACACCTCTGAGACTTACAGGCAGTGAGTGGAGTTCTGACTCAAGAAGGGTGGCCAGTGAGGGTATTTACAACAGGGTGGTGTATGGTTCCATATGTGGGTGCGGGATTAGGGTTTGAGCTGAACCTGTAGTGGACCACAAATTCATGTGTGTGACTGCACACTTGCTAAGGCAGGTCCAAGGGACTGACACTGCTGGATCTGCACTGATGTTTTCTGGGGCTCAGAACCTGAGGGGCACCAGAGTAGGTGGCTGACATTCCCATAGCTAAGGCAGGGATAAAGCCAACATCAACAAATTGTACTTTGTAAGTCTGCATAACAAGTGACAGGCAACACCACAGAGAGAACTCCCCAGTGAACATCTTCTGCCTATTCTTCTTCACAACTGAATTGCTCCAACCCTGCCTACTACATATCACAGCTCAGAAACGGGTCTAGAAGAAATACATAGAGCCAGAGAAATATAAGTAAAATAAAGAAGCCGAGGAACCACTTTCAATTAAAAGAACAAGAGAAATCCCCTGAAAGAACAATCAGTAAAATAGACTTTGATATTCTACTAGACTTCAAAAAGGAAATGATCAACTCACTGAAAGAACTAAAAGAGACTATCAATAGAGACAGAAAACTTTAAAAAGAAAATTTAAACTATAAAGAAGAGCTAGTTAAAAATAGAAAATTCAACTACAGGCAATCAAAAGAAGACTAGATAATGCAGAGGAATGAATAAATGGCTTAGGAGACAAGATAAAAGAAATAACCCAAAAAGAACAGCAGACAGAAAAGTCAATAAAAACCAATTAAAGCAAGATAATATAAAGTGTGCCAGCCTATGCATAATGGTGAGTCCCAAAAGGAGAAGAAAGTGAAAGGGGGATTGAAAAGTTAGTTAAAGAAATCATGACTGAAAACTTTCCAAACCTTAAGAAGGAAAGAATTATCTAAGTACAGGAGGCACACAGGGTCCCAAACAAGGAGAAACCAAACAGACCTACACCAAGACATATTATAGTTAAAATGGTTAAAGTAAAATAAAATATTCTAAAGGCAGTGAGAGAAAAACAAAGTGTTTGTTACAAGGGAGTCCCATAAGCATTCAGCAGATTTCACTACCTAAAATCTTCTGGCCAGAAGGGAGTGGCAAGATGTATTCAAAGTCCTGAATAAGAAAAAGGCTGCAAACTAGGATATTCTATCTAGAAAGACTATCCTTTAGAACAGAAAGAGAGAAAGATTTTCACAGACAAGCAAAAACTAAAAGAATTCAGCAGTACTAAATCTATGCTAAAAAACAATTTGAAAGTTCTAATCTAAATAAAAAATAAACAGGAAGCTATAGAAATTAAGAAACCATAATTGGAAATGCGATAAATACAGTGAGTTGCAAGGGAAAACATGAGGATATAAATAAGTCAGTAAGTCAATAAAGAAAACAAGAAGGCAAACAAGAAAGAGAGAATAGCAAAATCATGAAAGGTGGAAGAGGAGAGCAAGAGAATATATATTTTTTCTCTTTTTTTTCTTTTTTCTCTTTGTCTTCTTTCTTTTTAGGATGCACTTGAGCCCACATGACTATCAACTAAAACCAAACAGATGAAGTAAGGGGTTACCATACTTGAATGACAAGGTAACCACAAATCAGAAGTATATATTAGAGTCATAAAACCCAAAAAGAAACCAAGCTAATAGAAAAGGAATTTATCAAACCACAAAAATAAAAATAATTAAAAGAAAGAAACAAATAATTACCAAAATCAACTGGAAAACAAATTTCAAAATGGCAATAAACCCACATCTATAAAATAGCTACTATAAATGTCAATTGACTAAATGTTCCAATCAAAAGAAAAAGAGTGAAGGAGGAGGAAAGATGGTGGAGTAAAAAGGATGCTCAGAGCTCACCCTCTCCCACAAATTCACCAAGAGTGACATCCACAGACACACCCACCACCCAGAACACCTGCTGAACTTTGACAGAATATTGACTTCTTCAAAAGATAAAATTTTCCACAAATCTGGTGGGAGAACAGGAGAAAAGAAGAAAAAGGAAAATAGTTCTGGACCATTCCAATGGGGAGGGAGCTGCAAAGGAGGAATAGCATTAATACACTGGGTCTCTCCAACTCCATTGGCCAGTTCAGCAGGATGGAGATGGAACCTCACAGGCTCAGATCTGTATAGAATAGACTTTGACTGACAGAAATAAGTTAATGGGGCACAAAGGGTCCCAACGATCCCCAGCCCTAGACGCAAACCAGCAGGTGTGGGATGGGACAGGCTGTCTGAGTTGAGCAGAGGACTTGGGCTGACTCTACAGAGGAAAACTTGGGGGACTGCAATGTTCTGTGTGCCATGGCTGGGAGAGTATACAGAATAGCCTGGGTCCCCCATAAAATACAAAAAAAAAAGGCAGAAAACACTGCTGGTGTGCCCTGGGGGGAAGGGGAGCCATAGCCTTTGTGTCCGCAGACCCACAGTGCCATTATTGGAGACTTCTTGGGAGAAGAGAGTCAAGGCTAAGCCATAGCCACTATATTTTCTGGTGCATGGTTCCCAGGTAGAGGAGGGGTCAAAACCCGCATCTTTACCTAGGGGCTCCACAACCTCATAGGTGGGACTGAGATTTGTTTACAGTCCCAAGAAGAAGGGACCATTACACACCGATGCCTCTCTGAGTTGGCTCTTCTAAGACAAATGCACAAGAAGCAGTGTTCTGGAACAGAGCAGGGGTGAGGGCTAGTGCAGCTGTTTCCTCTGAGTCCACCTACAAAGCATGGACCTAATGCGGCAGGGGAGCTACCTGCCAACTACCTTGCACAAGTGTGGTCCTGGGACCAGGCATCTTGTGGGGGTGCAGACCACCCATTTAATGATGCTGGGACACAGACCAGGGGCACGACTAGATGGTCTCTGGAACCAGCACGTGGAGTTTTCACAGCAGGATATGGGCAGGAGTGAGACAACCACAGGAAAAAAAGGAACTCCTGCTCAATAGCCAGGGCAGATTCAGGCCACCAGAACACCAGCCACACCACCAACAAAGGGGAAAACAGGCAAAAGGCGTGGAAGGAAGACTTGGCAACCACCCATAGTTAAAAATAACCTTATGACAAAATTATTTAGAGTGTATATTCCTGGAGAAAGGCCAAGATAGTGGAGTAGAAGGATGCTTGTATCTTATCCTCTCCAATAAATTCACCAAGACTGACATTCACAGACACACCCATCCACTCAGGACATCTGCTGAACTTTGATAAAACATTGCCATCTTCAAAAGACAAAATGTGCCACCAATCTGGTAGGAGAAAAGGAAAAAAGAAGGAAGAAAATGCAAAATGGCTTGGGGTTGGTCCTTTGAAGAGGGAGCAGCAAAGGAGGGATAGTGCTGGTTGACTGGGTCTCCCTCTTTCCAACGGAGAGGTCAGCAGGATGGACAGGGAACCTCTGAGGCCCAGATGTGTACAGAACCACCCTTGACTGACAGAATTAAGTTAAATGGGCACAAAGTGTGACAACAACCCCCAAACCTAGAAGTGAATCAGGGATGGGAAGGGACAGGCTGCTGGATCCAGGCAGACTCTGGATGACTGTACATAGGTAACCCTGGGGGACTGCAGTGTGCTGTGGACATCTGCTTGGATTGTATACAGGTCAGAACAGCCTGGGCCTCCCATAAAATAAGAAAAAAAATAAAGCAAAGCAATATTGCTGGCTTGCCTGGGGGAAGGGGTGTTTCGTCCTTTGTTTCTGCTGACTCATGGCAACATAACTGGTGATTTCTCAGAATAAGAGAGATGAGGCTCAGCCACAGCCATCATACCCACCCAGGCAGACATGGGATTGAAACCTGAATATGTACCTGGCAGTTCTGCAACCTCATAGGTGGGACTGAGACTTGTTTACATCCCCAGACATATAGGAACTTTCTGTCCTGGTGCCTCTACGAACTCACACCTCTAAGACAAGTGAACAAGGAGCAAAGTTCTGGCAAAGAGCAGGGACTAGGGCTGGTGTGGCCATTTGCCTCAAGCCCACCCACAGAGTGTGGAACAGATGTGGAGTGGGGAGTTGCACTGAATATGGGAGCAACCAACCCAACTATTGTGGAGGACTGCTGCACCTGGACACGGCATTGGGAAGGGGCACAACCTGCCCACCTAACATGCAGGAGTGCAGCACCAAGATGCAGCACTGGGAGGAGATGTGACATGTCTACCTACAGGCACTGGGAGCAGCACAGACCAAGGGTGTGACCAGAGGGTCTCTGGAAACAACGAGCTGAGTTCATGAAGCAAGGCAAGGGCAGGAGCTGTGACAACCACAAAACAAAGAGGAGTCCCCATTCAATAGCCAGGGTAGGCTCTGGTTAACAGGTTAATGGCCACATCATTAACCAAAGGGATAACAGACAAAAGGCACAGAAGTAAGACTTGGTAACCACACATATTTAAGAAGGACCTCTTGATAAAATTACTAAGGGCACACAATCTCCACGGGAACATACTCTTTTCTTTTCCTGTTCCATTTTCTTTTACTTTTTAAATGTTACTTCTTAAATAATTTTTATATTTCTATTTTTAATCCCTTTTAAAATTTTCTTTTAAAATACTTTTATTATTATCTTTCAATTTGTCTAATTTCATTTTTATCCTTGTTTTTTTCTTCTGTTGTGATTATACTCTGTTGTCAAATATTTTTTCTTCCTTTAATATTTTAAAAATTCATCCCAACTCAATTGTTATCTTGTTTCAATATGTTCTTCTGTTATTGATTATACTGCTTTTAAAACTAATTTCTTTGTGCTTAGTTTTATTTCTGCATCCAATTTATATAAATAAGTAAACTCTTAAAAGACCACAGTAGATAATTGATACTCCATAAGCCATAGTGCCAGAGAGATATAAGCAAGATAAAAAAGCAGAGCAACTTGTCTCAATTAAAAGAACAAGATAAACCCCCTGAAAGAACAATCAATGAAATAGACATTGATAGTCTACTAGATGATTTCAAAAAAGGAGTGATCAAAGTACTGAAGAAACTAAAAGAGATTGTGTATAGAGACAGAGAATATGTCAAATAACGAAATTGAAACTCTAAAGAGGAGCCAGTGAAAATTGGAAAACTCATTTGCTGAGATGAGAGTTGAGGTAAAGGATGTAAAATGTAGGCTGGATAATTGAGAGGAATGAATATGTGACTTAGAAGACAGGACAACAAAACAGCTGAGAGACAACAAATAAAAACCAATGAAAGCAATATAAGGGACCTATGGAATAACATAAAGCATGCCAACCTACTCATAATGGGGGTCTCAGAAGGAGAAGAAAGAACAAAGGAGATTGAAAAGATATTTGAAGGAATCATGACTGAAAACTTCCCAAACCTAAAGAAGGAATCAGATATCCAAGTACAGGAAACACAGAGCGTCCCAAACAAGGAGGACCCAAACAGACCCACACCAAGACATATTACAATCAGGATGACCAGGGTTGAGAATGGGAAATGATTCTAAAGGCAGCAAGAGAAAAACAAAGAATGAGATACAAGGGAACCCCCATAAGACTTTCAGCTGATTTCTCTACAAAAACAGTAAAGGCCAGAAGGGAGAAGCAAGGTATATTCAAAGTCCTGAATGAAAAAATGATGCAGCCTAGGATACTTTATCCAGCAAGGGTATCCTTTAGAATAGAAGGAGAGATAAAGAACTTCACAGACAAGCAAAAACTAAAAGAAGTTAGCCACACTAAACCTATGCTAAAGGAAATATTGAAAGACCTACTCTAAATAGAAAAGAAGCAGGATGCTACAAAAAGGAGAAAACCATAATTGGAAAGGTGATTGCTACAATGAATTACAACAGAATAACCATGAAATCATAAAAGAGGGCATCTAAATCATTAAGGGTGGGAGAGGTGAGCAAGAAAATATACAGGTTTCTCTCTCTCTCTCTTTCTCTCTGTCTCTCTCTCTTTTTTGCTCTTGGTAGGATGGGTTTGAGCTTATATTACTATCTGTTTAAAACAAACAGATATAGTAATGGGTTAATATATGTACAAAGTAGGTTAACCACAAGCCAAAAAGTTACAATAGAGTCACAAAACTAAAAAGACACCAAGATAATAAAAAGGAAAATTATCAAACCACAAAAAGAAAAAGTAAGGAACAAAGAGGAAATACAAAATGAACTGCAAAACAAAGTTCAAAGTGTAATAAACATATTTCTATCAATAATTAATATAAATGTCAGTGGACTAAACGCTTTAATCAAAGGACATAGAGTGCAGAGTGGATAATAAAGCAAGTATCTACAATACGCTGTATAGAAGAGACCCACGTTAGGGAGAAGGACACACATAGATTGAAAGTGAGAGGATTGAAAAAGATATTCCACACAAATGGAAATGACCAGAAAGCAGGAATATCAACAGTGATTTCAAATAAAATAGACTTTAAAACAAAGATTATAAAGAAAGATTAAGAAGGATATTTTATAATGATTACAGGAGTCATAGATGAAGATATTTCACTCATTAACATATATGAACACAACATAGGAGCACCTAAATACATAACAGATAACAAGAAAATACTAACAGATAAAAAGGGAAAATTTGATCGGAACACAATCACAGTAGAAGACTTTAACAATCCATTAACATCACTGGACAGATATTCCATACATAAAATTAATAAGACAACATAGAAATTAAATGATACAATAGAACAATTTGTCTTGGGTAATATTTTCAGAACATTATATTTCCCTAAAATAGAACACACATTCTTCTCAAGTGCACATACCACATTTTCTAGGATAGATCATATACTTTGTCACAAAAGAAGTATTAACAATTTGAAGAAGATAGAAAATATTTGAAGCAACTTTTTCTGACCACAATACCATGAAACTAGAAATGAACTACAGAAAAATAAAGGAGAAATAAATGACAGTATGGAGGTTAAACAACATACTACTTTAAAAAAAAATGGGTGGATGATGAAATCAAAGAAGAAATAAAAAACACATTCAGACAAATGATGATGAAAACACAACCATACAGAACCTATGGGATCCAGAAAAGGCAGTGCTTAGAGGGAAGTTTATAGCGAGAGAATCAGGTCTACCTCAAAAACGAGGAACAACTGCAATAAACAATCAAACTTACCACCTAAAAGAATTAGAAAAAGAAGAGCAAAAATAACAAAAGTAAGCAGAAGGAAGGAAATAATAAAGATCAGGGAGGAAATAAATAAAATAGAGATATAAGGAACATTTGAAAAAATCAAGCCAAGAGATGGTTTCTTGAAAGAGTAAACACAATTGACAAAATTATGTTCTATGCTGGAAATTGACACAACAATGCAAACTGACTATAACTCAATAAAATAAAAATTAAAAAAATAAATATATTAACAAAAGAAAAAAGAAAAGGTAGTTTCTACTCACCAGACTGGAGGAGGGGACTGCAACCCATGCGGGGTCACACCCCATGGGAAAGCCTGGGGTCAGGATCGGAGGAGCAGGGTGCTGTGGACATGATCTGTCACAGGGTTTCTGCAGGAGGGGAGTGTGAGGCATGTGAGCAGGCTGAGGACTGGCCATTTGAGTAAGTTCATGGGCTCTGTGGTGGAGGGGCTCCCCCAAGTTTCTGGACTTGACTCTGGGTGAGTTGGGCAGGTGGACAGTGGCTCAGTGTGAGTCCAAGTCCAGTGGAGGAGGTAGTGAGTTAGATCTAGAAGGACTCCTTCTGGGGTGGGAGGGCCCACAAGGGAGGCAGGAGGCCAAGTCCAGGTGACTGAGAACAGGGTGTGTCCTGCACAGGGCTGCAGGGCAGATGAAAGCATCCAGTCTACAGAAGGTGGAAACACGGTCCATACAAGGGCTCAGCTCAGATGTCACCTCCTCAGAGGAGCCTTCTCTGCCTGCACAGTCTACAGGGACAGCCTCCTCCAAGCACATCTCCCCAGCAGACACCTGCTCCATTTCCTGCATAGCATTCAGGACACGGGCCCCTGCTCCGTACCCAGCCATGGTTCCGCTGCCCTGAGGAAAAGCCCTCACAGGAGCCATAAAGCCCTACACGACCTGGGCCCCACCTCTCTGTCTCCTCTGGCACCACTGTCTCCACCTGGCCCTCTTCTCCTCCACTCCTGCACTCCTGACTTCCCCCAGCCTTATGTGCTCTCCAGAGCACAGGTCCCTCCTAACATGCTGTGTGTGCTCACTGTGTCTAATCCACTGCATGCCTCCCACCCAGGTCAGTAACCAGCACACAGTAGGGCTCAGTAAGTAGAGTATGAATGACTCTTACCATGACTGCTGGGAAGGCTTTTGTCTGTGGCCTACAGTGATCACACACCCGTCACACAATCTCTGAGGTCCTACTGTGTTGGGTGGGTTCCAGATACCGGGCACAGCAGGTAGTGAAGCAGTCAGGTCTCCATCCTCATGCAGCAGACAGCCTGGTGGGGGACACAGAGAAAATTAAGTAAAATATACACAATGTCCGGAGGTGATATGTTCCATGGAGAAAAATAAGGTCAGGGAGGACATTTGAGCAGATTCCTGGAGGTGTTTAAGAAGCAGGGGGAGAGAGAGCCTGGCTGAAAGAGCAGCCATCCCAAAGGCCCTAAGGGCAAAGTGGGATGTATGTGGAGGGTCTTAGTTATCCGTGTGAGTTCTTAGTCCTGCCTTGAGTATGTATGTTGCTTTCATTTGTAAACCTTGATTTCACCTTTATAGCAAATTAACCTGCATCATCAGTCTGCATAATTTAGTCAACTCTGTTTCAGGTGTTGTGGGCACAATGGCAGGCTAATTACTTGGGTTGGTAAAGAATTACCAGCGTCTGAGAAGGGTTTAGGAAAGTTCAATAGGGACACTGCTATAGGCAACATCAGGCCACACAGGCAAGAGGTGCCTACACGAGAGCCAATGTTGAGTGTGTGGGGTCTGTTATTGGGGGGGTGCTGTGCACACAAGGAGGAGGGGGCTGCATGATCAATTCATGCACAGGTACCTTGTTGGTTGTGAGATCTGTCAGGGGCTTCTCTGAACAAAAGGCTTTACCAATTTAATAAGGGAAGGATGTGAGTTCTCTCTTCCTGGGGCAATGAGGTTTCATAGGGTAAACACACAGCAAGAGAAGATGTTTTATAGCTTGTGGAAATGCAGGTGTGCAAAGGGTCCTGCAGTGGGGAGTGGGAGGTAAGGGGCCACTGGGCTCTAGGCACACAGAGAGCCCATGGGTGAGGGTGTATGACTCTGAAGAGTGCCTGCTGGCTTCACACCAGGGACTTTATGTGGAAAGAGGAGAATCTAGGTTATCGGCACGTGTCTACTCAGTGACCTCCCTAAGCCTAACTCTGTCAGGCACCAGGTGGCTATGAAATGAACATGAAGGTCCCCACCCTGAGGACCCCAATGAATGAACATCTTGATATCCTCAAGCCCCTTCCCCTGCACCACCGCCCCACCACATCTGGGTCTCAGGCTTTGACCCTGACATCAGTGGCATCTTCGTTCCCTACATCCAGCTCCTCTGGACATCTCTGTGATGAGCTGTTCCATGTCAGCAAGCCCCAAACTGAGCTCTGCCTTTACCCCATGTTTGCTTCCTTCCTGTGAAGCCCCTCGTGAAGGAGCCACCACTAGCAGGATCCTACAGCTCTGAGGCTCTGCCTTCCCCACCCCTCCGATGTCTCCCAGCCCATGATCCCCTATGGAGGTCCCTATTATCCTCTCCCTCCCACTTCATTCTTGGGATGCACACCAAATCCCTCTTCACAATCTCCCACAAGACAGGTCCAGGTCCACTTGGGGACACTGAGGTGACACAGGCGGATGTTGCTGGGAATGAAGAGCAGGATACTTTAGCAGAGGAGAGGAAAGGGCTCTAAATCCACCAGAACACACGCTAAAGTGGTGGCAAGACACCCATAAAGGGTGAGGCAGGCATCACACTGCAGCCCCGCCCTCTGCTCCCCCAGGGTGCCCTGTGTTTCCTGCTTTGGCCTAGGGGACTCCCCCCTCACTCTCTGTTAGAGGGGTGCCCATCCATTCATTCACACCCTCATTAACCATGTACATGGGTCCTGCTCAATGCCAGGCCTCAGCTAGATGACAGCTCATCCTTGGGGACACAGCTCAGATCTTACCTCCTCCATGAAGCAGTTCTGGATTCCCACCCCCCCTGAAGCTCCTCTGGCCTCAATTGAGACCACTAGGGCTGTGACCACACTCTGATTACATCCCAAGTCTGTGATCTCTGTGAAAGCCCTGGGCCCAATGTAGAAAGAGACTCAGAAAAATGGGGCCAAAACGGGCTAAGAAAAATGTTACTAGTTCTCTATTACAGAGAAGGGCACTGAGCAGAGAGAGGGCAGTGTCCAACCAAAGCCACAGAGGAGGGTCTCAGTGAGCCCTCCCATGGCCCTGTTACTAGTTCTCTGTTACAGATGAGGACACTGAGCCACAGAGAGGGAGCAGAGCCCTGCTATAGCCTTGGCCCCACGACCTGTGTCCTTTATGACTAGCTCCATGCTGCCAGCAGGGGTGTGGGCCTGGAATGGACGTTGAAAGCAGCCTGACCCCCAGGCCCCCTTCATACACAAAGTCAGTCTCAGGAACACCCCTCAAGACCTACCCTATACCCCTGGGATTGGGACCTGATTGCTGTTCCCGGAAGCTGTCTGGGTTTCCCTGTGAATTGCCCCAGGAGGTGCTTGGGACAGCCACAGGGCCCCTGAGGCTTCCTGTCCCCAGCTGAGCAGCTCTGGTCCCCTTGACTGTCCCTGGCCCAGGCCTGATTACACAACGTTTTGGCTGGGTAGCCAGCTGTGGAGATGAGGAAATGGGGGCAACATGCAGATACACGCAGAGGTTCAGGTATTCACTCAACAATCACTGATTCAGGCTTTGCAGTGTGGCTGGCCTGGGCCCAGGCCTGGGTGTCCAGTAGTGAATACAGTCAACCCCTTGAGCCTTCTGGGAAAGCAGTCCTCAGAGAAACGGGCCCTCAGTGCAACCACCCTGCTCCCCATGAACAATCACACTGAGATGAGGCTGCGGCCATGGGTCCCAGTGGAGGATGAAGGGAGGAGGAAAACCCAGAATGGGCACTTACCATGAGCCTGGACACTGGAACCAGATGACCTGGGCTCTGTAATCTGGGGTGGTCACCTCAGCTGTTCTCTCTGCGCCTCAGTTACTTCTGCAGAAATGGGTGATAATGCCTGTCCCTGCCCCACAGATTTTCATGAGGAGTCAGTAAGCTTCTCTAAGGTGTGTAGGACAGTGCCTGGCTATGGGTCAGGATCCTGCTCACCTCACAAGAGTCTGTCCCACTTTAAAGATGATAAAGTCAAATCTAAGGGGGTTATGAGACCAGCCTGGGCTAGCCCCCTTCTCATGGTCTGCTGTCCATGTCTCCTGCTTTTACATCATACCTCTGCCCCCATATCCACCCAGCAAACTAGGTGCTGAGAATCTGAGCAAATCAGAGTATGAATGGAGGCACACCCTCTCCCCATCTTGGGCACCTGGTGTGGTGGGCAGGTTGGGGATATCGGGCTCCTCCAGACTGTCCAGGAGGCCCAGCATGTCGGTCACCTCATTTCCACTCAACACGGAGTAGGTGTGTGGCCAAGGGCCAGAGGGCGCTGGAGTAACCCAGGGTGGGTGGATGCTAGGTAGGTGTGGGAGGCACAGAGTGGCCCCTGGAAGACAGTGTCCAGGCAGCCAAGGGGCAATGAATGAGGGTCCCCAAAAGGGGCAGAGGACAGAGTCCAGCCTGGACACCACCCCCTGCTGGACCCTGATCTGGGGTGAGAATTGGGACAAGCCAGTGCCCCTCTGGGACTCTACATCCAGCAAAGAGGTGAGGAAAAGTTAAGGAGACCGTGCTCCCTGTATGAGGGTGCTGCTTCCAGGATCCTGGAGGTTCCATAGACCCTTGTGAAGTGGCTGCTGTTTGCAGCCCCATGTGGGCAGAAGAACTGAGGCAGGGAGGACAGAGTGACTCAGGACAGAGCTAGGATTCATCCAGGAGTGTGTGCTGAGCCTCTTGCTAAGAGCAGCCTCTGGGCATCATGGACTCAGGAAGTGTCTTGTCGTCCCTCTTAAGGCTCCTGGCATGTTAGGCAGGAAAGGTCCCAGTGCCCATACCTGGGCCTCTCTGGGTGATTCTGACATGTGGGATCATGATGGTCCTGAGAAAGGAGAGAGAATGTGGGCTGGGCGTCAGGTCTGCATCAGACCCTAATGATGCCCCTAATGTTGTGTGACTTGGAAACTCCCTGACCTCTCTGTGCCTGGCTTTCCAGCCCTGACTCAGAGGACTGCTGTGATTGACACACAGTAGGACCTCAATCAGAGGAAAAAGCCAGCCCTTCCCCAGGAACCTCTCCTCTTACATTCCCAAAGCTAAGCCCATGTTCCACACATCACCAGAGCTGAAACTTGACAAACAGGGCAAGTGAAATCCAGCAACTCCTCCCTCCTGCCTGAGGCCCTTCCCTCCTCAGTGACAGTGGCTCTGAGCAGGTCTCTGCATCCCAGAAGTCTGAACTGAGCCTTGTGACCTGGAGGAGTCCCTGTTCCACACAACTTTGTTTCCAGGTCCTTCCAACAAGACACAAGATCACCTGGTCAGTGTCCTAGCTACAAGGTCCTCCCTTTGCAAATTGCCCCATCACACCCGGGCTAGATGATGTGAGTTCCAGAGCACATGACCATCCAAATGATGACTTCAGGGAAACATCCCTGCCCACACTGCACTCTTCAGAGCCCACCTTCTAAACTAAGGGGTAGTGACCCACGGTTGTGCACACTTTTATCAGAACACAGCCCTCACCCACCCACCATTGGAAACACGTGAGAAGCAGAGATTCCCAAGTGCCTGGACCCCTGTCATCCAGAAAGCAGAGGGTAGGATAACAGACAGAAGGGGAGAAAGTACTTTCAGACTATATATCTGATAAGGGGTTAACACCCAAAACATATAAAAAACTCTTACAATTCAACAGCAAAAAACAAGCAATCTGATTTAAAAAGTGGGCAGAGGAACTGAATAGACATTTTTCCAAAGAAGGCACACAGATGTCTATCAGGTACATGAAAAGGTGCTCAACATCACTCACCATCAGGGAAATGCAAATCAAAACCACAATGAGATACCCCCTCTCACCTGTCAGGGTGGGTGTCATCAAAATACAAGAGATAACAAGTGATGGTGGTGGTGTGAAGTAAAGGGAAACTTGTGCAATGTTGGTGGGAATGTAAATTGGTGCTATCACTCGGGAAAAGAGTAAGAAGGCTCCCCCAAAATTTAAAATTAGAACTTCCATATGATCCAGCAAGTCCACTGCAGGAAATATATCCAAAGGAAATGAAATCACTATGTCAATGAGACAACTGCACCCTCATGTTCACTGTATCATTATTTACAATAACCAAGATATGTAAACAACCTAAGTGTCCATCAGCAGATGAATGGGTACAGAAAAAGTGATGCATATATATGTATATAAAATGGAATCTTATTCAGACATTAAAAAAGTGAAATACTGCCATTTGTGACAACTTGGGTGGACCTTCAGGGTATTATGCTAAGTGAAATAAATAAGACAGAAAGACAAATACCTATGATCTCATTTATATGTGGAATCTACAAAATAAACCGAAACACATAGAAACAGAGATCAGGTTGGTGGTTGCCAGAGGTGAGTCAGGGGGTGATTGAAATTCGGGAAGATAATCAAAATGTACAAACTTCCAGTTAGAAGATAAACAAGTCCTGGGGACATAATGTACTGCAAGGTGACTGTAGTTAACAGCACTGCGTTGTGCATTTGTTAGTTAAGAGAGTACCTCTTAAAATTTCTCATCACAAGGAAAATAGTGTGTCACTATGGGTGATGACAGACGTCAAGTATAGTTAATGAACTGATCATTTCACAATATGCACATGTAACAAGTCATTTTGCTGCACACCTAAAGCCAACAAAGTTATGTGAAAATTGTATCTCAGGAATACTTATGTCAGGAAGCGGGGGTGCGAGCCTGGACTACCTACTGCAGGAACTGCCTTTGCCCTCCAACAGCAGAGGGTGGTAGTTGTGACAGAGACTGTAGGTCCCTCAAAGCCTGGAATGTTTACTCTCTGGACCTTCACAGGTAGAGAGTGCAGACCCTGCCCTGGAAGACAGTGGTCATGGCAGCAACAAAGGCCTGCCTGTATGCAGGCTCAGCCCAGACAGCTCCTATGCTCTGCTGTCACCGCAGTTACTTCCCTCCACACCCTCAGAGGGAGAGGCTTCAAAGTTCTCATTTTACACATGAGAAAACTGAGGCTCATTTGCTTTGAATTATTGACAAAGTGGTGGGAGAAGCTTTGAACTCCAGTGTTCTGATTTCAAACCCACATCTCAGTCCTGATTTTCAGAAGGTGGAGGTCCAGGCACTGGGGACCCTCCACCTTCCTCACTTGTAGTTGTACTCCAGGGCTGCCACCCCCAAGGCGTCTGGGTGAACACATTTAATCCGCTTACTCTGCACCAGCTGAGCCCTTGGCTGCCAGTGTGTTGTCACTGCCTGAAACCAGCTGAGGTTTTACAAGTGAACCATCACCCCCTGCCAGCCCACCTGCCCTGCCATGTGGAGCAGACCCCTCCTAGCCTGGACATTCTAAACCCTTAGCTCACACATTTGCACAACTGCATCAAAAGGGCCCTACTCCCTGTGTGGAGATATCGACAAGGGGAAAGGAGGGGAGTTTGGGGTGGCCGCTTACTGTGAAGGTGACACATGACAGGGACATGTTCATGTCCATAATGGCACTCAATTTGAAGCTTAGAACATGGTCACAGCGAGGGGTAAAAGCTGAGAGGCTACAAGGCTGCCTAGAAAGAGGCTTGACTATTGAATTGTAAATGTGTAATTTAATTTAAACATTAGCCCCCTGGGTGATAAGAATTTGCCCCTAAGGCCAGAATTGGCCACCTGACCCCTGGGAACCCCTCAATTCCAGGATGTAATCATCTGAGCATGGAGGGGGCTTAAATTGGAGTGCTGTCCTCTCAGTCATGGTGCACCTGCCCACGTGTGCACCCATGATCTGCAGTGCTCACACATCAAGGAGGTCCAGGTCATAAGGAAGGGATGACAGACTGTGAGGTCACACGTGTGCCCCTGCAGGGGTGAATGTTGTATAGAGAAGAGCCCCCCACTCTCACCTCCAGGAGGGGTGATGGAGGGAACAGGACTCCTGAGCCCCTAGGCTTAGCAAGCATCCTGGCTGAGGGTGGGGAGGCTGTCCACTCCGAAGTCATAGGTCAGATGGTAGATTGGGGTCCCACCCCCACATCTCACCAGTGAGAACGTCTAGTCTGTTTTCTCTGTAAACTGGAACCCAGTCACCCTCACCCTCAGAACTGGGGGCAGCCTGTGTAAATTACTACACAAAGCCCTGGGCTGTTTCAGGTGCCCGGGGGTGTCCAGCCCCCCTAGGCCCGGCAGGTGGGAGAGGAGTGGTGTGGGTTAGCAGGTGTGACAGCAGAGTTGAGACTTGGCTGAGTGAATGCACTCTAATATCCAGGAACTGGGAGCTACCAGTAGCAAATCTGTTCACTGAGGCCATGTGTACTCTCCCTTGTCATTTATAATCCCCTGTTTGAACAGAGGGCTCTGGAGTCTATTTGCCACATTGTTGCCTGTCACCTCACTGTTGCAGTTCCAGGGTCTCCATTTAGCCAGCTTGAAGGAATAGTCAAACTTTTTCTTAAAACCAGTGTCAGAAAACCAAAGTGGCTTTAAGAAACAAACAGGGCAGGAGAGAATGACTTACCTAACTGAGACGTCCACAGGGAGATAGCTTCAGGCAGGTCTGTACCTGGTGCTCAGTGACATCAACAAAAGTCATCCTTCCCCACCTCTGGGCTCTGCCACTGGTGTCATCTTCACATGGCTGTGCCTTTATGAAAGCAAGATAGTCACCAACTGCCACAGGCTGACATCACCACCCCTCAACTCCCAACTGAAATAGAACTTCTCTGCTCCCAGGATTCCAGCAACTAGGCCTGACCTCCGTGGAGCCTGATTGGGCTGGTGCCCAGCCTTGAGCCAATCACAGTGGCCAGGGAGGATGGAAAATGCTGATCGGCCAGATCAAGGCCATGTGACCATCCTCTTCAGGAAACCTGTGAGCTGTTCACCTGTTTCCAGCTTGGGAGAGTGTGATGTCTCCCAGAGGATTCTGCTTCTAGCACAACCTGCTGGTGGCACAATGAGCTGGAATGAGCCTGTCTGCTTGGTGACAAGTGACAGGTCACTTAGTGGTTCCTTGCTCCAGGGAGGGAGGCATGTCCACACAGTATTGGGGCTTCAGAGCCAGAATGTAGTAGAAAAGCCTCCTGGTCTCCCAAAAGGTGGGAAAGTGAGCAGTGACACTGGAAAGGCACTCCTCTCTGTGGCCCTTGGCTTTCTCCTTGTTACAGTGGAGAGTGCAGTGCTGCCCCTGACAGCCCACTTCCCTGCTTGGAGGCCTTTGCAACAGGTGGAGAGTGCTTGGAAAAGCCCATTTATTCTGAGGAACTGTTATTGCTCCTGGTGGGATCATTATTTTCATGTCACTTGTGAGGTGGGCCCTGAGGGGTCCCTGATCTGGGGGCACAGACACCCACACAAACTTGGCCCAGTATTGCTGTTCATTCAACAATGTCTTACCAAGCACCTACTGTGTGCCAGATTCCCAGGGTAGAGCAGTGATGTTGACAGCACAGGTCCCTGCCTCACCTCATCTCTGCATCCCAGGTGGGGTCACCAGAGTGGGAGTTCAGGAAGCAGAGGATGTGGCCGGATCCTTGTGGGAACCCCTGGGTTTTTCTCTGTGCTGAGGGACCTAGCAGCACACCGATTGTGGGACTCAGTACCCGCAGGACCCAGCATTGATGGGTAAAGGAGAGGGGCATTTCTACAAGCCCATCCTCACTAACCCCAGGCTCTGGAGGGCAGCTCCAGTCTGCTCAAACCCAGGGGGCATCTTCCGACATTCTGATCACCCTCTGGTATTACTCCCCGCTCAGATGCAATTTTCCCTGTGGTAGCTACACTCAGAAAATGTGTTTGTTTCTCTCCCATGTGGTTAAGTGGACTTCAGATGCATGATAGCGATGGAGTGGCTAAGCCTCTGGGCAGATTGCTGGGTGACCCGTGGAACTTGCTGCACATGTTAAGCTCCCCTCTGCCAACCAATGGGCCAGGCCCCACCACTGTTCTGTCTGTTCTACCTCACTTAATCTGCACAGACACTCTTGCGGGACATCCTGTTATCCCCCATCTCTGCTAACCGTGGGTGGACAAAGCTTGGGTTTGAGAAAGTTGCCCAGGTCACATGGTTGACAAGTGGGGAGCTGGGGATTTGCACCCTGGTCCCAGGAGTCTGGATCATGGAAAGGGCTGGGTGGGGCAGCTTATTGCAAAGGGAAGTCCTGCCCAAGCCCCTCCCATGAGAGCCCACCCAACAGCACATCTAGGAGAGTCAGCGTTTCCTGGAACAGATGGACAGAACCTCAAAACTTCTTTGCAGATTGTTTCCATGCTCTTTTGCAAGCACAGAAAGGCCGCAGGCCAGGGAAGGATAAGGCCAAGAGTGTTTTCACTGGGGAGAGTGAAGGACAAGTGTGAAGACACACAGCACTCCCAGCAGCCCTCTCGGCAGAGCCTGCCACTGGGTGAGCAGCTACCGTGACTACCTACCATAACCCTGTGAGGTTTATGCCTGTACAACTCTGCCTGTGAGAAGAGCAAAGTGAAGCTCAGAGAGGTGTGGGGACATTCCAAAAAGAATCAGATAAGGTGGGATCATCACCACCATGCTGTGCAGGTGTCACACTGTCACACTGCTCATGCATGGCCTGCTGGGAGTAGTGAAGGCCTGATAGGAGCACAGGAACACTGTGGTGAAGGTGACGTTTCTACCTGGGACAGCTGGTACCGGGGACTCTAGCTGGTTCTTCATTGTGCCTGCTTTGAGTGTCAGCGTGTTGCAGCCTCATGTAGGGGAAGGGCTGTCTCCTTTCCACACCGGTGCAAAAGGAAGAGCATGTACACACTGGCATCACCATAGACCACCGGCAGGATCAGGATCTGGAGCTCAGAGCAGAAACTGCCAACACCTCAGGAACTGGTGCAAGAGGAGGACCTGAGTGCCCCCTGAAACATTTCTAGTTTTAAAAACATACTTCATTAGGGGGAAGTGATAAACAGTTGATCCCTTCAAAATATTCTGTTATCCAAGGAACAATAGCACCTCAGCATTGTAAGAGGTTTAACTCAGTCATCAATAACCATCACTATAGGTATCAGAAAACAGAGTGTTAGGAGTTACAAAAGGGTATCAAGATCATGCAGGTCTGAACTGAGAACCATCCAAAGCATGTGCTGCATGATAGCCTCTCTAAGCTACCTGAGGCTTGGTCTGCTCCTGACACAGGGAAGATGGTTCTGAGAAAACCACACTCCTCAGGGGACCCCAGGGAGTTGACAGAGTTGAGTTTGGGTTCCTGGTCATCTTCTAAGTCTGGAATTTTGAGATTCTTCTGCACCTGTCCTTCCTCCAGAACAGAATCTGATTCAGGCGGGATTCCAAGGACTGAGGCATGTGCCAGGCAAGAGAGCAGGCATGGCTGGATGAGAGCATCACCAGTGCCATTAAAAAAGAGGCCAGGGCACTGAGATTTCCAGTGATTTAGCATCACGGCTGGGAGGGGTCATGTGTTCTACAGTGAGTTCCGAGTATTCTGCACCGCCCTCGAGGACCTGCAGGGGGCGCACGAAGCCAGCGTGCCTTAGGTGGCGGTGCGCATGCGCAGTCCGCGTCAGCAGCCAGCGTCTTCCCTGGGGGCGGAGCTTGCTTTCCTCAGGGCTGAGAGGGTGGCTCCAAGGAGGCTCCGGGACAGCGCTGCCTGCGTGTCTGCCAGAGGATGCTCCCCGCTCTCTGAAGTTATGCCGGTTTCCCACGGCCTGAGCCCGCTTCCTGCCGGGGTGTGTGTGGACCTGACCGAGCTGGGGCCCCGGCAAACAGGGCAGGAGGGGACGGGTGCGCTGGCGGGCCCGCTTCGACTATTCTCCTCGCTCGCCGGGAGCGGGTGAGTGTCTGTGTCCATCGGGGCCGCTGGGGTGTCTGCGCCCCTGGTCCTCACCGCCCGGGTCCCCCCTTCCCCCGTGTGAACGGAGGTGTGTACACCAAGGGTCAGGTGCGGGGACGCGGGTGTAATGGGAAAGGGGCTGAGAAAGTACTGAGAGTTAAAGAGAAGTGTGTAAAATTACATTATGTTAATTTTTATATTTTAAGTGTGTCAAAGTCAGAGTATATCATGCTTTTACTTTCTTGTCTTTAAAGGAATGCAATCATTTAGTTTATACTTAAAATATGCTTCTCAGCTTATCTCATTTTCAAGTCAAAATACTGCCACGGTTGACATTTTCTCATAATGCAGTGACAATCTTAAACATGTGTGAATATAAACTCATTGAAAAAATCTTGCAGTATTCCATGGTGAGTTGTCTTGTTAAAAATAATATCCAGGCCATTGCTAAATTATTACAAAAATATAAAATTTTTGAAGCACTTTTAGAAGTTCCACACACAGTGGTATTTTTAAAACACCAACCAGTGCATAGTGCTTAAGATCATTTAAGATGAAATATATTCAAACCTCAAACTTTAGAATACTCAAAAGGCAGGGTAATGGCTGCTTTTTCATTGCAAATACATTTTTTTCTTCATAAGTGCAAAATACGAAGGTATTCAGCTAAATTTTGTATATCTTAATTCAAAAGGTGAAATTAGAATATAATCTCCTTATTTTTTATTTTAAGGCTATTTCCCATAAAAATTGGTATTTTTATCTGTAGGTCCTTAATTGTCTATTCATTTGTTTTTCTCTTTTCGTTTATTTTCTTTAACAGAGAGTGCATTCTTGTGTCTTGTTAGAGTTTTTAATTCTCCTAACTTATTCCAAGACTTTCTGACACTGATAGTAAATAATGGGAAAGGCCTTATAGTAACTGCATCTTGTCATGTAGTCAGGATTTTTTTTTTTTTTTGGATAACTTTTTTTTACAATTTCCACTTGGTTCACAATATTATCCCATTATGACAACTCAATAAAAAATTGTAATCTGTTTACACCAAGACACTTATGTCAGCACAGTGCTTTTGCTGATATAATTTTACATTAGATTATAATATAATATTTGATTTGATTTACATATAGACTAATACCTATTTTATATATTTACACACATATATGAATATCTGCTAAATGTCATTAATTTGCATGGGGTGGTAGCTGATAACATGTGATCTTTCTAACCATTGGCTATTCTTATGTGTGTCTAACGTACTTCTTAGAACAGATACTAGAACATCACACCTCTCATTATACAGTATTTTAAAGGTTATATTTTATTTTATTTATTTTTAAACATTTTTTATTGAGTAATAGTCATTTTACAATGTTATGACAAATTCCAGTGTAGAGCACAATTTTTCAGTTATACATGAACGTACATATATTCATTGTCACTTTTTTTTTTTGCTGTGAGTTACCACAAGATCTTGCATATATTTAAGATTCCACACATGAGTGATCTCACATGGTATTTCTCTTTCTCTTTCTGTACTGCTCCACCATGAATAACATTCTTCAGGAGCATCCATATCTCTGCAAATGGCGTTATGTAGTCAGTTTTTGTGGCTGAATAGTATCCCATCATATAAATATCCCACATCTTTATCCAGTCATCTGTTGATGGACATTTTAGGCTGTTTCCATGCCTTAGCTGTTGTAAATAGTGTAGAAAAATCAGCTGAAAACCTTATGGGGGTTCCCTTGTAACTCACTCTTTGTTTTTCTCTTGCTACCTTTAGGATCATTTCTTTATCCTTGAATCTGGCTATCTTGATTAGGATATGCCTTGGTGTGGGTCTGTTTCGGTTCTTCCTGCTTGGGACCCTCTGAGCCTCCTGTGCTTGGATATGATTCCTTCTTTAGGTTTGGGAAATTTTCAGTCATGAGTCCTTCCCATACCTTTTCAATCCGCTTTGTTCTTTTTCCCCTTCTGGAACTCCTATTATGCATACATTGGCACAGTTTATATTACCCCATAGGTCCCGTATATTGTTTTGTTTTTCATTTGTTTTTCTCTCAGCTGTTCTGATTGGGTGCTTTCTGTTGTCCTGTCTTCTAGGTCACTTATTTATTCTTCTGTATTTTCTTGTCTGCTTTGCACAGCCTTTAGGTCAGCTCTCATCTCAGCCAATGAGTTTACTAATTCTACCTAGTTCTTCTTTATAGTTTCTATTTCATTTTTGATACATTTTATATACCTAAACACTATTTCTTTTAGTTCCTTCAGTACTTTGATCACTCTTTTTTGAAATCTTGATTTAATAGACCATCAATGTCTATTTCTTTGTTCATGCTTTCAGGGGATTTCTCTTGATCTTTTCATTGGGAGTGGTTTCTCTGCTTCTTCACATTGCTCATATCTCTCTGGCACCGTGGCTTAAGGAGTAGCAGTTACCTACTTATCCTGGAGATGGTGTGCCCTTAATGATTTTATCGAGAGGTCTTTGTGTCTTTGCCCTGCTTCATGAACTCAGCTTGCTGTTTCATAGGCCTTCTGTTGGCACCCTCATCTGTGCTGCTCTCAGTGGCTGTTGGCCAGCAGATTGTGCCCCCTCCTAACACTAGGTCAGGAGCTGAACTCTTATCCAGTGGGTGGGCAGGTCACTCCCCCTCCTGATGCCACAGTCAGATGCTGTGCTTAGGGGGAAGCAGGTGGGCAGATCACACCCTGTCCCAGCACTGTGGTCAGGTGCTGTGTTCCTGCCAGGAAGGTGGGTGGCTGCCCACCTGCCCTCTCCTGGTGCTAGTCGCTCCGCTGCTCTGTGCAGCTGCCTGCTCTGCCTCGGGTAGGCGGTCTGTAGGTGGGCTCAGGGAAGACACGGAACAGCCCCGCCTACGCTCTGTGCCAAATCTGAGCTCCTTGTTTCCCTTGGCGGCACAAGTTCTCTGAGGTGTCAGGGTAGAAAAATCCTCTCTGCCTCAGGCTATAAACAAGTCTCAGTCCTGCCTAAAAGGTTGTGGGGCCCCCACGTGCAGATTCAGGTCTCAGCCCTGCCCCCGCCCTGGCAATATGCACAGGAGGAGATGGTAGCTGTGGCTGAGCCCTGCCTCTCTTCTTGCGAGATGTGCCAGTAATGGCACAGGTCTGAGGAGACAAAGGCTTCAGCACCCCTCCCCCTAGGGCACATGCCTGCTTATAGTTTTGTTTACCTTCTGAGTTAAAATTTACCTGACAATGAAATGTATAAATTAGCCTTTTGAGGTTCATCCTTGTATCGGTAGTTGATTCTTTTTTATTGTTGAATTGTATTCCATTGTTTGAATATACTATCATTTGTTTTATCCATTCTCCTACTGATAAATACTTAGGCTTTGGATATCTTTTTTTGCAAGCAAACATTTTTTTTAAAAAATGCAAATATAATATACATGCTTACATGTGAACATATCTTAAGTATACAGCTCAGTGATTTTTCACAAAGTAAACACATCTATGTAACCTTCATCCAGTCAAGAAACAGAACATTGCTGTTCCACTTTGGGTTTCTTCCCAGATACTATGGCACCCCTTTGATGGATTCACCATCCTAAATTCAGCCACCATGGATTGGTTTTTTTGCTTTTGAAATTTTAATCCCGTACATTCCACTCAACATTATGTAAGATTCATCCACTAGTGTTTTCTGTAAACTAGTATATTTATTTTTATTGCTTTAAAGTATACAACTTGTATGCATGTGCCACCACTTATGGTTATGTATTTATTGTTGACAGGTGTTTGGGTCATTTTCTATTTGGGGCTATAACAAATAGTGATTATGAGAATTTTCTGGATGTCCTTTTGTGCTCTGATGTAGAAGCTTCTGAAGGGTACACAGGGAGTGTGTGATTGTATGTATGTATATGTGTGTGTGTGTGCATATATACACACACACACATATACATATATAACTTTCATTCAAAAAGCCTACTTTCAAATTATTTGTAAGAATTTATATTCCCACTGGCCATGTGTAAGAGTCCCCATTGCATGTTACCCTCACCAATGCTTCATATCACTTAACAACTAACTATTCTAGTGGATGTCTAATGGTGTTCCAAGTGTGGTTTTAGTACGTATTTTTATTATTACTAAAGAGCTCAGCCACTTTTCATAGCTTATTTGGATTTTTCTTTTTGTGTGTGAAGCACCTGTTCAATTTTTTTGCACATTTTAATATTGAGGTTTTGCCTTTTTCTCCACTGGTTTTTGTTCTCTATATGCCCTAGATACAAGTCTTTTGGTGGATATAGATATAGCAAACATATTTTCACACCACGTGGCTTTTCACTTTCTTAATGGTATCTCTTGATAAAAATAATTCTTAATTTTACTGAAGTCCAACTTAAAACTCTTCTTTTATGTTTAGTGCTGTGTCCTGTTTAAGAACTCTTTGCCGCTTCAAAGTCATTAAAATATCTCCTACACTATTTTCTAGATGCTTTATTTTGGTGGGGGATTAGGTTATTTATTTTAATGGAGGTACTGGGAGTTGAACCCAAGACCTTATGCATGCTAAGCACACATTCCACCTGAGCTTTACCCTCCCCCAGATGCTTTGCTTTTTGTTTCAAATTTATTAGATTTATAATCTATCTAAAATTACTGTTCATGTATGGTACAGGGTTTAATTCAATACTGTTCCATTGGTCTATATGTCTAACTTTAGGAAGTTATCACATAGACTTAATATTGTTTTATAATAAGTTCTTTAACATTGTTCTTTAATATCAGCTTGGCTATTGTTGGCTCTTCAAGCTTCTCTATGTATTTAGAATCAGCTTGTCAAGTTCTACAAAGAAACAGTAACAACAATTAAGTATTGGGGATTTTGATGTGCACATATAAATCTTTGAATCAGTTGAAGGGGAACTGACATCTTTAAAATGTTGAACCCTCCAATCCATAAATTTGGATTACCTCCCCTATACTTATTTTTATCACTGCTGTTACAAATTATCACAAATTTTGCAGCTTAAAGCAACACAAACTTATTATTTTATGATTCTGTAGGTCAAGTCAGGAACAGGTATCACTTGGCTAAAAATCAAGATGTCAGCAGGGCTGCATGCCCTTCTGTAAGTCAAAGGAAGAATATATTTCCTTGTCTTTTCCGGCTTCTAGTGTTCACCCACATTTCTTTACCCATGACCCTTCCTCTATCTTCAAAGCTAACAGCTTTACAGCTTTCTAATCCTTCTTCCAAAGTCATATCTTTCTGACCACATCTGGGAAAGATTTTCAGTTTTTAATGACTCCTGTTGTTAGACTAGGCCCATGTAGAAAATCCAGGCTAATCTCCCTGTCTCAGAGTCCTTAACCTGATACATCTGCAAAATACCCTTTGCCATGTAAAATAACATATTCACAGATTTCAGGATTAGAACATGGATATAGGTAGGGGTCAGTGTGGTGCACTATTCTGTTTATCAAACTGTTTAACATTTGATACTTTCTGACAAACGTATAAGATAGAAGATCCTGGTCATGTTTAGAATGCTTCCTCTGCAAAATATTGGGCACTGAGTTTATTTGAAAGGACTGAAAATAATATTACCACAGGAATGGTTTCCTAATTCTACTGACATTTACTTACTTTATACTTAAATACCCAAAATGGTCAGCCAGGAGTGGGATCTTGGCAAATAAAATAAAAGTATAATTCAAGCTTTTATCACTGAATTTATTAGCTAATTCTATTTTAGAAACAGACAGAAAATAAAACAATTTAGAGTAAGCCTGCTTGCTTATATATTAAGTGAAAATAAAGTTTTAAAAGCATGTCTGAATATGGGATAAAGTGAGCATCATAAAATGTAATGTTAATATTTAGTACCTGGAAATCTCAAACTCCCAATTTATAAACAAGTTCATACTGTATAGCACAGGGAACTATATCCAATAAAGTTTTGTAGTAACTTATGGTGAAAAAGAGTATGAAAATGAATATATGTATGTTCATGCATGACTGAAGCATTGTGCTGCACACCAGAAATTGACACAAAATTGAAAACTGACTATATATATATATATATATATATATATATATATATATATATATTTGAAAGGACTGAAAGGACTATATATACCAAGAAAAAAATTAGATTGCTAACCAATAAAAAATCTGTCAGTAATATAATGCTAGAAACACTGAGACACAAAAGAAAATTTCAGGCATACATCTGTTTATAGAGTCATAGAAAAAATAATGCCTATGCAAGTCCCTGATAAGCATGAGAAAATAGGAAAGGCAATATAAAAGTTCAAAATGCTTTGCTATGTAAGAGCTGCAACATGACTCAGACACAAACTTCAGTGGTCAAAATATCTATATAATTAATGATAACTTAAAGTAATTGAGGGCATCATTTTAAATGAGATAAAAATAGCTGCTCAATTGTCATATTACTAACCAAGTCATTTCTGTTTATAGTAGGTTTATATTATTTTTATATGTATTTATATTTTATAAAGACATATCAACTTAGATCCTGGCAGATAATTGACAGTGGAGCAACTGATTGATTTAAATGGGCATCACAGGCTTATCAGATTTCATATGCTTTAAATATACATTAGATATTAGCTGTCAGGAAGAGTTCAATTTTCATTTATTCTAACATAGCTGTGCCACAGGCAGGTTACTCTGTATTCACAATGGAGGATCATGATAGATATGAAGATATCAAGCCTTATTGATCTTCATAGGGGTGCTTTTATAAGAAAAGGAGAATAAAATAAAAAAAATCTAAAATACTACTTTTTTTATAGTGTTCTAACAGTTAAATCTTTTATTTTTTAACTGAGTTATAGTCCATTTACAATGTTGTGTCAATTTCTGGTGTACAGCACAATTTTTCAGTCCTTTATGAATATACGTATATTTGTTTTCATATTTTTTCACCATGAGCTACTACAAATTCTTGAATATATTTCCCTGTGCTATACAGTATAAGCTTGTTTATCTATTCTATATATACCTGTCGGTATTTACAAATCTTGAACTTCCAGTCTGTCCCTACTCACACCCCTCCCCCCTGTAAAATACTATTAAATCAACATATATTTTTGAAGAATTATGAAAAATGGGAAACTATAAGTTGTTTCTTTAAATTGGAGCAAAGAGAACTACTTTAACTGGAAAAATACTTAAAATCTGGCAAGTTTTATGATTTCATGTTCACCCCTGACAGCTTTTCTTTCCTCCTTTCTCCTTCAATCTTTATTGGACCTTCTAAAGAATTAAATTACAAAAAAGAAAAAAAGAAAGAAAGAAAGAAAATTAAGAAACAGCTCTGCATCTAAAATAACCTCCTAACTGGAAAGATGGTATACTTTGTGAAAAATTTACAGCTGCCAACTTATGATCTATGTCTCTGTCCACACTGCCTTACTTGTTAGGGAGGGTCTTAAAAAAAAAGTAAAGAAAAATAGCAAATTATAATGGCTTTTACATTTTAAATGCTTTTCTATGTGTCTACAATCTGCTCTATCATGAGTTATTAAGATAAACATTATCAGCTATACTCTACTTTCCTATCATGCACATTGTGACTCTAAGAAGCACGCACGCTCTAACTTACCATCTGCTGGTGGTGTACAGGTTAATGCAGTTCTTTTGGCAATATATGGTTTTGTAGTCTAGTTGTCTAACTACTACATAATGGAAAAGATGTAGAACTACTGGTACCACTGCCCTCGGTCTCTGTCATTTACCTTAAACATACCTGGAAAAGTAGATTCAAAAACTCATTGGCAAGAACATTGTTCACACTCCAGATCTGATATTCTTCTAGAGTTAAGATGGCCATTCTGAAAGAGAAACAATATTTAAGAATATCTTAAATCTTCATTTTCTTATATTATTTGAATTAAACTTGTTTTACTAAACTTGCAATGGTCATTTGTCTGAAAGAAAACTAATGATTTAATGTAGATGCTGTGTATTCATCCGAAAGTAGGCCAGCAAGAATAAGTTCAAAAGTAACCAAACTCTGAAGTAGTCACTCATAACGTGGGCAATTTATCACCAAAAATCTTCCTCCAGTAAGACCTGGGAAATAACTCACAGTATCTTCTGGTTCAAGGTGAAGTTTACTAACAGAATCCACAAAAGGTTCTGGGTAGAGAAAAAGGACTATTTACTAACTTTGAAAGCATTTTTCCAAACTCTTTGGATTATGCCCTTTGACCCTAACAATTTTCTAAGATCTTTAAAACATCTGGCAATATTATTAGACTTCTTAAGAGATTTAAAAGAACTAAATATATATAATAAATGAGTATCTATATTAACATTTCCTCAAAATAAAATGTAACATTACTTTCACAAGTTGAGTAAAGCAGTATTTTTTTTTTTTGGTGTCAAAGTGTACCAAAAATTACATTTATATACAGTAGACAATATTTCTTGGCAGGCAAAAATATAACCAAATGCTTCTTACTTCATGTTTTGAACAATCACCTTAACAATCCTAGATGAATAATAATGTTCTTAGCATTTATTACTTAATTATATTTTTATTATCTAATGATTTATTATTTAAAGATATTTAATAATATTTACTATTAATGATATTCATGTATTCATTCAATATATATTACCATTTATTACAAGAAAAGATTTTAAAGCACTGTGATGGTAATTAATGGCTTTCATGATGCAACTTCCATTGAAGTATATTAACACCAATGTAATGGTACAAAATAATGGGTAATATTGTCACCGTCTAGTCACCAGTGAATATGGGTAATAGGTTTGGTTGAAAGGTCCAAAATCTATTCTAAATTTTTACCATTTCATTATTATGGTTACACGGAGATGGAGCAGCTAAATGATCTTTTTTTTTAATGTTCAAAAGTACAGCCATAAGAAGAAACTCGGTCTTATATAAAAATAGACAGCAATGATAACCTCCATACTTATCAAACACCCAGAAGAAAGGCGATGGAAATTGTATCTCTACATAAGGTATTTCCTAATAGAAACTTTCCTGTGTTTCTGTTTTCATATATACCAAATAGAAATGGCTACCTTAGTTTTGGGCAGAAAAGTAAATGAAGACGGTTATCTGAATTGCCAAACAAAGATCAAGCCCTGAAAAATTCATTTCTATTATTTATTTCTATTGAGTGTCAGTTAATAAGACTATGATGATTTCTTCTGGATTTGTGATTGAAAAAAATGTTACTTATTTTTCTAAGCCTGTGTAAGGCCACTATGGTCTACATCCTACCATTTGCAACTTGGTACATGTCAACATTTGAATAGAAAGGGTCAAATTAACTCATATGTGTCTCACATATATGGATTATCTTCAGTTTCACAGGGATACATAGACATTAAGGCAAACCTATTATAATATCTTTAATAAATGTTTTGAAACTAAAAAAATTCAAGGCTTTATTCTTTGTAAAGTACATGCTTGTTTCTGCTATTATACACTTATTCTGGCTGCTATTAAAGAACTTAGGACAGACCCTCACCAATATTATTGAAAAAAAAATTTAAAAACTATATACACCACCCAGATTGAGATGAAAAATAATTTCCATCATCCCAGATATCCTATGCTCCTTCTCAGTTAACTCACCCATCTCCAAAATCACTATTGTAACACTTATTAACATTAGTTCTGTCTCTGTTCTAGAACTTCATATAAATTAAATTGTACAATGTGTTCTTTTATTGTGGCTTCTTTTGCTCAATATAAGTTTTGTCTTACCATAATGTATTAAACTGGGAGAAGTAAAGATTATAAACTACAGATGGCAAGGGCTGTCTCTACTTAATTTTTCCAAAATGCCTAGCTTATAAAATATAATGTTTTTATGTAAATAACACTTAATGGAGTTGTTTAAAGGTCGAATGGGCTTTCCTTAGGGACAACTTGGAGTTATTGTAACCACAGGTCCAAATAAGCATTTAGCAGGGATGATGCAGAAGAGATTCAAGTATGTATATGTAACGTATGTATACCAATTCAGAATATAATGTATTTTTAGAAAAGAATAAATTAGTCTCTGCTAGACTCACCTTTGTGGTGTCATGTGCATTCTATGTGTCTCTACAATGTTGGATAGATCCACAAGTAATTCCTTTAAAACCAGAAACCCAAATCAGTAGTTAGGAAAGAGAAGGTATCATTTTTATTAGACAGTAGCTGAAGTATAAAATATTTTTTCGGTCAAGTTTTGTTTTTTTTTAATTCCAGAAATAGATTGCTTGTTTACCTTAAAAATTTATGACAATTTTCCAGTGGTTTCATTTTTTTTTTACATAATACATTCAGTTTATTAAATTTTCTAAGGTAAATTCTCTTCCCAATTTTGCATCTTTGGCTATGAATATTTTGAGTAGCATAATATAGAACCTAGAAGTAGTAAGAAATCTTTTTCTCAACCTCTTTTAAAAAATTCTTCACTCTATGTTCCTGTTGGAAGTTTACATGCAAGAAGATGTATACAATCAGACTTTACCAGGGTATCATCGGTGCAGTTGTCCTTCCAGACCTCTGTGCAACCACGTGTCTCTCAGTTCAACCCTACAGAGAACTCCATCACCATCAACATCAAATACCTTGAAGCAAACTAAAGAAAAGAAACTCTTATGGAGGAAAATTACTTTTATATTCTGAAGTATAATACATTTTATTACAACCTGCCCTAGTGAAATTACTTAGTTCCTCAAACTACATTCTGGATTAAGTTCTTATTTGGAGGAGATTGTGTCATTAAAGTCCTTTGAACTTGTAGGAATTCCTGTACACTTCACAAGTCTCTCTCCTTATATAATTAGCCAGCTTAGAGAACTCTATCCTTCATCTAAATCTAAAGTTAAATTTCTTGCAAACTGAAAAAGAAGGGCCAAGTTACTATACAATATCTCACAGATTTTGAGAAGGTAATTCAAGCTTTTAAATTAATTTCTAATATTTATAACTGATCACTTCAGAGTTGATTCTTACAATGCTGAAAATATTCCATCTACATTAAGAATCAACAAAAAGCTGGTACAGTCAGCTCCCCGTATCCATTGGTTCTGCATTCACAGGTATAAACAATAGATCAAAAGTATATATGTAAATGTATATATATATATATATATATATATATATAAATTTTCCCAGAAAGTTCTGAAAAGCAAAACTTGAATTTGCTATGCACTGACAACTATTCACATATCATTTACATTGTATTTACAAATAATTACATTGTATTAGGTACTAAAAGTAATCTAGAGATGATTTAAAGTATACAAGAGGATGTGCATAGATTATATGCAAATACTATGCCATTTTACATAAGGACATGAGCATCCATGGACTTGGTATCTGAGGGGGTCTCAGAACCAATCCTCAGCAGATAATGAGAGATGACTGTATAAAGATTTTGCCTCTCCAATGTAATTAATGTGCACCCAATATTTTTGCCTAAGAACAATTTCAATTCTTCAATGAAGTTTATATACAACAAGCTAAAAATCCAAAATATCAGCACTTTGCTAATTAACATCAATATCAGCAAAATTGCTAGTTAGTCTATTTGGTTAACTTCCACTAGTCCACTGGCAAAAAAATAAATTAAAAAAAAATTTAAGACAACAACCTCAATTGAGAAACAAAGACTTCAGCCTCTTTAATACCAGAACTTTAATGTGAACAAATAATCTATCACAAAGCCAGGTTAGAGTAATGGTATACTATCAGGGAAGATAAAAGAAATCTAAATTTTTAAGATTAAATAATTATCTACTTCACACACCCATGTAATAATTATGCTATTAAGTTAACTGAGTGCATCACAGTACAACATTACTAAAGAATATTGAACTATTAAGTATCATACCCAAAATATGCAGTATTTGTGAAGCTGTATTTTAGAAAGATGCAGAGATAATGACCCTAGTGAATATGTAAGAATTAGGTTCCAATTAAATGTAAACTGCTGCATTTTCCTAAACAAATATGGTTAAGATTTAGGAATGTAATATGCTTATAAATTATGCCATAATATTTTAGATAGGTTTAAAAGATAAATTTAGTATTTAATAAACTTGTTTTATCATAAATTTAATTTTGCTAATAAAATATCAATATACACAGTGATAGAAAATAAGTTGAATTTCAAGTTAAGCAAGACAAATTTTCTATATAGACTACCAGAAAATATTTTCTGTATGCTTAACATTTTCAAACACATCATGACTGATGTAGTTCATTTATCATGAATTGTACATTTATCTGGAAAATCAACCATTATTAATAACAAAGATCTTAAATTACTCCACAGTAAAAAAGAATAGATGATTGAACCTTTACACTGACGTCAGTAAAACCTTAGCAAGAGATTGCTATTTGCAAAAGGGATGAAAATTCAAGCCTTAATCAGATGATTTTTTACATGAATGGATGCTAATTTTTTTCTCTGTATAGCTTCCAAATTTTGTGATGTTTAACACACTTACATTTCTGTCTTTCAGCCAGAGGTCCTCTGCAACAAGCTGACAGCCCACAGGATATCTCCTTAAAATCTATGTGGCTGTCATGATTTTCACCAAAAGCATTAAATAAACCTGTAAAATAGGAACACAGACAGAATAAATCACAGCCAACAAACTTTCTGTTAATAATGACATGCCTATGAAAGGAGGCATGACTCGCATAAACTGATTTAGTTTTTAAAAGTTATCAGTAGTTTCCACTGTCTTAGGAAGTTTTTCCCCCACCCCCTGGCATAATTATAACCAACATTTAACTTCCTAGAAGAAAATACTATCATTTAGTGTTTGGTTTTGTCTGCATACCTGTCTCTATCTTATATTAATTCCAAAAGTCAAAAGTGATTGTAGAATGTAAAAAATAAAAATGTATTTTAAAAATTTAACTGGAAAAATGTCAGAGACCACAATTATCCTAATTTGGAAAGACTAAGAAGAAAAAGGAAAAAAGAAGAAGAAAAGTTGAACTCTATCAAAGATATACTGTGTTGTTATTAATGAGATTCATACAGCTCCTTCATGAAGCAAAGAAAACTAACACACTATATTATAAGAGACAGAAATTCTGTACTGCAGTCTTCATTGTACCACTTAATCTGTATAACTAAATATATTAAATTTCAGAAATAAAGGGCAATTTATAATCTAATCCTGTGGTTTTTAAACTTTTCCTAAAAAATAAATGGAATCATTTTATTTTCAAATGAAATGATTTCTCAATCTCTAATTATAAAAAGGTAAAAACATAACTGCACTGCTGAAGTGGAAACCCTGTCTGTTCTAGCTCCCCTAACAAATAAATATTTCTAAAACACACTAGAAACCTGAAGAATACAGACTGTCTATTTCAAGAATCTAATTCTGTGCCCTCAAAGAGCAGAAAATTGAAGCTAAGAAGTAGTTAAATGACTTGCTAAAAGTAAGAAATTTTTTTTAAAAAGGTCTGAATCAGAAGAAGAACCCAAGCTTTCAGATTTCAAATACAGTTTTTGTGATTATCACCCACAACTGCTCCTTGTAAACCTCATTTAAAATATATATAGTAGTGAAAAGTTTAGAGCTAAGTGGGGACCTTAGAGATGGTCTAGTGGTTTCTTAATTTTTTAAGGGTGGGGGAAGTATACAGCAGTGGAACCTTCTTCTATATAAAAGAAATACAATAGACACTCCTCAGCTGAGGAAGAGGTGGGGTCATGTGTGGAAGCTAGAGCTTTGCCTATTCAGTGTCCACCACCCTGACCCTGCACCAGATGCTGAGGCACCACACTGGAGCACACTTTCATAATGATTGCCTTGGTCAAACTGATTTTATATATGAGAATATTCAAGTGCAGAAAGGTAAACCGACTTACACAAGGCTCCAAAGGTGGAACAAGGCTCAGGTGTTTAGCAAAGAACATTTGTAGAAAATAGAAGGATTCCCACCTTCACTCAGAGATGGACGAATTGGTGGTGAAGCCAATGGGCCAAATGTCTCTAAATCAAATCATCCAGTTCAGGATTGAGCCCTCAGCAACCAATAGCATTTCTCCAGATGAATGATGTCTGATTCTTCCACTGACAATCAAATCAAACAAGATTATAAAATCTCACTCTTCTCTTCTGGACAATTAATTAGTTCATCCTGATAATGTAACTTCTAAATACACATTTTAATTTCCCAGTTAAACTGTTAAAAAACTACCTAAAACAAAAACTCTGAAAGTCAAATATATTGTATCTAAAGTGGCATGAAAATTAAATTCAAATTAATGTAAAAGAGGCTTTAGAATGGGAAAAAATTTGCAATTTCCCATTAAGCAGGCTGTTTAATTCCAACATGTAAAATAATAAACTAAGATACTTATTTTTTGCTTCCCACACTTTTATCTGTATACCCTTTGGTGATTTTAATCTGTATCTTGGATTTGAAAATTCTTGATCATAGTCTCTCCTGGCTACACAGGTAACACACTAATAGCAGAAACTATGTTTGATTTATCCTGTCACTATGGTAACCACTTACACATTTAATACTTATTAAATAAATGTACAAAGGGGATAGACCTAAGCTTCTCCTTCTTGGCCCTAAAATTCTTACTACCCCTCCTATAAAGGCAGGAGCCTCCTCTGTAGGACAGAGAGTAAATGTATCTCATGAGAAGGATTCCCCAACAAGGGCTGTCTTTTCAGCGTGCTTTTAGATGTTTTTATGGGACATTTCAATAAAAGGATCAAGGACCTAAGCTTCCCAGTATGGTGGGCGTTGTGATGGGCATGGGAGGATGCTCACTTGGTAGGATGATATGTTAAAGACACTAACAGTGAAAAGGACAGGGCAAGATGAAGGGCGATTGGGAAACAGGACCACAGAGATGTGACATCTACTTCCCACTGTCATCTAAGTGATACCTACTTGAAAGAAACATTTCTACAGTTAAATTCTATAATGGGGGTTATTTAAATGAAGCACACATATACTCAATGAGTAGATCACATAATTTTTAGAGATTCAGAGTGCAGTAGCATTTTCAGAGTACTTTTTACATCAATAACTAGTATTTATAAATTCCTGTGTACTAAATAAGTATGTGGAATTATTTCCATTTTGCTTTTAGACTTACTACAGCTTAACGTATTCACTGCACTGATACAGAGTAATTTTTCTAATGAATAAAAATGATAATGTACAACCTTGTTAAAGATTCTTTAATTTCACCATCACCAGATTTATGAACATTTAGGCCTATGTGTCAGGCCCTGTTTCTTACCAGCTTTTTCACCAACACCTTACATTGAGGTTATATTGCATTATCCAGAGGTCAGGAAATGTTCTTTCACACATCCACATCTTTATTAGGTCCTGTGTCCTCTGAGGAGAAACATTCTCCCCGCTTTCACATCCTTCCATTTTACAGCCTAACCACTAATCCTTCTCTAAACACCTTCTAATGCTTTCCAACCTCACCAGCTACCCTAGGATTTTAACTTCTCTCTTCTGCAACTGTCCTCCACTGTATATAGTATCCAATATTCAAGTGAAGTATGAGTCCTCATTTACAGGTCTGTGGCCTCTCTAGATTACAAAGTATTTGGATTCAGTAACCTTGTCCTTTTATCACTTTTGCTGCTAGAGTTCCTTTCATAGGACCTGATACATAGTAACCACACAATAAATACTTCCTGAATGAATAAATGAATGAATGAATGAATAGCCAAGGCAATCTTCACAGCCAAGGCTTCCCCAACCCAGCTCAGTATTCTTTCTGTTATATCAAAGAGACTCTGCCCCATGAAACAATAGACCCTGCACATTTTAACAAATGTATACAATTATTAGGAACTATTATTAGAACAGAGACTAGCACTACTGTTCTCATAGTTATGTCACATAAGTAGTGTATTAAAGCTCGTTCTGATTTCTTGTTTATACAAATCAGCTATGTCTGTCACCAGTTTAAATATTAGTAATTTAGAAAACAAAAGTTATTGATTTATCTACTCATCAGAAATCATTACAACAGATCTATTTACATACCTCTTCTGTCAGTTTATATACCAACTGGAAAAGAAGGGGTGTACAGTCAACTCTGAGAGTATAATTGCCTGCAAAATAAATAAGAGAGAATTTTAATACCTCCAAATGGACTACAAACCTGTATTTAATTCTAACTTTATTTTCTAATTATAAACAATATATAACAGATTTCAAATTCAAGGCATCATTCCTGGAGAATTAAAAATAGGGTGGACCTTACAGATTATCATATTCAGTGAAGTATGTCAGACAGAGAAAGGCAAATATCACATTCTATCACTTATATGTGGAATGTAAACAAACCAAAAAAAGATACAAATGAACTTATTTACAAACCAGAAATAGACTCATGACATAGAAAAGAAACTATGGTTACCCAAGGGGAAAGGGGGAAGGGAAGAGATATGTTAGGAGTTCAGGATTAACAGATATACACTATTATATATGAAACAGATAACCAACAAGGACCTACTGTATAGTACAGGGAATTATATTCAGTATCTTATAATAACCTATAATGGAAAAGAATCTAAAAACAATGTATATGTATATGTATGTATATGTATATGTATATGTATATGTATATGTATATGTATATGTATATAACTGAGTAACTTTGCTGTACACGTGAAACTAATATTACAAATCAAATGTACTTCAGTAAAAAGAAATAAATAAAATTTTAGAATAGACAGATAGGTAGGGAGATAAATAGACAGGCAGACAGTCTGGCTAAAACTAAAACACAAGGTGGAAATAACTCTTCAGGAGCCAGAGAGGCTGCAGCACACACTCAGGATAGGAGACTGCAGAGGTGGACTCTGCTGCTAAGGCTGCAGCTCCTGCAGTAAAAGTAAGGGTCATTGCTCATTACGGCAGCAGCACCTAGGGGTCTTTGGCAAAGGAAGTGGTAAGGCCATAATGTTCATGTTTTTATTCATTTATTCAATTCAATATGAAGACTTTAGACTAGAGCATGTCAGTAACTAACATGTGTCCTGTGACACTTACCTAGAAATAACCATAATACGATGAAAGCCTACAGATGCACATGCCACATGTCAGGGTCAAAAGGAAGTTTGTAGTGGGTGCTTATTTCAGAGTTGTTCCAATACATACAGGAACTATTTCTGTATGAAATATTTTAGCCCAACTTTTAAAAATAGCTCCACAGGAAGAATGTCAAAAGTACTAAAGTTTTAAGTAGTAATCCAAGATAGGCAAATGGTAAATATACTAAAGAAATTAGGATCAATAGCTTAGTTATGAATCATATTGATTCATTTGAATCATAATAATGTTCTCTCTGGTAAAATGGAGAAATGGAGGTATTATTGAGGCATCTCATAGAAAGAGGATAATCCTAGTTTATGAGTTGGAGTTGATAGACTTAAATACTGGTATACTATTTAATGACAATCTGAAATAAAATTTACCTTCTGTGTATGAGTCTGCATTGATATATGCAACCTCTCTCTCCTGGAGTGTTTTCACATTCTCCTGTAGTTGAAGCAAAGCAGTCACTTAACTCACAGCATTTACAATTTTGGAAATACAAGCAAAACAAATTAATTCAGTAAAAGAGTGGTTTGCAGATACCATTATAAATCAAACACCTATGCTTTTGACCATAATTTTAAGAAAATGCTATTAACTGGTTGATAATATTAATGCAATTAAAACAAGAAAGAAAAATATTAGTGATGCTGTAGCCGCTGTTCATAGCAACAGCAGGGAGACCCAGAGGAAAACTGCCCCTGATCCCCTGCACCATAATATGAAGGGGGAAGGCTCGGAGATGCTCAGCCTCACCCTGGATCTACTGGAAGAGGACTGCTCAAAGTAAGGCCTGGAAAACTGTATTTTTAAAAGGTGTCTCTGGAAATCCTTACAGACATTAAAGTATGAGATCCCTTGATGTTGGGGATCCAAGTAACTTTACCATATTAAAAGTGAGGTTGTACTGAACACTGGAATTTGACACAACACTGTAAAATGATTATGAATCAATAAAAATGTAAAAAAAAAAAAAGTGAGGAAGTTGGAAATTTGATTTATCAAGAATTTTTTGAAAGAGAAGATATTGATGAAAAAGAAAAATATAGGAGGGGAGGATAGAGAAAAAAACTAGAGGGAGAGAAGAGTGGCTATTAGGACAAAGACAAGACATTTCTCACACATACATGCACACACGCACACACATTCTAGAAAAATACAGCAGAAGAAGACTAATGCCATCACACAACATGGGAATATGCAGAGAGAACTCTTTTCTTCTCTCTGTTTCTCTCTCTCTCTCTAGCTTGCTACCTTATAAAAGCAGTTACAGTAAAAACATTTAAAGCTGTGAGTGGTCATCCCACAAATGAGAATTCTCACCTCTGCGTTTGACCACATGGGATAGATGACAGCTGATTCTGCAGCAGAGTATCCATTATGACAGAGCTACAGTAGAAATAAAAAAGATTCCTTAATTATATGTAAAGGTAAATGTGCTGCTGAATATGATCAAGAAGCTAGTAGAAAATGGGAAACAATATTCAAATTGTCTTTTAACTCACATGAATTTAAATTAATGCAAGGCATATTATCTTGTATCTTGGATTTATTTTATCTGTATTTTAAGCTGCTTAAATTATAAAAAGACACATGTATTTCTATATACATGTGTTCACAAGAAATTACATATTTCTAAAAGTAAATGACCTTAATGAATAAGCTCTGATTCATCTAAATAAGTGTATTATGAAATGCATGTTCATAACAACAACATAATAATAAGACTTTGCCATATAAATGGAATCAAATGTGATACAAGTAAATGTGATTTTATTCCCATACTTATTTGATTCATATTATTATTTTAAAGTATGCAGAAATGAGTCAGAAGGAAAGCATTTTAAAAACCATTCACAATAATAAGAAAGATATGACATTCTTTAAATCAATTCTATAAAATTTGGACTCATAAATGAACAAAACAGAGGATAGTCACAGGAAAGTGCTTTTTGGTGCGCCTGCCTTTAAAAAAATACACAAGCCTACCTTGAACATGTAAGAACTTAGAGTTACTGGACAGAGAGCATAAGGGAAGAAGATGAAAGAAGGGGGTCTATGAGAGACACTTTAAAATAAAGCATTAAGAGCCAGTGACAAATGAAAATTAATCATAATTGAATTAAAAATAAATCCTTGAAATTTTAGAGTAATTCAATTTACAAAATCATTGTATTACACTTCCCAACCAGGCACTTTTGTAAATGGTAAAATATACCTATGGTTACAATTTAGTGTTGAATCCATAAAGGAGAGACTATAATCAGAGTATAGTCATCTAAAAAGAGCATGTTGTTTTCCTGGATAGAAGAAATCCAAGGAAACTGTAAAAACTTGAAAATTAATGCCAAGGATCTAAATCAGATTTTCAATAGGCTAATTCACTTGTCAGAAGTAGTTTCCTAGGTTTGACTATTTTCTGAGCTTACAGATTTTACTTACTTATCACAAAACCAATATAAATAGAAACTAAAATATTTTAAAAATAATGAAAAAATTGGTTTGTGCTTAGTAATTAAGAGGTTGTTCTGTTTTGCCAAACTGATGTAAAAGCAAAAACAAACTCTATTTCTTAAATTTTCTTGTTTTTATCCAATTTAAAACAGTATCAGGTAATGGAACACATCTGTGATTACCCTGAGATACATGTTGACCAAGAAGATATGTTTACTGTCTTAGTTACCTCAGCCCATTTGTGGAACCCAGAAGTCCAAATTTTTCTCCATCTCAGCTGGCAAAAATGGCAGTTCTTCTCAGTCTCCAGCTTGAAATCATTGTTAACATACATGGTTAGGTACATCTGCCTAAAAACAAAGGAAAATTCACTGAAGTCACTTTCTGTCATCACTTGCCATGGAAACATTATTTACCTCTACTAATCAGTTTTCCAAAATTCTGGACAACTTCTTATAAATCAGCAGTTCCACTGGTTAGGTCAATACCTCCAAATACCCAGAAGTCCTGATGATCTCCCAGAATAACACATCTGTCTGGAAAGGAAGGCATTCAAAAGAATGACAACTTAGAATGTATTATAAAGAGCAGTAATTTATGTTTTTAAATTAAACTTCCTCCTGCTTGAGTTTCCTCCATAGAAAACCATCAAGGTACTGTCTCCTTTTAGAATTTACCTTTTTTTCCCCACATTTAATTATATCACATCAACCAGGAAAAAAATATTAAGAGTTGATTAAGATTTACCTTCTCTTACTCCTGTAATCTTTGTAAAAACAAAATGTTTTAAGACATTTTAAAAAATTCACCAACTCACCAAGTTTCACAGATCCTCAGGTAGTTCTGATTACATCATAAATGCTTGTGACTTTCTTGAAGTTATGAACATGCATTTTAACCTTCCTAGAATTTCACAAAGGGAACAAATTACTTCACATAGAGCATTATGTCTAACAGGTTCCTTCCAATGTTTTATTATAAGTCTCAGAAGTACAGAAAACTGTTTAATAAGATGATAAATTCCCATATGCCCACCACCTAAATTCAATCATTGTTAATACTGTTGAACTATTTGCAAGCGAGTTGTGCAAATCATGACAGTTGTCTCCTATGTATTTAAGAATGCACCTTACGGTGAAATCAAATAAAAAAATCAGTATTTTATATTTTTCCTCCCTCATAGCTCTATTGTTGGTATTTATTTAAACTCCAAAATTATTACTCAACATGAAAAAGAATCTTGTTCTTAGCAATTTTTTTTTAAAAAAAAATGTGTATTTGTCCATTTAGAGCTCAAATCAATTAAGGGATATAAGCCCCAGGTGCTTTTTTTGGTATTTTGACCAGGGAAGATTTCTGTTTCTGACTTTTCTCTTAAACTGTTACTGAAGCTACATGCTCTGTTTTCCTTGTGTCTGTATGTATCTGTTTATAAATCACATTTTTCATTGTGTACCTCTAGAGGGTATTAATACATGAGATAATAAAGTCTCCTATGTTAAAGGAACTCTGTTCTAATTGAGTTAAATAAACACTTTTTAAAAATTCTTATAAAATAAAACTGAACTTCTAATACCTTAAGAGTTCTGAAATTTTAAAACAAGCTTCTTACAGAACTTATAAAATACTTGCAGAATCCAAATTCAAATTGCTAAGGCAAATCATTAACCAACAAGGCTCATTCAACCATTTTAGTTTAATAAAAAACAGCTATCTCCTCTCTGATTCATCAGTGTGAAGTTTCCCTTTCCCTCTACATTTCAAGCCAGTCAAACTAAAGTTCTGATCATGCCATGCTGTTTCCCAGCCCTGCACAAGCTGTCCTCTGCAGCTGGCGTTTACTGCCTGTCTTGATTCCGTGGAAATCTTACTGTTTGTGTAAAATTAAGCTCAATGAGCACATGTTCTGTGGTCATGCCTCCTTAATACCAGAACTGTCTGGGGTTAGTAACAGTAACGACTATGATGGTAAGCGCACTGGGCCATGTAGCAGTTACGCGTTCACCACTGTGACCACTTAACCCTCCCCCGCAGAAGTGACCGGTGAACTTCGCTCCTTTCCCCCTTCTCTCCTACTCCTTCCCTTAAGTTAACCTAGTATTTTGCATGTACAGTGTTTTGACAGTTATCTGAAACACTGTTTTAAACCGTCAGTTGAAAAGGGAAGACAAAATGTTACACCTAGCCCAGAGGAGGAGAGGGGTGGGGAGTGGCTCAGAGGAAGCCGAACAGGACGCGCGGCCCCCGATCACAACACAGCCCTGTTCCTTCCCGAGTTTCGCACCCGGGAAAGCAGAGGCGTGGGGCCCGGACTGCTTCGGGGCCTTCGTGGGAGGCCGAGGGAGGGACGGAGACCCGCGCAGGGCTGGGGAGGGGCCCGCAGGGACTCACCGTCTGTGCAGCGGCTCCTGACCCACAGCTGGGCGGGCGGCGGTGGCGGTTGAGGCGGCGGTGCCGGCTGAAGGGGCTGGGCGGGCGGCGGTGGAGGTTGAGGGGGCTGGGCGGTCGGCGGTGGCGGTAGAGGCTGCGGTGCCGGCTGAAGGGGCTGAGGCGGCGGCAGCTGCAGTGCCGGATTAAGGGGCTGAAGCGGCGGCGGTTGCGGTGCCAGCTGAGGGGGCTGGGCGGGCGGCGGTGGAGGTTGAGGGGGCTGGGCGGTCGGCGGTGGCGGTAGAGGCTGCGGTGCCGGGTGAGGGGGCTGGAGGTTCGGCGGCTGCGGTGCAGGCTGAGGGGTCCGAGGCGGCGGCGGCTGCGGTGCCGGCTGAGGGGGCTGGGCGGGCGGCGGTGGCGGTAGAGTCTGCGATGCCGGCTGAAGGGGCCGAAGCGGCGGCGGCTGCGGTGCCGGCTGAAGGGGCTG